>NW_026061795.1:14696679-16158769 GCF_023897955.1 Schistocerca gregaria | reverse complement strand
CTCCGCATTCGGAAGCACGCGACATAGCTTTGCACACGGTAAATGTAACCGTTTCAGAGAGAAGAGCGGCCAATGTGACGATCAGACATTAACTCGATTCGAAAGCAAATGACGAAAACGGTCGGATTTCTTTGGTTTTTACTACATATGAACACTCTCCACATTCTCCCATGCAAGATGTTAGCTAGTCCTCCCTTCATGCAAATTCTTAAGGTCCTAGCTCATGTCAAAGTCACCAAAGCCCCCTAAAAAGGCAAAAATCGATAACTAAACTTTAATTGTACTGCTTCTTACAGGCAATTACATCAACTTCGAAGCTTCTTCTGTGCTCTACTAAGGTGCTTTTAGTGTCTCCGCATATCACAGCACGCGACAAAGATTTGCACACGATAAATGTAACTGTTTCAGAGAGAAAAGCTGCTAATTTGACGATCTGACATTAAGTCGATTCGATAGCAAATGACGAAAACGGGCAGATTTCTCAGGTTTTTACTACATATGAACAATTTTCACATTCTGCTGTGCAACGTTTCTGCTAGTCCTCCCTTCATGCAAAATCGTAAGGTCCTAGCTCATGTCCAAGGCACCGAAGCCGGCTAAAAAGTCAAAAATCGATAACTAAGTTTTATTTGTACTGCTTCTTACTGGCCATTACATCAACTTAGAAGCTTCTTCTGTGTTCTACTATGGTGCTTTTAGTGTCTCCGTATATCGCAGCACGCGACATAGCTTTGCACGCGATAAATGTAACCGTTTCACAGAGAAGAGCGGCCAATGTGACTATATGACATTAAGTTGATTCGATAACAAATGACGAAAACGGGCGGATTTCTTAGGTTTTTCTACATATGAACACTTTTCACATTCTTTCGTGCAACGTTGGTGCTAGTCCTCCCTTCATGCAAAATCTTAAGGTCCTACCTCATTTGCAAGGCGCCAAAGCCGGCTAAAAATCCAAAAATCGAAAACTAAACTTTAATTGTACTGCTTTATACTGGCTATTACTTCAACTTAGAAGCTTCTTCTCTGTTCTACTATGGTTCTTTTAGTGTCTCCGCATTTCGCAGCTCGCGACATAGCTTTGCACAAGATAAATGTAACCGTTTCAGAGCGAAGAGCGGCCAATGTGACGATCTGACTTCAAGTCGATTCGATAGCAAATTTATTTATTTATTTATTTATTTTTTTATTTAACCTGACAAGATTAGGGCCATCAGTCCCTCTCTTACATCTAACCAGGCATTCTACTTATTTTACAGTCATATGTTGTAGTAGGCATGTTAAACTACATCTAATACAAAAAGTGAGATAAACAATTAGAAAGGTTCACCTCGAAAAATACATTATTGAAGAGAAAGGTTTCAGATAGGAGTGCTGGCAGCAGGGAGTGTGGGGGGAACTCATGGTGAAGGGAGGAGAGGAATAGAGGGACATGATGAAACATAATTAAGGAAAATATAAAGGAAAAGAAGACTGCGTGGCTAATAGAGATAGATGAAGAGGAAGGCATCTCAGAAGCAAGATAGGAGACGCTAGCTTTGCTATTTGACATATGAGAGGATTGGCCTTGCACATTAATTTTGTGGAGAATTTTCATGCGGATGATAGTAGGAAATGCTTCAACTTCTTCTTAAAAGCAACAGGAGATTGAATTTTCCTCAAGGTGAGGGGCAGTTTGTTCCAGAGGCGAACAGCGGCAACTGAGAAGGAGTTTGCAAAAGTTTTTGTTTTGTGAGTGGGCACAGCTAGGATACCAGATAAGAGTGACCTCGTGTTTCGATTATGATGGCATTACACGTTTTTAATCTCTGAAGCTAGGTACTGGGGTGCTTGCGCGACGAGGAGTCGGTGAAGTAGACATATAGTGTGGTAGTCACGCAGTTTGTCCGGCCGCAGCCACCCTAGCTCGGAGTATGAAGCACTAACATGATCATATCGGCGAATGTTGCAGGTGTAACGCACACAGGCATTCATGGTTAGCTCTAGCCGTCTTTTGTTTTCACTACTCATGCCTTGTTGAATCACATCACAATAGTGGAGGTTCAGTAGAACGAGTGCTTGCACGAGCTGGCGTTTCAAGTTCTGTGGGAATATGTTCCGAAACTTTTTGAGAGCATAGAGAGAAGCAGACGTCTTTCGGCACACTGCGACTGTATTCTCCGCCCAGTTGAGATGCTCGTCCAAAGTTACACCCAAGTTTTTCACTGTTTTCTGATATGGTATTGGAGTACCTTCGAGCAGAATAGGAGGTAGCCGTTCGCGGAAATCTGAACTTATTAATTTCTGATGGGCTATTAAGATTACTTGCGTCTTTTTTGCGTTTAATTTAAGCCCCTGGTTTTTCGCCCATGTCACTACTGAAGACAGATCATCATTCATCAGAGCGATTGCAGTGTTTACGTCTTCAGGTCTGACGCTTAGGTAGAGCTGGAGGTCGTCGGCATATGTTTACAGGAGGACAAAACCGACGAAAACAACAGTGGTCCTAAGACTGATCCTTGTGGCACTCCCGAAGAAACATGTTTCGAGGAAGATTTTTCATTTGCGCAGACAACACATTGCTGTCTGTCTTTTAAGTAGCTTTCAAACCATCTCATTGCACTATCAGAGAAATTAAGCTGTTGCACTTTTCTGAGTAATATGTCAAAGTTAACAGTGTCAAAAGCTTTGCTGAAGTCCAGTAGCGTCAATATTGTTGCCTTTCGATTGTCGATGGCATATTTCAGGTCATCAGTTACTTTAATTAGAGCAGTGTTTGTGCTGTGATGTTTACGGAAACCAGATTGAAATTTGTCATATAGACTGAATTCATGCAAGTGTTCAGTGATTTGGTCATGAACAATATATTCAAGTGCTTTGGAAACAGCTCGCTGTATGCTAATTGGTCGGTAATCACTAGGCAGTTGCGGGTTTTCGATCTTAGGGATGGGTCGAATTATGCTTCTTTTCCATGCAGTGGGGTATATTCTGTTCACGAGGGAAAAATTAAATATGTCAGTTAAGACAGGTACTAAGATATCGGCAACATTCTTAATCATGGTTATACCGATAATGTCGTTGCCTATTGCATCAGAAGAGATTCTCATTATTGCTATTCTTGCCGTATTTGTTGTTACATGTTTTAGATGGAAGGCATCGTTGTTAGTTATCCTGTTTTGGGATTCTTGTGGACGGTAATTATCAGCCGTGCTGGTAATCAGAGGTGCAGAGAAGAATTCATTTAATTCGTTAGCTGACACATGAAAAGTAGATTCCGATTTTGCCTTTCCGACCCCCAAGCTACGGAGATTCTTCCATAGAGTCGTGGGTTTCAGATCGCTGCATACAAGGGAGCGAGCGTGCCTGATTTTGGCATTGCGAATGCATTGTTTCACTCTGTTCCGTAGCTTTCTATATTCTTCGAAACGCTCGGTTTTCGGATCTGCCTTGAAACGCCTGTGGGCAGCATCATTATTAGTCATCCTTTGACGTAATTCAGCTGTCAGCCATGGAGCAGGAGATTTTCTTACACGGACTGTGTGCGCAGGTGCATGTATGTCATAGAGGGCAAAGAGTTTATCACCAAGTTCATTAATTTTGCCGTCGATTGAAGGTTCTCTGATTATTTGATGCCATGAGATTTCTGAGCAATCGGCTGTTAGAGCGTCAAGGTCAATACTTTTCATGTTCCTACAAGTTATGTAACGCGTAAAGTCAAAAATCGATAAATAAATTTGAATTGTACTGCTCCTTACTGGCTGTTACATCAACGTAGAATCTTCTTCTGTATTCTACTATGGTGCTTTTTGTGTCTCCGCATATCGCAGCACGCGACATAGCGTTGCACAAGATAAATGTAACCGTTTCAGAGTGTAGAGCAGCCAATGCGACGATCTGACATAAACTCGATTCGATAGCAAATGACGAAAACGGGCCGATTTCTTATGTTTTTACTACATATGAATATTTTTCACATACTACCGTGCAACGTGGCTGCTAGTCCTCCCTGCATGCAAAATCTTAAGTTCCTAGCTCATGTCCAGTGCCCCAAAGCCGGCTAAAAAGTACAAAATCGATAACTTGAATTGCACTGCTTCTTACTGGCTAGTACATCAACTTAGAAGTTTCTTCTGTGTTCTACTATGGTGCTTTTAGTGTCTCCGCATTCCGCAGTACACGACATAGCTTTGCACACGATAAATGTAACCGTTTCAGAGAGAAGAGCGGCCAATGTGACCATTTGACATTAAGTCGATTCGATAGCAAATGACGAAAAGGGGCGGATTTGTTAGGTTTGTACTACATATGAACACTTTTCTCATTGTCCCCTGGAACGTGGCTGCTAGACCCTGCATGCAAAATCTTAAGGTCCTAGCTCAGGTCCAAGGCTCCAAAGAAGGCTAAAAAGTAAAAAATCGATAACTAATCTAGAATTGTCCTGCTTCTTACTGGCTATTACATCAACTAAGAATCTTCTTGTGTTCTACTATAGTGCTTTTAGTGTCTCCGAATATCGCAGCACGCGTCATAGCCTTCTACACGATAAATGTAACCGTTTCAGAGAGTAGAGCTGCCAATGTGACGTTGTGTCATTAAATCGATTCAATAGCATATGACGAAAACGGGCGGATTTCTTAGGTTTTTTCTACATATAAATAGGTTTCAAATACTCCCGTGCGACGTGGCTGCTAGTCCTCCCTGCATGCAAAATCTTAAGTTCGTAGTTCATGTCCAAGCCCCAAAGCCGACTAAAGAGTCAAAATCGATAACTTGAATTGTACTGCTTCTTACTGGATATTACATCAACTTAGAAGCTTCTTCTGTGTTCTACTATGGTGCTTTTAGTGTCTCCGCATATCGCAGTACGCGACATAGCTTTGCACTCGATAAATGTAACCGTTTCAGAGAGAAGAGCGGCCAATGTGACCATCTGACATTAAGTCGATTCGATAGCAAATGACGAAAACGGGCGGATTTCTTAGGTTTTTTCTACATATAAATAGGTTTCAAATACTCCCGTGCGACGTGGCTGCTAGTCCTCCCTGCATGCAAAATCTTAAGTTCGTAGTTCATGTCCAAGCCCCAAAGCCGACTAAAGAGTCAAAATCGATAACTTGAATTGTACTGCTTCTTACTAGATATTACATCAACTTAGAAGCTTGTTCTGTGTTCTACTATGGTGCTTTTAGTGTCTCCGCATATCGCAGTACGCGACATAGCTTTGCACTCGATAAATGTAACCGTTTCAGAGAGAAGAGCGGCCAATGTGACCATCTGACATTAAATCGATTCGATCGCAAATGACGAAAACGGTCGGATTTGTTAGGTTTTTACTACATATGAACTCTTTTCTCATTGTCCCCTGCAACGTGGCTGCTAGACCTCCCTGCATGCAAAATCTTAATGTCCTAGCTCATGTCCAAGGCTCCAGAGAAGGCTAAAAAGTAAAAAAATCGATAACTATACTTGAATTTTACTGCTGCATACAGGCTATTACATCTACTTAGTAGCTTCTTCTGTGTTCTACTATGGTGCTATTAGTGTCTCCGCATATCGCAGCACGCGACATAGCCTTCCACACGATAAATGTAACCGTTTCAAAGTGTAGAGCGGCCAATGTGACGAACTGACATAAAGTCGATTCGATAGCAAATGACGAAACCTGGCGGACTTCTTAGGTTTTTACTACATATGATCACTTTTCACATTCTCCCGTGCAACGTGGCTGCTAGTCGTCCCTGCATGCAAAATGGTAAGGACCTAGCTGATATCCAAGGCACCAAAGAAGGCTAAAAAGTCAAAAATCGATAAATAAACTTAAATTGTACTGCTTCTTACTGGCTATTACATCAACTTAGAAGCTTCTTCTGTGTTCTACTATGGTGCTTTTAGTGTCTCCGCATATCGCAGCACACGACATAGCTTTGCCCACGATAAATGTAACCGTTTCAGAGAGAAGAGCGGCCATTGTGGCGATCTGGTATTTCGTCGATTCGATAGTAGATGCCGAAAACGGGAGGATTTCTTAAGTTTTTACTACATATGATCAGTTTTTACACATTCTCGTGTAACGTGGCTCCCAGACCTCGTTTCATGCAAAATCGTAACGTCGTCAGTCATATCCCTGGCGCCATAGGCGGCTAATAAGTCAATAATCGATAGCTAAAACTTGAATTGTACTGCTTCTTACTGGCCGATTACATCAACTTAGAGCCGGCCGCGGTGGTCAAGAAGTTCAGGCGCTCAGTCCGGAACCGCGGGACTGCTACGCTCGGAGGTTCGAATCCTGCTCGGGCATGGATGTGTTTAATGTCCTTAGGTTAGTTAGGTTTAAGGAGTTCTACGCTCTAGGGGACTGATGAAAACAGATGTTAAGTCCCATAGTGCTCAGAGCCATTTGAACCAATAACTTAGAAGCTTCTTCTGTGTTCTATGGAGTTGCTATTAGTGCCTCCGCATGCCGCAGCAAGGGACATAAGTTTCCAGACGATAAATGTAACTGTTTTATAGAGAAAAGCATCCAATGTGACGATATGTCATTACGTCGATTCGACGGCAATTGACGAAAACGGGACGATTTCTTAGGTTTTTACAACACATGAACACTTTTCCAATTCTATCGTGTAACGTGTCTTCCAGACTTCGTTTCATGCCAAATCTTAAGGTCGTCGGACATGTCTGAGGCACCAAAGCCGGATAATAAGTCAATAATCGATTACTAAAACTTGAATTTTACTGCTTCTTACTGGCTGATTACATCAACTTATAAGTTTCTTCTGTGTTTTACTGTGTTGCTATTAGTGCCTCCGCATACCGCAGCACACAAAGTAAGTTTGAAGACGATGAAGGTAACCGCTTCACAGAGAAATTTCAAATTCTGTGTCTGTGTCTATTGCCTGCTCATATTGTTTAAAGCAGGTTGCTCTAAATGCCCAGTGGATCTGATTCCATTGATACCTATTCTAAACAATCTCGGATTGGTAAAGACCAAGCTCTGCTTATACTTATAGTCTGGGAAGTTGACATATCTTAGACAGTAAAATATGATGGTTAAAGATGTCCACTGAGTATTCCCATATACACTGAAGTTAGCTTTGAACAACAAATTATTAATTGGCCACCTACTCTTGACTCAATAGCTACTAAGATCTTTCACTAGTGAAGGAGGTGACGACGTTGTTATGTCCACTAGAGGCTTCTGTAGTTTGCTGAAAATGATGTGATATAATTGTGCCTTGTGATTTTCTGTGGAGTTCCAGAGTAAGTTCTATACTGGTGCAGGACATTCATTCGTGCTGTTCTCATTCGAGGCAATCCTGGATTCTGAATCTCAAGCACCAGAGGATTATAAACAGCAATGCAACCTCTGTCTTCCTGGCTGTGCACTATTTCAAAGTGCTCTGGTTGACAGTCTCTTCTCATTGTGCAGTGCTTGTAGATTATTGTAAATGGATTATCTGCATTATTTAGAACATCTCATTCTAAACTTTCTAAAGAACGAGACTTTTCTGTCATGACCACTTTTTGTGTGAGGTGATAAATACCAGGAATTTGATTGCATTTTGAGAACCTAATGGTAACTAACATTATTGTCTATGTAAATTAATGGAACTGGATTTTTCCTGAGGTCAGCAGTTTTCCGAAGGTCGTCGTTTTTCCCGAGGTCGTCGTTTTTCCCGAGGTCGTCGTTTTTCCCAAGGTCGGCGTTTTTCCCGGAGGTCGGCGTTTTTCCCCGATGTCGGCGTTTTTCCACGATGTCGTCGTTTTTCCCCAAGGTCGGCGTTTTTCCACGATGTCGTCGTTTTTCCCAAGGTAGGCGTTTTTCCCCGAGGTCGGCGTTTTTCCCCGAGGTCGGCGTTTTCCCCCGAGGTCGGCGTTTTTCCCCGAGGTCGGCGTTTTTGCCCCGAGGGCGGCGTTTTTCCCCGAGGTCGGCGTTTTTGCCCTAAGGTCGGCGTTTTTCCCCGAGGTCGACGTTTTTTCCCGAGGTCTGCGTTTTTGCCCCGAGGTCGGATCAAAGATTTTTTTTCCCGAGGTCTAGAAATCTATCGATATATTGAAAATCCAACGTATTTTCATGTATGTAGACTATACTGTTATGTCATGTCATCTTGAAACATTTATCCGACCACTAGATAATGGTATTTATCAAGATAGCGATATATTTCGTTATATCTATTTATTTCGATAATCGTTTTCTTAGGGGTACAGATTTATTTTGAGACGTCCATACTTTTCCCATTATCGATTCAATTCGATATATCGACTTACGTTGATGCGCACATTAAACCATGATATCGATTTATTTCGAGATATCTATCTATATTGAGGAGTCTATTTATTTCGAGATATCGATTGATTTAGAGTATCCGATTATATCGAGATATCGATTTATTTTGATATACCGACACAATTAAGGTTGTCTATATATTTCCAGGTATCGATATATTTCCATGTATTGGTGTACTACAGATATCGATTTTTATCGAGATATCGATATAATTCAAGGTACCTCCATATCTCTAGTAATCCATAAATTTCTAGATATCGCTATTTTGAGAGATATCTTTATATTACGTGGTACCAATATATTTCGAGATATCGATTTATTTCTGTACCTCAATTTATCTCGATATGTCGACTAGCATCGAGATTTCGGTCTATATGGTAAGCCGAAATGCGTCTAGATGTCGATATACTTCGGGATATCGACTCATTTCGGTGTAGCGGATGTTTGGAGGTGTCGATTTATTTCGAGGTTTCGATTTATTTCACGGTGTCGATTTATTTCGAGGTTGCGATTTTTCGAGTGTTGCGATTTATTTCGAGGTGGCGATTTATTTCGAGGTGGCGATTTATTTCGAGGTGTGGATTTATTTCGAGGTGTCGATGTATTTCTAGGTGACGATATATTTCGATGTTACTTGTCGACTGCATCAGCTTAGAACCTATTTCGGACAGAGTGGTGCGACTGCATACCTCAGCAGGCGACATTGATATCCAGACGATGAATTTTACCGTTTCCGAGAGAAAAGCGTGCGATGTGATGAATTGGCACTACTTCATTATGAAAACAAATGACGAAAACGTGAGGTTTTCTTCGGTTTTTCTGCCACTGCTGCCAACTTTCAGCCCACCCCCTCCTCCCCTTCCCCAGTCGTGGCGATCAGCTTTTGTGATGGAAATGGACACAGGAAAGTAATAACGTTCCATGAAATCCCATTCTAGGGACGTTCAAGGGTAAATGTTCCAGACGGTTTATTTGCATTAAGACACGCATACTGCGCATCTACAATGTCACATCTGCCAGATCGTTTCTATTGTCAACAGTGGAAAACAAAACAGCGTACTGAAGAAGCCATAGTGAGACGCGGTTTTTGGTAGACGAAATAATAGGAATACTCTAGCCATTGATAATGATGATCTAATGAGAATTCTGGTATTGTTTTGAAAGATGCATTTAAATATGCATTGAACGTAGCTCCAAATTATTTTGAGAATTATAATTGCGGTATTATGAATCTACATTGGAGATTTTGTAATGCAAAACATTTCGATCTGAGAATACTTTACGTGATAGTACGGCATTGACCTTGTGTGTCACTAGGGTAAAGTTAATTTGCCGCCATTCACATAAAATTTATCCGCCATTAACATAAAATCTATTTTTCAGCGTACTGCAATAAGGACTCACTTCAGATGATTGGACAATTAAAGAGAACTCAAACCGTTATTTTAATAGTATTCGTAGGTCCATTGCAGCATTTACCGTGGACAGTCCCTGAGCCTAGACTGTCAGTTTTATGTAGGGAGTACTACTTTAAAAAAGCACTCCGTGTTCAGGTCACAAGTGGCCAATCAGGACCATCCGACCGCCACGTCATTCTCACTGAGGGTGGAGGAGGAGCTGGCTCTCCCACTCGTTGTGGTAGTTTCCTTGGACTGGAGCCGCTACTATTCGGACGAGTAGTTCCTCAATTGGCATCGGAAGGCTGAGTGCAACCCGAGAAATGCCAACAGCGCATAGCGGCCCATATGGTCACCCATCCAAGTGCCGACCACGCCCGAAAGTGCTAAACTCCAGTTATCTGACGGGAACCGGTGTATCCACTGCGGCAAGGCCATTGCCCCTACCACTTTTTATGATATTTTTGATCGTAGTTCAGGTCTGATGGCTGGGAAGAATGGACGTTTACCATGTTATGCACATTTATATTTTCACTACGTCGACACAGCTGGCCCAATTACGACCACAGGTGATGGTAGCCATAATGATCGTGCCAAGCATCCCGTGTACATTAGTTACACCCAAGTGTGTGGGCATCACAGCATTCGTGACATTTAAATTTGTTACTTCTTTGCTACTATATTCGCAATAAATTTTGCAGACAGTATCCGCATATGACGCTGAATGTACCTACAAAATTATATCATTGTACGACACATATTTCGGGAGATACGTCATAAAAACTCAGGACAAGGCCAGACGCTGCATAGTACGGACGTGGACGCACAGCTCTAAATAAATGCCTGGTCAACACCAAGCTTTTCCGCTAGTCATCTATAAAGATAAAAAATCCCCAATATTGTCTACCAGCGTATTTTTGAAAAACCTTTATTTTGTCATCCATTTTTTTCCTGTAAAAATCGTAAAAGCCGTGCATCATTGTGTTTTTAAAAAGCGTTTCTTATTGTCATCTCTTTTTATGTATTTTAAACCATCTATCGCTTGTGTAACCTGTGGCTACAAGTCCATTCCCTTTATGGTGTAATCGAAATAATAAACAACGCAAAAAAGTGTGGGTCAATTTCTTCCTCATTTTTCGGAACTTCTGATAATAGTAAATCGTTGGCTCTTTGAGGGCGTGGTAGGTACATACAAGAGATTAGTGTAAGATTAGAATTTGGGTTAGATGCAGTGCCAGGAGGTTCTGTTTCTATCTGGCTAGCTTCAGAGTACTTCACCATCTACTAAGTGATGCGTTTCATTGTGAATGGTGTGTTCTGTGCTAGGTCTACCCTTTTACTGCACAATGCTGTTCCTTCGATGCTATTAAAACCAGGATGTTATCAAAATATATGCACAGTGGCAGACTGGAGTCTGCAGAAATATTTCCAGTGGTGGGGAGGGGGGAAGGCGCGTCGGGGCTGGAGTGCATGATTCTGAAACTGGCACTCTGTGTACAAATCAGCTGGTCAGTTACGAGGTGCATCAAGCTACAAGACCCTAACTCTATAAGCGCTACAACTGGCCAAAGCTAAGGTTTATCAGTATTGTGGAGAATTCTTATCTGGAAGAGTATACTGTAACGAATAAAAACTCTTTACTCCAGATTCCAGGGAGGGTTGGGGGCGATGGGTGAAAGTGCCCTTTTGCCTATCCTCCCCTCCCGACCTCCTCCCCTCCCCCTCCCCTTCACCCTCGCAGACGCCAATGGCTGGCCCGTTCATTTTGAGAACATCAGAGCTCCAGTAACCTTTCTGAGAAACTGTTCTTGTTGTCCTTGTGCGTCAATCTTACCACTCAGAACACCAGTGGGAATGTTGGTTATCGCTGAAATAACTGGTTTTCGGCTCTTATCAGTTTCCCAACCCTTCTTTAAGCTAATTGTTAAAGCCCGTCACAATACCAGTTCTTGTAATAACCGATTTTCAGTCTTTTATTTACATTATTTTCTCTAGTAAACGTAGAAATCAAACAAAGATTAAACAATTTTTACTTTCTCAGTTTCTTGATAAATGGCACCAAAATGTCAAATTAAATACCCTTATGATGACCTGCAGCCGTTCAGAACGAAATTAGAATTATATTAATACCGTCAGCTGCTCACGTGTGTCGATATATATCAACGGCGACAGGTGACAATGTGTGCACGTCTGGGACTCGAACCCGGGATCTCCTGCTTACATGGCAGGTGCTCTGCCCATCTGAGCCACCGAGGGCACAGACGATAGTGTGACTGCAGGTACTATCTCGCGCACGCCTCCCGCGAGACTCACATTCTCACCTTGCATGTCCACACACTACATTCGTAGTGTCCCACACCGACACACTCATTACTCGTGGAACACATTCTTACCAAGTCCAGTTCGGGGAATACGTGTGCATCTTCACAGAAGAAGGTCATGGCTGGTATTGCCAGAACCATATACTTATATTGATATGGACATGTCTTCCACGAGGAATGAGTGTGTTGGAGTGGGACTCTACGACTGTAGTGTATGGACATTCAAGGTGAGAATGTGAGTCTCGCAGGAGGCGTGCGCGAGATAGTCCCTGCAGTCGAACCATACACTGTGTCCTCTGTGCCTCAGATCGATAGAGCGTCTGTCATTTTAGCAAGAGATCCCGGGTTCGAGTCCCGGTCGCGGCACACATTTTCACTTGTCCACGTTGATAGTTATCAACGCCCGCGAGCAACTGACGGTATTAATATAATTCTAATTTCTTTAAATTAAATAGTCAAATAAAACTTTGTCCGATCTTCGCTGCTGGCGAGTGCTTCTATACTACAGAAAACTGGCAATATTATCCTACTGATTATAGTTTTTAGAAGCTCTGCTCAAAAATTATATTGTAATCGGTTATCACAGCACTATGCAGGCATTACGTATAGTCCAGCGATAAAGAGTGAAAACTGCGGCAGGAGAACTCTCTTTTTCGTTTTAATTTCTCTGTTTTTAAGGGCTAAAAGCAGATAACGGCATACTACGTAGACACAGCAGCAGATCAGGCACTTTCTACTTTTATCCAGAACTATGAATGATTTGTTAAATTTTAACTTTTTTCCTTGTATGATGTCGCAAGTCGACCAAATCTAACTTTGTTCTTCACTCGTACCGCATATCGTAAAATACTTCCAGACTTCCAGATGGTGCCATTCTATGTTACAACTGACGTTCGACAACAGCGAGAAACTGTGTCCAGTCTCGCGCTCTGCTTGTATAACAGGCACAGTATTGTCTCGGCAATGTTGGACCAATCCATTTGTTGCTCGTTTCTATCAGCAGTGTTATTAAAGTGGCATACATAACTTTTCCCATTTTTTTCTGTAATAACGCCGTATTTCAGTGCTATGGAAATCTTACGAATAAAAATTACTCGTCTTTTTTTAAAAAGGTTTATTTGAAAACTAAAAATTTTACTACGACATCTGTGGCTAATTGATATATCTGTTTTTACGTGGTTATCAGGAAAAAATGAAAAGATACTTGTTATAACCGAGAGCAAACAAATACTGAAAGACATCGGTTATTCAGAACTAAAATACCCATGTCGTTTTAACTGATCGGTTTTTCTATCTATAAACTGCAGTGTCGCCATAGAAAAGTGTGTCGCTCCATCAATGTCCATAGCAACTTTGAGATATGTGTTTATGCGCAATATCGGCAAATGGAAACACGAAGAGGTAATAAGCACCTGAGCGATAGAATTTATTTCACAGTCAGAAAAGTCGAGTGACAGGCAAGACTGAATCACTGTAATAGAAATTATATGGAAAGCTGTGTAAAGGAAAATTTCCAGTTCTTTCGTGGATTCCAAAATTGAAGCAAATTCCGGGACACCAAGGTGACATAGTCTTATACGGATAGTATTCCATGACTAACGTAATTGGCCCATATACTGTACTGGTATACGGATAATATTACACGACTAACGTAATTTACCTGAAATAATTTACAAACATGTTACTGTAACATTCGCTACTACTCATTACGCTAATTCACCTTCAGCCATTAAGCGCAAATCTCAGTTAAGATACGTGCGCCAAACAAAAATTTATCAACCTAGTAACTCAAGACAACTACAAACGATCATTGTGTGCAAAATAAATAGAACACTTCATAAGAAGAACATGACGGGTTTGAATCATTCCCACCGCAAAGGATGAAAAATTCAGGCTCGCACACAAGACCACTTGATAACTAACCAGAAATTCAGATTAGTTGTAGCTTCGGTGACAATCGCCTTTTTTACATTTTCCCCGTAAACTAGATAATTATGAAACGTAAGCAACTACTGTAAAATATCTGCCGCAACGGCCTTGCCGCGGAGGTTGCATCGGTTCACGTGGGATCACCGAAGTTAAGTGCGTTGTCGGGCGTTGAAGGCACTTGGATGGGTGATCATCCAGGCCGCCATGCGCTCTTGCCATTTCTCGGGGTGCACTCAGCCTCATGATGCCAATCGAGGAGCTACTCGACCCAATAGTAGCGGCTCCGGTCAAAAAATACCAACATAACGACCGGGAGAGCAGTGTGCTGACCCCCGCCCCTCCTGTTCGCATCCTCCACGGATGATGACACGGCGGTCGGATGGTGCTGTCCCAGTAGGTCACTCGTGGCCTGAAGACGGAGTGCTTACAAAGCAAACTACTCTCCAGTGGATGGTCGTACTACTGAGACCTTGATGCCTGGCATCAACAACAGATGGCAGCACACGAGGTTGCCTTACGCCTACTGCCGAATTTTGCGATCTGTCGTAAGCCTGCGTAAGCACGTAGGGCCTTCCGTCTTAAGTGCAAGCATATCCATTGCGTTTTCTGTCAAGCGACTTGAGTGGAATATTTCATTATTTCTGAAATTTTATAGAAATGTTTTTCGTTGTATATCCTCACCATCGGTACTGAATTTACTGTAAAATTACTTGCTCACTTTTCGGAACTTCCGTTCATAGTAAATCGATACTATTTGAAGCCGTGGTAGACACGAGTCTAGTGTGCTTCACCTTCAGCACCTTCTGTGTCAGTCTCGGTTAATATGTCGCTGATTTCACAACGAACAGTTCGTTGTCTACTGAGTATACTGTCTGTTGCACGACACTATCCCTCCCACGCTGCTAAATGTAGGTCGTCGGCAAAACATGACTGCAGTGGAACAAGGGCGTCTGCAGAAATTTCCCCAGGAGGTGGTGGTGGCATTGGTAGTGGTGTGTGTGTGTGTGTGTGTGTGTGTGTGTGTGTGTGTGTGTGTGTGTGTGTGTGTGTGTGGAGGACTATTACTATGAAACTCACACAGTCCAGACCGCCAATGAAAATAAACCTTGAGATTTGGAAAGAGTGTTGATCTTATACCGCTTATACTGCATATTTCAAAATTCCACCTCTAAGGGGGAGACGCAGGACATGAAAGGATTTCTGAATCATGTAGCTATTAAGGTAATTTTGAAGCTAGGCATACGAACATTTGTATCTGGTTTCTAGGTCAGAAATAAAGAAATATGTGTTCCAGTATCTTTGGGAATTTAACCTCTATGAGGTGAAATAGTGGATGAACATTTTATTTTGAGATAAATAATTATGGAAGAACTATGAAAGTATTTTTAAGGCTACATCTACGAAAATTGGTATTTGACTTCAAGGCTACAAATAAGAAAATACGTGTTTCGGTGTTTTTGGAAGTTCAACCCCTAAGGGGATGAAATAGAGTGAGCTGGTGCGTTTCTGGCGCCAGTTTCCGTTGATCGTTGTTTCGATCTTTGAGTCGCGGTCCAGAGGACACTGCTCCCTAAGCGACTGTAGTAGTTCTCTGTGCAGCCCAACATCGGGCTTACCACGCTTACACTGGACACAGTTGCCAACAAATCGCCTGCCATCGCGATATAGGTTGGGCCAAAACATGTATTCCTGAACTCGGTTCAAGGTCTTGAAGAACCCCAAATGACCCCCGTCCGCCGACTCGTGGAAATATCTCAGTGCCATGCTAACTCGTTCCTGTGGAATACAGACCTTCACTTGGCCACGGTTGGCTCCCCCTTTACACAAGAGGCCCGCACGAAGGCAACAGCTAGTGACGACGTCGCCATCCACAAACTGCTGCATATTCGGTCCCCACCCGGCGTCCTCGGCCTGTTTGCCGGCTAAGTCGAAGAAGAAGCCGGGTGTCTCGGAGAGAAGGAAATTCACCCCCAGATCCGGCTCCACGTTTCTGAAAATGGTTCATTATGAAAGCATTATGAAAGCATATCTGACAATTCGTATTCGGCTAATCTGTTACAATTTTTAAAAACTACGTGTTTCACTGGTTTTTAACTTCGAGCATAAGGGGATGAAAATTTTAATGAAATATTTATTGCGTTATATTAAAATATTTTAAATCTGCATCTACGAAAACCGGTATTTCACTTCTCAATTAGATATAAAGAAATATGCGTTATACAAACAAGAATACAAACGGCTTGATTAACAAAAACCTTGGACCCCAGCTGTCAGCATTGCTTTTTGGTCATTCAGCAAAAGACCATGCTTCAACGGCGTTAAGTTTAGAAAAGTTTAGAAAGTGTTGCAGTTTATAAAAGACATAAAAAAACGATTAAAGAAAAAATGCTTTGCAGACCATGAACGGTCTAAGTAAGTAAAGAAGCGGATGATAAGCTAGCTCTTTATGCAAATAAGTTGGTCAGTTTAAGTTCCGAGACATGTCATGCAGCAGGAACGGAATCCTATAGTTGCTACGATTGGCTAAAGGAAAAGTTTTGCAGAATCACGCGAAATCACTTCTGCAAGTGGCTGAGAATCTCGTAATGAATAAAAATTCTGTACTGAGAATTCCAAGGTGGGAGAGGCGAGATTCCTCCCCCCCCCCTTCCCCCTTCTCACAATCCTATCCTTCTTTACCTACAGCAAAAAATAAATAAATAAATAAAACTAGAGAAATTTCTACTGTGAAACTATTTGCATACAAGAGAACGGCCATTAAAATTTAACTCTTCAAAGTTTTAAGCCCTGCCCCGTTCGAAAATTCAATTTCTTTGTAGTTGCATTTTTTAAAGGTGTACTTGTCTAGACTCCTGAAACGGAAAGGTTTTTTTTTTTTTAATTCGTGCTTTACAAAAGTTTCTACAGTCCATTGTTTGAAGCAGTGTCACGGCTGCCATGAGCCGCGCGGGGTACCCGCCATGTGTCCAACGCCTTGTCACGGTTCGCGCGGCTCCCCCCGTTGGAGGTTCGAGTCCTCCCTCGGGCATGGTTGTGTGTGTGTTGTCCTTAGCATAAGTTACTGTAAGTAGTGTGCAAACATACGGACTGATGGTTCAAATGGCTCTGAGCACTTTGGGACTTAACATCTGAGGTCATCAGTTTCCTAGAACTTAGAACGACTTAAACGTAACTAAATTAAGGACATCACACACATCCATGCTCGAGGCAGGATTTGAACCTGCGACCGTAGCGGTCGCGTGGCTCCCGACTGAAGTGCCTACAACCGCTCGGCCACATCGGCCGGTCTATCATGTATTCTAGAAGAGCTGCACGGTCGTCAGTGGCGCCTGTTCTTTCTAGAACAGTTACTATCTTCATATCTATGGTTAAACGTCACCCAGCCATTGACCTTCGTCTGTGCGAATGCGCACAGGCTACCGGAAATCTTACGGGAATCGTCACCTTAGTGTGAGCCAGTAATGAGTGGATGGACAAATACCTATTAAGTACATTACGTAATCGGATTGTGGGCGGTTCGGGGTGTGAGTCTCACGGGAAGCGTGCGAGGGATAAATTCCTGCAGTCGTGCTGTTCATTTGTGCCCTCGATAGCTCAGATGGATTGAGCGTCTGCCTTGTAAGCAGGAGATCCTGGGTTCGAGTCCCAGTAGCGGCACACTTTTCAGCTGTCCCCATCGAAGTATATCAACAACACCTGTCGGCAGCTGAGGGTTTCAATTAATTATCAGTTGTGTAGGTGATTCGATGAACCCTTTGCCAGGCACTTAAATGTGTTTTGCAGGGTATCCATATAGATGTAGATGATAACTCGTCCCGTGTCGCACGTGCTCAAAAGGATTCATACTGCAGAATGCATGCAAACATACTCACCGAAAATACGGACGAATATCAAGTGCAGGCTGCCGAGTGCTGCATATCCAGCTTAGACAGATCGGCTTTTCCTGCCAAGAAGAACAGGAAGTTGCTGTCTAGGAACAATCAGAGGTAGAGGAAGGGCTGATAAATACTCCTTGAATTGCAGACTAAACGTAAATAACGAAAATACATTTTTGGTAAAAATTGGTCAAAACATAATCGTTTGCCCTCCGTATTGGATTAGCTGTTTTGAATATTGAAAATCTGACTTCAGATTCGTTTTCAGCGACATTAAGAATATATGTGTAACACTCAGTTCATGCAAATCGAAGTAATAATATAACTAAATGTTTTCCCTAAACTTTGAACACTTGTTTTTTTCGAGTAACGATTTTCTCAGAACGGCATGCAGCATAAATTAAAAGTGGTTCGATCTCTTAACTTCTACCTCTGACCCCTAAAAGTAAACACTTTTCTTAGGAACTTATAGCTATATTATGACATTTGTTAATATTAACTAATTTTTGTGTAGGCATAAGGAGTGAAACATACCCCTCAAAATCGAACTCAAAGTTCGAATTAGCACTGTATCGTTAAATTTAAGGTTGTTTCATTGCGGTTAGGTATGCGCTCCCATTAATTTTATGTATTATCGACTGATGTAATCCATTTTCAATTTCAGAGAAATTGAATTCAGGTAACATCTGAGGTGCCACACTGCACGCACTCTGCGTACTCCAGTCTCGCAAGCCCTTGATCAAATCATAATTACGGGCGCCATTTTTTATTGAAAATCTAAAATTAAGCTCATAGTATTGTCACTCGTAATTCCCAAACAGATCGTTCGAATGTATTTTCATTGTCTCAAAAAAAATTTCAAATTTACCCTTTTTTGCTCATTTGTATGAGAACCTGGCCGTAACGCCGGAATATAGTCACTAGATTTTTTTTCAGAGACGCTGTACGTTCGCGAGAAGACTTTCGTTCTGCGCGTGTCGAAGGACATTCCTCAGATATTACTGTGTGTGTGCTACTCAGTCGTGCCATTTAAGTGTACATCTTTGCATAGTTTTCCTTTCACGATGTAAACAGTGTTCCGCTCAGTTGCTAACTGGCCAGTGAGTGGTTCCGAAGGTGTCGGATGTGCGGTGCGTTCGGTCTGCTAGGACAACAGCAGACTGGCGTGGTGCGATGGCAGAAGCAGACACTGAGGGAGCTAGCTGCTGGGACGCCAGCGAACAATTTATGCCAAGTAAGACGAAGAGGACTATTCTAAAATTACGAGCCGTCTAAAAAGTGTTTACCATTGGTAAATCTTGCTGTTGAGTCTGACAAAACTGACAGTTTTTCCTAGAGATACAGGATATCCCCCCACCCCCACTCAATGAATATTTGGTTGTGATGACAGGCCGATTGGTAGTGTAGCCCGAGATCTAAGTTAGGTTGGAAGGTGTTAATTTGATTGAGAGTTGTTTACGCCAACGATTATGAATGCCGACTAAACGTTGTGCGAGCAGATTGCCCTGTAGCGTAGCCTAGTGTTTCCGTCCGCGCCACATTTAACACACTTTCTCTAACTGTGTACAAAAGTCTCACAACAGCCACGATAACTACGTTTCTGGTGGGGGGAGGGTAGAGTCCACTATGTAACTTTCACGGCAAATTTTAGTAACCGCATAAACTAACCGAAATAGAAGCGTCATTTTAACTATATTTCCTTTTGTGGGAAAATAATGGTTCTCCTCTTTTGGCAGCAACTGTAATATGTAGGCGACTTATTAGTTTTTTTTAAACTCTGAATCATGATCTCAATAGACGCAGTGCTTTTTTTACGTTACTTGATTTGTGGTCTATAGTAAACAATGCAACGAATTGGTAAATTCTTTGAAGTTTGACGTGTGTTACATAGACGACGTCTGCAATGTTCGTAAGGCCAAGTTTGCATATATTCGGTGTCTGTTTTTTTGGCCATGTACTGTATAATTAGGGGGAGGAGGATTATGTTCAAGGAGCAGTGCATTAGCAGTCTATGGAGAAATTGAGAATTTGGATCTAACGAACGGCATGCTCGGGCAGTTCGTGATATTCTGTTGACCACTGTGTAATTCGGACACAGTGATCATTGCCTCTCCCTAGTAACCAGGGGACTCGGGTGCTAATCCTGGTCTGGCACAAATTTTCAACAGTGCCCATTGACTAAAGTCTGTGCCCATTGTCAGCTAATGTCATTGTTTCGGTGTTAAATTGTATTTTGTTCACGATACGTAGTTTGGCTTTTTCATGGATAACAGCTTTGAAAAGCGTACAGGTTATATTGATATTTGCTCGTCGTTAGTCCAAGGCAACTATAGCGATTTATAAACACAGTTGTAGTTCGTATTAAGCCCACATACGTAATTGTGTCCTGTGTTTCTTTACCAAGAACTACTCCGTAAGTAATTCCCCTGTAGTGGTATTTTGTTTAAATATTTATAGACTGCAGGCTTGGATGAAATATGAAACACATATCCGAAGTTCCTGTTGATATTGCAGATACTGTTTCATCCGTACTAGGGGCCAAAACATTTCATCAAATACAGAAGAACACAATTTGTCTCGAGATTTATCAATTTTTCGTAATAGAGGCCTTCCGTCGATATGTTTTTCTCTAATTCTTGTTTGGATTTAATCTTAAAACACACTAACTCTTCCACCACTTATTCGATATGTGTTTTCATCCCTTTCGTAGCCTAGAGTTCCTAAACGGTCGATAATATTAATAATTTCCATTCTCAATTTTATTTTCTGTAAAATCTCCTGTTTATGGTTATTGCTAACATGTTTCACGTTCTCACTTTTATTATTTTTATTTTTCTAGTTTTGTGCCTTGTAGCCAAATTTTCTTTGAATCTGGTTTTTAATTCTGAAATAGTAACAGTTGAAGGTCAAGAGAAGATTGCGGTCTATTTGAGGAGAGTGGCTTGGAGATTTTTTATAACAGACGTATACAGGTCATGGGGATCCTTACCTATATACATTTACTTCGAGTGTGATGTAGCCCATTCTCTTGTCATGATCTCGGCTGTATCGTAGCACATTGTCTCGGTTAGGTTGGAGATTTTAGTTGAGAGTTGCCGAAGTCAACGAAAGTGATTACAAAGTAAAGACTGTGCTAACAGAACGATCTCTAGCGTAGTCCAACACGTTCTTTCTGTCCTTTTAAAGCCTCTTTTAATTAAAAATAACTAAAGCTGCAAGATACAATCACAAAAACTGTATTACGTAATAGAGTAATCCCAGACTATTGTTGTGTAAGTTGTGTGCGTACACTATTTTTTTTGTTAGTGAATATACACTTTTTTACTCATTTGCTGGGTTTCAGTTTTCCCCGTTTTATGGCAAAAAACCTTTTCCTGTGAAGGGCCCATTAGCTTGTCGGTTATATTTGTGACTTTCTCGACGGTCAGTAATTTCCTGATAGTCCATCCACCGGCGTCATTGTTAACATCGGATATAGATTTAAGTATTAGGAAGGCTAATATGAAGCTAATGCATGAGTAGGTCTAATAATTAATAAAAATAGGAATGCGGGTAAGCTACTACATACAGCATAGTGAACGCATTGTTGTGGCCAAGATAGCCACGAATCCCACGCCTACCAAAGTCGTAAAAGTAGTCCTCAGATGATGAAGAAATTGATGGAATGTGTGATGAGATAAAAGAAATCATTCAGATAGTGATGGGAGATGAAAATTTAATATTAATGGGTGACTGGAATTCGACAGTAGGAAATGGAAGAAAAGGAAACGTAGTAGGTGAATATGGAATGGGGGTAAAAAATTAGAGGAAGCCGCCTGGTAGGCTTTTGCCCAGAGCATAACTTAATCATAACTAACACTTGGTTCAAAAATCATGAAAGAAGGTTGTATACGTGGAAGAGACCTGGAGATACTGCAATATTTCATATAGATTATATAATGGTAAGACAGAGATTTAGGAACCATATTTTAAATTGTATGACATTTCCAGGGGCAAATGTGAACTCTGATCACAATATATTGATTATGAACTGTAGATTAAAACTGAAGAAACTGGAAAAAGGTGGGAATTTAAGGAGATGGGACCTGAAAGAACTGACAGAATCAGAAGTTGTACAGTGTTTCAGGAAGAGCATTAGGGAACGATCTACAGGAATGGGGGAACGTAATACAGTGTGATGGGGATCTGAGTGGTGTACTGTCAAGGGGGAGGGGGTTCCTCAGGGATCAGTGTTGGGGCCGCTATAGTTCCTTATTTATATAAATGATATGCACTCAAGTATTACGGGTAACTCTAAAATATTTCTGTTTGCTGATGACACTAGCTTGGTAGTAAAGGATGTTGTGTGCAACATTGACTCCGTTTCAAGTAGTGCAGTACATGACCTCAGTCCATGGCTTGTAGAAAATAAACTAACGTTAAATCACAGTAAGATTCAGTTTTTACAGTTTCTAACACACAATTCAACAAAACCTGACGTTTTAATATCACAGCATAGGCATATGATTAGTGAAACTGAACGGTTCAAATTCCTAGGTGTTCAAATAAATAGTAAGGTGTTGTGGAAAGCCCACGTTCAGGATCTTGTTCAAAGACTTAATACTGCCATTTTCACTATTCGAACGGTACCGAAAGTGAGTGATACTTCGCCAAGTAAATTAGTCTACTTTGCTTATTTCCATTCACTTATGTCGTATGGTATTATGTTTTTGGGTAACTCTTCCCATTCTAGAAGGATATTTTTGGCTCAGAAACGAGAGGTTCGGGCAAAAAGTGGTGTGAGTTCACGAACCTCTTGTCGACCTCTGTTCAGGGAGTCTGGGTATTTTGACATTGGCCTCTCAATATGTATATTCCTTATTGTCGTTTCTTGTTACCAATATTAGTTTATTTCCAACAATAAGCAGCTTTCACTCGGTTAATACTCGGGAGAAATCAAACCTCCATTTGGATCGGACTTCCTTAACTCTTGTGCAAAAATGTGTGCAGTATACTGCTGCCACTCGAATTCAAAAATCTTAGCAGTAATCCACGCGCTTTCAAATCGAAACTGGAGTGTTTCCTCATGGGTCACTCCTTCTATTCTGTCGAGGAGTTAATTGAAAAATTAAGCTGATTCTCATTGTACTGCTGATAGCGTTTGCTTAAACTTATGGACTGATTTTCTCTCAGGTTCATGAACATGTATTTTTATCTGTTATTACTTTTATGTTGTAAGTTCATGTGTCGCCCTAACCGCCGTCTGCTTCACGTCTGCTGTGCAGCGAGCTACCTTAATTTAAGTATTAACTGTATTTTTCTTACTTGTCACTTCTTCTTCCGTGTGTTTTTGCTTTTGCTGCCTCGGAGTGTAGCGGCAGTGGGGAGTCTAGTGCGTCGCATGGTGCACCCCAGGTGTTAGATGCTTCAGCCACTGTCCCTGCTGTCGAGACATCTTCGCGGGTACCGGGCGCGGCTGGCCACCCTCTCCCCAAGGGGAGTGGCGGGTTCAGCGGCGTTCGCGGCGCACGAGGCGGAGGGTCAATGTGGAGGCTGGCCGTGTGGCATCGCCCGCTCTGCCTGTGAATGGACATGTGGCTGCTCCTTCAGCAAGGTCCGAGCAGGCACACGGGGGGAGGGGTTTATTAGTTATTGGGAGCTCCAACGTTAGGCTGGTGATGGAGCCCCTTAGGGAAATAGCGGAAAGGTCGGGGAAGAAGGCCAGTGTTCACTCTGTGTGCTTGCCGGGGGGTCTCATCCGAGATGTGGAGGGGGCCCTACCGGCGGCGATAGAGAGCACTGGGTGCACCCGACTGCAAATTGTTGCTGATGTCGGCACCAATGACTCCTGCCGTCTGGGTTCAGAGGTCATCCTCAGTTCGTACAGGCGGTTGGCGGAGTTGGTGAAGGCGGAAAGCCTCGCTCGCGGGGTGGAATCAGAGCTAACTATTTGTAGTATCGTTCCCAGAACCGATCGCGGTCCTCTGGTTTGGATCCGAGAGGAAGGCTTAAACCAGAGGCTCAGACGATTCTTCGGAGAGCTGGGGTGCAAATTTCTCGACCTCCGCAATGGGGTGGAGAAATGTATGGTCCCCCTGAATAGGTCAGCCGTGCACTACACGCCGGAAGCGGCTACGAGGGTAGCGGAGTACGTGTGGAGTGCACATGGGCTTTTTATTAGGTTAGAGAATTCCCTCCCTAGGCCCGACAAGACGCCTCCTGAGACGCGGCAAGGCAGGAGTAGGCAAAATGCGACAGGGAATAACAATATTAATGTGCTAATAGTAAACTGCAGGAGCGTCTATAGAAAGGTCCCAGAACTGCTCTCATTAATAAACGGTCACAACGCCCATATAGTACTAGGGACAGAAAGTTGGCTGAAACCACATGTAAACAGTAATGAAATCCTAAACTCCGATTAGAATGTATATCGCAGAGAAAGGCTGGACAGTAAAGGGGGAGGCGTGTTTATAGCGATAAGAAGTGCAATAGTATCGAAGGAAATTGACGGAGATTCTAATTGTGAAATGATTTGGGTGAAGGTCACGGTTAAAGCAGGCTCAGACATGGTAATTGGATGTCTGTATAGGCCCCCAGGCTCAGCAGCTGTTGTGGCTCAGCACCAGAAGAATAATTTGGAAAATATTTCGAGTAGATTTCCCCACCAAGTTATAGTTCTGGGTGGAGATTTTAATTTGCTGGATATAGACTGGGAGACTCAAACGTTCATAACGGGTGGCAGGGACAAAGAATCTAGTGAAATATTTTTAAGTGCTTTATCTGAAAACTACCTTGAGCAGTTAAACAGAGAACCGACTCGTGGCGATAATATATTAGACGTTCTGGTGACAAACAGACCCGAACTATTTGAATCAGTTAATGCAGAACAGGGAATCAGCGATCATAAAGCGGTTACTGCAACGACGATTTCAGCCGTAAATAGAAATATTAAAAAAGGTAATAAGATTTTTCTCTTTAGCAAAAGTGACAAAAAGCAGATTACAGAGTACCTGACGGCTCAACACATAAGTTTTGTCTCAAGTACAGATAGTGTTGAGGATCAGTGGACAAAGTTCAAAACCATCGTACAATATGCGTTAGATGAGTATGTGCCAAGCAAGATCGTAAGAAATGGAAAAGAGCCACCGTGGTACAACAACCGAGTTAGAAAACTGCTGCGGAAGCAAAGGGAACTTCACAGCAAACATAAACATAGCCAAAGCCTTGCAGACAAACAAAAATTACGCGAAGCGAAATGTAGTGTGAGGAGGGCTATGCGAGAGGCTTTCAGTGAATTCGAAAGTAAAGTTCTATGTACTGAATTGGCAGAAAATCGTAAGAAATTTTGGTCCTATGTCAAAGCGGTAGGTGGATCAAAACAAAATGTCCAGACACTCTGTGGCCAAAATGGTACTGAAACAGAGGATGACAGACTAAAGGCCGAAATACTAAATGTCTTCTTCCAAAGCTGTTTCACAGAGGAAGACTGCACTGTGCTTCCTTCTCTTGAAGTCGCATAGTTGACAAAATGGTAGATATCGAAATAGACGACAGAGGAATAGAGAAACAATTAAAACCGCTCAAAAGAGGAAAGGCCGCTGGTCCTGATGGGATACCAGTTCGGTTTTACACAGTGTACGCGAAGGATCTTGCCCCCTTTCTTGCAGCGGTGTACCGTAGGTCTCTAGAATAGAGAAGCGTTCCAAAGGATTGGAAAAGGGCACAGGTCATCCCCGTTTTCAATAAGGGACGTCGAACAGATGTGCAGAACTATAGACCTATATCTCTAACGTCGATTAGTTGTAGAATTTTGGAACACGTATTATGTTCGAGTATAATGACTTTTCTGGAGACTAGAAATCTACTCTGTAGGAATCAGCATGGGTTTCGAAAAAGACGGCCGTGTGAAACCCAGCTCGCGCTATTCGTCCACGAGACTCAGAGGGTCTTAGACACGTGTTCACAGGTAGATGCCGTGTTTCTTGACTTCCGCAAGGCGTTTGACACAGTACCCCACAGTCGTTTAATTAACAAAGTAGGAGCATACGGACTATCAGATCAGTTGTGTGCTTGGATCGAGGAGTTCCTAGATAACAGAACGCAGCATGTCATTCTCAATGGAGAGAAATCTTCCGAAGTAAGAGTGATTTCAGGTGTGCCGCACGGGAGTGTCATAGGGCCGTTGCTATTCACAATATTCATAAATGACCTGGTGAGTGACATCGGAAAGTCTCTGAGGCTTTTTGCAGATGATGCTGTGGTGTATCGAGAGGTTGCAATAATGGAAAATTGTACTGATATGCAGGAGGATCTGCAGCGAATTTACGCATGGTGCACGGAATGGCAATTGAATCTCAATGTAGACA
This sequence comes from Schistocerca gregaria, assembly GCF_023897955.1. NCBI lineage: Eukaryota > Metazoa > Arthropoda > Insecta > Orthoptera > Acrididae > Schistocerca > Schistocerca gregaria. Next base: position 16,132,636 of record NW_026061795.1, on the reverse strand, counting down.
AGTGTAATGTGATGCGAATACATAGAACGATAGGTCCCTTATCATTTAGCTACAAAATAGCAGGTCAGCAACTGGAAGCAGTTAATTCCATAAATTATCTGGGAGTACGCATTAGGAGTGATTTAAAATGTCGACTGTCAATGGTAAGAAAAGTGTTTCTAAAGAAGAAAAATTTGTTAACATCGAGTATAGCTTTAGGTATCAGGAAGTCTTTTCTCCGAGTATTTGTATGGAGTGTAGCCACGTATGGAAGTGAATAATGGACAATAAATAGTTTGAACAAGAAGAGAATAGAAGCTTTCGAAATGTGGTGCTACAGAAGAATGCTGAAGATTAGATGGGTAGATCACATAACTAATGTGGAGGTATTGAATAGGATACTGGAGAAGAGAACTTTGTGGCACAACTTGACTAGAAGATGGGGTCGGATGGTAGGACACGTTCTGAGACATTAAGGAATCACCAATTTAATATTGGAGGGCAACGTGAAGGGTAAAAATCGAGGAGGGAGACCAGGAGATGAATACACTAAGCAGATTCACAAGGATGTAGGTTGCAGTTGGTACTGGGAGATGAAGCTTCCACACGATACAGTAGCATGGAGAGCTACATCAAACCAGTTTGTGGACTGAAGACAACAACAACAACAACAACAACAAGGTATTTGTCTCATGTGTAACCTTCAACAGAAGTGGGGCAGACAAGAGGGTTAGATTATATGTACTTTCCATTGAAATTGATCCATAATGGGGAGATACTCAATGGGAAAATAATATGCTAATTTATTATCCACAGACCGCAAATGGACTGATCATGAACGAGGAATGAAAATTTGGTCACACTTCTGATAGTACACGTATTATTTGACCTCTCTCTCTCTCTCTCTCTCTCTCTCTCACACACACACACACACACACACACACACACACACACACACACACACACACACACACACACACTCAATCGCGCGCGCGCGCTTGTTCTACTAAGTAATTCAATTCATTAATGGTGTCGGAAGAGATGGTTAGCAAGAAATCCTTTAGGCTCCTCGTAAACTGAAATCTGTCAGTAGTAAAGCTTTTTATGGCTGCCGGCAAGTTATTGAAAACATCGTTCTCCTTAATGATGGAGACTTTCTTGCACCAAAGTAATTAACTTACCAATTTTTGTGGAGATTATTCACTTCTAGTTATGACTTCATGAAATGAGCTGTTGATTTGAAAATATTCATTTGTTTTTAAACACAATATTCTCGGGGAGAACGTATCTTCCATCTCCACCATGTTAACTGATCTACTTATATGATCCTTATCCTAAGTTGTGTTATATTAACGGTAAAACACAAAACATTTCTTACATGCATTTCCACTATTTTCCAACAAGCTGACAATTTTTCATGAATAATATATTAATAGTGAAATTTTTAGAAAAATTTTGAAAGACAGGTTTTGCGGGCGAATTTCAAAAATTAAAAGACCATAGTGTTCATTATAATACAATTTCTCCATGGTTTTTAATTCCTACTCCGAAGTTTTCTTTTGTTTCCTTTACTGCTTGCTCAGCAAACAGATTGAATAACATCGGGGATAGGCTACAACCCTGTCTCACTCTCTTCCCAACCACTGCTTCCCTTTCATATCCCTCGACTCTTCATGCCCTCGATTAAGAAAACTGGTCGTTAGAATTCCATGGTTCTGGGATAAATGGTTTGAGAGGAAAGGTACATTTAGTTAGAAAAGTTACGGAAAATTTAAAGTTGTATTGCACTTACCGTCGTACATGCACTCATTTAAATTCATAGTTTCTTTCACTTTCCAATAGTACGCATGCTGTACATAAACATAACATTTGTTTCATGATATTTACTTTTTTATTTCTTGCAAGTCTTTTAGAACTTCTTTCGAAAACTTTGTGGGTAGATCTTGGCATTTGTTTTGTTCAGAAACGTTATTACTCTAGCAAACAACTGACTACGAGACAAGAAAAAATGTATTCAATAGGTGAAAGCTCAAAGCTACGGGTAAAATGTCCCTAGGCTTATCATCTCAAAGAAGAGATGGCACAGAGAAACAAGTGGGCATGTCTTACATAGCAAGCTGCCATTTAAACCGACATTTAGAACCTTCAAATACGGATTTGGACTAAAATACTTTCATATTCACACTAAGTGTAAATAAAACTGGTACAATCACCAATAAACAAAATTATTTTCATTGTTTTCGGGGTTCCTTTTGCCTTTCGGAATAAATATATTGCGAATCAGTAGTTAACATGCCTGGTTCCCCAAACAGGAGACGACTAGAAACTTCCGAAATGTGGTGGTGTAGAAGAATGCTAAAAAAGTTTTGATCGAATAGCTGATGGGGAGATACGAAATCAGATTAGGGAGCAGAGAAATTAATGGCACAAATTGACAAAAAGAAGCGATCGTGGGTAAATGTCATATTTCGATTCCACCCATCCGCTGTGACCCACGACGTTCTGCATGACGTTGATTAGTTGCATTTCGAAGGATACCAGTGGCCTTATTAAATGTTAACTGCGATTGCCTTCGTTTCTAGAGCAATTTATAATGTTCGTTAACTATGATTTTTTTCGGAATATATCGTGATGAACTCTGGGAGGAACCACAGAACACAGCTTAAATTGTCGTTGAAGAAACGAGTAGTGATTGTATTTTTATCTTTCTTATCCGACACGTTGGGGAATCCAAGGTATAATGGGGTACACAGTTGAAAACTTTGATTAAATGTACAAAATTGATAAATAAGAGAGTTACAATTTTTTATATGAACACATTATGATGTATTAATCACAAAAATACAAGAACATTGCCATAAAATAAAACAACAATATTTTCTCACTCAAAAACAGAAATTTATAACATTTGCACGCGTCACAATGGGGTGGTAAATACAAGTGATTACAAAAACGTATAAAATTATCCGAAATGCAGAAAATATTGGCTTGCTCGTTATTTTTTTTAGTTTAAAGTGAGTATTATTGTCAAACTACAGTTTTCATGAATCGTATCCTTTTCTTGAGGCTGTTTACAAAATTCACACACGGGGAGACACTCATCATCTTCGCTATCTATTCCTGCACAAGAATCGTGTGTCAGTTTTTTGCAGGTGGAACAAGCGACCCAACTTCCAACTGATTTTGAATATAACCCACCACAATATACACATTGACAGTCAGAACTTTCCTCATAATCACTCTCGTTAGTATTGTATTCTCTCTCCTTTTTTCCATTTACCTTCAGAATCTTTCTCTCTTTTTTGAGTTCTTAATTTTATTCTCTTTCGCAGAAAGTTTTCTGTTTGCTCTTTCTTCTTTGTCAATGTTCTTTTTTCTATTTCTCCCATTAATGACTTTTAACTCTTTTTTTTGTACGGCGAATCAGTTAAAACAACGTTGTTCCCCCTTTTCAGTCTCGCTCTTTTCTTGCTTTCGTTAACTTTTGACAAGAAAATCAGAATCTCAGGTGAAATATGAAATGAGGAGGTTGTGTTGTCAGTTGTCATCCAAGAGCACCCAAGATTAGAACAATTAGCCCCAATAACTTTGTTATTCTTAGGCGGCAGTTCATTGTAACAATTCGCTGAAACCTCGTCCCCTTGATTATCCAGCCCGTTTGAGTCGTCTTTTTCAGCTGGTGTGCTAGGTGAAGGCAATTCCAATTGTTCAGATATAATAACCTCTTTATCTGACGGCCTATCACAACCGCTGTCAGTTGTGTGTGCCGGGAGGAAGTGTGCGTCGTGAATATGGGTGGGTCCGTGGGCCATATTGCAGTAGCTTCGAAACCTTTAATAGCGGTTTTCATTGTTGCGCTTTAGACGAAAGCTGAACCAAAAAGCGTTGAAATTTGAAAGATAGTTACGACTTTCGCTGCATGGTTCCGTAGCCATTTTCGAAGCTGATCACTATAACGAGGATTTATAAAACAAACATCAAGCGGCTGAAGTCTGTGAGAGCAATGTGGTGGTAAAGAAACGCCACTCTCCCTCGCGTAGTCCATAACGTCAATGTTCGTGGTATGTGCTGAGTGGCCATCTGATATAAGGAGAACTGGGACCTGCTTTGATGCCTTAGAAAATACCACTAATTGTGGAAACCATACAAAGAATGACTCTGTGGCCATACATGCTGTGCTGTGGACCTCAGCGCAACCTCCTGCTGCCTGTCCTAACTCAAATTCTTTCTGCTTCTTCTTTCGTGGAAAAATAATCGTAGGAGGAATGTCAGCTCCGCTTGCTGACGTACTAATGAGGCTGATTGCAGTTTCGCCCCTTTCTGCAGATGTTAACGATCGCACTGGACGGTTCCCTTTGCAAGCTGCGATGTTCGATTAGTTTTTAGCATTAACCGAGACGCCTGTTTCATCACAATTAGTTATTTGAGAAGTCATTAGTTTGTGATCGTCAGTTACGTCTGTAAGCAACAAAAAAAACCTATCGACAGCTACTTTATTAAAATCCATGATTCTTGTACCAGATGTTGCTTCGGGCTTGCGAACAAACCCGCATTTGCTTCTTCATTGTTTGATGATGTAATAAAGATTTCGATTTGTTTTGCTCGAAATTTTCGAAAAGGTATCTGTGAAACGTGCAAAAATTGAAATGGCAAAACTGTGCACCTGCCGAAATACGAGTGCGTATACTCTTTTGAAAAAATGTTCCTAAACTGCTTCTGATACGCTAGAGGTTACCTCACAGTAAACAGCAATTGTAGTTGACCATTTGCCTGCACCGTATAAAGTACGGCCAATAAAATATTTTTGTAGGGAGGACACATCATCTCATCCTAAATGGAGAGTTCATCTATACGTGTAAAAGTAACCACTTGTGCCAGAGGGAAGCGTGTTGGGAGCCTTACTGTTCATGTTGTATATTAACATTACAGATAATATAAGAAAGCTCACATATTTCGAAAATGATGCCGATATCGACATTGAGGTAACAAAGGTTGTGTGAAGCGATATGCACATACAGGGGATAGTAAAAATGTGACCACCTATACTTGCATCTACATGGATACTCTGCAAATCACATTTAAGTGCCTGGCAGGTTGTTCATCGAACCACCTTCACAAGTCTCTATTATTCCAATCTCGCATAGCACCCGGAAAGAATGATCACCTGTGTCTTTCCATACGAGCTCTGACTTCCCTTATTTTATCGTTGTGGTCGTTTCTCCCTACGTAGGTCGGTGTCAACAAAATATTTTCGCATTCGGAGGAAAAAGTTGGTGATTGGAATTTCGTGAGAAGATTCCGTCACAAAGAAAAACGCTTTTCTTTTAATGATGTCCAGCCAAAATCCTGTATCATTTGTGTGACACACTCTCTCATATTTCGCGATAATAGGAGGACGTGCTGCCTTTCTTTGGACTTTTTCGATCTACTCCGTCAGTCCGATCTTTTAAGGATCCCACATTTCCCAGCAGTATTCTAAAAGAGGACGGACAAGCGTAGTGTAGGCAGTGTCCTTTGTAGGTCTGTTACGTTTTCTAAGTGTTGTGCCAATAAAACGCAGTCTTCGGTTAGCCTTAACCGCAACATTTTCTATGTGTTCTTTCCAATTTAAGTTGTTCGTTATTGTATAATAATAATGGCGTGTGACGAGGGCCTCCCATCGGGTAGATCGTTCGCCTGGTGCAAGTCTTTCGATTTGACGCCACTTCGGCGACTTGCGCGTCGATGGGGATGAAATGATGATTAGTACAACACAACACCCAGTCCCTGAGCGGAGAAAATCTCCGACCCAGCCGGGAATCTAACCCGGTCTTTTAGGATTGACAGTCTGTCGTGCTGACCACTCAGCTACCGCGGGCGGACGTTAGTTATTGTAACACCTAGTTAGTTAGTTGACTTTACGGCTTTTGGATTAGACTACAACTTCTCTGATAGTGATTCGTCCATTCTGCTTCACCAGCAATATTGCGGGATCAGTAACGACCTGATTTGCGGATATTGCGGGCGTACCTTAACTGGCTTCTGTCTTCATTGATTAACGGCTACCTTTGAAATGGTTGTACCACTCCTTTAGCCCTGCAGTACCCATTACTTTGTCCACAAACACACGATGGTTTCAACTTGAGAATCGCCAAGCTTGGAGCCAAATGTGATGTAAAGACGTCATTTTGCTCAGAATACTAAATCCAACGTGTACGACTTGCAAGTGTTCCGAAGTAGTGGAGAAAATCAGGTATGTGTGCTAAATATGCCTGATAACATGAGCCCATGCGCGCCCTGATACCATTGTTGATTTCAACAATTAAAACAGGTCGGATATTTTTTGAACAGCTCATGTATATAAGCCATCGCCAGTGATGTTGAAAGAGCAAGATACCCCTAACTACGCCAGTTGTATAGGTAGTTCGAATGGAGCGGTCTATTGTCTGACGTATCTCCATAACAGCTCCGAACCGAATACCCCAAAGTTCGACAAAAGGTTCAAATGGCTCTGAGCACTATGGGTCTTAACATCTATGGTCATCAGTCCCCTAGAACTTAGAATTACTTAAACCTAACTAACCTAAGGACATCACAAAACACCCAGCCATCACGAGGCAGACAAAATCCCTGACCCCGCCGTGAATCGAACCCGGGAACCCAGACGCGGAAAGCGAGAACGCTACCTTCACGTCAGGAATCAAGCTGAGCTCAGAAGGGCGCAATTCCGGGGCTGTCTCAGGCCGATACTGATCTTCGGCCTGACGTGGCTGCTTGTCCTGTTCCAGGGGTTGCCCCTCAGTCTGCAAGATCCGAGCAGTCGCAGAGGGTGGTCTTACTGGTAGTTGGGAGCTCCAACGTCAGGCGCGTAATGGGGCCCCTTAGGGATATGGCAGCAAGAGAGGGGAAGAAAACCAATGTGCAATCCGTGTGCATACCGGGGTGAGTCATTCCAGATGTGGAAAGGGTCCTTCCGGATGCCATGAAGGGTACAGGTTGCACCCATTTGCAGGTGGTCGCTCATGTCGACACCAATGATGTGTGTCGCTATGGATCGGAGGAAACCCTTCCTGGCTATCTGATTTGGTGAAGACTGCCAGTCTCGCTAGCCGGATGAAAGCAGAGCTCACCGCTCACCATCTGCAGCATCGTCGACAGGACTGACTGCGGGCCTTTGGTAAAGAGCTGAGTAAAGGGTCTGAATCAGAGGCTGAGATTGTTCTGTGACCGTGTGGGCTGCAGATTCCTCGACTTAAGCCATAGGGTGGTGGGGTTTCGGGTTCCGCTGGATAGGTCAGGAGTCAACTACACGCAACAAGCGGCTACACGGGTAGCAGGGGTTGTGTGGCGTGAGCTGGGCGGTTTTTTAGGTTAGATGGCATTGGGCAAGTACAGAAAGGGCGGCAGCTTCAATGAGTTCGGGGCAAAGCAGGACATGAGGGGACCAAGCAGCAATCGGTATTGTAATGGTAAACTGTAGAAGCTGCGTTGGTAAAGTACCGGAACTTCAAGCGCTGATAGAAAGTACCGAAGCTGAAATCGTTATAGGTACAGAATGCTGGCTGAAACCAGAGAGAAATTCTGCCGAAATTTTTACAAAGGTACAGACAGATATAAAGGATAGATTGCATGCAACCGGTGGTGGAGAGTTAGTCGCTGTTAGTAGAAGTTTATCCTGTAGTGAAGTAGAAGTGGATAGTTCCTGTGAATTATTATGGGTGGAGGTTACACGCAACAGCCGAGCTAGGTTAATAATTGGCTCCTTTTACCGACCTCCCGACCCAGCAGCATTAGCGGCAGAACAACTGAGAGAAAATTTGGAATACATTTCTCATCAATTTTCTCAGCATGTTATAGTCTTAGGTAGAGATTTCAATTTACCAGATATAGACTGGGACACTCAGATGTTTAGGATGGGTCGTAGGGACAGAGCGTCGAGTGAAATTATACTGAGTGCGCTATCCGAAAATTACCTCATGCAATTAAACAGAGAACCGACTCGTGGAGATGACATCTAGGACCTACTGATAACAAACAGACCCAAACTTTTCGACTCTGTATGTGCAGAACAGGGATTAGTGATCATAAGGCTGTTGCAACATCCCTGAATATGGAAGTTAATAGGAATATAAAAAGAGGGAGGAAGGCTTACGTGTTTAGCAAGGGTAATAGAAGGCAGATTTCAGTCTACCTAACAGATCAAAACGAAAATTTCTGTTCTGACACTGACAATGTTGAGTATTTTTGGAAAAAGTTCAAGGCAATCGTAAAATGCGTTTTAGACAGGTACGTGTAGAGTAAAACTGTGAGGGACGGGATAAACCCACCGTGGTTCAACAACAAAGTTAGGAAACTACTGCGAAAGCAAAGACAGCTTCACTCCAAGTATAAACGCAGCCAAAACCTCTCAGACAAACAGAAGCTAAACGATGTCAAAGTTAGCGTAAGGAGGGCTATGCGTGAAGCGTTCAGTGAATTCGAAAGTAAAATTCTATGTACCGACTTGACAGAATATCCTAGAAAGTTCTGGTCTCAATTTAAATCAGTAAGTGGTTGGAAACAGCATGTCCAGACACTCCGGGGTGATGATGGCATTGAAACAGAGGATGACAGGCGTAAAGCTGAAATACTAAACACCTTTTTCCAAAGATATTTCATAGAGGAAGACCGCACTGCAGTTCCTTCTCTAAATCCTAGCACAAACGAGAAAATGGCTGACATCGAAATAAGTGTCCAAGGAGTAGAAAAGCAACTGGAATCACTCAACAGAGGAAAGTCCACTGGACCTGACGGGGTACCAATTCGATTCTACACAGTACGCGAAAGAACTTGCCCTCCCTTCTAACAGCCGTGTACCGCCAGTCTCTAGGGGAACGGAAGGCTCCAAATGATTGGAAAAGAGCACAGGTAGTCCGAGTCTTCAAGAAGGGTCGTAGAGCAGATGCGCAAAACTATAGACCTATATCTCTGACGTCGATCTGTTGTAGAATTTTAGAACATGTTTTTTGCTCGAGTATCATGTCGTTTTTGGAAACCCAGAATCTACTCTGTAGGAATCAACATGGATTCCGGAAACATCCATCGTGTGAGACCCAACTCACTTTATTTGTTCATGAGACCCAGAAAATATTAGATACAGGCTCCCAGGTAGATGCTATTTTTCTCGACTTCCGGAAGGCGTTCGATACAGTTCCGCACTGTCGCCTGATAAATAAGGTAAGAGCCCACGGAATATCAGACCAGCTCTGTAGCTGGATTGAAGAGTTTTAACAAACAGAACACAGCATGTTGTTATCACTGGAGAGACGTCTACAGACGTTAAAATAATATCTGGCGTGCCACAGGGGAGTGTTATGGGACCATTACTTTTCACAATATATATATATATAACTGAGGTAGTAGATAGTGTCGGAATTCCATGCGGTTTTTCGCGGATGATTCTGTAGCATACACAGAAGTTGCAGCATTAGAAAATTGTAGCGAAATGCCGGAAGATCTGCAGCGAATAGGCCCTTGGTGCAGGGAGTGGAAACTGACCCTTAACATATACAAATGTAATGTATTGCGAATACATAGAAAGAAGGATCCTTTATTGTATGATTATATGATAGCGGATCAAACACTGGTAGCAGTTACTTCTGTAAAATTCAAAGAAGAGCGGCTCATTTCGTCACAGGGTTATTTGGTAACCGTGATAGCGTTACGGAGATGTTTGACAAACTCAAGTGCCAGACTCTGCAAGAGAGCCGCTCTTCATCGCGGTGTAGCTTGCTCGCCAGATTTCGAGAGGGTGCGTTTCTGGATGAGGTATCGAATATATTGCTTCCCCTTACTTATACCTCCCGAGGAGATCACGAATGTAAAATTAGAGAGAGGCTTTCAGATAGTCTTTCCTCCCGCGAACCATACGCGACTGGAACAGGAAAGGGAGGTAATGACAGTGGCACGTAAAGTGCCCTCCGCCACACACCGTTGGGTGGCTTGCGGAGTATAAATATAGATGTAGATGAGTGTGGTGCGTGATGCGGCGCTCCCCATCCCTATATACCGATCAAATCAGTCACGACTTGAACCGAGCGTGCCCGAACATTGTCCTACAAAATGATGGCCGCCTCCTGCAGAAACCGACGCTGCTTCTTTCTCTCAGTTGCTTTTCAACTTTGTAACACAGTCTGTTTCGTTTTAGAGTCCAAACCGCTTAACAGATATTGTTCAAATTTGTCATGGAGACAGTTTGAACCCTTAGAAAGAACATAGCCCACTTTAAAAAGCAAGAATTTTTTTTTTTTTTGCATCAGTGAACGTAAACTACATTAAAACTTACTTATTTTGGTTGTATAACTTAAGAATTCTATAATGTATAAGTACTTCAGTAGTCGCCGCGCGGGATAGTCTCTCAAACGAAATTGCTCCCACGTCCGAGGCCTTTCAATATCACGTCTTCCATTCCGCTTGTAGTTCAGAATATTTTGGGGAAGTCTGGGACGTAGCATTCTCACCAGTCTTCACGATATTTTTGAATTTTTTAGTTTCTGTTGAAAATACTTAATTTTTCTCTAGTATCTTCATTCCTAATCATTTCTTGTTGTGCAGCTCTTCGAATTTCTTAGGAACCTCATCTCTGCCGTGTGATTTTTTTTGCTTTTATTTTAACCATGTTTTCGCTTTCATAGCATAATACAGGAACCGCGACCACGTTATAGAATTTCGGGACAATCTTTTTGTACTTTATTGCCCAATGTTCAGATAATAGTGTCACAAACAGCTTAGAATTTGTGTAATTTATTTTAAGTATCAGAGTAAAAATCAGATCTTACAGAGTAGAATAAATGAAAGATTAAGAGACCAGTTCTAAAGCAGGATTATCCAAAACTAGTTTTAAACTATTTTCCTCGGAGTGCACTTATTTTCGTTTTGTTCCTAGAAATTTTAAAGTTGTATTCATTGCATATTTCGTTCAGGTGGTATATAGATCTTTGGAGGTCATTTCGTGAACGTGAATCATGTCATCTACAAACAGAAGCACAATCAGGTATTTCTCATTCGTTATCCCAATTCCTTTGTCTTGTCATAGTTCCTGCTTTCATTTATGAAGAACGAAGTCAATGTAAATACTAAAAATGCTGACTTAATCTGCTCATTTAAATGTATACCGAACGAGCTGCCGCAGTGGTTATTACATGGTATGATGATGATGATGATGATTGGTTTTTGGGGCGCTTAACTGCACGGTTATCAGTGCCTGTACAAAGCCCCAACCTTTACACAGTCCAGTTTCGCCACCTTCACGGATGATGATGAAATGATGACACCACAGACACCTACTTCCCGGGCGGAGAAAGCAACCCAGCCGTGAATCGAACCCGGAATCCCATCACCAACAACGCTAGCTTCTACACGACGAGCTGTCAACTAGTACACTAGACTCGCATTCGGGAGGATGACGTTTAAATCCGCATCCGGCCATCCTGATACGTTTTCCGTAACTTTCCTGAATCGCTCCAAGTAAATGCTGGGATGGTTCCTTTGAAAGGGAACGGCGGACTTCTTTTACCCTTCCCTGACGCAGTGCCAACTCCTGCTCCGTCTCTAATGACCTCGACATCGATAGCACATTAAATGCAATCCTCCTTCCGTCCTTCATTTAAAGGCATAGGTTTACGCAATAAGTCGGGCGTTAAAAGTTAGAAACTGCGTACTCGTCTAAGGCAGCATAATTTCATGGCGCGCAAATTATCGAGACTATATTCACCGAGCATTTGTGAAAGGCAGCACGTGGCGACTTCCAACAAACTTCACACATAATTTCGAAACTTGGCGAAACTTTTTTTCCCTCTGACATCCCTGACAGAATGATGAAAGGAAAAAGACTTTTATCACTTCTACATTTTCGCTGTTCGTGCAGTAAGGTGTCAGCATCAGGCTTGATGTTTCACTTCATTACTTCTTTACTACTCACTTTATTCGCAACACATTTGTCAGACAGTATCCATAAACGTCGCCGAATGTACCTGAAAATTATAGAATTGTACAACACCTAGTTCAGTACATAAATATTGAGACGTTTTCGAAAAACTAGCTTCTCTTACAACTGAGCGTCTTCAACTGCAAAGGGTTATGTTTCTTCAGGTCAAGTTTTTAACACATTAACTGATACGGAATGTGAACGAACTTCTGAAGGTGTTTTACAAATGGGACTTCCAGTTTTCAGACAGCAATTTGGAGGGGAGAAGGGGGCCGTGGTTACGCGGTCTATTTGGAACTTCAGTGTTTTCGCAAATGATGCTGTTGCCTGTAATAAAGTTCTGTTTGAAAGAAGTCACGCCCTCATAAGATTTCAGTGTAGTGCAAAGCATGACAACTTAGTTTAAATGTTCCCGAAATGTAAAATTGTTCGGTTCACAAAACGATATAACCTTATCCTACGAGTATAGTGCAGCGAGTCAAATGCGCTATCGCTCAACCCACATGAATACCTGGGTGTAAAAATTTCTAGAGATTTGAAATGGAACCGTCACATAGTCGCAGTCTTAGGGAAATACGGTGGATGGCTGCAATTCGTTGGTAGAATTCTAGGAAAATACAATCAGTGTACAAAAGAAATTGCTTACAAATCACGCTTGCGACCCATCCCCGAATATTGCTCGAGATTCTTGGATCCTAATCAGATACAACTGCCCGGCGATACTGAATGTATACAGAGAAGGGCGGCACGAATGGTCACAGGTTTTTTGACCCGTTGGAGAATGTCACACAGTTTCTGATCAAACTGAACGGGCAGGCGCTTGGAAAGAAACGTAAAATATCCAGAGAAAGTCTACTTGGAATATTTCCGGAGGAATCCTTAACTGTTGAATATAGGCGAATGGTAGTCAATGGAGGGAATGACTGCGAATGATCGTTCGATTTGCGTTCTCTTCCGTAGGCTGCGATGCAAACCAATCCTGGTCATATTCCCGGTGTGAGATGTAGTTGGCAGCTCTGTAAATGCTGACCGGTGAGTCGCTTAAAGCCCAGGTGAAATTAATCTCGGAGGGACACATCACGCTCTCAACCGACTAAGCTTGTCCCCTAAGGATCGCCTAGAGCCTGTGACTAGTGCATTGAATGTAAATACGGAAAACAGCAAAAACTCACTTTTTCAACTATTTGTAATTCCATTAACTAGTTTTGTAACCTTTACAGACTCATCTTCAAATGTGGCACACAGAATTTCCGTCTCTCTGGCGTGGAGACAGAGCGACAGTTACATGGCGACATGTGTCGGAAAACCAGTTATTCCACTTACTGACTAACGGACAGTTCATGGTAGACACAGACTATCCCGTGGAAGAGTAAAGTATCTCGAGGAGACCTAATTAGAAAGTTTCTAGAACTGACGTTACATGATGAAAGTAGGAATGGAATATACTGAAACCGCCTACGTATTGTAACTGTAGGAAGCGTGAAGACCAGAAGAGACTAAGCACAGCACGCACAGAGGCTTTTAAGCAGCCACGGTTCGCACGCTCCATACGTCAGTGGAGTGGGAATAAGTCCTAATAACTGGTATACTGGCAAGTTCCATCTGTCACGCAATTCACGGTCGGTTATAGACTACAAATTATAAGCTGCCTATGTTTTGTTTAAATTTGGATTACAAGAAAATGGGCGTTTTGCAAAATGTCCTACATAAGTCTCCTCTTCATCAACACCACCACCATGAGTGTTCTGCCCTAGGGCAGGTCTTCACATGTAGTTCTCCATGCAGTCCCATCATTTGTTACCCTCTTGTTTTCTCACAACTATTTTCTGTTCTTACGCTGTCCACCACCTGGTATGTTCTGCGTCTTCTTCTTCTTCTTCTTCTTCTTCTTCTTGCATTCACCATTTCCTTCATACCATCAATAAACAATCTCTTCTCATTCAGTGTCCATGCCAATTGTGTTTGCTCATCCTGCTACCTTTAAAATTTCTCTCTGTTCTCCCAATCAACACCACCTCATTTCTCACTGTGCCTGCCTATTTTATCCCCTATCAACGCACCCACATAAAAGCCTCCTGTTATGAAACGTCTCGTTGGCAATTGCTATACGTATTTTCACCTCCTTATTACTTCCAATGTCGTCCATAATAGCACGTCGCAGTTATCTAAAAACACTAAATTGTTGTGTATGTTCCTGCCTAACATTATAGTTGTTCTTGCTTTTCTTGCACCTATCACCGGACATTTTGCGTTTTTCTTATTATTTCTCATTCCAATTTACTCACGTCTCTTGTTCAATTCTTTTAACATTTCAGTCATACTTTCGCTCTCTGCCAATAACACCACATGATCCGCGAGTCTAATACATTCTGCTCTCCTAACAACAAGCCCGCTCCCGTCTATGTCGTTTCAAACGTTTTTGAATGACATGCTCCAAATATATTTACACACTAAGGAGAATAAACGTATCCCGGAGGACTTACCCCAGCGCGATGGAAATCGATACACGTGATGTTCATTCATGCCCAATAGTATCCGAACGACCTGAATTGAATCTCGCCTGATTCACATGCAACCCACATAGCGCAACTGTCTAGCAGGTCTCCTTATCGCTCCTTGGTACAGTCGTTTGACTATTGAAAGTGGTTCCAACAAGTCACCACGAGAAAAAACTGTTCTGTATCGCAATAACTCAAGATGCAAAGTAATACCACGATACTACAAATTTCACGGAACACCTTATCACAGATAAGACTGCCCTTAAGGCTTGTAGCTCACATTTATTACAATAAATGACATACCTGACATTTTACCACTCTCATTATTACGTCAGATAGGTAATGCGCGTGGTAAATTCGTCGTATTCATGATTTACTCTTCAAAGTAACATACCGTACTTATTATTTAACACAAAATAAGATTAAAAATTAAAGATATTCACGAGCAGCTAATTGAGAATATTTATGAACTTCAAATGACACGACGAACCGTCTCGTTCTGCATATGGATGCAAACTCAGGTCATGCAGACTAAGCAATGATTTCGTGCCTGACGGATACTGACTGTCACTCCTGATTAGGCATACAGAGAGTGATATACCTCGATTTTAGACAGAGCCAGTTTGCAAATTCCAACTTTAAATTACATATCGCAAGTATTTTTGCCGGACGCGAATTCCTACCCAGCACCTATTGTCCCTGTTAACGAACGACGAGAGATGTTGAATCTTGGTTCTTAACAAGTAACTTATTTGAATTGCCGTGAGGTAAGGCTTTGTGTTGGACAGGGGTTCGAACTCAGAACTTAATCGGATAGATATCGACGCACAATCAACTGTGACATTTCGGGTTTTCTCGGCAGTAGCTAGATGTTTTAACTGAAATGACGAGACGAAACATACATTTTTTTCCTTCCCAAGACTCCAACCCGGCATCTATCGCTGTTATATTCTAGAGAAAACGAACGTTAAATATGGGTTTGTTGCACCAGCAGCGACATGTGAGCGTGTTTGAACTAGAAATAATATGACGAAGAGTTCAGTCCTCACTGGGAATACAGCTCCACACATCATATCGCTTTTGACTACACACAAAGATACGTCAGCTTCCGAATTTTTGTCCAGTTCGGACTAACATCTTGAACTTACAGTGATCTCGCAAATAGTTCTGTGTCTCACTGGGTGTCAAAAACGTCACATATCGTTAGTGTTGACAACGAATGAAAATACATTAAACATTAAAATAATTATCCACCAGCAGATAGGTGTTCTCATGCTAGAGCTTGATAATACATAATGAAATCTATAGTGCCGGGCCAGGATTCGAACCCATTCACGCGCAGTATGTGGAGATGTTGAGGAATCTGCAGTTCTGAACAAACAACAAATTGTAGACGTGCTGTATTCTCACGAAGGGATCAAATTCAGCGTTAAGTACGGTCTAAGTTGCATTCCCAGATCAGAACCGATTTTATCGACATACAGAAGCTCATATAAAATATGGACTAAATGTCCTGTGAGCCTACATAGCGTTTGTTTCGTCACTAGAAATAAATAACAAGTATAAGAAAGGTTTCTACGTGTCGCCGCTCCAGTCTTTATTGTGATTCATCCTAACGTCTACTTTGTAGTAAAGGAATATCATTTTTCATATTAATTTCAGACCACAATGTCATTATATCTTCTTCACTTGGTGTAGCCAGAAGAGAATGGAATCTGTCTCTCCTTATCTAAAATCATTGACAGAAGTTGGAATCGAACCCAGTCCATAGATATACAAGCATATTCCAAGTATGTGGCTCATTTTTCTATCGTAACGCCGTTGCACCTCTCTGGATGAGAATTCTGACACACAGGCTTCCTGTAGTAATTTGCAGCAGGTTCAGTAAATTCATTTACTTAGTTGACCGAATCACAATGAACTAGCTGCCTCGACTACCCAGTGCATAAATTCGACTTTATTTTGTAATCACCGAAATAAAATCACGTACCTGCCACCTACACAGAACAGCCAACAGTGTAGGATGCACAAATTTGAAAAGGAAGTGTTTCTTTCCACTTGAGCTACTGTATTGCGCCATCTCTTTGTTGAAAACGTCGTGCATTGCAAATGTCGCATTTCATAAGTAAAGTTTTGTATTCCAAGAAACCCAAAATTTGTTTGTCAGCTGCGGGAAGAGGAGTTACCTGTTGTGCAGCATTGTAAGTTTTCACCATTGCACTATGAGCCGAAAGTATTTTTTTGCGATTTCCTTATCGATGTTTTATCTGACTGCTTGTAGCTCTTTCACAGAAGGGATAAAAACGTTACAGTCAGCGAGACTGGAAGTGCGAACCATAACAGATGCTATTTCTCAGGTCAGCGCATTACCATAGAGCTGGCGTAGAAGTACGTGTCTTAGCTTACTCTTACGAGTTCGATAATGTCTAGCACTCGTAAACCGCTATTTAAAGGACGAGATTAGTTGCGATTTCCACGTGCAACGACTTTCCTGGGCTGAAAACCGTAAATTTACAATCTTTTGTTACACCTAACGTGATAATAAATCAGATTATTCAATGGAAATGACAGGTAAAATCAAGTGAACTTTGAGGATAAATTCCGTGCGCACCAGGAAGGAACTCGTCGATCACAGAGTTGCAAAACATACGTTGGCTTGTTGTCAAATCTCAGTTACAGTACCAGCAGAAAGAAGACGAACCGATGTGATCGTACAGCGGGCTGGGAAGTGACCATAGCTGGTGTCTCCAAGTCGCGGTTGCTACGGCCTGGAATACGTAATGCGTCTGATTCGCATTTCTGTATCTAGGTTTAGGGACTGGAGCGTGGTTACTAATAATACTCCAAACTGACTGAAAACTAAGCATCATATACCAGTAACTCTCACAGTTGTTTTTATATTTATTTCGTAAGTGTACTAAAAACTAAGAAGCTCATTCAGAGACGTTTTGATGCCTCGCCGATAGTCGAGCAAAACAAACAAATAAAGAAAAAAAGAATGTGTGTGTGTATGATAGAGAGAGAGAGAGAGAGAGAGAGAGAGAGAGAGAGAGAGAGAGAGAGAGAGAGAGAAATCAAAAAGAATGAGAGAGAGTAAGAAATTGTTGTAAAGAAATTGAATCATGGTATGTAAAGAAATCTTTCATTAAAATTACACGTTACACATCATTACGAAATATCGTATTCATGATCTATGAAACAAAAATTGATGTAATGTAATCTAATCATATCATATTGATGGCTATCCATGAAGAGTCATGAATTACCGAAATTTTTGCCAATACCAGTAATGAAATCTAAACTTGAAAATAAAAGACGACAATTTTTGTAATAAACCTGGACTCCTAACAAGACAATTTCGTCCCTGTTAACTAACCACGAAAGATGTCTGATATACCTCCAAGCTCAAGTAACAAAGTGCGCATGCATTTAAAGATTAAGTGCATGATGTGAAGTTATATGACGGAGATACGAACCCAACACGTAATCGTATTGTTAATTAAGTAAAATCAAATGTTACGTATCGGTTTTCCTTACCAGCTGCTAGGTGTTTGAATCTAAACTAAGGATACAAACTTTTGTACCTAAGCGACAATCTAACTACACGCCTACCGTGCATCCACAAATATAGCTTAAATATCAGTTGCTTACTCACCAACGGTAAGGTGTGTGCGTGTTTGACAAGAAATAATGACACCTATTGCGATTGTTGGCAACACATGAATAGACATTAAAAGCGCACGTTGGTTTTCACTAGCGGGACGGTGTGCACGTTATAGGGCTTGAACTGAAACTATGAATATTTTTGTATTGGATCAGGATTCGGACCCACATCCTTACCTTTGGAGGAGACCTAGAGAAGGTTGCAGTCTTGCGAAAAGGGACGAAATGGTTGAACTATAATGTCCCGAGAGATTCAGATCCTCGAAAGAGGAGAAACGAATTCGAATCACAGTCCAGCACCAAATTTTTCAACGTCTCTAGTTGAATCAATTACAAGTAAAATAAGAGCCCAATCCTTTAAATGGCTATCGGTTCATAAAATAAAATAAAATTTTCTAATGTAAGTAAGTTTACTGACGACTGTATTTCTGTTTACGATGACTTCCGCTATGTCATTTCCCAACGTAACCTGGCTCTGCCCAGTTGGTAATGATGGAACGTGATTTGTATTGCGAATTCTGGATTATAACGTCTTTCTTTTGAGGTTACCAGACGCAAAGTAAATCTGTTTGTGCTTCTTAAAAGTAAATGTCTGAACCCACGCATTGCTCCTGTGATAGTTCCACCAGGCCA
Source organism: Schistocerca gregaria (assembly GCF_023897955.1). NCBI lineage: Eukaryota > Metazoa > Arthropoda > Insecta > Orthoptera > Acrididae > Schistocerca > Schistocerca gregaria. Next base: position 16,113,919 of record NW_026061795.1, on the reverse strand, counting down.
TTGTGCCCATATTTCCCAGCCCCAGGAGTGAGCTGCAACGGATGATGTGCTGAGCTTACAAAAGTAGTCACGGTGGATAAAACGCGAGTCTATTAAATGTTTAAGTAGAAAAAAGCTTCTGACGCGGAGATTATGCTGTTCTCATGTCAGCAGGATGTAAAGACCCTTGTAGGCATCATAGGCTCGATGTGAAGCCATTTTGAAATGTTCACAAATTCAGATATTTTCTTAGTTCGTGAAGATCCACTGGGAAGTGTGAAGTTACCGGATAATTGGATTATTACCGACATTATTACTATCATTTTCTTCATGCCGCTGCTGGAACACTGTACTTGAATATAAGTTCGTGCCTTTTGGTCACTATACAAGTAGTTTCCCAAGAAGAGGTTCTTTCTCTGTCTACAGAATTCTTTTCATGTTAATATCAAACATCAGCAATTACTCATAGATTACATTAAAACTAAAGTAATCGATGAAGACGTTACTTGATATCAAAAACGCGCTGCCATTCTTCTATTACTTGCGCCTAGAAATGGCTGTCGAGTGCTGCCAAACCAAAAGCTAAGAGATGTTACTGCCTGCCGATATACGTTCGAATCCCTGCCCAGTACAAAGCCTTACCTCACGGCAATTCAAGTAAGTTACTTGTTAAGAACCAAGATTCAACATCTCTCGTCGTTCGTTAACAGTGAAAATAGGTGCTGGGTAGGAATTCGCGTCCGGCAAAAATACTTGCGATATGTAATTTAAAGTTGAAATTTGAAAACTGGCTCTGTCTAAAATCGAGGTATATCACTCTCTGTATGCCTAATCAGGAGTGACAGTTAGTATCCGTCAGGCACGAAATCATTGCTTAGTCTGCATGACCTGAGTTTGCATCCATAAGCAGAACGAGACGGTTCGTCGTGTCATTTGAAGTTCATACATATTCTCAACTGGTTGCCCGTGAATAACTTCAATTTTTAATCTCATTTTGTGTTCAATGATAAGTACGGTATGTTACTTTGAAGAGGAAATCATGAATACGACGAATTTACTACGTGTATTACCTATCTGACGTAATAATGAGAGTGGTAAAATGTCAGGTATGTCATTTATTGTAATAAATGTGAGCTACAAGCCTTAAGGGCAGTCTTATCTGTGGTAAGGTGTTCCGTGATATTTGTAGTATCGTGGTATTACTTTACATCTTGAGTTATTGCGATACAGAACAGTGTTTTCTTGTGGTGATTTGTTGGAACCATTTTCAATAGTCAAACGACTGTACCAAGGAGCGTTAAGGGGACCTGCTAGACAGTTGCGTTATGTGGGTTGCATGTGAATCAGGCGAAATTCAATTCGGGCGTTAGGATAGTTTTGAGCATGACTGTACGTGTTGGGTCAAATGAATGATTAGAGTTGAAGAAAAACTGGATGATTAATTCAAGACAAAGAGCCTCACAAATTGATAAGTCGATAACGTGTTGGGCCACCTCTGGCCTTTTCGCGGTCAGTTACTAGGCTTGACATTCACTGATAAAGTTAGTTTATACCCTTCTGACGGATATCGTACCAAATTCAGTTCAGTTGGTTCGTTACATCCTCAAAATCGCGACCTGCTTTAAAGAACCTGCCCATTGTGCTCCAGATGTTGAAAATTGATGAGAGATATGGCGATCTTGCTGAGCAATTTATTGCCTTGCGTGTACAAACACGTAGATACGATATCCGTGTGTGGTGCGTAAATTGTCGGTAGGCACCTCACTTAGTGTCCCGAGCAGAGTTCAAGCCGCCATAAAGACAAAGGGTGGACGCACTGCATATTAATGTCCACTAACAGGTGTCTGTACACTCACTGATAGGATAGTGTATTTCGAAATGTTAGCAGAGGCCAGAAGTTGGAGCATTTGGTCTTCCTTTTTAAAGCTTACGTGGGGCGAGTCGTAGAATCTCTAAAAAGAGACACCTCTGGCAACACTAGTTGAAAGTGGCCTTCAAACTAGCCGTCAGAGCTGCCGTAGCCGAGACGCCCCCTGGGTAAACGCTACGGATTTCTGCAGTCGCGCCTCGCGATCTGTCACGAATTATGGAATGTATTCGCAGATACCAATTGTAATACGACAACGGCTATACAGTTTGCTGGAAACGTACAGGATGTTCTGAAATTCCCATCACTACCTGCTACAACTTGTAGAGGGGACTGAGTACATAATACTCTTATTTTAAATTGTAACCTGTCTCCCGAGACGTACCGTATACTAGAACCACTTGAAAACATGTTGGTAACGCTGTCACTTTGATAAGTAATTTGTTACATTGAGGAGCCAAAGAAATATCGTTTAAGGTCCCCGCGAGCACGCAGAAGTGCCTCAACACGCCGTGGCATGGACTCTACTGATGGCTGAAGTCGCGCTGCAGGGAACTGACACCATGAAACCTGCAGAGCTGCCCATAAATCAGTAACAGTAAGAGGGAGCAGAGATCTCTTCTGATCAACACGTTGCAAGGCATTCCAGATATGCTAGTTAATGCTATAAAATTTACTAGAAACGTACAGTATGTTTGGGGAGTTTGGTGGCCAGCGAAAGTGTTTAGGCTCGGAAGAGTGTTCCTGCAGCCACTCTGTAGCAACTGTGGTTGTGTGGGCCGCTCCATTGTCCTGCTGGAATTACCCACTTCCGTCGGAATCCACAATGGACACGAATGGATTCAGGTGATCAGACAGGATGTATCTAGACGTATCAGGGATCCCACATCACTCCGAATGCGCACGCTCTACAACGTCACAGAGCCTCCACCAGATTGAACAGTCCGCAGTTGACATGCGGGGTCCATGGAGTCATGATGTTGTCTTCATACCCATTCACGTCCATACTGTATATACATTTTGAAATGAGACACGTCCAACCAGGGATTATGTTACGAGTCATGAACAGTCCAATGTTCGTACCGATGGGCCCAAATGAGGCGTAAAGCTTTGTGCTGTGCAGTCAGCAAGGGTACACGAGTGGGCCTTCGGCTCTGAAAGGCCATGTAGATGATGTTTCCATGAATGGTTCGCATGCTGATACTTGTTGATGGTCAAGCATTGAAATTTTCAGTTATTTTCGCAAGGGTTGCACTTTCGCCACTCTGAACGATTCTCTTCAGATTCCATTCTTGCAGGATTTTTTTTCTGGCCGCAGAGATGTTGGAGATTTATTGTTTTACTGGATTGCTGATATTCACGGTGCCCTCGTGAAATGGTCGTACAGGAAAATCCCCACTTCATCGCTACCTCGTAGATGTTGTGTCCCATCGGCCTTGCGCCAAGTATAAAACCACGTTCAAAGTCATTTAAATCTTGATAACCTGCCATTGTAGCAGCAGTAATCGATCTAACAACTACGGTAGACACATGTCTTACATAGGCGTTGCCGGCGGCAGCACCATATTAAGCCTGTTTACATATCTCTGTGTTTGAATACGTATTATTATAATAGTTTCTTTGGCATTTCAGTGTAGATGTGACCGAGTACATCTATTGTTCTACAGTTTCACTCTTTAATAACCAAAGAATCAAAAAAATCGGTCTTCAGAGACACTGGTTTTACAGGAGGGCGTTTTCCAATTTGAAATTACAATGATATTATTTCCTTCAGCTGCTGACGGGCGTTAATAGATATCAACGAAGACAGGTGAAAATGTGTGCCCCGACCGGAACTTGAACCAGGGATCTCCTGCTTAGATGGCAGTCGCTCTATCCATCTGAGCCACAGACGGCACAGAGGATAGTGAGACTACAAGGACTGTCTCGCGCACGCCTCCCGCGAGACCCACATTCTCACCTTTGTATGTCCACACACTACATTCGTAGCGTCCTTTCGCACATGTCCGGAAGAACAGACACAATATCCATATAAATATATTTTCCAATTCGCGTGCGCTGCGTCTCCACGGGGCACCACAGACGCACCTGCAGACGGTGAAGACACCCATAGTCGAAGACGTTGTGCAATGGCAACGAAAAGCGTGTGGGGAGGAGTCAGACGTTGTGGACAACGATCTTGATAAAGGCGACCAGCAGCTCTTCCAGTACTGTGCGCTTTGGCCACACAGGATACTCGTGTCGGTGTATTCGGCAAAAGTGTGCTCAGAAATGTTGCTCTAACACTCACAGACACATGAACGAGACTCGATCCAGGTCAGAGAGGAGACAGCCGTCAAATGACATCTTAGGATCAGACGTAAGTAACCCCCCCCCCCCCCTCCAGTGATTATAACCCTGTTGCATACCACATTAGCGAAGGTGTATTTATACGGCTGTAGCACGGATATACCTTTCCATACATGGGCTCCTCTTCAGAATATCGTCACTCAGTTCCCTAGAAGTTTTTAACGGGAATTTTGCAACATCCTGTATCTCTCCACTAACTATACAGTTCTTTCCAGAATTAGATCCCTCTGCAGTGGAGTGTGCGCCGATATGAAATTTCCCGGCAGATTAAAACTGTGTGCGGGACCGAGACTCGAACTCGGGACCTTTGCCTTTCGTGGGCGAGTGCTCTACCATCTGAGCTACCCAAACACGACTCACGTCCCGTCTAAACAGCTTTACTTCTGCAGTACCCCGTCTCCTACCTACAGCTGTTGTACGACATTCGAAATATACGGATGTATTTCAGAATTTCGGCGTAATGTAACTTCGCAGAAACATGGCTGAATTTTCCTGTATATTGTTATCATTAAAACCAAGCACCGTCTCAGTACCTAATACTTTTTGATATGGAGACAATTTTCATCATTTCAAGCACTATTAAAGTTGGTAGGTGTAGGAAAAAAAATACCAGTACCATACTGAAAATATCGGTGAGAAGCGATAGAATTCCTACAAACAACTTGGAGAAAATCATTTTGGGTTCTAGGCCATGTCATTATAAAACAGTGAAACAACTAAAATAACTACATTCCGACCATCGTTTGAACGATCCTCTTCAGAGCGAATAAATGCCACGAAATTTCAAATCAGCAGCAGCGAAATGAAAGGTCGATTTGGAAACAGTTCCTATTTGTTCTTTCTTATCTTCGATTAATTTCCCAAATATCTTGTTCATTTCGTATGTTGCTTTCTTTATACAAGGTGTTTCACATTTCTAGAGCTTGCAATTTTACCTAGTAACTCATGCATGCAAACGTCATCTAACGAGGCTACAGAGCATCAAAATACAGGCACCAGCCCCGGCGAATGTATGTAAGTAGAGTGTGATGCCGTGATTATTTATCAATTTGATCATGTATCATGTTCCGGAAGTTACAAGGGAATATCGTTATCATACCTCTGACGGCGGAATACAAGTACTGGTACTGTTGTTGCTAACTTTCATAGGTGGTAGTATGGATCAAAGTAAGAAAAAAATGTCCGGTAAACATGGGCTACAAAATGCATACCTGAGGCGCTATGAGCACTTGTTCAACAGTGGAGATATGTTTTATGCTAGCGAAGATGAACAAGTCCTCACAGCTCTTAAGGTATGCATTTTACAGCCCATGTGTACTGGACATTCGGTCCATACTACCACCTCTGAAAGTTTCCTGCCCTACATCTTAGCTGCAACACTACTGGTACATACTGTCACACGCAACAGGAATGTCTTCTCTTCCAATTTTCCGTTATAGGGACATAACCTCAAATTTATACATTTATCCATCTCCATCATCATAGAAAATTGGTAACATCTTCATTGAATCTTTCTGTGTACACATATTTTACAGACTCCAGCGCCTGTAACTTCGATACCCTGTAGCGTCGCTGGATGACGTTTCCAGACATCGATTCCTATGTAAAACTTCATCTGGTAGGTCCCCTCTACAGACGCGATAAGTGTGTAGCACGACGTGTGAAACATTCTGTATGCAAAGTGAATAACATGGGTGAATGGGCTAGAACCGAACCGCCCCCCCCCCCTCCCATTATCTCTCTCTCTCTCTCTCTCTCTCTCTCTCTCTCTCTCTCTCTCTCTCTCTCTCTCTCTCTCTCTCTCTCTGTGTCTCTCTCATTCTCTCACTTTCATTCTCTCACTCTCTCTTCTCAACTATCAACTGCCAGCTTTCCTTTATGTCTTTTAAGTCTTAAAATTGCTGTCTGATTTCTGGCAGAGCTCTAGATAACATGCCGCTCACTGTATTTTATCGCTGGTTGCATCATCTTAAATTCAAACTGTATATTTTGCTCAAAATTGTCAGAAGTTATTTTGTAACATCTATAGATGTTATAAATATGGGTTGAATTTCTTCAACCGATCTCTAGCGGCTAGTGTGTTCTCTCAAAATCGATTTTCCTCTAGCTCGTCTCCTCTAATTCCTGTGTAAATATTTTGGATCAGTATTTTCAGCCAGGACGTATGAAAGTGATGGTTCGATAGTATCCGCACTTATCACTATTTGCCTTATTTGGTGTTGGTGTTATTTTTTTCGTTTAGTCTGAAAATTTAGCAGTCACGTCAGTTAGCATAGATGTTGAGGAGTGAAGCAGCAAACGTCGACAGAGTGAGTCCTCGCCGGTGCTGATAGAGCCTTCTGGTGGCGAAGCCCTGCACTACAGACAACTGAGTGTGTGAGGAACTAGTAGCGACATCTAGCAGCGAAGTGATGAACAGCAAAATGGCCGCGAAAATTGAGTGACTTAAATGTCTAGTTGCTGTTTATTTCTTCCTTTACACTATTATTACAAAACAGATTACGGCATCACTGCTCGGTTTGTCTGTTACCGTATTTTTGTGTATTTCACACATTACAAAATAGTTCTGTTCTGATAACATATAATGCAAACTACATCTCGAGCGACATTAATGTACGCAGCATGTTACATTCATCATTCCCTCTTCGTAATTTAGTATTACTAATAGTTTTGTCCACACTTTTAAGCATTAAAAATGGATATGTGGCTCGGAACAGGACTACTGTTACATTAAATGTTAACAACATAATCGCACGGTATAGTGAGTTAAAGAGTATTGAACAGCAACGAGAACTGTAAGTAAGTTTATGCAGTGCAACGTTAGTGATATAATAGTACAACAGTAATAGGCGTTTTTCAGCCCTTATTTCTATTTTACAGTTTCACTCATTACTGATGGCAAATGCCTTGCAGAGAACGTAATATTCTGCATCTTCAGTACGGCCTTTACAATCTCTTTCATTGAACTGCACTTAACCCGGAGAGGTAGTAATACAATTTTTTCTCTGATCTACAAGATACTTTTACAAAAAGTAGAGGCAGAGAGGTAGTCATGTAACTATTAATCGAAATATTATATGAACTATATGGGCGTGTTAGTAAAATCACCAAGAAATTCCTCTTATTAATTTTAAGTGTTATCTGTTTGATTCAGCATTCAGCTCACATAAAACCACGAGAAATATCGTTTTTATAAAAAAAACAGTTTATGTCATTAGTGACCTGTGTAAAATCAAACATCTCATTTTGACACTAGAATAATTTGAGAAAAAAAGGCCTGTTTTAGTTTTTGAAAATGCAATAAGTGAAAACAATGTATTTTTAAAAGGTATTGTCAATTGTTATGAAACGATTTGTTATACAGAATTTATTAATCGCATAGTAAATCATGATACTAAAAAGAACACCTTGTTGGCTTGTGATACAATATTTTGCATTTTCTTATGACTTTGAAATAATTACTGCTTTTTCAGCACTGAGAATGAGTAAAATACATTATGTAATATATGAATCAGTATGATAAACTTTCTTCGAATATTCATTGTTAACTACAAGAAAATGGCAGATGTTTGGGTATTTACCTCAGAAGTATTCAGCACACGAAGGATAACAAAAATCATTTTTTTGGTAAGGTTTTTGTTTCATAGTTTCCTACAAATATTACTGATACCATAGTGAGGTATATTAAGTACCTTAAAATATATATAGATGTGGTCTGGTGAAGAAAGTGTGTGAATTAAAATTTAAAATGCTTGCACCAGCATAACCAGGTTTAGTTTGTAGTGTGGGAGTGAGCTCCACGTGGGACCCGAAGCACGGACCCCACGGGGGTACCCGGCATGCGCCACATGCCAAGGCAGAGGTGGAGGCTAGTGTTCGGAAGTCTGAAAATTCCAGCGCCGGCCGGGGATTGAACCCCGGCCCGGCTGGGGCGAATAGCCCCAGCCGAGGCGCTGGAACGTTCCAGACCCCCTTGCCACTAGACCACCGGGGACCCCGGCTGTTTCTTGCTCCATAGTCCAGCTAGTGGTCGTAGAGCACTTCCTGTTGTCCTCCGTGTTTACACCGAGGCAGTAGTGGCGTGGTGTAACAGGAAGTGTTTACTTGCGTCCGCTGGATGTCCACTTAGTGTACGACTTATTTACCCGGCTGACGTTCGTGTCGCTATAATCTCCTTAGTTCCGTTACAATTACATGCAGGGACTGAAAATCTGCCTATGCAGTTGCACGCAGTCGCATCTCACTATTTGAACCTCTGTAATTCGATCGTGTTGTCAAGACCCATGTCAGAACTGTTTATCGAAGAATGCTCATGTGTTCGGTACATTTCATAAACGGAAGCGACTGGGATAACAGACAGCCCGTAAACATTTTGTAATGAAGTGTCAGCCGGTACGTAATACTCGATATCTGGAGTTGTTTTATCGGTTATTAAGATAATCGTTTCACCCCTATACACTTACAAAATTCCCGTGTTTTCTTAATAAAGCATAAGCACAGTACATAAATCCCTCGCGAAAATGACATCGGAGAAGTACAAGTGTTCGAGTGCCACAGAAAACAAGTGGGTCCTTGAAGGTGTGGAACGGAGAGCAGAACTAAAATAAGATGTAACGTTTCGGGATTCCCTCATAGTCGCGTAGACACTCCAGAAGCAGGAAGATCCGTTTGATGACGTCTCTTGAGGAGCGAGGAAAAAATTCACTCTCAAATAACTACTGTACAAGATGCCTCGCCGCCTCTTGAAGGGTGTCATGGGATTCTGCAGCCGTGGACTCGGCGACCTGTGAGCCAACGCGGTGTTTCTGACCACATACATTTTAGCTGCGGGTTCTCCGACGTGCAAAGGAAGCCGCGACAATGGGGAGGCTCTGCGTGCCGTTTTGTAATAAGAACGCCTCTCCACATTTTATCGTAGGAATGATATAAATTTTCAACTTCTTAGATCCACCGAGTCATTATGTATTCTTAAAATATCTTTTAACTCTTTTTCAACACATATGTATCTTCTACCTCTTTCACTGAAGAAGCTGACCAACAGATTTTTTTTCAATTTCAGGTATTGGTTTTATTGCATTCTCCTTTAGCGTATTGATCAGAAATTGTAGGTTAAGATACCTTTGCCTTATTGAGTATCGTTTGCTATGCCAAACTTCGACAGCATTCATGGTCCTGTGCATCGAATTGATGACGGTAGATAGCTGACCGAAATCACTTTGAAATAAATTCTCTGAACGCAGATAACTTTGATACAGTAGTGTTAGGTATCGAAGTATTATCTAACGCAACTGAAGCCAACCTAAGAGTGAATTTATTTCGAAATAATTTTAGTCGACTGTCTGTCTTCACCAATTCCACATTTCAGGTTGTGTACTAGCATTTTCCATCTATTGACTGATTAAATAGTCTACGCCACTGGGCACTTGCTACGCTGTTACTCTCCATGCTTCATCAAGGCAGTCCGGTGGAAGATGGACTCTACAGCACACGTGCGGCAAGACAAACGAACTACTTCTTCATCCCTGTATTGCTCCACTAATCGCAGTTCTTGTATGTCTTCCACAGGCATTGCTTGAAATGAAAATTACAACTGTAAAATAAATGTCTCGGATAACACTGTTTTCATAGTTTAATTTGCAATCATTTCGAAGTAAAGCAATGCAGTTTTAAATGACAACCAAGTTATGACATTTCTCGGTTGAGAAAAAATATTTCACAATTATTTTGACTTTCCTCTGGTAAAAAAGCTAGTCATCCGTGCTTCAGGTATCAACAAGTTGTTTCGAACACCTCTGAAACGTCCGTCCATAAGAAGAGCTTTATTTTCAAACATTTTCTCCCCTTCTTCGTAACTGATCACCAGGATTCATTTATCAGGAACAGGGTTATTATCAGTCTCCAAAAAAACTTCAGTCACTTTCAAAATATCTTCGTGCTGCCGAATCCCTGAACTACTGCCACGGTTATGGGACATCCCAGAAGCTTCCCTTACACAGTGCAGTCTTTCTCATAATTCGTTATACTTGCGACGTAATCTAAACCTTTATCTCGCAAATCTTGAAATTGCTCTTTAAACCCTCCGAAAAAAGGCACTGTCTACTCACCGCAGACTGTTTCCCAGCAGTTATGCATTCGTTTCTCAATATCCACATCTGTTTCGTCAGGTTGGCCGAGAAACTTACTGTTGAGCCGTGATTCTACCATTTACAATTTTTAAACTGCCGCTGCTCCTATTCCGTTCGGAGTTCCTGTACAAGCAATTCGTATAATTACCACATTTCCGGTGCTCCTGGCACCGCTTACCATCCTTTCCCCTTTCTGTTTCCTTTTCCTTTCCTTTTTCTAACCACAGGCTCCAGTCACATTAACGTGATCACCGCCTGTGTCCGACGCTAATGAGTAGGGTATGCGTAACGCGGAAACTCAGCCACTTATGTGACATCCAAAAGGACGTGATCATTGCCTTTCGGGCCACAGGTGGATGCATTTTCGAAACGGCAGAGTTCGTAAAATGTTGGCGTGTTGCCATATTTAAAGCACGCCGCGCATGGCGCTGTCGAGAGCCGACGCTGAGGCCGTTGTGGTGCCCCACGGTCCACAGAGGACAGGAGTTAAAGGAGACCGCAGGTGAATAACGTGCAACTGCTGAGCAACTGACCATGCACGTGAACCGAAGAGCCTACCGACAGTGTCTCCTCTAAGACCACTCAGCGAAAAATGCTATGTGTGGGTCTCCACAGCAGACTCCTGGTCCACACACCTATGCTGACTGCTGTTCGTCCTCGACGAAGGCTGGAATTTTTACGCCAGTTCTGCGACTGGGCGTCCACTGAACGGTGACCTGCGGGCTTTCCAAGTGACAGACAGACGATGGCGTGTAGGGCGCGATTCACCTGAAAGTGAACACCCTGCAACAGTCGGCGGCAGGGTTAGGACAGGAGGAAGGATCGTTACGATCTCACAAACGTTATCGTGACACTCCCGTCGTTCTGGAAGGCACAGTGGATGAGCAGAAATATCGGTCGGAACCGTTGCCACACCTACATCGAGTCTTTTTTCCCTCGGAATCTACCAGCAGAACAACTAAATCTGTGACACAGCTTGCAGTGTGAAAAGCACCAGGATGAGTTTGCTGTACTCCGCCGACCACCAGGCTTCCCGGAATCGAGAATATGTGGGACCACCTCGATGAAGCTCTTCGTATCCTGGGTCCTCAACCGAAAAACGTAGCGCAGCTAACTAAGGCACCGGCGTCGGCATGGCTCAGTACCTCACTGACTTCTGCGCGTTTCTCAGTTGTCCGCGCTTCCCGTTAATCGTACCCCCCTACAGTGACTCAATGACGACACTCTCCCGTACACGTCAGCATCATCAACAGCCGCAGACTGCTGTTCACTCAGCCTGTCACCTCATTTATGTCTATACAGCATAACAGCTGTCTGTTACACTTCCTGGGACACTCCTGACGATATCCTTGTGTCTGATCAACGCTCGCCGTCGAGAACGTACTGGTATCTGTTGTAGACTTGAAGCCGCTCTCATATCTGGGAACCGACTCCGTATGCTCATACGAGGCCCTTGGTTAACAGTGTGCAGTGGAGCACCGTGCCAAAGGCTTTTCTCAAATATAGGAGAGTGCAATGTGCTTGGGACCCTTCATCCGTGGTTCGCAGTATATAATGTGCGAAAAGGGCAAGCTGCGTTTCACACGAGCTTTCTAAAACCGTGCTGATTTCTGGACGTAAGCTTTTCGGTGTCTAGGAAATTTATTATAATCATATTTAGAATACGTTCTAGGATTCTGCAGAAAATCGATGTCTGTAATTTTGCACATCCTTTCTGTTACTCTTCTTTTACACGAGTGTCACCTGCGATTTTTTAAACTGCCTTAGGTTGGACCCATTACAGGTGTAATATTCAGAAGGCAAATGTATATTGATCTCGTTATATACGGCTGCAACTTGCGCTTTTGCCAGTCCTTTGCGAAATACTGCTGGGCAAGAGAAAGGCGATAAATGCGAATGAAGTAAGTAAAACTGAAATTGTTTTAACTTCTTCGCTGTCGCCGAATCCTTTCCAAGCGATGCGTCCTTGAGCGGGTCAAACAGGTAGCAATAAATGCTCTACAAGTGAGGTTGACTTTTGAAGTTTTTCTTACCAGTCAAGTACAATGCAGACAGCTTCCATTCTGCATAATATCAGCAATATGAAAATGAAAATTCACGAAAGTCAAATCTGGACTGTAGCGATAATGACGCAGAGTCTCCCAACCCATTACTGTTTCTTTTCCCTTCCAGTGGTTTCTTGGATCAGCTGCGCTATGTTTGGGCGAGCGTTGTTGTGTAATAGTATCACGTCTTTTCTTTGACATTGGCGACCCTTTCCTCTCGTTTTCGGCTTTACTTTGCTCATCACTATGTGTGAGTGGTCAGCGCTGCATCCTGTACGCTGATCTTCCAAATAATCACCAAAATACAACTACTTTGGCATCCAAATGATGGCCAGCATCACTTTCCTCGCTGATGCTCGAGTTTGAATTCCTTTCGGACAGGTGAACTAGTGTGCTTCCATTTCACTCCTTGTCTTTTCGAGTCGGGTTCCCCATTTTGAACGAAAGTTTAATCGCACGTTAAAATCTCGTTCGAAAAAGGTTCACCTTCACGTTCATAGCACTCTTTGTTTCCTTGTGTTGTGTGAATTCTCTCGGGACCCACGTTGGACTTGTTTCGCTGTACTTGAGCATGTCAATGACGACGTTGTGGACTGTGCCACTACCTGTTGCAGCTATTTTGCTATTCAGTTCTACTGCAACACGTCGGCCATCAGGAGTAATGTCGTCAGAGCCGGCTTTAAGCGAAGGAGGAGACAGTTCAATTGGCCGGCCACGGTGTTTTTTTATTAGTCACTGAAGTTAGATTGTTTTTGAACTGTCCTACGTATTTATCAAAAATTTCCGTCTTTCGCACAGCTTCGACCCTACTGAAAAAACGTTAGAGAAAATATTTCGGCCGTTTTCTGCCTTCTGAAAGGGAAAACGCATCGTTGAACGTTGCTCAGTTAATGTGGAAACTTCAACCAGACACGCCATTCTCAATTGCTACATTAAGGTTATAAATAAAACAATTATTTTTTGTCAGCCGCTCTTAGCTCATCACAGTCATGCCATCCTAAAGTCATGAAACTACAAAAATTCTTCCTACGGACTATTCGACTTCATTAATTTGCTTTGCAGGGGAAACTCACGAAGAAGTATGCGCTTAGTATTTAGTCGGTCATTTCTAGTTGATGAGAAAGTTAAAACAAACAAGTAGCAAACCATTGCTCATTTATTTAGGAACAACATTTATCAGATACAGCTGAGTAACGTTTAACCCAAACCTTAAATGTCATATATATATGACACTGCTCGTAGCTGCATCATCTGGCAAGAGTACGCACTAACACCAATAACAAGAAAATGCACCATGACTTTCGTAAACTGTGCATTCTTCATGCCACTGTTGGGAGCAGACATCACACTCAATACAGTCTTCCGTGACAGACTCGTTTTAGTCTTCACCACACCTTGGGCAGTTCAAGACATGAAGTTGGAATAATAGACAATTGTGAAGGTGATTCGATAAACCCTATGCCTGGCACTTAGATATGATTTGCACAATATCCATGTGGGTGTAGATCCCTCCTTGGATTGTGCCCTGGTTGTTGCTGAAGATGATGGAGCAGTTTAATCCAGATTAGCCACAGAGATTCTACGTTGTTCGTTACTGATATTTTGTCCCTCCTTGGTTTAGTTTGTTTTCCTAACAATGCATTTTTGTACGTAGACTCAAACAGAATTCCGGATGTTTTTGCAGCTTGCTTTAGATGTTCGAAAACCTAAAATTGTGCAGTTCACAAAACGAAAAATCATAGTGTCCTATGACTACAGCATCAATAACTCTCATTTTCAGTCGGTCAGCTCACACAAATACCTCGGTGTAACACATTGTAAGGATACGGAATGGAAGCAGGACTGAATAAAACTCAAACGATTTCTACACCTGGATAAGCGTTCGACAATGTAAAATGGTGCAAGATCGAAGTTGTGAAGAAAATAGCTCTAGGCAGAGACGGGTATATATTAGTACAAGACCCAAGAGGAAGTAAGAGTGGAAGACGAAGAACGAAGTGCAAGGATTAAAAAGAGAGTAAGACTTTGATGTAGTTATTCGCCTATACTGTTCAATGTTTGTATCAAAGAAGCAATGAAGAAAATAAGAGAGAGGTTCAAGATTCGCACTGAAATACGGGTTGAAAGGATATCAGTGACAGTGTTTGCTGATAATATTATCGTTGTCAGTGAAAGTGAATTACTACAGGATCTGATGAATGAAATATACAATATAATGAGTGTAGAATTAGGGGTCAGAGTAAATCAAAGACAATAGTGATGAGATGAAGCATAAACGGGAAAAGCGAGAGTCTTAACATTGGTGATAACGAAGTAAGAAATGGAACCATCACATCGTGTCGGTCAAAGATAAAGGTGGTGGCGAACTGTAATTTATTGTTAGAATTAAAGAGAAATATAATCAGTGCACAAAGATGATCTTTTTTGAACTATTGGTGCGACCCATACTCTAATATTGCTCCATGGTGTGGGACCTGTCCCATATACGAGTAGCAGGGGATATTGAACTGTTCATAATAAAGACAGCACAGGTTTGTTTGGCTCACAGGAGAATGTAACAGAGATGCTGAAGAAATTGGGAGATGCCTGAAGATACACATAAGCTATCCCGAGAAAGCTTACTTGCCAAATTTCTAGAACATACCGTAAATTTTGAATATACGAGGTGTGTTAAAAAAAATTGGGAACGTTCGTAATTTCGCGCCAATGGCGTGTTGGGGCGAAATGCAGTTGACATCCCTGCACGCGCGTGTGCTTAATGTGTAACTGCGGGAAGTTTCACTGTTGTATGTCTGTTAGCTTATTGTTCAGTGCTGTATTGACTAGAACGTTGTGTCGCACAGTTGGCGAACTTCGAGAGGGTATAGTTAGAGGAGCAATGCGCCTGCAATAAATTTTGCGTGAAACTCAATAAAACCGCCGCTCGGGGTAGCTGCGCAGTCTAGGGGCCTTGCCACGGTTCGTGTGGCTCCCCTCTGTCGGAGGTTAGAGTCCTCCCTCGGGCGTGGGTGTGTGTAAGTGGTGCAAGCCTAGGGACTGATGACATCAGCAGTTGGTCCCATAGGAACATAAGAGCTAAACTCAAGAACACCTCTACAGAGACACGCCAAATGATGCAGGAAGCCTACGGTGATGAGTGCTTAAGCCGCACTCGGTGTTACGGATGGTTCACACGGTTTAAGAACGGCCGGACGGAAGCTAAAGACGACGCTCGTCCTCCGACTTCTGCCAGCAACGCTTGTGTCAGGAACGTCAACGATCCTGTGCGTGCTGAACGAAGACTGACTGTCCGAGAGATTGCAGAAGAATGTAACATTGCAGTTGGATCGTGAAATCCTAATACAGCATCTTGCAATGTATCGTGTTGCCGCCAAGTTTGTGCCACGGCTCACGAGTCAAGAGCAGAAAGACCTCCACCTCCCAATCTGAGAAGAGCCTTAGGATCACCCAAATGAGAACGAGATGTTCCTTAAGAAAATTATAACTGGTGATGGGTCTGCAGTTATGACGTTGTCATGAAGGTTCAATCTTCACAATGTGTAGGGAAATGTTCTGAACGATCAACATATAAAATAGCTTGTCAGGTCAGCTTGGCCCTTGCAGACATTTATTTTCAAAGTTGAAAACCAAGTTGAGAGGACGAAGATTTGTAACGATAGACGCACGGTCCAGCGAAAGGCGAACCAAGTCTGCTCCCAGAAGTGGAAACGGTTTATCAGTCGTGGGGGTGATCATATACAAATATGTGAAGGTAAGCGTAGAAAATTTTTGTGGACAAAGTTCCGGAATTTTTTAAACAGACCTCTTAGACGAAAGGTAATGAATACATGCAAGTGGTCTGCAAATGTTCGTACGCTTGAGTTCGCTTCCATTCGCTGCTGTTGAAACTGGGCTTAATAATAATATTCCCTGTGTGAGATGTAATTGGAAAACTATGTAAACGCTGAGCTGTGCGCCGCTTACAGCCCACGCGAAATTATTCTCGGAGGGACACATCATTATCCCCTTCGTGCCTAAAGTTGCTTCGGCCAAACTCAAACTCAATTGCCAGGCCGATAGCTCGTTATCCTACTGCTCTGCAAGTAACACTTGGTCTGAAACCATCTGTACGGTTATGTAGGTTAAGACACTGCAGCCACTCAAAATGGTGGCTCCACGTTTGCGAGTAACTGACGAGAAAAGAAATTCTGAATTTTGTGTGACACTCCGTAGCATTAAGAAAGCTGAGTGACGTTAGTTGGTTGTGAGGTGTAATGGAAAGGATAATAGCTTCACATGTTGTGTTCGGATACCAAGATTTAAAAGCCTGAAGTCTTATATTTCAGAAGCAAGGAGCGTAACAATCAAGTGATTTATGAACAGTACGTGCACACATTTTTGCTCGGTTGATTTTAATTGAGGTTGCAACGTGCAGATCAAGCAAGTACCGTACTGTAGAGAGGTTGAGCAAGAGAAGCGTTTGGAACATGTGTTTATCCTTATTTTGGATAGTTAGCTTTCTTATCTGAGAAGTAATTGTGGCTAGCCCTTGACATGCATCACGAATTCCTTCGTCGTTCAGTCTAATATCGCCTTCCCCCCCCCCCCCCCCCACACAATACCCTCCACCTCTCATGATTTTGAAAATAAAAGTGTTCCTAGAAAAGTTGTTCACTGTACAGTTTATTTATGTGCCAAAGTTAGTGATAATGTGGGGGAGGGAAGGCCACAGACCTCAGGGAGGGGGGGGGGGGGGGGGTAGGACAGGGGGTACTGGCAAATGTCTGATGACAGTCAGGAGCAACGGTCTAAGAAAGGCTGGGAACCACTGTTCAACTGCCTGTGAATGTATACTGAACATAAATGTGGAAAACTGACACAACCCACTTTTTGAATTTTTTTTAATTCGAGTTAACTAGTTTTGGAACCGTTTGAGGGACATCTGAAAATGTGGCGCACAGAATTCGCGTCTTTATTTCTTTAGATTGAATCTGGGTACTGGCTCTTTGACAATAAGACAGAGCACTCTTTAATGTATCGCCACGAGCGGCAGTTAAACGGCGACATGTATCGCGAAACCAAAACACCTACTTACCGTGGCAGCGTGGGCGCTATTGCGGTTAATATCCATCTAGCAACTTGCGTTTTAGTTGTCTGTTGGCCACTGGTCAATCTCTTTCCATTGTAAATATAAATACGAATTGTCACCATATATCACAAGCATAACGTTTACCACAGATGTACGTTACAAAGATCTTCACTTAAAAATACAGCATACTTTGCTCTGAAACAATTTTTTGGATTTTTGTGCTTATAACACGACGGCGTGCAGAGAAGATAATGACTCGGTCTGTTTTATTTGAAGTCAGTAACATTCTACATCTTTACTATGGATATCTGCAGCCCTCTGCTTCGTACCGCGTTACATAGCGGTGTGTGACGTGACTATGTTGGGGGTGAGAAAAAGCTCACAACACTAAAAGCACGAATTCGAAGACTTCGTCCGCATGTGGAGCACACTCTCCTTGAGCACGGCAGTGCCAAACTACACACGATCGCTGCGGCATCTGCAGCAAGCCGACGTCCTTGGTTCACTGCCGTCGATCATCCTACACACAGTCTCGATTTTCGTCTATGTGCAAAACTAAGAAAACCTTCGAGCACTATAATTATTTCAAGCGGTGCAAGCAGAGGTAAGGTTGTGGCTCTGTTAACATAGTCAAACAATATACTGTGACGGTGTCAACAAAATAGTATCTAGTTGGGGAAATTGTGCTGGTTCCGAGGGTGAGTGTGTTGAAAACTAAATTAATTGACGTGAAGAATACCGATGCAGAATGTTCATGAAGTTTGTTTTATTTAAAAATCTTTGTGACTTTTCACTCAAAACTTCTCAACATTACTTTTCTGTACGTCCTCGTACAACGGATGTCTCAAAAAATACGTACATTGATCAAAATAAGTGTTAACATGAATGCTTTTAACAGCACTAGGTTCAAAAAATTTTAACTCTATGCCAATTGCAGATTAATTTTAATGGCAGCTAGCGCGATTATATGAGTGGACTGTTAGATTTAATGGTGAGCATTTATGTAATTTTTAAACATTCTCTGCCTTGTCATTCTTCCTCTCTTAAGTGCCTCGTCTTCCAGTAACACTGTCGATCGATAGCATGATCTGTTGTCCGTCCATGGTTTTTCAGACCATTGATTCAGTGCTGAACCCAAACTGCTGGTCTGAGTTATTTAGCCTGGATAATCCTGTGCGTCGTGGGTCACGTATGCCATTAATCTTTCAAAGAAATGGTTCAAATGGCTCTGAGCACTATGGGACTTAACATCTGAGGTCATCAGTTCCTTAGAACTTAGGTTTAAGTAGTTCTAACTAACCTAAGGACATCACACACACACACACAGACACACACACACCCGAGTCTGGATTCGAACCTGCGACCGTAGCGGTCGCGCGGTTCGAGACTGAAGCGCCTAGAACAGCTCGTCCACAATGGCCGGCCATTAATGTTTCATTGAATTATTAATTTCAACAAGTTTTATTTATTGTTGCGAAATTGCGCTACCAAAACAATCGAGTTTTGCTATGTGGATGCTGTTGAGAATTTCTGCATTTTCGTACCGCTATATTTTTGACTATATCTGTCGATGGTGTTGTTGTTGTCTTCAGTCCTGAGACTGGTGTGATGCAGCTCTCCATGCTACACTATCCTGTGCAAGCTGCTTCATCTCCCAGTACCTACTGCAACCTACATCCTTCTGAATCTGCTTAGTGTATTCATCTCTTGGTCTCCCTCTACGATTTTTACCCTGCACGCTGCCCTCCAATGCTAAATTTGTGATCCCTTGATGCCTCAAAACATGTCCTACCAACCGATCCCTTCTTATAGTCAAGTTGTGCCACAAACTTCTCTTCTCTCCAATCCTATTCAATACCTCCTCATTAGTTACGTGATCTACCCATCTAATCTTCAGCATTCTTCTGTAGCATCACATTTCGAAAGCTTCTATTCTCTTCTTGTCCAAACTAGTTATCGTCCATGTTTCACTTTCATACATGGTTACACTCCAAACAAATACTCGGAGAAACGACTTCCTGATACATAAATCTATATTCGATATTAACAAATTTCTCTTCTTCAGAAACGCTTTCCTTGCCATTGCCAGTCTACATTTTATATCCTCTCTACTTCGACCATCATCAGTTATTTTACTTCCTAAATAGCAAAACTCCTTTACAACTTTAAGTGTCTCATTTCCTAATCTAATCCCCTCAGCATCACCCGATTTAATTTGAGTACATTCCATTATCCTCGTTTTGCTTTTGTTGATGTTCATCTTATATCCTCTTTTCAAGACACTGTCCATTCCGTTCAACTGCTCTTCCAAGTTCTTTGCCGTCTCTGACAGAATTACTATTTCATCGGCGAACCTCAAAGTTTTTACTTCTTCTCCATGAATTTTAATACCTACTCCAAATTTTTCTTTTGTTTCCTTCACTGCTTGCTCAATATACAGATTGAATAACATCGGGAGAGGCTACAACCCTGTCTCACTCCTTTTCCAACCACTGCTTCCCTTTCATGCCCCTCGACTCTAATAATTGCCATCTGGTTTCTGTACAAATTGTAAATATCCTTTCGCTCCCTGTATTTTACCCCTCTGTCGATGGTATCCTTAATATTTTTCGATACGATCGCATTTCAAATGCCTAATAGAGTCCATGACTCAGCTCCATAGAGTAGGACACCGAACGTGTAACATCGAAGTAGTCGACTGCTCTGAAGGTTCTCAGCAGTCGCCGCGGACTAAATGACTGCAGGGGACTCGATGCATTGGCCATAAGTTTTCTAGTAATTCTGGAGATTTTCCTTTGGACTAAGTATGAAGTCGTTCCTTGTTGCTTAGATCGTGCAGGTTTCAGACCGATTGTGTTAGTATTGCTACACTACTAAATGTGTATCCACCACCATATCAGGGTATATAATGAAACGGCGGCCCTCTTTCGTCATGCCTTACAAGGAGATATCTCCAGCGGTAGGATCGACTTTCTGGAACCATCTATACGGTTATGTAGGTTAAGCACCCAAGTATCGCACACTGCAGCCATTCATCCTGGTGAGTCGACGTTAGCGAGGAAGTGACGAGAAAAGAAATTCGGAATTTTGTGTGAGACTCGATAGTATGAAGAAAGCCGAATGACATAAGTTGGTTATGAGGATAATTGAAAGGATACTAGCTTCACATGCATGAGGTTGTGGGTTCGAATCTCACCAGAGAAATAAATCTATTTTAGGTCTTTATCGAAGTGACATTGATAATCATATTCCTTCAACTGATGTAAATATATATATTTATTTTTTTAGTTCCACTCCTGGGTCACGTGATTCAATAGTGATATGAACTTCTTCATTTGGTCTAGTTTTTCTTCTTATCATCCCTTCTCCACTGGAAATATTTGTTTGTGAACTTTTAATTATCTTCATGTATCAATTCCGATTTAATGTCTCCTGTTTTTATTACCCTGTATTTTCGTCTACGTTATTGTGTACATTATATCGATTTCTCACTTTGCTTGAATTTTATTTTACTTAGAAAACATTCTCTCATTTATGTCCTCATCTACACTATAATTTCCATAGTGCACAAAGATTTTATGTTATGTTTTAAATATTTGTATATCGATTACCATGCAAAAAAAGGCACGTCTCCCAAAGAAAAACGTTTTTCACATTAATGCACAGTCAATATAAATAGATTATTTCGTCTTTTGTTTTTTAATTCATTTATCGGAGTTTTGAAGTAATTCAATAGTCAAACAGATAGGTATAATAAATTACACATTCACAAAAATTCCGATTGGAAGAAAAATTAAACAAATGGAAAAGTTCATACGGTGACTAAAACGATGTGACAAAAGAATAGAACGAAATAAATTACATTTAAACCAATAAATAGAGTACAAATAAACATCAAAGTCATTTCTATAAAGATTTTAAAAAAATTACTGCACCTGACGAGGCATGGTTAAGCTTCTATCGTAACCATTATGACACGTAACCAGACTGTGGAATACGACTTCCTTCACGCTATGTAGCATCACGCAAAATTTTGAAATCTTTTCCGTCAGTTACTTTCAAACCGAGGGCCACCTGGATGCAGGGATCTTAAGTTGCACTACGGCTTATTTGGATTCAAAAAGTCGATCCCACCGCTGGGGGCTCTCCTTGTTAGTTTTAAGAGTAACAAACGGCTCATTTTGAAATAACAGTAATATCGCAGTCCAGTAGCGCCGGACCCTGCAAACTTGAAAGACAACTCCAGCAAAGGCAAAGAAAATGTTACTGTAGCAAGTAAATTACTGTAGGCAACTGAACAACAACGAAATAATAACAATAATAGGTTCGCAGGAGAGTTTCTGTAAAGTTTGCAAGGTAGGAGACGAGGCACTGGTAAAGCTGTGAGGACAGGGCGTGAGTCGTGCTGGGGTGGCTCAGTTGGTAGAGCACTTGCCAGCGAAAGGCAAGGGTCCCGAGTTCGAGTCTCGGTGCGGCACCCATTTTCAATCTGCCAGGAAGTTTCAATAATAATAATAATAGATCCAGTCATATTAATATGACCAACTCCTATTTTCGAGGTCAACGTGTAATAACCCATAGACTCCAGGAGATAGCATTAGTAGGTGATGAATGGGGGTGGGGGGAGGAGGCTGGAAACAGTGAAGTCGTTGTCATAATGCGTAAAAGGGGCGATTTATGTGACGTCCAACAGGGCATAATCGTTGGCTTTCTTCCCAAGGGTGGAAGCATTTCCGAAACGGCAAAATCTGTAGTAATCTTTTCACATGCCACTGTATGTAAAGTAAACCGTGAGTGGCAAAATCTCGGTATTCTAATCCGGCTCCAAGGCAAGTGTGTTGGACTACGGGCAGTAGGCGACACAAGTGAACGATAGCTGCAGATGTGTGTGCTGGCGAGAAGACGTGCAACTTTTGTGCAGCTGACAGCCCAGGCGAACCGAGGGCTGCCACCAATGTTTCCTCAACAACTTATGGGCTTCCGCAGTGGGCACCTGGTCCCTGCACCCACGCTGACTGCTCTTCATTGGTGTTGAAAGCTTGCATTTGCACGCCGGTACCACAACTGAAAGTCCACTGAGTGCTACAGGTGGCCTCTCCATATTCATCACATTTTGTGCTCCATCGGACAGATTGAAAGCAAACGCCCTGCAACCCTGAGGGAGTGTTACGGTGTGGGCAATGTTTTCGTGGCACTCCCTGGGTGATCTCGTTGTTCTGAAAGGCACAATGGATCAACCCTAGTACGCACCTATCCTTGGGGACCAAATACACCCCTAGATGCACGTGTAACATAGCTCGCAGTGTATGTGCGTGGTTCTGAAAGCTCTAGGATGAATTTACCGTACTGCCCTCACCACCAAATTTTCCGCCTTTAAACCCAATCGAGAATCTGAAAGGTCACCTCGATCGAGTAGTTTGTGCCACGGATCCTCAATCTATAGAATTCTATCGCAGCATGACAAGTACTGGGGTAGGAATGGCTTCTTATGACTGTCGTTACATCATTGACTCTATTCCTGTGCGTCTCGTGCTGCAGAAGGTGTTTATTGCGTATTTTAACACGTGGTCAGATTACTGCGACTGGACAGTGTAATAATAATATTAAATTTCGCTTATTTCAGTGCCCTCGTTTAAGTCTTTCAATTGGACGGCACTTTGAAGACATGCTTATCATTAACGTACTCCAGTTGTCCAACCGGGGAAAGGGAATCGGCAGTTTAACGTGGAATCCGCACCACATGTTGTTTCTACCGACTCCTCATATCATTGAGAGGTGAAGGCTGTATTAAAAGCAGACAGAAAAATTTATTTGTTCATCTTGGATTCGATCCCGAGATTCTCGATTTGCAGGCACGCGCTGTGCCGGTAGACCACCAGGTCCAACAGTTACGAGACGGTAATCGAACTGTATTGGCAGAGTATTTCGTCGTATTTTGCGTCAAGTAAATGTGCTGTGGTGCAAGCCAAAGTACATTCACGCTAAGGGCATCAGTTCCGATCCCAGAAAAATGTGCAGCCAGAGCAGTATTGTAAGTAAAAATCAAACTCTTCCATTTTTCTTACCGAATTGCTATACATCTAGAAAACAAACAAAAATTGTGAAAACATTTCATACAAGATTACTGACAAATTTTTATGAGTAAAAATAAACGGGTATGGTAATTACATGGAGGTGAATGAAAAGTAGTGGCAGTTTGGCTATAATTCATGTCAGTCTTCATTGACTAAAATTCACTTTATCACATTTCCGTCTCGCGTCTCGATCACTTTCCACACCCACATGAAAGATTTCATACACTGTCTGTGCATCCATCTGTGATGATGTCTCGCTAGGACCGCCATATGGTGTCTTATCATTTGCTGTAAGACGTGCCACGAAATACTTCGTTCATTTGGGTGATCAGGCCATAATTGGGGGGACTCTACCGGATGAATACGGTGGATGTCCCAGTATGTCCCGCTGCCACGTATGCGGTGCTCCTGCACAGGGCTCGTCGTTTGGCGTCGTGTAAGTTGGTAGAATGCAGCACTGGAAGGAAAGATTGTTGCGCGCTCCGACCACGTGCCCTTCCAGTCTGCACCCAAGCACGTTTTTCGTGTTTCCCAAACATACTATTAAGGCACTCGAGCTAGCCTCTCCATCTCTGAGAGAGTACACACTGCAACTGACTCAAACACGACTTGTGCTGCTGACTTTACTACTTCAGCCCACCATCTGTCAGCAACAGAAAGTGTGCGTACCGAATGACTCACATCCGTCATATTATGGCATTTTGCTACCACTTTTTATCCAACACATGCAAAGACGCATGTGTGACTACTTGTTGTCTCCCATCTTGGTAGTGGCCTAATTATTGGGAGGTTTTGAAGTGCATTATCTATACGTGGTGTATCAAAAACAATCATCCGACCTGGGCCGTCTATATTTCTGGAACTAAGAAACATATACAATGAATACAATGAATTTTGTCCTTTGATGTACGAAAACTAAAAAAGTTATTTTCATCCTTTTCATTGGTGTTCAATATGCATCGTTGAGATGCACGGAACATGTCAATGCGGTGTTCAAATTGTACCAACACTGCAGCAAGCATGTCTGGAGTTACAGTTTCCACAGGTGCTGTTATGCGATGTCTCAGTTCATTTATTGCTGTTGGTAATGTAGGTACATAAAGAGTCTCTTACAAAACCATACATATATAATCACATATAGTCGGGTGCGGTGACCTTGGAGTCTAGTAGTCTAAGGGTGAGTGATTTAGTCCAGTGTGAACGATCCATCGTTCAGCAATCGTTTGATTTAGAAATTCCCACACATCCAGATGCCACTGTCGCGGTGCCCCATCGCATTGGAAAATGAAGTCGTTCGAATCAAACTGTGGGAAGAGAAAGTTTTCAGGCATATCGAGATATATGCTTACTGTAACAGTGTTTCCGGCAAAGAAATATGAATCATACACATTTTCCCTCTAAACTGTACAAAATACATTAAATTTAGGAGAGTGTATTTTATGTTGTACACCTTCATGTGGTTGTCCCGTACCTCATATTGTCACATTATGACAGTTCACCTCTCTGTGTAAATGGAGTGTTGCCTCGTCACTAAACACTAACTGTGGGAGAAAACGGCCATCCTCCACCTTGACAAGAGTGAAATTATGGAACTTCACACGATGTATCGCCCTCACAAACAGCTCGCATTAGCTGAATTTAATATTGTTTGATGCATAAACGTCGACGCAGAGACGCCAGACGGACATCGGGGACGTGCTGAGCTCTCGAGCTGCACGGCGAACGGATTTCTGCGGACCCCTCGTGAAACTGTGGCGGATGCGTTTGACGTCTGTGTCAGGCACTCGGGGACGGCCCGGCGATTCGCCTTTCCGCAAACCTTCTCTTTCTCTTAATCGTTGATGCCATCATCTAATGCTCTGTGCTGTAGGAGGATCATCATCGTACCTTGTACGAAAGTCACGTCGAACACTTATTACTGCCCACACTGCGCAAAATGCAGAACACAAAACGCTTCCTGTCGCCGCGACACCATTTTTACTAGGACTGAAATGGTCGGACAGTGCTGCTGCCAAGCGGTAACCATGTAAAGCCGTAGGGTTTGCTCTTCCCAGCAGTACGCTATTCACGCACATATGTCGAATAACATAATAGTTACTTTTTTAAAAAAAATCGGTTGATCCTTTTTGATACACCCTGCATATTTACACCCTAAGCAGTACCACCAATAAATTATCCCAGTGTGAAGGAAATCGTTAGATGTGATGTGCGTGTAAAGGCAAACAAATGATAACAATTGCTGTTAAATTGGGTGACTCATTCAGGAGAAAGTCATAACGCGTTGGGCCACCTCTGGCCCTTAAGGAAGCAGCTATTCGACTTGATCTTTATTGATAAAGTTGGTGGATGTCCTCCTGACGGATGTCGTACCATATTCAGTTCAATTGATTTGTTACATCGTCAAAATCTCGACCTGGTTGCAAGGATAATCCCATATAGCTCCAAAATTGGGGAGAGAGGTGGAGATCTTGTTGGCCAGTGTATTGTCACGTACGTACACACAGATGAAACTCTCAACATGTGTGATGCATAAAATATCGTCTACACTGAAAGCGTTCCCAGCAGAGGTTAACCCCTCGTAATGGCAAAAGGTGGTCATACCGCATATTGAAGTCCACTACCAGGTGTCTGGATACTTTTGATCCGATAGTGTATTTCAGAATGTTAGCAGTGGCCAGAATTTGGGACATTCGGCTTTGAGCTTAAAGCTGGTGCGAGGCGGTTCAAGATACCTCTAAAAATAGACACATCTGGCAGCATTAGAGTGAAATGTCCATCAAAGAAGCTGTGTTGCGCTCTCTACCTACAGTTGTTCTCGTGGGCGTCAGAGCCCCCGTACGCAAGAGGCCCCCTGGGTTTTATACTGCGGACACGGTAGTCGCGCCTGATGAGCTCTCAGAAATTATGAAATGTATTCGAAATTTCTATTATGGTGGAACAACAACTGTACAATATACCGGAAACATGCACGATGTTCCGAAATTTCCGTTACAAACTCCTAGTGTAGATGGGGAATGAGTACACAATACTCGTATTCTG
The DNA here is from genome assembly GCF_023897955.1 of Schistocerca gregaria. NCBI lineage: Eukaryota > Metazoa > Arthropoda > Insecta > Orthoptera > Acrididae > Schistocerca > Schistocerca gregaria. The sequence continues at coordinate 16,087,373 of NW_026061795.1, read as the reverse complement.
AATTGGAACCCATCTCCTGTAACGCACCGTTTCCTCGCTACAGCCGTCGGAAAACATGTTAGTAACGCGACCACTTGTACAAGTAAGTCATTAGCTGTGACCCAGTACATCGATAGTTCCACAATTCCACTCATTGAAAGGAAACTTGATAAGTTTTTAGAAACACTCTTCTTTACAATACGGCCTTTTGAAACTTAGGTGCGCTGCGTCTCTTTGTAGCACTGCAGTCACCCGTGCTGACGGTGAACGCACCATTATCTCAAAGTCGTTGCGCAGTTGTGGCGAAAAGCGTATGCCGTGAAGTTGGACGCTGCTGAGAACGAGCTTGATAAAGGCGACGAACTTCGCCATACAGTAGGATCATATCGGTGTATTCGGCAAAAGTGCACTCCGCAATATTGCTCTAATACTGACAGACACTTGAGTGACGCACGAGCCTTGTCAGAGTGGCAGGGCTGACGGTGAATGACATCCGACGTAAGCATCTTCCCCCACCCCTTCCGCCATCCCACGATGGCTACCCTGTTGCATACCCACCTAGCAAACATGTATTCAAACGGCTGTAGCACGGAAAGTATACGTTTCCGTACGGGGTTCAAATTAAAAATATTGTCGCTTAGTTCCCTCTAAAAGTGCTAGAATTTCGGAAAACTCTGTATCTGTCCAGTAAACTGTACAGCTGGTGTCGTACCACATTCGAAATATCCGATTATGTTTCAGGATTTGGGTGTTATGGCATTTTGCAGAAACATTACTGAATTTTGCTGTATATTGTTATCATTAAAGTGAACTACCGTTTCTGTCTCCATACCATAAATCATAAGTACCATTTATATCGTTTCAAGCACTATTCATCTGCTAGGTTTTAGGAAAAAATAATTGTATCATTCTCAAAATATCGGACAGAAGCGATATAGTTCCCACAAAGAACGCTAGCGAAGATGAACAAGTGCTCATGGTTCCTGATGTATGCATGTAACAGCCTATGTGTACTGCACATTGTTTTCTTCTCTCGTTCCGTACCACCACACCTGAAAGTTTCCTGTCCTACATCTTAGCAACAACGATAACGGTACATACTGAGGTAACAGAAAGGTTCTCTGTTATAATTTTCCGGTACAAGGACATAATCTCAAATTTATGCATTTTTCCATCTGCATCATCTTAGAAAGGTTGTAACATCTTCGTGGGATCCCTCTATTTTTGTAGGCACCGGTATCTGTAACTTTGACGCTCTGTAGCGTCGCTGGCTGACGTTTTCAGAAGTAGATTCCTATGTAAAACTTCATCAGTTACGTCCCCTGAACAGCCTTGAGTAGTGTGAAGCATGATTTGTGAAACACCCTGTATAAAGAATGAATAACATCAGGGAATGGACTAGAAACCTGTCTCACTCACTTGTCACGTATTTCCTTTCTTTCATGTCCTTCAACTCGTACAGCTGCTGTCTCGTTTCTGGTGGAGTTCTAAGTAATGCTTCGCTCGCTATATTTTATTCCTGGTTGCATCTTAAATTCAAACTGTATATTCTGGTCAACATCGTCAAAAGTTTTTTCTGTATCGAAAGATGTTATAAATATGGGTGCTGTACCCTCCAAATTGATTTTCCTCTAAATCAGCTTCTGTAAGGTGCTCCATTCCTCTGCAAATAGTTTGTATCAGTATTTTCAGCTAGGAGTTATCATAGTGGTGGTTTGAAAATATTCGCACTGACCACGAGTTGCCTTATTTGGTATTGGTGCTATTACGCTTCTCGTTTAGTGTGAGGATTTAGCGGGTATTTCAGCCGGCGTACTCGTTCAGGAATGAAGCAACAAATCCCGGCAGGGTGAGTCGTCGCCAGCTCCGCTAGAGTCGACTGGTAGCGAAGCCCTGCGCTACAGACAACTGACTGTGTGAGGGACCAGTAGCGACACCTAGCAGCGATGTGGTGAAAAGGAAATAGTATTGCTAAAAGTTTATCCACGATTTTTAGCATTTAGAATGGAGTTATGGCACGGAATTTCATAGAAAAAGAAAACAGCTATAGTAGCAGTCTCTCTCTCGCAATGCAACAATAGTACAACTGAATCTGTAGAGGTAGTAATAAAATTTATTTTCTGACCTGCAAGATACTTTCATATAAAGCTGAGCCTGAGAGGATGTCAGCTAACTACCGTCAGAAATATAATATGAAACATGTAGACCTGTCAGTAAAATCGTCAAAAAATTCGTTTTTTAAATGTTAAATGTTATCTGTTTAATTTAACATTTAGCTCACATAAAACCAGGATAATTATCCTCTTTCATACAAAGAAAGAGAGTACCTCATTAGTGACCTGTGTCATATCATAATCTCATTTTGACTCTTGAATAATTAAAAACAATTTGATATAATATTTTGCATTTCTTTTGACATTGAAACAATTTATCCTGTTCCTGCACTGAGAATGCACTAAGTAAATATGTAATATATGTATCAGTATTATAGCCAAATTTATTTTTCTAATTACTGATTATTAAATACCAAAACAGCTTCCAATTTCTTGTAGTTATCTTAGCAGCATTTAGAACAAAAACGAAAATAAAACGTATTAGTTTTTTTTAGTAAGGATATTATTTCATTGTTGTAATCCTACAAATGTTCATGATACTATGCTGTTTCTTTTGACAGTGAGATATAATATGTAGAAAGTACCTGGAAAATATATGCAGATGTGGTCTGGTGAAGAAAGTGTGCGTATTAAAATTTAAAATAAGTGATTGCAGCAGCATAATGAGGTATATTTTGTAGTGTGGGAGTGAGCTCCACGTGGGATCCGAAGCACGGACCCCACGGGGGTGCCCGGCATGCGCCACATGCCAGGGCAGAGGTGGAGGCTAGTGTTCGGAAATCTGAAAATTCCAGCGCCGGCCGGGGATTGAACCCCGGCCCGGCTGGGGCGAATAGCCCCAGCCGAGGCGCTGGAACGTTCCAGACCCCCTTACCACTAGACCACCGGGGACCCCGGCCGTTTCCTGCTCTGAACTCGGTCTGGTAGTCCTGTCACACTTCCTGTTGTCGGCTGTGTTTACATCGGACGCTGAGTGGCATAGTGTAGCCGGCAACATTAGAACGCTGTGAGGGGGAAGTGTTTACCTCCGACTAGTAGCTGTCCCCCCTACCCAGGTGAAGTAGCTTTACAGTTACCAAAGACATTTGAAATCAGCCTTTGCGACTGTATGCAGTCGACGGTTGTTAATCGTTTGTTTCAACCTGTTCCCAAATGCCTCGAGAAAACCGAAGCAACTTCTTCACTAATCGAGTCGACTGTCATAACAGAGCGACCCGCAGACATTCTGTAATTACAAGTCAACGCCTAGCTTACACCAGATAATTCTGTCTGTTTCATCAGTTGTTTTAACAGTGCACGAAATACCACAGCATATTATTAATCCGTTGCAAATAAATTTCTGTGTGTGCAGTTCAGGTCTGCGCCGTAGATTTTTCGTGAAAACGTCGGGATAAAATCGTAACATGTGTTTCATATTAATATGAAATTTAGTTATCAATATCTTTATCACAGTGGTCACACTCACAATTTTGGACTTTTCAGTGGCTGGGGTACGATATAGCCTTTGAGTACGTTATCGCGTTGCGTAATTTCTTCCTTTTTTTCCGACTCTGAGGGAGCTGTCGCCTTCTCTCAGCGCTGCCCTTTTTAGGCTTTTCTCGCGTTTTCTGTAATTTAGAGCATATTTACAAGTCCTGAGACGAACTCTTCCTGTGTGTCGTAGGTTTAAACTCAATATAGATTTTCGTTTATATTCCGGCAAATACTTTTATTTTCTATTACTCCTAGCGGCGCTCCCTAAGCTGTTCATCGCAATGACACACGAATGAGAATCCTAACTTACAACTTTACACAAAGATGATTCCTAACAATGACCTGCATATGCCAACACAGGCAATAAGCGACAACCACGTGACTTAACCTTTGTTTGCGCACTGTCGGTCTCGTAATTAATAGTGATTCAAATCTGACGCCATTTTGTCATATAAGAAACTCCGACCAAGGAGAAACTAGACGTTTTCACGTCAGAATACCTTCCAGGAAGTTTTCGACTTTCGTAAAACAGAAACGAGTTTCGACGCTGTGGAATGCTTCGAGAAGTAGTAGGTGACGAATTGTTTCGGGATTCCACTATCCATGCTGCAAACGATCATCGAGCAGAAAGATAATGTTGCTGATAATTGTTAAAAGGCGGGAGCAAGCAGACCGGCGAGGCGAGTTCCCGCCTCTTGCTGAAAGCTTATGGAATTGGCTTACTCAATGCAGGGTAGCAAGGGTATTTGTCTGAGGTTATAGCTTAACGGAACGCTAAATCATTAACGGTTAGTCTGGGAACCGAAGTCTCAGATACAAATAAGAAGTGACACGCTAAATCCAAAGGCATAAGGTGGTTTATAAGAAATTTAGTTCACAAAATGCATCCATTCGTAACAGTTTGTTCAATATTGAAAAATGAATGAAGCTGAATTTATGTATTTTTGAAGATTTGTGCGTGCCTTCCGTTTCAAATACAAAAGGAAATAACATGTAAGAAAACTGGGGATACAATAGAAAAAAAGTCGCAATTTTATTTCGATTTTTCCTGATTCCATCTGGAATAAAGGCGAGTTAAATAGAATAATTAATTCTAACTTTTTCTTACATCCTTCGAATTGTGCGGACTCGATTGTAACTGGCCCTTGGGCTTCGAATTTTCTAGAGTCTGCAAAGTAAAAATAAATCTCCTCGTGCTACTATCCACTTTTCAGCGGATGCTGATTTGGTTGTCCTTCTTAGTATATCAATATGATTCTAGAGTCTTAATCCACATACGCAACGCTGTTACGGTATAAACGTACGTTTATTTTTACCAAATTTGCGTAAGAATGCGCTTTTGCTATGCATACCCACTCCTTAAATCCGCCATCAGGCAAAAGAAAGTGAATACCCTTTCCTTTGTTTTTCACCCTTCATCGATGACAAGTGATAATGACTTGGCAGCAGAGACCTGTTTAGCTTGAGTGAGTGCTTAAACGAAAGGCATGGATGAATAAAAATACAAAACAGATATATACGTAACGTCACGTAACCATGAAGAAAAGCAGACTTGGTTTATTTTACCATATAAGTTAATTCTTTTAAAATCTCGTAAGTGGAAATTACAATTTTGGTCGCTTTCAACATCTAGGAATGTTCTTTATAATAGATAAGTTTCTGATATTTACTTACAGCATTCTTGTGTCTTTTCCCCTTGCATTTGGAGTTGTCTCCTCTGACTGCAGATCTTTGAGCAGCAGTGATGTCATTATCCTACATTTATGTTGGTCTGCAGCGCTGAGGTTGATCCCTCACCTGTGGTCGAGTGAGAGATCATTCCAAAGTGTGGCAGGCAGCGAACGACTTTGCGAGGGGCTGATCGTAGGGCCTCCAGAGGAAGCTTCTTGGAACGCAAATTCTGGGCGTTCACAGAAGGTGAATTTGCTGGTAGTTCGGAACTCCAATAATAGGCGAGTAATTGGGCCCCCTTAATAACATGGCTGCCAAGGAGGGGAAGGACGGCAGTGTGCACAAGGTGAGTGAGTCATTCCTGATTTGTAAAGAGTGTTCCGGATGCCATGAAGAGTACAGGGCGCAGCCAATAGCAGGTGGTGGCCCCAGTCGGTTCCAATGGCGTGTGTCGCTTTGGATTGGAGGAGATTCTCTCTGGTTTTGTTTAGCGGATATGGTTAAGCGAGTTTAAGGCGGAGCTCACAATCTGCACCATCATCGACAGAACTGACTGTGATCCTTCGGTGCAGAGCCGAGTGAAAGGTATGAACCATAGGCTCGGGTGGTTATCTTACTGTGTAGGCCTCAGAGTCCTTGACTTGTGCCATAGGGTAGTGGGTTTCTGGATTCCGCTTAATAGGCCAGGAGTCCACTACACACAGGAAGCGGCTACACGGGTAGCGGGGGCGGATTTGTAGGTTAGAGGGTCTCAGGAAAACATAGAAATGGCGTCTGTCTAAAAGGGGGCAGGTAACACACAGAAGGTGGTTGTAGAAACGATCGGTGTTGTAAATTATCGTAACTGTGTTGGGAAAGAACCAGAGCTCCAGGCCCTAATAGAAAGAACTGAAGCTCTCAAACAGTTATAGGTACGGAAAGCCGGCTAAAGCCGGAAACAAGTTAAGTCGAAATTTTTTCAAACGACCTAACAACGTTCAGAAGGGATAGATTAAACATAGTTGGTGCTGGAGTATTTATTGCTGTCAGAAGTAGTTTACCTTGTAGTGAAACTGAAGTAGATAGTTCCTGCGAAATAGTTTGGGTAGAGGCTGTACTTGTCAATCGGACTAAACTGGATCGTTTTACCGACCCCCGAGTGAGAGGATATAGTTGCTGAACAGTTCAAAGAAAACGTGAGTCTCATTTCAAAAGGTACCCCACTCACACAATTATAGTCGGTGGTGATTTCAATGTATCCTCGATATGCTGGAAAATTTACACGTTTAAAGCCGGCGGCAGGCTTAAAACGTCACCTGAAATAGTACTGAATGCTTTCTAAAAAAAGTATTTTGAACTATTAGTTCGTGAGCCCACTCGAAGCATAAATGGTTACGAAAGCGTACTTGACGAATACAGGGATTGGCGACCACAAGTCAGTTGCCTGTACACTGAATACTGTAACACCAATAACCATCAAAAAGAAACTTAAAGTACATCTGTTTAAAAAAAGCTGACAATGCTCTTAACGATTTTTAAGGAAACAGCCTCCACTCCTTCCGATCTGATCATGTAAGCGTAGAAAAGATGTGGAATGATTTCAGAGAAATAGTATCGATTGCAATTGAGAGATATATATACCACATAGATTAATAAGTGATGGTACTGTTCCCCCATGGACAAAACGGGTGAAATCGCTGTTGCAGAAGTAACGAAAAAGCATGCCAAATCTAAAAGAATCCAAAATCCGGAAGACTGGCATTGTTTTGCAGAAGTTCTAAATATAGCGGTTACTACAGTGCGAGATGCTCTTGATAATTTCCGCAACAAAACTCTGTTTCGAAATCTGGCGAAAAACCCAGAGATTCTGTTCATGCATAGAGTACACCAGTGTCAAGACGCAATCCGTACCTTCACTGCGCGAAAGTAACGGTGGAGTTACTGATGACAGTGCCACTAAAGTAGAGTTAAGAAACGTGGTTTTCCGAAACTCCTTCAGCAAAGAATACGAAGTAAGCCTTCCCGAAGCCCAGTCAACAGAAAGTGCCAAAATGAGAAGCATATGTCCTCGGTGTAGCAAAGCAGCTTAAATCACTTATTAAAGGCAAGGTTTCCGTTCCAGATTGTATACCAGTCAAGTTCCTCTGAGTGTGCTGATACAATAGCTCCATGTTTAGTAATTATATACAACCGCTCACAGAAAGATCCGTACCTAAAGACTGGAAAATTGCTCAGGTCACACCAGTTTCTTAAAGTACTGCCTTTTGTGATGTTTAACAAAACTGTTGGCAAGCGTACTTGTTATACAAATGGGCACGGCAAAGGCTTACGGTCGTGAAATATATTTCAGCGTTAAACTGGAAATAGTTGTAGGAGAGTATCAGAAGTAATAACCTAATGAGATCTTTAATTTCTTGTACATTAGGTTTATGTGTTGGAGAAGATTCTCATCAGTAATTTTAATAGTCTCAAAAATGTGAATGTTAGCAAGTAAATTAACTACGTTAAAGGATACGAAATTACCATCATTAGGAATTGGAAATGTTTTTAATTTTAGCTGTTAGTTAAAGGGAATTTTTGACAGTGTAGTTTTCTTCAAAGACATAATACTCTTTAAATGGTGTATGAGATTTTTTGCCGATTTCATAGAAGCGCCGTCTGTATAGTTAACACTGTGGACAGGAAGCGAAGGCGGTGTGCAGTCGGAGGCGATGCTGGGTTCGTAGCGGTGGGCACCAATTGTCGGCTACGACGGGACTGCCCGGGAGGCACACTCACGTGGCCGCACGTGTCACGGTGGATGCAGCAGAAGGTCCATAGCAGCAGTGACCCTGTCGCGGATGCGTGCACCACCTGTTCTAGTGTCTCGTGTACACGAAGGACCTCTGCGGACCGAGCTGCAACTTTCTTAGCTCGCTGGACTGTGCAGTTACTGATATACAGGGGCTATGCTCTATGCAGCCTGCCTGGCAGAGGTGTGTTGCAGGGTGGCATTAGAGCCTGACGGCTTCCGCGACTGGACAAATGAACTGGCGATAAAAAAAAATCATAGCAACAAACGAACAAAAAATCATGTAGAGTAATGAAATTTCGGGAATACGTCTGTCTATGTAGGATATTTAAGTAATTAACATTGCAACATCACAGGGCAACGTAAGCGCGAAATAAGCCGTTGCAAAAGTGACATGCTGGTAAGTTAATAACAGATGTAACGATCAGAATGTTGAATGCAAGCATTGAAACGGGCACGCATTGTGTTGTAATGGTGTGCGATGTCAGTTTTGTGTCGCAAATGCCGGTGGTTTGGGGGTCAGTGAAATGCATGCTACTGGGCGCCTTGGCTCGGGGCTGTCCCTGAAGTAATCGATTATTATTTCGTTATGTCGTCGACTGCTGTTCGAATTGCTACTGCAGAAGAAATGTGATGTGCCAGAGACGTACGCCAGACACGACTGCCTTCCCTCTTGGTAGCGCCACGTGACCGGTCGGAGCTCGAGCTTTTTGCGACCGTACATTCTCGCGGTCACCGCTGCCAGTATACAGTGCTAAATTTCTGCCAAGTCTCCTGCGAAATCGCTGGAGGAACATCCAGCTTCTCGTGTCCCTATTACACGACCTCGTTCAAACTCGTTAAGATGATCGTAATGGCGTCTCTGTCTCCTCAAAGGCATTCTTGGCTAAGATCGAACCACCACGTCCAACCTAGAAGGTAACTAACGCTCACAACCGCCACGGCGTGTATTTACAGCAGACCTGATCTGCACCCTCACAGTGCCCCTACTAACACCATTCTTATGCGACTGGCGCGAAATTTAAATCGACACCATTTTTCAATTGTAGAAACACGCCTACCAACTTTCGTTTATCTCTCACAACTGCTTGTGGTGTTGCGATTTTTTCCGTAGCTGTATGTTCAAGAATTCTGCAGCAAATGGATGTCAACGATATTGGACTGTAATTTTGCAGGTCCGTCCTATTACTGTTCTTATACACTACTGGCCATTAAAATTGCTACAGATGATTAACGGGTATTCATTGGACAAATATATTATACTAGAACTGACATGTGATTACATTTTCACGCAATTTGGGTCCATAGATCCAGAGAAATCAGTACCCAGAACAACCACCCCTGGCCGTAATAACGGCCTTGATACGCCTGGGCATTGAGTCAAACAGAGCTTGGATGGCGTGTACAGGTACAGCTGCCCATGCAGCTTCAACACGATACCACAGTTCATCAACAGTAGTGACTGGAGTATTGTGACGAGCCCGTTGCTCGGCTACCATTGACCAGGCCTTTTCAGTTGGTGAGAGATCTGGAGAATGTGCTGGCCAGGGCATCAGTCGAAAATTTTCTGTATCCAGAAAGGCCAGTACAGGACCTGTAACATGTGGTAACTATTTGCCTGAAATTCTTTACATAGTATGCTATAGCATGCAACTGTAGCTATTGTTATTTTCCTTGTTACCTTACTCGCTCACCTACTCGGTTTAAACTGCCGAGAGAAATATCGCAATCACTATTATTGTAGTAATTCCTAACTTGTTGGCATTCTTCGTTAATTTTATAGCGAACTGCTTTTCGTCCCCTGACACATCGTATCTATTCTCGACGGCACCCCTTCACAACGAATACTCTCCGCTCCTCTGTACTCCGTACTGTAACTGGGTTTTCTCTGTTTGTGATGGTCATCTGTCAGGATGAGCACTACTGCAAAGGGCATTTGATTCTAAAGCATTATGTCGGGGTGAAAAACACTAAATAAATTACTTTTTCTCTCTTAACAACATTTTTGCAGGGTGGGTTCATCCTTGGCTCAGGTTTGAGGTAGAATGAAACAGCAGTTTTACATAAGATAACTTTTATTGAAAGTTTTGTACAAGGGTTTCTGGCTGGGATACTGGCAGCTGTGTCGTTTGCGAAGCCTTCTGCTTGCGTGAGCGGCGGCGTCTGATTACGCACGGCGGTGTGTATCTCGTGTCGCCGTTTCGCCCAGTTGACTGGAGACGCGCATCGCGAGGTGGTCCGTTTAATTATTGAGGAAGAAGTCGTGAATCGGACGGTGACGACTCGGATGTGCGCTGTCTCCTTCCCGTCCTCACGAGTCACTCGGGTACATAAAATCTGGCCTCAAATACCTTCTGTCTTCTGGCGCCGAGGCTGCTGCTTGCTATTCCATTACAGCGGCGGACTCGGTGCTTCTGTGTACGATGTAGTATCTTCCTGCATGACGGTCTTGAGCACCGACTGTACCGGAACTGAACTGAAAGCTACTCCTGTCGGGCCCACTGCGTCTCGCGTACTTATTCACTTCACTTCACTGGAGGTGAACAACATCGCTGTCGTTGCCTCTTTTGTCACGTCGAAAAGCTTCGCGAAGAATCTTCTTAACGTCGGTCATTGGCTCTCGGAATGTAGGCGAGAGCCTTTGATCACGTGTGACAATTGAGAAACACGTGAGCCGGACGGGCGATGCCCTGACGGCTGAATCGACAGCTTCTGCTTACGTGGGGGAGGACGATAGCTTCTCCTGAATGTGCTGACTTCGCGGTCATTGCCTCTTCTGCTCTGCCCGTTGTTTGCCAGAGTGTAACTCTTCTAAGCTAAACGAAGTTTCTCATTAATTTTAAATTTCTACTTCACTTCACCTTGATTTCACTAATTTATTTCCCTATCTTAAGTACCACTCAACAGTATTTACGCCGATCTCCGTGCACTGTTTTAGGAAAGTGTAATGCCGTCACTACACGGACGGTGTTGTGAACGTCAGTCTTGAGCGTGCCAAGTTGAAAGTGCTGCGGAACGCTCTGACTTGTGCATACAGCATGTGCGTGTCAACGTGGTACACGCGACCGCAGCGGCAGCATCTGGGTCACACATCACCCGGTTGTCCGCCCCGGTAGCTGAGTGGTCAGCGTGACAGACGGGTTCGATTCCTGGCTGGGTTGGAGATTTTCTCTGCTCAGGGACTGGGTGTCGTGTTGTCCTAATCGTCATCATTTCATCTCCAAGGACGCGCAAGTGGCGTCAAGTCGAAAGACCTGCACCAGGCGAGCGGTCGGGAGGCCCTCGTCACACGTTTCTCTCTATCACCCACTTTACAAAATGCATGGGCGTAAAATTCTTAAGCTAGCGCTATTAAAACGCGCCTTTCCTCTCTTGTCCACGTGAGAGTCACGTTGTTCTGCGTGTAGTGTCCACGGACATGTTATAAGGCAGAAAGAGAAGCTCCGTAACAAATAGCGCGATTCAAAGTCTTACTTTATATTTGTTCCTATTCAGCAGCAGAATCTTCACAACATGTGAAATAAAAAAGAATTGTTTTACACTTTCTTGTTATATCTTACTGCATGTAGTGCAATCTGTCTTGTAAATTAAACCATTCGAACAAACTCCATCCTCAGATGGAACGTACATATGTAACATCGAATATTAGAGAATATACTTTCTTTTCGGTGCAATAAAAGTATCAGATCCTAACAGAAAAAGCGAAGACTAGTAATAAATATATTCGGATCCACTGAGGCGCAAACAAGAATCACATTACCAGCTACCTCATCATTTCGCTCTACCGACTGTGACTTTCGAATGGCCATACATTGAATCTGACCGACTGAAAGTTTTAATGGTAGATACGTTATTAACTGACACTGAAATATGACAGATTGTATCAACGACAATGCGTTTCTTATGGATCCTCACTGTGCCCGTTTACAGTCTGTCCCCACTCTGGCTACCCAGCCACGTCACGGGGCGCCTCCACAGGCTGTCTCACGACGCAGTACCGCCCTGCCGCGGCGCGCGCTTTAAATCGGCAGCGACGCCGTCTGCATACACGGCCCGGCAGCGTTAATTTTTAGACAAGTGTTTTAGTACCGTAAAGAATACAAAAGACGATAGCTTCTTCCGAAACATAACGCTATAGAGTAAATAATTTTAACATATGAACGTAAGTCGGGATTTTACCACAAACATGGAACCGAATGCCTGTTCATGTGAATGTACGTTCCTCTACTTCTACCCCATAAAGCGCAATGAAACTGTAGAATTTAAGAATTATTCTCACTTTGTGTTTCTACTAAAGGATAGAGGTTTCCTTTGAAGGATTGCGTTGAAACTTAACAGGTCTTGCAACACGATGAATGTTTAAAAAGTAACAAGAAATTTACAATTTCTTGTGTTGTACTAGTCCGATTTGCACTACATTTTTTGTCACTGCCTTCGTAAACGTACGTGAAAAGTATGTGGACAATGTTATACGCATTGGCTATTTGCTCTATTATCAGCTGTCAAAAAGGATACATGTGTTTTGGTAGCATCAACGATTATTTGTTTTGTGTAAAAACAGATTAGAGAATCTTTCTTACATAAAGAGTATGGAATTTTAGAAAAGTTAAATATTCCTTTTGGCGAGCCTGTTACGAGTAAAACTGGAGTTTTTTGTTTCACGACAATTTGTAGTTTCCGTAATGTCGGCACTATTTTTTGGTTTAGGTAAAAGTCGTCCATCGTTTGTGGAAGGATCGATTTTATGAAATTGTCTACGACGACGGGTTTCCTCCCAAAATTACTAGTTTTCCTTCGTGGCGATCCCTGTAAACCACGCGTTCCTTCCTTAGGCGTGACAGACGTTTGCATAAATTGGAGCCCTTTGCTTGGAACGGGTAACAGTTCTTTTCGTGTCACCTCCTTAACACACGCTGTAACGTAACAGACGATCGAACACTCGTTACATCTACATCTACATCCATTATCTGCAAGCTACCTGACGGTGTGTGGCGGAGGGTACCTTGAGAATCTCTATCAGTTGTCCCTTCTATTCCAGTCTCGTATTGTTCGTGGAAAGAAGGATTGTCGGTATGCCTCTGTGTGACCTCTAATCTCTCTGATTTTATCCTCATGTCTCTTCGCGAGACATACGTAGGAGGGAGCAATATACTGCTTGACTCCTCGGTGAAGGTATGTTCTCGAAACTTCAACAGAAGCCCATACAGAGCTACTGAGCGTCTCTCCTGCAGAGTCTTCGAGTTTATCTGTCATCTCTGTAACGCTTTCGCGATTACTAAATCGTCCTGTAACGAAGCGCGCGGCTCTCCGTTGGATCATCTCTATCTCTTCTATCAACCCTATCTGGTGCGGATCCCACACTGCTGAGCAGTATTGAAGCAGTGGGCGAAAAAGGGTACTGTAACCTACTTCCTTTGTTGTCGGATTGCATTTCCTTAGGATTCTTCCAATGAATCTCAGTCTGGCATCTGCTTTACCGACGATCAACTTCATATGATCATTCCATTTTAAATCACTCCTAATGCGTTCTCCCAGTTGCTGACCTGCTATATTGTAGCTAAATGATAAGGGATTTATCTTTCTATGTATTCGCAGCACATTACACTTGTCCACATTGAGATTCAATTGCCATTCCCTGCACCATGCGTCAATTCGTTGCAGATCCTCCTGCATTTCGGTACAATTTTCCATTGTTAAAACCTCTGGATATACTACAGCGTCATCCGCAAAAAGCCTCAGTGATCTTCCGATGATATCCACAAGGTCATTTATGTATATTGTCAATAGCAACGGTCCTATTACACTCCCCTGCGGCACACCTGAAATCACTCTTACTTCGGAAGACTTCTCTCCATTGAGAATGACATGCTGCGTTCTGTCATGTATGAACTCTTCAATCCAATCACACAATTGGTCTGCTAGTCCGTATGCTCTTACTTTGTTCATTAAACGATTGTGGGGAACTGTATCGAAAGCCTTGCGGAAGTCAAGAAACACGGCATCTACCTGTGAACCCGTGTCTATGCCCTTCTGAGTCTCATGGACGAATAGCGAGAGCTGGGTATCACACGACCGTCTTTTCCGAAACCCGTGCTGATTCCTACAGAGTAGATTTCTAGTCTCCAGAAAAGTCATTATACTCGAACATAATACGTGTTCCAAAATTCTACAACTGATTGACGTTAGAGATATAGGTCTATAGTTCTGCACATTTGTTTGAAGTCCCTTCTTGAAAACGTGGATGACCTGTGCCCTTTTCCAATCGTTCGGAACGCTACACCGCTTCAAGAAGGGGGCAAGTTCCTTCGCGTACTCTGTGTAAAATCGAACTGGTATCCCATAAGGTCCAGCGGCCTTTCCTCTTTTGAGCGATTTTAATTGTTTCTCTATCCCTCTGCCGTCTCTTGCGACATCTACTATTTTGTCATATTTGCGACCGTGTAGAGAAGGAACTACAGTGCAGTCTTCCTCTGTGAATTAGCCATTTAGTAGTTCGGCCTTCAGTCTGTTTCAGTACCATTTTGGTCACAGAGTGTCTGAACATTTCGTTTTGCTCCACCTACTGCTTTGACATAAGACCAAAATTTCTTAGGGTTTTCTGCCAATCAGTACATAGAGCTTTACTTTTGAATTCATTGAATGCCTCTCGCATAGCCCTCCTCACATTACATTTCGCTTCGCGTAATTTTTGTTTGTCTGCAAGGCTTTGGCTATGTTCATGTTTGCTGTGAAGTTCCCTTTGCTTCCGCAGCAGTTTTCAAACTCGGTTGTTGTACCACGGTGGCTCTTTTCCATTTCTTACGATCTTGCTTGGCACATACTCATCTAACGCATATTGTACGATGGTTTTGAACTTTGTCCACTGATCCTCAACACTATCTGTACTTGAGACAAAACTTTTGTGTTGAGCCGTCAGGTACTCTGTAATCTGCTTTTTGTCACTTTTGCTAAACAGAAAAATCTTATTACCTTTTTTAATATTTCTATTTACGGCTGTAATCAGTGATGCAGTAACCGCTTTATGATCGCTAATTCCGTGTTCTGCGTTAACTGGTTCGGGTCTGTTTGTCGCCAGAAGGTCCAATATGTTATCGCCACGAGTCGGTTCTCTGTTTAACTGCTCAAGGTAGTTTTTCAGATAAAGCACTTTAAAAAAATTTCACTGGATTCTTTGTCCCTGCCACCCGTTATAAACGTTTGAGTCTCCCAGTCTAACGGGTGATCAAAAAGTCAGTATAAATTGGAAAAAGTGATAAACCATGGAATAATGTAGATAGAGAGGTAAAAATTGAGACACATGCTTGGAATGACATGGGGATTTATTAGAAAAAACAAATTAACAAAATGTCTGACAGATCTCTTATGCGCGTCGTTTGGTGATGATCGTGTGCTCAGCCGCCACTTTCGTCACGCTTGGCCTCCTAGGTCCCCAGACCTCAGTCCGTGCTATTATTGGCCTTGGGGTTACCTGAAGTCGCAAGTGTATCGTGATCGAGCGACATCTCTAGGGATGCTGAAAGACAACATCCAACGCCAATGCCTCACCACATACTCCGGACATGCTTTACAGTTCTTTTCACAACATTATTCCTCGATTACAATTACTGTTGAGGAATGATGGTGGACATATTGAGCATTTCCTGTAACGAACATCATTTTAGCTTTGTCATGCTATTCTGATCTGATAAAGCGCCACCTGTCGGACATTTTTTGAGCATTTGTATTTTTTTTTTTTTAATTCTAATCAAATCCCATGTCATTCCAAGCATGTGTGTCAATTTGTACCTCCCTATCTACATTATTCCGTGATTTATTCAGTTTTCAAATTTATACTGACTTCTTGGTCACCTGGTGTATCTGGCAAATTAAAATCTCCACCCAAAACTAGAACATGGTGGGGAAATGTACTCCGCAAATAGCTCCTCTTCGTCTTCTGCAATTTTCTTGCAATGCGACGCTGTTATCCAGCACTTCCAGATACCGAAGTATGTCAGTGACTGATGCTGGCAACAAGGATCTCACGAACAGAAACGACGTATTGTACACCACTGCACGCCGATCTACGCCGCTAGACAAGTAACAGGCAACTGATTTTGGGTGCCCCTGTAGGCCAGTGGCAGGGTTCTCCCGGAAAAGGCCGCTTCCACCACCAAAAGCGCTGCTCGCTCTTGAGTTTACAGACAGACTATACCTTGAAACCAACACCAACTGAAAGCCAGTATGGTGTATGGCGAGTCTGTACTGAAGAAAGATGGCGTGCATATGGCGTACAAGGCGTTCTTCCATCTCTTTGGTCAATGTTCGAACACACTTTCAGAATATCTGTCTTGCTTGATATTGCGCTGCACGTTTGGAAAGACTCCCCAGCGTGCGTTTTCCATGCTATGACGATATAAACTCGGCCTTCTCAAAGCTCTACGTTCGAATGAACAGTCCGGGTGCCGATGGCATAACCGACACGTGCCCTTAGCGCCAGGATGTCACCCAGAACAAGTCCGGCCCAAAGGGCCTCCCCTAAACAGCCGCCAGTTCCGCAAACTGGAAGCTGTATCAAAGTTGTTACCGTATCGTCACAGTCCAACACATGTTAGACTGTGTTGAAATTCAAGTTTTTCTGGATATTAATATAATATGAATGTGCTTGAAGGTCTCTCGGGCATGCAGCTGTAGGCAGTATCTATCTTACCCCTGGTGAGACAAGACTCTACATCCTTACATTTGTCCTCTATCCATCCCTGCTTAGCCATTTTGTACTTCCTGTCGATTTCATTTTTGAGACGTTTGTATTCCTTTTTGCCTGCTTCACTTACTGTATTTTCATATTTTCTCCTTTCTTCAGTTAGATTCAATATCTCTTCTGTTACCCAAGGATTTCTACTAGCCCTCGTCTTTTTACCTACTTGATCCTCTGCTGCCTTCACTATTTCATCTCTGAAAGCTACACATTCTTCTTCTACTGTATTTCTTTCCCCCATTACTGTCAATTGTTCCTTTATGCTCTCACTGAAACTCTGTACAACCTCTTGTTCTTTCTCTTTATCGAGGTCCCATCTCCTTAAATTCCCACCTGTTTGCAGTTTTAATCTACAGGACATAACCAATAGATTGTGGTCAGAGTCCACATTTGCCCCTGGAAATGTCTTACAATTTAAAACCTGGTTCCTTAATCTCTGCCTTACCATTATATAATCTATCTGATACCTTTTAGTATCTCCAGGGTTCTTCCATGTATACAACCTCCTTTCATGATTCTGAAACCAAGTGTTAGCTACGATTAAGTTGTGCTGTGTGCAAAATTCTACCAGGCAGCTTCCTCTTTCATTTCTTAACCCCAATCCATATTCACCTACTACGTTTCCTTCTCTTCCTTTTCCCACTATCGTGTTCCAGTCACGGCGTAGCGTGCCATCATCATCAGATTACTCCTGTTGACTGACGTCCTATGCCGGCGGGCGGTGTGGTATATATACCTGTCGCCTCTCCCCTCCAACGACTCCGCGTATGGACCGAGGGATGTGCAGGCCGCGGTGGTCTTTCAAATTTCAACGCTTTTTTCATCAAAAGTGCAACAATGCTATTTGCTATTAAAGGTTTGAAAGCTACTGGAGTATGGCCCACGGACCAGTCCGTATTCACCGATGCAGATTTCCTGCCGGAAGACAAAACTGACATCGGAATTGAGAGGCCGTCAGATAAAGAGGTTATTGTATCTGGAGCTGAACAGGTAAAAAAGACGACGCCAACAGGTTGGGTGATCAAGCTGGCAGGTTTCAGCGAATTGTAACTATGAACTGCCGCCCAAGAATGACGAAGTTATTGAGGCTAATTGTTCTAGTCCTGCAACTGTTAGATCGTACATTTATGGGTGCACTTAAGACTCACTACAGCGAGAATATTTGGCAGTGGATGCTCCATGAAAGCAAACTTGTTGGATCCTATGATATAGTGTGTTTCTTTGGCAAGGGAAGGAAATACAGTAGAAGGATGAAGTAGTGAAGGCAGCAGAGGATCAAATAGGTAAAAAGACGAGGGCTATTAGAAATCCTTGGATAACAGAAGAGATATTGAATTTAATTGATGAAGGGAGAAAATATAAAAATGCAATAAATGAAGCAGCCAACAAGGTACACAGACGTCTCAAAAATGAGATCGACAGGAAGCGCAAAATGGCTAAGCAGACATGGATGGCTAGAGGACAAATGTAAGGATGTAGAAGCTTATCTCACTAGGGGGTCTTTGGCAAAGTTCTTTTCCTCTCTTTTCTTTAATAATGACTTCTAACTCTTTTTTGTACAGCAAATCAGTTGAAACAATGGTCTTTCCCCTCATCCATTCTCGGGAATACGAACATCAGGGCAACATAAGAACCTCCTGCACTCAGCAAACAGATGACCATTACTAGAGACCCACACTCAGCAGCAGTCAGAGAACAAATTTGGCGTTTACCTCTGCTTGCAGTATCAGTCTGAACTACACTAAGGCCTGTTTTCTAAACGTTCCATACACGATCTTCTGGATACTTATGTTTCCAGAATTCAGCTTATAGCAAGTCGTAGAATGAGTTAACTCTCTCATGCGAAAAGCGTTTTGCTCGAGCATATGATGTTCCAGTTGGCTTTCTAATTGAAAGCTTATCTTGATGACATCGAAGAAAATGGTCAAGACAAGGCCTTCCAGCAATTTCATTTCTGAAGTTTGTTGTAATTCCATTCCCAACTGCAAGTTGGTAGGCCATTTTTCTAACATCCATACTAGTAAAAGCATAGAATTTGGCCTCCATATAGTGTATGTAAACCACTAGTTCTCTTTCCAGGGCAGCTGGTTTTCTTCCAAACTTTTTAGTTTCAACATCTGTCAGGTATTAGCCTCATACACATACTGGCACAGAGTTGTTTTTGGGACAGCGCAATGTTTGCTTTTTTAACTCCCATGAGTTTTACTACAACAGCAGACACTGCCTCTCGCATTTTGTTTTTATCCCACACCTGCCTTTTACGGGTTCATTTAGGTGCCAGATTAGTCCTAGGCATCTGAAAACAGAAATAAAAACATTTTACGGTCTGCTTATAATATGGACCCTGAGGTCCACATTACAGTCACTTACACCTTGTAAACTAGTGTAGACAGCTTAAAAATGCAATAATACCATACTTTTAATCGATTTGAAACTGTTGCCAATACTTAGATGCAACCTACTAAGTATTAACCAATAATGGTATGTTAATACACTACTAGAGTTCAGCTAAATATTATTAAGATATTAGGGGGGGGGGGGGGGTGCATATTACCACCACTTACTCTACATGGTAATGCAAAGCAGGTGAAACATTTGGATAAAGGTGTACTTGCATTCACGTTGCTTGTAACAGCAAATCTGTTTGACAGGCTCATTGTCATTGTGAAAGAAAAACTAACAAGCAAAATGAAAACATCCACCATAAGCACGAATCCAGTATTTTGATGAATAAGGACTCAACTAGAAAGGTAGGCAGAGGTTGGAAAGTACCAGCCACAAAATCACTTGAAGTTTACCTTGTGGAAGAAAATATTATCCACTGTAACTCCAAATTAGTGTGCACTGACTGTAAAGTAAGAATTAATAGATATTACTATGCATGTATTGGTTATAGCATTAAGTTAAATACGTGCAAGCATATACATAATGTTTATGAAGTAGAGAGTATAGAAGAAAAACCGTTTGAAATTTCTGAATTACCAGATGTACTACTTACGAATGTTGGAGAGGAAAATTCTGAAGCCAGTTTGTTCCTGTGACACAGAGGTACTGGCAGAAATTGTTTCTGGTATTTCAGTTACTGAAGTTTAGCTGGCCAACAAAATGGTAACTTCACTGAAGGCTAGTGTAGGTGCTGTTCATGCCAGTAGTGGCGTCTCTTTCAATAGCCCACAAAGGAGTCACAAGAGAAAACTTGCAGTACAGAGGAGACTGTTTTGAGCAAAGAAAACAAATTCCTCAAGCTGCATACTCATGGCAGTTCCTGATACAGAAGAAACTGTGAGCACTTCTGGATGAAGGTTTACACCACATTAGCTAGTGTGTTGATCTCAAATTCAGGAATATGATGGCTTTATTCCGTGTCCTGCATCCAGTTTTAGGTTTTCCATTATTTCCCTAGATCAATCAAGGCAAATTCTGGGATGGTTCCTTTGAAAGGCCAAGGCCAATTTTCTCCCCCATCCTTGAAACAGTCAGAGCTTATGCTCTGTCTCTGACGGCCTCACTGTTGACAGAATGTCAGATGTCGATATTCCTTCCTTCTTCACTGGCCTCTGGTGCGGCAGTTCTGCTGACACGTGGGACCACCAGAAACTGCTGCGGCTTGTGCCAGCAGCCTAGAATGCTGGCATCACTGGGTCAGCCCCCTCCCAAGCCGTGCTGGGCAGTGATGACTGTGACTGAGGCTCAGCGCACTGCTGGTGATGGCCACACATTTGACAACTGTCCCAACGTGACAACAGAGTGAGTTGCAATCGTCAACTTGTAATATATATTTATTTTTGATCTAGCTAGATGGGTAACACTAGTGCAACTGTTAAACAGATTAAATATTTTCATATTCTAGCAAGGAATACACTAACATCTGATTGTTCACAATCAATTTTCCTGATAATGTAACTCATTTACCAAAAAATAAATTTGGTGAATAAATAATAATTTCAGTATCAGTACAAACACATGCAGTTGGAATTAGGAATGAGTAATTATGAATTAGCAATATAACCCAACTGAAAGCCTTTCACGTTCCAATTTGCAGTATAATTTTACTTTTTAAAAAAATCCCCCTTTTTGAAAAGTTATCTGTAACCAAATAACTCATATTCCAGAATTTTCTGTTTTTAGCGGGCCATTATTTCCTAAATTTAAGCATATAATTTTGTAGTTCTAATTTACCAGGGCACAAAAGTGGCTGTTTTTATTTGGAAACAAGTAATAATTTCAAACTTGTCATTAATGCTAGTAACACCCTGACACAGATGCTAAGAGAGCAGATACCAAGTCTCACTGCTTGCCTGCTGGCTGCAGATGTTGATTGATTGTCTGAATGAGGAGAGGAACGAAACAGTGACATCATTTGTCCCAAGATCCAAAGTGGCAGAGACTGTGGGAGCAGCAAACCAACAGCACAATCTATTTGATGGCGAAGCAAAACAGGCAAATGAAGATGGAACACTGGGGTGGCAGGAAGAGTAAAGAACTGGAGGGAGGAAGGGGGAGATCATAAGACACCCCAATGGTGCTATGTGTGACATGGTGCTGGAATCACTGCTAACCCACCCCAGTTCGCACTTCATACCATGAGTGCGACACAGTGGGGAAAACACCGTGGCGGCGGAGGGGGGGGGGGGGGTGATGAAACAGCACAAAATGGAGAGGAAAACCTGACCAGCATGAAAGCAATGATGCAGGCCTTCCAAACTGACGGCCTCCAATTGTGGAAGACAATTCAGGTACTTAAATCCATGGAACAAACCACTTTTATGATGAAAACCAAGGACAGTTGTAACTATGTAAGGTTGTATGCTACCATCTGTGATAATGGAGAATGGAAGAGTGTGTTTAGTGCAAAAGGCCAAATGGTAGGGGAGTCTCATAAAATGTGGGGGTTACAGATCATTATGGAGTAAGAGGCTTAGATTCAACCTTGTATGACCAATACGAAGTTCGCAGAGGATGGTAGATCCCCAGTGGGCCATGTGGCAAGAGTCCCCTTATCGCAATAAGTTTATTAGGCAGGGGGTTGGCCTCCAAGAGTCAGCTCAAGGCTGAGCAAAAAGGAATTGGACATGAGGCTGCAAACCCAGCACCAGAGAGGTCACACAAAAGGGGCACACCCTCCAGCCACAGGATCAGCAGTTCATTACCTGGGATACCCACATGAGTGGGAACCCAAAGAAAGTCAACTGAACAACCAGCATGGTCAAGATTGGTAAGGTGGTCTTAGATGTCATAGACCAAGAAGAGGGAGGGAAAACCACTGTCTGATAGCCTCAAGGGCAGTTATCGAGTCTGCACATAACGTGGGTGGGAGAGGACTGTTAAACATACTAAAGAACCTGGTAAATGGCCATTAGCTATGCAGTACACATGCTACATGGGGCAGGTAAGAGATGGTGTTACTTGCCAGCAGAAGGCACATTCCTTGAAATTAGCAGATTTAGAGCCTAGAGCCATTCCATTAAAACACAACAGCAGCCTGAAACTCCCATAAGAGCTGGCAGAACAAACAATGAAACACAGACCCCTCTGAATCTGGGATCAAGGAACTAACCAAGGAGGAGGAGGTTTTTGGAGGGAATGGGGAACAGGACAAAGAGGGAAGATAAAAATCATGGCAAAGGACTGCAAGCTGGAGCCCAACTGTTAAACTCACCTGAAGAGTGAGCAATTTCCTGCTGCTAAAGTATAAAATATAAGGGATGTGTGGGGAAAGAGAAGATGGTGATGGCATAGGAAACAAGAAGCTTAGACTGTTGAACCAGAAGGGCAGTGAGTGGGGGACAATCCCAGCTTCAACCAGGAAACAATACGGTTAGTGCAAAAGGTACTGATGATAAGACAGATACCACAATGGTGGACCTGCTCCAAGAGGATCAGTATGGAAGGAGCAACTGAGCCCTAAATTTGGCTACCATGCCACTCCCCCCCTCCCCACACACACACGTAAATGTCATAAGACGACCCAAGAAATGGAAGTGGTGGACCACAATCAGAAATTGGGTCTCGAGATAGAGCTCCAGTAGGTATCGTACACAATATGGTGACAGAAATGCACCACCCACAATTTAAGAGGAGAAAACTGAAAACTGTGTGAGAAGGTCCATGCAGAAGCATACCACATGGCACCCTGGAACTGTCACTTCACAAAAGCCACCAAGTGTTAAATAACTCAGACACAGAAGTCATCCACATGCAGAGCAGGGGTGACCAACAGTTTGACGGAGGTCACAAGTCCTTTAATAGTGATGAGGAAAAGGATACTTAACACTGAACCCTATGGAATGCCATCCTCCTCAGCAATGGAGTGTCCTCATCCCAGGACTTATGTCCCTTCTTCTCTTTCATAAGTAGAGGAGGACACACGCTAGATGCCAGAGAGGTAAGGGGGGAGAGAGGCTTCTGCTAGTTCTATAGAGAGAGACCAGGCAACCTTCGGGATGCTAGAGCTGACGGTTCCATGGCCAATGTGTACCAGCAGACTCTTGGACTGAGAGGAGGCCCTAATGGCAGCAGACACCAGAGAAGAGGCACTTCTCTGGTGGATGAAAGGAGCAACAGTTGGAGGGGAGGAAGATGTAAGTTGAGGGGAGAGGGAGAGAAGAGTGAGGCATCACTGGGATAAGGTGGGGGAAAGGATGTAACAGAGTCAATAGTAGATTTTTGTAGACACAAGGCGAAGCTGATCGTAAACCCCAATATATTCTTTCCTTCTTACAAACCAGCGACAGTTGTGACAATGAATACATGTGGTCAGTAGAACAAAGGCACACCTGGGCATCCTCATTCATTGCATACAGGATTAATACATGTGTACAAATCATAAACACCAAAAACATTTTAGCAGTGGCAGGACATACATCACAGTGCACAGTGATAAGCCATAACCTTGACCTTGTCTTGGGGGTATCCACTTCAAAGACCAGAATAAAGTGGTCATTATCAGTGTGGTTGTCCTTAGTGCCTTTCTGAATATGATGAACAAAATGAATGCCTTGCCACTCCAGACTGGCCCACGCTTCACCAGTTTGGAAGATGAGGTCTCTATGAAAAAGACACCCTGAAGCATATTCAAAGGCTAGTGAGGAGTAATGGTTTGCCAAACTTGTCTTTGATAGTTTCTACCAAAATAATGGGTTCATGGTGGGAAGGTGTCCTTGTCAGTCTTGATGCAGACCAGGTAATGGGGAAAAGATTTGACCCCAAGCAAGCGAGTCTGACCCTCCTCCCATGAGGGGATAGTTGTAAGTTGAAAAGTCGTTCCTGACTAAAGGTCCGCCAAAGACGGCCGGTTTTTTAAGTCTGATACGTTTGATACACAAAGTGTAGACCCTAATAACACCAAAACCAATCAGGGGCTCTCCCCTTGTGCACTACTCAGCCACACCAAGGGCCAATGCCATAGGGGTTGTTGCTGGGAGTTCCAATGCTCCAGAATGACAAGCCACTACTCATAGGCATACACAGGGAGGTAGCAGCTCGTGTATCAGAACTGTCATCCCTGTTTTCAGAGGACTCCATCAAAAGAGTACATAACACCCCAAGCACACGAAATGACTACTGTGCTAGTGGTACAGCACAAAAAGGACAATGGCTTCAGGTAAAAAATGGAAGAGGTGGTAAGCCCACATGCCAAAGACTTCATGTATGGTGTTGTTCCACAGCTGGCTCACACCATGGAGACAAAATTTAGAGTAGTTCAATCCCCAAAGAGCGACCAAAAATTCCAAAAAGGGAATTGTAAAGCAAGAGGAATGATAGTGTAAGGGATAGCAACAAAAAAAAGATAGCCAGGCCAATGTAAGCAAGGGAAAGGATTGAGGACAGGGATGGATGAGCACGGGAAAGTTAATGCAGTTTTGAAAAGTAGAAAGGATCCAATTACTAGCAGACTCATGTGCACAAAATAATTGTGACCCCCTTCCACTGGGGAATGGGGATGGAGCAGATATAGAAACATGATTCTGTGATGTTAAAGATAAACGAATCTTCATATGTGAGTATTACTGGATTTGCTCCAAGTACCCACTGGCCAACATGCGAACATGTAGTACTGAGGTCAGACTGGCCATCGTGACAGCTCTATTTCTCATGCAGTGAAGTAGACAACACTACCCAGTGCTGTTGGCACTGTTGCAGTCGCATGTTGTATTGCCATGCTAGGTGACACGACAACTCACCATAGAGCACACAACTACACACTGCTTACTCTAGAGCCCTGCAAATTAATATTAAACCGACTGAGCATATACAAATTAAGAGATGACTCACAATTCAATAATGTGCATATCAGAGAATCAGTTTCATACCTAGCGTGAAATGAAATGACAGTATGGCATTTCTGGCCGGGAGATCGTATGCAGGAGAAATCGGCTGCCTACTGCAAGTTTACATCAGTTGATACTGCTTATTTTTGCATCTAAAGAAATGGTAAAATGGTGATAAGCACAACACAACACCCAACCTCTGAGAGGATAAATTCTCAAATTGGCCAGGAATTGCACCTGGAGCCCCTGCACAGCTGTTGGTCTCTCTATCCGACAGCCACAGTGATGGACAGAGCTGGCGTCCAGCACACTCATTTACTGACAGTCCTGTAAGGCATTGTGTATCGGAAGAGGAAAGCAACATTGGGCATATGAATATAGGGATGACTCACAAGGCATTTCAGTATTGTGCTTACACACAATCAGTTGCATATATGGTGTGCTGTTTGGATGCTCTTGCTGCCATGGTATGCCAAAAGCTTATCCCTCACACCCAGTGACAGGTCCTATAAGTAAACACTAAATCAGAATGCAGGCATTGTGTACTGAAACAGGAAAGTAACATTGAGCATATTTGAATTTATAGACGTCTCACAAGACATTTCAGTATAGTGCATATTACATAATTAATCTCATACCTGGTGTGCTGTGTGGAATCTCCAGCTACCTTTTTTAAGCCAAAAGCTTACCCTTCACGCCCAGTAAGTAAACAAACATTAAAACAGACAGGAAGACAAGATGTCCAGCGAGTGAGATCACAGGTGTTTTCTTCGTCCTCTAAAAGAACTTATTTGAGAGGAAATAGTGTCAAATTTAAATTTCCTTTGTTTTGTATATTTGCTGTAGTGTCCATTCTTGTCACAAAACTGAATATTTGCGTCCCCATAGAGATTATTCTTGAAAAAAAAAAAAAAAAAAAAAACAACTTTGTGTAATCTGAAGTCACGATAATTGTGACCTAATGCGAAATTTTCCATTCCAAAACACAAAAAATTCTATTCAAATTTTCCTGATAGCGGAAAATTCGTTTAAGAAAGGCAGCTACTAGTTTCATCAGTGCCTATTGTTACTATAAAAGTATAATTAAAAGTTTTTTAAATTGTATTTAACTAACACATTTCATATTGTTCACTAGTTAGAGGTGATCTAGGTATAAATTTAAAACCTGACCAAACACTAAAGTAAATTCTCTAAAAGCAAAGTAATTACTAATTCATTCTTCTGTCATTGTATCTCTAAATCATTACAAAAACAACAACAATAGCATGTAAGACCTCCATGTCATTTTTGCATACATATAGCCAATCTCGTGTCCTGGACAAATTTAAAACTTAATTATTCTTTTGAAACTGATCATGAGTGCGAAATGTGGAAGCTGTTATAGCATTGTGAGTAGAGGGAGTTGTTGCTAACCTTGTAGGAAATATTTTCACTGGGGGAGGGAGAGGTGGGGGAGAATCTTGGGAGAACAGAAGAGGCTCTCTCCTGGAACTGCAGAGTATGCAGTAGGAACATTTTGGTTGGGGTACAGGAAAGGAAAATCTGTGTCCTTGTGGCACAGTTGAAGGAAGCAAGGAAGGAACTGATAAGGATCAAGAGAGATAGGGAGGAGGAGGGTGGTTGTGAACTGGCAGCTTGTAGGAGGGTAGGAAGAAAGAGAACATGATCTGATGTTTTTGGCGTTGATGATAAAACTGTGTGTCTACCACTGCCAGAGCCTCTGGTAGAACACGGAGCAAGAAATGTGCAGCACACTTCAACTGAGGCCAAGAAGCTTAGAAATATACAAAATGTTAGGAAGAAGAAAGTGCTGCTGCTAGGTATTAGGCATGGGTGAGTTGTAGGCCCCGAGTTACAGGAATGTTTAGGGGCAACATACCAGGCCACCAGTATGTTCCAGCCAAATGCAGGGCTAAGTCATGTGATAGAGGACTTAAGGTCTTTACAAAAGAAGACCATGTAGTGATAGTGGGTGGGGCAGGAAACAGTTTACACAGGGATAGGGCACATGACATAGGTGGTGACCTGGGCAAGATAGCTTCCCTGACTTGTGGCAGTACACTTTGTTGAGCTGTTCCGGTGTCACGATTGGCCAAACCTTGATGGAGATGTGAGGCGAATCAATTTGAGGTTAGGGAAGCCAACTTTGCTCACATGCCCGTCGGGACTATCGACAGATGGGGTTTCACTGGGTGTGGCCTATACCTAAACAGGACTGGCAAAGGAAGATTGGTACAGCTGATTCGTGAAAGTATAGAGGGTGGATCTCGGGCCACACATGGTCAAATACCTGTTGTCATCAGTATGAGAAGTAGGTCTTTTTTAGGATAAATCCAGACAACATGTTCCCCTGCCTAAAGGGTGTCTCCAGCAGTTTGAATTAACAGGGCTTGATATCACCAAGATATTAATAATTTTGTGTTTGTATGGATCTCCCAGAGATAGTGTGGACACTGTTTTTCAATAAATTAACAGAATTTCTATATAAAGTCTCAAGTACAAAGCTCAGCACAATTCTGTGTGGGGACATTAAAATCAACATGAATATCATAAATGAATCCAGCAGCACCTTCATAAATATACTTCAAAGTTTTGGCCTCTCCCTATTGGTCAATAGTGCAACAAGGGTTGCTACAATGACTTCATCAGTAATTGACCATGTTGCCACAAATATGGGCAGGGAAAATTGTGATGTAGCTGTAAAAGATCTCGGATTATCAGACCATCTCTGTCAAACAACAACAGTAATATGAGACATGAAATCATCCCGTAAACTACAAATGACATCCATTGGAAATGAAAATAAAAGATTTTTCAAAGGAACTAGCAAAAAAAAAAAAACGCTGGGATGAAGTGTATAGGGAAACCAATGTGAATAAGAATCCACATTATTTAAATTGAACTTTGAAAAGGCATTTCCAAAAGTATGCATGTCTGTATCAACGTCACACAAAAGTAGATGGATAACAGCAGGTACTAAGAAGTCCTCCCAAACAATTAAATACCTCACTTCCATGGAAAAGAGTCACAATGATCCATAGGAAGGTGCTGATAGCTGCAACAAAATCGTTTAATGACACAGTAATATATAATGCAGGGAATAAAAGCAAAGCAGTCTGGGATGTTATAAAAACGGGAACGGGAACAGGGAGAGGCAAAGAAAGAAAGAAAGACAGACAGAATAACATATTCCTAAGGGAGGAGGATTAGGTAATAAATAAGCCACAACACTTATCAAAGTATGTAAATGAGCATTTTTCAAGTATTTTAGGGAAGTTACGGCAAGAATTCCCCAAAACAAATATAACCCCTGTAAAAAATGTTGCACTAAATACAATGATGTTACTTCAAATCACAGATAATGAAGCCAGTAAAACTGTTGAAAAACTAAAAAGCCAGTAGGCTTATATGAAGTATCAATGTGTGTACTAAAACAATGCATAGAGGTTGTACAAGGTCCCTTAACACACATAATAAATGAATCCTGTACACCAGGGACATTTCCACAGCAGTTAAAACAGGCAAGAGTTGTGCCTTTGTTTAAGAAAGGTAATGCAGAAAATTACAAGCTGTCACCATTCTCAAAAATAATAGAAGCAATTATGAAAAACAGATTAATGAATTACCTGAATAAATACAATCTTTTAAGTGAATCACAGTTTTGTTTGTGATGTGGCAAAAATACGGAGTCAGCTGTCGTAGAATGCACAAAAGTTGTACTTGATGCTCTTGATAAAGAAGAGTCTGTCAGAGGGTTCCTTTATGATCTTTCTAAGCTCTTTGATGCAGTCGACCACAAGATTCAATTAAATCAATTAGAAGCATTAGGAGAAAGAGTGGTAGCTAAGGACTGGTTTTGATCATACCTAGCAGATAGGGTACAAAGAATAGTGATAACACATACTTCAAATAGAGCTTAACATTTAGTAAAACACTTACCTGAACAAATGTAAGCACATTACACACATCCATGCCCGAGGCAGGATTTCAACCTGCGACCATAGCAGTCGTGCAGTTCTGGACTGAACTGCTCGGCCACCACGGCCGGCGAAAAATACATTAATATGGGGTTTCCGCAAGGTATCAAATGAGGACCAATAGTATTCCTGATGTACATCAATGACTTTCCCAGTAGTGTTACTCATGGTGAAAAAATTCTTTTCACTGATGACAGCAATATTATAGTCAGTGAGAAAACAAGAGAACTCCTCTAAGAGAAAGCAAATGAAACTCTCAAGGAAGTCTACAATTGATTGATTTTTATTGTTGTAGAGACCTCAGAGGCATTACAAAACAGAGAAACTTCTGGTACAAATTGATATTGGATAGTAATTTTAGCCAATTACAGACTTACTCATATATAGAAGCATGTAAAAACTGATCACAAAGTGTGGTCATACCATATTCTTTGCCTCCCTTCAAAATTCATCCGTTTCATAAATGTTGAGTTCAAGAAGAAATTCTTTTACTTTTTTTTTTATTGGAAGATCTGTGATATGTTGGGGTATGGCATTAAAAAATTTTATGGTCTTGTATAAAGAGCACTTTTGTGTTTTTTATAGTTACATCAGAAAGAAACTAGGTCTTGCTTGTTTCTTGTGTTATAATTATGCCGCATGTCATACTGTTGATACTTCGGATAGATTTCCTTGGTATGCATTACACACTATGGTATAAATATTGACAGCAGGGTCATAATCTGTAATTTTTTAAAGCTTGGTCTACAGTGAGCTCTGGGTGCCAAGCTACATATCAGTCTTATTGCCTTATTTTGTAGTTTGAAGACATTAGCTGCCTTGCTTTGATGTCCCCACAGTAAATGTGACTGTGGTTTCTTTTGCTTTAAGTACTGGCACATTTAGACAAAGACACAGCTTCCTTGGAGAAAATATTCCTTTGCTAATGCTGCTTCCCACCTTTTTGAATCAATTGAGATTCCTAGGAAATCAACAGCATTTGAGCTCTGCTCAAGTTCAGTGTTATTATTCCACGATACATACAGGTCTTGATTTTTTTTTTTTTTTTTTTTTTGACACAAAGGGAATTAGCTTTACACCAGTTTTCAACTTTGACAGTGCACTGGTCTGCTTAATATTTGACCTTCTGTGCTGTTTCTGCAGTTACACAGACTGCAAGATCATCTGCAAATAAGTAACTCCTAGCTGATGGCCCAACTATGTTACATGATAAGTCATTTATATAAATAATAAATAGAATTGGGCCAAGTACAGAACATGCCCACAAGTAAGTAATCTGATTCTGTACCATTAAAAACCACCTTCTGCACTCTATTACTTAGATAGGATTTTATCAATTCCCGAGCACTTCGTGTAAAGCCATAGAATTGCATTTTGTTCAATAAGATTTCATGAGACACAGTGTCAAAAGCTTTTCATAAATCACAGAGTTTATTATGAACCATGAGCTTGCTTTCTAGTTGCTTCACACACTGTGTTACCAGTGATAAGGCAGATTTAACAGTTCCTAACCCTGATCTGAAGCCAAATTGTCTATCACTGAAGATATAGTTTCCTTCAAAGTATTTTACTATTTAATATAGCTTCTATCACTTTAGACAAGACTGGCACAATTGAAACAGGCCTAAAATTATCACAACTTTGGAGGCTGCCTTTTTTGTGTATTCGAGTGACTTTACTGCCCTGGGGAACTGAGCCTCCAAAATACATGTATTTACTACATGTGTTATTAATTCTGGCAGCTGAACTGAATCACATTTAACATGGCTGAACTTAAACCATAAACGTCATCAGTAAAACTGTTCTTCATTTTCCTCAGTATATAGGTAACATCCTGTACCTTGACAAATTTAAAGCTAAATGTACTTCCAGGTTTTGTGGTGTTTCTCAGGCAGTATTTATGGTCAGTGACTATATTGTAAGTGCCAATCACCTTCTCAGTGAAGGATGTATTTAACTGTGCAGCATTCAGATTGCTGCCTTCAGCCTGTGAAGTCATTTTCCTGTTGCATTGACTGTTAATGATATTATTTTCTGATGTTAGTATTATATCTTCATACACCTAGCTTCCTTTAAGGCCTGTCTTAATCTTTCCTTTTTCACTGTGAGCATGTCTTTAAATACTTGAGAACCTGTACTTTTGTACAGGCATAATATTGATCACACTCCCTCTTGATCTCCAACACCTTTTCACCCTTGACCTTATTTACTCTTAGTGCCTTTTTATTAATTGGTACGTTAATGGGAAACGACATCTTAGCATATACAGAAAGAGTAGATATGAGTTCTTCCACCTTTCTACCTATTGCATGTTCTCGATAAACTTGCAACCAATAACTTTTATCAATAGTAGACTTAAACATATTTAGATTATCATAATTGACCACACATACACTCTTTCCTGCCATGTGCACTGAGTCAGTGGCCAGATACCCAGGTCTTAATTACGTCTGACTTCAGATGCACTAACTCATTTGATACAAATATATTGTCAATACATGTACCAGTACCTTTATAATGAAGCCTTGTTATTTCAGTGGTTGTAATATAAAGACCAAATGAATTTAATAAATTATTTGCATATGAGTTACAGATAGTGGACAACTGAAAATTCAAATTGAAATCTCCACAGACTGTCAGTATTGCCTCACGTGTTCCAATATTTCTACGGAATCCAAACTGACCTTCCCCAAGGTCGGCTTCAACTAGTTTTTCCATTTGTCTGTAAAGAATTGACATTAGTATTTTGCAGCAGTGACTTATTAAACTGATAGTTTGGTAATTTTCTCATCTGTCAACGCTTGCTCTCTTTGGGATTGGAATTATTATACTCTTCTTGAGGTCTGTGGGTATTCCGCCTGTCTCATACACCTTGCTCACCAGATGGTAGAGTTTTGTCAGGACTGGCTCTCCCAAGGCCGTCAGTAGTTCTAATGTAATGTTGTCTACTCCTGGGGCCCTGGTTCGACTCAGGTCTTTCAGTGCTCTGTCAAACTCTTCACACAGTATCATATCTCCCACTTCATATTCATCTACGTTCTCTTCCATTTCCATAATATTGGCCTTGTATAGACCCTCTATATACTCCTTCCACCTTTCTGCTTTCCCTTCTTTGCTTAGAACTGGGTATCCATCTGAGCTCTTGATGTTCATACAAGTGGTTCTCTTTTCTTCAAAGGTCTCTCAAATTTTCCTGTAGGCAGTATCTATCTTACCCCTAGTGAGATCAGCCCCTACAGCCTTACATTTGTCCTCTAGCCATCTTGCACTTCCTGACAATCACATTTTTGAGACGTTTGTATTCCTTTTTGCCTGCATTTTTATGTTTTTTCCTTATCAATTAAATTCAATATTTCTTCTGTTACCCAACGGTTTCTACTAGACCTCTTCTTTTTACATATTTGATCTTCTGCTGCCTTTACTGTTTCATCCCTCAATGCTACCCATTCTTCTTCTACTGTATTTCCTTCCCCCATTGGTGTCAATTGTTCCCTTATGTTCTCCCTGAAACTCTGTACAACCTCTGGTTCTTTCAGTTTATCCAGGTCCCATCTCCTTAAATTCCCACCTTTTTGCAGTTTCTTCAGTTTTAATCTACAGGTCCTAACCAATAGATTGTGGTCAGAGTCCACATCTGCCCCTGGAAATGTCTTACAATGTTTCCTTTCCTCCCTACCGAATTCCATTCACCCATGACTATTAAATTTTCGTCTCCCTTCACTACCTGAATAATTTCTTTTACCTCATCATACATTTTATCAATTTCTTCATCATGTGCAGAGCTAGTTGGCATATAAACTTGTACTACTGTAGTAGCGTTCACTATGCTGTTTGTAGTAGCTTACCCGCATTCCTATTTTCCTATTCATTATTAAACCTACTCCTGCATTACCCCTATTTGATTTTTTGTTTATAACCCTGTATTCAACTCACCAAAAGTCTTGTTCCTCTTGCCACCGAACTTTACTA
This sequence comes from Schistocerca gregaria, assembly GCF_023897955.1. NCBI lineage: Eukaryota > Metazoa > Arthropoda > Insecta > Orthoptera > Acrididae > Schistocerca > Schistocerca gregaria. The sequence continues at coordinate 16,054,416 of NW_026061795.1, read as the reverse complement.
ATTCTCACTATATCTAACTTTAACCAATCCATTTCTCTTTTTAAATTTTCTTACATACCTGCCCGATTAAGGGATCTGACATTACACGCTGCGATCCGTAGAATGCCAGTTTTCTTTCTCCTGATAACGACATCCTCGAGTAGGCCCCTCCTGGAGACTATAATGGGGGACTATTTTACCCAAGAAGACACCATCATTTAACCATACAGTAAAGCTGCATGCCCTCAGGAAAAATTATGGCTGTAGTTTCCCCTTGCTTTCAACTGTTTGCAGTACCAGCACAGCAGGGCCATTTTGATTAGTGTTTCAAGGCCAGATCATTCAATCATCCAGACTGTTGCTCCTGCAACTACTGAAAAGGCTGCTGCCCCTCTTCAGGAACCACACGTTTGTCGGGCCTCTCAACAGATACCCCTCCATTGTGGTTGCTCCTACAGTACGGCTATCTGTATCGCTGAGGCACGCAAGCCTCCACACCAATGGCAAGGTCCATGTTTCTTGGGGTGGGGGGGTGGGGGGGTGTACTTTTCATTAATAATCCAAATTATTAGCATTGAGATTGTTGTGTCTTAACGTATTATTATAATACATTATTAATGTTAGTGTTATTATTATTTTGTTTTCTGTGTAATATTGTTCCTGGTCATGTGTAAGTTAGCGCCTGAAGCATCTAATCTAGTCAGGGTAAATAAGCCATAAATAAATAAGTTTGGGAATTTTGTTGCAAAAACTACAACAGTTAACTGATAAAATTTGTCAAAGTTTCTTCACTCTGAATGCTGTCTGATTTTGTTATCTGTATGTCAACTGCTTTGTGTTCATCAGAGTATCTCAGACTACCATGTAGGCTAAAAACCACCATGTGCACCCCGCAAGTACTTACCTAACTGAGTAGCTGCTTCCTTTGTGTAGTGTACCCTGACCTGTCTAGGAGAGTCCTACAATTATCTACCCAATAATGGAGGTCCAGCCAAGACTGTCAGACTCAACAAAGCCTCTGGCCGAGATTGTCCACTCGGCTCCAGACCTTAGGACCCCAGTCAACTCTGGAAACTGTGGTGCAAATCGTGAGCTGTTCTTGCACTCCATATGAGAGGCCAGCAGCCTCCACCAGTCATCTGAATGAACTGAGGATGACCTCGGAAACCTCGCAAAAGGCACTGTCAGAACTGATGCCACTCCTCGGAGATGACTGCACCCTGCAAGCTCAATAGCCACAGGCAAAGATGCCCCATCTCGGATGAGGCTCCCTGACAGACCTACTGAGTGCATATTGGCTATCTTTCTGGCTCTGAACAATATTTCCCTAATGTGTCCAACACTTGTGAACCCCTCCTCCGGTGAGCTCGCTCAGATGCCGTCGGAGGAGTGACACACAGACGAGTGGGCGTGGCTGGACATCCAGCCTCCACATGCCTAACCTAGCAGTGCAGTTAGTCGTTCAAGAGAAATGACGACTGTGCTACACACTGCCTGAATTTCCACTTTAAAGTTACAAAAATGTGAGACTTCTTGTATTTAAGAGGTGTAAACTCATGGAATTTAAGAATTAATCTATGAAGAGAACAGAAAAATCTAAAGACATAACTAGCTGTTGTCCACATCTGGAACCAGTGTGTAACTCAACTTTACTTGTTTCTTGTGAAGACAAGATTTAAAAAAGATTGTGCTCTGGGTTGAACTATATTTATTTTTGTCGTTATGAAATTTTGAACTTTATTTACAAGCCAGTCAGTGCCCCATTGTGAATTTACGGAAAAGCTGAATAATGCAGCAATACTGAGCATTAGCTGAAGTTTAGATATATTAGGAACCTGTGCATACTGTCAGTCTTTTAGCCTCCTTCTTTTAGAGAGTCTTTGTACATATGATGGACTACAAGCACACTTTTATAACAACAGCTTAATAATCATATATTTTACTCTTCCATAAAAAAAAATTTAAATAACAATCAGTACTTTTCAGCCATGACTAGAACCCCCCCAAAAAAAGATCTATGCAAAGAGGCATCGGACGTCTCAACAGTGATGACTGACAACTGTGTCATCCTCAGCTAACCAAATTAATTGGAGGGGCACGTGGTCAGCACACCTCTGTCCCAGACCTTGCCAGTTTTTGGCAACGGCGATGCTACTTCTCAGTCGAGTAGCTCCTCAGTTGGCCTTACAAGGACTGCGTGCACCCTTATTGAACCTTGCCCACACAGCACAGTACAGAGAGCTTCACTCACAATGTTTCATCGAGATGTGCGTCGGTTAAAATCACACGTGGTTTCTTACAGGGCTCAGAATTTTTCTGCCAAGCTGGATAACAGACATGTCTAATCCCACAACCATAGTTTTTTATTACAGTCCCAATGTATTTGACTACATTGCTCGCTAACAAATGAATACTTCACTTACCAACATTTACAGGCTTTGTGAAAATTGGCTACATCTTTCAACAGAACTTTGCCCACTTCATCATAGCTTGATGTGAGGAGTAAGAATATCATGGTCAAAATTTTGTGTTTGCTTCCAATAACAGTATGCTATTAATCACTTAACTTAAACCATATGCTAGTACATTTGTATGTCATCCTGATACCAGGTTCCCACCATATATTTCATTCCCTTGAGAATCAGCTAGCAAATCTCCTTACACTCTATTCGTGCATGGTACGACGTATGACCAGCTGTCTGCTATCCTGAATGGACTCTTCCAAACTGTGACCAACAACCACCTAAACTGACTCGTGTGATGGAATGGGGCATTTACACAACATTTTAAAATATTTCACATTCCAAGCTAAAATTTCAATTGAAACAGGAACTTTCTTTCTGTGGCCATAAAATGATGTAGACCTAACTATGAAGCTATTATAATCGTTACAGGACAACTTTTCAACACTGTCATACAACATACACAAGTTCTTGTGAGTTCATAGTAGAGGTCCACCTTGAGCCGTGCAATTAATTACGAATGAAGCACGGTATTGATATTAAATGTCTGAGTGATAGTCAGTTTAGAGAGTAATTTAAAACAGATTTGTACAATAGCTGGGAATAAGGGGATCTGGCTGAGCTCGTCTGGAAAGCGGCGGTGAGGGGAAACTTTCACTGTGGCAGCCTGGCCCAGTAAGTGTCTTTGTGATCCCTAATGGCACCACCGTGTGTATGGACAAGAGTCAAGACATTCTGCATTGTTCACTCACACAAATATTTTACGTGTTGGAGTGAGCAGTAATGTTTGTGAAAGATGCAATTGACTGCCAAATGCAGAAAATCTGGCTTTGGGATGTGTGCCAGAGATTGCTGTCTTACAGGTGAACTCCCAGCTAGGCCTTTTAAATGCCACCAAACACATAACTCTTACAAAAATTTTGTTTAGGGATTTAAGACCTTTGGACAGTGGTTCATCTTGATGTTTTTCAGAGTGACAGAGAGCTAAAAGGAAGCTGCCTCACTGACACGGGAGAGAGATACGAATAGTGAGGCATGACTTTTTCCAAGGGGTATAGCAGAAATGGAAGCAATGGTTGCCTGAGTAAAACATAGCCCAGGGAAGGGGAGTTGTGCTCTCTGAGGAGCATTTTTCCCAGTCAGAGCTTGGAAGATCCAGAGCACAGCCAGTAAAATTAAGCACATATAGAAAAATTTGGCAATTTGAGGTTTCTCTCCTCACAGTTGCTACACTGTTGTGTAAGGAGACTTGTCAAATATTTGGCCAGCCACAGAAGTGGTCTGCTGCTACTGAATGGTATCAAGGGAACTTCAAGTCATCTTGTAAATACAATCTCAGAGATTCATTCGGAATATTTGTATTGCAAAGTCGTTAACACTCTGCTTCTAAAATCCACAAAAAGTGTGACAAATTACCTCCAATAACTTATTAGTTTCAGTAGTTCTATTCTGTGCTCATAAACCAACTAATCACAATACATGTTCCACAGTCGTAAAACACTCCTTCCCACCCAAACACACAACCTCTCAAAGCTTCCAGAATGAAATTTTCTCTCTGCAGTAAAGTGTACACAGATTTAAAACTATGTGCTGTACTGAGACTCTATCTCAGTACCTTTGCCTTCTGTGGGAAAGTGCTCTACCAACTGAGCCACCTAAGCATGACTCATGACCCATCCTCACAGCTTTACTTCCTCCAGTACCTCATCTCCTACCATCCAAACTTCAGAGAAGCTGTCCTGCAATGCTGGAAGAAAGGATATAGCAAAGACATGGCTTGTCACAGCGTGGGGGATGTTTACAGAATGAAATTTTCTCTCTGCAGTGGAATGTGTGCTGATGTGAAACTTCCTGGCAGATTAAAACTGAGACTCAAACTCAGATCCTTTGCCTTTAGCAGGCAAGTGCTCTCAAAGCTTGTCACAGTTTGGAGCTACCATGTACACAAAGCCATTGCTGCTAATTTTGGCTAACAATAAAAGACAAGCTGCTCCATTACACTGAGTCCAATACATTATTGATAGAGTAGTTTGTATTAGGAAACCTGCAATAAAGTTCTATGCATGCACACGGATTAGCATTTTACTTAAGTGTCAGTGTACACCATTTTCCCAAAACTGCGAAAAAGAGAATAATGTATCATGTAATAAAATGTACTGTAGCCTGTTTGATGCATCAGTCCATTTGTCACAAGCAACTGGAGTTGAGTAAAATAGTGTTAATAGCAGACTAAGTGTGAAACAGTATATTGAAACTTACTTAACATACTTGTAGACAGAGTGTCAGGGACACAGATTATTAATAACAACTTTTTCATTTATGGTCTTGTGCTGGTATGAACTACCAATTTTCTTTTGGTTCCAGCTGTATGGAATTGAATTCTCACAAGCTTTTTGTTGAGTACTCGTAAACCGATGTCAGATGGTAGCTGACTCTCATACCAAACACGACCTCATCCACAGCCATGTTGCCAGCACTATCATGAAGATGGCTGCAGTATAATTGGATAAATAAGATGATCTACTCACCACACTGGTGGCAGCAGAAACTATATGCAAAGGATATAGAAATGTGGAAGCTTTCAGAGCCAATGGCTCTTCCTTCTAGCAGAAGATTTGAAGGGAAAGAAAGAAGACTGGCAAGACTTAAGAAAGGGAGAGAGTTATGGAAAAGTTGCCCAAAACCATAGGTCAGAGGAGACTTACCAGAGAGGATGAGAAGGAAAGACTGATCCTTGGTGCCTGCGCTGGATGAGATTTGAAAACCTGAGAGCTTAACGATGGAAGATGCGGTAATCAGCAAGACACAATTTACTGGAAAAAAAAGGTCATTTGGAGTCAATATGAGCTGAAAGCTAACTGCATTGTACATGATAGGCATATATGGGGAGGGGGAAGATGGTGGAGATGTGTGTGTGTGTGGGGGGGGATAGATGGACTGCAAAATGAAAGGGGAGCAAAGAAAAGGAATAGTTACTGAGAATAAATTCTGACATCACTATGATGCAATTTTACTTTTTTAAGCTGATGTTTCTCATTGATTGTGTAAACAAAACAAACGGATCACATACTTTTGGACATATAAATACAGACTGATTATTGGCTCCAGTGTCCAAGGTTGTTGAATAAGTCAGTTTGCAGTCTGCTTGTTTCTATTAAATCATTGTCCACCCACGTTAGCTGAGTGGTGAGTGTGACATACTGTCGATCTTAAGGGCCTGCATTTGATCCCCAGCTGGATAAGAGATTTTCTCCACTCAGGGACTGGGTGTTGTGTTGTCCAGATATTCATCCCCATCCAAGCACAATTCGCCAAAGTGGTGTGAAATTAATTAGTTTGTTTATTTTCATTCATTTTAGAAAAACATCTGTCTGTCTCTGATTTGATTGTCTTGGCCATGGTTTCTAAATCTGCCTCTACTTGTGTGACACGCCTCGTGATGTCATCATGAGGGGTAACGCACTTTCCTACTTTTGTCATCATGTGCTACTTAAAGGTTTGACATTGATTTCATTATGTTTTGCTAAAACTGTTAGTTTTGAAAACTAGGTGGCCATTTGAGTGATCCTTTTGTTCAAGTCAGTACCAATTTTGGTTTATTTAGCGTCATTACTGTCAAGTTTTTTCTTTATTTCCTGAAATTATTCCGTAAACAGTTTCTCATTGTTCTGTAAACTTGTATTCATCTGCTGAAATTGTTGCATGATTGCACTGATAAATTGTGAGAAATTTACTGTTTGAACATTATCTGCTCCCGGTAAATCGTGAGAATTTACTGCTTGTGATCCACTTTCCATATCTTGCAACTCTATGTTGCTGTCGGTTCCTACAGCTAGATTATTTAGGTTCTGTATTTCATTTACTGTTTCACTTGTTTGAGCAAGTGTAATTTAATTCTATGCTGCTTCATTGGATATGGAACTTGCAGTAGGCAAACTGTTTATGTTATCCATTCTGTGAGTCATGACCGTATCAATAGTAATAAGATTTTTTTTTTTAAACTCGTCTCTACAATGTTTAGCTTGTATGTAATGTTATTCAAACAATGCGTAGAGTTGATCTATTATTGACAATGCCTCTACACGCCATGTTGTCTCCACTGAGCTGTGTATCGGCCATTTTGAAGTAATTATTGTCGTACTTTGGAAAAAAACAAAAAATATACACTCAGCAGTAAAAATCACTTTTTAACTTTAGCAAAACTTCACTATATATTGTGAGTTAATGAAAGATTGTGCCAACAAACAGCCCAAGATGCTATGGGGCAATGTATCACAGGATGGCATTTGGCACCTTTATGATCATCTATGTGTGTCAGAATATACAACTGCGTTGCCATCAGACAGTGGTATGCATTGTAGTGATGTGACAGGACACCCTTCACTGTGACACGTGTTTCATTTGACCTGAATTACAACGATGTCGCATCGTGTGACAAAAATGACCATTTCTTTGAGGGTGTTGCAGTTTCTTCTTTCAGCAGAGTATATGGTATGCATTTCATTGTAACCTTTCTAGTTTAGTAAATAAATCACCTTCCTTGACAAGGATCTCAATATCTGTTTATTGTTGTTACTAAGTATATACTACAGGTCAAAATTATTCGATCACCTATGAAAAAAGCTATGCACTTTATTTTAATAGACAACTACACTCTTCAAACTAAATAGGCTAACAATACAAATATTTTCTCTCTCTCTGTCATTAAGTACCCTTCGTGCTAAGAACAGCTGCGCAGACTGTTGGCATTATGGAGATAATATTTTTGCAGAGATTACAGTCCCATGCATCTGTAATCCATAGATTTTCAACATTAGATGATGCCAGTTCTCTGATCTCTCTGCCATGTTCATCCCAGTGGGTGAGGTGGAGCAGTGGTTAGCACACTGGACTTGCATTCGGGAGGACAACGGTTCAAACCCATGTCCAGCCATCTTGATTTAGGTTTTCTGTGATATCCCTAAATCACTTCAGGCCAATGCCGTGATGGTTCTTGTGAAAGGGCAGAGTGGACTTCCCTCCCCATCCTTCCCTAATCCAAGCTTGTGCTCCGTTTCTAATAACCTTGTTTTCAATGGGACATTAGTGTTTAATCTCCCTTCCTCAAGTTCATCCTGTAAGTATTCGATGGGATTTAAGTGAGGCGGCTGACTTCACCAGATCATATTCTTCAGTTTCCCAAATTTCTTTCCTCTATTGACTTACTATTGGCACAATTTAGAAGTCTGTCTGAGATCATTGTCTTGCTGCAGATCAACCCACAACTAATATGCCTCTTGGCAGATTGAACTGAATTGTTGATCAGTACTGACTTCATACGTTCTCCACGATGTCAATGAGTAAACATTCAGTGAAGGCTTACAAATTTAAAACTCGATTAAGCCTTGGACCATTGCTGTGCCCATTGCAATCAGTTCAACTTCTCTCTATCCATCCATGTAAGTCATGGTCACACAAATGGCATTGCTCTGCTGAGACAAAGGTTGGAGCTTCTCACATATTGTTTACTTTACTATTAATTTTATGTGCAGGAGGAGTCCTCACATTTACTCTGTACACATAGGAACTAATCTTTGCTTTACAGTGTTACTCAGGGTCTTCCAGATTGTCAAACACTTGAGCTGGCACCAGAGCAATGTATACACTACTGTAGGCTTGGTTAGGCCAAATTTTGTTCCTATTGCCTTGCTAGAATAGCCTTTGTGATGCAGAGCTACAATTACAGCACTTTTTTCAATTTCGACCTCCTCCTTCTTCCATCTTATTAGGATGCAATACAGCATGAACTTGAACAAGTATAGAAACTCACTTCTAGATGCACACAGTGTACAAAGGCAGCAAAAGAAATGAGACCTATTTAAATGGAACCCTCTTAGGTAAAGGCCACCAGTGTTGTGGAGACTCACCAGCACCTCTCTGGGTGAAGAATGAGCTTAGTTTTTGCATGTTTTACTATCAAAACAGGTTTATGGTGCAATACTCAAAGTTAAATCCCTGTGTTAACGCAAATCAATAGCTGTGACTGAAAACTTTTCTTCACTTTAGCATCTAAAATTCGCAGACAATGTGTGTGATCATCTGGACCACAGCCCTTGGACACCCAAAAAGATCAAAATGCATCTGACAGCAAGCCATCCGAGTCATTGGCACATCTCAAGGGCCAAAGTAGCATGTACGTGGTTTTATAGTGATCCCAACATAAACTGCTTCCAAACCTCAGAAATGGAATTCTGTGATTGAAATTCAACCTTTGTAAGAGATTAGAATGTATGCCACTTACTACTAGCACAGACATACTGCTATTTTAAGTGTTCTCTCTGTCAAGGTAACTGTAACTGAATTGGCAGAGATGTGACTAAACACAGAAATGATATTGAGTTGCTACAACAAAATCAGGGATCTTCTCTTTATAACAGTATCTAATTTTGTAATACGTTTCTGCTGCTGAATCGTGTTCCATCTGTGTAATACAGTGCCCATGTAGCACCAAAATGTTCCATCTTCAAAATTTGAATTCAGAATATTTTCATGTGCTTTTGGAAGGTGTGAAATGTCACAACTCGTATCCCTAGAAGTGTTGGTATTATAATTGCCAGCCCAGAGACATGGTTATTCATTACAAATGATGGGGGGAAAAGCTGAAATATAAATGAGTAAGTGAACGTACAATTGCTCATTGGATTACACTGTGTCTGTTATTGTTATATTTCCAATTCTTAATTTTCTGCATTCAGTTACAGTTATCATTGTACAACTTGCTACATCGAAGCATGGAAGTCACCCCAAGACAGTTAAGATCACAGGGTACATGGGATTAGTGTCTGAACTGAAATGACTCCAAGCAAGCCACCCTGGGAATTTATTAATACTAAACAGCGTGTACTGCTTGGAGTATCTGACAAATTTTGCAGGGTCAGAAACACAAACATTTTACAGAAAAAGTACAAGATGTGGTGAACATTTTGACTGCAGTCTGGTATATTGAACTGCTATGGGTGAAACAGAGTACAGTACTGCTCAAAGTAGAGGTGCTAGTTCTTGGAGTGCATTTACAGTAACCAGGATGAAATGTTTGTGGCTTTGCTTGCCTGTGTGAGAAGGACTGTTGCTAAAGAAAAAATCCATTTTATTTTGCCAAATGTGTTTAAAAGTAAAAAATAATACATATATTGACTGAATTATAAAGGTAACTAATGATAATGGTGTTTCAGATATTCCAGACTACATCTTGGGTACAGTTACAAGAATTATCAGGTGCTGTGAAAAATGGTATTGGCTGCTAAACATTTAAATGTAATGCTGTGGTAATTTAGGATCAAGAAAGTGCCTTGAAAAAAATGTTTATGTCTCCTTTTTCGTATATTTTTTAAGTTGAAGTGACTGTACATCATGTGGCAATAGCTGAAACAAATTGGCAACAAATTTAAATGAAATGTATACAATTTTTACGGTTCATGTAGAAGATAACATGTTTCATAAACAATGCTGTTTTTAACAATAGTATAATGAATACTATGCCTTATCTTACGATAACATTAGAATAATATTTAAATACCTAAATTTGGGAGTTGTTATAGCCAGTAGTGTCTGCAACACATCAAACAGAGCTTTTCGTTAGCTACCATTGTATGTTCCAGCACCATGTTAACAAGCCTGCCACTCCTATCATACTTTATGTACACCCTATATAAAGTCCAGGAACACTTTCAAGTAATTACTGCACAAGAACTAAACATTGTACAGATATCATACATATTGCAATTTGAAGCGAAACTGTAAAAAAACTTCCAAACAAACGGGGCACTGCTTCATCATGTGGTAGAGGCAGTACATACACCAGATCTTTAATGTGTCCCCACAGAAAAAAGTCACATGGAGTGGGATGTGGTGATTGGGGAACCATTTAGTGAAACACCTGTCCTCTTCTGTAGCAAGGCCGATCCATCGATGCAGCAGCTCTGTGTTCAGACACCCACAAACTTCACGATGAAAATGGGTTGGAGCTCCATCCTGCTGAAAAATAAATGAAGGGTCCAGTTGCATTTGAGGTATCAGCCATTGCTGCAACACATCCAAGTAGGAATATCCAGTAACAGTGCTCTCAGTGAAGAAGAATTGCCTGTACTGTTTTTGGTACGACAAGGCACAAAAAACATTTACTTTTGGGGACTCATGCTCAAATTCAATACATTCGTGTGGATGCTTTGTAACCCCAGATATGACAATTATGCCTGTTCACTTTCCCATTAGTTTGAAAAGTGGCTTCCCTGCTAAATATTATGTAATCAAAGCCATTACCATCCCCATTCAGTTTTTGCAACTCTGAACAAAACTCAAAGAGAAGCGTTTTGTCATCATCATTGAGTTCCTGCACTAGCTCCAGTTTGAATGATTTCATTGACACCTTCTGTAGCAGGACTTTTCACTATGTCATTGGAGCTATTTTGAGATCATGGGATGCACGACGCACAGATTTTCTCGGACTCCTTATAGATGACTCTCGTATGCACTCCTCATTCACTTCACTCACACTGGGACGTCTGCTTCTCTTTCCCGGGCACAAGCAACCCATCATAACAAATTTGTTGTGCCAGTGGTAAATGGCCTTCCTTGTTGGTGGCTCCTTACCACACTAGCTTTTGTTGGACGCCAACACACAGAAAGCTCACTCCACACCTCAACTCACCATGTTTTTGACTTTTGCTGACTATCCACAAGTTACAAAACTACACTGTGTTGGTATACATTAAAAAAAAAAACTTTCAGTGTCTCTTTGAAATGACATATGTATGATAGCTGCACACTGTTTGGTTCTTTTGCAATGAATAATTGAAAGTGTTCCTGGACTTTATGTACACCTTATATTTTTTGATACATGGAAAAATCATGATATTCTCAACATTAGAAATGTTCATAATGTAACCATATGCATAAATTAATTTGCAAATGAATGTAAAATGACTCATTCCTCATCATTATGATCCATAGAACATGTATCCTACTAACTAAATTGGATTAGATGATGATGCATCACTATTAAATCATTTGCCTGTATTGTCTCTGTCGCCAAAAAGTGTATTATTAAGGGAGATAAGACTATTAGTTTGTTCTTTCAGTTGTCACTTGAAACTGAAAATAACATTGATATGAATGATCATCAAAAAGAAAAGAAACTTTATGGTTCCATGGACCTTTACAAGTCTCAACCAACTATGCAGTATACATGTAGACTGAAGAGATGAATGAAAATTTGAACCCAGATCCTCTGCTCACTGGGCAGATGCACGAACCACTACACCACCCTGGCACAGTGGCTCTGCACTGTTTGCCCCAGCATGCCTCCCTCCTCAGTCCAAAATCCTGTTCACAACTCAGTCCACTTATTTCCCCAAAACACAAAGAGCACCACAGAGGATGTCAAACTGTCATGGAATAGCACCTCAGTTTTGAATGAAATGGGGATTCCTCTCTGGAACCATATAGTTTCATTTAATGAAAGCAGCTATACCTGGGTCTCAGGCAGGACCTCCTGTTTCGTTTGATTCTGAGGTACTATTCCAATACTGTTGGACATGTTCCACACCCAGGAGGATACCGTCTTTTGTGGGTCTGTGGAATAAATAATTAATGTTATCTAGTCTGAGATCCCCTCCTCTTGTGGCAGTTAATTGTATATCACTGGAGCAACAAGGCATTGTGACTAAAAAGGACACACCATTCCCATTTTCTGGAATGGTTGCAAGGCAAATGCACTTACTTGCAGGCCTTTATTATGGATAACAATCTGTTGAAGCATTAAAGAACACAGTTAACATTTCTAAATTGTGACACACTTTATAGACCAGAATTGTCTTCTCTAGGTCTCAACATGAATTTGATGAAGGGTAATTGCCTGAAACTTTACTGATAAAGGCAAAATAGTTCTCTTAATTCACCTCAAAAGCACGATAACCGACCTCGATATCAGATGGAGCAATAAATGAAATATTCGAAAGTGTCATTCATTGGTTCTCAATAAATGGTCTAGCACATCATTTACAAAGAAAAGGCATCTTATTCAGTTTTGTACAAGGAAAGACAAATCATCACTAATAATGAAGCATTACGGAAAAGAAATATGTGAAGACTGATTGTTAAAAATACTTGGGGGTACATAGTGATGAGAACAAGAATTATAAAACTGAGTGCAGCAACATTTGCTCTAAATTTGATTGCCATAAGTGGCAATGACATCACTAGAAAATTTAACTTCCTTCTTTCATTGATGTCATATTTAGAATGGGGGCCTCTGACCCCTCCCCCTCCCCATCCCCCTACACACACGCACAGTGCCTATCCTCAAACTTCACATAGATAAAGAAATTAGGTAGCCTCACAACACATACACTCTTACAAAGTTTGTTTTGAAGGATCAGCACAATTTGAAAATAATACTAGCATTCATAAATACAATACTAGGAGGAAAACAGTGGGACTTAATCTTGTTGTAGCACAGAAAGAAGCATATCATGCAGCCATAAAAATATTTGACAACCTCCCTTTAATTAACAAGGTGCTGGCTGATAATGAAAGTTGACAAGTGCTATTCCATAGATGAATTTCTGAGAAGGAAACAACAGCTTACCCACGAGCACTGATGTGCTGCTTCCTGGACTTGGGTAGGCGCGCCGGCCCCGGACTGAATCAGCCCAGCAGGTTAACAACGAGGGACGGCATGCCTGAATGTGGTTTTTAGGCAGTTTTCCACATCCCACATAGTAAATACTGCTCTGGTCCCCATGTACCACCTCAGTTACACAACTTGCAGACATCTGAAAAACATTCGCACTATTTCATGGCTTACACTAGACGCAGACAGCTAGGGTACATTACTTCTGTCCTGGGGGGTACATGATGGTGACAAGAAGGGCATCTGGCAACAACACTCTGTGACACTAACATTGCCAACTCTATAGTAACAGGGTCAACCCCGTGTTGAAGTGGGGCAAAGGCCCAAGCAAATTATGAGAAGGTGACATCCAAAAATGAACATATCTACTAAATGCAATTTATCACAGTCAACATGAAACTTATTTTGAGCATACATAAGAATGAAAATAGCATACTGCAGTGTGAATGCCTTTTAATTTTAGGCCAAAAGGCAGTTCATATCTGTAAATCAAATCTACAATGAAAATATTCCTTTAAAAAGCACATTTAAATATGGACATGTTCTCATTACATGAACCATGAGCGATTTTCAAAACTAAAAATCTTCTTCTTTCTTTCAAAATAACTTACCTCTTATTGTATAATGCTTGTTATACCATATCATTTCACACATTTTTATAGTGTAGTATGTGATACCATAGAAAAAACTGTAAAGTGGCCACTATAGTACTAATATTCGTTTTCAATATTTTATTCAAATTTCAGGTTTATTATTACTTCACAATTATTTAAAATGTTTCAGATCACCATGCCAGAATAAAATGACGTAACTGTGGCATTAACTATCTTTAGAAGTATTCTTTGACGTAAGTGTTACATGCAAAAAAGAATAATTTTCTTAACAGTCACAAGCAACATGGAAATATCATCGGTGATGGTTGTGTTCCAACTTAAGTACTAGTGATTTTGGCAGGCTTCTTAAAAAATAGTTTACTGTAAACCATCAACATCTTTTTTCCTATTATCTTAGACTGGATGGCTGAAAAGTACTTGGGCTTTTGTCCAAGGAAAGGGTTTTGTAGTGGTTCATCTGCTCTTTTACATCTAGTTGGGACTTCTAGAATGCATTTGTCTCAACATCAGTATGAGTGTTTCCCATAGCTTTGTACTTGTGTTTGGAAATGCATTTTATTTCACATATTTAATGTGAAATCCCTATCTAAGGACCTACAAGATGTACATCGGCGTGCAAGGTTTCTTAGCTGAGTCACTGATTGTAGATCTCATTGTATTCCTCTTTTGTTACAATTGTTGGCCTTTTTCTTAGAAGTTTTCCTATTCTATCAAAAGTGGAGTCAGTGCATAAGTAACTGTGTCCTTTTAATAATAATAATTAGTAGTGCTATGCAACATATTATGAGGGAGCACGGAAGCACAAACAGTTGCTCTGCATTAGAGAAACAGTGTGACTGGAATGGAAATCAATCGACTGGATGTAATGGATTAGTTATCCTTCACACAAAATGTGTATGTGGACACAGATGTATTTTCCTAGGCTTGTATCTTGGCAAATGTTTGATTTCAGTTAAATTGTATGATTATCTAGGTTCTGCTTATCCTGTTTGTTTTGTTCCATTCTGTGTCTCATTTATTTTAAATTCCTGACATGTTTGCTTTTGTGTGTAAGCTCCTCATATAAAATTTTGTTGAGGATTAAGGCAGCAACAAAGTTCAGTAAATAGTCAGCATGAACTAATTCTGTGCAATGGGAACCCCAGAAAAGCAGATGATAAAAGCTCTCAGGTTACAATTGCCTTCCTCATCTTCCAGAAAACACGCTACTTTTGATTTTTGGGTCATGACAAATGTTGACCATCTTGATGAGATCAGTTTCATTGACTGGGTGCACATTTGTCAAACATGGATTTCATGAGCTGGGGACTTGTTAACACGAACAGTCGATTGCTACTCTAAGCTCTGGACATACTTTTGCCTACCATCCAATGACACAGTAATGGAACATTGTACGTCATAGTGCATGGGATTTTGATCTTATTGGCTGAACTGTGAACATTGTAGGAGAAAAATAATTTTGAAAATGCACCATTTGTCAATAAGGGTTGAGGGGAGTGAAACAATCATTACTGAGTAACTGCTATGGAATATGCTGTACTGGGGCAAGCAGGGTTCTGTTTGGGTGGGCCCCAAATAGGCTTGTGATTATCTCACTGTATAAATTTCCAGAGGGTTATTGGTTGACCCTACCACCCCATCAGCAAACAAACATTTAACAGTAAAAATGTGATAGTAACACAGTATCAGGAGAATTATTAAATAATGTTGCACTAGTTACAGAACACAGATTTGAACCGTTGCCTCATGACTCACACACATGAATGTATCTTCTTCTGCTTCTACACAATGAGCACTGATCCAAAGGAATTGCTGAAGAAATGGTCTTGGATGGTTATTGATTCATTCAAGAGACATACTTGAGGTATAGGGACTTCTGAAATTAAGTTACGCAACAGGCACGGCACCCTTTCAGAAGAGTGGGCATGTTACCAATTTCCTGAGAGACAATTCTGCTGCAGTACGGACAACAGGTTCATCACATTGTGGGAGTGAAATGGCTCTCCAAAGTTGAGGTACAAGGAACAGTAAGTTTCTTGTTAGCCAAACATACAAATTGCACACAAATTCGCCATGGAATTCTTGCAGTGTATGGTGCAATGCAATGTAGCATCCAGTCGTAGTGAAACAGTGCCAACAATTTGATGAAGACCATTCAGTCTTTCCAGCAAGCTCAGTGGATATTTGACAGGAAAGAGATTTTCCATCAAAGAGGAAATTCACACAGCAATCCTCAAATTGTTCCATGACTGAGGCACACGTTTATATTTTCAAGAAACTGAACAGTTTGTGGGATGTTACAATTGTTGTTTACAGGTTTTAGTGACTGTAGTGAAAAGTAGTATCTGCATCACTTTGAATTGTATTGCAGCATACAGTAAAAGTTACTCAGTCTGCCATAGTAACAGGTAACTTTCTTTCTGAAGTCTCATAGTTTCCTGCTGCTTTCACACCTTTCTTTGACAATCATCAGATGTCAGGTTACTCCTGGATGCATCAGTGAATGGAATCCTACTCTGCTGACTGAGTACCCATTCTGTGTTTTCCCATACCCAACTCCACAGACCAATGCTTTGGGGGAGGGATGCTAGTGCTATCTGAGGCCACATTGATAATGTGGAGACTTGGATTCTGTCTTGACCATAGTTGCCTGATATCCCAGATATCTGGTTGGAAACCCAACTCCCAACTGTACTTTGTTGGGATAGATAAAATTCCTGGTTACATAAAAATGGACAACATTATATAAAATGATGTGGTCTTCACTTCAAATTGCTCATTACCAATTTCTAATGAGGGGCAGTCTTGTATGAGTTACTGACTTAATCTCCTCCTTTTATTAACAGCGCTAAGTGGCCATACTTGACTAAATAGCCATTGTTTTCGAGTAGTGCATCAGAGGTCAATCGTGACAGTGCTTTGTAATTCTCTGCTGAAAAAATTGAATAGGGTTGTGCAGTTTCCTTCCCCTGTGGCAGCCTTAGTCGTCATGATGATCTTATCAAAACATTCGAAAGAGTAATTGTGACGAAGGAAGCTGGGATAATTTTTTAATTTTTACTTCCCCCTTGTTTTGCAATATGCCTCCTTCAAATTTGTTTCTTCACTTTCAACTAATTACCATTAACATATGTGAATTGTAATCTGCATTTTCATAAAAGAGAAAGGCAGCCCCCTCAGGTTGAATTTTGTCTGTGTAATTGATTTTCTAATTTATATTGAGTATTCCTAGCTAGTATCTTTTATTATAGGGCAAAATCAGTCATTTTTATGTAACTTTAATTCCGATGTGGACTTATAAACAAATATAAATGGGAAGTTGTGCACTGGCCATACATAACTGTGTATTATTGGGAGGATGTGAAAAGTGAAAGTAGAAGACTGTGAAACGCAAGTGTGCATCTGTCGGCTACATCATTTACAGTAAACAGTACTGCACATCCAACCCCTATGCTTTCAGCCAGTATGTAGACACCGAGGACAACAAAGTAGGCAAACCACAACAAAATGGCAGTTTACTTGCAGCACAGTCTAAACTATGTTGAAAAATGATTTGACTTTGAAGAAAGTGTCTACAGGACTTTCAAACCATTTTCACTGACAGTGAAACAGAGCTCAGTTTCAGAATATCTAGAAGTTATTTCTTGCAGATGGGGATTTGATGTTTGAAGAATGTGTGCAGTTAAAGAACTTTCTCAAGGATGAAGAGAAGAACTTTTCAAGCTGAAATCTGATTAGTGGAAGGAATTTTTTTTCATTGTTATGAAAACTATGACAACTTCTTAAAACTTTTCCGTTTTGTTTCAGATGATGGTGAACACTTGGTGAGCTGAGAGGAACCTTTTCCCAGCAGCAACATTAGAAGCTGAAATAATAATAATAATAATAATGAAGATGGTTTAGTGATTTACATGTCTCCAGTTTTATTGAGGAAGAAGAGAAGATTCTATGAAGGAGATTGAAAAGTGAGCAAAAATCTCAATAAGGTAAAAAAAAAAAACATTGAATTGTAGCCTGTGTGTGTTTAGTCTTGGTTTTTAAAAAATATCCCGATTTAGTTCAGAAAAAACTTGGTGACTGGTCTGTACTAATACAGCTGCCTTCTAAATGGGCAGTGCACAGCTCTTTTGCATTTTCTTGTGGGTGCCTATGAGCCACAACTCTTATGCTCTAAACAGGTTGTTGACTCCAGGCTACCACTGGAAGATGGTTTGTCTCACAGTAGTGGTTCTTTGTTTGAATGATGTCACTGTGGTGTATGACAAATTGACAGGCAACTTATCATGCTGCTATACACTCACAATGTAGATAAGCCTGAAATGATCCTTCAGAGCATGTTTACAGACAACACAGTTGAAGATTTTAATGAATCTGTCTCACAGAGACTTCTGTTCAATAGTAGATTATGATAAATATTCTGGCCAACAAAGTATCTGATTCCATTAAATTTTCAGCTATGTTTTTTCAATAATTGCAAATCTGCTGTTCAAAAATGGAAGCCTTTTGGATTGATATTTTGTTTGAAATTTCTTTCTGTTTCTTTGATGTTTGAGATTATAAATTTCATGTGTTTCAAATTATTTGGTTATGAAAATGCCTCATAGCACTTCTGTGTCAAATAGAAACTGTTATGAAAAATTATAACCACTAGAACAGTTCCTGAAGTTAATATTGTAAAAATGTACCTTTGATGCTTTGCACCCGTGAGTTGAGTTGTGCTATCGTTGTTAACTTTCTCAATAGTTTTAGTGAGGTTACTGAATGAGAGTAGTTGTCTTGGACTTGATGTCACATGGAACCAAGTGCAGTTTTATCTGTTGGACTGAGTAACGTGAACTCAGTGTAAATCATGAACTGTAATTTGCTTTTATACTTCTGCAACTTTGAAATCAGTGACTCTTTTTTAGCCAGTTGCCAAAGCTTTAGAAATGTGGTTTAGCTGTTGATTACATTTGGAGAATTGGGCTTATCAAAAGCTACAATGTTGTTTCATCAGCAAGTCAAGATATTAACTGAAACTATATGACCTAGAGCCCACATGAATTGTACTTCTAAATATATTTGGATGGTGAGCTGAGCCACAAAATACTTCAAATCATGTCGATGATTGTTGATACTGTTTTCTAGGTTATGCAACAAATGTCATTGGAACTCTATCCTACAGTGTCATATCCCAACATTACACTTCAGACAGTTCTGAGAAACAAGTGTTACATCGTTTCAATATTTTCTTGTTGTTTGGAGTGAGTAACGGGACTCTTATAATACACAGGAAGAGAGAAGAAATAAAGCTCTTGATATCAGAGGCAGGAAGGGTCTTGGAAGATAAGTTGAATGGAATGGAAGGGATAAAAATCAGAAATTTTTGACATTCCTACCTGGAATTTCCGTTGGTTGTTTTAAAAATGCTAAAATTCCACCAACCGACATGTTGCCCCCTGCCAGTGGTGATGCAACATGGAGGGGCAGCTGGTCAGCACACCTCTGTTCTAGGATTTTTTTTACTGTGAAACCACTACTACTCGGTCAAGCAGCTCCTCACAAGACTGACTGCATTTTGTACCAGTCACAGTCCCCCCCCCCCGAGGAAAAATCGCTGGCAGTTAGTCGAATGGCACAGCTAAGGAGGCAGACAGTGGAATGGGTAGTGTGTTAAAGAGCAGTTCTAAGATGAACATAAGACAAGAATAATGGAATGTAGTCAAGTTGAATCAGGAGATGCGGAATGAATAACGAGGGATGATCAGCGAGTTTGCATTTGAAAGCTGTACGAGGAGGGGTGAAAAAGCTTCAACCCTAACAAATAAAGAGTGAAAGAAATTTCATAATATAAATTTATTTGTATATATAATACCTGTGTACACCAATACACTTAGAGGCATGCTCAGATAACTTCTGCAAACCATTCAAAGAAAAGATCTTTGATTTCAATTGCAACAAAGCATCAGTCACTGCATCATCATCATCCTTTGAGGTATTTTTTTCGGTTTGGGACAAGGAAAAAGTCTGACCCAGTCAGATCTGGAGAATATGGCAGGTGACACGTTCCACATCATTACGAAAGAATCGTGTTCATGATCCATGGAACAACTAATATAACTAACTAGAATTGGAAGTTTTTCATTGTCCATTATACGAGGTTTGTCCGGAAAATACGTATAAAGGTTGAATAATGTCTTTATGTTACAGGTTGCAGTCACCATCAGGTGAGACTACTGCTGTAATCAATCAAATCAATGCTCAGAGTCAGAGCAATCTGCGTGAAGGTGGGAGTGTGCAGCAGCTTGTGTTCTTAAAGACCGTGGATTGACAGAATGATTGCTGACGAGCTGTCAACCCTCAAAACAATTGTTCACAAAAACTTGAAATGAAGAAATTGTACCGAAGCTCTTGACACCAGAACAGAAAGCAAAGAGGGTTGAGTGCTGTAGGGATTGGTTGGAAGCAGAGGAATGAGGTGACTTTCTCAACCGAGTCATCACTGAAGACGTGTCCTGGTATTAGAAATTCGATGTGGAGCTCAAAGCAAGGAATGGAAACTAGCAGGAGAACCGAGAACAAAAGAGTCGCGAAAATCAAGGTCCAATGTGATGACAGTGTTGATTCTTGGAGCATTGTTCACAAGGAATTTGTCCCTCCCAGCAAGAGAGTGAACGGAAATTTTTACGTTGAAGTTCTGACACGTCTCTGAGCTCTTGTGGCAAGAGTTTGACCCTTCATCACAAGAATGCGCCCGCACACATGTCGCTCGTTGTGTTTTTGGCCCGAAGCTCAATCACCACTGGATTTAATCCCGTGTGAGTTCTTCATGTTCCCAAAAATGCGTAATGGTGTGGCATTGGGAGATGTGGAAACGACATGGCAACTAAACAACATCACAACTGAAGACTTTCAGCAATGTTATCAACAGTGGAAATGGCGTTGGCAGAAGTGTATCACGTCTCAGGGTGAGCACTTTGAAGGAGACCATATTGTAATACCTGAATAATTGTAAAATAAAGTTATTATGCAACTTTTATATGTATTTTTCGGACAAACCTCGCAGATTAGGAAATGAGACACTGAAGATAATAGAAGTGTTTTGTTATTTGGGTAACAAAATAATTGATTTTGGCTGACACAGAGAGGATATAAAATGCAGGCTTCACTGTATATCTGAGAAAGAGGAATATGTTAGGAGTGGATGTAAATGTTACGGAGTCTTTTCTGGAGGTATCTGCGTGAAGTGTAGCCTTGCTCCGAAACGAGATGTGAACAACAAGCAGTTGAAGCTAGAAAAGGATGGTATCTTTTGAAATGTGTTTCTAGGAAGAAATTTTGATGATTTCGTGGATAAAACATAAGGTAAACTCTGTCCATCGGTACTGGCCGACCACCGTGTCATCGTTTACCAATGACGTCCAGCACACCACTATCCTGCCTGTGTCAGTTTTCTTGTCCTCGAGTTCCTCAGTTGGCATCACAAGGGTGAATGTACACTTTCCCAATCCTCTCACCCAGAAAAATCCCTGGCAGTACAGGGAATCTAAACCTGCGTCCTCGCCATGATAGGCAGCAGCAGTGAACACTAAGTTACAGAGGTAGTCAATAAGTGGATAGATGACTACTACTGGCACTCGACACCCTCTGCACTGCACCTAGAGGTGGCTAATGGAATAATTATGCAGTTGCAAATCAAATTACCAGGGACATAGTATTGAAAGAAATTTTCAGCACAACATGAGTAAAAGAAGGAACTGGTTGATAAGACATACGCTGATGCATCGAGGAATCATCAATTTGGTGTTGGTGGGATTTGAGTGAGAGGAGGAAAAGCTGTTGAAGGGGAAATACAGTAAGCAGGTTCAAATAGATGTAGGCTTGCATAGAGAGCTGCATCAAACCAGTCTTTGGACTGAAGACCACAACAACAAAAACAGTTGGCTGTGTGTAGGAATTTTCTGTGGTCAGGAAAGCAATGAGAAATGATTTTCTGATTAAGAAAAGTGCAAACACTATACATTAATGTGGTGTAAAATGTTTCTTGAGCTGTTTATGAAGCCAGAGAAATCTTATATTAGATCTTTTGGCATGATAAACCTGTACACGATGATTAAACTACACCTACCCATGGGTTTTATGCAACTTGCAATGCCTACAAATGTCATGGGCAAGATTTTCATTTCTCTCACCCACTACATGCAAATTACTAGTCCTACATAAAAAAATGAACAGGATCTTTTTGTGGGAAATTTAATGTAGTCATTTCTTTTTGGGAGGGGAGGGGATACATTTTTACTAGAAGCCATAGTTTTTGAATTATTTAACAAAAAGTACAAGACAGGCATTCAAATGCCTTTTTTCTTGAATGCCACAGAAAGTGTGGTGTCCAACAAAGTACAAAATGTAATGTAGTTAATTTTGATACAAAAAGGTTCTGTTCATTGTTTTTGCAGGACTAACAGTGAGCATGTAGGGAGGAGAGAAGATTAAAATCATGGGTGTGGTTCTTGAAGATGTTGCAGGTTCCATAAAACTTTATGGCAGGGGCAGCTGAATAACCCTGTGTATGATCCACAAGATTCAACAACATGCTGATCAAACCTCATGGTCAAACATGGCTGCTGATAGAAAATAGGTGGTTCATATTGGCTTGAGTATCCCCATTATGTGACTGCTGTAAAGAAGAGGATGTGGGGTGTTCTCCGTCAGCTTTTATACCCACACTGGTATGCCAAAAGGCATTAAAATATACAAGGCATGCCAGAAAAGTAAGTACCATTGTGGGAAAGGGCTCATGAAAACATTTCTTCAGACCGTAACAGCCACCACTGTTCAGACATTTGTCATAGCAGTAATCCAACTTTTCTATGCCCTTTTCATAGAAAGATAATACCAGTTAAGACCTCCAATACTGATCACACTTGCTTACATCATCATAGGTGTTCAAGCACCTTCATCCTGACTGATGATGAAGTAAAAGTGGTAGTCCGAAGATGTGAGATCAGCACTGATTGGCAGGTGGTCTCACTGTTCCCAAGTGAATTGTTTAGTAAGGATTTCAGTGCCACCAGCAGAAATGAAGCATCATAATGATTCGATTGAGAGTTTTGCATCTTTTGTTTTGAATAGTGTGATGGAGTTCTCTCGGTGTTTTGCAGTATCATACCGCTTTCATGGTTTCAGCTCTGAGAAGGAACTCAACAAGCAGAATGCCTTGTTGGTCGCAGAATCCATTTCACCTGACTTTTTGCACTTGCAACTTCATTATGATTTCTTTTTTGGGGGTGGTGGAGGATTGTCGGACTGTCAGTTCCTTCACTCCATAGATTGTTGATTTTATTTTGGAGTGTCATGAAGACCCCAAGTTTCATCACCAGTCACGATTCTATTTAAGAACTCATCTTCCTTATCACTGTATTCAGTGCTGAAATGTCAAAACTCTGCCAAGGTACATAATTTTGAAAGCATTTTTCAAACGCAATTCACAAAAATTTAAGCAATTTATGACTGAGTCATGCAAAACAGTTTTTGAAATACATTCTTATTGTGAACCATGTGTTTTCTCACCCATACCATCAGTGACAACAGAAGGCTGTCCAACACATGCTTCGTCATGAGTGTTTCTTCAACTGTCTCATCCACTTTCTCACCGTAAATGTCTACAAGTTGATGAATTTCAGGTGGCTTAATGTTCTGTGTGTTGGAACTAAACATAACAGAGCACACTTCACAGTCACTGGGCTCAGAGGTTGTCCTAAAGATTTTGACTGATCACTAACAAATATAAATACCACAAAATTGAGCTGCAGTGTCAAGACAATGAACCAGAGAAATGTGTGAACCTACAACACAAGTGCTGCAGTGGCAGTAGAATGATTTGGCAATTACTTTCAGGATGCACCTCATACTTAGGACTTCAATGGAAGTGCCTGTCGCCTTTTAATGTAAATTTTTGCTTATGATGGTAACTATGTTTAAGCAGTGTGTGTGTGTGGCAAGGGGGTAATTAACAGTTGAACTATCTTTGTTTTGTTTATCTCTCTCTAGTCATGACAGGTAATGTGAATCAAGGACAAAGGTACTTTCTGAGTTACCTTAGTCAAGCTCCAACCCTTCTGTCCTGTACAGCTACTTGCTTTTATCCTGAGGTTGTTACTCTCTGGTCAGCAGGTGCTCCTAAAAAAGTTGCATACATTGTGTACAAAAATCTACATTTACAAAGAATTTGTGGGGCCAGACATGTTAGTAATGCTCAAGATATGGTGTGACTATTGGTATAGGGGCAATTCAGAAAATATCACCTGTCTACATTATGGCACAACTGGAATATGCTTGCTCAAATAGTGACAATGCATTCAGCTGAACTGGTAACCAGTGCTTCATATACCAACATCGTCTCCCCCTATAAAAAAAGAAATTTAGAGGCAGTCACATAAAAAAAAGCTTCTTTTCCTCTCCTAAACACTCGAAAATTGTGTGTATGTAGTTTGTTTTCATATACAGGGTGTATTAAAAGAGCTGTCACCATTACCTACACTGCTTGCATGGTGTTAATTTGCACACAGATTTCTGGTTGTTCCACTGAAAAGCTTACCAAGACATTTACAGCATAAAACTGATACCTGCTTGTATTTTAAAAAATGTACACAGCTCAAAGGTAGTGCAACTGCAGCTCTGTAGAATTACCATGCCTTTCATGCAGTACAACATTTTTAACCTCTGGGATTTGCTATGAAGTAATTACTCGATGCCATACGAAAAAACAAAACAGCCTCACTGCTAATATTTCTCACATACGTAATAGGTGATGGGAACAATGAAACCAACAAAATTAAGAAGACCATTAGCATTTTTTTTAAATTCATCTATCTTTTACAGTAAATTTCAACCATAAATGTTTCGTAGGCACATTACAACATTAACAAACACTGCATTATAAATATAATTTGGGACTTCAGTGTGCAACTATATACATGACCATTTTTATTACTTAAGGGTTAATTTTATCAACTTACAGAAACAGTTAGTTTAAGAAACATTTAATCATGCCGATGGTCACCTGTTATCTCACTGCTACATAGTGTTAAACCATAAGCTAGGTGGAAGACTCACTGGACGAAAAACTGTTAGAACTACCTACATACATTGGTAAAAAGCACTTCTGCTGGTCTCAAAATACTTTATTGTGCGCTTCTGTTCCAAATGACAACTTCACAGCTACAGTAATTTCACCAATAAGGTGGGCTACAAATAGGTTGTAATATTCTGACCTGAGTAGCTCTTCAGCAAATAGAGCTACATAATATGTGCTACTTTTTTTACATGACCACTAATGCTAGTCATGTTTACAATAGAAACAATAATTAGGCCCAATACATTTAAAATTGTATGCCTACAGCCAGAATGTACTACTTGTTGGAAATGAAAATTCATCAAAATACTTGTAGTACACACTGAAATACCTTGCATCCATTCTCTCTTGCTGCAATAAAGCTAAATCTCATAGCCAAAGGCAGTTGTACATTGTTGAGGGGAACTAGAACAGCTAGTAAATGTAACTAAATAATATCTGTATTCATTTGAGTTTGTTTCACCAAGATCCAGATTATGTTGTCACTTATGTCCCCTTGTTCTCACATTAACCGATTAGTTTTCAATTTTGGCCAATTGATACAAGACAGACTTATAACTCCTTCATGTTCATTGTTATTGGCAATAACTTTATTAGCTCTGATGACAATACAAAACTTGATAAACAAGTCAATGCAATCTGTGCCAGCACTTACCTCTTTCAAATTTTGTTTACATTCAGTGCTATTCATTTTGTTCTAAGGCTTGTGTTTAGTATAAATAACCAATGGTGCATCTGTAGGCCATACCAGGTCCAATATTAAAACTGCCTCAATTTGATCCCATAGATTGCCACTTTACTGATGTGGCATTTAATAAATTAAAAAGAGCATCTCTCTTGAAATATTTACAAACTGAATACTGCTGAACAAGACGTACGTACATTTTGACACAGTTATACAATTGAAAACGTTGACAGATGCTCCAAAAATTTCTTTTGCAACCTGAATACTGAAACATGTTCTAGGAACTACTTTAAAATGTTAAAATTCTACACTGGAAGACACTCTGTTTCATTTTTATATTACTGCAGAAGGGCAGGAGCAAGATAATGTACTTTCAGGTTCCAGTACTGACCATGGTCTTACTGTCATCCAGTTAGAAACATTCACACAATGTTAGTCATAGCAGAAGCACTTCCACTACAATGGTTGTGACAAGTATGCTCCTAAACCCTATTATTCTCATTTACTTTTTTGTGGTTTACATTGTTCACTGATAAACAATGGCATCCTAGCAGACACTGTAGAAATAAACTTCTTTGGACCAAATACATGTTAAATGTTTATTAGTATTTCTGTCACAACAATAGAAGGTAAGTAAGGTTGCTCCACACCAAAATTATAAAATTTTTTACTGCCAACACCAGTTGTTCTGCTCCAAAATCAAACTAAATTTTCAGGTCTTCTGTGTGGTCTGCAAGTTCCTTTATGTTGGGAGCATATGTTTTACTTAATAGACAAGTTTTCTAGAACTTGTGATTTAGTAGAAAGCAAAGAAAAAACTAAAAGGCGATGAAATGAGAAATTAGAATGTGTGAGAATCACTCCAATTAGGCCAGTGGCTATATAATCTTGGTGGTGCACGGAACTGGGTTCTCAAGGCTGAGAAGAGACAGAAAAATGAAGTGAGATGTTTATGTTCCTTTGAAAGATCTAGAGACACTAGGAAGGATTATGTATGTCAATCAAGGACTATTTAAGACCATGACAGTTGGTCCTCTTGACTAGGGGTGTGAGAGAACAAACCACCACAGAAGAAAGGGAAAAATATTGTGAACTGCTATGCCAGATAGACAAATGTGTAAATTCATTAACTGAACACATAACAGGTATTGACTAGTAATAAGTTTCGCCAAAGCCAGTTGTCATTCGTTAGGTCAATACATGCCTAAGATGTCATTTTTCATGAGTAACACTGTGTGAACAAAGAACAGCTCTCAAGCATACTAAACATCAATGACCCGCTGCCTACTGGAATAACAAAGTTTCTTTATGGACCACATTTTGATCACTTGGGAGAAGCAATCTCTAGTTTATAGTGGGCTGTAATGATATCAAGCATAATATCTCACATCACCTCATAACTTTGGCATTCTGCTGTTTTTAGGGCAGTGCTTAACAAATCAAAGAAGTTCGCCAAGATATGGCACCGTTTTTTATAATACCTGCCACTCTGCTTGTGTCATGTTAATGGAAACTGACAATCATAGCACCCACAATGGTTCAATTTTCACTTTCACAAAAAGAAAACCAGACTGTCTGTGGGTTTGGTGTTCAGCAGGGGGCAAAACCTTGTTAGTGGTCTCGCTGCGAGACTCAAAAGCATTCTAATGCCCGTGCTTACATCACCGGGTTTTGAGAGAACTGTCGGAAGGCAGCAGTGTTATTCTTGGCAGGTCCTGGCAAAAATTACTATTGGGACAGCAAATGCATTAAATCACTAGAAACTGCTGTCAGGTAGAACCACTGTACTCAATAACAACCAGAATCATTTCTATAAGTATCGCATATGAGTGCAGCTTATGGAAACTATATGGACATGAGTTCAAAATCCCTTTCTTATCTGCAGGAATTTACACTAGATTATCACACAACAGCTGTAGGGACCTAGAATAAGTTTATTCATTGAGAATACAGAAAATTGCGACACTCTCATTTCGTTATTTTCAACAGAACAACCAAAGGAAATGGAAAATCTAGCTGAAGAAATTAATAAATTACACCACAAAATTCAATTCATTTCACTGTAGGAATGAAACATTAACAAAACTTTTTATATAAAATTCTGAAATTTCCAGGAAGCCAACAATTACCAGGGTTACCATCCATATCAATATAAAAATGTGTTCTTCAGAAGAATGTTTAATCACATGCGTAATGATCCAATGGATACAAGTGAAATATAAAAAGAAACACAAATTGTAAAATCAGCTGCCTCCAGTTATGAATACATTCCCGCTGTAATACATAAATTAAACCAACCACCCACAAACAGGAAGACCATCTTTGTAATAAGCTGACCTTCCTCAAGGAAGATTTCATGCCAACCTCTTCAAGTTGTATGACATAAAAATAAGCTTCTTCACAAGCAACACAATACTGAAAGCACTAAGCAAGAATATCACAAGTCAGGTATGTCCAAACTTCTGCAATAAACAAACTGGTAGAAGCACAGGGATGCACTCTGTCTTAACATCCAAAACAAATCTGACTTTGCAGAATGAGTTACTGGGCAAGAATTGTGGCAATCAGTGTAGAAAAGAACCAGGCAAGAAATCTGACTTTCTTGAAGGAACTGAAATATCTTTCAACACAGATACAGCACCAGTCTACTTGCTCAATGACAAATCTTGCCTTCACAACTATGAAGGCTTTATATTTCAAAAATAATTAAATTAAAAAAAAACCTGCCCCCCTTTCTCTCTTTACATCTTACCTACATTAATATCACTATAAATAATCTTGCATGATATATCTAAGCCTTCTACTCTTGTTTTTAAAAGTAAACTTCATCTACATAGCAAGAGCTGCAAATATTGGAACTTAACTCTATTTTTGGGCATTCATGTTCAGTTTTGATAAAAGTATTTACCCACACACTTTTATTGTCTCTGAGCAAAGTATGTTATATCTTCATAACACACATCAGTTGTACAGTGCTGGCTAAGTTTAGTAATCAATTATGCCTCATGGGCATGACTATTGTCTGAAGTAGTGATGGAAGGAATTGACACTGTGAATGCTGCATAGAGGGCTATGTGAGTATCTTTTCTGAGCAGCACATTGCAAATCATACCAGATAAGCTCAATTTTCAAATCTGGGGAGTTTAGTGGCCAGTGGAAGTGTTTAAATTTAGAAGAGTGTTCCAGGAACCACATTGTAGCAATTCTGGACCTGCCAACTGTATCATTGTCCTGCTGGAATTGACCGAGTCCATCAGAATTCCCAATGGACAGGATGCTTATGTATGTGTCACCTTTCAGGGTCATACCTAGCCATATACTCCAACTGCATGCCTCCTACATCATTACAGAGCCTCCACCAGCTACAACTGTCCCCTACTGACATGCAGTGTCCATAGATTCAAGAGGTTGTCTCCATGCCTGTACATGTCCAACTGCACGACACAGTTTGAAATGAGACTTGTCCCACCAGACAATGCGTTTCCACTCATCAACAGTCAAATATCGGTGTTGATGGACCCAGGTGAGGCATAAAGCTTTGTGTCGTTCAGTCATCAAGGGTACACAAGTGGACCTTCCGCTACAAAAGTTCATATCGGTGATGGTTCACACTCTGACACTTGTCCATGGCCCAGCATTGAAATATGCAGAAGGGTTGCACTTCTGTCACTTTGAATGATTCTCTTCAGTTGTTGGTCCTGTTTTTGCAGGATCTTTCTTCGGCTGCAATGATGTCGGAGATCTTATGTTTTACTAGATTCCGGATATTCACTGAATGCTCATGAAAATAACCACTTCATTCTTACGTTGGAGATGCTTTGTCCCATTGCTCATATGCCAACTATAACACCACATTCAAATTCACGTAAATCTTGATAAGCTGCCATTGTAGCAGCACTAAGCAATCTAGCATCTGTGCCAGAAAAATGTTGTCTTATATAGGCATTGCCGACTGCAGTGCCATAATCTGTATGTTTACAAATCCCTGTATTTGAATACGCATGCCTAAGCCAGTTTTGTTGGCAATTCAGAGTATATACATATCCAGTGAGAAGATAATGATATGTTACCAATCCACATACTGTGATGGAAGAGGTACATGGCAGGGAATGTGTTCTGTTGTTTGGTGGTTGATGGTATTCTGGGACCATTTTATCCTCAGAAAAAAAACCTCTTACCTTGATATGCTCAGGCTGTTACTATGACTGGCTGACTCCAGAGACACAGTCTTTTTCCAGCAATATGGTGCACTGTGGCAGATGTTGCGGACCAGGTGTTACGAGGTATGCTGAAATGCCAGGGGTGGTCCTATTCCCTGGTGTTCTAGGCCAACAGGCATTAGAAACGTGGGCTTCTTTCTGTGAGCACATACCAAGGACAGAGTCTAACAAGCAGCTGTCAACCACATCAAAAATTTAATGAACAAAATCATTTCTGTCCTTGCCACAGGTGATGCAGATATAATGTGCTGAATGTGGATCGATCCTGATAACAGACTGGAAATTGTGCCCACATGTTGAAATTGATTAAACTGCATAAAACTTTGTGACAATACCTTAGGTCAAATTTGTTTGCATGCTGTTACACAACATAAGTGTTCTGTAACTTTTGAGACACTCTGTTTATCCTCTGCCCATTGCAGGTTAAAAACCTTATTGTGCTGTCAGAGCCCTTGATATGTTCTCAGAAAGAGGCTAAACCACCACACATTTCAAGTCACCTGCTGTCCAGTTTATGTGGTGTTTGCTCCACTGACAACATATACATTTTTATGCCTCAATAGTCTTCTGCAACGGTCCCACTGCATGCAACTTGGCATCACAATATTTGGTTGAAAACTAGTAGACATGGGTCTGCAGTGATTCCTGTTGTGTTTGAGACTGACTGTCAATGGCAACTTACAATGTTCATCTCGATGACTAACTACGAGTTAGGATCTTAATGTGGCCACATTGTGTGGAACAACATTCCTTGTAGACAAGCATTTGGGAGAGAATAATCCCATACGAGGAGGGTTGAGGAAAGAGCATGTAAAAGGCACATTATAAAATATGTGATGAAGGGAGGCAAATAACGTTGAGTAGCATCTATCGACCCACTTCACTGAGTGGTCAGCATATCTGACTGCCATGCAGTTCATTTCCAGTCATGTCGCACCTTCTCTCTGCTCAGGGAGTGGGTGATATGTTGTCCTTATTATTGATTCATCATCGCCAGCATGAAAGTCACCCACCGTGGTGTCAACAGAAAAGACCTGCTACTTGTCAGCCAAACTTACCCAGCAAGTGACTCCCAGGTATCAATGTCCATATGACCACTTCATTCCACCTAGAGCATTAGAAAGGGAAACGTACCAAAGAGGAACAGTGACCAAATATGCTAAATGTGTTGGGCTATAAACAAACAAAGATACTATTTCAAAATTTAAAAGCTTTTGTCTACCTTGGTCACCAAAGTCTGAACATTATGGCCTTTCCTCAGAAACATACAGTGATCACAAGTCCAAAGTAGCAACCAAAAAGATATCTTATCAGTGTACTATCAGATATGAGGCTCCTCTGAAATTGTCTATGGAGGTTTTTTACTTTCTCCTACATAAAGGGTGAGATGAACTCCACTGATAAAATTCAGGTGGTGGTTCAAAGATGTTTTATGAGTATTTTGGTACAATGGATCTTGGTCTCCTGTGGCTCACTGCAAAGTAATAATGTAATTATGATTTATTTAGTTTGTTACCTTCATTTCTTCTGAAAATACACTGTCCAGCAGACACGTTAATGTGACTACCCGTCAAGACCTCGAATAACCTCTTTTTGCAGTGCACACCGTTGCGAGACATGCAGGAGGAGATTCATGGAAATGATCATATGGCATTAATGACTGGCAGACCCCATCCAGGCTCGATCAGTTGCCTACTGCAATTCTTTTCATTTTATGCTGCTTCTGAGACATGCTTGTTGATGACAAGAACAACACAATGCCCACTTTCCAAGGACACAAAAATCCCGTATCAAACTGGGCTCCCCCACGTGGCTGTGAGGTTCTGTATTAACAGGGGTGTGGAGCCGTTACGATTTCATTGCCAAGTCCAGGTGTTCTAGGTTTCTCATGTGAGGATCCACAGACAATACACCCTGGCAGGGGGGTTCCCACAGATTCTCAGTTGGTTTATATCTGAGTCTTTGGTGGTTAGAGGCATGTGATAAACTCGTCCTGTTGCTGTTTTAACCACACATGAGCTGCGAGCTGTGTTGCATTGTACTGCTGGTAAATGTCACTATGCTGAATAAAAACAAACGGTGTGTACGGGTGGACACGGCCCTCGAGGACAGACGGATACATCTGTTGATCCTTTGTGCCTCCCAGAATATCATCACCACCCAGGGAATGCCACAGACTCCCTCCCCTGTTGTGCCCCATTCTGACAGTTGTTGCAGTGTGTTTTGCTTTCAGACATTTAACAATGTGCATTCCAATAGCCATCTGTCATTTGAAATGCCTCTCAGTTCATTTGGGTGGTCAGTTGTTTAACAGATGCACGCCTCTGCAGCTGACATTCACCCCTGTCATCTGTGGCCCACGACTACACCACAGTATCCTCGGCACCAATTCTGAATAGCGCAATTTTGCTGAGCACAGTATACTTTAACCACACTGACATGCAAGCAGTTTACAGACTTACTCATTCCCAAATGCTTCCACCCTTTCCCCAAAAGCCAATGACAGTGCACATTTTGTCTCCTCCTTACAGTGACAACTGCACTGTTTTCTGTGGCTCCCAACATGCTTTGTATACCCTTCACTGCTAGTGGTGTTGTCTGTGAGTGGTTACTGCATGTCGATTTTGATTGCAGGCAGTGGTCACATTAATATTATGGACCAGACCGTGTATCTACACAATAAAGAAAAAAACGCAGTGTAGCATATCAACTGTATTTTGTCAAAAAATATGCAAGTTTTTTCCACAGAAACGGAAAATTTCTAAATTCGTTCCCCTGTTGAAAAAGAGTGATAATCTTGAAACAGAAAACTGCAGACCTGTCTCACTTCTCCCAACTTTCTCTAAAGTTTTGGTGATACTAATCAAATATAGAGTGACACATTATCTTAATTATGGAATCTGATAAACAGTAATCAGCATGGATTTCTAGCTGGGAGTAGTAGCGAAACAGCTGTACTGGAAAAAACCCAAAGGAAATAATTAGTAAATTGGGAGAGGGAAAAAGTGTTGTCAGGATAAATCTAGAGCTGTCAAAAGCCTTTGACACTGTTGACCACAGCATACTTTTGGAAAAGCTTGAAGCTATAGGTATCAGAGGACCAGAACAAAAAGTGGCTTGAGTAGTATCTGGAAAAGAGGATGACGGTGGTTGGAATTACAGCACCAAAAGAAGTCTATTAGGCCCCTTGCTGTTCCCCATTTACATTAATTATATTCATGTGCCAGAGAGAAAAGCTAGAATCAAGTTGTTTTGCTGAAGATACTAGTTTAATTGTTTGTTTTATGAAGCAGTCATTGCACACTATTGTGGACCATGTCCTACAAGATACACAAAAATGGCTCAGTGCTAACACTGAATGCAAAAAAAAAAAACTAATTATGTGCAATATGTAAGAATAAGTGAACATGACGACCTACATCTCACTATGGAGGGAAACAACTTGAAAGAGTTCAGTGAGCAAAATTCCTGGGTATGCACATTGATGAGAAGATAAACTGGAAGGACCATGTGGTGAGCTTAGCACTAAAACCCAATTCAGCATGTTTTGTACTTGGAATAATTTCAAGAGTTTGTAGTAATGACTGTACCAGATTAGTATATTTTGGCTATTTCCAGTCAATTGAGGCCTATGGGATAGTATCCTTGAGGAAAAACAAATTGTTGTTTAAATGAGATTTTCAAATTACAAAAACACCCTATTCAGATAATGACCCAGAGCCCACATCAAACACGTTGTAGGCCCCTTTTTAAAGCATTGGAAATTTTTGCAATTCCATCATTATACATTCTGAAATGTCTGTCGGTGATCAAACAAAATCGCGACAAAATGAAAAACCAATACAGGTTACCATACACGGCAATGTAAAAATCTCCACTTACAGGCTGTAATAAGGACCCAAAGTCAGAAACATGTATGTAATCAAGGAATCAAAATTTTTAATGCACTACCAAAACATATCAAAGAGCTGGAAAATTAGGATAAATTTAAAAGTGTTATAAAGAACCACATGCTTGACAAATGTTATAACAGCATAAGTGAATAGCTGTGCACAAATGTATAAGGATTTAATTTCATGTGATGAACAAAATTTCATCAGTGAATGTGTCTGGCAAGCCCATAAGAAGATCAATAACCACATGCTTAAAAAATGTCACTAAAGTATAAGTGAATAGCTCTGCTCAACTGTAGAAAAATATATGATGTGGCAAATGAAATCACAACTTCAAGGAATAGGTCTGTCCAGCACATAATTTCTTGTGTCATAAAAACAGTTATTTGTTGTATATTGTAATAAAAATGAGATAAATTAATATGAATACAGCACAAATTTGATCATTGGGATGTTGTGGTCTTAAGTCCTGATACTGGTTTGATGCAGCTCTCCATCCTGTGCAAGCTGCTTCCTCTCCCAGTACCTACTGCAACCTACATCCTTCTGAATCTGTTTACTGTATTCCTCTCTTGGTCTTCCTCTACGTTTTTACCTTTCCTGCTGCCCTCCAATACTAAATTGGTGATGTCTGAGAACACTTCCTACCAACCGATCCCTTCTTCTACTCAAGTTGTGCCACAAACTCGCCTTCTCCCAAATCGTATCCAATACCTCCTCATTAGTTATATGATCTACCCATCTAATCTTCAGCATTCTTCTGTAGCACCACATTTCGAAAGCTTCTATTCTCTTATTGTCCATGTTTCACTTCCATACCAGGCTACACTCCATACAAATACTTTCAGAAACGACTTCATGACACTAATCTATACTCGATGTGAACAAATTTCTCTTCTTCAGAAACGCTTTCCTTGCCATTGCCAGTCTACATTTTATATCCTCTCTACTTCTCATCAGTTATTTTGCTCCCCAAATAGCAAAACTCATTTACTACTTTAAGTGTCTCATTTCCTAATATAATTCCCTCAGTATCACCTGACTTAGTTCGACTACATTCCATTATCCTTGTTTTGCTTTTGTTGATGTTCACCTTATATCCTCCTTTCAAGACACTATTCATTCCGTTCAACTGCTCTTCCAGGTCATTTGCTGTCTCTGACAGAATTACCACGTCACTGGTGAACCTCAAAGTTTTTATTTCTTCTCCGTGGATTTTAATACCTACTCCGAACTTTTCTTTTACTGCTTGCACAATATACAGACTGAATAACATCGGGGAGAGGCTACAATCCTGTCTCATTCCCTTCCCAACCACTGCTTCCCTTTCATGTCCCTTGACTCTTATAACTGCCATCTTGTTTCTGTACAAACTGTAAATAGCCTTTTGCTCACTGTATTTTACCCCTGCCACCTTTACAATTTGAAAGAGAGTATTCCAGTCAACATTGTCAAAAGATTTCTCTAAGTCTACAAATGTTAGAAACGTAGGTTTGCCTTTCCTTAATCTACTTTATAAGGTAAGTCGTAGGGTCAGTATTGCCTCATGTGTTCCAATATTTCTACGGAATCCAAACTGATCTTCCCCGAGGTTGGCTTCTAGTTTTTCCATTCATCTGTAAAGAATTTGCGTTAGTACTTTGCAGCTGTGACTTATTAAACTTATACTTTGGTAATTTTCTCATCTGTCAACGCTTGCTCTCTTTGGGATTGGAATTATTATACTCTTCTTGAGGTCTCCTGGTTACCCCTCATTGATTTTGTGTTTATAACCCTGTAGTCACCTGACCAAAAGTCTTGTTCCTCCTGCCACCGAACTTCACCAATTCCCGCTATATCTTACTTTAACTTATCCATTTCCCTTTTTAAATTTTCTAACCTACCTGCCCGATTAAGGGATCTGAAATTCCACGCTCCGTTCCGTAGAACGTCAGTTTTCTTTCTCCTGATAACGACATCCTACTGAGTAGAGCTCGCCCAGAGATCCGAATGGGGGATTATTTTACCCCCGAAACGTTTTACCGAAGAGGACGCCATCATCATTTAACCATACAGTAAATGTGCATGCCCTCGGGAAAAATTTCTGCCATAGTTTCCCCTCGCTTTCAGCCATTCGCAGTACCAGCACAGCAGGGCCGTTTCGGTTCGTGTTACAAGGGCAGATCAGTCAATCATCCATAATGTTGCCCTGCAACTACTAAAAAGGCTGCTGCCCCTCTTTAGGAATCACACCTTTGTCTGACCTCTCAACAGATACTCCTCCGTTTTGGTTGCCCTATGGTACGTCTATCTGTATCACTGAGGCAAGCAAGCCTCCCCACCAACGGCAAGGTCCATGGTTCATGGTGATGATGATAAATAAAAGTGGCGAGTGGATGAGTGTGTTATGCATTGCAAGGCAAAACACAGCCAACTGGGCACGGTATAGCAAGAGCCAACGCTGCAGCACACTACTGGAACAGAAACCTTTCATCATTTTCCACTATGGAAGTGTTTAGAGAACGTGAGCTTAAGTCCTAAACGAACATAGTGTGGATGTGTAAGCCCTCAGCCTTCGTGCACTAAATTCTTCTCATCTCAGTACCACAGCCTTCGCCATCGGCGTAACCGTGGAATGCAGTAAGGGGTTGGCTGTTCGACCACAAGAAGCAGCAGCCTGCCCTGAGTTACAAGGGGCTAGCGGAAATTCGCGGGGATTGTCAGCTGCACTGTTTTGCTGCTTTACCTACAACTCAGACTATTGTGGTCGTGACATTTCTTGTACCTATTAAGTGTTGCAACAATGTATTTGTATGATTTCAGCTGTTACAACTGCGACTCTTTGGCATCACGGTAATAGGGTACGGCATTTTTTCGCCTGTTTAACTGCACAGTTTTATTTTTCGCTATCGATTTGCTGTAGTACCTTAGAACATATTCTGAGGTCAAACAGAACGACCTCAACGCGAGCCAGCATGAATTTCGAGAATATAGATCATGCAAAACCCAATTCACTTAAAAAGCACAGTTGTCCTGGTGAGTGAAATGCGTTTCGGAAATCAGTAAACACCGTTTTCCCCTGTCTGCCTTGATCTCTGGTTTTCAGACTGTCGTTCGAGTCGGGTTGCACGTAGTCGATGTTTTCGGAATCCATGCTGCTTAGCAGGGGGGAGCTCATTCAGTCTGAGGTAACTCGTTACGCCTGAGTTCAGAATTATAAATTTTCTGCTTGACCAAGATTTCGTGCCACCGTGAAGACCAGCCTAGACTTCAGGGTGGCTCTAATGCCACTCTTGATTCCTTGTGGATAGCTTGGAAGTTAATGCTGATAATCTCTGAGAACTGTACACAGTCGTATGCGTGAATACAAGGTGCGCTGATAAAAAGTAAAACATTTATTAACTGTCGGCTGCTACTTGGTAATCAGCACGTGATTACCGACGCAAAAGGTAATACAGAGTTTGACAGTAGGCGTACAAAAAATATCTCGTGACAAAAGACGTAAGCGTAGTTATGGCGATTCGCTTCTTAAAAGTTTACACAAGTACAGATGGAAATTGTGCTCGAATATCTGATACAAATAAAGCAATATACTGATGTGCGTTGGGCGTTTTACTGCTCTGTAACTGGCAACAGGATCGCGTTTACGTGTATGTTATCTGGGCATCACAACCAATTAAAATAAATCCTCCCCCCCCCCATAAGCATATAAAGCAAATGTCGGGCTTGGTAGACTAGCGATAATGAGCGTGCAGGAACAGTAGAAGTCGCGAGTTCGAATCTCGGTGCCTTTCTTTTTTGTATTTTTAAGTGCAGTGTGCCATGTTTTTGGCTAAATATACCACTTAATCTTTTACCCTTGTTTTCGTCTGTCTGTTGCAGATCCTTTGCTTCGGGAACGGGGAGATGTATCAAGTTGAAATTTTTTTCACATACAGAGGTCGTGTTCCCTTCACGGTGTAAAATATACAGACCTAGAGGGCACTTTCTGTTGACCTACACTAATGAAAATTAGCAAGGAGCAAGGTTTTACAGTACACGTAAAGGAAAAATCCGAAAACTGGCAATTTGTTATTATATCACACGGAAATTGTTATCCAACATCGAACTTCAAATTACAACATCAGTAGTTCTGCGTTCATGTTGACTGGGTCCCAATACTAAACGTCAAATATCGCGCAAGGAATGGCAGTATTGTGTTTCGGAATGTAGCCGTCATCAGATATCCATATGCGATTACTGCATGTGCATATGTCGTTCAAAGT
The DNA here is from genome assembly GCF_023897955.1 of Schistocerca gregaria. NCBI lineage: Eukaryota > Metazoa > Arthropoda > Insecta > Orthoptera > Acrididae > Schistocerca > Schistocerca gregaria. Next base: position 16,016,537 of record NW_026061795.1, on the reverse strand, counting down.
TGCATGTGAAGCAAAATTTCGCAGAATAGACGCAGTTAGCCTCAATGCAAAACTTCTAATTACTCTAATAACAGTAATACTTAAATATCTTCAACATTTCGCGGTCCTGTCACCAACTGTATAAACATTAATTTTAATAATGAACAGTCTCAGTTGCACCGTTTATCTAGAATTTACCTGTGTTTCAGTCGGGATAACCCAACCTTCTTCACAATAACATATCTACTGTCTGTCCATAGTGGACATCGCCAAGTTAATACTACTAATTCATAAACTATCGCCAGACTGTAAAACTTATCTGGCACTGCCTCGGCCCCAATTCGCGACCGCGATACGGCAGCCACGAGTGCTGTACTGGATCTCCACTATGAACACACAGTAAACACTGTTATTCTGAAGAAGGTTGAGTTATCCCTACTGAAACCTGGGTAAAGTCTAGGTAAGCGGTGCAACAGAGGCTGTTCATTATTAAAATAATAATACTGGTCGCCTGCTTCCTGCATGACTTTGTCACATTTGTACTATTAAAATGAAAACATTCTCGAAAATCTTATAATCCGTGGGATCGGTATCTTGCCAGGATCAATGTCGATAACGGGTGAAAATAGTCGAGATTCTCTACTCCCGGAACGTATGAACTGTCTACATACATAATTAAGTTTGTATAACATCCTCACCGAGCGAGTCCATTTTTTCGTTTTTTTTTTGTATATTATGCAATGTACCTTTTTTCTCTTTTGAAAATGTGTCTTAATGACGTGTAAGATTTGGCAGTTCATGGATGACTGACATGCAAGGATTCAAACCCATTACATTCTTATGCCTTGTCTTAAATAACAATGCTGCAATGAGACTGAAAATTGAAACCTATTACAGGGTTGCCACAACTTTCCCCCAAGTGAAAGACCTAAATTGTAAAAAATAAAGTAATGACCTCTGTGTTTCTGAACGTGTGAACAAAAATCTTAAGTACTAACATCAAAATGTTGTGTAATGAACTGCTTGTAGATGGAGAAAGGAAGCCCAATGGTAGATATGTTTAATTAAGATCACTGATTTTATTTTCATAAAGCGAAACCTATTTGGTGACGAAAATATGCATTTTCTTGGAGTTGCGAGACACATTCCTGAAAGCAGTGATGGTATTTAAAATAATCTCAGAAAAAAAGTAGGCCTCTCGAAATAAATGTACAAGGTGGGGAAGAGGTGTGTCAACCAACACTGTAGGTGACTGCTAATAAAATTATGCTTCTATGTTCGTAATTGTCGGTTATTACTCACTGAGTTATGTCTATTATCTACAGGTATTGTGTGATTTTTTTTCTTTCAATAAATACATGACTTCATAGTGTACAAACTGCCTGCGATTGCCACAAATTTTTTTTTTTTCTTATCGTCCATTCTTTCAAATATATAAACTACTTTCGAAGTGCCAAAATATACTATAACAAATAAATTTTGTATCAAACGCCGCACTGTACAATGTACTTGCTGTGAGACAGTCACGATGCCCGAAATACATCGCCTGGGGCCGAGGAGGGGCACCACAGTCCTAGGTCCATGGTAGTACCCGCACATTAGTGGCAAACTATGGGCTTTGGATCGGCAGGCCCGATCCGTTAGAGAGACCCACAGAAATGGCCTGCAATTTTGGCCCGCCACGAAAGTCCATTCATGTGGCCAGCCATTCACATGTCACAGTCACCACGTCGATGAAATGAGACCGCGGCGATAACACACGCAACGGGTAACTCGAGCAAATACTCTGAGAGTAGTCAGCAACTCACCGTAAGGATGATCGCTCAGGCACATAGAAAAGACCATCAAACTCTATAACTAAATTTTTGGCTATAGCCTTTGTCAGAAAACGAAAGTAGTTGTGACTTTTTTTTACCGCCAGTTCATTCGTCCAGTTGCGGAAGCTGTCAGGCGCTGACGCCACGCTGCAACACACTACTGCCAGGCGGGCTGCATCGGGCACAGCCCCTGTAAATTAGCAACTGCACAGTCCAGCGATCTAAGAAAGTTGCAACTCGGTCTGCAGAGGTCCTTGGTGCACACGAGACACTAGAACAGGTGGTGCACACAACCGCGACAGTATCACTGCTGCTGCGGACCTTTCGCTGCATCCACCGTGACTCGTGCGGCCACTGGAGTGTAAGTGTGCCTCCCGGGCTGTCCCGTCGTAGCCGACAATTGGTGCCCAGCATCGACTCCGACTGCACGCCGCCTTCGCTTCCTGTCCACAGTGTTAACTATACAGACGGCGCTTCTACGAAATCGGCAAAAAATTATATACACCATTTAAAGAATATTATGTTTTTGAAGAAAACTACACTGTCAAAAATTCCCTTTAACTAACAGCTAAAATTAAAAACTTTTCCATTTCTGATGATGGTAATTCCGTATCCTTTAACGTAGTTAATTTACTTGCTAACATTCACATTTATGAGACTATTAAAATTACTGATGAGAATCTTCTCCAACACAAAAACCTAATGTACAAGAAATTAAAGATGTCATTAGGTTATTACTTCTGATACTCTCCTACAACTATTTGCAGTTTAACGCTGAAATATATTTTACGACCGTAAGCCTATGCCGTGCCCATTTGTATAACAAGTACGCTTGCCAACAGTATTGTTAAACATCACAAAAGGCAGTACTTTAAGAAATTGGTGTGGCCTGAGCAATTTTCCAGTCTTTAGGTACGGATCTTTCTGTGAGCGGTTGTATATAATAACTAAACATGGAGCTATTGTATCAGCACACTCAGAGGAAATTGACTGGTATACAATCTGGAACGGAAACCTTGCCTTTAATAAGTGATTTAAGCTGCTTTGCTACACCGAGGATATATGCTTCTCATTTTGGCACTTTCTGTTGACTGGGCTTCGGGAATACTTGCTTCGTATTCTTTGCTGAAGGAGTTTCGGAAAACCACGTTTCTTAACTCTACTTTAGTAGCACTGTCATCAGTGACTCCACCGTTACTTTCGCGCAGTGAAGGTACTGATGGCGTCTTGACACTGGTGTACTTCATGCATTACCAGAATCTCTTTGGGTTTTTCGCCAGATTTCGAAACAGAGTTTTGTTGCGGAAATTATCAAGAGCATCTCGCTGTAGTAACCGCTATATTTAGAACTTCTGCAAAACATTGCTAGTCTTGCGGATTTTGGATTCTTTTAGTTTTGGCATGCTTTTTCGTTACTTCTGCAACAGCGATTTCACCCGTTTTGTCCATGGGGGATCAGTACCATCACTTATTAATCTATGTGGTATATATATCTCTCAATTGCAATCGATACTATTTCTCTGAAATCATTCCACATCTTTTCTACGCTTACATGATCAGATCGGAAGGAGTTGAGGCTGTTTCCTTAAAAATCGTTAAGAGCATTGTCAGCTTTTTTTAAACAGATGTACTTTAAGTTTCTTTTTGATGGTTGTAGGTGTTACACTATTCAGTGTACGGGCAACTGACTTGTGGTCGCTAATCCCTGTATTCGTCATGATACTACCTATTCATCCAGGAATATTTGCTGCTATGAGGTCAAGTACGCTTTCGTAACCATTTATGCTTCGAGTGGGCTCACGAACTAATTGTTCAAAATAATTTTTTTACAAAGCATTCAGTACAATTTCGGCTGACGTTTTATGCGTACCGCCGCCTTTAAAGGTATAAATTTTCCAGCATATCGAGGATAGATCGAAATCAACACCGACTATAATTGTGGGAGTGGGGTACCGATTTGAAATGAGACTCACGTTTTCTTTGAACTGTTCAGCAACTATATCCTCTCAGTCGGGGTCGGTAAAACGATCCAGTTTAGTCCGATTGACAAGTACAGCCTCTACCCAAACTATTTCGCAGGAACTATCTACTTCAGTTTCACTACAAGGTAAACTACTTCTGACAGCAATAAATACTCCAGCACCAACTATGTTTAATCTATCCCTTCTGAACGTTGTTAGGTCGTTTGAAAAAATTTCGGCTTAACATATTTCCGGCTTTAGCCAGGTTTCCGTACCTATAACTGTTTGAGCTTCAGTGCTTTCTATTAGGGCCTGGAGCTCTGGTTCTTTCCCAACACAGCTACGATAATTTACAACACCGATCGTTTCTACAACCACCTTACTGTGTGTTACCTGCCCCCTTTTAGACAGACGCCATTTCTATGTTTTCCTGAGACCCTCTAACCTAAAAATCCGCCCCCACTACCCGTGTAGTGGACTCCTGACCTATTAAGCGGAATCCGGAAACCCACCACACTATGGCTCAAGTCAAGGAATCTGAGGCCTACACAGTCACATAACCGCCTGAGCCTATGATTCATACCTTCCACTCGGCTCTGCACCGAAGGACCACAGTCGGTTCTGTCGATGATGGTGCAGATTATGAGCTCCGCCTTAAACTCGCTTAACCATATCCGCTAAACAAAAGGAGAGAGAATCTCCTCCAATCCAAAGCGACACAAGCCATTGGCACCGACTGGGGCCACCACCTGCAGTTGGGTGCACCCTGTACTCTTCATGGCATCCGGAAGCACTCTTTAGAAATCAGGACTGACTCCCCCACCTTGTGCACACTGCCATCCTTCCACACCATGGCAGCCATGTTACTAAGGGGGCCCAATTACGCGCCTATTATTGGAGTTCCGAACCACCAGCAAACTCACCTTCTGTGAACACCACGAATTTGCGTTCCAAGAAGGTTCCTCTGGAGGCCCTACGATCGGCCCCTCGCAAAGTCTTTCGCTGCCTGCCATACTTTGGAATGATCTCTCACTCGACCACAGGTGAGGGATCAACCTCAGCGCTGCAGACCAACATAAATGTAGGATAATGACATCACTGCTGCTCAAAAATCTGCAGTCAGAGAAGACAACTCCAAATGCAAGGGGAAAAGACACAAGAATGCTATAAGTAAATATCAGAAACTTATCTATTATAAAGAACATTCCTAGATGTTGAAAGCGACCGAAATTGTTAATTCTACTTACGATGTTTTAAAAGAATTAACTTATATGGTAAAATAAACCAAGTCTGCTTTTCTTCATGGTTACGTGACGTTACGTATATATCTGTTTTGTATTTTTATTCGTCCATGCCTTTCGTTTAAGCACTCACTCAAGCTAAACAGGTCTCTGCTGCCAAGTCATTATCAATTGTCATCGATGAAGGGTGAAAACAAAGGAAGGAGTATTTACTTTCTTTTGCCTGATGGCGGATTTAGGGAGTTGGGATGCATGGCAAAAGCGCATTCTTATGCGACTTTTATTTTTACCAAAGTACTTTTATACCGTAACAGCGTTGTGTACGTTGATTATGACTCTATGATCATACTGATATACTAAAAAGGACAACCAAACCAGCATCCACTGCAACGTGGATAGTAGTACGAAAAGATTTGTTTTTACTTTTTAGACATTACTCTTGAGTAGAAAATTCGAAGCGCAAGGGACCGTTACAATCGAGTCTGCACAATTCGAAGTTCGAATAATTAATTCTATTTAACTCGACTTTAGATGAAATCAGGAAAAATCGAAATAAAATTTTTATTTTCTTTTTACTAACGTATTTCCAGTTTTCTTACATGTTATTTGCTTTAGTATTTGAAATGGAAGGTACACACAAATGTTCGAAAATACATACATTCAGCTTCATTCATTTTTCAATACTGAACAAACTGTTACGAATGGATGCATTTTGTGAACTAAATTTCTTATAAACCACCTTATGCCTTTGGATTTAGCGTGTCACTTCTTATTTGTATCTGAGACTTCGGTTCCCAGACTAACCGTTAATGATTTAGCGTTCCGTTAAGCTATAACCTCCGACAAATACCTTTTGTACCCTGCATTGAGTAAGGCAATACTATAAACTTTCGTCTCGCCCGGTCAGCTTGCTCCCGCTTTTTAATACTTATGAGCAACATTATCTTTCCGCTCGATGATCGTTTGCAGCTTGGATGGTGGAATCCCGAAACAATTCGTTACCTGCTACTTCTCGTTGCATTCCACAGCGTCGAAACTCGTTTCTGTTTTGCGAATGTCGGAAACTTCCTGGAAAATATCCTAAAGTGAAAAACGTCTACTTTCTCCGTGGTCGAAGTTCCTTGTGTGACAAAATGGCGACAGATTTGAATCACTATTAATTACGAGACTGACAGTGCGCAAACAAAGGTTAAGTCCACGTGGTTGTCACTTATTGCCTGTATTGGCATATGCGGGTCATTGTTAGGAATCATCTTTATGTAAAATTATAAACTGGTGAAGCTGTTAGCTAGGATTCTCATTTGTGTGTCATTGCGATGAACAGCTTAGTGAGCGCCGCTAGGAGTAACAGAAAATAAAAATATTCGCTGGAATATAAACGAAAATCTATATTGAGTTTAAACCTACGACACATAGGAAGAGTTCGTCTCAGGACTTGTAAATATTCTCTAAATTACAGAAAACGTGAGAAAAGCCCTCCCAGAAGCCTAAATAGGGCAGCGCTGAGAAAAGGTGACAGCTCCCTCAGAGTCGGAAAAAAAGGAAGAAATTGCGCAACGCGATAACGTACTCAAAGGCTATATCGTACCCCAGCCACTGAAAAGTCCAAAATTGTGAGTGTGACCACTGTAATAAAGATATTGTTAACTAAATTTCATATTAATATGAAACACATGTTACGATTTTATCCCGACGTTTTCACGAAAACTCTACGGCCCAGACCTGAACTGCACACACAGAAATTTATTTGCAACGGATTAATAATATGCTGTGGTATTTCGTGCACTGTTAAAACAACTGATGAAACAGACAGAATTATCTGGTGTAAGCTAGGCGTTGACTTGTAATTATAGAATGTCTGCGGGTCGTTTTGATATGACAGTCGCCTCGATTAGTGAAGAAGTTGCTTCGGTTTTCTCGAGGCATTTGGGAACAGGTTGAAACAAACGATTAACAACCGTCGACTGCATACAGTCGCAAAGGCTGATTTCAAATGTCTTTGGTAACTGTAAAGCTACTTCACCTGGGTAGGGGGGACAGCTACTAGTCGGAGGTAAACACTTCCCCCTCACAGCGTTCTAATGTTGCCGGCTACACTATGCCACTCAGCGTCCGATGTAAACACAGCCGACAACAGGAAGTGTGACAGGACTACCAAACCGAGTTCAGAGCAAGAAACGGCCGGGGTCCCCGGTGGTCTAGTGGTAAGGGGGTCTGGAACGTTCCAGCGCCTCGGCTGGGGCTATTCGCCCCAGCCGGGCCGGGGTTCAATCCCCGGCCGGCGCTGGAATTTTCAGATTTCCGAACACTAGCCTCCACCTCTGCCCTGGCATGTGGCGCATGCCGGGCACCCCCGTGGGGTCCGTGCTTCGGATCCCACGTGGAGCTCACTCCCACACTACAAAATATACCTCATTATGCTGCTGCAATCACTTATTTTAAATTTTAATACGCACACTTTCTTCACCAGACCACATCTGCATATATTTTCCAGGTACTTTCTACATATTATATCTCACTGTCAAAAGAAACAGCATAGTATCATGAACATTTGTAGGATTACAACAATGAAATAATATCCTTACTAAAAAAAACTAATACGTTTTATTTTCGTTTTTGTTCTAAATGCTGCTAAGATAACTACAAGAAATTGGAAGCTGTTTTGGTATTTAATAATCAGTAATTAGAAAAATAAATTTGGCTATAATACTGATACATATATTACATATTTACTTAGTACATTCTCAGTGCAGGAACAGGATAAATTGTTTCAATGTCAAAAGAAATGCAAAATATTATATCAAATTTTTTTTAATTATTCAAGAGTCAAAATGAGATTATGATATGACACAGGTCACTAATGAGGTACTCTCTTTCTTTGTATGAAAGAGGATAATTATCCTGGTTTTATGTGAGCTAAATGTTAAATTAAACAGATAACATTTAACATTTAAAAAACGAATTTCTTGACGATTTTACTGACAGGTCTACATGTTTCATATTATATTTCTGACGGTAGTTAGCTGACATCCTCTCAGGCTCAGCTTTATATGAAAGTATCTTGCAGGTCAGAAAATAAATTTTATTACTACCTCTACAGATTCAGTTGGTCTATTGTTGTTGTACTATTGTTGCATTGCGAGAGAGAGACTGCTACTATAGCTGTTTTCTTTTTCTATTAAATTCCGTGCCATATCTCCATTCTAAATGCTAAAAATCGTGGATAAAACCTTTAGCAATACTATTTCCTTTTCACCACATCGCTGCTAGGTGTCGCTACTGGTCCCTCACACAGTCAGTTGTCTGTAGCGCAGGGCTTCGCTACTAGTGGACTCACTCTGCCGGGATTTGCTGCTTCATTCCTGAACGAGTACGCCGGCTGAAATACCCGCTAAATCCTCACACTAAACGAGAAGCGTAATAGCACCAATACCAAATAAGGCAACTCGTGGTCAGTGCGAATATTTTCAAACCACCACTATGATAACTACTAGCTGAAAATACTGATACAAACTATTTGCAGAGGAATGGAGCACCTTACAGAAGCTGATTTAGAGGAAAATCAATTTGGAGGGTACAGCACCAATATTTATAACATCTTTCGATACAGAAAAAACTTTTGACGATGTTGACCAGAATATACAGTTTGAATTTAAGATGCAACCAGGAATAAAATATAGCGAGCGAAGCATTACTTAGAACTCCACCAGAAACGAGACAGCAGCTGTACGAGTTGAAGGACATGAAAGAAAGGAAATACGTGACAAGTGAGTGAGACAGGATTCTAGTCCATTCCCTGATGTTATTCATTCTTTATACAGGGTGTTTCACAAATCATGCTTCACACTACTCAGGGCTGTTCAGGGGACGTAACTGATGAAGTTTTACATAGGAATCTACTTCTGAAAACGTCATCCAGCGACGCTACAGAGCGTCAAAGTTATAGATACCGGTGCCTACAAAAATAGAGGGATCCCACGAAGATGTTACAACCTTTCTAAGATGATGCAGATGGAAAAATGCATAAATTTGAGATTATGTCCTTGTATCGGAAAATTATAACAGAGAACCTTTCTGTTACCTCAGTATGTACCGTTATCGTTGTTGCTAAGATGTAGGACAGGAAACTTTCAGGTGTGGCGGTACGGAACGAGAGAAGAAAACAATGTGCAGTACACATAGGCTGTTACATGCATACATCAGGAACCATGAGCACTTGTTCATCTTCGCTAGCGTTCTTTGTAGGAACTATATCGCTTCTGTCCGATATTTTGAGAATGATACAATTATTTTTTCCTAAAACCTAGCAGCTGAATAGTGCTTGAAACGATATAAATGGTACTTATGATTTATGGTATGGAGACAGAAACGGTAGTTCACTTTAATGATAACAATATACAGCAAAATTCTGTAATGTTTCTGCAAAATGCCATAACACCCAAATCCTGAAATATAATCGGATATTTCGAATGTGGTACGACACCAGTTGTACAGTTTACTGGACAGATACAGAGTTTTCCGAAATTCTAGCACTTTTAGAGGGAACTAAGCGACAATATTTTTAATTTGAACCCCGGTACGGAAACGTATACTTTCCGTGCTACAGCCGTTTGAATACATGTTTGCTACGTGGGTAGGCAACAGGGTAGCCATCGTGGGATGGCGGAAGGGGTGGGGGAAGATGCTTACGTCGGATGTCATTCACCGTCAGCCCTGCCACTCTGACAAGGTTCGTGCGTCACTCAAGTGTCTCTCAGTATTAGAGAAATATTGCGGAGTGCACTTTTGCCGAATACACCGATATGATCCTACTGTATGGCGAAGTTCGTCGCCTTTATCAAGCTCGTTCTCAGCAGCGTCCAACTTCACGGCATACGCTTTTCGCCACAACTGCGCAACGACTTTGAGATAATGGTGCGTTCACCGTCAGCACGGGTGACTGCAGTGCTACAAAGAGACGCAGCGCACCTAAGTTTCAAAAGGCCGTATTGTAAAGAAGAGTGTTTCTGAAAACTTATCAAGTTTCCTTTCAATGAGTGGAATTGTGGAACTATCGATGTACTGGGTCACAGCTAATGACTTACTTGTAGAAGTGGTCGCGTTACTAACATGTTTTCCGACGGCTGTAGCGAGGAAACGGTGCGTTACAGGAGATGGGTTCCAATTCAGAATACGAGTATTGTGTACTCATTCCCCATCTACACTAGGAGTTTGTAACGGAAATTTCGGAACATCGTGCATGTTTCCGGTATATTTTACAGTTGTTGTTCCAGCATAATAGAAATTTCGAATACATTTCATAATTTCTGACAGCTCATCAGGCGCGACTACCGTGTCCGCAGTATAAAACCCAGGGGGCCTCTTGCGTACGGGGGCTCTGACGCCCACGAGAACAACTGTAGGTAGAGAGCGCAACACAGCTTCTTTGATGGACATTTCACTCTAATGCTGCCAGATGTGTCTATTTTTAGAGGTATCTTGAACCGCCTCGCACCAGCTTTAAGCTCAAAGCCGAATGTCCCAAATTCTGGCCACTGCTAACATTCTGAAATACACTATCGGATCAAAAGTATCCAGACACCTGGTAGTGGACTTCAATATGCGGTATGACCACCTTTTGCCATTACGAGGGGTTAACCTCTGCTGGGAACGCTTTCAGTGTAGACGATATTTTATGCATCACACATGTTGAGAGTTTCATCTGTGTGTACGTACGTGACAATACACTGGCCAACAAGATCTCCACCTCTCTCCCCAATTTTGGAGCTATATGGGATTATCCTTGCAACCAGGTCAAGATTTTGACGATGTAACAAATCAATTGAACTGAATATGGTACGACATCCGTCAGGAGGACATCCACCAACTTTATCAATAAAGATCAAGTCGAATAGCTGCTTCCTTAAGGGCCAGAGGTGGCCCAACGCGTTATGACTTTCTCCTGAATGAGTCACCCAATTTAACAGCAATTGTTATCATTTGTTTGCCTTTACACGTACATCACATCTAACGATTTCCTTCACACTGGGATAATTTATTGGTGGTACTGCTTAGGGTGTAAATATGCAGGGTGTATCAAAAAGGATCAACCGATTTTTTTTTTAAAAAGTAACTATTATGTTATTCGACATATGTGCGTGAATAGCGTACTGCTGGAAAGAGCAAACCCTACGGCTTTACATGATTACCGCTTGGCAGCAGCACTGTCCGACCATTTCAGTCCTAGTAAAAATGGTGTCGCGGCGACAGGAAGCGTTTTGTGTTCTGCATTTTGCGCAGTGTGGGCAGTAATAAGTGTTCGACGTGACTTTCGTACAAGGTACGATGATGATCCTCCTACAGCACAGAGCATTAGATGATGGCATCAACGATTAAGAGAAAGAGAAGGTTTGCGGAAAGGCGAATCGCCGGGCCGTCCCCGAATGCCTGACACAGACGTCAAACGCATCCGCCACAGTTTCACGAGGGGTCCGCAGAAATCCGTTCGCCGTGCAGCTCGAGAGCTCAGCACGTCCCCGATGTCCGTCTGGCGTCTCTGCGTCGATGTTTATGCATCAAACAATATTAAATTCAGCTAATGCGAGCTGTTCGTGAGGGCGATACATCGTGTGAAGTTCCATAATTTCACTCTTGTCAAGGTGGAGGATGGCCGTTTTCTCCCACAGTTAGTGTTTAGTGACGAGGCAACACTCCATTTACACAGAGAGGTGAACTGTCAATGTGACAATATGAGGTACGGGACAACCACATGAAGGTGTACAACATAAAATAGACTCTCCTAAATTTAATGTATTTTGTACAGTTTAGAGGGAAAATGTGTATGATTCATATTTCTTTGCCGGAAACACTGTTACAGTAAGCATATATCTCGATATGCCTGAAAACTTTCTCTTCCCACAGTTTGATTCGAACGACTTCATTTTCCAATGCGATGGGGCACCGCGACAGTGGCATCTGGAAGTGTGGGAATTTCTAAATCAAACGATTGCTGAACGATGGATCGTTCACACTGGACTAAGTCACTCACCCTTAGACTACTAGACTCCAAGGTCACCGCACCCGACTATATGTGATTATATATGTATGGTTTTGTAAGAGACTCTTTATGTACCTACATTACCAACAGCAATAAATGAACTGAGACATCGCATAACAGCACCTGTGGAAACTGTAACTCCAGACATGCTTGCTGCAGTGTTGGTACAATTTGAACACCGCATTGACATGTTCCGTGCATCTCAACGATGCATATTGAACACCAATGAAAAGGATGAAAATAACTTTTTTAGTTTTCGTACATCAAAGGACAAAATTCATTGTATATGTTTCTTAGTTCCAGAAATATAGACGGCCCAGGTCGGATGATTGTTTTTGATACACCACGTATAGATAATGCACTTCAAAACCTCCCAATAATTAGGCCACTACCAAGATGGGAGACAACAAGTAGTCACACATGCGTCTTTGCATGTGTTGGATAAAAAGTGGTAGCACAATGCCATAATATGACGGATGTGAGTCATTCGGTACGCACACTTTCTGTTGCTGACAGATGGTGGGCTGAAGTAGTAAAGTCAGCAGCACAAGTCGTGTTTGAGTCAGTTGCAGTGTGTACTCTCTCAGAGTTGGAGAGGCTAGCTCGAGTGCCTTAATAGTATGTTTTGGAAACACGAAAAACGTGCTTGGGTGCAGACCGGAAGGGCACGTGGTCGGAGCGCGCAACAATCTTTCCCTCCAGTGCTGCATTCTACCAACTTACACGACGCCAAACGACGAGCCCTGTGCAGGAGCACCGCATACGTGGCAGCGGGACATACTGGGACATCCACCGTATTCATCCGGTAGAGTCCCCCCAATTATGGCCTGATCACCCAAATGAACGAAGTATTTCGTGGCACGTCTTACAGCAAATGATAAGACACCATATGGCGGTCCTAGCGAGACATCATCACAGATGGATGCACAGACAGTGTATGACATCTTTCATGTGGGTGTGGAAAGTGATCGAGACGCGAGACGGAAATGTGATAAAGTGAATTTTAGTCAATGAAGACTGACATGAATTATAGCCAAACTGCCACTACTTTTCATTCACCTCCATGTATATTACCATACCCGTTTATTTTTACTCATAAAAATTTGTCAGTAATCTTGTATGAAATGTTTTCACAATTTTGGTTTGTTTTCTAGATGTATAGCAATTCGGTAAGAAAAATGGAAGAGTTTGATTTTTACTTACAATACTGCTCTGGCTGCACATTTTTCTGGGATCGGAACTGATGCCCTTAGCGTGAATGTACTTTGGCTTGCACCACAGCACATTTACTTGACGCAAAATACGACGAAATACTCTGCCAATACAGTTCGATTACCGTCTCGTAACTGTTGGACCTGGTGGTCTACCGGCACAGCGCGTGCCTGCAAATCGAGAATCTCGGGATCGAATCCCAGATGAACAAATAAATTTTTCTGTCTGCTTTTAATACAGCCTTCACCTCTCAATGATATGAGGAGTCGGTAGAAACAACATGTGGTGCGGATTCCACGTTAAACTGCCGATTCCCTTTCCCCGGTTGGACAACTGGAGTACGTTAATGATAAGCATGTCTTCAAAGTGCCGTCCAATTGAAAGACTTAAACGAGGGCACTGAAATAAGCGAAATTTATTATTATTATTATTACACTGTCCAGTCGCAGTAATCTGACCACGTGTTAAAATACCGAATAAACACCTTCTGCATCACGAGACGTACAGGAATAGAGTCAATGATGTAACGACAGTCATAAGAAGCCATTCCTACCCCAGTACTTGTCATGCTGCGATAGAATTCTATCGATTGAGGATCCGTGGCACAAACTACTCGATCGAGGTGACCTTTCAGATTCTCGATTGGGTTTAAAGGCGGAAAATTTGGTGGTGAGGGCAGTACGGTAAATTCATCCTAGAGCTTTCAGAACCACGCACATACACTGCGAGCTATGTTACACGTGCATCTAGGGGTGGATTTGGTCCCCAAGGATAGGTGCGTACTAGGGTTGATCCATTGTGCCTTTCAGAACAACGAGATCACCCAGGGAGTGCCACGAAAACATTGCCCACACCATAACACTCCCTCAGGGTTGCAGGGCGTTTGCTTTCAATCTGTCCGATGGAGCACAAAATGTGATGAATATGGAGAGGCCACCTGTAGCACTCAGTGGACTTTCAGTTGTGGTACCGGCGTGCAAATGCAAGCTTTCAACGCCAATGAAGAGCAGTCAGCGTGGGTGCAGGGACCAGGTGCCCACTGCGGAAGCCCATAAGTTGTTGAGGAAACATTGGTGGCAGCCCTCGGTTCGCCTGGGCTGTCAGCTGCACAAAAGTTGCACGTCTTCTCGCCAGCACACACATCTGCAGCTATCGTTCACCTGTGTCGCCTACTGCCCGTATTCCAACACACTTGCCTTGGAGCCGGATTAGAATACCGAGATTTTGCCATTCACGGTTTACTTTACATACAGTGGCATGTGAAAAGATTACAGATTTTGCCGTTTCGGAAATGCTTCCACCCTTGGGAAGAAAGCAACGATTATGCCCTGTTGGACGTCACATAAATCGCCCCTTTTACGCATTATGACAACGGCTTCACTGTTTCCAGCCTCCTCCCCCCGCCCCCATTCATCACCTACTAATGCTATCTCCTGGAGTCTATGGGTTATTACACGTTGACCTCGAAAATAGGAGTTGGTCATATTAATATGACTGGATCTATTATTATTATTATTGAAACTTCCTGGCAGATTGAAAATGGGTGCCGCACCGAGACTCGAACTCGGGACCCTTGCCTTTCGCTGGCAAGTGCTCTACCAACTGAGCCACCCCAGCACGACTCACGCCCTGTCCTCACAGCTTTACCAGTGCCTCGTCTCCTACCTTGCAAACTTTACAGAAGCTCTCCTGCGAACCAATTATTGTTGTTATTTCGTTGTTGTTCAGTTGCCTACAGTAATTTACTTGCTACAGTAACATTTTCTTTGCCTTTGCTGGAGTTGTCTTTCAAGTTTGCAGGGTCCGGCGCTACTGGACTGCGATATTACTGTTATTTCAAAATGTGCCGTTTGTTACTCTTAAAACTAACAAGGAGAGCCCCCAGCGGTGGGATCGACTTTTTGAATCCAAATAAGCCGTAGTGCAACTTAAGATCCCTGCGTCCAGGTGGCCCTCGGTTTGAAAGTAACTGACGGAAAAGATTTCAAAATTTTGCGTGATGCTACATAGCGTGAAGGAAGTCGTATTCCACAGTCTGGTTACGTGTCATAATGGTTACGATAGAAGCTTAACCATGCCTCGTCAGGTGCAGTAATTTTTTTTTAAATCTTTATAGAAATGACTTTGATGTTTATTTGTACTCTATTTATTGGTTTAAATGTAATTTATTTCGTTCTATTCTTTTGTCACATCGTTTTAGTCACCGTATGAACTTTTCCATTTGTTTAATTTTTCTTCCAATCGGAATTTTTGTGAATGTGTAATTTATTATACCTATCTGTTTGACTATTGAATTACTTCAAAACTCCGATAAATGAATTAAAAAACAAAAGACGAAATAATCTATTTATATTGACTGTGCATTAATGTGAAAAACGTTTTTCTTTGGGAGACGTGCCTTTTTTTGCATGGTAATCGATATACAAATATTTAAAACATAACATAAAATCTTTGTGCACTATGGAAATTATAGTGTAGATGAGGACATAAATGAGAGAATGTTTTCTAAGTAAAATAAAATTCAAGCAAAGTGAGAAATCGATATAATGTACACAATAACGTAGACGAAAATACAGGGTAATAAAAACAGGAGGCATTAAATCGGAATTGATACATGAAGATAATTAAAAGTTCACAAACAAATATTTCCAGTGGAGAAGGGATGCTAAGAAGAAAAACTAGACCAAATGAAGAAGTTCATATCACTATTGAATCACGTGACTCAGGAGTGAAACTAAAAAAATAAATATATATATTTACATCAGTTGAAGGAATATGATTATCAATGTCACTTCGATAAAGACCTAAAATAGATTTATTTCTCTGGTGAGATTCGAACCCACAACGTCATGCATGTGAAGCTAGTATCCTTTCAATTATCGTCATAACCAACTTATGTCATTCGGCTTTCTTCATACTATCGAGTCTCACACAAAATTCCGAATTTCTTTTCTCGTCACTTCCTCGCTAACGTCGACTCACCAGGATGAATGGCTGCAGTGTGCGATACTTGGGTGCTTAACCTACATAACCGTATAGATGGTTCCAAAAAGTCGATCCTACCGCTGGAGATATCTCCTTGTAAGGCATGACGAAAGAGGGCCGCCGTTTCATTATATACCCTGATATGGTGGTGGATACACATTTAGTAGTGTAGCAATACTAACACAATCGGTCTGAAACCTGCACGATCTAAGCAACAAGGAACGACTTCATACTTAGTCCAAAGGAAAATCTCCAGAATTACTAGAAAACTTATGGCCAATGCATCGAGTCCCCTGCAGTCATTTAGTCCGCGGCGACTGCTGAGAACCTTCAGAGCAGTCGACTACTTCGATGTTACACGTTCGGTGTCCTACTCTATGGAGCTGAGTCATGGACTCTATTAGGCATTTGAAATGCGATCGTATCGAAAAATATTAAGGATACCATCGACAGAGGGGTAAAATACAGGGAGCGAAAGGATATTTACAATTTGTACAGAAACCAGATGGCAATTATTAGAGTCGAGGGGCATGAAAGGGAAGCAGTGGTTGGAAAAGGAGTGAGACAGGGTTGTAGCCTCTCCCGATGTTATTCAATCTGTATATTGAGCAAGCAGTGAAGGAAACAAAAGAAAAATTTGGAGTAGGTATTAAAATTCATGGAGAAGAAGTAAAAACTTTGAGGTTCGCCGATGAAATAGTAATTCTGTCAGAGACGGCAAAGGACTTGGAAGAGCAGTTGAACGGAATGGACAGTGTCTTGAAAAGAGCATATAAGATGAACATCAACAAAAGCAAAACGAGGATAATGGAATGTAGTCAAATTAAATCGGGTGATGCTGAGGGGATTAGATTAGGAAATGAGACACTTAAAGTCGTAAAGGAGTTTTGCTATTTAGGAAGTAAAATAACTGATGATGGTCGAAGTAGAGAGGATATAAAATGTAGACTGGCAATGGCAAGGAAAGCGTTTCTGAAGAAGAGAAATTTGTTAATATCGAATATAGATTTATATATCAGGAAGTCGTTTCTCCGAGTATTTGTTTGGAGTGTAACCATGTATGAAAGTGAAACATGGACGATAACTAGTTTGGACAAGAAGAGAATAGAAGCTTTCGAAATGTGATGCTGAAGATTAGATGGGTAGATCACGTACCTAATGAGGAGGTATTGAATAGGATTGGAGAGAAGAGAAGTTTGTGGCACAACTTGACTAGAAGAAGGGATCGGTTGGTAGGACATGTTTTGAGGCATCAAGGGATCACAAATTTAGCATTGGAGGGCAGCGTGCAGGGTAAAAATCGTAGAGGGAGACCAAGAGATGAATACACTAAGCAGATTCAGAAGGATGTAGGTTGGAGTAGGTACTGGGAGATGAAGCAGCTTTCACAGGATAGAGTAGCATGGAGAGCTGCATCACACCAGTCTCAGGACTGAAGACAACAACAACACCATCGACAGATATAGTCAAAAATATAGCGGTACGAAAATGCAGAAATTCTCAACAGCATCCACATAGCAAAACTCGATTGTTTTGGTAGCGCAATTTCGCAACAATAAATAAAACTTGTTGAAATTAATAATTCAATGAAACATTAATGGCCGGCCATTGTGGACGAGCTGTTCTAGGCGCTTCAGTCTCGAACCGCGCGACCGCTACGGTCGCAGGTTCGAATCCAGACTCGGGTGTGTGTGTGTGTGTGTGTGTGTGTGTGTGTGTGTGTGTGTGTGTGTGTGTGTGTGTGTGATGTCCTTAGGTTAGTTAGAACTACTTAAACCTAAGTTCTAAGGGACTGATGACCTCAGATGTTAAGTCCCATAGTGCTCAGAGCCATTTGAACCATTTCTTTGAAAGATTAATGGCATACGTGACCCACGACGCACAGGATTATCCAGGCTAAATAACTCAGACCAGCAGTTTGGGTTCAGCACTGAATCAATGGTCTGAAAAACCATGGACGGACAACAGATCATGCTATCGATCGACAGTGTTACTGGAAGACGAGGCACTTAAGAGAGGAAGAATGACAAGGCAGAGAATGTTTAAAAATTACATAAATGCTCACCATTAAATCTAATAGTCCACTCATATAATCGCGCTAGCTGCCATTAAAATTAATCTGCAATTGGCATACAGTTAAAATTTTTTGAACCTAGTGCTGTTAAAAGCATTCATGTTAACACTTATTTTGATCAATGTACGTATTTTTTGAGACATCCATTGTACGAGGACGTACAGAAAAGTAATGTTGACAAGTTTTGAGTGAAAAGTCACAAAGATTTTTAAATAAAACAAACTTCATGAACATTCTGCATCGGTATTCTTCACGTCAATAAATTTAGTTTTCAACACACTCACCCTCGGAACCAGCACAATTTCCCCAACTAGATACTATTTTGTTGACACCGTCACAGTATATTGTTTGACTATGTTAACAGAGCCACAACCTTACCTCTGCTTGCACCGCTTGAAATAATTGAAGTGCTCGAAGGTTTTCTTAGTTTTGCACATAGACGAAAATCGAGACTGTGTGTAGGATGATCGACGGCAGTGAACCAAGGACGTCGGCTTGCTGCAGATGCCGCAGCGATCGTGTGTAGTTTGGCACTGCCGTGCTCAAGGAGAGTGTGCTCCACATGCGGACGAAGTCTTCGAATTCGTGCTTTTAGTGTTGTGAGCTTTTTCTCACCCCCAACATAGTCACGTCACAGACCGCTATGTAACGCGGTACGAAGCAGAGGGCTGCAGATATCCATAGTAAAGATGTAGAATGTTACTGACTTCAAATAAAACAGACCGAGTCATTATCTTCTCAGCACGCCGTCGTGTTATAAGCACAAAAATCCAAAAAATTGTTTCAGAGCAAAGTATGCTGTATTTTTAAGTGAAGATCTTTGTAACGTACATCTGTGGTAAACGTTATGCTTGTGATATATGGTGACAATTCGTATTTATATTTACAATGGAAAGAGATTGACCAGTGGCCAACAGACAACTAAAACGCAAGTTGCTAGATGGATATTAACTGCAATAGCGCCCACGCTGCCACGGTAAGTAGGTGTTTTGGTTTCGCGATACATGTCGCCGTTTAACTGCCGCTCGTGGCGATACATTAAAGAGTGCTCTGTCTTATTGTCAAAGAGCCAGTACCCAGATTCAATCTAAAGAAATAAAGACGCGAATTCTGTGCGCCACATTTTCAGATGTCCCTCAAACGGTTCCAAAACTAGTTAACTCGAATTAAAAAAAATTCAAAAAGTGGGTTGTGTCAGTTTTCCACATTTATGTTCAGTATACATTCACAGGCAGTTGAACAGTGGTTCCCAGCCTTTCTTAGACCGTTGCTCCTGACTGTCATCAGACATTTGCCAGTACCCCCTGTCCTACCCCCCCCCCCCCCTCCCTGAGGTCTGTGGCCTTCCCTCCCCCACATTATCACTAACTTTGGCACATAAATAAACTGTACAGTGAACAACTTTTCTAGGAACACTTTTATTTTCAAAATCATGAGAGGTGGAGGGTATTGTGTGTGGGGGGGGGGGGGGGGGGGGGAAGGCGATATTAGACTGAACGACGAAGGAATTCGTGATGCATGTCAAGGGCTAGCCACAATTACTTCTCAGATAAGAAAGCTAACTATCCAAAATAAGGATAAACACATGTTCCAAACGCTTCTCTTGCTCAACCTCTCTACAGTACGGTACTTGCTTGATCTGCACGTTGCAACCTCAATTAAAATCAACCGAGCAAAAATGTGTGCACGTACTGTTCATAAATCACTTGATTGTTACGCTCCTTGCTTCTGAAATATAAGACTTCAGGCTTTTAAATCTTGGTATCCGAACACAACATGTGAAGCTATTATCCTTTCCATTACACCTCACAACCAACTAACGTCACTCAGCTTTCTTAATGCTACGGAGTGTCACACAAAATTCAGAATTTCTTTTCTCGTCAGTTACTCGCAAACGTGGAGCCACCATTTTGAGTGGCTGCAGTGTCTTAACCTACATAACCGTACAGATGGTTTCAGACCAAGTGTTACTTACAGAGCTGTAGGATAACGAGCTATCGGCCTGGCAATTGAGTTTGAGTTTGGCCGAAGCAACTTTAGGCACGAAGGGGATAATGATGTGTCCCTCCGAGAATAATTTCGCGTGGGCTGTAAGCGGCGCACAGCTCAGCGTTTACATAGTTTTCCAATTACATCTCACACAGGGAATATTATTATTAAGCCCAGTTTCAACAGCAGCGAATGGAAGCGAACTCAAGCGTACGAACATTTGCAGACCACTTGCCTGTATTCATTACCTTTCGTCTAAGAGGTCTGTTTAAAAAATTCCGGAACTTTGTCCACAAAAATTTTCTACGCTTACCTTCACATATTTGTATATGATCACCCCCACGACTGATAAACCGTTTCCACTTCTGGGAGCAGACTTGGTTCGCCTTTCGCTGGACCGTGCGTCTATCGTTACAAATCTTCGTCCTCTCAACTTGGTTTTCAACTTTGAAAATAAATGTCTGCAAGGGCCAAGCTGACCTGACAAGCTATTTTATATGTTGATCGTTCAGAACATTTCCCTACACATTGTGAAGATTGAACCTTCATGACAACGTCATAACTGCAGACCCATCACCAGTTATAATTTTCTTAAGGAACATCTCGTTCTCATTTGGGTGATCCTAAGGCTCTTCTCAGATTGGGAGGTGGAGGTCTTTCTGCTCTTGACTCGTGAGCCGTGGCACGAACTTGGCGGCAACACGATACATTGCAAGATGCTGTATTAGGATTTCACGATCCAACTGCAATGTTACATTCTTCTGCAATCTCTCGGACAGTCAGTCTTCGTTCAGCACGCACAGGATCGTTGACGTTCCTGACACAAGCGTTGCTGGCAGAAGTCGGAGGACGAGCGTCGTCTTTAGCTTCCGTCCGGCCGTTCTTAAACCGTGTGAACCATCCGTAACACCGAGTGCGGCTTAAGCACTCATCACCGTAGGCTTCCTGCATCATTTGGCGTGTCTCTGTAGAGGTGTTCTTGAGTTTAGCTCTTATGTTCCTATGGGACCAACTGCTGATGTCATCAGTCCCTAGGCTTGCACCACTTACACACACCCACGCCCGAGGGAGGACTCTAACCTCCGACAGAGGGGAGCCACACGAACCGTGGCAAGGCCCCTAGACTGCGCAGCTACCCCGAGCGGCGGGTTTCTTGAGTTTCACGCAAAATTTATTGCAGGCGCATTGCTCCTCTAACTATACCCTCTCGAAGTTCGCCAACTGTGCGACACAACGTTCTAGTCAATACAGCACTGAACAATAAGCTAACAGACATACAACAGTGAAACTTCCCGCAGTTACACATTAAGCACACGCGCGTGCAGGGATGTCAACTGCATTTCGCCCCAACACGCCATTGGCGCGAAATTACGAACGTTCCCAATTTTTTTTAACACACCTCGTATATTCAAAATTTACGGTATGTTCTAGAAATTTGGCAAGTAAGCTTTCTCGGGATAGCTTATGTGTATCTTCAGGCATCTCCCAATTTCTTCAGCATCTCTGTTACATTCTCCTGTGAGCCAAACAAACCTGTGCTGTCTTTATTATGAACAGTTCAATATCCCCTGCTACTCGTATATGGGACAGGTCCCACACCATGGAGCAATATTAGAGTATGGGTCGCACCAATAGTTCAAAAAAGATCATCTTTGTGCACTGATTATATTTCTCTTTAATTCTAACAATAAATTACAGTTCGCCACCACCTTTATCTTTGACCGACACGATGTGATGGTTCCATTTCTTACTTCGTTATCACCAATGTTAAGACTCTCGCTTTTCCCGTTTATGCTTCATCTCATCACTATTGTTGGTTGGTTGGTTGGTTGATTGGGGTTGAAGGGACCAAACAGCAAGGTCATCAGTCCCTTGTTACAAAGACGGTCAGTTCCGACAGAGGGACAGCTCAGAAGAGTCAAAAACGATAAAGGTAAAAAGTAAAAGGCTAAAAAAAAAAGTGCAGTTGTGTCGTCAATGATAAAAACACAAGGAGGGAAGTCAGTAAATGGGCAAACTCAAGAGAGGAAATATCCCACCTGTGAAGCAGTACAAGCAAGACCACATGCTATGTAAAAGCGTTCAACCGCCAGAGTGTAAAAGGGCGGATTGTAAAAGGGATTAAACAAACCTAAAAGGCGATAAAAACAGTAAAAGGGAAAAAAGATAGAACATGGCCAGGGAGGGGAGTCAGGAATCTCCAAGCACAGCCTACAGTGGGAGACATCCCAACCCTCACCGCCCTGCCCCTACTCCAGAGGGAGATGAAAATCCTTAAAACTGAGAATAAAAACCACTTTCACGGAGGAAACTGAGAACCAGTTCAACCATCCGGGAATCGTCTGCTAATATTAAGGGTAAAGTGCAGGGAAGTCTGTACTTAGTACGCAGAGCTAAAAGAAGGGGGCATTCCACCAAAATGTGGGCCACTGACTGGAAAGCTTCACAACCACAAAGTGGGGGTGGCTCACCACGCAAAAGAAAACCATGGGTCAGCCTGGTATGGCCGATGCGAAGACGACAGAGGGTGGTTGAGTCCTTTCGCGAGAGGCGTAAGGAAGAACGCCATGGGACAGGTGTCACCTTAATCGCACGAAGTTTATTAGACAAGGAGGTAGCCTCCCAGGATGTGGCCCATGATTGCGCAAAGTGGGATTTGAGATGAAGCCGTAAATCCGCCACAGGAGGGGTGACAGGGAATGGGGGGTAAGTGACTGCTCCCCCAGCCAAACGATCAGCAAGCTCATTTCCTTGGATGCCCACATGGCCAGGGACCCAAAGGAAGCTAACAGAGCAAGCAGCATGGTGGAGATCAGCGAGATGGTCATGGATGGAGGAGACCAAGGGATGACGGGAGAAACACTGGTCAAGTGCCTGAAGGCCACTCATTGAGTCTGTACATAACAAAACGCGATTGAGCTTGGACTGTTTAATAAAGGCCAGGGCCCGGGAGACCGCCATCAATTCCGCAGTGAACACCCCACATGCATTTGGCAGGAGATGATTTTCCATGCCTACAGAGGAGGTGAAGGCATAGCCCACACGATCAGCAGATTTAGAGCCATCAGTGTAAAACACAACAGCATCCCGAAACTCAGATAAAATGCGGCGGAAAAAACAACGGAACACCATCGGGGGAACGGAATCTTTCGGACCTCGGCAGAGATCCATCCGAACTCGGGGCCGAGGAACTAACCAAGGAGGTGTGTTGGGGAGGAAACGTGAGATACAGGAAAAGGAAGGAAGCTGAAAATCACGGCGAAGAGACGCTAGGCGGAGCCCAACCGGTAAACCCGCCCGAGGGCGGGAGTCAGGTGGGCGACTTCCTTGGGCAGGGAACAGGATAGAATAGGAAGGATGAGTGGGAGAGGAACGGACAGCGATTGCATACGAAACCAGAAGCTGGGAGCGCCGAACGGAAAGGGGGGGGGATCCCAGCCTCAACCAGGAGACTATCTACAGGGCTAGTCGGGAAGGCACCGATGGCCAAACGGATACCACGATGGTGGACCGGATCCAAGAGGTGCAATGTAGAAGGGGCAGCTGAACCATAAACTTGACAACCATAGTCCAAGCGAGACAACACTAAGGCCCGATAAAGGTGGAGGAGAGTGGAACGGTCAGCACCCCAAGAGGTGTGGGCAAGGAAGCGAAGGACATTTAGTTTACGGAAACATCCTATCTTCAGACGTCTGATATGAGGCAGCCAAGTGAGCTTGTTGTCGAAAAGAAGGCCAAGGAAACGAAAATGTGGGACCACAGGTAATCGTTGTGCATTGAGATAGAGCTCTGGATTGGGGTGGACTGTCACACGGCGACAAAAGTGGACCACTCGCGATTTTAAAGGAGAAAACTGAAATCCGTGTGAGATGGTCCATGCAGAGGCACGCCGTATAGCACCCTGGAGCTGACGCTCTGCAGCGGCCATCGAAGAGGAACTAACCCAAATGCAGAAATCATCCACATACAGAGCAGGAGTGACCAAAGGACCGACGGAGGCCACAAGTCCATCTATAGCAATGAGGAACAGAAGTACACTCAATACGGAACCCTGAGGGATGCCATTCTCCTGGGTTCGCGGAGAACTTAAAACTGTACCAACCCTAACCCTAAACGAACGATGAAACAAGAACTGGCGGATAAAAATCGGGAGTGGGTCCCGAAGACCCCACTCATGAAGTGTAAGTAAAATATGATGGCGCCAAGCCGTATCATAGGCCTTGCGAAGGTCGAAAAATACAGCAACCAAATGGCGGCGCTGGGAAAAGGCCTGCCGAACTGCGGATTCCAAGCGAAGTAAATGATCGATCGGAGACCGTCCCTCTCGGAAGCCACACTGGTAAGGGGACAACAGACGCCGAGATTCGAGGACCCAAGTGAGCCGACGGGCTACCATCCGTTCAAGTAACTTACAAACAACGTTCGTCAGACTAATTGGCCGACAGCTGTCGACGAACAGGGGGTTCTTACCGGTCTTAATGACGGGAACCACGATGCTATCCCTCCATTGAGAAGGGAAGTCACCCTGGAGCCAAATACGGTTAAATACCCGGAGAAGATGTCGCTGTTGTGGAGCACTGAGATGTTGAAGCAGTTGGTTATGAATGAAGTCTGGGCCAGGGGCCGTATCATGAGAAGAGGAGAGTGCGGAAAGAAGTTCCCATTCAGTAAAAGCGTCGTTGTATGATTCTGACTGGCTGGGGGTAAAACATAAGGCGGAAGCTTTGGCCCGCTGTTTCTGGGGAAGGAAAGCAGCCGGATAGGAGGCTGATGCCGACGCTGTTGCAAAATGGGTCGCAAGGTGTTCCGCGAGAATCAACGGGTCCGTGCAAAGGCCATCCGGGAGGTGAAGACCCGGGAGGGTAGACTGCCGATGGCAACCTTGGAGAGAGCGAAGTGTAGCCCATACCCGCGACAGAGGGACAGCAGAACCGAGGGAAGAAACAAAGCGTTCCCAACACATCCGTTTGCTCCATTTGATTAAGTAACGGGCCCTTGCGCGAAGGCGTTTAAAGGTAATAAGATTGGCAACGGATGGATGCCTCTTAAGGTGTTGCAAAGCTCGACGGCGATCACGGATGGCAACGGCAATGTCGGAACTCCACCAAGGGACCTGCCGGCGGCGAAATGGTCCAGATGAGCGCGGGATAGCAAGGCTAGCAGCGTGAACAATCGCGTCAGACATGTCACGTATGACATCATCAATACCATCCGACAATGAGGGAGAAAAAACGACCTGTGCAGTATACAGAGGCCAATTGGCACGTTGGAAGGACCAACGAGGTGATCTGTCCATGGGGGAGCGGGAAGGGAGCGAGAGAATCAACGGGAAGTGGTCACTATCGCAAAGGTCGTCGTGCGGTGACCATTTTAGGGAAGGGAGGAGGGAGGGAGAAGAGAGAGAAAGATCAATGGCAGAAAAGCTACCATGACCGGCACTGAAATGGGTTGGGGAGCCATCGTTAAGAAGGCACAAGTCGTGGTCGGTAATAAACTGGTCAATGAGATGACCCCGACTAGATGGAAATGCACTGCCCCACAAGGGATGATGTGCATTAAAATCGCCAAGTATAAGGAAGGGAGGGGGAAGTTGCTGAAGGAGGGCACTTAAGGAGGCAGGTGTAGGAGTTCTGTCAGGAGGGAGATACAGATTGCAAATTGTGACTCCAGAGTCCAGGTGGATCCTAACAGCAACTGCTTCCAATGTAGTTTGGAGAGGAATCCACGTGCTGGCAATGTCCGTTCGGACCAACGTGCAAACTCCACCAGACGCCCGTAGGGGGCCGACCCGATTTCGACAGAAAGCACGGAAGCCACGGAGGGTTGGTGAGTGACCACCAGTAAAATGAGTTTCTTGTAGAACCACACAAGCCGCAGAGTAAAACGAAAGAAGGGATTGCAACTCCGGTAGGTGACGGTAATAGCCATTACAGTTCCACTGGATAGCCAAAGAACGATGAGTCAATTGGGGGGTGAACAGGCTAATGTCAGTCATGCCGGTGGGTCACCACCCGTCACCGACAAGGAGGGGGCGACATCCATGAATAACAGGTCAGAGTTAGGTTGTGAAGATGGGGACGAGACCTCTGGCGATACCAGAGACTCCTTGTCCCGGGACTTGTGCTTCTTCTTTCTTTCTGTTTGGGATCGTGGAGGGCTGTGCAACAAAATGGAGCCAGCCACAGCAAGATCGGGAACAGAAAGAGAGCGGGCGATCTGAGGGCCCGCAGACCGTGGTTCTCGTGGTGGCCGCGTGGCAGCAGACCTTTGGCCTGGAAGGTGCCGGGAAGGGGGATCCCGCGAGGGGCGCCCATGACCGGCAGACGCCGAAGAAGCAGGACACTTCTCCAGCCGGGGAGAGGAAGCGGTGCCCGGGGGGGATGGTGTGGGAACCGCAGGGGGAGGGCGGAGGAAAGGGGTTTGGGACTGGGGTAAGGAATGAGGAGGAGGGGGTGAAGATACTGCTGAAGCATAACTAGATGTCAGGGTCACTGGATGAAGGCGTGTATACTTTTTACGGGCCTCGGTATAGGTGAGACGATCAAGAGTCTTATACTCCTGTATCTTTTTCTCTTTCTGATACACTGGGCAATCCAGTGACCGTGAAGAATGATTTCCACGACAATTTACGCACACAGGAGGGGGAACACAGGAACTTCCCTCATGGAACGGATGTCCACAGTCACCACAGAGGGGGGCCTGCGAACAGCGCGAAGACATGTGGCCAAAACGCAAACACTTGAAACATCGCATAGGTGGTGGGATGTATGGCTTCACGTCACACCGATAGACCATAATCTTGACCTTCTCAGGGAGGGTGTCCCCTTCAAAGGCCAAGATAAAGGCACCAGTGTCAACGCGGTTGTCCTTCGGACCCCTCTGAACCCGCCGAACAAAGTGAACCCCCCGCCGGCTTAGATTGTCCCGAAGTTCCTCATCAGATTGAAGGAGGAGGTCTCTATGGAAAATTACACCTTGCACCATGTTCAAGGACTGGTGTGGGGTAATTGACACAGGAATCGTACCAAGATGGGTACAGGCACGGAGAGCTGCAGACTGGGTAGCTGAAGCGGTTTTAATCAACAGCGACCCAGACCGCATCTTGCTGATAGAATCCACCTCGCCAAACTTGTCTTCGATGTGTTCAACAAAAAACATAGGTTTCGTATGAGTAAAAGTATCCCCATCAGTTCTGGCGCAAACCAGATAGCGAGGGAAAGGTTTCGCCCCCAGCCGACGAGCCTGGCCCTCCTCCCAGGGGGTAGCCACGGAAGGGAAGGCGGAAGGGGCAGAGGAAGCAGCACGTGAAGAATCTTTTCCAGTCAAAGAGACGGCCGGAGAACGGCCAGAGTTGTGGACTCTTATGCGTTTCATGAGCATAGTGTCCGCCCTGATACCACCCACTCCGATCAGGGGCTCTCCTCATGGGCGCCACCCAGCCACAGCAAGGGCCGTCTGGCACGGCGGCCATTGCTGGGAGTTCCGATGCTCCAGGACGACAAGCAACCACTCCTAGGCTTACATGAGGAGGTCACAGCTCAGGTATCAGACGTGTGATCCCTGTGTTTTCAGGGGGCTCAACCAAAAGGG
Source organism: Schistocerca gregaria (assembly GCF_023897955.1). Taxonomy (NCBI): domain Eukaryota; kingdom Metazoa; phylum Arthropoda; class Insecta; order Orthoptera; family Acrididae; genus Schistocerca; species Schistocerca gregaria. The sequence goes on along the minus strand of NW_026061795.1, from coordinate 15,988,653 downwards.
TACATAGCGACCCCACCACACGGGCTGGCTACCGTGCTGGCTATGGACCCTAGCGTCAAACAACGACGTAAAGGAAACGATGGAATCAATGATGATGGCACACGCCGGAGGCACTAGGTAAGGTGCTCTTCCCCAAATGGCTCACACTACGGAAGAAAATTTAGTGATGGAGGTCAAACACCAGAGGGGACCAGAGAATACCAAAAGGATGAAGGAATTACAGAACAAGGCCGAATTGCAAGGTCAACAGAACCAGGAGAATAGCAGGGCCAACATAAGGAAGGACACCATAAGTAGGGACACCAAGAGAGGGAGAGGAGAGGTCGGAGGGAAGGATGAAGGACAGGAAAGGAGGGGAAGGGAAAGGAAATGCAGCCCGGAAAAAGAAGGAAGGCTGCAATAGCTCGGGGCCCCGTGCTCGCCACGCACGTACTCACGAAAGGACCGCGAGCCCCCTGGGGGGTCATCACTATTGTCTTTGATTTACTCGGACCCCTAATTCTACACTCATTATATTGTATATTTCATTCATCAGATCCTGTAGTAATTCACTTTCACTGACAACGATAATATTATCAGCAAACACTGTCACTGATATCCTTTCAACCCGTATTTCAGTGCGAATCTTGAACCTCTCTCTTATTTTCTTCATTGCTTCTTTGATACAAACATTGAAGAGTATAGGCGAATAACTACATCAAAGTCTTACTCTCTTTTTAATCCTTGCACTTCGTTCTTGATCTTCCACTCTTATTTCCTCTTGGGTCTTGTACTAATATATACCCGTCTCTGCCTAGAGCTATTTTCTTCACAACTTCGATCTTGCACCATTTTACATTGTCGAACGCTTATCCAGGTGTAGAAATCGTTTGAGTTTTATTCAGTCCTGCTTCCATTCCGTATCCTTACAATGTGTTACACCGAGGTATTTGTGTGAGCTGACCGACTGAAAATGAGAGTTATTGATGCTGTAGTCATAGGACACTATGATTTTTCGTTTTGTGAACTGCACAATTTTAGGTTTTCGAACATCTAAAGCAAGCTGCAAAAACATCCGGAATTCTGTTTGAGTCTACGTACAAAAACGCATTGTTAGGAAAACAAACTAAACCAAGGAGGGACAAAATATCAGTAACGAACAACGTAGAATCTCTGTGGCTAATCTGGATTAAACTGCTCCATCATCTTCAGCAACAACCAGGGCACAATCCAAGGAGGGATCTACACCCACATGGATATTGTGCAAATCATATCTAAGTGCCAGGCATAGGGTTTATCGAATCACCTTCACAATTGTCTATTATTCCAACTTCATGTCTTGAACTGCCCAAGGTGTGGTGAAGACTAAAACGAGTCTGTCACGGAAGACTGTATTGAGTGTGATGTCTGCTCCCAACAGTGGCATGAAGAATGCACAGTTTACGAAAGTCATGGTGCATTTTCTTGTTATTGGTGTTAGTGCGTACTCTTGCCAGATGATGCACCTACGAGCAGTGTCATATATATGACATTTAAGGTTTGGGTTAAACGTTACTCAGCTGTATCTGATAAATGTTGTTCCTAAATAAATGAGCTATGGTTTGCTACTTGTTTGTTTTAACTTTCTCATCAACTAGAAATGACCGACTAAATACTAAGCGCATACTCCTTCGTGAGTTTCCCCTGCAAAGCAAATTAATGAAGTCGAATAGTCGGTAGGAAGAATTTTTGTAGTTTCATGACTTTAGGATGGCATGACTGTGATGAGCTAAGAGCGGCTGACAAAAAATAATTGTTTTATTTATAACCTTAATGTTGCAATTGAGAATGGCGTGTCTGGTTGAAGTTTCCACATTAACTGAGCAACGATGCGTTTTCCCTTTCAGAAGGCAGAAAACGGCCGAAATATTTTCTCTAACGTTTTTTCAGTATGGTCGAAGCTGTGCGAAAGACGGAAATTTTTGATAAATACGTAGGACAGTTCAAAAACAATCTAACTTCAGTGACTAATAAAAAAACACCGTGGCCGGCCAATTGAACTGTCTCCTCCTTCGCTTAAAGCCGGCTCTGACGACATTACTCCTGATGGCCGACGTGTTGCAGTAGAACTGAATAGCAAAATAGCTGCAACAGGTAGTGGCACAGTCCACAACGTCGTCATTGACATGCTCAAGTACAGCGAAACAAGTCCAACGTGGGTCCCGAGAGAATTCACACAACACAAGGAAACAAAGAGTGCTATGAACGTGAAGGTGAACCTTTTTCGAACGAGATTTTAACGTGTGATTAAACTTTCGTTCAAAATGGGGAACCCGACTCGAAAAGACAAGGAGTGAAATGGAAGCACACTAGTTCACCTGTCCGAAAGGAATTCAAACTCGAGCATCAGCGAGGAAAGTGATGCTGACCATCATTTGGATGCCAAAGTAGTTGTATTTTGGTGATTATTTGGAAGATCAGCGTACAGGATGCAGCGCTGACCACTCACACATATTGATGAGCAAAGTAAAGCCGAAAACGAGAGGAAAGGGTCGCCAATGTCAAAGAAAAGACGTGATACTATTACACAATAACGCTCGCCCAAACATAGCGCAGCTGATCCAAGAAACCACTGGAAGGGAAAAGAAACAGTAATGGGTTGGGAGACTCTGCGTCATTATCGCTACAGTCCAGATTTGACTTTCGTGAATTTTCATTTTCATATTGCTGATATTATTCAGAATGGAAGCTGTCTGCATTGTACTTGACTGGTAAGAAAAACTTCAAAAGTCAACCTCACTTGTAGAGCATTTATTGCTACCTGTTTGACCCGCTCAAGGACGCATCGCTTGGAAAGGATTCGGCGACAGCGAAGAAGTTAAAACAATTTCAGTTTTACTTACTTCATTCGCATTTATCGCCTTTCTCTTGCCCAGCAGCATTTCGCAAAGGACTGGCAAAAGCGCAAGTTGCAGCCGTATATAACGAGATCAATATACATTTGCCTTCTGAATATTACACCTGTAATGGGTCCAACCTAAGGCAGTTTAAAAAATCGCTGGTGACACTCGTGTACAAGAAGAGTAAAAGAAAGGATGTGCAAAAGTAAAGACATCGATTTTCTGCAGAATCCTAGAACGTATTCTGAATATGATTATAATAAATTTCCTAGACACCGAAAAGCTTACGTCCAGAAATCAGCACGGTTTTAGAAAGCTCGTGTGAAACGCAGCTTACCCTTTTCGCACATTATATACTGCGAACCAAGGATGAAGGGTCCCAAGCACATTGCACTCTCCTATATTTGAGAAAAGCCTTTGGCACGGTGCTCCACTGCACACTGTTAACCAAGGGCCTCGTATGAGCATACGGAGTCGGTTCCCAGATATGAGAGCGGCTTAAAGTCTACAACAGATACCAGTACGTTCTCGACAGCGAGCATTGATCAGACACAAGGGCATCGTCAGGAGTGTCCCAGGAAGTGTAACAGACAGCTGTTATACTGTATAGACATAAATGAGGTGACAGGCAGAGTGAACAGCAGTCTGCGGCTGTTGATGATGCTGTCGTGTACGGGAGAGTGTCGTTATTGAGTCACTGTAGGGGGATAAGATTAACGGGAAGCGCGGACAACTGAGAAACGCGTAGGAGTCAGTGAGGTACTGAGCCATGCCGACGCCGGTGCCTTAGTTAGCTGCGCTACGTTTTTCGGTTGAGGACCCAGGATACGAAGAGCTTCATCGAGGTGGTCCCACATATTCTCGATTCCGGGAAGCCTGGTGGTCGGCGGAGTACAGCAAACTCATCCTGGTGCTTTTCACACTGCAAGCTGTGTCACAGATTTAGTTGTTCTGCTGGTAGATTCCGAGGGAAAAAAGACTCGATGTAGGTGTGGCAACGGTTCCGACCGATATTTCTGCTCATCCACTGTGCCTTCCAGAACGACTGGAGTGTCACGATAACGTTTGTGAGATCGTAACGATCCTTCCTCCTGTCCTAACCCTGCCGCCGACTGTTGCAGGGTGTTCACTTTCAGGTGAATCGCGCCCTACACGCCATCGTCTGTCTGTCACTTGGAAAGCCCGCAGGTCACCGTTCAGTGGACGCCCAGTCGCAGAACTGGCGTGAAAATTCCAGCCTTCGTCGAGGACGAACAGCAGTCAGCATAGGTGTGTGGACCAGGTGTCTGCTGTGGAGACCCACACATAGCATTTTTCGCTGAGTGATCTTAGAGGAGACACTGTCGGTAGGCTCTTCGGTTCACGTGCATGGTCAGTTGCTCAGCAGTTGCACGTTATTCACCTGCGGTCTCCTTTAACTCCTGTCCTCTGTGGACCGTGGGGCACCACAACGGCCTCAGCGTCGGCTCTCGACAGCGCCATGCGTGGAGTGCTTTAAATATGGCAACACGCCAACATTTTACGAACTCTGCCGTTTCGAAAATGCATCCACCTGTGGCCCGAAAGGCAATGATCACGTCCTTTTGGATGTCACATAAGTGGCTGAGTTTCCGCGTTACGCATACCCTACTCATTAGCGTCGGACACAGGCGGTGATCACGTTAATGTGACTGGAGCCTGTGGTTAGAAAAAGGAAAGGAAAAGGAAACAGACAGGGGAAAGGATGGTAAGCGGTGCCAGGAGCACCGGAAATGTGGTAATTATACGAATTGCTTGTACAGGAACTCCGAACGGAATAGGAGCAGCGGCAGTTTAAAAATTGTAAATGGTAGAATCACGGCTCAACAGTAAGTTTCTCGCCCAACCTGACGAAACAGATGTGGAGATTGAGAAACGAATGCATAACTGCTGGGAAACAGTCTGCGGTGAGTAGACAGTGCCTTTTTTCGGAGGGTTTAAAGAGCAATTTCAAGATTTGCGAGATAAAGGTTTAGATTACGTCGCAAGTATAACGAATTATGAGAAAGACTGCACTGTGTAAGGGAAGCTTCTGGGATGTCCCATAACCGTGGCAGTAGTTCAGGGATTCAGCAGCACGAAGATATTTTGAAAGTGACTGAAGTTTTTTTGGAGACTGATAATAACCCTGTTCCTGACAAATGAATCCTGGTGATCAGTTACGAAGAAGGGGAGAAAATGTTTGAAAATAAAGCTCTTCTTATGGACGGACGTTTCAGAGGTGTTCGAAACAACTTGTTGATACCTGAAGCACGGAAGACTAGCTTTTTTACCAGAGGAAAGTCAAAATAATTGTGAAATATTTTTTCTCAACCGAGAAATGTCATAACTTGGTTGTCATTTAAAACTGCATTGCTTTACTTCGAAATGATTGCAAATTAAACTATGAAAACAGTGTTATCCGAGACATTTATTTTACAGTTGTAATTTTCATTTCAAGCAATGCCTGTGGAAGACATACAAGAACTGCGATTAGTGGAGCAATACAGGGATGAAGAAGTAGTTCGTTTGTCTTGCCGCACGTGTGCTGTAGAGTCCATCTTCCACCGGACTGCCTTGATGAAGCATGGAGAGTAACAGCGTAGCAAGTGCCCAGTGGCGTAGACTATTTAATCAGTCAATAGATGGAAAATGCTAGTACACAACCTGAAATGTGGAATTGGTGAAGACAGACAGTCGACCGAAATTATTTCGAAATAAATTCACTCTTAGGTTGGCTTCAGTTGCGTTAGATAATACCTCGATACCTAACACTACTGTATCAAAGTTATCTGCGTTCAGAGAATTTATTTCAAAGTGATTTCGGTCAGCTATCTACCGTCATCAATTCGATGCACAGGACAATGAATGCTGTCTAAGTTTGGCATAGCAAACGATACTCAATAAGGCAAAGGTATCTTAACCTACAATTTCTGATCAATACGCTAAAGGAGAATGCAATAAAACCAATACCTGAAATTGAAAAAAAATCTGTTGGTCAGCTTCTTCAGTGAAAGAGGTAAAAGATACATATGTGTTGAAAAAGAGTTAAAAGATATTTTAAGAATACATAATGACTCGGTGGATCTAAGAAGTTTAAAATTTATATCATTCCTACGATAAAATGTGGAGAGGCGTTCTTATTACAAAACGGCACGCAGAGCCTCCCCATTGTCGCGGCTTCCTTTGCACGTCGGAGAACCCGCAGCTAAAATGTATGTGGTCAGAAACACCGCGTTGGCTCACAGGTCGCCGAGTCCACGGCTGCAGAATCCCATGACACCCTTCAAGAGGCGGCGAGGCATCTTGTACAGTAGTTATTTGAGAGTGAATTTTTTCCTCGCTCCTCAAGAGACGTCATCAAACGGATCTTCCTGCTTCTGGAGTGTCTACGCGACTATGAGGGAATCCCGAAACGTTACATCTTATTTTAGTTCTGCTCTCCGTTCCACACCTTCAAGGACCCACTTGTTTTCTGTGGCACTCGAACACTTGTACTTCTCCGATGTCATTTTCGCGAGGGATTTATGTACTGTGCTTATGCTTTATTAAGAAAACACGGGAATTTTTTAAGTGTATAGGGGTGAAACGATTATCTTAATAACCGATAAAACAACTCCAGATATCGAGTATTACGTACCGGCTGACACTTCATTACAAAATGTTTACGGGCTGTCTGTTATCCCAGTCGCTTCCGTTTATGAAATGTACCGAACACATGAGCATTCTTCGATAAACAGTTCTGACATGGGTCTTGACAACACGATCGAATTACAGAGGTTCAAATAGTGAGATGCGACTGCGTGCAACTGCATAGGCAGATTTTCAGTCCCTGCATGTAATTGTAACGGAACTAAGGAGATTATAGCGACACGAACGTCAGCCGGGTAAATAAGTCGTACACTAAGTGGACATCCAGCGGACGCAAGTAAACACTTCCTGTTACACCACGCCACTGCTGCCTCGGTGTAAACACGGAGGACAACAGGAAGTGCTCTACGACCACTAGCTGGACTATGGAGCAAGAAACAGCCGGGGTCCCCGGTGGTCTAGTGGTAAGGGGGTCTGGAACGTTCCAGCGCCTCGGCTGGGGCTATTCGCCCCAGCCGGGCCGGGGTTCAATCCCCGGCCGGCGCTGGAATTTTCAGACTTCCGAACACTAGCCTCCACCTCTGCCTTGGCATGTGGCGCATGCCGGGTACCCCCGTGGGGTCCGTGCTTCGGGTCCCACGTGGAGCTCACTCCCACACTACAAACTAAACCTGGTTATGCTGGTGCAAGCATTTTAAATTTTAATTCACACACTTTCTTCACCAGACCACATCTACATATATTTTAAGGTACTTAATATATCTCACTATGGTATCAGTAATATTTGTAGGAAACTATGAAACAAAAACCTTACCAAAAAAATGATTTTTGTTATCCTTCGTGTGCTGAATACTTCTGAGGTAAATACCCAAACATCTGCCATTTTCTTGTAGTTAACAATGAATATTCGAAAAAATTTTATCATACTGATTCATATATTACATAATGTATTTTACTCATTCTCAGTGCTGAAAAAGCAGTAATTATTTCAAAGTCATAAGAAAATGCAAAATATTGTATCACAAGCCAACAAGGTGTTCTTTTTTGTATCATGATTTACTATGCGATTAATAAATTCTGTATAATAAATCGTTTCGTAACAATTGACAATACCTTTTAAAAATACATTGTTTTCACTTATTGCATTTTCAAAAACTAAAACAGGCCTTTTTTTCTCAAATTATTCTAGTGTCAAAATGAGATGTTTGATTTTACACAGGTCACTAATGACATAAACTGTTTTTTTTATAAAAACGATATTTCTCGTGGTTTTATGTGAGCTGAATGCTGAATCAAACAGATAACACTTAAAATTAATAAGAGGAATTTCTTGGTGATTTTACTAACACGCCCATATAGTTCATATAATATTTCGATTAATAGTTACATGACTACCTCTCTGCCTCTACTTTTTGTAAAAGTATCTTGTAGATCAGAGAAAAAATTGTATTACTACCTCTCCGGGTTAAGTGCAGTTCAATGAAAGAGATTGTAAAGGCCGTACCGAAGATGCAGAATATTACGTTCTCTGCAAGGCATTTGCCATCAGTAATGAGTGAAACTGTAAAATAGAAATAAGGGCTGAAAAACGCCTATTACTGTTGTACTATTATATCACTAACGTTGCACTGCATAAACTTACTTACAGTTCTCGTTGCTGTTCAATATTCTTTAACTCACTATACCGTGCGATTATGTTGTTAACATTTAATGTAACAGTAGTCCTGTTCCGAGCCACATATCCATTTTTAATGCTTAAAAGTGTGGAAAAAACTATTAGTAATACTAAATTACGAAGAGGGAATGATGAATGTAACATACTGCGTACATTAATGTCGCTCGAGATGTAGTTTGCATTATATGTTATCAGAACAGAACTATTTTGTAATGTGTGAAATACACAAAAATACGGTAACAGACAAACCGAGCAGTGATGCCGTAATCTGTTTTGTAATAATAGTGTAAAGGAAGAAATAAACAGCAACTAGACATTTAAGTCACTCAATTTTCGCGGCCATTTTGCTGTTCATCACTTCGCTGCTAGATGTCGCTACTAGTTCCTCACACACTCAGTTGTCTGTAGTGCAGGGCTTCGCCACCAGAAGGCTCTATCAGCACCGGCGAGGACTCACTCTGTCGACGTTTGCTGCTTCACTCCTCAACATCTATGCTAACTGACGTGACTGCTAAATTTTCAGACTAAACGAAAAAAATAACACCAACACCAAATAAGGCAAATAGTGATAAGTGCGGATACTATCGAACCATCACTTTCATACGTCCTGGCTGAAAATACTGATCCAAAATATTTACACAGGAATTAGAGGAGACGAGCTAGAGGAAAATCGATTTTGAGAGAACACACTAGCCGCTAGAGATCGGTTGAAGAAATTCAACCCATATTTATAACATCTATAGATGTTACAAAATAACTTCTGACAATTTTGAGCAAAATATACAGTTTGAATTTAAGATGATGCAACCAGCGATAAAATACAGTGAGCGGCATGTTATCTAGAGCTCTGCCAGAAATCAGACAGCAATTTTAAGACTTAAAAGACATAAAGGAAAGCTGGCAGTTGATAGTTGAGAAGAGAGAGTGAGAGAATGAAAGTGAGAGAATGAGAGAGACAGAGAGAGAGAGAGAGAGAGAGAGAGAGAGAGAGAGAGAGAGAGAGAGAGAGAGAGATAATGGGAGGGGGGGGGGCGGTTCGATTCTAGCCCATTCACCCATGTTATTCACTTTGCATACAGAATGTTTCACACGTCGTGCTACACACTTATCGCGTCTGTAGAGGGGACCTACCAGATGAAGTTTTACATAGGAATCGATGTCTGGAAACGTCATCCAGCGACGCTACAGGGTATCGAAGTTACAGGCGCTGGAGAGATTCAATGAAGATGTTACCAATTTTCTATGATGATGGAGATGGATAAATGTATAAATTTGAGGTTATGTCCCTATAACGGAAAATTGGAAGAGAAGACATTCCTGTTGCGTGTGACAGTATGTACCAGTAGTGTTGCAGCTAAGATGTAGGGCAGGAAACTTTCAGAGGTGGTAGTATGGACCGAATGTCCAGTACACATGGGCTGTAAAATGCATACCTTAAGAGCTGTGAGGACTTGTTCATCTTCGCTAGCATAAAACATATCTCCACTGTTGAACAAGTGCTCATAGCGCCTCAGGTATGCATTTTGTAGCCCATGTTTACCGGACATTTTTTTCTTACTTTGATCCATACTACCACCTATGAAAGTTAGCAACAACAGTACCAGTACTTGTATTCCGCCGTCAGAGGTATGATAACGATATTCCCTTGTAACTTCCGGAACATGATACATGATCAAATTGATAAATAATCACGGCATCACACTCTACTTACATACATTCGCCGGGGCTGGTGCCTGTATTTTGATGCTCTGTAGCCTCGTTAGATGACGTTTGCATGCATGAGTTACTAGGTAAAATTGCAAGCTATAGAAATGTGAAACACCTTGTATAAAGAAAGCAACATACGAAATGAACAAGATATTTGGGAAATTAATCGAAGATAAGAAAGAAGAAATAGGAACTGTTTCCAAATCGACCTTTCATTTCGCTGCTGCTGATTTGAAATTTCGTGGCATTTATTCGCTCTGAAGAGGATCGTTCAAACGATGGTCGGAATGTAGTTATTTTAGTTGTTTCACTGTTTTATAATGACATGGCCTAGAACCCAAAATGATTTTCTCCAAGTTGTTTGTAGGAATTCTATCGCTTCTCACCGATATTTTCAGTATGGTACTGGTATTTTTTTTCCTACACCTACCAACTTTAATAGTGCTTGAAATGATGAAAATTGTCTCCATATCAAAAAGTATTAGGTACTGAGACGGTGCTTGGTTTTAATGATAACACCATACAGGAAAATTCAGCCATGTTTCTGCGAAGTTGCATTACGCCGAAATTCTGAAATACATCCGTATATTTCGAATGTCGTACAACAGCTGTAGGTAGGAGACGGGGTACTGCAGAAGTAAAGCTGTTTAGACGGGACGTGAGTCGTGTTTGGGTAGCTCAGATGGTAGAGCACTCGCCCACGAAAGGCAAAGGTCCCGAGTTCGAGTCTCGGTCCCGCACACAGTTTTAATCTGCCGGGAAATTTCATATCGGCGCACACTCCACTGCAGAGGGATCTAATTCTGGAAAGAACTGTATAGTTAGTGGAGAGATACAGGATGTTGCAAAATTCCCGTTAAAAACTTCTAGGGAACTGAGTGACGATATCCTGAAGAGGAGCCCATGTATGGAAAGGTATATCCGTGCTACAGCCGTATAAATACACCTTCGCTAATGTGGTATGCAACAGGGTTATAATCACTGGAGGGGGGGGGGGTTACTTACGTCTGATCCTATGATGTCATTTGACGGCTGTCTCCTCTCTGACCTGGATCGAGTCTCGTTCATGTGTCTGTGAGTGTTAGAGCAACATTTCTGAGCACACTTTTGCCGAATACACCGACACGAGTATCCTGTGTGGCCAAAGCGCACAGTACTGGAAGAGCTGCTGGTCGCCTTTATCAAGATCGTTGTCCACAACGTCTGACTCCTCCCCACACGCTTTTCGTTGCCATTGCACAACGTCTTCGACTATGGGTGTCTTCACCGTCAGCAGGTGCGTCTGTGGTGCCCCGTGGAGACGCAGCTCACGCGAATTGGAAAATATATTTACATGGATATTGTGTCTGTTCTTCCGGACATGTGCGAAAGGACGCTACGAATGTAGTGTGTGGACATACAAAGGTGAGAATGTGGGTCTCGCGGGAGGCGTGCGCGAGACAGTCCCTGTAGTCTCACTATCCTCTGTGCCGTCTGTGGCTCAGATGGATAGAGCGACTGCCATCTAAGCAGGAGATCCCTGGTTCAAGTTCCGGTCGGGGCACACATTTTCACCTGTCTTCGTTGATATCTATTAACGCCCGTCAGCAGCTGAAGGAAATAATATCATTGTAATTTCAAATTGGAAAACGCCCTCCTGTAAAACCAGTGTCTCTGAAGACCGATTTTTTTGATTCTTTGGTTATTAAAGAGTGAAACTGTAGAACAATAGATGTACTCGGTCACATCTACACTGAAATGCCAAAGAAACTATTATAATAATACGTATTCAAACACAGAGATATGTAAACAGGCTTAATATGGTGCTGCCGCCGGCAACGCCTATGTAAGACATGTGTCTACCGTAGTTGTTAGATCGGTTACTGCTGCTACAATGGCAGGTTATCAAGATTTAAATGACTTTGAACGTGGTTTTATACTTGGCGCAAGGCCGATGGGACACAGCATCTACGAGGTAGCGATGAAGTGGGGATTTTCCTGTACGACCATTTCACGAGGGCACCGTGAATATCAGCAATCCAGTAAAACAATAAATCTCCAACATCTCTGCGGCCAGAAAAAAAAATCCTGCAAGAATGGAATCTGAAGAGAATCGTTCAGAGTGGCTAAAGTGCAACCCTTCCGAAAATAACTGAAAATTTCAATGCTTGACCATCAACAAGTATCAGCATGCGAACCATTCATGGAAACATCATCTACATGGCCTTTCAGAGCCGAAGGCCCACTCGTGTACCCTTGCTGACTGCACAGCACAAAGCTTTACGCCTCATTTGGGCCCATCGGTACGAACATTGGACTGTTGATGACTCGAAACATAATCCCTGGTTGGACGTGTCTCATTTCAAAATGTATATACAGTATGGACGTGTATGGGTATGAAGACAACATCATGACTCCATGGACCCCGCATGTCAACTGCGGACTGTTCAATCTGGTGGAGGCTCTGTGACGTTGTAGAGCGTGCGCATTCGGAGTTATGTGGGATCCCTGACACGTCTAGATACATTCTGTCTAATCACCTGAATCCATTCGTGTCCATTGTGGATTCCGACGGAAGTGGGTAATTCCAGCAGGACAATGGAGCGGCCCACACAACCACAGTTGCTACAGAGTGGCTGCAGGAACACTCTTCCGAGCCTAAACACTTTCGCTGGCCACCAAACTCCCCAAACATACTGTATGTTTCTAGTAAATTTTATAGCATTAACTAGCATATCTGGAATGCCTTGCAACGTGTTGATCAGAAGAGATCTCTGCTCCCTCTTACTGTTACGGATTTATGGGCAGCTCTGCAGGTTTCATGGTGTCAGTTCCCTGCAGCGCGACTTCAGCCATCAGTAGAGTCCATGCCACGGCGTGTTGAGGCACTTCTGCGTGCTCGCGGGGACCTTAAACGATATTTCTTTGGCTCCTCAATGTAACAAATTACTTATCAAAGTGACAGCGTTACCAACATGTTTTCAAGTGGTTCTAGTATACGGTACGTCTCGGGAGACAGGTTACAATTTAAAATAAGAGTATTATGTACTCAGTCCCCTCTACAAGTTGTAGCAGGTAGTGATGGGAATTTCAGAACATCCTGTACGTTTCCAGCAAACTGTATAGCCGTTGTCGTATTACAATTGGTATCTGCGAATATATTCCATAATTCGTGACAGATCGCGAGGCGCGACTGCAGAAATCCGTAGCGTTTACCCAGGGGGCGTCTCGGCTACGGCAGCTCTGACGGCTAGTTTGAAGGCCACTTTCAACTAGTGTTGCCAGAGGTGTCTCTTTTTAGAGATTCTACGACTCGCCCCACGTAAGCTTTAAAAAGGAAGACCAAATGCTCCAACTTCTGGCCTCTGCTAACATTTCGAAATACACTATCCTATCAGTGAGTGTACAGACACCTGTTAGTGGACATTAATATGCAGTGCGTCCACCCTTTGTCTTTATGGCGGCTTGAACTCTGCTCGGGACACTAAGTGAGGTGCCTACCGACAATTTACGCACCACACACGGATATCGTATCTACGTGTTTGTACACGCAAGGCAATAAATTGCTCAGCAAGATCGCCATATCTCTCATCAATTTTCAACATCTGGAGCACAATGGGCAGGTTCTTTAAAGCAGGTCGCGATTTTGAGGATGTAACGAACCAACTGAACTGAATTTGGTACGATATCCGTCAGAAGGGTATAAACTAACTTTATCAGTGAATGTCAAGCCTAGTAACTGACCGCGGAAAGGCCAGAGGTGGCCCAACACGTTATCGACTTATCAATTTGTGAAGCTCTTTGTCTTGAATTAATCATCCAGTTTTTCTTCAACTCTAATCATTCATTTGACCCTACACGTATAGTCATGCTCAAAACTATCCTAACGCCCGAATTGAATTTCGCCTGATTCACATGCAACCCACATAACGCAACTGTCTAGCAGGTCCCCTTATCGCTCCTTGGTACAGTCGTTTGACTATTGAAAATGGTTCCAACAAATCACCACAAGAAAACACTGTTCTGTATCGCAATAACTCAAGATGTAAAGTAATACCACGATACTACAAATATCACGGAACACCTTACCACAGATAAGACTGCCCTTAAGGCTTGTAGCTCACATTTATTACAATAAATGACATACCTGACATTTTACCACTCTCATTATTACGTCAGATAGGTAATACACGTAGTAAATTCGTCGTATTCATGATTTCCTCTTCAAAGTAACATACCGTACTTATCATTGAACACAAAATGAGATTAAAAATTGAAGTTATTCACGGGCAACCAGTTGAGAATATGTATGAACTTCAAATGACACGACGAACCGTCTCGTTCTGCTTATGGATGCAAACTCAGGTCATGCAGACTAAGCAATGATTTCGTGCCTGACGGATACTAACTGTCACTCCTGATTAGGCATACAGAGAGTGATATACCTCGATTTTAGACAGAGCAGTTTTCAAATTTCAACTTTAAATTACATATCGCAAGTATTTTTGCCGGACGCGAATTCCTACCCAGCACCTATTTTCACTGTTAACGAACGACGAGAGATGTTGAATCTTGGTTCTTAACAAGTAACTTACTTGAATTGCCGTGAGGTAAGGCTTTGTACTGGGCAGGGATTCGAACGTATATCGGCAGGCAGTAACATCTCTTAGCTTTTGGTTTGGCAGCACTCGACAGCCATTTCTAGGCGCAAGTAATAGAAGAATGGCAGCGCGTTTTTGTTATCAAGTAACGTCTTCATCGATTACTTTAGTTTTAATGTAATCTATGAGTAATTGCTGATGTTTGATATTAACATGAAAAGAATTCTGTAGACAGAGAAAGAACCTCTTCTTGGGAAACTACTTGTATAGTGATCAAAAGGCACGAACTTATATTCAAGTACAGTGTTCCAGCAGCGGCATGAAGAAAATGATAGTAATAATGTCGGTAATAATCCAATTATCCGGTAACTTCACACTTCCCAGTGGATCTTCACGAACTAAGAAAATATCTGAATTTGTGAACATTTCAAAATGGCTTCACATCGAGCCTATGATGCCTACAAGGGTCTTTACATCCTGCTGACATGAGAATAGCATAATCTCCGCGTCAGAAGCTTGTTTCTACTTAAACATTTAATAGACTCGCGTTTTATCCACCGTGACTACTTTTGTAAGCTCAGCACATCATCCATTGCAGCTCACTCCTGGGGCTGGGAAATGTGGGCACAGTGGCCTGGTGGAACTATCACAGGAGCAATGCGTGGGTTCAGACATTTACTTTTAAGAAGCACAAACAGATTTACTTTGCGTCTGGTAACCTCAAAAGAAAGACGTTATAATCCAGAATTCGCAATACAAATCACGTTCCATCATTACCAACTGGGCAGAGCCAGGTTACGTTGGGAAATGACATAGCGGAAGTCATCGTAAACAGAAATACAGTCGCCAGTAAACTTACTTACATTAGAAAATTTTATTTTATTTTATGAACCGATAGCCATTTAAAGGATGGGGCTCTTATTTTACTTGTAATTGATTCAACTAGAGACGTTGAAAAATTTGGTGCTGGACTGTGATTCGAATTCGTTTCTCCTCTTTCGAGGATCTGAATCTCTCGGGACATTATAGTTCAACCATTTCGTCCCTTTTCGCAAGACTGCAACCTTCTCTAGGTCTCCTCCAAAGGTAAGGATGTGGGTCCGAATCCTGATCCAATACAAAAATATTCATAGTTTCAGTTCAAGCCCTATAACGTGCACACCGTCCCGCTTGTGAAAACCAACGTGCGCTTTTAATGTCTATTCATGTGTTGCCAGCAATCGCAATAGTTGTCATTATTTCTTGTCAAACACGCACACACCTTACCGTTGGTGAGTAAGCAACTGATATTTAAGCTATATTTGTGGATGCACGGTAGGCGTGTAGTTAGATTGTCACTTAGGTACAAAAGTTTGTATCCTTAGTTTAGATTCAAACACCTAGCAGCTGGTAAGGAAAACCGATACGTAACATTTGATTTTACTTAATTAACAATACGATTACGTGTTGGGTTCGTATCTCCGTCATATAACTTCACATCATGCACTTAATCTTTAAATGCATGCGCACTTTGTTACTTGAGCTTGGAGGTATATCAGACATCTTTCGTGGTTAGTTAACAGGGACGAAATTGTCTTGTTAGGAGTCCAGGTTTATTACAAAAATTGTCGTCTTTTATTTTCAAGTTTAGATTTCATTACTGGTATTGGCAAAAATTTCGGTAATTCATGACTCTTCATGGATAGCCATCAATATGATATGATTAGATTACATTAGATCAATTTTTGTTTCATAGATCATGAATACGATATTTCGTAATGATGTGTAACGTGTAATTTTAATGAAAGATTTCTTTACATACCATATTCAATTTCTTTACAACAATTTCTTACTCTCTCTCATTCTTTTTGATTTCTCTCTCTCTCTCTCTCTCTCTCTCTCTCTCTCTCTCTCTCTCTCTCTCTCTCTCTCTCTCTCTCTATCATACACACACACATTCTTTTTTTCTTTATTTGTTTGTTTTGCTCGACTATCGGCGAGGCATCAAAACGTCTCTGAATGAGCTTCTTAGTTTTTAGTACACTTACGAAATAAATATAAAAACAACTGTGAGAGTTACTGGTATATGATGCTTAGTTTTCAGTCAGTTTGGAGTATTATTAGTAACCACGCTCCAGTCCCTAAACCTAGTTACAGAAATGCGAATCAGACGCATTACGTATTCCAGGCCGTAGCAACCGCGACTTGGAGACACCAGCTATGGTCACTTCCCAGCCCGCTGTACGATCACATCGGTTCGTCTTCTTTCTGCTGGTACTGTAACTGAGATTTGACAACAAGGCAACGTATGTTTGGCAACTCTGTGATCGACGAGTTCCTTCCTGGTGCGCACGGAATTTATCCTCAAAGTTCACTTGATTTTACCTGTCATTTCCATTGAATAATCTGATTTATTATCACGTTAGGTGTAACAAAAGATTGTAAATTTACGGTTTTCAGCCCAGGAAAGTCGTTGCACGTGGAAATCGCAACTAATCTCGTCCTTTAAATAGCGGTTTACGAGTGCTAGACATTATCGAACTCGTAAGAGTAAGCTAAGACACGTACTTCTACGCCAGCTCTATGGTAATGCGCTGACCTGAGAAATAGCATCTGTTATGGTTCGCACTTCCAGTCTCGCTGACTGTAACGTTTTTATCCCTTCTGTGAAAGAGCTACAAGCAGTCAGATAAAACATCGATAAAGAAATCGCAAAAAAATACTTTCGGCTCATAGTGCAATGGTGAAAACTTACAATGCTGCACAACAGGTAACTCCTCTTCCCGCAGATGACAAACAAATTTTGGGTTTCTAGGAATACAAAACTTTACTTATGAAATGCGACATTTGCAATGCACGACGTTTTCAACAAAGAGATGGCGCAATACAGTAGCTCAAGTGGAAAGAAACACTTCCTTTTCAAATTTGTGCATCCTACACTGTTGGCTGTTCTGTGTAGGTGGCAGGTACGTGATTTTATTTCGGTGATTACAAAATAAAGTCGAATTTATGCACTGGGTAGTCGAGGCAGCTAGTTCATTGTGATTCGGTCAACCAAGTAAATGAATTTACTGAACCTGCTGCAAATTACTACAGGAAGCCTGTGTGTCAATTCTCATCCAGAGAGGTGCAACGGCGTTACGATAGAAAAATGAGCCACATACTTATAATATGCTTGTATATCTATGGACTGGGTTCGATTCCAACTTCTGTCAATGATTTTAGATAAGGAGAGACAGATTCCATTCTCTTCTGGCTACACCAAGTGAAGAAGATATAATGACATTGTGGTCTGAAATTAACATGAAAAATGATATTCCTTTACTACAAAGTAGACGTTAGGATGAATCACAATAAAGACTGGAGCGGCGACACGTAGAAACCTTTCTTATACTTGTTATTTATTTCTAGTGACGAAACAAACGCTATGTAGGCTCACAGGACATTTAGTCCATATTTTATATGAGCTTCTGTAAGTCGATAAAATCGGTTCTGATCTGGGAATGCAACTTAGACCGTACTTAACGCTGAATTTGATCCCTTCGTGAGAATACAGCACGTCTACAATTTGTTGTTTGTTCAGAACTGCAGATTCCTCAACATCTCCACATACTGCGCGTGAATGGGTTCGAATCCCGGCCCGGCACTATAGATTTCATTATGTATTATCAAGCTCTAGCATGAGAACACCTATCTGCTGGTGGATAATTATTTTAATGTTTAATGTATTTTCATTCGTTGTCACCACTAACGATATGTGACGTTTTTGACACCCAGTGAGACACAGAACTATTTGCGAGATCACTGTAAGTTCAAGATGTTAGTCCGAACTGGACAAAAATTCGGAAGCTGACGTATCTTTGTGTGTAGTCAAAAGCGATATGATGTGTGGAGCTGTATTCCCAGTGAGCACTGAACTCTTCGTCATATTATTTCTAGTTCAAACACGCTCACATGTCGCTGCTGGTGCAACAAACCCATATTTCACGTTCGTTTTCTCTAGAATATAACAGCGACAGATGCCGGGTTGGAGTCTTGGGAAGGAAAAAAATGTATGTTTCGTCTCGTCATTTCAGTTAAAACATCTAGCTACTGCCGAGAAAACCCGAAATGTCACAGTTGATTGTGCGTCGATATCTATCCGATTAAGTTCTGAGTTCGAACCCCTGTCCAACACAAAGCCTTACCTCACGGCAATTCAAATAAGTTACTTGTTAAGAACCAAGATTCAACATCTCTCGTCGTTCGTTAACAGGGACAATAGGTGCTGGGTAGGAATTCGCGTCCGGCAAAAATACTTGCGATATGTAATTTAAAGTTGGAATTTGCAAACTGGCTCTGTCTAAAATCGAGGTATATCACTCTCTGTATGCCTAATCAGGAGTGACAGTCAGTATCCGTCAGGCACGAAATCATTGCTTAGTCTGCATGACCTGAGTTTGCATCCATATGCAGAACGAGACGGTTCGTCGTGTCATTTGAAGTTCATAAATATTCTCAATTAGCTGCTCGTGAATATCTTTAATTTTTAATCTTATTTTGTGTTAAATAATAAGTACGGTATGTTACTTTGAAGAGTAAATCATGAATACGACGAATTTACCACGTGCATTACCTATCTGACGTAATAATGAGAGTGGTAAAATGTCAGGTATGTCATTTATTGTAATAAATGTGAGCTACAAGCCTTAAGGGCAGTCTTATCTGTGATAAGGTGTTCCGTGATATTTGTAGTATCGTGGTATTACTTTGCATCTTGAGTTATTGCAATACAGAACAGTTTTTTCTCGTGGTGACTTGTTGGAACCACTTTCAATAGTCAAACGACTGTACCAAGGAGCGATAAGGAGACCTGCTAGACAGTTGCGCTATGTGGGTTGCATGTGAATCAGGCGAAATTCAATTCAGGTCGTTCGGATACTATTGGGCATGAATGAACATCACGTGTATCGATTTCCATCGCGCTGGGGTAAGTCCTCCGGGATACGTTTATTCTCCTTAGTGTGTAAATATATTTGGAGCATGTCATTCAAAAACGTTTGAAACGACATAGACGGGAGCGGGTTGTTGTTAGGAGAGCAGAATGTATTAGACTCGCGGATCATGTGGTGTTATTGGCAGAGAGCGAAAGTATGACTGAAATGTTAAAAGAATTGAACAAGAGACGTGAGTAAATTGGAATGAGAAATAATAAGAAAAACGCAAAATGTCCGGTGATAGGTGCAAGAAAAGCAAGAACAACTATAATGTTAGGCAGGAAGATACACAACAATTTAGTGTTTTTAGATAACTGCGACGTGCTATTATGGACGACATTGGAAGTAATAAGGAGGTGAAAATACGTATAGCAATTGCCAACGAGACGTTTCATAACAGGAGGCTTTTATGTGGGTGCGTTGATAGGGGATAAAATAGGCAGGCACAGTGAGAAATGAGGTGGTGTTGATTGGGAGAACAGAGAGAAATTTTAAAGGTAGCAGGATGAGCAAACACAATTGGCATGGACACTGAATGAGAAGAGATTGTTTATTGATGGTATGAAGGAAATGGTGAATGCAAGAAGAAGAAGAAGAAGAAGAAGAAGAAGAAGAAGAAGACGCAGAACATACCAGGTGGTGGACAGCGTAAGAACAGAAAATAGTTGTGAGAAAACAAGAGGGTAACAAATGATGGGACTGCATGGAGAACTACATGTGAAGACCTGCCCTAGGGCAGAACACTCACGGTGGTGGTGTTGATGAAGAGGAGACTTATGTAGGACATTTTGCAAAACGCCCATTTTCTTGTAATCCAAATTTAAACAAAACATAGGCAGCTTATAATTTGTAGTCTATAACCGACCGTGAATTGCGTGACAGATGGAACTTGCCAGTATACCAGTTATTAGGACTTATTCCCACTCCACTGACGTATGGAGCGTGCGAACCGTGGCTGCTTAAAAGCCTCTGTGCGTGCTGTGCTTAGTCTCTTCTGGTCTTCACGCTTCCTACAGTTACAATACGTAGGCGGTTTCAGTATATTCCATTCCTACTTTCATCATGTAACGTCAGTTCTAGAAACTTTCTAATTAGGTCTCCTCGAGATACTTTACTCTTCCACGGGATAGTCTGTGTCTACCATGAACTGTCCGTTAGTCAGTAAGTGGAATAACTGGTTTTCCGACACATGTCGCCATGTAACTGTCGCCCTGTCTCCACGCCAGAGAGACGGAAATTCTGTGTGCCACATTTGAAGATGAGTCTGTAAAGGTTACAAAACTAGTTAATGGAATTACAAATAGTTGAAAAAGTGAGTTTTTGCAGTTTTCCGTATTTACATTCAATGCACTAGTCACAGGCTCTAGGCGATCCTTAGGGGACAAGCTTAGTCGGTTGAGAGCGTGATGTGTCCCTCCGAGATTAATTTCACCTGGGCTTTAAGCGACTCACCGGTCAGCATTTACAGAGCTGCCAACTACATCTCACACCGGGAATATGACCAGGATTGGTTTGCATCGCAGCCTACGGAAGAGAACGCAAATCGAACGATCATTCGCAGTCATTCCCTCCATTGACTACCATTCGCCTATATTCAACAGTTAAGGATTCCTCCGGAAATATTCCAAGTAGACTTTCTCTGGATATTTTACGTTTCTTTCCAAGCGCCTGCCTGTTCAATTTGATCAGAAACTGTGTGACATTCTCCAACGGGTCAAAAAACCTGTGACCATTCGTGCCGCCCTTCTCTGTATACATTCAGTATCGCCGGGCAGTTGTATCTGATTAGGATCCAAGAATCTCGAGCAATATTCGGGGATGGGTCGCAAGCGTGATTTGTAAGCAATTTCTTTTGTACACTGATTGTATTTTCCTAGAATTCTACCAACGAATTGCAGCCATCCACCGTATTTCCCTAAGACTGCGACTATGTGACGGTTCCATTTCAAATCTCTAGAAATTTTTACACCCAGGTATTCATGTGGGTTGAGCGATAGCGAATTTGACTCGCTGCACTATACTCGTAGGATAAGGTTATATCGTTTTGTGAACCGAACAATTTTACATTTCGGGAACATTTAAACTAAGTTGTCATGCTTTGCACTACACTGAAATCTTATGAAGGCGTGACTTCTTTCAAACAGAACTTTATTACAGGCAACAGCATCATTTGCGAAAACACTGAAGTTCAAAATAGACCGCGTAACCACGGCCCCCTTCTCCCCTCCAAATTGCTGTCTGAAAACTGGAAGTCCCATTTGTAAAACACCTTCAGAAGTTCGTTCACATTCCGTATCAGTTAATGTGTTAAAAACTTGACCTGAAGAAACATAACCCTTTGCAGTTGAAGACGCTCAGTTGTAAGAGAAGCTAGTTTTTCGAAAACGTCTCAATATTTATGTACTGAACTAGGTGTTGTACAATTCTATAATTTTCAGGTACATTCGGCGACGTTTATGGATACTGTCTGACAAATGTGTTGCGAATAAAGTGAGTAGTAAAGAAGTAATGAAGTGAAACATCAAGCCTGATGCTGACACCTTACTGCACGAACAGCGAAAATGTAGAAGTGATAAAAGTCTTTTTCCTTTCATCATTCTGTCAGGGATGTCAGAGGGAAAAAAAGTTTCGCCAAGTTTCGAAATTATGTGTGAAGTTTGTTGGAAGTCGCCACGTGCTGCCTTTCACAAATGCTCGGTGAATATAGTCTCGATAATTTGCGCGCCATGAAATTATGCTGCCTTAGACGAGTACGCAGTTTCTAACTTTTAACGCCCGACTTATTGCGTAAACCTATGCCTTTAAATGAAGGACGGAAGGAGGATTGCATTTAATGTGCTATCGATGTCGAGGTCATTAGAGACGGAGCAGGAGTTGGCACTGCGTCAGGGAAGGGTAAAAGAAGTCCGCCGTTCCCTTTCAAAGGAACCATCCCAGCATTTACTTGGAGCGATTCAGGAAAGTTACGGAAAACGTATCAGGATGGCCGGATGCGGATTTAAACGTCATCCTCCCGAATGCGAGTCTAGTGTACTAGTTGACAGCTCGTCGTGTAGAAGCTAGCGTTGTTGGTGATGGGATTCCGGGTTCGATTCACGGCTGGGTTGCTTTCTCCGCCCGGGAAGTAGGTGTCTGTGGTGTCATCATTTCATCATCATCCGTGAAGGTGGCGAAACTGGACTGTGTAAAGGTTGGGGCTTTGTACAGGCACTGATAACCGTGCAGTTAAGCGCCCCAAAAACAAATCATCATCATCATCATCATACCATGTAATAACCACTGCGGCAGCTCGTTCGGTATACATTTAAATGAGCAGATTAAGTCAGCATTTTTAGTATTTACATTGACATCGTTCTTCATAAATGAAAGCAGGAACTATGACAAGACAAAGGAATTGGGATAACGAATGAGAAATACCTGATTGTGCTTCTGTTTGTAGATGACATGATTCACGTTCACGAAATGACCTCCAAAGATCTATATACCACCTGAACGAAATATGCAATGAATACAACTTTAAAATTTCTAGGAACAAAACGAAAATAAGTGCACTCCGAGGAAAATACTCAGTCAGTTTAAAACTAGTTTTGGATAATCCTGCTTTAGAACTGGTCTCTTAATCTTTCATTTACGCTACGCTGTAAGATCTGATTTTTACTCTGATACTTAAAATAAATTACACAAATTCTAAGCTGTTTGTGACACTATTATCTGAATATTGGGCAATAAAGTACAAAAAGATTGTCCCGAAATTCTATAACGTGGTCGCGGTTCCTGTATTATGCTATGAAAGCGAAAACATGGTTAAAAAAAAAGCAAAAAAAATCACACGGCAGAGATGAGGTTCCTAAGAAATTCGAAGAGCTGCACAACAAGAAATGATTAGGAATGAAGATACTAGAGAAAAATTAAGTATTTTCAACAGAAACTAAAAAATTCAAAAATATCGTGAAGACTGGTGAGAATGCTACGTCCCAGACTTCCCCAAAATATTCTGAACTACAAGCGGAATGGAAGACGTGATATTGAAAGGCCTCGGACGTGGGAGCAATTTCGTTTGAGAGACTATCCCGCGCGGCGACTACTGAAGTACTTATACATTATAGAATTCTTAAGTTATACAACCAAAATAAGTAAGTTTTAATGTAGTTTACGTTCACTGATGCAAAAAAAAAATTCTTGCTTTTTAAAGTGGGCTATGTTCTTTCTAAGGGTTCAAACTGTCTCCATGACAAATTTGAACAATATCTGTTAAGCGGTTTGGACTCTAAAACGAAACAGACTGTGTTACAAAGTAGAAAAGCAACTGAGAGAAAGAAGCAGCGTCGGTTTCTGCAGGAGGCGGCCATCATTTTGTAGGGCACGCTCGGTTCAAGTCGTGACTGATTTGATCGGTATATAGGGATGGGGAGCGCCGCATCACGCACCACACTCATCTACATCTATATTTATACTCCGCAAGCCACCCAACGGTGTGTGGCGGAGGGCACTTTACGTGCCACTGTCATTACCTCCCTTTCCTGTTCCAGTCGCGTATGGTTCGCGGGAGGAAAGACTATCTGAAAGCCTCTCTCTAATTTTACATTCGTGATCTCCTCGGGAGGTATAAGTAAGGGGAAGCAATATATTCGATACCTCATCCAGAAACGCACCCTCTCGAAATCTGGCGAGCAAGCTACACCGCGATGAAGAGCGGCTCTCTTGCAGAGTCTGGCACTTGAGTTTGTCAAACATCTCCGTAACGCTATCACGGTTACCAAATAACCCTGTGACGAAACGCGCCGCTCTTCTTTGAATCTTCTCTATCTCCTCCGCAAACCCGATCTGGTACGGATCCCACAGCGATGAGCAATACTCAAGTATAGGTCCAACGAGTGTTTTGTAAGCCACCTCCTTTGTTGATGAACTACAGTTTCTAAGGACTCTCGCAATGGATCTCAACCTGGTACGCGCCTTACCAACAGTTAATTTTATATGATCATTCCACTTCAAAAAGTTCCGCACGCATACTCCGAGATATTTTACAGAAGTAACTGATACCAGTGTTTGATCCGCTATCATATAATCATACAATAAAGGATCCTTCTTTCTATGTATTCGCAATACATTACATTTGTATATGTTAAGGGTCAGTTGCCACTCCCTGCACCAAGGGCCTATCCGCTGCAGATCTTCCGGCATTTCGCTACAATTTTCTAATGCTGCAACTTCTGTGTATGCTACAGAATCATCCGCGAAAAACCGCATGGAACTTCCGACACTATCTACTACCTCATTTATATATATTGTGAAAAGTAATGGTCCCATAACACTCCCCTGTGGCACGCCAGAGATTATTTTAACGTCTGTAGACGTCTCTCCAGTGATAACAACATGCTGTGTTCTGTTTGTTAAAACTCTTCAATCCAGCCACAGAGCTGGTCTGATATTCCGTGGGCTCTTACTTTACTTATCAGGCGACAGTGCGGAACTGAATCTAACGCCTTCCGGAAGTCGAGAAAAATAGCATCTACCTGGGAGCCTGTATCTAATATTTTCTGGGTCTCATGAACAAATAAAGTGAGTTGGGTCTCACACGATGGATGTTTCCGGAATCCGTGTTGATTCCTACAGAGTAGATTCTGGGTTTCCAAAAACTACATGATACTCGAGCAAAAAACATGTTCTAAAATTCTACAACAGATCGACGTCAGAGATATAGGTCTATAGTTTTGCGCATCTGCTCTACGACCCTTCTTGAAGACTCGGACTACCTGTGCTCTTTTCCAATCATTTGGAGCCTTCCGTTCCCCTAGAGACTGGCGGTACACGGCTGTTAGAAGGGAGGGCAAGTTCTTTCTCGTAATGTGTAGAATCGAATTGGTACCCCGTCAGGTCCAGTGGACTTTCCTCTGTTGAGTGATTCCAGTTGCTTTTCTACTCCTTGGACACTTATTTCGATGTCAGCCATTTTCTAGTTTGTGCTAGGATTTAGAGAAGGAACTGCAGTGCGGTCTTCCTCTATGAAACATCTTTGGAAAAAGGTGTTTAGTATTTCAGCTTTACGCCTGTCATCCTCTGTTTCAATGCCATCATCACCCCGGAGTGACTGGACATGCTGTTTCTAACCACTTACTGATTTAACGTGAGACCAGAACTTTCTAGGATATTCTGTCAAGTCGGTACATAGAATTTTACTTTCGAATTCACTGAACGCTTCACGCATAGCCCTCCTTACGCTAACTTTGACATCGTTTAGCTTCTGTTTGTCTGAGAGGTTTTGGCTGCGTTTATACTTGGAGTGGAGCTGTCTTTGCTTTCGCAGTAGTTTCCTAACTTTGTTGTTGAACCACGGTGGGTTTATCCCGTCCCTCACAGTTTTACTCTACACGTACCTGTCTAAAATGCATTTTACGATTGCCTTGAACTTTTTCCATAAATACGCAACATTGTCAGTGTCAGAACAGAAATTTTCGTTTTGATCTGTTAGGTAGACTGAAATCTGCCTTCTATTACTCTTGCTAAACACGTAAACCTTCCCCCCTCTTTTTATATTCCTATTAACTTCCATATTCAGGGATGTTGCAACAGCCTTATGATCACTGATTCCCTGTTCTGCACATACAGAGTCGAAAAGTTCGGGTCTGTTTGTTATCAGTAGGTCCAAGATGTTATCTCCACGAGTCGGTTCTCTGTTTAATTGCTCGAGGTAATTTTCGGATAGCGCACTCAGTATAATGTCACTCGATGCTCTGTCCCTACGACCCATCCTAAACATCTGAGTGTCCCAGTCTATATCTGGTAAATTGAAATCTCTACCTAAGACTATAACTTGCTGAGAAAATTGATGTGAAATGTATTCCAAATTTTCTCTCAGTTGTTCTGCAACTAATGCTGCTGGATCGGGAGGTCGGTAAAAGGAGCCAATTATTAACCTAGCTCGGCTGTTGCGTGTAACCTCCACCCATAATAATTCACAGGAACTATCCACTTCTAATTCACTACAGGATAAACTTCTACTAACAGCGACTAACTCTCCACCACCGGTTGCATGCAATCTATCCTTTCTACCTGTCTGTACCTTTGTAAAAATTTCGGCAGAATTTCTCTCTGGTTTCAGCCAGCTTTCTGTACCTATAACGATTTCAGCTTCGGTACTTTCTATCAGCGCTTGAAGTTCCGGTACTTTACCAACGCAGCTTCGACATTTTACCATTACAATACCGATTGCTGCTTGGTCCCCTCATGTCCTGCTTTGCCCCGAACTCGTTGAGGCTGCCGCCCTTTTTGTACTTGCCCAATGCCATCTAACCTAAAAAACCGCCCAGCCCACGCCACACAACCCCTGCTACCCGTGTAGCCGCTTGTTGCGTGTAGTTGACTCCTGACCTATCCAGCGGAACCCGAAACCCCACCACCCTATGGCTCAAGTCGAGGAATCTGCAGCCCACACGGTCGCAGAACAATCTCAGCCTCTGATTCAGACCCTTTACTCAGCTCTTTACCAAAGGTCAGCAGTCAGTCCTATCGACGATGCTGCAGATGGTGAGCTCTGCTTTCATCCGGCTAGCGAGACTGGCAGTCTTCACCAAATCAGATAGCCAGGGAGGGTTTCCTCCGATCCATAGCGACACACATCATTGGTGCCGACATGAGCGACCACCTGCAAATGGGTGCAACCTGTACCCTTCATGGCATCCGGAAGGACCCTTTCCACATCTGGAATGACCCACCCCGGTATGCACACGGATTGCACATTGGTTTTCTTCGCCTCTCTTGCTGCCATATCCTTAAGGGGCCCCATTACGCGCCTGACGTTGGAGCTCCCAACTACCAGTAAGACCACCCTCTGCGACTGCTCGGATCTTGCAGACTGAGGGGCAACCCCTGGAACAGGACAAGCAGCCACGTCAGGCCGAAGATCAGTATCAGCCAGTGACAACCCCGGACTTGCGCCCTTCTGAGCTCAGCTTGATTCCTGACGTGAAGGTAGCGTTCTCGCTTTCCGCGTCTGGGTTCCGGGGTTCGATTCACGGCGGGGTCAGGGATTTTGTCTGCCTCGTGATGGCTGGATGTTGTGTGATGTCCTTAGGTTAGTTAGGTTTAAGTAGTTCTAAGTTCTAGGGGACTGATGACGATAGATGTTAAGACCCATAGTGCTAAGAGTCATTTGAACCATTTGTCGAACTTTGGGGT
Organism: Schistocerca gregaria; assembly: GCF_023897955.1. Classification (NCBI taxonomy): domain Eukaryota; kingdom Metazoa; phylum Arthropoda; class Insecta; order Orthoptera; family Acrididae; genus Schistocerca; species Schistocerca gregaria. The sequence continues at coordinate 15,961,115 of NW_026061795.1, read as the reverse complement.
ATTCGGTTCGGAGCTGTTATGGAGATACGTCAGACAATAGACCGCTCCATTCGAACTACCTATACAACTGGCGTAGTTAGGGGTATCTTGCTCTTTCGACATCACTGGCGATGGCTTATATACATGAGCTGTTCAAAAAATATCCGACCTTTTTTAATTGTTGAAATCAACAATGGTATCAGGGCGCGCATGCGCTCATGTTTTCAGGCATATTTAGCACACATACCTGATTTTCTCCACTACTTTGGAACGCTTGCAAGTGGTACACGTTGGATTTAGTATTCTGAGCAAAATGACGTCTTTACATCACATTTGGCTCCAAGCTTGGCGATTCTCAAGTTGAAACCATCGTGTGTTTGTGGACAAAGTAATGGGTACTGCAGGGCTAAAGGAGTGGTACAACCATTTCGAAGGTAGCCGCTAATCAATGAAGACAGAAGCCAGTTAAGGTACGCCCGCAGTATCCGCAAATCAGGTCGTTACTGATCCCGCAATATTGCTGGTGAAGCAGAATGGACGAATCACTATCAGAGAAGTTGCAGTCTAATCTAAAAGCCGTAAAGTCAACTAAATAACTAGGTGTTACAATAACTAACGTCCGCCCGCGGTAGCTGAGTGGTCAGCACGACAGACTGTCAATCCTAAAAGACCGGGTTAGATTCCCGGCTGGGTCGGAGATTTTCTCCGCTCAGGGACTGGGTGTTGTGTTGTACTAATCATCATTTCATCCCCATCGACGCGCAAGTCGCCGAAGTGGCGTCAAATCGAAAGACTTGCACCAGGCGAACGGGCTACCCGATGGGAGGCCCTCGTCACACGCCATTATTATTATACAATAACGAACAACTTAAATTGGAAAGAACACATAGAAAATGTTGCGGTTAAGGCTAACCAAAGACTGCGTTTTATTGGCACGACACTTATAAAACGTAACAGACCTACAAAGGAGACTGCCTACACTACGCTTCTCCGTCCTCTTTTAGAATACTGCTGGAAGATGTGGGATCCTTACAAGATAGGACTTACGGAGTAGATCGAAAAAGTCCAAAGAAAGGCAGCACGTTTTCTATTATCGCGAAATATGAGAGAGTGTGTCACACAAATGATACTGGATTTGGGCTGGACATCATTAAAAGAAAAGCGTTTTTCGTTGCGACAGTATCTTCTCACGAAATTCCAATCACCAACTTTTTCCTCCGAATGCGAAAATATTTTGTTGACACCGACCTACGTAGGGAGAAACGACCACAACGATAAAATAAGGGAAGTCAGAGCTCGTATGGAAAGACACAGGTGATCATTCTTTCCGGGTGCTATGCGAGATTGGAATAATAGAGACTTGTGAAGGTGGTTCGATGAACAATCTGCCATGCACTTAAATGTGACTTGCAGAGTATCCATGTAGATGCAAGTATAGGTGGTCACATTTTTACTATCCCCTGTATGTGCATATCGCTTCACACGACCTTTGTTACCTCAATGTCGATATCGGCATCATTTTCGAAATATGTGAGCTTACTTATATTATCTGTAATGTTAATATACAACAGGAACAATAAGGCTCCCAACACACTTCCCTCTGGCACAAGTGGTTACTTTTACACGTATAGATGAACTCTCCATTTAGGATGAGATGATGTGTCCCCCCTACAAAAATATTTTATTGGCCGTACTTTATACGATGCAGGCAAACGGTCAACTACAATTGTTGTTTACTGTGCGGTAACCTCTAGCGTATCAGAAGCGGTGTAGGAAAATGTTTTCAAATGAGTATACGCACTCGTATTTCGGCAGGTGCACAGTTTTGCCATTTCAATTTTTGCACGTTTTTACAGATACCTTTTCGAAAATTTCGAGCAAAACAAATCGAAATCTTTATTACATCACGAAACAATGAAGAAGCAAATGCGGGTTTGTTCGCAAGCCCGAAGCATTATCTGGTACAAGAATCATTGATTTTAATAAAGTAGCTGTCGATAGGATTTTTTCGTTGCTAACAAATGTAACTGACAATCACAAACTAATGACTTCTCAAATAACTAATTGTGATGAAACAGGCGTCTCGGTTAATGCTAAAAACCAATCGAACATCGCAGCTTGCAAAGGGAACCGTCCAGTGCGATCGTTAACCTCTGCAGAAAGGGGCGAAACTGCAACCATCCTCATTAGTACGTCAGCAAGCCGAGCTGACATTCCTCCTACGATTATTCTTCCACTAAAGAAGAAGCAGAAAGAATTTGAGTTAGGACTGACAGCAGGAGGTTGCGCTGAGGTCCACAGCACCGCATGGATGGCCACAGAGTCATTCTTTGTATGGTTTCCACAATTAGTGGTATTTTCTAAGACATCAAAGCACGTCCCAGTTCTCCTTATATCAGATGGCCACTCAGCTCATACCACGAACAATGACGTTATGGACTACGCGAGGGAGAGTGGCGTTTCTTCACCACCACATTGCTCTCACAGACTTCAGCCGCTTGATGTTTGTTTTATAAATCCTCGTTATAGTGATCAGCTTCGAAAATGGCTGCGAAGCCACGCAGTGAAAGTCGTAACTATCTTTGAAATTTCAACGCTTTTTGGTTCAGCTTTCGTCTAAAGCGCAACAATGAAAACCGCTATTAAAGGTTTCGAAGCTACTGCAATATGGCCCACGGACCCATCCATATTCAAGACTCACACTTCCTATCGGCACGCACAACTGACAGCGGACGTGATAGGCTGTCAGATGAAGGGGTTATTATATCTGAACAATTCGAATTGCCTCCAACTAGCACACCAGCTGAAAAAGACGACTCAAACGGGCTGGATAATCAAGGGGACGAGGTTTCAGCGAATTGTTACAATGAACTGCCGCCTAAGAATTACAAAGTTATTGGGGCTAATTGTTCTAATCTTGGGTGCTCTTGGATGACAACTGACAACACGACCTCTTCATTTCATATTTCACCTGAGATTCTGATTTTCTTGTCAAAAGTTAACGAAAGCAAGAAAAGAGCGAGACTGAAAAGGGGAACAACGTTGTTTTAACTCATTCGCCGTACAAAAAAGAGTTAAAAGTCATTAATGGGAGAAATAGAAAAAAGAACTTTGACAAAGAAGAAAGAGCAAACAGAAAACTTTTTGCGAAAGAGAATAAAATTAAGAACTCAAAAACGAGAGAAAGAGCCTGAAGATAAATGGAAGAAAGGAGTAAGAATACTATACTAACGAGAGTGATTATGAGGTAAGTTCTGACTGTCAGTGTGTATATTGTGGTGGGTTATATTCAAAATCAGTTGGAGGTTGGGTCGCTTGTTCCACGTGCAAAAAATGGACACACGATTCTTGTGCAGGAATAGATAGCGAAGATGGTGAGTGTCTCCCCGTGTGTGAATTTTGTAAACAGCCTCAAGAAAAGGATACGATACATGAAAACTGTAGTTTGACATTAATACTCACTTTAAACTAAAAAAAATACCGAGCAAGCCAATATTTTCTGCATTTCCGATAATTTTATACGTTTTTGTAATCACTTGTATTTACCACCCCATTCTGCCGCGTGCAAATGATATAAATTTCTGTTTTTGAGTGAGAAAATATTGTTGTTTTATTTTATGGCAATGTTCTTATATTTTTGTGATTAATACATCATAATGTGTTCATATAAAAATTTGTAACTCTCTTATTTATCAATTTTGTACATTTAATCAAAGTTTTCAACTGTGTACCCCATTATACCTTGGATTCCCCAACGTGTCGGATAAGAAAGATAAAAATACAATCACTACTCGTTTCTTCAACGACAATTTAAGCTGTGTTCTGTGGTTCCTCCCAGAGTTCATCACGATATATTCCGAAGAAAATCATAGTTAACGAACGTTATAAATTGCTCTAGAAACGAAGGCAATCCCAGTTAACATTTAATAAGGCCACTGGTATCCTTCGAAATGCAACTAATCAAAGTAATGCAGAACGTCGTGGGTCACAGCGGATGGGTGGAATCGAAATATGACATTTACCCACGATCGCTTCTTTTTGTCAATTCGTGCCATTAATTTCTCTGCTCCCTAATCTGATTTCGTATCTCCCCATCAGCTATTCGATCAAAACTTTTTTAGCATTCTTCTACACCACCACATTTCGGAAGTTTCTAGTCGTCTCCTGTTTGGGGAACCAGGCATGTTAACTGCTGATTCGCAATATATTTATTCCGAAAGGCAAAAGGAACCCAGAAAACAATGAAAATCATTTTATTTATTGGTGACTGTACCAGTTTGATTTACACTTAGTGCGAATATGAAAGTATTTTATTCCAAATCCTTATTTGAAGGTACTAAAATGTCGGTTTAAATGGCAGCTTGCTATGTAAGACATGCCCACTTGTTTCTCTGTGCCATATCTTCTTTGAGATGATAAGCCTAGGGACATTTTACCCGTAGTTTTTGAGCTTTCACCTATTGAATACATTTTTTCTTGTCTCGTAGTCAGTTGTTTGCTACAGTAATAACGTTTCTGAACAAAACAAATGCCAAGATCTACCCACAAAGTTTTCGAGAGAAGTTCTAGAAGACTTGCAAGAAATAAAAAAGTAAATATCATGAAACAAATGTTATGTTTTTGTACAGCATGCATACTATTGGAAAGTGAAAGAAACTATGAATTTAAATGAGTGCATGTACGACGTTAAGTGCAATGCAACTTTAAATTTTCCGTAACTTTTCTAACTAAATGTACCTTTCCTCTCAAACCATTTATCCCAGAACCATGGAATTCTAACGGTCAGTTTTCTTACTCGAGGGCATGAAGAGTCGAGGGATATGAAAGGGAAGCAGTGGTTGGGAAGGGAGTGAGACAGGGTTGTAGCCTATCTCCGATGTTATTCAATCTGTTTGCTGAGCAAGCAGTAAAGAAAACAAAAGAAAACTTCGGAGTAGGAATTAAAAACCATGGAGAAGTTGTATTATAATGAACACTATGGTCTTTTTATTTTTGAAATTTGCCTGCAAAACCTCTCTTTCAAAATTTTTCTAAAAATTTCAGTATTAATATATTATTCATGAAAAATTGTCAGCTTGTTGGAAAACAGTGGAAATGCATGTAAGTAATGTTTGGTGTTTTACCGTTAATATAACACAACTTAGAATAAGGATCATATAAATAGATCAGTTAACATGGTGGAGATGGAAGATACGTTCTCCCCGTGAATATTGTGTTTAAAAACAAATGAATATTTGCAAATCAACAGCTCATTTCATGAAGTCATAACTAGAAGTGAATAATCTCCACAAAAATTGGTAAGTTAATTACTTTGGTGCAAGAAAGTCTCCATCATTAAGGAGAACGATGTTTTCAATAACTTGCCGGCAGCCACAAAAAGCTTTACTACTGACAGATTTCAGTTTACGAGGAGCCTAAAGGATTTCTTGCTAACCATCTCTTCCGACACCATTAATGAATTGAATTATTTATTAGAACTAGCGCGCGCGCGCGATTGAGAGAGTGTGTGTGTGTGTGTGTGTGTGTGTGTGTGTGTGTGTGTGTGTGTGTGTGTGTGTTAGAGAGAGAGAGAGAGAGAGAGAGAGAGAGAGAGAGAGAGAGAGAGAGAGAGAGAGGGGGGGGGGGTCAAATAATACGTGTACAATCAGAAGTGTGACTAAATTTTCATTCCTCGTTCATGATCAGTCCATTTGCGGTCTGTGGATAGTAAATTAGCATATTATTTTCCCATTGAGTATCTCCCCATTATGGATCAATTTCAATGGAAAGTACATATAATCTAACCCTCTTGTCTGCCCCACTTCTGTTGAAGGTTACACATCACACAAATACCTTGTTGTTGTTGTTGTTGTCTTCAGTCCACAGACTGGTTTGATGCAGCTCTCCATGCTACTGTATCGTCTGGAAGCTTCATCTCCCAGTACCCACTGCAACCTACATCCTTGTGAATCTGCTTAGTGTATTCATCTCCTGGACTCCCTCCTCGATTTTTACCCTCCACGCTGCCCTCCAATATTAAATTCGTGATCCCTTAATGCCTCAGAACGTGTCCTACCATCCGACCCCATCTTCTAGTCAAGTTGTGCCACAAAGTTCTCTTCTCCCGTATCCTATTCAATACCTCCACATTAGTTATGTGATCTACCCATCTAATCTTCAGCATTCTTCTGTAGCACCACATTTCGAAAGCTTCTATTCTCTTCATGTTCAAACTATTTATTGTCCATTATTCACCTCCATACGTGGCTACACTGCATACAAATACTCGGAGAAAAGACTTCCTGATACCTAAAGCTATACTCGATGTTAGCAAATTTTTCTTCTTTAGAAACACTTTTCTTACCATTGACAGTCTACATTTTATATCCTCTCTACTTCGACCGTCATCAGTTATTTTGCTCCCTAAATAGCAAAACTCCTTTACTACTTTAAATGTCTCATTTCCTAATCTAATTCCCTCAGCATCACCCACCTTAATTCGACTACATTCCATTATCCTCGTTTTGCTTTTATTGATGCTGATCTTATATCATCCCTTCAGGACACTTCATTCTGTTCAGCTACTCTTCTAGGTTCTTTGCTGTCTCTGAATTACAAAGTCATCGGCAAACCTCAAGGTTTTAGTTTCTTATCCATGGATTTTAATTTCTACTCAGAATTTTTCTTTTGTTTCCTTTACTGCTTGCTCAATAAAGAGATTGAATAACATTGGGGATAGTCTACAACCCTGTCTCATTCCCTTCCCAACCACTGCTTCAATTTCATATCCCTTGAATCTTATAACTGCCACCTGCTTTCTGTACAAATTGTAAATTGAATTCGCTCCCTGTATTTTACCCCTGCCACCTTCAGAATTTGAAAGAGAGTATTCCAGTCAACATTGTCAAAAGATTTCCCTAAGTCTACAAATGTTAGAAACGTAGGTTTGCCTTTCCTTAATCTACTTAATAAGGTAAGTCGTGGGGTCAGTATTGCCTCACATGATCCAGTATTTCTACGGAATCCTAACTGGTCTTCCCTGAGGTCGGCTTCTACCATTTTTTCCATTCGTCTGTAAAGAATTTGCGTTAGTATTTTGCAGCTGTGACTTATTAAACTGATAGTTCGCTAATTTTCACATCTGTCAACACCTGCTTTCTTTGAAATTGGAATTATTTCATTCTTCTTGAAGTCTGACGGTATTTCGGCTGTCTCATGCATCTTGCTCATCAGACGGTAACGTTCTGTCAGAGTTGGGTCTCCCAAGGCTGTCAGTAGTTCTAATGGAATGTTGCCTACTCCCGGGATCTTGTTTCGATTAAGGTCTTTCAGTGCTCTGTCAAACTCTTCACGCAGTATGTCATCTCCCATTTCATCTTCATCTACATCCTCTTCCATTTCCATTATATTGTCCTGAAGTACACTGCCCTTGTATAGATCCTCTATATACAACTTCCACCTTTCTGCATTCCCTTCTTTGCTGATAACAGGGTTTCCATCTGAGCTCTAGATATGCATACAAGTGAATCTCGTTTCTCTAAAGGTCTCTTTAATTTTCCTGTAGGCAGTATCTATCTTACCCCTAGTGATATGCGCCTCTACATCCTTACGTTTGTCCTCTAGATATCCCTGCTTAGCCATTTTGCACTTCCTGTCGATCTCATTTTGAGACATTAGTATTTCTTTTTGCCGGCTTAATTTACTGCATTTTTGTATTTTCTCCTTTCATAAATTAAATTCAATATATCTTCTGTTACCCTCTTTCTCTGCGCATGTCAAGTTCCGTAGGCCCAAATTGAGGAGCAAATCTTAAAGGTCATGGAACGTGTCAGTATCTACATCTACATCCGTACTCCGCAAGCCGCCTAACGGTGTGTGGCGGAGGGTACCCTGAGTACCTCTATCCGTTCTCCCTTCTATTCCAGTCTCGTATTGTACGTGGAAAGAAGGATTCTCGGTATGCTTCTGTGTGGGCTCTAATCTCTCTGATTTTATCCTCGTGGTCTCTTCGCGAAATATAAGTAGGAGGGAGCAATACACTGTTTGACTCTTCGGTGAAGGTATGTTCTCGAAACTTCAACAAAAGCCCATGCAAAGCTACGGAGCGTCTCTCCTGCAGAGTCTTCCACTGTAGGTTATCTATCATCTCCGTAACGCTTTCGCGATTACTAAATGATCCTGCAACGAAGCGCGCTGCTCTCCGTTGGATCTTCTCTATCTCTTCTATCAAACCTATCTGGTGTGGATCCCACACTGCTGAGCAGTATTCAAGCAGTGGGCGAACAAGCGTACTGTAACCTACTTCCTTTGTTGTCGGATTGCATTTCCTTAGGATTCTTCCAATGAATCTCAGTCTGGCATCTGCTTTACCGACGATCAACTTTATATGAACATTCCATTTTAAATCACTCCTAATGCGTACTCCCAGATAATTTATGGAATTAACTGCTTCCAGTTGCTGACCTGCTATTTTGTAGCTAAATGATAAGGGACCTATCTTTCTATACATTCGCATCACATTACACTTGTCTACATTGAGATTCAATTGCCATTCCGTGCACCATGCGTCAGTTCGCTGCAGATCCTCCTGCATATCAGTACAATTTTCCATTGTTGCAACCTCTCGATACACCACAGCATCATCTGCAAAAAGCCTCAGGGACTTTCCGATGTCATCCACCAGGTCATTTATGAATATTGTGAATAGCAACGGTCCTATGACACTCCCCTGCGGCACACCTGATATCACTCTTACTTCGGAAGACTTCTCTCCATTGAGAATGACATGCTGCGTTCTGTTATCTAGGAACTCCTCGATCCAAGCACACAACTGATCTGATAGTCCGTATGCTCTTACTTTGTTCATTAAACGACTGTGGGGAACTGTGTCAAACGCCTTGCGGAAGTCAAGAAACACGGCATCTACTTGTGAACCCGTGTCTAAGGACCTCTGAGTCTCGTGGACGAATAGCGCGAGCTGGGTTTCACACGGCCGTCTTTTTCGAAACCCATGCTGATTCCTACAGAGTAGATTTCTAGTCTCCAGAAAAGGCATTATACTCGAACATAATACGTGTTCCAAAATTCTACAACTGATCGACGTTAGAGATATAGGTCTATAGTTCTGCACATCCGTTCGACGTCCCTTCTTGAAAACGGGGATGACCTGTGCCCTTTTCCAATCCTTTGGAACGCTTCGCTCTTCTAGAGACCTACGGTACACCGCTGCAAGAAGGGGGCAAGTTCCTTCGCGTATTCTGTGTAAAATCAAACTGGTATCCCATCAGGACCAGAGGCCTTTCCTCTTTTGAGCGATTTTAATTGTTTCTCTATCCCTCTGTCGTCTATTTCGATATCTACCATTTTGTCAACTGTGCGACTTCAAGAGAAGGAAGCACAGTGCAGTCTTCCTCTGTGAAACAGCTTTGGAAGAAGACATTTAGTATTTCGGCCTTTAGTCTGTCATCCTCTGTTTCAGTACCATTTTGGTCACAGAGTGTCTGGACATTTTGTTTTGATCCACCTACCGCTTTGACATAGGACCAAAATTTCTTATGATTTTCTGCCAAGTCAGTACATAGAACTTTACTTTCGAATTCATTGAAAGCCTCTCGCATAGCCCTCCTTACACTACATTTCGCTTCGCGTAATTTTTGTTTGTCAGCAAGGCTTTGGCTATGTTTATGTTTGCTGTGAAGTTCCCTTTGCTTTATGATCGCTGATTCCCTGTTCTGCATTAACTGATTCAAATAGTTCGGGTCTGTTTGTCACCAGAAGGTCTAATATATTATCGCCACGAGTCGGTTCTCTGTTTAACTGCTCAAGGTAGTTTTCAGATAAAGCACTTAAAAATATTTCAATGGATTCTTTGTCCCTGCCACCCGTTATGAACGTTTGAGTCTCCCAGTCTATATCCAGCAAAATTAAAATCTCCTCCCAGAACTATAACATTTCCCTAAGGGGCTCCATCACTAGCCTAACGTTGGAGCTCCCAATAACTAATAAACCCCTCCCCCCGTGTGCCTGCTCGGACCTTGCTGAAGGAGCAGCCACATGTCCATTCACAGGCAGAGCGGGCGATGCCACACGGCCAGCCTCCACATTGACCCTCCGCCTCGTGCGCCGCGAACGCCACTGAACCCGCCACTCCCCTTGGGGAGAGGGTGGCCCAACCGCGCCCGGTACCCGCGAAGATCTCTCGACAGCAGGGACAGTGGGTGAAGCATCTAATACCTGGGGTGCACCATGCGACGCACCAGACTCCCCACTGCCGCTACACTCCGAGGCAGCAGCCTGAAGACGGCTGACCGCGGCCATCAACACGCTCAGCTGTTCGCGAAGAGTGGCCAGCGTCCGTACACAGCAGTCACACATCCTATCCATCCTAAGGAATCAATTTACCGAAGAGACTTAATCAACTTTTAAGTAGACTGCTAATTCACTAAAGGCGATTGATTACTGACTAAACTGTGATTGCTAACCACTTCTTGTGGAAAACAATGAAAATAGCACTACCTGTCTCTGGACTGTATTCAAAACAAACACTAGCACTACTGGCACTATGGCTGACTACAAGGACTCTCTCTGACTGTATTCAAAACAAACACGAAATCTATGTAACACTATTACTAGCACTCGACAATTAAAGCTTCCTAAAAGCAAAAACACACGGAAGAAGAAGTGACAAGTAAGAAAAATAGAGTTAATACTTAAATTAAGGTAGCTCGCTGCACAGCAGACGTGAAGCAGCCGGCGGTTAGGGCGACACATGAACTTACAACAAAAAAGTAATAACAGATAGAAATACATGTTCATGAACCTGAGAGAAAATCAGTCCATAAGTTTAAGCAAACGCTATCAGCAGTACAATGAGAATCAGCTTAATTTTTCAATTAACTCCTCGACAGAATAAAAGGAGTGACCCATGAGGAAACACTCCAGTTTCGATTTGAAAGAGCGTGGATTACTGCTAAGAGTTTTTAATTCCAGTGACAGCTTATTGGAAATTGATGCAGCAGTATACTGCACACATTTTTGCACATGAGTTAAGGAAGTCCGATCCAAATGGAGGTTTGATTTCTGCCGAGTATTAACCGAGTGAAAGCTGCTTATTGTTGGAAATAAACTAATATTGGTAACAAGAAACGACAATAAGGAATATACATATTGAGAGGCCAATGTCAAAATACCCAGACTCCCTGAACAGAAGTCGACAAGAGGTTCGTCAACTCACACCACTTTTTGCCCGAACCTCCAGTTTCTGAGCCAAAAATATCCTTCTAGAATGGGAAGAGTTACCCAAAAACATAATACCATACAACATAAGTGAATGGAAATAAGCAAAGTAGACTAATTTACATGTCGAAGTATCACTCACTTTCGGCACCGTTCCAATAGTGAAAATGGCAGTATTAAGTCTTTGAACAAGATCCTGAACGTGGGCTTTCCACGACATCTTACTATTTATTTGAACACCTAGGAATGTGAACCGTTCAGTTTCACTAATCATATGCCTATGCTGTGATATTAAAACGTCAGGTTTTGTTGAATTGTGTGTTAGAAAATGTAAAAACTGAAGCTTACTGTGATTTAACGTTAGTTTATTTTCTACAAGCCATGGACTGAGGTCATGTACTGCACTACTTGAAACGGAGTCAATGTTGCACCCAACATCCTTAACTACCAAGCTAGTGTCATCAGCAAACAGAAATATTTTAGAGTTACCCGTAATACTTGAGGGCATATCATTTATATAAATAAGGAACTGGAGCGGCCCCAACACTGATCCCTGAGGAACCCCCTCCCCCTTGACAGTACACCACTCAGATCCCTCATCACACTGTATTACTTTCCCCCATTCCCGTAGATCGTTCCCTAATGATCTTCCTGAAACACTCTACAACTTCTGATTCTGTCAGTTCTTTCAGGTCCCATCTCCTTAAATTCCCACCTTTTTCCAGTTTCTTCAGTTTAATCTACAGTTCATAATCAATATATTGTGATCAGAGTCCACATTTGCCCCTGGAAATGTCTTACAATTTAAAATCTGGTTCCTAAATCTCTGTCTTACCATTATATAATATATATGAAATATTGCAGTATCTCCAGGTCTCTTCCACGTATACAATCTTCTTTCATGATTTTTGAACCAAGTGTTAGCTATGATTAAGTTATGCTCTGGGCAAAAACCTACCAGGCGGCTTCCTCTTTCATTTTTTACCCCCATTCCATATTCACCTACTACGTTTCCTTTTCTTCCATTTCCTACTGTCGAATTCCAGTCACCCATTAATATTAAATTTTCATCTCCCATCACTATCCGAATGATTTCTTTTATCTCATCACACATTTCATCAATTTCTTCATCATCTGCGGACTACTTTTACGACTTTGGTAGGCGTGGGATTCGTGGCTATCTTGGCCACAACAATGCGTTCACTATGCTGTTTGTAGTAGCTTACCCGCATTCCTATTTTTATTAATTATTAGACCTACTTATGCATTAGCTTCATATTAGCCTTCCTAATACTAAAATCTATATCCGATGTTAACAATGACGCCGGTGGATGGACTATCAGGAAATTACTGACCGTCGAGAAAGTCACAAATATAACCGACAAGCTAATGGGCCCTTCACAGGAAAAGGTTTTTTGCCAGAAAACGGGGAAAATTGAAACCCAGCAAATGAGTAAAAAAATGTATATTCACTGACAAAAAAAATAGTGTACGCACACAACTTACACAACAATAGTCTGGGATTACTCTATTACGTAATACAGTTTTTGTGATTGTATCTTGCAGCTTTAGTTATTTTTAATTAAAAGAGGCTTTAAAAGGACAGAAAGAACGTGTTGGACTACGCTACAGATCGTTCTGTTAGCACAGTCTTTACTTTGTAATCACTTTCGTTGACTTCGGCAACTCTCAACAGAAATCTCCAACCTAACCGAGACAATGTGCTACGATACAACCGAGATCATGACAAGAGAATGGGCTACATCACACTCGAAGTAAATGTATATAGGTAAGGATCCCCATGACCTGTATACGTCTGTTATAAAAAATCTCCAAGCCACTCTCCTCAAATAGACCGCAATCTTCTCTTGACCTTCAACTGTTACTATTTCAGAATTAGAAACCAGATTCAAAGAAAATTTGGCTACAAGGCACAAAACTAGAAAAATAAAAATAATAAAAGTGAGAACGTGAAACATGTTAGCAATAACCATAAACAGGAGATTTACAGAAAATATAATTGAGAAAGGAAATCATTAATATTATCGACCGTTTAGGAACTCTAGGCTACGAAATGGATAAAACCACATATCGAATAAGTGGTGGAAGAGTTAGTGTGTTTTAAGATTAAATCCAAACAAGAATTAGAGAAAAATATATCGAAGCAAGGCCTCTATTACAAAAAATTGCTAAATCTCGAGACAAATTGTGTCCTTCTGTATTAGATGAAATGTTTTGGCCCCTAGTACGGATGAAACAGTATCTGCAGTATCAACAGGAACTTCGGACATGTGTTTCATATTTCATCCAAGCCTCCAGTCTATAAATATTTAAACAAAATACTAAAACAAAATACCACTACAGGGGAATTACTTACGAAGTAGTTCTTGGTAAAGAAACACAGGACACAATTACGTATGTAGGCTTAATACGAACTACAACTGTGTTTATAAATCGCTATAGTTGCCTTGGACTAACGACGAGCAAATATCAATATAACCTGTACGCTTTTCAAAGCTGTTATCCATGAAAAAGCCAAACTACGTATCGTGAACAAAATACAATTTAACACCGAAACAATGACATTAGCTGACAATGGGCACAGACTTTAGTCAATGGGCACTGTTGAAAATTTGTGCCAGACCAGGATTAGCACCCGAGTCCCCTGGTTACTAGGGAGAGGCAATGATCACTGTGTCCGAATTACACAGTGGTCAACAGAATATCACGAACTGCCAGAGCATGCCGTTCGTTAGATCCAAATTCTCAATTTCTCCATACACTACTAATGCACTGCTCCTTGAACATAATCCTCCTCCCCTTAATTATACAGTACATGGCCAAAAAAACAGACACCGAATATATGCAAACTTGGCCTTACGAACATTGCAGACGTCGTCTATGTAACACACGTCAAACTTCAAAGAATTTTCCAATTCGTTGCATTGTTTACTATAGACCACAAATCAAGTAACGTAAAAAAAGCACTGCGTCTATTGAGATCATGATTCAGAGTTAAAAAAAACTAATAAGTCGCCTACATATTACAGTTGCTGCCGAAAGAGGAGAACCATTATTTTCCCACAAAAGGAAATATAGTTAAAATTACGCTTCTATTTCGGTTAGTTTATGCGGTTACTAAAATTTGCAGTGAAAGTTACATAGTGGACTCTACCCTCCCCCCACCAGAAACGTAGTTATCGTGGCTGTTGTGAGACTTTTGTACACAGTTAGAGAAAGTGTGTTAAATGTGGCGCGGACGGAAACGCTAGGCTACGCTACAGGGCAATCTGCTCGCACAACGTTTAGTCGGCATTCATAATCGTTGGCGTAAACAACTCTCAATCAAATTACCACCTTCCAACCTAACTTAGATCTCGGGCTACACTACCAATCGGCCTGTCATCACAACCAAAAATTCATTGAGGGGGGTGGGGGGATTTCCTGTAGCTCTCTCTAATGTATCTCTAGGCAAAACTGTCAGTTTTGTCAGACTCAACAGCAAGATTTACCAATGGTAAACACTTTTGAGACGGCTCGTAATTTTAGAATAGTCCTCTTCGTCTTACTTGGCATAAATTGTTCGCTGGCGTCCCAGCAGCTAGCTCCCTCAGTGTCTGCTTCTGCCATCGCACCACGCTAGTCTGCTGTTGTCCTAGCAGACCGAACGCACCGCACATCCGATACCTTCGGAACCACTCACTGGCCAGTTAGCAACTGAGCGGAACACTGTTTACATCGTGAAAGGAAAACTATGCAAAGATGTACACTTAAATGGCACGACTGAGTAGCACACACACAGTAATATCTGAGGAATGTCCTTCGACACGCGCAGAACGAAAGTCTTCTCGCGAACGTACAGCGTCTCTGAAAAAAAATCTCGTGACTATATTCCGGCGTTACGGCCAGGTTCTCATACAAATGAGCAAAAAAGGGTACATTTGAAATTCTTTTTGAGACAATGAAAATACATTCTAAAGATCTGTTTGGGAATTACGAGTGATAATACTATGAGCTTAATTATAGATTTTCAATAAAAAATGGCGCCCGTAATTATGATTTGATCAAGGGCCTGCGAGACTGGAGTACGCAGAGCGCGTGCAGTGTGGCACCTCATATGTTACCTGAATTCAAAAATGGGTAACATCAGTTGATACTACATTATTCCTCTGAAATTGAAAATGGATAACATCAGTCGATAAAACATAAAATTTATGGGAGCGTATACCTAACCGCAATGAAACAACCTTAAATTTAACGATACAGTGCTAATTCGAACTTTGAGTTCGATTTTTGAGGGTTTGTTTCACTCCTTATGCCTACACAAAAATTAGTTAATATTAACAAATGTCATATTATAGCTATAAGTTCCTAAGAAAAGTGTTTACTTTTAGGGGTCAGAGGTAGATGTTAAGAGAACGAACCACTTTTAATTTATGCTGCATGCCGTTCTGAGAAAATAGTTACCCGAAAAAAATGTGTTCAAAGTTTAGGGAAAACATTTAGTTATATTATTACTTCGATTTGCATGAACTGAGTGTTACATATATATTTTTAATGTCGCTGAAAACGAATCTGAAGTCAGATTTTCAATATTCAAAACAGCTAATCCAATACGGAGGGCAACCGATTATGTTTTGACCAATTTTTACCAAAAATGTATTTTCGTTATTTACGTTTAGTCTGCAAGTCAAGGAGTATTTATCAACCCTTCCTCTACCTCTGATTGTTCCTAGACAGCAACTTCCTGTTCTTCTTGGCAGGATAAGCCGATCTGTCAAAGCTAGATATGCAGCACTCGGCAGCCTGCACTTGATATTCGTCCGTATTTTCGGTGAGTATGTTTGCATGCATTCTGCAGTATGAATCATTTTGAGCACGTGCGACACGGGACGAGTTATCATCTACATCTATATGGATACCCTGCAAAACACATTTAAGTGCCTGGCAAAGGGTTCATCGAATCACCTTCACAACTGATAATTAATTGAAACCCTCAGCTGCCGACAGGTGTTGTTGATATACTTCGATGGGGACAGCTGAAAAGTGTGCCCCTACTGGGACTCGAACCCAGAATCTCCTGCTTACAAGGCAGACGCTCAATCCATCTGAGCCATCGAGGGCACACATGAACAGCACGACTGCAGGAATTTATCCCTCGCACGCTTCCCGTGAGACTCACATCCCCAACCGTCCACAATCCGCATACGTAATGTACTTAATAGGTATTTGTCCATCCACTCATTGCTGGCTCACACTAAGGTGACGATTCCCGTAAGAGTTCCGGCAACCTGTGCGCATTCGCACAGACGAAGGTCAATGGCTGGGTAACGTTTAACCATAGATATGAAGATAGTAACTGCTCTCGAAAGAACAGGCGCCACTGACGACCTTGCAACTCTTCTGGAATACAAGATAGACCGGCCGATGTGGCCGAGCGGTTGTAGGCGCTTCATTCGGGAGCCACGCGACCGCTACGGTCGCAGGTTCAAATCCTGCCTCGAGCATGGGTGTATGTGATGTCCTTAATTTAGTTAGGTTTAAGTCGTTCTAAGTTCTAGGAAACTGATGACCTCAGATGTTAAGTCCCAAAGTGCTCAGAGCCATTTGAACCATCAGTCCCTATGTTTACACACTACTTACAGTAACTTATGCTAAGGACAACACACACACAACCATGCCCGAGGGAGGACTCGAACCTCCAACAGGGGGAGCCGCGCGAACCGTGACAAGGCGTTGGACACATGGCGGGTACCCCGCGCGGCTCATGGCAGCCGTGACACTGCTTCAAACAATGGACTGTAGAAACTTTTGTAAAGCACGGATTAAAAAAAAAAAAACTTTCTGTTCCAAGAGTCTAGACAAGTACACCTTTAAAAAATGCAACTACAAAGAAATTGAATTTTCGAACGTTTTGAATGAGAACCTGTCCTTATGGAACACCGTTGATCAAATGTCACAGGGATTATATACTCAGGTTTCACATGTGGATTAACACTTTCTAATCAATATCCGGAATGAGCAGGGCTTAAAACTTTGAAGAGTTAAATTTCAAGGGCCGTTCTCTTGTGTGCAAATAGTTTCACAGTAGAAATTTCTCTAGTTTTATTTATTAATTTATTTATTTATTTTTTGCTGTTGGTAAAGAAGGATAGCATTGTGAGGAGGGGGAAAGGGGGGGGGGAGGAATCTTGCATCTCCCACCTTGGAATTCTCAGTACAGAATTTTTATTCATTACGAGATTCTTAGCCACTTGCAGAAGTGATTTCGAGTGATTCTGCAAAACTTTTCCTTTAGCGAATCGTAGCAACTATAGGATTCCGTTCCTGCTGCATGACATGTCTCGGAACTTAAACTGACCAACTCATTTGCATAAAGAGCTAGCTTATCATCCGCTTCTTTACTTGCGTAGACCGTTCATGGTCTGCAAAGAATTTTTTTCTTTAATCGTTTTTTTATGTCTTTTATAAACTGCAACACTTTCTAAACTTTCTAAACTTAGCGCCGTTGAAGCATGGTCTTTTACTGAATGATCAAAAAGCAATGCTGACAGCTGGAGTCCAAGGTTTTTGTTAATCAAGCCGTTTGTATTCTTGTGGTGATATCTCCGTACAGTCTTTCATTCCCTAACGCATATTTCTTTATATCTAATTGAGAAGTGAAATACCGGTTTTCATAGATGCAGATTTAAAATATTTTAATATAACGCAATAAATATTTCATTAAAATTTTCATCCCCTTATGCTCGAAGTTCCAAAACCAGAAAAACATGTAGTTTTTAAAAATTGTAACATATTAGCCGAATACGAATTGTCAGATATATTTAGCAATCCTTTCATAATGAACCATTTTCTGAAACATCTCACACCCTTTAGGGGTTGGGTTTTAAAAACAATTAAACACGTATTCTTCTATTTAGAGCCGAGGAGCCAAATTCAAATCTTCATCCATTTAATTCTAAAAATGCTTTCATAGTGAAATATTTCATAAAACATTACATCCCCTATTTCACTCTATTAGTGAGTTAAATTTCCAAAAGCAACGAAACACATTTTTTTTACATCCAACCGAGATGTCAAATACCTATTTTCATAGATGTAGCTATAAAAATGCTTCAGTAGTTCTTTAATAATGATTTATTTTCAAAAAACCTTCACTAATTATTTTATCCCCCAATGGAAGAATTTCGAAAAATGCTAAAAACCTGTTTCTTTTTTGTATCTGACTGAGACACCAAATGTCAATTTTCGTAGTTTTGTAGTTATAGCTTCAATAGGGACATAGGGACATATTAAAAAAAAAAAAGACTTTCAACCCATGTTTCACCCCATAGGAGTGAAATTTCGAACAATCTCTTCTTAAATGATGCTTTCAGCGTAAGATTTACACCTTCATCAAATTTCAAGTCCGTATACTTTGCAGGTTGGGCTGGAAGGCTATGGGTCAGTGAAACCTGTGCCCCTATTGCACCTTCTTGGAGGTTGTAGTTCCAAAAACAGTGAAACACGTAGTTTTCAATAACACAATATTCATAGATTTCGCTTTAAAAACTCTTTCGCACCGGAATACTTTCATAAAACATTACATCCTATATTCCACCCTCTTAATCGTTCAATGTATCAAAAACAGGTTTTCATATATTTCATGAAACATTTCATCCTCTGTGATATGGGGTATGGTAGTGACACACCAAAATCACAATAGTAATCCGTTGTAGTTGCTACATATTTTATTACAATCAAAAGCATTATAAAATCACAAGGCCAGATCAGTTGGACAAATAATAAATAAATTTCGTTAAGTGGAACGAGACCCGTAAAACTTGAAATTTAAATATGACTAGGTATATATACTTAGGTAAAGCTTTACTTAAATAGCACAAATGTCCATAAAATTCATAGCAGAACTCTCACTACTTGCAATCAGGGGAGAAACAGATTAAGCGTAAGAATACAGATATTTAACGTTCGGCTTGCCAACTTTCCTAAACAAAACTGTATAAAAATGACTAAAACAATTAAGGGGGTCCTTTAATTTTGACTAAACGGACCTTCAAATTTACTTACTCAGTTGATTAATCAACAATATTCTTAGAATGATTACAACTAGAACATGACTATATGACAATACCCTTAAAATAAGGTTGCTTCAATATTTCGTGTGAATTGGCGATAGACGCGAGCAGACCAAGGATTCAAATTAATACAAGAGATCCACGAGGCAGAGAATGACATAGAAATATACTCAACATGGCAATGCAATTGAACTTTGGATGCTATAGTTCAGCACCGGAAAGATGGAATCACGCAAAAGTGACAACATAACCCAAGATGTAAAGGAGAGGACATGGCCTCAAATATCTCTCTGCCGCCGTGGTGCTCTGCTCCCAGTATGCTAGCGTCGACCGCTGCCAGTTATCTCTAACACAACACACATCAAGAGCAGACAATTTTCTGAGACATAAACTACACAACCCTATCTGGAGAACAGGTGAGCAATACAACTGGACTGAAACCAATGAGCCTCCGTGAGTTACTTGGCCAGTGCCAGCCCTTAAACTTTGATTAATAAGATCGCTAAAAATCATACCGAAGTTAAGATGACGAGACTTATCTCCAGGTTCGCCATATTAGTGGCAGAGACAATGAATTGGCGACACTCTTATCCGTATGTTCGCGGCAGAGTCTGGGGAAGGCAAGGGCCACGTGGAGCCGGATCTGGGGGTCAATTTCCTTCTCTCCGAGACACCCGGCTTCTTCTGCGACTTAGCCGGCAAACAGGCCGAGGACCCCGGGTGGGGACCGATTCGGCAGCAGTTGGCGGATGGCGAGGTCTTCGGGGGGTGGGGTGGGGGGGGGTGTCTTGTGTAAAGGGGAAGACAACCATGGTGAAGGGAAGGTCTGTATTCCACAGGAACGAGTTAGCATGGCACTCAGATATTTCCACGATTCGGCGGTAGGGGATCATTTGGGGTTCTACAAGACCTTGAACAGAGTTCGGGAACACATGTTTTGGCCCAACCTATATGGTGATGGCATGCGATTTGTTGGCAACTGTGTCCAGTGTAAGCGCGGTAAGCCCGATGTTGGGCCGCACACAGAACTACTACAGTCGGTTAGCGAGCAGTGTCCTCTGGACCGCGACTCAAAGATCGAAACATCGATCGACGGAAACTGGCGCCAGAAACGCACCAGCTCACTCTATTTCATCCCCTTAGGGGTTGAACTTCCAAAAACACGAAAATACGTATTTTCTTATTTGTAACCTTGAAGTCAAATACCAATTTTCGTAGATATAGCCTTAAAAATACTTCCATAGTCCTTCCATAATTTTTTATCTCAAGATAAAATGTTCACCTACTATTTCACCTCATAGAGGTTAAATTCCCAATAATACTGGAACACATATTTCTTTATTTCTGACCTAGAAACCAGATACAAATTTTCGTCTGCCTAGCTTCAAAATTACCTTAATAGCTACATGTTTCAAAAATCCTTTCATTTCCTGTGTATCCCCCTTAGAGGTGGAATTTCGAAATATGCAGTATAAGCGGTATAAGATCAACAACCTTTCCAAATCTCAAGGTTTATTTTCCTTGGCGGTCTGGACTGTGTGAATTTCATAGTAATGGCCTCCACACACACACAAACACACGCACACACACACACACACACACACACACACCACTAACAATGCCACCACCACCTCCTGGGGAAATTTCTGCAGACGCCCTTGTTCCACTGCAGTCATATTTTACCGACGACCTACATTTAGCAGCGTGGGAGGGATAGTGTCGTGCAACAGACAGTATACTCAGTAGACAACGAACTGTTCGTTGTGAAATCAGGGACATAGGAACCGAGACTGACACAGAAGGTGCTGAAGGTGAAGCACACTAGACTCGTGTCTACCACGGCTTCAAATAGTATCGATTTACTATGAACGGAAGTTCCGAAAAGTGAGCAAGTAATTTTACAGTAAATTCAGTACCGATGGTGAGGATATACAACGAAAAACATTTCTATAATATTTCAGAAATAATGAAACATTCCACTCAAGTCGCGCGGCAGAAAACGCAATGGATATGCTTGCACTTAAGACGGAAAGCCCCACGTGCTTACGCAGGCTTACGACAGATCGCAAAATTCGGCAGTAGGCGTAAGCCAACCTCTTGTGCTGCCATCTGTTATTGATGCCAGGCATCAAGGTCTCAGTAGTTCGACCATCCACTGGAGAGTAGTTGCTTTATAAGTACTCCGTCTTCAGGCCACGAGTGACCTACTGGGACAGCACCATCCGACCGCCGTGTCATCATCCGTGGAGAATGTGAACAGGAGGGGCGGGGATCAGCACACTGTTCTCCCGGTCGTTATGATGGTTTTCTTTGACCGGAGCCGCTACTATTGGGTCGAGTAGCTCCTCGATTGGCATCATGAGGCGGCCTGGATGATCACCCATCCAAGTGCCTTCAACGCCCGACAACGCACTTAACTTCGGTGATCTCACGTGAACCGATGCAACCTCCGCGGCAAGTCCGTTGCTGCAGATATTTTAGAGTAGTTGTTACGTTTCATAATTATCTAGTTTACGGGGAAAATGTAAAAAAGGCGATTGTCACCGAAGCTACAACTAATCTGAATTTCTGGTTAGTTATCAAGTGGTCTTATGTGCAAGCCTGATTTTTTCATCCTTTGCGGTGGGAATGATTCAAACCCGTCATGTTCTTCTTATGAGGTGTTCTATTTATTTTGCACACAATGATCGTTTCTAGTTGTGTTGAGTTACAACCTTGATAAATTTTTGGATGGCGCACGTATCATAACTGAGATCTGCGCTTGCGCTTAATGGCTGAAGGTCAATTAGCGTAATGAGTAGTAGCGAATGTTATAGTAACATGTTTGTAAATTATTTCAGGTAAATTACCTTAGTAGTGTAATATTATCAGTATACCAGTACAGTATGTGGGCCAATTACGTTAGTCATGGAATACTATCCGTATAAGACTATGTCACCTTCATGTCCCGGAATTTGCTTCAATTTTGGAATCCACGAAAGAACTGGAAATTTTCCTTTACACAGCTTTCCATATAATTTCTATTACAGTGATTCAGTCTTGTCTGTCACTCGACTTTTCTGACTGTGAAATAAATTCTATCGCTCATGTGCTTATTACCTCTTCGTGTTTCCATTTGCCGATATTGCGCATAAACACATACATATCTCAACGTTGCTATGTACATTGATGGAACGACACACTTTTCTGTGGCGACACTGCACTTTAGAGATAGAAAAACCGATCAGTTAAAACGACATGGGTATTTTAGTTCTGAATAACCGATGTCTTTCGGTATTTGTTTGCTCTCGGTTATAACAAGTATCTTTTTATATTTTCCTGATAACCACGTAAAAACAGATATACCAATTAGCCACAGTTGTCGTAGTAAAATTTTTAGTTTTCAAATAAACCTTTTTTAAAAAAGACGAGTAATTTTTATTCGTAAGATTTCCATAGCTCTTAAATACTGCGTTATTACAGAAAAAATGGGAAAAGTGATGTATGCCACTTTAATAACACTGCTGATAGAAACGAGCAACAAGTGAATTGGTCCAACATTGCCGAGACAATACTGTGCCTGTTATACAAGCAGTGCGCGAGAATGGACGCAGTTTCTCGCTGTTGTCGAACGTCAGTTGTAACACAGAATGGCACCATCTGGAAGCCTGGAAGTATTTTACGATATGCAGTACGAGTGAAGCACAATGGTCGATTTGGTCGACTTGCGACATCATACAAGGAAAAAAGTTAAAATTTTACAAATCATTCATAGTTCGGGATAAAAATAGAAAGTGCCTGATCTGCTGCCTGTGTCTACGTTATCTGCTTTTAGCCGTTAACAGAGAAATTAAAACGAAAAAGAGAGTTCTCCTGCCGCAGTTTTCACTCTTTATCGCTGGATTATACGTAATGCCCGCATAGTGCTGTGATAACCGATTTAAATATAATTTTTGAGCAGAGTTCTAAAAACTAAAATCAGTAGGATAATACTGGCAGTTTTCTGTGGTATAGAAGTACTCGCTATATTTTGAGAGAAACAGCGAACAGCGGACAAAGTTTTATTGGACTATTTAATTTAAAGAAATTAGAATTATATTAATACCGTCAGTTCCTCACGGGCGTTGATAAATATCAACGTGGACAAGTGAAAATGTGTGCCACGACCGGGACTCGAACCCGGGATCTCTTGCTAAAATGACAGACGCTCTATGCATCTAGGCCACCGAGGGCACAGTGTATGGTTCGACTGCAGGGACTATCTCGCGCACGCCTCCTGCGAGACTCACATTCTTACCTTGAATGTCCATACACTACAGTCGTAGAGTCCCACTCCAACACACTCATTCCTCGTGGAAGACATGTCCATATCCATATAAGTATATGGTTCTGGCAATACCAGCCATGACCTTCTTCTGTGAAGATGCACAAGTATTCCCCGAACTGTTACGGGACTTGGTAAGAATGTGTTCCACGAGTAATGAATGTGTTGGTGTGGGACACTACGAATGTAGTGCGTGGACATGGAAGGTGAGAATGTGAGTCTCGCGGGAAGCGTGCGCGAGATAGTACCTGCAGTCACACTATCGTCTGTGCCCTCGGTGGCTCAGATGGGCTGAGAGCCTGCCATGTAAGCAGGAGATCCCGGGTTCGAGTCCCAGACAGGCACACATTGTCACCTGTCCCCGTTGATATATATCGACACCCGTGAGCAGCTGACGGTATTAATATAATTCTAATTTCGTTCTGGACGGCTGCAGGTCATCATAAATGTATTTGACGTTTTGATTCCATTTATCAAGAAACTGAGAAAGTAAAAATTTTTATCTTTGTTTGATTTCTACGTTTACAAGAGGAAATAATGTAAATAAAATACTGAAAATCGGTTATTACAAGAACTGTTATTGTGACGGGCTTTAACAATTAGGTTAAAGTGAGGCTGGGAAACTGATAAGAGCCGAAAACCAGTTGTTTGAGCGATAACCGACATTCCCACTGCTGTTGTGAGTGGTAAGATTGACGCGCAAGGACATCTAGAACAGTTTCTCAGATAGGTTACTGCAACTCTGATGTTCTCAAAATGAACGGGCCAGCCATTGGCGTCCGCGAGGGGGAAGGGGAGGGGGAGGGGAGGAGGTGGGGAGGGGAGGATAGGCAAAAGGGCACTTTCACCCGTCGCCCCTAACCATCCTTGGAATCTGGAGTAAAGAGTTTTTATTCGTTACAGTATACTCATACTCTTCCAGATAAGAATTCTCCACAATACTGCTAAACCTTAGCTTTGACCAGTTGTAGCGCTTATAGAGTTAGGGTCTTGTAGCTTGATGCACCTCGTAACTGACCAGCTGATTTGTACACAGAGTGCCAGTTTCAGAATCATGCACTCCAGCCCCGACGCGCCTTCCCCCCTCCCCACCACTGGAAATATTTCTGCAGACTCCAGTCTGCCACTGTGCATATATTTTGATAACATCCTGGTTTTAATAGCATCGAAGAAACAGCATTGTGGAGTAAAGGGTAGACCTAGCACAGACCACACCATTCACAATGAAACGCATCACTTAGTAGATGGTGAAGTACTTTGAAGCTAGCCAGATAGAAACAGAACCTCCTGGCACTGTATCTAACCCAAATTCTAATCTTACACTAATCTCTTGTATGTACCTACCAAGCCCTCAAAGAGCCAACGATTTACTATTATCAAAAGTTCCGAAAAATGAGGAAGAAATTGACCCACACTTTTTTCCGTTGTTCATTATTTCGATTACCCCATAAAGGGAATGGACTTGTAGCCACAGGTTACACAAGCGATAAATGGTTTAAAATACATAAAAAGAGATGACAATAGGAAACGATTTTTAAAAACACAATGATGCGGCTTTTACGATTTTTACAGGAAGAAAAATGGATGACAAAATAAAGGTTTTTCAAAAATATGCTGGTGGACAATATTGGGGATTTTTTATCTTTATAGATGACTAGCGGAAAAGCTTGGTGTTGACCAGGCATTTATTTACAGCTGTGCGTCCACGTCCGTACTATGCAGCGTCTGGCCTTGTCCTGAGTTTTTATGACGTATCTCCTGAAAAATGTGTCGTACAATGATATAATTTTGTAGGTGCATTCAGCGTCATATGCGGATACTGTCTGCAAAATTTATTGCGAATATAGTAGCAAAGAAGTAACAAATTTAAATGTCACGAATGCTGTGATCCCCACACACTTGGGTGCAACCAATGTACACAGGATGCTTGGCTCGATCTTTATGGCTACCATCACCGCTGGTCGAAATTGGACCAGCTGTGTCGACGTAGTGAAAATATAAATGTGCATAACATGGTAAACGTCCATTCTTTCCAGCCATCAGACCTGATCTACGATCAAAAATATCATGTAAAAGTGGTAGGGGCAACGGCCTTGCCGCAGTGGATACACCGGTTCCCGTCAGATCACTGAAGTTTAGCACTTTCGGGCGTGGTCGGCACTTGGATGGGTGACCATCCGGGCCGCTATGCGCTGTTTCCATTTTTCGGGTTGCACTCAGCCTTGCGATGCCAATTGAGGAACTACTCGACCGAATAGTAGCGGCTCCAGTCAAAGGAAACTACCACAACGAGTGGGAGAGCCAGCTCCTCCTCCACCCTCAGTGAGAATGACGTGGCGGTCGGATGGTCCTGATTGGCCACTTGTGGCCTGAACACGGAGTGCTTTCTTAAAGGAGTGCTCCCTACATAAAACTGACAGTCTTGACTCAGGGACTATCTACGGTAAATGCTGCATTGGACCTACGAATACTATTAAAATAACGGTTTGAAATCTCTTTAGTTGTCCAATCATCTGAAGTGAGTCCTTATTGAAGTAAGCTGAAAAATAGATTTTATGTTAATGGCGGATAAATTTTATGTTAATGGCGGCAAATTAACTTTACCCTAATGACACACAAGGTCAATGCCGTTCTATCACGTAAAGTATTCTCAGATCGAAATGTTTTGCATTACCAAATCTCCAATGTAGATCCATCATACCGCAATTATATTTCTCAAAATAATTTGGAGCTACGTTCAATGCATATTTAAATGCATCTTTCAAAAAAATACCAGAATTCTCATTAGATCATCATTATCAGTGCCTAGAGTATTCCTATTATTTCGTCTACCAAAAACCGCGTCTCACTATGGCTTTTTCAGTACGCTGTTTTGTTTTCCACTGCTGACAATAGAAACGATCTGGCAGATGTGACATTGTAGATGTCCAGTATGCGTGTCTTAATGCAAATAAACCGTCTGGAACATTTACCCTTGAACCTCCCTAGAATGGGATTTCATGGAACGTTATTACTTTCCTGTGTCCATTTCTATCACACCAGCTGATCGCCACGACTGGGGAGAGTGAGGAGGGGGTGCGGTGAAAGTTGGCAGCACTTTGAGTGGCAGAAACCTCACGTTTCCGTCATTTGTTTTCATAATGACGTAGTGCCAATTCGTCACATTGGACGCTTTTCTCTCGGAAACGTTTACATTCATCGTCTGGATATCAATGTCGCCTTCTGAGGTATGCAGTCGCACCACTCTGTACGAAATAGGTTCTAAGCTGATGCAGTCGACAAGTAACGTCGAAATATATCGTCACCTCGAAATATATCGACACCTCGAAATAAATCCACACCCAGAAATAAATCGCCAATCCGAAATAAATCGCAACCTCGAAATAAATCGACACCATGAAAAAAATCGAAACTTCGAAATAAATCGACACCTCCAAAAGACAGCTACATCGAAATGATTCGATATCCCGAAATATATCGACATCTAGACACATTTCAGCTTACCATATAGATCGATATCTCGAATCTCACGGACCTCTCGAGATAAATCGAGGTATAGAAATATATCGATATCTTGAAATATATTGGTACCTAGTAATATAAAGATATCTCTAAAAATACAATATCTAGAAATTTATGGATTACTTGAGATATAGAGGTTTCTTGAAATATATCGATATCTCGAAAGGAATCGATATCTGAAGTACACCGATACATGGAAATATATCGATAGCACGAAATAAACAGACAACCCGATTTGTTTCGGTATATCAAACTAAATCGATATCTCGACATAAATGGATACTTCGAAATCAATTGATACCTCGAAATAAATGGATGCCTCAATGTAGATAGATATCTCGAAATAAATCGACATCTCGATATAATGAGTGCTTCGACATAAGTCGATATATCGAAATGAATCGATAATGGGAAAGAATGGACGTCTTGAAAAAAATCTGTACCCCTAAGAAAACGATTCTCGAAATAAATAGGTATATCGAAATATATCGCTATCTCGATAAATACCGATATCTAGTGGTCGGATATATGTTTCAAGTTGACTTGACATATCAATATAGTTCGATATACATCAAAATACTTTGGATTTTCAATATACCGATAGATTTCTAGACCTCGGGGAAAAAATCGCCGATCCGACCTCAGTGCAAAAACGCGGACCTAGGGAAAAAACGCCGACCTCGGGGAAAAACGCAGACCTCGAGGGAAAAACGTCGACCTCGGGGTAAAACGCCGACCTCGTGGGAAAACGCCGACCTTCGGAAAACTGCCGACCTCAGGAAAAATCCAGTTCCATTAATTTACACAGACACTAATGTATGTCACCATTAGGTTCTCAAAATACAACCAAATTCCTGGTATTTATCACCTCACACAAAAAGTGGTCGTGACAGAAAAGTCTCGTTCTTTAGAAAGTTTAGAATGAGATGTTCTAAATATTGCAGTTTATCCATTTACAATAATCTACAAGCATTGCACAATGAGAAGAGACTGTCAACCACAGCACTTTGAAATAGTGGACAGCCAGGAAGACAGAGGTTGCATTGCTGTTTCTAATCCTCTGGTGCTTGAGATTTAGAATCCAGGATTGCCTCGAATGAGAACAGCAATAATGGATGTCCTGCACCAGTGTAGAACTTACTCTGGAACTCCACAGAAAATCACAAGGCACAATTATATCACATCATTCTCAGCAAACTACAGAAGCCTCTAATGGACGTAACAACGTTGTCACCTCCTTCACCAGTGAAAGATCTTAGTAGCTATTGAGTCAAGAGTAGGTGGCCAATTAATAATTTGTTGTTCAAAGCTAACTTCAGTGTATATGGGAATACTCAGTGGACATCTTTAACCATCATATTTTACTGTCTAAGATATGTCAACTTCCCAGACTATAAGTATAAGCAGAGCTTGGTCTTTCCCAATCCGAGATTGTATAGAATGGGTATCAAGGGAATCAGATCCACTGGGCATTTAGAGCAACCTGCTTTAAACAATATGAGCAGGCAGTAGACACAGACACAGAATTTGGAATTTCTCTGTGAAGTGGTTACCTTCATCGTCTGAAAACTTATGTTGTGTGCTGCGCTATGTGGAGGTACTAATAGCAACACAGTAAAACACAGAAGAAGCTTATAAGTTGATGTAATCAGCCAGTAAGAAGCAGTAAACTTTAAGTTTTAGTAATCGATTATTGACTTATTATGCGGCTTTGGTGCCTTGACATTACCGACGACCTTAAGATTTTGCATGAAGAGAGGCCTAAAAGCCACGTTACACGAGAGAATGTGAAAAGTGTTCATATGTAGTAAAAACCTAAGAAATAAGCCCGTTTTCGTCATTTGCTATCAAATCGACGTATTGCCAGAGCGTTACATTGGCAGCTTTTCTCTCTGAAACGGTTACATTTATCGTCTGCAAACTTATGTCGCGTGCTAAGGAATGCAGAGACACTAAAAACAACACAGTAGAACATAGAGGAAGCTTCTAGGTTGATGTAATTAGCCCGTAGGAAACAGTACAATTCAGGTTTTAGTTATCGATTAGTTGGGAGCTCCAATGTTAGGCGCGTAATGGGGCCCCTTAGGGATACGGCGGCTAAGGAGGGGAAGAAATCCAGTGTGCACTTCGTGTGCATTCCGGGAGGAGTCATTCCTGATGTGGAAAGGGTCCTTCCGGATGCCATGAAGAGCACAGGGTGCAGCCAGCTGCAGGTGGTGGCACATGTCGGCACTAATGACGTGTGTCGCTTTGGATCTGAGGAAATTCTCTCTGGATTCCAGCGGCTATCTGATTTAGTGAAGGCTGCCGGTCTTTCTTACGAGATGAAGGCAGAGCTGACCATCTGCAGCATCGTTGAGAAAACCGACTGCGGACCTTTGGTGCAGAGCCGGATGGAGGGTCTGAATCAGAGGCTCAGACGGTTTTGCAACCTTATTGGCTGCAGATTCATTGACTTGCGCCATAGGCTGGTGGGGTTTCGGGTTCCGCTGAATAGGTCAGGAGTTCACTACACTCAGCTGGCGGCTACACGGGTAGCGGAGGCTGTGTGGCGTGGACTGGGCGGTTTTTTAGGTTAGAAGGCCTCGGGAAAGTGCGGGATGGGCTGCAATGTCAAAGGGTGCTTGGCAATTACAGGACGTGCTTGGATCAAGGAACAGTCGGAATTATAGTTGTAAATTGTTGTAGTTGCGCTGGAAAAGTCCCTGAGCTTCAAGCGCTAATAGAAAGCACAGAAGCTGATATCGTTATAGGTACAGAAAGCTGGCTAAAGCCTGAAATAAGTTCTGCAGAAATTTTTACGAAGTCTCAGACGGTGTTCAGGAAAGATAGATTAGGCAGAATTGGTGGTGGAGTGTTTGTGTCTGTCAGTAGTGGTTTATCTTGTAGTGAAGTCGAAGTAGATACTCCGTGTGAATTGGTGTGGGTGGAGGTTATACTTAAAAGCCGAATTAAGTTAATAATTAGCTCCTTCTACCGACCCCCAGACTCCGATGATACAGTTGCGGAACAGTTCAGAGAAAGTTTGAGTCTCGTAACAAATAAATACCCAACTCATACGGTTATAGTTGGTGGGGATTTCAACCTACCCTCGGTATGTTGGCAAAAATACTTGTTCAAAACCGGTGGTAGGCAGAAAACGTCTTCCGAGATTGTCCTAAATGCATTCTCCGAAAATTATTTCGAGCAGTTAGTCCACGAACCCACGCGAATTGTAAATGGTTGCGAAAACACACTTGACCTCTTGACCACAAACAATCCAGAGCTGATAGAGAGCATCATGACTGATACTGGGATTAGTGATCACAAGGTCATTGTAGCTAGGCTCAATACCATTTCTTCCAAATCCATCAGAAACAAACGCTAAATAATTTTATTTAAAAAAGCGGATAAAGTGCCACTAGAAGCCTTCCTAAAAGACAATTTCCATTCCTTCCGAACTGACTATGCGAATGTAGACGAGATGTGGCTCAAATTCAAAGGCATAGTAGCAACAGCAATTGAGATATTCATACCTCATAAATTGGTAAGAGATGGAACGGATCCCCCGTGGTACACAAAAAAAGTCCGAACGCTGTTGCAGAGGCAACGGAAAAAACATGCGAAGTTCAGAAGAACGCGAAATCCCGAAGATGGGCTAAAATTTACAGACGCGCGAAATTTGGCACGTACTTCGATGCGAGATGCCTTTAATAGGTTCCACAACGAAACATCGTCTCGAAATTTGGTAGAAAATCCGAAGAAATTCTGGTCGTATGTAAAGTAGACAAGCGGCAAGACGCAGTCAATACCTTCGCTGCGCAGTGCCGATGGTACTGTTATCGACGACTGTGCTGCTAAAGCGGAGTTATTGAACGCAGTTTTCCGAAATTCCTTCACCAGGGAAGACGAATGGAATATTCCAGAATTTGAAACACGAACATCTGCTAGCATGAGTTTCTTAGAAGTAGATACCTTAGGGGTTGCGAAGCAACTCAAATCGCTTGATACGGGCAAGTCTTCAGGTCCAGATTGTATACCGATTAGGTTCCTTTCAGATTACGCTGATACTATAGCTCCCTACTTAGCACTCATATACAACCGCTCGCTCACCGATAGATCTATACCTACAGATTGGAAAATTGCGCAGGTCGCACCAGTGTTCAAGAAGGGTAGTAGGAGTAATCCATTTAACTACAGACCTATATCATTGACGTCGGTTTGCAGTAGGGTTTTGGAGCATATACTGTATTCAAACATTATGAATCACCTCGAAGGGAACGATCTATTGACACGTAATCAGCATGGCTTCAGAAAACATCGCTCTTGTGCAACGCAGCTAGCTCTTTATTCGCACGAAGTAATGGCCGCTATCGACAGGGGATCTCAAGTTGATTCCGTATTTCTAGATTTCCGGAAAGCTTTTGACACCGTTCCCCACAAGCGACTTCTCATCAAGCTGCGGAGCTATGGGGTATCGTGTCAGTTGTGCGACTGGATTCGTGATTTCCTGTCAGGAAGGTCGCAGTTCGTAGTAATAGATGGCAAATCATCGAGTAAAACTAAAGTGATATCAGGTGTTCCCCAGGGAAGCGTCCTGGGACCTCTACTGTTCCTGATCTATATAAATGACCTGGGTGACAATCTGAGCAGTTCTCTTAGACTGTTCGCAGATGATGCTGTAATTTAACGTCTAGTAAGGTCATCCGAAGACCAGTATCAGCTGCAAAGCGATTTAGAAAAGATTGCTGAATGGTTTGTCAGGTGGCAGCTGACGCTAAATAACGGAAAGTGTGAGATGATCCACATGAGATCCAAAAGAAATCCGTTGGAATTCGATTACTCGATAAATAGTACAATTCTCAAGGCTGTCAATTCAACTAAGTACCTGGGTGTTAAAATTACGAACAACTTCAGTTGGAAGGACCACATAGATAATATTGTCGGGAGGGCCAGCCAAAGGTTGCGTTTCATTGGCAGGACACTTAGAAGATGCAAGAAGTCCACTAAAGAGACAGTTTACACTACACTCGTTCGTCCTCTGTTAGAATATTGCTGCGCGGTGTGGGATCCTTACCAGGTGGGATTGACGGAGGACATCGAAAGGGTGCAAAAACGGGCAGCTCGTTTTGTATTATCGCGTTATAGGGGAGAGAGTGTGGCAGATATGATACACGAGTTGGGATGGAAGTCATTACACCATAGACGTTTTTCGTCATGGCGAGACCTTTTTACGAAATTTCAGTCACCAACTTTCTCTTCCGAATGCGAAAATATTTTGTTGAGCCCAACCTACATAGGTAGGAATGATCATCAAAATAAAATAAGAGAAATCAGAGCTCGAACAGAAAGGTTTAGCTGTTCGTTTTTCCCGCTCGCTGTTCGGGAGTGGAACAGTAGGAGATAGTATGATTGTGGTTCGATGAACCCTCTGAAAAGCACTTAAATGTGAATTGCAGAGTAGTCATGTAGATGTAGATGTAGATGATTTATTAGCCGGCTTTGGTGCCAGTGAAATAACCGACTACCTTAAGATTTGGCATTAAACAAGGTCTGGCAGCCACGTTACACGAGAGAATGTGAAAAGTGTTCATATGTACTAAAAACCAAGGAAATCCGCCCGTTTTCACATCTGCTTTCGAATCCACGTAATGCCAGACCGTCACATTGGCCGTTTCCTCTCTGAAACGGTTACATTTATTGTTTGCATAGCTATGTAGCGTGCTGCGGTTTGCGGAGACACTAAAAGCACCATAGTAAAACACAGAAGAAGCTTTTAATTTGGTGTAATAGCCAGTAAGAAGCAGTACAATTCAAGTTTTAGTTATCGATTATTGAATTTTTAGCCGGCTTTGGTGCCTTGGACATGACCTAGGACCTTACGATTTGGCATGAAGGGAGGTCTGGCAGCCACGTTGCACGGGAGAAAGTGAGAAGTTTTTATGTGCAGTAAAAACCTAAGAAATCCGCCCGTTTTCGTCATCTGCTTTCGAATCGACGTAATGCCAGATCGTCACATTGGCCGTTTTCCCTCTGAAACGGTTACATTTATCGTGTGCAAACTTATGTCGCGTGCTGCGGTATGCGGAGACACTAAAAGCACCATAGTAGAACACAGAAGTAGCTTCTAAGTTGATGTAATAGCCAGTAAGCAACTGTACAATTGAAGTATTAGTTATCGATTAGTGAATTTTTAGAAGGCTTTAGTGCATTCGACATGAGCTAGGACCTTACGATTTAGTATGAAGGGAGGTCTATGAGCCATATCGCACGGGAGAATGTGAAACGTGTTCACATCTAGTAAAAACCTGAGAAATCCGCCCGTTATCGTCATTTGCTATCGAATCGAATTAATGCCAGATCGTCACATTTTACGCTCTTCTTTCTGAAACGGTTACATTTATCGTGTGCCATGCTATGTCGCTTGCTGCGGTAGTCGGAGACACTAAAAGCACCATAGTAGAACAGAGAAGAAGCTTCTAAGTTGATCTAATAGCCAGTAAGCAGCTGTACAATTGAAGTATTAGTTACCGAGTACTGACTTTTTAGATGGCTTTAATGCATTGGACATGAGCTAGGACCTTACGTTTTAGTAAGAACGGAGATCTAGCAGCCACGTTGCACGGGAGAACGTGAAAAGTGTTCACATCTAGTAAAAACCTGAGAAATCCGCTCGTTTTCGTCATTTGCTATCCAATCGACTTAATTACAGATCGTCACACTGGCCGCTCTTCTCTCTCAAACGATTACATTTATCGTGTGCAAAGCTATGTCGCGTGCTGCAGTATGCGGAGACACTAAAAGCACCATAGTAGAACAGAGAAGAAGCTTCTAAGTTGATGTAATAGCAAGTAAGAAGCAGTGCAATTCAAGTTTTAGTTGTCAGTTATAGACTTTTTAGATGGCTTCAGTGCATTGTACATGAGCTAGGACTTTAAGATTTAGTATGAAAGGAGGTCTAGCGGCCACGTTGCACGGGAGAACGTGAAAAGTGTTCATATCTAGTAAAAACCTGAGAAATCCGACCGTTATAGTCATTTGCTATCGAATCGACTTAATGCCAGATCGTCACATTTTCCGCTCTTTTTTCTGAAACGGTTACATTTATCGTGTGCAAAGCTATGTCGCGTGCTGCGGTATGCGGAGACACTAAATACACCATAGTAGAACACAGAAGAAGCTTCTAAGCTCATGTAATACCCAGTAAGAAGCAGTACAATTCAAGTATTAGCTTTCGATTATTGACTTTTTAGCCGGCTTTGGTGCCTTGGACATGAGCTTGGACCTTAAGATTTTGCATGAAAGGAGGACTAGCAGAAGCGTTGCACGGGATAATGTGAAAAGTCTTCTTATGTAGTAAAAACCTGAGATATCAGTCCGTTTTCGTCATTTTTTATCAAATCGACTTTAAGCCAGATCGTTACATTGGCCGCTCTTCTCTCTGAAACGGTTACGTTTATCGTCTCCAAAGCAGTGTCACGTGCTGCGGTATGCGGAGACACTAAAAGCACTATACTAGAACACATAGGAAACTTCCAAGTTGATGTAGTAGCCAGTAACACGTAGTACAATTCAAGTTTTTGTTATCGATTATTCACTTTTTAGCCGGCTTTGGTGCCTTGGACACGAGCTAGGACCTTAAGATTTTGCATGAAAGGAGGACTAGCAGCCGCGTTTCACGGGAGAATGTGAAAAGTGTTCTTATGTAGTTAAAACCTGAGATATCCGTCCGTTTTCGTCATTTGTTATCAAATCGACTTAAAGCCAGATTGTTACATTGGCCGCTCTTCTCTCTGAAACGGTTACATTTATCGTCTGCAAACTTATGTTGCGTGCTAAGGAATGCGGAGACACTAAAAACAACACAGTAGAACACAGAAGACGCTTCTAGGTTGATGAAATTAGCCCTTAGGAAACAGTACGATTCAGGTTTTAGTTATCGATTATTGATTTATTAGCCGGCTTTGGTGCCAGTGAAACGACCGACTACCGTAAAATTTGGCATTAATCAAGGTCTGATGAGCCACGTTACACGAGAGAATGTGAAAAGTGATCATATGTACTAAAAACCTAAGAAATCCGCCCGTTTTCGTCATTTTTTATCGTATCGACTTAAAGCCAGATCGTCACATTGGCCGGTCTTCTCTCTAAAACGGTTACATTCATCGTGTGCAAAGCTATGTCGCGTGCTGCGGAATGCGGAGACACTAAAGCCACGATAGTAGAACACAGAAGAAGTTTCTAAGTTGACGTAATAACCAGTAAGAAGCAGTCAAATTCAAGTTTTAGTTATTGATTAATGACTTTTTAGCCGGCATTGGTGCCTTGTACATGCGCTAGAATCTTATGATTTTGCATGAAGGAAGGTCTATCAGCCACATCGCACAGTAGAATGTGGAAAGTGTTCACATCTAGCAAAAACCTGAGAAATTCACCCGTTTTCGTCATTTGCAATCGAATCGACTTAATGCCAGATCGAATATTGGCAGCTCTTCTCTCTGAAACGGTTACATTTATCGTGTGCAAAGCTATGTCGCGTGCTGCGGCTTGCGGAGACACTAAAAGCACCATAGTAGAACACAGAAGAAGTTTCTAAGTTGAAGTAATAGCCAGTAAGAAGTAGTACAATTCACGTGTTAGTAATCGATTATTGACTTTTTAGACGGGTTTGGCGCCTTGGACTTGTGCTAGGACCTTAAGTTTTTGCATGATGAAGGACTAGCAGCCGCTTTGCACGGGTGATTTGAAAAGTGTTCATATGTGCTAAAAATCTGAGACATCTGCCATTTTCGTCATTTGTTATCAAATCGATTTAAAGCCAGATCGTTACATTGGCCACTCCTCTGTCTGAAACGGTTTCATTTATCGTCTGCAAAGCTGTGTCGTGTGCTGCGGTATGGGCTAGACACTAAAAGCACCATAGCAGATCACAGAAGAAGCTTCTAAGTTGATGTAATAGCCAGTAAGAAACACTACAATTCAAGTTTTAGTTATCGAATATTGACCTTTTACCCTTCTTTGGTGCCTTGGACATGAGCTAGGACCTTAAGATTTTGCTTGAAGGGAAGTCTAGCAGACGCGTTGCACTGGAGGATGTGAAAAGTGTTCATATGTAGTAACAACCTGAGATATCCGTCCGTTTTTGCAATTGTTATCGAATCGACTTAAACCCAGAACGTCACGTTGGCCGCTCTTCTCTCTGAAACGGTTACATTTATCGTCTACAAAGCTATGACGCGTGATGCGACATGCGAAGAAACAAATAACACCATAGCAGAACACAGAAGAAGCTTCTAAGCTGATGTAATAGCTAGTAAGAAGTATTACAATTCACGTATTAGTTATCGATTATTGTCCCTTTAGCCGTCTTTGGTGTCTTGTACATGAGCTAGGACATTAAGATTTTGCATGAAAGGAGGACCAGCAGCCGCGTTGCTCGGGAGAATGTGATAAGTGTTGATAAGTAGTAAAAACCTGAGAAATCCGTCCGTTTTCCTCATCTGTTATCAAATCGTCTTAAAGCCAGAACGTTACATTGGCCGCGATTCTCTTTGTAACGGTTACATTTATCGTTTGCACAGCTATGTCGGGTGCTGTGGTATGCTTAGACAATAAATGCACCATAGTAGAACACAGAAGAAGCTTCTAAGTTGATGTAATAGCCAGTAAGAAATAGTACAATAACGTTTTAGATATCGATTATTCACTTTTTAGCTGGGTTTGGGGCCTTGGACATAAGCTAGGGCCTTAAGATCTTGCATCAAAGGAGGACTAGCAACTGCGTTGCACGGGAGAATGTGAAAAGTGTTCATATATAGTAAAAAATTGAGATATCCGTCCGTTTTCGTCATTTGTTATCGAATCGACTTAAAGCCAGATCGTCACACTGGCCGCTCTTCTCTCTGAAACGGTTACATTTATCGTCTTCAAAGCTATGTCGAGTGCTGCGGTATGCAGAGATACTAAAAGCACCATAGTAGAAAACAGAAGAAGCTTCTAAGTTGATGTAATAGCCAGTAAGATGTAGTACAATTCAAGTTTTAGTTATCGATTATTGACTATTTAGCCGTCTTTCGTGCCTTGGACATATGCTGTGACATTAAGATTTGCGCATGAATGGAGGACTAGCAGCTGCGTTGCACAGGCGAGAATGTGAAAAGTGTTGATAAGTAGTAAAAACCTGAGAAATCCGTCCGTTTTCCTCATCTGTTATTAAATCGACTTAAAGCCAGAACGGTACATTGGCCGCTATTCTCTCTGTAACGGTTACATTTATCGTCTGCAAAGCTATGTCGCGTGCTGTGGTATACGGAGACAATATAGGCACCATAGTAGAATACAGAAGAAGCTTCTAAGTTGATGTAATAGCCAGTAAGAAGTAGCACGATAACGTTTTAGCTATCGATTATTGACTTTTTAGCTGGCTTTGGGGCCTTCAACATGAGCTACGGCATTAAAATTTTGCATCAAAGGAGGACTAGCGGCTGCGTTGCACGGGAGAATGTGAAAAGTGTTCATATGTAGTAAAAACCTGATAAATCCGTCCGTTTTCGTCATTTCTTATGAAATCGACTTAAAGCCAGAACGTTACATTGGCCGCTCTTCTCTCTGAAACGGTACCATTTATCTCCTGCAAAGCTATGTCGCGTGCTGCGGTATGCCGAGACACTAACTGCACCATAGTAGAACACAGAAGAAGCTTCTAAGTTGATAACACTGCCAGTAAGAAGTAGTACAATAACGTTTTAGATATCGATTATTGCCTTTTTAGCTGGCTTTGTGGCCTTGAACATGAGCTACGGCCTTAAGATTTTGCATCAAAGGAGGACTAGCAGCTGCGTTGCACGGGAGAATGTGAAAAGTGTTCATATGTTGTAAAAACCTGAGAAATCCGTCCATTTTCGTCATTTCTTATCAAATCGACTTAAAGCCAGGACGTCACATTGGTCGCTCTTCTCTCTGAAACGGTTACATTTATCGTCTGCAAAGCTATATCGCGTGCTGCGGTATGCAGAGACACTAACAGTACCATAGTAGAACACTGATGAAACTTCTAAGTTGATGTAATAGGCAGTAAGAAGTAGTGCAATAACGTTTTAATTATCGATTATTGACTTTTTAGCTGGCTTTGGGGTCTTGGACATGAGCTAGGACCTTAAGACTTTGCATCAAAGGAGGACTAGCAGCTGCGTTGCACGGGAGAATGTGAAAAGTGTTCATATGTTGTAAAAACCTGAGAAATCCGTCCATTTTCGTCATTTCTTATCAAATCAAATTAAAGCCAGAACGTTACATTGGCCGCCCTTCTCTGTGAAACGGTACCATTTATCGCCTGCAAAGCTATGTCGCGTGCCGCGGTATGCCGAGACACTAACAGCACCATAGTAAAACAGAAGAAGCTTCTAAGTTGATGTAATTGCCAGTAAGAAGTAGTACAATAACGTTTTAGATATCGATTATTGACTTTTTAGCTGGGATTGGGGCCTTGGACATGAGCTAGGACCTTAAAATTTTCATCAAAGGAGGACTAGATGCTCCGTTGCACGGGAGAATGTGAAAAGTATTCATATGCAGTACGAACCTGAGAATTCCGTCCATTTTCGTCATTTGTTATCAAATCGACTTAAAGCCAAGACGTCACATTGGACGCTCTTCTCTCTGAAAAGGTTACATTACTCGTCTACAGATCTATGTCGCGTGCTGCGGTATGCGGAGACACTAACAGCACCATAGTAGAACACAGATGAAACTTCTAAGTTGATGTAATAGCCAGTAAGAAATAGCACAATAACGTTTTAGATATCAATTATTGACTTTTTAGCTGGCTTTGGGGACTTGGACATGAGCTAGGACCTTTAGATTTTGCATCAAAGGAGGACTAGCAGCTGCGTTGCACGGGAGAATGTGAAAAGTGTTCATATGTAGTAAAAACATGAGAAATCCGTCCGTTTTCGTCATTTCTTATCAAATCGACTTAAAGCCAGATCG
Source organism: Schistocerca gregaria (assembly GCF_023897955.1). NCBI lineage: Eukaryota > Metazoa > Arthropoda > Insecta > Orthoptera > Acrididae > Schistocerca > Schistocerca gregaria. The sequence goes on along the minus strand of NW_026061795.1, from coordinate 15,922,055 downwards.
TCACATTGGTCGTTCTTCTCTCTGAAACGGTTACATTTATCGTCTGCAAAGCTATGTCGCGTGCTGCGGCATGCGGAGACACTAACAGCACCATAGTAGAACACTGGTGAAACTTCTAAGTTGATGTAATAGCCAGTAAGAAGTAGTACAATAACGTTTTAGATATCGATTATTGACTTTTTAGCTGGCATTGGGGTCTTGAACATGAGCTAGGACCTTAAGACCTTTCATCAAAGGAGGACTAGCAGCTGCGTTGCACGGGAGAATGTGAAAAAAGTTCATATGTAGTAAAAACCTGAGAAATCCGTCCGTTTTCGTCATTTCTTATCAAATCGACTTAAAGCCAGATCGTCACATTGGTCGCTCTTCTCTCTGAAACGGTAACATTTATCGTCTACAAAGCTATGTCGCGTGGTGCGGTATGCCGAGACACTAACAGCACCATAGTAGAACACAGAAGAAGCTCCTAAGTTGTAGTAATTGCCAGTAAGAAGTAGTGCAATAACGTTTTAGATATCGATTATTGACTTTTTAGCTGGCTCTTGGGCATTGGACATGAGCTAGGACCTTAAGACTTTGCATCAAAGGAGGACTAGCAACTGCGTTGCACGGGAGAATGTGAAAAGTGTTCATATGTAGTAAAAACATGAGAAATCCGTCCGTTTTCGTCTTTTCTTATAAAATCGACTTAAAACCAGATCGTCACATTGGTCGCTCTTTTCTCTGAAACGGTTACATTTATCGTCTGCAAAGCTATGTCGCGTGCTGCGGTATGCGGAGACACTAACAGCACCATAGTAGAACATTGATGAAACTTCTAACTTGATGTAATAGCCAGTAAGAAGTAGTACAATAACGTTTTAGATATCGACTATAGACTTTTTACCTGGCTTTGGGGTTTTGGACATGAGCTAGGAACTTAAGACTTTGCATCAATTGAGGACTAGCAGCTGCGTTGAACGGGAGAATGTGATAAGTGTTCATATAAAGTAAAAACCTGAGAAATCCGTCCGTTTTCGTAATTTGTTATCGAATCGACTTAAAGCCAGGACGTACATTGGCCGCTCTTCTCTCTGAAACGGTTATATTTACGGTCTGCAAAGCTATGACGCGTGCTGCGGTATGCGGAGACACTAAAAGCACCATAGTAGAATACAGAAGAAGCTTCTAAGTTGATGTAAGAGCCAGAAAGAAACAGTAAAATTCAAGTTTTAGTTATCGATTATTGACCATTTAATTTTCTTTGGTGCTTTGGAAATGAGCTAGGACTGTACGATTTTGCATGTAGGGAAGTGTAAGAGCCGCTTCGCACGGGATAATGTGAAAAATGTTCATATATACTAAAAACATGAGAAATCCCTCCGTTTTCGTCATTTGTTATCGAATCGACTTAAAGCCAGATAGTCACATTGGGGGCTCTTCTCTCTGAAACGGTTATATTTACCGTCTACAAAGCTATTTTGCGTGCTGCGGTATGCGGAGATACTAAAAGCACCATAGTAGAACACTGAAAAAACTTCTAAGTTTATGTAATAGCCAGTAAGGTGTAGTACAATTCACGTTTTAGCTATCGATTATTGACTTTGTAGCCGGCTTTGGTGCCTTGGGCATGAGCTAGGACCTTACGATTTTGCGTGAAAGGAGGACTAGCAGCCGCGTTACTAGGGTGAATGTGAAAAGTGTTCATATGTAGTGAAAACCAGAGAAATCCGTATGTTTTCGTCAATAGTTGTCGAATCGACTTAAAGCCAGATCGTCACATTGGCCGCTCTTCCCTCTGAAACGGTTAAATTTACCGTATGTGAAAAGTGTTCATATGTAGTGAAAACCTGAGAAATCCGGCCCTTTTCGTCATTTGTTATCGAAAGGACTTAAAGCCAGATCATCACATTGGCCGCTCTTCTCAATGAAACGATTACAATTATCATCTGCAGAGCTATGTCGCATGCTGCGGCATGCGGAGACACTAAAAGCACCATAGTAGAACACAGATGAAGCTTCTAAGTTGATGTAATAGCCAGTAAGAAGTACTGCAATTCAAGTTTTAGTTTTCGATTATTGACTTTTTACCTTTCTTTCGTTCCTTGGACATGAGCTAGGAACTTAAGATTTTGCATGAAAGGAGGACTAGCAGCCGCGTTGAACGGGAAAATGTGAAAAGTGTTCATATGTAGTAAAAACCTGAGAAATCCCTCCGTTTTCGTCATTGTTATCAAATCGACTTAAAGCCAGATCGTCACATTGGCCGCTCTTCCCTCTGAAACGGTTAAATTTCCCGTCTGCAAAGCTGTGTCGCGTGCTGCGGTATGCGGAGATACTAAAAGCACCATAGTAAAACACTGAAAAAACTTCTAAGTTTATGTAATAGCCAGTAAGGTGTAGTACAATTCACGTTTTAGCTATCGATTATTGACTTTGTAGCCGGCTTTGGTGCCTTGGGCATGAGCTAGGACCTTACGATTTTGCGTGAAAGGAGGACTAGCAGCCGCGTTACTAGGGTAATGTGAAAAGTGTTCATATGTAGTGAAAACCAGAGAAATCCGTATGTTTTCGTCAATTGTTGTCGAATCGACTTAAAGCCAGATCGTCACATTGGTCGCTCTTCCCTCTGAAACGGTTATATTATTCGTCTGCAATGATATGTCGCTGCGTGCAGTATGCTTAGACACTTAAAGCACCATAGTACAACACAGAAGAAGCTTCTAAGTTAATGTAATAGCCCGTAAGAAGTAGTACAATTCAAGTTTTCGTTATCGATTATTCACTATTTAGCCTGCTTTGATGCCTTGTACATGAGCTAGGACCTTAAGTTTTTGCATGAAAGGAGGACTATTAGCCGCGTTGCACGGGACAATGTAAAAAGTGTTCATATGTAGTAAAAACCTGAGAAATCCGGCACTTTTCGTCATTTTTTGTTATCGAATCGACTTAAAGCCAGGACTTACATTCGGTGCTCTTCTCTCTGAAACGGTTATATTTACCGTCTGCAAAGCTATGTCGAGTGCTGCGGTAAGCGAAAGCACTAAAAGCGTCATAGTAGAATACAGACGAAGCTTCTAAGTTCATGTAATAGCCAGTAAGAAGTAGTACAATTCAAGTTTTAGTTTTCGGTTATTGACTTTTTAGCCGGCTTTTGTGCCTTGGACATGAGCTAGGTCCTTAAGATTTTGCATGAAAGGAAAACTAGCAGCCGCGTTACTGAGGTGAATGTGAAAAGTGTTCATATGTAGTGAAAACCTGAGAAATCGGTATGTTTTCGTCAATTGTTGTCGAATCGACTTAAAGCCAGATCGTCACATTGGCCGCTCTTCCCTCTGAAACGATTAAATTTACCGTCTGCAAAGCTATGTCGCTGCGTGCGGTATGCGGAGACACTAAAAACACCATAGAAACCAGAAGAAGCTTCTTAGTTGATGTAATAGCCAGTAAGAAGTGGTACAATTTATGCTTTAGTTATCGATTATTGACTTTTTAGCCGGCTTTGGTGCCTTGGACGTGAGCTAATACCTTAAGATTTTGCATGAAAGGAGGACTAGTAGCTGCGTTGCACGGGAAAGTGCGTAAAGTGTTCATATGTTGTAAAAACCTAAGATATTGGCCCGTTTTCGTCATTTGTTATCAAATCGACTTTAAGCCAGATCGCTACATTGGAAGCTCTTCTCTCTGAAACGGTTACATTTATCGTCTGCAAAGCTATGTCGCGTGCACCGGTATGCGGAGACACTAAAAGCACCATAGTAGAACACATAAGTAGCTTCTACGTTGATGTAATAGCCAGTTAGAAGTAGTACAATTCAAGTTTTAGTTATCGATTATTGACTTTTTACCCGGCTTTTGTGCCTTGGACATGGGCTAGGACCTTAAGATTTTGCATGAAAAAAGGACTAGCAGCCGAGTTGCACGGTAGAACGTGAAAAGTGTTCATATGTAGTAAAAACCTGAGAAATCCGTCCGTTTTCGTCATTTGTTGTCGAAAAGACTGAAAGCCAGATTGTCACATTGGGCGCTCTTATCTCTGAAAGGGTTACATTTATCGTCTGCAAAGCTATATCGCGTGCTGCGGTATTCGAAGACACTAAAAGCACCATAGTAGAACACAGAAGAAGCTTCTAAGTTGATGTAATAGCCAGTAAGAAGCAGTACAATTCAAGTTTTAGTTATTGATTATTGACTTTTTACCCTTCTTTGGTGCCTTGGACATGAGCTAGGACCTTAAGATTTTGCACGAAAGGAGGACCAGCAGCCGCGTTGCACGGGAGAATGTGAAAAGTGTTCATATGTAGTAAAAACCTGAGAAATTCATCCGTTTTCGTCATTTATTATTGAAACGACTGGAAGCGAGATCGTCACTGTGGCCCCTCTTCTCTCCGAAACGGTTACATTTATCGTCTGTAAAGCTATGTCACGTGCTGCGGTATGCGGAGACACTAAAAGGATCATACTAGAACACAGATGATGCTTCTAAGCTGATGTAATAGAAAGTAGGAAGTAGTACAATTCAAGTTTATTTATCGATTATTGAATTTTTAGCCGGCTTTGTTGCCCTGGACATGAGCTAGGACCTTAAGATTTTGCATGAAAGGAGGACTAGCAGCCGTGTTGCACGGGAGAATGTGAAAAGTTTTCATATGTAGTAAAAACCTGAGAATTTCGTCCTTTTTCGTCATTTGATATCGAATAGACTTAAAGATAGAACTTCACATTGGGCGCTCTTCTCTCTGAAACGTTTACATTCGTCGCCTGCATAGCTATGTAGCTTGCTGCGGTATGCGGAGACACTAAAAGAACCATAGTAGAACACAGATGAAACTTCTAAGTTGAGGTAAGAGCCAGTAAGAAATAATACAATACAAGTTATAGATATCGATTATTGACTTTTTAGCCGGCTTTGGTGCCTTGGATATGAGCTAGGACCGTACGATTTTGCATGATGGGAGATCTAGCAGCCACGTTGCACGGGAGAGAGTGAAAAGTGTTCATATGTACTAAAAACCTGAAAAATCCGTCCGTTTTCGTCATTTGTTATCTAATCGGCTTAAAGCTAGATCGTCACATTGCCCGCTCTTCATTCTGAGACAGTTACACTTATCATCTGCAAAGCAATCTCGCGTGCTGCGGTATGAGGAGACACTAAAAGCACCATAGTAGAACGCGGAAGAAACTTCTAAGTTGATGTAAAAGCCATTAAGAAACAGTACAATTCAAGTGTTAGTTATCGATTATTAACTTTTTAAACTTCTTTGGTGCCTTGGACATGAGCTATGACCTTAATATTTTGCATGAAAGGAGGACTAGCAGCCGCGTTGCACGGGAGAATGTGAAAAGTGTTCATATGTAGTAAAAACCTGAGAAATCCGTTTTCGTCATTTGTTATCGAATCGACTTAAAGCCAGAACGTCACATTGGCCGTTCTTCTCTCTGAAACGGTTACATTTAGCGTCTGCAAAGCTATGTCGCGTGCTGCGGTATGCGGAGTCACTAAAAGCACCATAGTAGAACAGAGACGAAGCTACTAAGTTGATGTAATAGCCAGTTAGATGTAGTACAATTCAAGTGTTAGTTATCGATTATTGACTTTTTACCCGGCTTTTGTGCCTTGGACATGGGCTAGGACCTTAAGATTTTGCATGAAAGGAGGACTAGCAGTCGCGTTGCAGGGGAGAATGTGAAAAGTGTTCATATGTAGTAAAAACCTGAGAAAACCGTCCGTTTTCGTCATTTGTTGTCGAAACGACTAAATGCCAGATCGTCACATTGGCCGCTCGTCTCTTTGTGACGGTTACATTTATCGTCTGCAAACCTATATCGCGTGCTGCGGTATTCGGAGACACTAAAAGCACCATAGTAGAACACAGATGAATCTTCTAAGCTGATGTAATAGAAAGTATGAAGTAGAACAATTCAAGTCTTAGTTATCGATTATTGACTTTTTAGCCGGCTTTCGTGCCTTGGACAGGAGCTAGGGCCTTAAGATTTTGCATGGAAGGAGGATTAGCAGCGGAGTTGCACGGGAGAATGTGAAAAGTTTACATATGAAGTAAAAACCTGAGAAATCCATCCGTTTTCTTCATTTTTAAACGAATCGACTTAAAGCCAGATCGTCATATTGGCCGCTCTTCTCTTTGAAATGGTTACATTTATCGGCTGCAAAGCTATGTCGCGTACTGCTCTATGCGTAGACACTAAAAGCACCATAGTAGAACACAGAACAAGCTACTATGTTGATGTAATAGCCAGTAAGAATCAGTACATTTCAAGTTTTAGTTATCGATTATTGACTTTATACCCTTCTTTGGTGATTTGGACATGAGCTAGGACCTTACGATTTTGCATGAAAGGAGGACTAGCAGCCGAGTTGCATGGGAGAATGTGAAAAGTGTTCATATGTAGTAAAAACCTGAGAAATCCGTCCGTTTTCGTCATTTGTTATCGAATCGACTTAAACCCAGATTGTCACATTGGCCCCTCTTCCCTGAAACGGTTGTACTTATCGTCTGCAAAGCTATGTCGCGTGCTGCGGTATACGGAGACACTAAAAGCACCATAGTAGAACACAGACGAAGCTTCTAAGTTGATGTAATAGCCCGTTAGATGTAGTACAATTCAAGTGTTAGTTATCGATTATTGACCTTTTACCCGACTTTTGTAGCTTGGACATGGGCTAGGACCTTAAGATTTTGCATGAAAGGAGGATTAGCTGCCACGTTGCATGGTAGAATGTGAAAAGTGATCATATGTAGTAAACACCTGAGAAATCCGTCCGTTTCCGTCATTTGTTGTCGAAACGACTGAAAGCCAGATCGTCACATTGGCCGCTCTTCTCCTTGAAACGGTTACATTTATCGTCTGCAAAGCTATATCGCGTGCTGCGGTATACGGAGACACTAAAAGCACCATAGTAGAACACAGATGAATCTTCGAAGCTGATGTAATAGAAAGTATGAAGTAGAACAATTCAAGTGTTAGTTATCGATTATTGACTCTTACCCGGCTTTCGTGCCTTGGACTGGAGCTAGGGCCTTACGATTTTGCATGAAACGAGGACTAACTGACGCGTTGCACGTGAGAATCTGAAAAGTGTTGATATGTAGTAAAAACATGAGAAATTCTTCCGTTTTATCCTTTTTTCCCGAATCGACTTAAAGCCAGATCCTCACGTAGGATGCTCTTCTCTCTGAAACGGTTACATTTAACGTCTGCAAAGCTATGTCGCGTGCTGCTGTATGCGGAGACACTAAAAGGACCATAGTAGAACACAGATGAAGCTTCCAAATTGATGTAATAGAAAGCAAGAAATGGTACAATTCAAGTTTGATAACGTAACGACTTAAGCTTGATCCTCATATGGGCCGCTCTTCTCGCTGAAACGATTACATTTATCGTCTGCAAATCTATGTTGCGTGCTGCGGAATGCGGTGACACTAAAAGCACCATAGTAGAACACATAAGAAATATCTAACTTGATGTAATAGCCAAAAGAAGCAGTACAATTCAAGCTTTTGTACTCGATTATTGACTTTTTAGGCGGCTTGTGTGCCTTGGGCATGAGCTAGGACCTTAAGATTTTGCATGAAAGGAGGACTGGCAGCCGCGTTGCATGGGTGAATGTGAAAAGTGTTCATATGAAGCATAAACCTGAGAAATCCGTACGTATTCGTCATTTGTTTTCGAATCGACTGTAAGCCAGATCGTCTCATTGGCCGCTCTTCTCTCTGAAACGGTTACATTTATCGTCTGTAGAGCTATGTGACGTGCTGCGGTATTCGGAGACACTAAAAGCAGCATAGCAAAACACATAATAGGCTACTAAGTTGATGTAATAGCCAGTAATAAGCAGCACAATTCAAGTTTTAGTTTTCGATTATTGACTTTTCACCCTTCTTTGCTGCCTTGGAAATGAGCTAGGACCTTAAGATTTAGCCTGAATGGAGGACTGGGAGCCACTTTGCATGGGTGAATGTGAAACGTGTTCGTATGTAGCATAAACCTGAGAAATCCGTCCGTTTTCGTCTTTTGTTATCTCATCGGCTTAAAGCTAGATCGTCACATTGGCCGCTCTTCTCTCTGAAACGTTTACTTTTATAGTCTCAAAGCAATGTCGCGTGCTCCGGTATGCAGAGAGACTAAAAGCAGAATAGCAGAACACATAAGAGGCTTCTAAGTTGATCTAATAGCCAGTAAGAAGCAGTACAGTTCATGTTTTAGTTATCGATCATTGCCTTTTTACCCTACTTTGGTGCCTTGGACATGAGCTAGGACCTTACGATTTTGCATGAAAGGAGAACTAGCAGCCGCGTTACATTGGGCAATGTGAAAAGCGTTCATATGTAGTAAAAACCTGAGAAATTCGTCCGTTTTCGACATTTGTTATCGAATCGACTTAAAGATAAATCGTCACATTGGCCGGTCTTCTCTCTGAAACGGTTACATTTATCGTCTGCAAAACTGTGTCGCATGCTGCGGTGTGCAGAGACACTAAAAGCACCATAGTATAACACAGATGAAGCTTCTACGTTGGTGTGATACACAGTAACAAGTAGTATAATTCATGTTTTAGTTATCGATTACTGACTATTCACCCCTCTTTCGTGCCTTGGACATGAGCTAGGAACTTAAGATTTTGCATGAAAGGAGGAGTAGCAGCCTCGTTGGACGGGAGAATGTGAAAAGTGTTCATATATGGTAAAAACCTGAGAAATCCGTCCGTTTTCGTCGTTTGTTATGGAATCGACTTAAAGCCAGATCGTCACATTAGCCGCTCTTCTCTCTAAACGGTTACATTTATCGTCTGCAAACCTATGTCGCGTGCTGCGGTATGCGGAAACACTAAATGCACTTAGTAGAACACAGATGAAGCTTCTAAGTTGATGTAATAACCAGTAAGAAGTAGTACAATTCAAGTATTAGTTATCGATCATTGACTTTTTCCATAGCTTTGGTGCCTTTGATATGTGCTAGGACCTTAAGATTTTCCATAAAAGGAGGACTAGCAGCCACGTTGCACGGGAGAATGTGAAAAGTGTTCACATGTAATAAAAATCTGAGAAATCCGTCCGTTTCCGGCATTTCATAACGAATCGACTAAAACCTGATCGTCACATTAGCCGCTCTTCTCGCTGAAACGGTTACATTTATCGTCTGCAAATCTATGTCGCGTGCTGCGGTATGCAGAGACACTAAAAGCACCATAGTAGAACACAGAAGAAGCTCCTAAGTTGATGTATTAGCTAGTAAGAAGTGGTACTATTCCAGTTTTAACTATCGATTATTGACTTTTTAGACGGCTTTGGTGCCTTGGACATGAGGTAGGCCCTTACGATTTTGCATGAACGGAGGACTAGCAGCCGCGTTGCACGGGAGAATGTGAAAAGTGTTCACATGTAGTAAAAATCTGTGAAAACCATCCGTTTTCGTCATTTGTTATCGAATCGACATAAAGCCAGATAGTCACATTGGCCGCTCTGCTCTCTGAAACGGTCACATTTATCGTCTACAATGCTAAGTCACGTGCTGCGGCATGCGGAGACACTAAAAGCCCCATAGTAGAACACAGATGAAGCTTCTAATTTGATGTAATAACCAGTAAGAAGTAGTACAATTCAAGTATTAGTTATCGATCATTGACTTTTTACCTAGCTTTGGTGCCTTTGATATGTGCTAGGACCTTAAGATTTTCCATAAAAGGAGGACTAGCAGCCACGTTGCACGGGAGAATGTGAAAAGTGTTCACATGTAATAAAAATCTGTGAAATCCATCCGTTTTCGTCATTTGTTATCCAATCGACTTAATGTCAGATCGTCATATTGGCCGCTCTTCTCTCTGAAACGGTTACATTTATCGTCCGCAAAGCTGTGTCTCGTGCCGCGGTATGAGGGGACACTAAAAGCACCATAGTGGAACACAGATGAAGCTTCTAAGTTGATGTATTAGCTAGTAAGAAGTGGTACAATTCCAGTTTTAACTATCGATTATTGACTTTTTAGACGGCTTTGGTGCCTTGGACATGAGGTACGCCCTTACGATTTTGCATGAACGGAGGACTAGCAGCCGCGTTGCACGGGAGAATGTGAAAAGTGTTCACATGTAGTAAAAATCTGTGAAGACCATCCGTTTTCGTCATTTGTTATCAAATCGACATAAAGCCAGATCGTCACATTGGCCGCTCTTCTCTCTGAAACGGTCACATTTATCGTCAGCAATGCTAAGTCACGTGCTGCGGCATGCGGAGACACTAAAAGCTCCATAGTAGAACACAGATGAAGCTTCTAAGTGGATGTAATAGACAGTAAGAAGTAGTACAATTCAAGTTTTAGTTATCGATTATTGACTTTTTAGCCGGCTTTGGTGCCTTGGACATGAGGTAGGCCCTGAAGATTTTGCATGAATTGAGGACTAGCAGCCACGTGTCACGAGAGAATGTGAAAAGTGTTCATATGTAGTAAAAACCTGAGAAATCCGTCCGTTTTCATTATATGTTACTGAATCGACTTACAGCAAGATCGCCACATTTTCAACTCTTCTCTCTGAAACGGATGCATTTATCGTCTGCAAAGCTATGTCGCGTGCTGCGGTATGCGGAGACGCTAAAAGAACCATAGTAGAACACAGATGAAGCTTCTAAGTTGATGTATTAGCCAGTAAGAAGTGGTACAAACCAAGTTTTAATTATTGATTATTGACTTTTAAGCCGGCTTTGGTGCCTTGGACATAAGCTAGGACCTTAAGATTTTGCATGAAAGGATCAATAGCAGCCGCGTTTCACGGGAGAATATGAAATGTGTTCATATGTAGCAAAAACCTTGGAAATCCGTCGGTTTTCGTCATTTGTTATCGAATAGACTTAAAGCCAGATCGTCACATTGGCCGCTCTTCTCGCTAAAGGGTTACATTTATCGTCTGCAAAGCTATGTCGCGTGCTGCGGTATGCGGAGACACTGAAAGCACCATAGTACAACTTAGAAGAAGCTTCTAACCTGATGTAATGGCCATTAAGAAACAGTACAATTCCAGTTTTAGTTATCGATTATTGACTTTTTACGCTTCTTTGGTGCCTTGGACATGAGCTAAGACCTTAAGATTTTGAATGAAAGGAGGACTAGCAGCCGCGTTGCACGGGAGAATGTGAAAAGGTTTCATATGTAGTAAAAACCTGCGAAATCCGTCCGTTTTCGTCATTTGTTATCGAATCGACTTAAAGCAGATCGTCACATTGGCCGCTCTTCTCTCTGAAACGGCTACATTTATCGTCTGCAAAGCTATGTCGCGTGATGCGGTATGCGGAGACACTAAAAGCACCATAGTAAAACACAGAAGAAGCTTCTAAGTTGATGTAATAGCCAGTACGAAGCAGTTCAATTTAGATTTTAGTTATCGATTATTGACTTTTTACTCTTCTTTGGTGCCTTGCACATGAGCTTGGATCTTAAGATTTTGTATGAAAGGAGGACTAGGAACCGCGTTGTACGGGGGAATGTGAAAAGTGTTCATATGTAGTAAAAACCTGAGAAATCCGTCCGTTTCCGGCATTTCATAACGAATCGACTAAAACCTGATCGTCACATTAGCCGCTCTTCTCGCTGAAACGGTTACATTTATCGTCTGCAAGTCTATGTCGCGTGCTGCGGTATGCGGAGACACTAAAAGCACCATAGTAGAACACAGTAGAAGCTCCTAAGTTGATGTAATAGCCAGTAAGAAGCAGTACAATTTAAGTTTTAGTTATCGATTATTGACGTTTTACCCTTCTTTGGGGCCTTGGACATGAGTCAGGACCTTAAGATTTTGCATGAAAGGAGGACTAGCAGCCGCGTTGCACAGGAGAATGTGAAAAGTATTCATATGTAGTAAAAACCTGAGAAATCCGTCCGTTTTCGTCATTTGTTATCGAATAGACTAAAAGCCAGATCGCCACATAGGCCGCTCTTCTCTCTGAAACGCTTACATTTATCGTCTGCAAAGCTATGACGCGTGCTGCGGTATGCGGATACACTAAAAGCACCATAGTAGAACACAGATGAAGATTCTAAGTTGATGTATTAGCCAATAAGAAGTAGTACAATTAAAGTTATAGCTATCAATTATTGAGTTTTTCTCTTCTTTGATTCCTTGGACATGAGCTAGGACCTTAAGGTTTTGCATGAATGGAGGTCTAGCAGCCGCGTTGCACGAAAGAGTGTGAAAAGTGTTCATATGTTGCAAAAACCTGAGAAATCAGTCCGTTTTCGGCATTTGTTATCTCATCGGCTTAAAGCTAGATCGTCACATTGGCCGGTCTTCTCTCTGAAACTGTTACATTTATCGTCTGCAAAGCTATGTCGCGTGCTGCGGTATGCGGAGACACTGAAAGCACCATAGTACAACTTAGAAGAAGCTTCTAACCTGATGTAATAGCCAGTAAGAAACAGTACAATTCCAGTTTAAGTTATCGATTAATGACTTTTTACCCTTCTTTGGTGCCTTGGACATAAGATAGGACCTTAAGATTTTGCATGAAACGAGGACTATCAGTTGCATTGCACGGGAGAATGTGAAAAGTGTTCATATGTAGTAAAAACCTGAGAAATCCGTCCGTTTTCGCCATTTGTTATAGAATCGACTTAAAGCCAGATCGTCACATTGGCCGCTCTTCTCTCTGAAACGGCTACATTTATCGTCTGCAAAGCAGTGTCGCGTGACTCGGTATGCGGAGACACTAAAAGCACCATAGTAAAACACGGAAGAAGCTTCTAAGTTGAAGTAATAGCCAGTAAGAAGCAGTACAATTCAAATTTTAGTTACCGATTATTGACTTTTTACCCTTCGTTGGTGCCCTGGACATGTGCTAGAGCCTTAAGATTTTGCATGACAGTAGGACTAGCAGCCGCGATTGACGGGAGAATGTGAAAAATGTTCGTATGTAGTAAAAACCTGAGAAATCCGTTTATTTTCGACATTTGTTATCGAATCGACTTAAAGCCAGATCGTCACATTGGCTACTCTTCTCGCAGAAACGGTTACATTTATCGTCTGCAAAGCTATGTCGCGTGCTGCGGTATAAGGAGTCACTAAAAGCACTATAGTAGAACAGAGAAGAAGCTTCTAAGTTGATGTAACGGCCATAAGAAGCAGTACAATTCAAGTTTTAGTTATCGATTAATGACTTTTTACCCTTCTTTGGTGCCTTGGACATGAGCTAGGACCTTATGATCTTGTATGACAGTAGGACTAGCAGCCGCGTTGGACGGGAGAATGTGAAAAGTGTTCGTATGTATAAATACCTCAGAAATCCGTCCGTTTTCGTCATTTGTTATCGAATCGACTTAAAGCCAGATCGTCACGTTGGCCGCCCTTCTCTCTGAAACGGTTACATTTATCGTCTGCAAAGCTATGTCGCGTGCTGCGGTATGCGATGACACTAAAAGCACTATAGTAGAACACAGAATAAGCTTCTAAGTTGATGTAATAGCCAATAAGAAGCAGTAAAATTCATGTTGTAGTTATCGATTATTATATTTTTACCCTTCTTTGGTGCCTTGGACATGAGCTAGTACCTTAAGATTTAGCATGAACACAGGAGGACTAGCAGCCGCGTTGCACGGGAGAATGTGAAAAGGTTTCATATGTAGTAAAAACCTGAGAAATCCGTTTATTTTCGTCATTTGTTATCGAATCGACTTAAAGCCAGATCGTCACTTGGCCGCTCTTCTCTCTGAAACGGTTACATTTATCGCCTGCAAAGCTATGTCGCGTGCTGCGGTATGCGGAGACACTAAAAGCACCATAGTAGAACACAGAAGAAGCTTCTAAGTTGAAGTAATAGCCAGTAAGAAGCAGTATAATTCAAATTTTAGTTACCGATTATTGACTTTTTACCCTTCTTTGGTGTCTTGGACATGTGCTAGAACCTTAAGATTTTTGAAGAAATGAGGACTAGCAGCCGCGTTGCACGGGAGAATGTGAAAAGGTTTCATATGTAGTAAAAACCTGAGAAATCCGTTTATTTTCGTCATTTGTTATCGAAACGACTTAAAGTAAGATCGTCAAATTGGCCGCTCTTCTCTCTGAAACGCTTACATTTATCGTCTGCAAAGCTATGTCGCGTGCTCCAGTATGCGGAGAGACTAAAAGCAGCATGGCAGAACACATAAGATGCTTCTAAGTTGATCTAATAGCCAGTAAGACGCAGTACAATTCAAGACTTAGTTATCGATTTTTGATTCTTTGGTGACTTGGACATTAGCTAGGACCTTACGATTTTGCATGAAAGGAGGACTAGCAGCCGCGTTGCAAAGGAGAATGTGAAAAGTGTTCATATGCAGTATAAACCTGAGAAATCCGTTCGTTTTCATCATTTGTTATCGAATCGACTTAAAGTAAGATCGTCAAATTGGCCGCTCTTCTCTCTGAAACGGGTACATTTATCGTCTGCAAAGCTATGTCGCGTGCTCCGGTATGCGGAGAGACTAAACGCAGCATGGCAGAACACATAAGAAACTTCTAAGTTGATCTAATACCCAGTAAGAAGCAGTATAATTCAAGTTTTAGTTATCGATTATTGACTTTTTACCCTTCTTAGATGACTTTGACATGAGCTAGGACCTTAAGATTTTGCATGAAAGGAGGACTAGCAGAAGCGTTGCACGGGATAATGTGAAAAGTCTTCTTATGTAGTAAAAACCTGAGATATCAGTCCGTTTTCGTCATTTGTTATCGAATCGACTTGAAGCCAGATCGTCACATTGGCCGCACTTCTCTCTGAAACGGTTACATTTATCGTCTGCAACGCTATAACCAGTGCTGCGGTATGCGGAGACACTAACAGCACCATAGTAGAACACTGATGAAACTTCTAAGTTGATGTAATAGCCAGTAAAATGTAGTACAATAACGTTTTAGATATCGATTATTGATTTTTTAGCTGGCTTTAAGGGCCTTGGACATGAGCTAGGGCCTTAAGATTTTGCATCAAAGGAGGACTAGCAGCTGCGTTGCACGGGAGAATGTGAAAAAAGTTCATATGTAGTAAAAACCTGAGAAATCCGTTCGTTTTCGTCATTTCTTATCAAATCGACTTAAAGCTAGATCGTCACATTGGTCGCTCTTCACTCTGAAACGGTTACATTTATCGTCTGGAAAGCTATGTCGCGTGCTACGGTATGCGGAGACACTAACAGCACCATAGTAAAACACAGATGAAACTTCTAAGTTGATGTAATAGCCAGTAAGAAGTAGTACAATAAAGTTTTAGATATCGATTATTGACTTTTTAGCTGGATTTGGGGTCTTGGACATGAGCTAGGACCTTAAGACTTTGCATCAAAGGAGGACTAGCAGCTGCGTTGCACGGGAGAATGTGAAAAGTGTTCATATGTAGTAAAAACCTGAGAAATCCGTCCGTTTTTGTCATTTCTTATCAAATCGACTTAAAGCCAGAACGTCACATTGGCCGCTCTTCTCTCTGAAACGGTAACATTTATCGCCTACAAAGCTATGTCGCGTGCTGCGGTATGCCAAGACACTAACAGCACCATAGTAGAACACAGAAGAAGCTTCTAAGTTGTAGTAATTGCCAGTAAGAAGTAGTGCAATAACGTTTTAGATATCGATTATTGACTTTTTAGCTGGCTTTGGGGCCTTGGACATGAGCTAGGGCCTTAAGATTTTGCATCAAAGGAGGACTAGCAGCTGCGTTGCACGGGAGAATGTGAAAAGTGTTCATATGTAATAAAAATCTGAGAAATCCGTCCGTTTTCGTAATTTCTTATCAAATCGACTTAAAGCCAGAACATCACATTGGGCGCTCTTCTCTCTGAAACGGTAACATTTATCGCCTACAAAGCTATGTCGCTTGCTGCGGTATGCCGAGACACTAAAATCACCATAGTAGAACACAGAAGAAGCTTCTAAGTTGTAGTAATTGCCAGTAAGAAGTAGTGCAACAACGTTTTAGATATCGATTATTGACTTTTTAGCTGGCTTTGGGGCCTTGGACATGAGCTAGGGCCTTAAGATTTTGCATCAAAGGAGGACTAGCAGCTGCGTTGCACGGGAGAATGTGAAAAGTGTTCATATGTAGTAAAAACCTGAGAAATCCGTCCGTTTTCGTAATTTCTTATCAAATCGACTTAAAGCCAGGACGTCACATTGGACGCTCTTCTCTCTGAAAAGGTTACATTTATCGTCTGCAAAGCTATGTCGCGTTCTGCGGTATGCGGAGACACTAACAGCACCATAGTAGCACACAGATGAAACTTCCAAGTTGATGTAATAGCCAGTACGAAGTAGTACAATAACGTTTTAGATATCGATTATTGACTTTTTAGCTGGCTTTGAGGCCTTGGACATGCGATAGGACCTTAAGATTTTGCATCAAAGGAGAACTAGCAACTGCGTTGAACGGGAGAAAGTGAAAAGTGTTCATATGTATTAAGAACCTGAGAAATCCGTCCGTTTTCGTCATTTCTTATCAAATCGACTTAAAGCCAGATCGTCACATTGGTCGCTCTTCTCTCTGAAACGGTTACATTTATCGTCTGCAAAGCTATGTCTTGTGCTGCGGTTTGCGGAGACACTAACAGCACCATAGCAGAACACTGATGAAACTTCTAAGTTGATGTAATAGCCAGTAAGAAGTAGTACAATAACGTTTTAGATATCGATTATTGACTTTTTAGCTGGCTTTGGGGTCTTGGACATGAGCTAGGACCTTACGACATTGCATCAAAGGAGGACTAGCAGCTGCGTTGCATGGGAGAATGTGAAAAGTGTTCATATGTAGTAAAAACCTGAGAAATCCGTCAGTTTTCGTCATTCCTTATCAAATCGACTTAAAGGCAGAACGTCACATTCGCCGCTCTTCTCTCTGAAACGGTTACATTTATCGTCTGCAAAGCTATGTCGCGTGCTCCGGTATGCGGAGAGACTAAAAGCAGCATGGCAGAACACATAAGATGCTTCTAAGTTGATCTAATAGCCAGTAAGACGCAGTACAATTCAAGACTTAGTTATCGATTTTTGATTCTTTGGTGACTTGGACATTAGCTAGGACCTTACGATTTTGCATGAAAGGAGGACTAGCAGCCGCGTTGCAAAGGAGAATGTGAAAAGTGTTCATATGCAGTATAAACCTGAGAAATCCGTTCGTTTTCATCATTTGTTATCGAATCGACTTAAAGTAAGATCGTCAAATTGGCCGCTCTTCTCTCTGAAACGGGTACATTTATCGTCTGCAAAGCTATGTCGCGTGCTCCGGTATGCGGAGAGACTAAACGCAGCATGGCAGAACACATAAGAAACTTCTAAGTTGATCTAATACCCAGTAAGAAGCAGTATAATTCAAGTTTTAGTTATCGATTATTGACTTTTTACCCTTCTTAGATGACTTTGACATGAGCTAGGACCTTAAGATTTTGCATGAAAGGAGGACTAGCAGAAGCGTTGCACGGGATAATGTGAAAAGTCTTCTTATGTAGTAAAAACCTGAGATATCAGTCCGTTTTCGTCATTTGTTATCGAATCGACTTGAAGCCAGATCGTCACATTGGCCGCTCTTCTCTCTGAAACGGTTACATTTATCGTCTGCAACGCTATAACCAGTGCTGCGGTATGCGGAGACACTAACAGCACCATAGTAGAACACTGATGAAACTTCTAAGTTGATGTAATAGCCAGTAAAATGTAGTACAATAACGTTTTAGATATCGATTATTGATTTTTTAGCGGGCTTTAAGGGCCTTGGACATGAGCTAGGGCCTTAAGATTTTGCATCAAAGGAGGACTAGCAGCTGCGTTGCACGGGAGAATGTGAAAAGTGTTCATATGTAGTAAAAACCTGAGAAATCCGTTCGTTTTCGTCATTTCTTATCAAATCGACTTAAAGCCAGATCGTCACATTGGTCGCTCTTCACTCTGAAACGGTTACATTTATCGTCTGGAAAGCTATGT
Organism: Schistocerca gregaria; assembly: GCF_023897955.1. Lineage (NCBI taxonomy): Eukaryota > Metazoa > Arthropoda > Insecta > Orthoptera > Acrididae > Schistocerca > Schistocerca gregaria. The sequence goes on along the minus strand of NW_026061795.1, from coordinate 15,904,132 downwards.
CGCGTGCTACGGTATGCGGAGACACTAACAGCACCATAGTAAAACACAGATGAAACTTCTAAGTTGATGTAATAGCCAGTAAGAAGTAGTACAATAAAGTTTTAGATATCGATTATTGACTTTTTAGCTGGATTTGGGGTCTTGGACATGAGCTAGGACCTTAAGACTTTGCATCAAAGGAGGACTAGCAGCTGCGTTGCACGGGAGAATGTGAAAAGTGTTCATATGTAGTAAAAACCTGAGAAATCCGTCCGTTTTTGTCATTTCTTATCAAATCGACTTAAAGCCAGAACGTCACATTGGCCGCTCTTCTCTCTGAAACGGTAACATTTATCGCCTACAAAGCTATGTCGCGTGCTGCGGTATGCCAAGACACTAACAGCACCATAGTAGAACACAGAAGAAGCTTCTAAGTTGTAGTAATTGCCAGTAAGAAGTAGTGCAATAACGTTTTAGATATCGATTATTGACTTTTTAGCTGGCTTTGGGGCCTTGGACATGAGCTAGGGCCTTAAGATTTTGCATCAAAGGAGGACTAGCAGCTGCGTTGCACGGGAGAATGTGAAAAGTGTTCATATGTAATAAAAACCTGAGAAATCCGTCCGTTTTCGTAATTTCTTATCAAATCGACTTAAAGCCAGAACATCACATTGGGCGCTCTTCTCTCTGAAACGGTAACATTTATCGCCTACAAAGCTATGTCGCTTGCTGCGGTATGCCGAGACACTAACAGCACCATAGTAGAACACAGAAGAAGCTTCTAAGTTGTAGTAATTGCCAGTAAGAAGTAGTGCAACAACGTTTTAGATATCGATTATTGACTTTTTAGCTGGCTTTGGGGCCTTGGACATGAGCTAGGGCCTTAAGATTTTGCATCAAAGGAGGACTAGCAGCTGCGTTGCACGGGAGAATGTGAAAAGTGTTCATATGTAGTAAAAACCTGAGAAATCCGTCCGTTTTCGTCATTTGTTGTCGAAACGACTAAATGCCAGATCGTCACATTGGCAGCTCGTCTCTTTGTGACGGTTACATTTATCGTCTGCAAACCTATATCGCGTGCTGCGGTATTCGGAGACACTAAAAGCACCATAGTAGAACACAGATGAATCTTCTAAGCTGATGTAATAGAAAGTATGAAGTAGAACAATTCAAGTCCTAGTTATCGATTATTGACTTTTTAGCCGGCTTTCGTGCCTTGGACAGGAGCTAGGGCCTTAAGATTTTGCATGGAAGGAGGATTAGCAGCGGAGTTGCACGGGAGAATGTGAAAAGTTTACATATGAAGTAAAAACCTGAGAAATCCATCCGTTTTCTTCATTTTTAAACGAATCGACTTAAAGCCAGATCGTCATATTGGCCGCTCTTCTCTTTGAAATGGTTACATTTATCGGCTGCAAAGCTATGTCGCGTACTGCTCTATGCGTAGACACTAAAAGCACCATAGTAGAACACAGAAGAAGCTACTATGTTGATGTAATAGCCAGTAAGAATCAGTACATTTCAAGTTTTAGTTATCGATTATTGACTTTATACCCTTCTTTGGTGATTTGGACATGAGCTAGGACCTTACGATTTTGCATGAAAGGAGGACTAGCAGCCGAGTTGCATGGGAGAATGTGAAAAGTGTTCATATGTAGTAAAAACCTGAGAAATCCGTCCGTTTTCGTCATTTGTTATCGAATCGACTTAAACCCAGATTGTCACATTGGCCCCTCTTCCCTGAAACGGTTGTACTTATTGTCTGCAAAGCTATGTCGCGTGCTGCGGTATACGGAGACACTAAAAGCACCATAGTAGAACACAGACGAAGCTTCTAAGTTGATGTAATAGCCCGTTAGATGTAGTACAATTCAAGTGTTAGTTATCGATTATTGACCTTTTACCCGACTTTTCTAGCTTGGACATGGGCTAGGACCTTAAGATTTTGCATGAAAGGAGGATTAGCTGCCACGTTGCACGGTAGAATGTGAAAAGTGATCATATGTAGTAAACACCTGAGAAATCCGTCCGTTTCCGTCATTTGTTGTCGAAACGACTGAAAGCCAGATCGTCACATTGGCCGCTCTTCTCCTTGAAACGGTTACATTTATCGTCTGCAAAGCTATATCGCGTGCTGCGGTATTCGGAGACACTAAAAGCACCATAGTAGAACACAGATGAATCTTCGAAGCTGATGTAATAGAAAGTATGAAGTAGAACAATTGAAGTGTTAGTTATCGATTATTGACACTTACCCGGCTTTCGTGCCTTGGACTGGAGCTAGGGCCTTACGATTTTGCATGAAACGAGGACTAACTGACGCGTTGCACGTGAGAATCTGAAAAGTGTTGATATGTAGTAAAAACATGAGAAATTCTTCCGTTTTATCCTTTTTTCCCGAATCGACTTAAAGCCAGATCCTCACGTAGGATGCTCGTCTCTCTGAAACGGTTACATTTAACGTCTGCAAAGCTATGTCGCGTGCTGCTGTATGCGGAGACACTAAAAGGACCATAGTAGAACACAGATGAAGCTTCCAAATTGATGTAATAGAAAGCAAGAAATGGTACAATTCAAGTTTGATAACGTAACGACTTAAGCTTGATCCTCATATTGGCCGCTCTTCTCGCTGAAACGATTACATTTATCGTCTGCAAATCTATGTTGCGTGCTGCGGAATGCGGTGACACTAAAAGCACCATAGTAGAACACATAAGAAATATCTAACTTGATGTAATAGCCAAAAGAAGCAGTACAATTCAAGCTTTTGTACTCGATTATTGACTTTTTAGGCGGCTTGTGTGCCTTGGGCATGACCTAGGACCTTAAGATTTTGCATTAAAGAAGGACTAGCAGCCGCGTTGCACGGGAGAATGTGAAAAGTGTACATATGTAATAAAAACCTGAGAAATTCATCCGTTTTCGTCATTTTTTATCGAATTGACTTAAAGCCAGATCATCACATTGGGGGCTCTTCTCTCTGAAACGGTTACATTTATCGTCTGCAAAGCTATGTCGCGTTCTGCGGTATGCGGAGACACTAAAAGCACCATAGTAGAACACAGAAGAATCTTCTAAGTTAATGTAATAGCCAGTAAGATGCAGTAAAATTCAAGTTTCAGTTATCGATTATTGACTTTTTAGGCGGCTTGTGTGCCTTGGGCATTAGCTAGGACCTTAAGATTTTGCATGAAAGGAGGACTGGCAGCCGCGTTGCATGGGTGAATGTGAAAAGTGTTCATATGAAGCATAAACCTGAGAAATCCGTACGTATTCGTCATTTGTTTTCGAATCGACTGTAAGCCAGATCGTCACATTGGCCGCTCTTCTCTCTGAAACGGTTACATTTATCGTCTGTAGAGCTATGTGACGTGCTGCGGTATTCGGAGACACTAAAAGCAGCATAGCAAAACACATAATAGGCTACTAAGTTGATGTAATAGCCAGTAATAAGCAGCACAATTCAAGTTTTAGTTTTCGATTATTGACTTTTCACCCTTCTTTGCTGCCTTGGAAATGAGCTAGGACCTTAAGATTTAGCCTGAATGGAGGACTGGGAGCCACTTTGCATGGGTGAATGTGAAACGTGTTCGTATGTAGCATAAACCTGAGAAATCCGTCCGTTTTCGTCTTTTGTTATCTCATCGGCTTAAAGCTAGATCGTCACATTGGCCGCTCTTCTCTCTGAAACGTTTACTTTTATAGTCTCAAAGCAATGTCGCGTGCTCCGGTATGCAGAGAGACTAAAAGCAGAATAGCAGAACACATAAGAGGCTTCTAAGTTGATCTAATAGCCAGTAAGAAGCAGTACAGTTCATGTTTTAGTTATCGATCATTGCCTTTTTACCCTACTTTGGTGCCTTGGACATGAGCTAGGACCTTACGATTTTGCATGAAAGGAGAACTAGCAGCCGCGTTACATTGGGGAATGTGAAAAGCGTTCATATGTAGTAAAAACCTGAGAAATTCGTCCGTTTTCGACATTTGTTATCGAATCGACTTAAAGATAAATCGTCACATTGGCCGGTCTTCTCTCTGAAACGGTTACATTTATCGTCTGCAAATCTATGTCGCGTGCTTGCAGTATGCGGAGACACTAAAAGCAGCATAGCAGAACACATAAGAGGCTTCTAAGTAGATGTAATAGGCAGTAAGAAGCAGTACAATTCAAGTTTTAGTTATCGATTATTAACTTTTTAGATGGATTTGGTGCCTTAGACATTAGCTAGGACCGTAAGATTTAGCATGAAAGGAGGACTGGCAGCCGCGTTGCAAGGGAGAATGTGAAGTGTTTTAAAATGTAGCATAAACTTGAGAAATCCGTCCGTTTTCGTCATTTGTTTTCGAATCGACTTGAAGCCAGATCACCACATTGGCCGCTCTTCTCTCTGAAACGGTTACATTTATCGTCTGCAAAGCTATGTCGCCTGCTGCGGTATGCGGAAACATTAAAAGCACCATAGTAGAACACAGACGTAGCTTCCAAGTTGATGTAATAGCCAGTAAGAAGTAGTACAATTCAAGATTTAGCTATGGATTATTGACTTTTTAGCCGGCTTTGGTGCCTTGGACATCAGCTATCACCTTAAGATTCTGCATTAAAGGAGGACTAGCAGTCGCTTTGCACGGGAGATTGTGAAAAGTGATCATATGAAGTCAAAACCTGAGAAATCCGTCCATTTTCGTCATTTGTTATCGTTTCGACTTAAAGCCAGATCGTCACATTGGCCGCTCCTCTCTCTGAAACACATTTCTCGTCTGCAAAGCTATGTCGAGCGCTGCGGTATGCGGCGTCACTAAAAACACCATAGTAGAACACAGATGAAGCTTCTACGTTCATGTAATAGCCAGTAAGAAGCAGTACAATTCGAGCATTAGTTTTCGATTATTGACTTTTTACCCTTCTTCGGTGCCTTGGACATGAACTAGGACCTTAAGATTTTGCATGAAAGGAGTTCTAGCAGCCGCGTTGCACGAGAGAGAGTGTAAAGTGTTCATATGTAGTAAAAACCTGAGAAATCCGTCCGTTTCCGTCATTTCATAACGAATCGACTTAAAGCCAGATCGTCACATTGGCCGCTCTCCTCTCTGAAACGGTTACATTTATCGTCTGCAAAACTGTGTCGCATGCTGCGGTGTGCAGAGACACTAAAAGCACCATAGTATAACACAGATGAAGCTTCTACGTTGGTGTGATACACAGTAACAAGTAGTACAATTCATGTTTTAGTTATCGATTACTGACTATTCACCCCTCTTTCGTGCCTTGGACATGAGCTAGGAACTTAAGATTTTGCATGAAAGGAGGAGTAGCAGCCTCGTTGGACGGGAGAATGTGAAAAGTGTTCATATATGGTAAAAACCTGAGAAATCCGTCCGTTTTCGTCGTTTGTTATGGAATCGACTTAAAGCCAGATCGTCACATTAGCCGCTCTTCTCTCTAAACGGTTACATTTATCGTCTGCAAACCTATGTCGCGTGCTGCGGTATGCGGAAACACTAAATGCACTTAGTAGAACACAGATGAAGCTTCTAAGTTGATGTAATAACCAGTAAGAAGTAGTACAATTCAAGTATTAGTTATCGATCATTGACTTTTTCCATAGCTTTGGTGCCTTTGATATGTGCTAGGACCTTAAGATTTTCCATGAAAGGAGGACTAGCAGCCACGTGTCACGGGGGAATGTGAAAAGTGTTCATATGTAGTAAAAACCTGAGAAATCCGTCCGTTTCCGGCATTTCATAACGAATCGACTATAACCTGATCGTCACATTAGCCGCTCTTCTCGCTGAAACGGTTACATTTATCGTCTGCAAATCTATGTCGCGTGCTGCGGTATGCAGAGACACTAAAAGCACCGTAGTAGAACACAGAAGAAGCTCCTAAGTTGATGTATTAGCTAGTAAGAAGTGGCACAATTCCAGTTTTAACTATCGATTATTGACTTTTTAGACGGCTTTGGTGCCTTGGACATGAGGTAGGCCCTTACGATTTTGCATGAACGGAGGACTAGCAGCCGCGTTGCACGGGAGAATGTGAAAAGTGTTCACATGTAGTAAAAATCTGTGAAAACCATCCGTTTTCGTCGTTTGTTATCGAATCGACATAAAGCCAGATCGTCACATTGGCCGCTCTGCTCTCTGAAACGGTCACATTTATCGTCTACAATGCTAAGTCACGTGCTGCGGCATGCGGAGACACTAAAAGCCCCATAGTAGAACACAGATGAAGCTTCTAAGTTGATGTAATAACCAGTAAGAAGTAGTACAATTCAAGTATTAGTTATCGATCATTGACTTTTTACCTAGCTTTGGTGCCTTTGATATGTGCTAGGACCTTAAGATTTTCCATAAAAGGAGGACTAGCAGCCACGTTGCACGGGAGAATGTGAAAAGTGTTCACATGTAATAAAAATCTGTGAAATCCATCCGTTTTCGTCATTTGTTATCCAATCGACTTAATGTCAGATCGTCATATTGGCCGCTCTTCTCTCTGAAACGGTTACATTTATCGTCCGCAAAGCTGTGTCTCGTGCCGCGGTATGAGGGGACACTAAAAGCACCATAGTGGAACACAGATGAAGCTTCTAAGTTGATGTATTAGCTAGTAAGAAGTGGTACAATTCCAGTTTTAACTATCGATTATTGACTTTTTAGACGGCTTTGGTGCCTTGGACATGAGGTAGGCCCTTAGGATTTTGCATGAACGGAGGACTAGCAGCCGCGTTGCACGGGAGAATGTGAAAAGTGTTCACATGTAGTAAAAATCTGTGAAAACCATCCGTTTTCGTCATTTGTTATCAAATCGACATAAAGCCAGATCGTCACATTGGCCGCTCTTCTCTCTGAAACGGTCACATTTATCGTCTGCAATGCTAAGTCACGTGCTGCGGCATGCGGAGACACTAAAAGCTCCATAGTAGAACACAGATGAAGCTTCTAAGTGGATGTAATAGACAGTAAGAAGTAGTACAATTCAAGTTTTAGTTATCGATTATTGCCTTTTTAGCCGGCTTTGGTGCCTTGGACATGAGGTAGGCCCTTAAGATTTTGCATGAATTGAGGACTAGCAGCCACGTGTCACGAGAGAATGTGAAAAGTGTTCATATGTAGTAAAAACCTGAGAAATCCGTCCGTTTTCATTATATGTTACTGAATCGACTTACAGCAAGATCGCCACATTTTCAACTCTTCTCTCTGAAACGGATGCATTTATCGTCTGCAAAGCTATGTCGCGTGCTGCGGTATGCGGAGACGCTAAAAGAACCATAGTAGAACACAGATGAAGCTTCTAAGTTGATGTATTAGCCAGTAAGAAGTGGTACAAACCAAGTTTTAATTATTGATTATTGACTTTTAAGCCGGCTTTGGTGCCTTGGACATAAGCTAGGACCTTAAGATTTTGCATGAAAGGATCAATAGCAGCCGCGTTTCACGGGAGAATATGAAATGTGTTCATATGTAGCAAAAACCTTGGAAATCCGTCGGTTTTCGTCATTTGTTATCGAATAGACTTAAAGCCAGATCGTCACATTGGCCGCTCTTCTCGCTAAAGGGTTACATTTATCGTCTGCAAAGCTATGTCGCGTGCTGCGGTATGCGGAGACACTGAAAGCACCATAGTACAACTTAGAAGAAGCTTCTAACCTGATGTAATGGCCAGTAAGAAACAGTACAATTCCAGTTTTAGTTATCGATTAATGACTTTTTACCCTTCTTTGGTGCATTGGACATAAGATAGGACCTTAAGATTTTGCATGAAACGAGGACTATCAGTTGCATTGCACGGGAGAATGTGAAAAGTGTTCATATGTAGTAAAAACCTGAGAAATCCGTCCGTTTTCGCCATTTGTTATCGAATCGACTTAAAGCCAGATCGTCACATTGGCCGCTCTTCTCTCTGAAACGGCTACATTTATCGTCTGTAAAGCTGTGTCGCGTGATGCGGTATGCGGAGACACCAAAAGCACCATAGTAAAACACGGAAGAAGCTTATAAGTTGATGTAATAGCCAGTAAGAAGCAATACAATTCAAGTTTTAGTTATCGATTATTGACTTTTTACGCTTCTTTGGTGCCTTGGACATGAGCTAAGACCTTAAGATTTTGAATGAAAGGAGGACTAGCAGCCGCGTTGCACGGGAGAATGTGAAAAGGTTTCATATGTAGTAAAAACCTGCGAAATCCGTCCGTTTTCGTCATTTGTTATCGAATCGACTTAAAGCAGATCGTCACATTGGCCGCTCTTCTCTCTGAAACGGCTACATTTATCGTCTGCAAAGCTATGTCGCGTGATGCGGTATGCGGAGACACTAAAAGCACCATAGTAAAACACAGAAGAAGCTTCTAAGTTGATGTAATAGCCAGTACGAAGCAGTTCAATTTAGATTTTAGTTATCGATTATTGACTTTTTACTCTTCTTTGGTGCCTTGCACATGAGCTTGGATCTTAAGATTTTGTATGAAAGGAGGACTAGGAACCGCGTTGTACGGGGGAATGTGAAAAGTGTTCATATGTAGTAAAAACCTGAGAAATCCGTCCGTTTCCGGCATTTCATAACGAATCGACTAAAACCTGATCGTCACATTAGCCGCTCTTCTCGCTGAAACGCTTACATTTATCGTCTGCAAATCTATGTCGCATGCTGCGGTATGCAGAGACACTAAAAGCACCATAGTAGAACACAGTAGAAGCTCCTAAGTTGATGTAATAGCCAGTAAGAAGCAGTACAATTTAAGTTTTAGTTATCGATTATTGACGTTTTACCCTTCTTTGGGGCCTTGGACATGAGTCAGGACCTTAAGATTTTGCATGAAAGGAGGACTAGCAGCCGCGTTGCACAGGAGAATGTGAAAAGTATTCATATGTAGTAAAAACCTGAGAAATCCGTCCGTTTTCGTCATTTGTTATCGAATAGACTAAAAGCCAGATCGCCACATAGGCCGCTCTTCTCTCTGAAACGCTTACATTTATCGTCTGCAAAGCTATGACGCGTGCTGCGGAATGCGGATACACTAAAAGCACCATAGTAGAACACAGATGAAGATTCTAAGTTGATGTATTAGCCAATAAGAAGTAGTACAATTAAAGTTATAGCTATCAATTATTGAGTTTTTCTCTTCTTTGATTCCTTGGACATGAGCTAGGACCTTAAGGTTTTGCATGAATGGAGGTCTAGCAGCCGCGTTGCACGAAAGAGTGTGAAAAGTGTTCATATGTTGTAAAAACCTGAGAAATCAGTCCGTTTTCGGCATTTGTTATCTCATCGGCTTAAAGCTAGATCGTCACATTGGCCGGTCTTCTCTCTGAAACTGTTACATTTATCGTCTGCAAAGCTATGTCGCGTGCTGCGGTATGCGGAGACACTGAAAGCACCATAGTACAACTTAGAAGAAGCTTCTAACCTGATGTAATAGCCAGTAAGAAACAGTACAATTCCAGTGTAAGTTATCGATTAATGACTTTTTACATTTCTTTGGTGCCTTGGACATAAGATAGGACCTTAAGATTTTGCATGAAACGAGGACTATCAGTTGCATTGCACGGGAGAACGTGAAAAGTGTTCATATGTAGTAAAAACCTGAGAAATCCGTCCGTTTTCGCCATTTGTTATAGAATCGACTTAAAGCCAGATCGTCACATTGGCCGCTCTTCTCTCTGAAACGGCTACATTTATCGTCTGCAAAGCAGTGTCGCGTGACTCGGTATGCGGAGACACTAAAAGCACCATAGTAAAACACGGAAGAAGCTTCTAAGATGAAGTAATAGCCAGTAAGAAGCAGTACAATTCAAATTTTAGTTACCGATTATTGACTTTTTACCCTTCGTTGGTGCCCTGGACATGTGCTAGAGCCTTAAGATTTTGCATGACAGTAGGACTAGCGGCCGCGATTGACGGGAGAATGTGAAAAGTGTTCGTATGTAGTAAAAACCTGAGAAATCCGTTTATTTTCGACATTTGTTATCGAATCGACTTAAAGCCAGATCGTCACATTGGCTATTCTTCTCGCTGAAACGGTTACATTTATCGTCTGCAAAGCTATGTCGCGTGCTGCGGTATAAGGAGTCACTAAAAGCACTATAGTAGAACAGTGAAGAAGCTTCTAAGTTGATGTAACGGCCATAAGAAGCAGTACAATTCAAGTTTTAGTTATCGATTAATGACTTTTTACCCTTCTTTGGTGCCTTGGACATGAGCTAGGACCTTATGATCTTGTATGACAGTATGACTAGCAGCCGCGTTGGACGGGAGAATGTGAAAAGTGTTCGTATGTATAAATACCTCAGAAATCCGTCCGTTTTCGTCATTTGTTATCGAATCGACTTAAAGCCAGATCGTCACATTGGCCGCCCTTCTCTCTGAAACGGTTACATTTATCGTCTGCAAAGCTATGTCGCGTGCTGCGGTATGCAATGACACTAAAAGCACTATAGTAGAACACAGAATAAGCTTCTAAGTTGATGTAATAGCCAATAAGAAGCAGTAAAATTCATGTTGTAGTTATCGATTATTATATTTTTACCCTTCTTTGGTGCCTTGGACATGAGCTAGTACCATAAGATTTAGCATGAACGCAGGAGGACTAGCAGCCGCGTTGCACGGGAGAATGTGAAAAGGTTTCATATGTAGTAAAAACCTGAGAAATCCGTTTATTTTCGTCATTTGTTATCGAATCGACTTAAAGCCAGATCGTCACTTGGCCGCTCTTCTCTCTGAAACGGTTACATTTATCGCCTGCAAAGCTATGTCGCGTGCTGCGGTATGCGGAGACACTAAAAGCACCATAGTAGAACACAGAAGAAGCTTCTAAATTGAAGTAATAGCCAGTAAGGAGCAGTACAATTCAAGTTTTAGTTATCGAATATTGACTTTTTACCCTTCTTTGGTGCATTACACATGTGCTAGAGCCTTAAGGTTTTTGAAGAAAGGAGAACTAGCAGCCGCGTTGCACGGGAGAATGTGAAATGGTTTCATATGTAGTAAAAACCTGAGAAATCCGTCCGTTTTCGTCATTTGTTATCGAATCGTCTTAAAGCCAGATCGTCACATTGGCCGCTCTTCTCTCTGAAACGGTTGTACTTATCGTCTTCAAAGCTATGTCGCGTGCTGCGGTATGCGGAGACACTAAAAGCACCATAGTAGAACACAGATGAAGATTCCAAGTTGATGTATTGGCCAATAAGAAGTAGTACAATTAGAGTTATAGCTATCAATTATTGAGTTTTTCTCTTCTTTGATTCCTTGGACATGAGCTAGGACCTTAAGGTTTTGCATGAATGGAGGTCTAGCAACCGCGTTGCACGAAAGAGTGTGAAAAGTGTTTATATGTTGTAAAATCCAGAGAAATCAGTCCGTTTTCGGCATTTGTTATCTCATCGGCTTAAAGCTAGATCGTCACATTGGCCGCTCTTCTTTCTGAAACTGTTGCATTTACCGTCTGCAAAGCTATGTAGCGTGCTCCGGTATGCGGAGAGACTAAAAGTAGCATAGCAGAACACATATTAGGCTTCTAAGTTGATCTAATACCCAGTAAGAAGCAGTACAATTCAAGTTTTAGTTATCGATTATTGACTTTTTACCCTTCTTAGATGCCTTTGACATGAGCTAGGACCTTAACATTTTGCATGATAGGAGGACTAGCAGGCGCGTTGCACGGAAGAATGTGAAAAGTGTCCATATGTTGTAAAAACCTGAGACATCCGTACGTTTTCGCCATTTGTTATCGAATCGACTTAAAGCTAGATCGTCACATGGGCCGCTCTTCTCTCTGAAACGGCTACATTTATCGTCTGCAAAGCTATGTCGCGTGATGCGGCATGCGGAGACACTAAAAGCACCATAGTAAAACACAGAAGAAGCTTCTAAGCTGAAGTAATAGCCAGTAAGAAGCAGTACAATTCAAATTTTAGTTACCGATTATTGACTTTTTACCCTTCTTTGGTGCCTTGGACATGTGCTAGAACCTTAAGATTTTTGAAGAAATGAGGACTAGCAGCCGCGTTGCACGGGAGAATGTGAAAAGGTTTCATATGTAGTAAAAACCTGAGAAATCCGTTTATTTTCGTCATTTGTTATCGAATCGACTTAAAGTAAGATCGTCAAATTGGCCGCTCTTCTCTCTGAATCGCTTACATTTATCGTCTGCAAAGCTATGTCGCGTGCTCCGGTATGCGGAGAGACTAAAAGCAGCATGGCAGAACACATAAGATGCTTCTAAGTTGATCTAATAGCCAGTAAGACGCAGTACAATTCAAGACTTAGTTATCGATTTTTGATTCTTTGGTGACTTGGACATTAGCTAGGACCTTACGATTTTGCATGAAAGGAGGACTAGCAGCCGCGTTGCAAAGGAGAATGTGAAATGTGTTCATATGCAGTATAAACCTGAGAAATCCGTTCGTTTTCATCATTTGTTATCGAATCGACTTAAAGTAAGATCGTCAAATTGGCCGCTCTTCTCTCTGAAACGGGTACATTTATCGTCTGCAAAGCTATGTCGCGTGCTCCGGTATGCGGAGAGACTAAACGCAGCATGGCAGAACACATAAGAAACTTCTAAGTTGATCTAATACCCAGTAAGAAGCAGTATAATTCAAGTTTTAGTTATCGATTATTGACTTTTTACCCTTCTTAGATGCCTTTGACATGAGCTAGGACCTTAAGATTTTGCATGAAAGGAGGACTAGCAGAAGCGTTGCACGGGATAATGTGAAAAGTCTTCTTATGTAGTAAAAACCTGAGATATCAGTCCGTTTTCGTCATTTGTTATCGAATCGACTTGAAGCCAGATCGTCACATTGCCGCTCTTCTCTCTGAAACGGTTACATTTATCGTCTGCAACGCTATAACCAGTGCTGCGGTATGCGGAGACACTAACAGCACCATAGTAGAACACTGATGAAACTTCTAAGTTGATGTAATAGCCAGTAAAATGTAGTACAATAACGTTTTAGATATCGATTATTGATTTTTTAGCTGGCTTTAAGGGCCTTGGACATGAGCTAGGGCCTTAAGATTTTGCATCAAAGGAGGACTAGCAGCTGCGTTGCACGGGAGAATGTGAAAAAAGTTCATATGTAGTAAAAACCTGAGAAATCCGTTCGTTTTCGTCATTTCTTATCAAATCGACTTAAAGCCAGATCGTCACATTGGTCGCTCTTCACTCTGAAACGGTTACATTTATCGTCTGGAAAGCTATGTCGCGTGCTACGGTATGCGGAGACACTAACAGCACCATAGTAAAACACAGATGAAACTTCTAAGTTGATGTAATAGCCAGTAAGAAGTAGTACAATAAAGTTTTAGATATCGATTATTGACTTTTTAGCTGGATTTGGGGTCTTGGACATGAGCTAGGACCTTACGACTTTGCATCAAAGGAGGACTAGCAGCTGCGTTGCACGGGAGAATGTGAAAAGTGTTCATATGTAGTAAAAACCTGAGAAATACGTCCGTTTTTGTCATTTCTTATCAAATCGACTTAAAGCCAGAACGTCACATTGGCCGCTCTTCTCTCTGAAACGGTAACATTTATCGCCTACAAAGCTATGTCGCGTGCTGCGGTATGCCAAGACACTAACAGCACCATAGTAGAACACAGAAGAAGCTTCTAAGTTGTAGTAATTGCCAGTAAGAAGTAGTGCAATAACGTTTTAGATATCGATTATTGACTTTTTAGCTGGCTTTGGGGCCTTGGACATGAGCTAGGGCCTTAAGATTTTGCATCAAAGGAGGACTAGCAGCTGCGTTGCACGGGAGAATGTGAAAAGTGTTCATATGTAATAAAAACCTGAGAAATCCGTCCGTTTTCGTAATTTCTTATCAAATCGACTTAAAGCCAGAACGTCACATTGGGCGCTCTTCTCTCTGAAACGGTAACATTTATCGCCTACAAAGCTATGTCGCTTGCTGCGGTATGCCGAGACACTAACAGCACCATAGTAGAACACAGAAGAAGCTTCTAAGTTGTAGTAATTGCCAGTAAGAAGTAGTGCAATAACGTTTTAGATATCGATTATTGACTTTTTAGCTGGCTTTGGGGCCTTGGACATGAGCTAGGGCCTTAAGATTTTGCATCAAAGGAGGACTAGCAGCTGCGTTGCACGGGAGAATGTGAAAAGTGTTCATATGTAGTAAAAACCTGAGAAATCCGTCCGTTTTCGTAATTTCTTATCAAATCGACTTAAAGCCAGGACGTCACATTGGACGCTCTTCTCTCTGAAAAGGTTACATTTATCGTCTGCAAAGCTATGTCGCGTTCTGCGGTATGCGGAGACACTAACAGCACCATAGTAGCACACAGATGAAACTTCCAAGTTGATGTAATAGCCAGTACGAAGTAGTACAATAACGTTTTAGATATCGATTATTGACTTTTTAGCTGGCTTTGAGGCCTTGGACATGCGATAGGACCTTAAGATTTTGCATCAAAGGAGAACTAGCAACTGCGTTGAACGAGAGAAAGTGAAAAGTGTTCATATGTATTAAGAACCTGAGAAATCCGTCCGTTTTCGTCATTTCTTATCAAATCGACTTAAAGCCAGATCGTCACATTGGTCGCTCTTCTCTCTGAAACGGTTACATTTATCGTCTGCAAAGCTATGTCTTGTGCTGCGGTTTGCGGAGACACTAACAGCACCATAGCAGAACACTGATGAAACTTCTAAGTTGATGTAATAGCCAGTAAGAAGTAGTACAATAACGTTTTAGATATCGATTATTGACTTTTTAGCTGGCTTTGGGGTCTTGGACATGAGCTAGGACCTTACGACATTGCATCAAAGGAGGACTAGCAGCTGCGTTGCATGGGAGAATGTGAAAAGTGTTCATATGTAGTAAAAACCTGAGAAATCCGTCAGTTTTCGTCATTCCTTATCAAATCGACTTAAAGGCAGAACGTCACATTCGCCGCTCTTCTCTCTGAAACAGTTACATTTATCGTCTGCAAAGCTATGTCGCGTGCTCCGGTATGCGGAAACACTAACAGCGCCATAGTAGAACACAGATGAAACCTCTATGTTCATGTGATAGCCAGTAAAAAGTAGTACAATAACGTTTTATATATCGATTATTGACTTTTTATTTGGCTTTGTGGCCTTGGACATGACCTAGGACCTTCAGATATTGCATCAAAAAAGGACTAGCAGCTGCGTTGCACGGGAGAATGTGAAGATTGTTCATATGTAGTAAAAACCTCAGAAATCCGTCCGTTTTCGTCATTTCTTATGAAATCGACTTAAAGCCAGATCGTCACATTGGTCGCTCTTCTCTCTGAAACGGTTACATTTATCGTCTGCAAAGCTATGTCGCGTGCTGCGGTATGCGGAGACACTAACAGCACCATAGTAGAAAACAGATGAAACTTCTAAGTTGATGTAATAGCCAGTAAGAAGTAGTACAATAAAGTTTTAGATATCGATTATTGACTTTTTAGCTGGCTTTGGGGCCTTGGACATGAGCTCCGACCTTAAGACTTTGCATCAAAGGAGGACTAGCAGCTGCGTTGCACGGGAGAATCTGAAAAGTGTTCAAATGTAGTAAAAACCTCAGAAATCCGTCCGTTTGCGTCGTTTCTTATCAAATCGACTTAAAGCCAGAACGTCACATTGGCCGCTCTTCTCTCTGAAACGGTAACATTTATCGCCTACAAAGCTATGTCGCGCGCTGCGGTATGCCGAGACACTAACAGCACCATAGTAGAACACAGAAGAAGCTTCTAAGTTGTAGTAATTGCCAGTAAGAAGTAGTGCAATAACGTTTTAGATATCGATTATTGACTTTTTAGCTGGCTTTGGGGCCTTGGACATGAGCTAGGGCCTTAAGATTTTGCATCAAAGGAGGACTAGCAGCTGCGTTACACGGGAGAATGTGAAAAGTGTTCATATGTAGTAAAAACCTGAGAAATCCGTCAGTTTTCGTCATTTCTTATCAAATCGACTTAAAGCCAGATCGTCACATTGGTCGCTCTTCTCTCTGAAACTGTTACATTTATCATCTGCAAAGCTATGTCGCGTGCTGCGGTATGCGGAGACACTAACAGCACCATAGTAGAACACAGATGAAACTACTAAGTTGATGTAATAGCCAGTAAGAAGTAGTAAAATAACGTTTTAGATATCGATTATTGACTTTTTAGCTGGTTTTGGGGCCTTGGACATGAGCTAGGACCTTAAGATTTTGCATCAAAGGAGGACTAGATGCTCCGTTGCACGGGAGAATGTGCAAAGTGTTCATATGCAGTAAAAACCTGAGAAATCCGTCCGTTTTCGTAATTTCTTATCAAATCGACTTAAAGCCAGGACGTCACATTGGACGCTCTTCTCTCTGAAAAGGTTACATTTATCGTCTGCAAAGCTATGTCGCGTGCTGCGGTATGCGGAGACACTAACAGCACAATAGTAGAACACAGATGAAACTTCCAAGTTGATGTAATTGTCAGTAAGAAGTGGTACAATATCGTTTTAGATATCGATTATTGACTTTTTAGCTGGCTTTAGGGAATTGGACATGAGCTAGGACCTTAAGATTTTGCATCAAAGGAGGACTAGCAGCTGCGTTGCCCGGGAGAATGTGAAAAGTGTTCATATGTAGTAAAATCCTGAGAAATCCGTCAGTTTTCGTCATTTCTTATCAAATCGACTTAAAGCCAGGTCATCATATTGGTCGCTCTTCTCTCTGAAACGGTCACATTTATCGTCTGCAAAGCTATGTCGCGTGCTGCGATATGCAGAGACACTAACAGCACCATAGTAGAACACTGATGAATCTTCTAAGTTGAAGTTATAGCCAGTAAATGTAGTACAATAACGTTTTAGATATCGATTATTGACTTTTTAGCTGGCATTGGGGTCTTGGACATGAGCTAGGACCTTAAGACTTTGCATCAAAGGAGGACTAGCAGCTGCGTTGCACGGGAGAATGTGAAAAGTGTTCATGTGTAGTATAAACCTGAGAAATCCATCCGTTTTCGTCATTTCTGATCAAATCGACTTAAAGCCAGATCGTCACATTGGTCGCTCTTCTCTCTGAAACGGTTACATTTATCGTCTGCAAAACTATGTCGCGTGCTGCGGTATGCGGAGACACAAACAGCACCATAGTAGAACACTGATGAAAGTTCTAACTTGAGGTAATAGCCAGTAAGAAGTAGTACAATAACGTTTTAGATATCGACTATTGACTTTTTAGCTGGCTTTGGTGCCTTTGACATGAGATAGGACCTTAAGATTTTGCATCAAAGGAGATCTAGCAGCTGCGTTGCACTGGAGAAAGTAAAAAGTGTTCATATGTATTAAGAAACTGAGAAAACCGTCCGTTTTCGTCATTTCTTATCAAATCGACTTAAAGTGAGATCGTCACATTGGTCGCTCTTCTCTCTGATACGGTTACATTTATCGTCTGCAAAGCTATGTCGCGTGCTGCGGTATGCGGAGACACTAACAGCACCATAGTAGAATACTGATGAAACTTCTAAGTTAATGTAACAGCCAGTAAGAAGTAGTGCAATAACGTTTTAGATATCGATTATTGAGTTTTTAGCTGGCTTTGGGGTCTTTGACATGAGCTAGGACCTTAAGACTTTGCATCAAAGGAGGACTAGCAGCTGCGTTGCACGGGAGAATGTGAAAAGTGTTCATATGTAGTAAAAACCTGAGAAATCCGTCCCCTTTCGTCATTTCTTATCAAATCGACTTAAAGCCAGATCGTCACATAGGTCGCTCTTCTCTCTGAAACGGTTACATTTATCGTCTGCAAAGCTATGTCGCGTGCTGCAGTATGCAGAGACACTAACAGCACCATAGTAGAACACTGATGAAACTTCTAAGTTGATGTAATAGCCAGTAAGAAGTAGTGCAATAACGTTTTGGATATCGATTATTGACTTTTAACTGGCTTTTGGCTCTCGGACATGAGCTAGGACCTTAAGACTTTGCATCAAAGGAGGACTAGCAGCTGCGTTGCACGGGAGAATGTGAAAAGTGTTCATATGTAGTAAAAACCTGAGAAATCCGTTCGTTTTCGTCATTTCTTATCAAATCGACTTAAAGCCAGATCGTCACATTGGTCGCTCTTCTCTCTGAAACGGTTACATTTATCGTCTGCAAAGCTATGTCGCGTGCTGCGGTTTGCGGAGACACTAACAGCACCATAGTTGAACAATGATTAACCTTCTAAGTTGATGTAATAGCCAGTAAAAAGTAGTACAATAACGTTTTAGATATCGATTATTGACTTTTTAGCTGGCTTTTGGCTCTCGGACATGAGCTAGGACCTTAAGACTTTGCATCAAAGGAGGACTAGCAGCTGCGTTGCACGGGAGAATGTGAAAAGTGTTCATCTGTAGTAAAAACCTGAGAAATCCGTCCGTTTTCGTCATTTCTGATCAAATCGACTTAAAGCCAGATCGTCACATTGGTCGCTCTTCTATCTGAAACGGTTACATTTATCGTCTGCAAAGCTATGTCGCGTGCTGCGGTATCCGGAGAGACTAAAATCATCATAGTAAAACACAGATGAACCTTCTAAGTTGATGTAATAACCAAGAAGAAGTAGTAAAACTCAAGTTTTAGCTATCGATTATTGACTTTTTAGGTGGCTTTGGTGAGTTGGACATGAGATGGGACCTTAAGATTTTGCATGAAACAAGGACTAGCAGCCGCGCTACACGGGTGAATGTGAAAAGTGTTCATATGTAGTAAAACCTGAGAAATCCGTCCGTTTTCGTCATTTGTTATCGAATCGACTTAAAGCCAGATCGTCACATTATCCGATCTTCTCTCTGAAACGATTACATTTATCGTCTGCAAAGCTATGTCGCGTGCTACGTTATCCGGAGACACTAAAAGCATCATAGTAAAACACAGATGAACCTTCTAAGTTGATGTAATAGCCAGTAAGAAGTAGTACTATTCAAGTTTTTGTTATCGATTATTGACGTTTTACCATTCTTTGGTGCATGGACATGAACTAGGACCTTAAGATTTTGCATGAAGGGACGTCTATTGGCCGCGTTGCAGGGGAGAAAGTGACAAGTTTGCATATGTAGTAAAAATCTGAGAAATCCGTCCGTTTTCGTAATTTCTTATCAAATCGACTTAAAGCCAGGACGTCACATTGGACGCTCTCCTCTCTGAAAAGGTTACATTTATCGTCTGCAAAGCTATGTCGCGTGCTGCGGTATGCGGAGACACTAACAGCACAATAGTAGAACACAGATGAAACTTCCAAGTTGATGTAATTGTCAGTAAGAAGTGGTACAATAACGTTTTAGATATCGATTATTGACTTTTTAGCTGGCTTTGGGGAATTGGACATGAGCTAGGACCTTAAGATTTTGCATCAAAGGAGGACTAGCAGCTGCGTTGCCCGGGAGAATGTGAAAAGTGTTCATATGTAGTAAAATCCTGAGAAATCCGTCAGTTTTCTTCATTTCTTATCAAATCGACTTAAAATCAGGTCATCATATCGGTCGCTCTTCTTTCTGAAACGGTCACATTTATCGTCTGCAAAGCGATGTCGCGTGCTGCGATATGCAGAGACACTAACAGCACCATAGTAGAACACTGATGAATCTTCTAAGTTGAAGTTATAGCCAGTAAATGTAGTACAATAACGTTTTAGATATCGATTATTGACTTTTTAGCTGGCATTGGGGTCTTGGACATGAGCTAGGACCTTAAGACTTTGCATCAAAGGAGGACTAGCAGCTGCGATGCACGGGAGAATGTGAAAAGTGTTCATGTGTAGTATAAACCTGAGAAATCCATCCGTTTTCGTCATTTCTGATCAAATCGACTTAAAGCCAGATCGTCACATTGGTCGCTCTTCTCTCTGAAACGGTAACATTTATCGTCTGCAAAACTATGTCGCGTGCTGCGGTATGCGGAGACACAAACAGCACCATAGTAGAACACTGATGAAAGTTCTAACTTGATGTAATAGCCAGTAAGAAGTAGTACAATAACGTTTTAGATATCGACTATTGACTTTTTAGCTGGCTTTGGGGCCTTTGACATGAGCTAGGACCTTAAGATTTTGCATCAAAGGAGATCTAGCAGCTGCGTTGCACTGGAGAAAGTAAAAAGTGTTCATATGTATTAAGAAACTGAGAAATCCGTCCGTTTTCGTCATTTCTTATCAAATCGACTTAAAGTGAGATCGTCACATTGGTCGCTCTTCTCTCTGAAACGGTTACATTTATCGTCTGCAAAGCTATGTCGCGTGCTGCGGTATGCGGAGACACTAACAGCACCATAGTAGAATACTGATGAAACTTCTAAGTTAATGTAACAGCCAGTAAGAAGTAGTGCAATAACGTTTTAGATATCGATTATTGAGTTTTTAGCTGGCTTTGGGGTCTTTGACATGAGCTAGGACCTTAAGACTTTGCATCAAAGGAGGACTAGCAGCTGCGTTGCACGGGAGAATGTGAAAAGTGTTCATATGTAGTAAAAACCTGAGAAATCCGTCCCCTTTCGTCATTTCTTATCAAATCGACTTAAAGCCAGATCGTCACATAGGTCGCTCTTCTCTCTGAAACGGTTACATTTATCGTCTGCAAAGCTATGTCGCGTGCTGCGGTATGTGGAGACACTAACAGCACCATAGTAGAAAACAGATGAAACTTCTAAGTTGATGTAACAGCCAGTAAGAAGTAGTACAATAACGTTATAGATATCGATTATTGACTTCTTAGCTGGCTTTGGGGTATTGGACATGAGCTAGGACCTTAAGATTTTGCATCAAAGGGGAACTAGCAGCTGCGTTGCACGGGAGAATGTGAAAAGTGTTCATATGTAGTAAAAACCTGAGAAATCCGTCCATTTTCGTCATTTCTTATCAAATCGACTTAAAGCCAGATCGTCACATTGGTCGCTCTTCTCTCTGAAACGGTTACATTTATCGTCTGCAAAGCTATGTCGCGTGCTGCAGTATGCAGAGACACTAACAGCACCATAGTAGAACACTGATGAAACTTCTAAGTTGATGTAATAGCCAGTAAGAACTAGTGCAATAACGTTTTGGATATCGATTATTGACTTTTAACTGGCTTTTGGCTCTCGGACATGAGCTAGGACCTTAAGACTTTGCATCAAAGGAGGACTAGCAGCTGCGTTGCACGCGAGAGTGTGAAAAGTGTTCATATGTAGTAAAAACCTGAGAAATCCGTTCGTTTTCGTCATTTCTTATCAAATCGACTTAAATCCAGATCGTCACATTGGTCGCTCTTCTCTCTGAAACGGTTACATTTATCGTCTGCAAAGCTATGTCGCGTGCTGCGGTTTGCGGAGACACTAACAGCACCATAGTTGAACAATGATTAATCTTCTAAGTTGATGTAATAGCCAGTAAAAAGTAGTACAATAACGTTTTAGATATCGATTATTGACTTTTTAGCTGGCATTGGGGTCTTGGACATGAGCTAGGACCTTAAGACTTTGCATCAAAGGAGGACTAGCAGCTGCGTTGCACGGGAGAATGTGAAAAGTGTTCATCTGTAGTAAAAACCTGAGAAATCCGTCCGTTTTCGTCATTTCTGATCAAATCGACTTAAAGCCAGATCGTCACATTGGTCGCTCTTCTATCTGAAACGGTTACATTTATCGTCTGCAAAGCAATGTCGCGTGCTGCGGTATCCGGAGGGACTAAAAGCATCATAGTAAAACACAGATGAACCTTCTAAGTTGATGTAATAACCAAGAAGAAGTAGTAAAACTCAAGTTTTAGCTATCGATTATTGACTTTTTAGGTGGCTTTGGTGAGTTGGACATGAGATGGGACCTTAAGATTTTGCATGAAACGAGGACTAGCAGCCGCGCTACACGGGTGAATGTGAAAAGTGTTCATATGTAGTAAAACCTGAGAAATCCGTCCGTTTTCGTCATTTGTTATCGAATCGACTTAAAGCCAGATCGTCACATTATCCGATCTTCTCTCTGAAACGATTACATTTATCGTCTGCAAAGCTATGTCCGGTGCTGCGGTATGCGGAGACACTAAAAGCACCATAATACAATACAGATGAACCTTCTAAGTTAATGTAATAGCCAGTAAGAAGTAGTACAATTCAAGTTTAAGTTATAGATTATTGAATTTTTAGCCGGCTTTGGTGCCTTTGACATGAAATAGGACCTTAAGATTTTGCATGAAAGGCAGGACTAGCAACCGCGTTGCACAGGGGAATGTGAAAAGTTTTCATATGTAGTAAAATCGTGATAAATCGGTTCGTTTTCGTGATTTGTTATCGAATAGACTTAAATCCAGATCGCCACATTGGCCGCTCTTCTCTCTGAAACGGTTACGTTTTGTCATCTGCAAAGCTATGTCGCGTGCTGCAGTATCCGGAGACACTAAAAGCAGCATAGTAGAGCACAGATGAAGCCTCTAAGTTGATGTAATACCCAGTAGGAAGTAGTACAATTCAAGTATTAGTTATCGATTACTGACTTTTTACGCTTCTTTGGAGCCTTGGACTTGTGGTAGGACCTTAAGATTTTGCATGAAGGGAAGTCTATAAGCCCCGTAGCACGGGAGAAAGTGAAAAGTGTTCATACATAGTAAAAACCTGATAAATCCGTTCGTTTTCGTCATTTGTTATCGAATCGACTTAAATCCAGATCGCCACATTGGCCGCTCTTCTCTCGGAAACGGTTACATTTATAGTCTGCAAAGCTATGTCGCGTGCTGTGGTATCCGGAGACACTAAAAGCACCATAGTAGAACACAGATGAACCTTCTAAGTTGATATAATAGCCTGTAAGATGTAGTACAATTCAAGTTTTAGTTATCGATTATTGAGTTTTTAGCCAGCGTTGGTGTCTTGGACATGAGCTAAGACTTTACGATTTTGCATGAAAGGAGGAGTAGCAACCACGTTGCACGGACGAGTGTGAAAAGTGTTCATATGTAGTAAAAACCTGAGAAATCCGTCCGTTTTCGTCATTTGTTATCGAGTCGACTTAAAGCCAGATCGATACATTGGGCGCTCTTCTCTCTGAAACGGTTACATTTATCGTCTGCAAAGCAATGTCTCGCGTTTCGGTATCCTGAGATACTAATAGCACCATAGTGGAACACAGATGAAACTTATAAGTTGATGTAATAGCCAGTAAGAAGTAGTGCAATTCAGGTTTTAGTTTTCGATTATTGACTTTCTAGCAGGCTTTGGTGCCTTGGACATTTGGTAGGACCTTAGGATTTTGCATGAAAGGAGGACTAGCAGCCGCGGTCCTCGGGCGAATGTGAAAAGTGTTCATATGTAGTAAGAAACTGAGAATCCGTCCGATTTCGTCATTTGTTATGGAATCGACTTAAAGCCAGATCGTCACATTGGCCGCTCTTCTCTCTGAAACGATTACATTTATCGTCTGCAAAGCTATGTCGCGTGCTGCGGTATACGGAGACACTAAAAGCACCATAGTAGAACACAGATAAAGCTTCTAAGTTGATGTAATAGCCAGTAAGAAGTAGTACAATTCAAGATTTAGTTATCGATTATTAACTTTTTAGCCGGCTTTGGTGCCTTGGATATGGGATACGTCTATACGATTTTGCATGAAAGGACTAGCAGCCGCGTTGCACGGGCGAATGTGAAAAGTGTTCATATGTAGTAAAAACCTGAGAAATCCGTCCGGTTTCGTCATTTGTTATCGATTCGATTTAAATCCAGATCGTCATATTCACAGCTCTTCTCTCTGAAACGGTTACATTTATCGTCGGCGAAGCTCTGTCGAGTGCTGCTGTATGGGGAGATACTGAAACCACCATAGTAGAACATAGATGAAGCTTCTAAGTTGATGTAATAGCCAGTAAGAAGAAGTACTATTAAAATTTTAGTTATCGATTATTGACTTTTTAGCCGGCTTTGGTGGCTTGGACATGAGCTAAGACTTTACGATTTTGCATGAAAGGAGAACTAGCAACCGCGTTGCACGGGAGAATGTGAAAAGTGTTCATATGTAGTGAAAACCTGAGAAATCTGTCTGTTTTCGTCGATTGTTATCGAATCGACTGAAGGCCAGATCGTCACATTGGCCGGTCTTCTCTCTGAAACGGTTGCATTTATCGTCTGCAAAGCTCTGTCGCGTGCTGCGGTATACGGAGACACTAATAGCACCATAGTAGAACACAGATGAAACTTATAAGTTGATGTAATAGCCAGTAAGATGTAGTACAATTCAGGTTTTAGTTATCGATTACTGACTTTTTAGCAGGCTTTGGTCACTTGGACATTTGCTAGGACCTTAGGATTTTGCATGAAAGGAGGACTTGCAGCCGCGGTCCTCGGGCGAATGTGGAAAGTGTTCATATGTTGTAAGAAACTAAGAAATCCGTCAGTTTTCGTCATTTGTTATCGAATCGACTTAACACCAGATCGTCTTATTGGCCGCTCTTCTCTCTGAAACGGCTACATTTATCGTCTGCAAAGATATGTCGCGTGCTGTGGTATGCGGCGAAACTAAAAGCACCATAGAAGAATACAGATGAAACTTCTAAGTTTATGTAATAGCCAGTAAGAAGTAGTAGAATTCAAGTTTTGGCTATCGATTGTTGACTTTTTACCCTTCTTTGGCGCTTGGGCATGAGTTAGGGCCTTAAGATATTTCATGAAGGGAAGGCTAGTGGCAACGATGCACGGAGAATGTGAAAATAGTTCATATGTAGTAAAAATCTGAGAAATTCGTCCGTTTTCGTCATTTGTTATCGAATCGACCTAAATCCAGATCGACACATTTGCCGCTCTTCTCTCTGGAACGATTACATTTATCGTCTGCAAAGCTATGTCGCGTGCTGCGGTATGCGGAGAAACTAAAACCATAATAGTAGTACACAGATGAAACCTCTAAGCTGATGTAATAGCCAGTAAGACGTAGTACAATTCAAGTTTTCGTTATCGATTAATACTTTTTAGCCGGCTTTGATGCAATTGACATGAGCTAGGACCTTAAGATTTTGTATGAAAGGAGGACTAGCAGCCGCGTTGCACGAGCGAATGTGAAAAGTGTTCATATGTAGTAAAAACCTGAGAAATCCGTCCGGTTTCGTCATTTGTTATCGATTCGATTT
Source organism: Schistocerca gregaria (assembly GCF_023897955.1). Classification (NCBI taxonomy): domain Eukaryota; kingdom Metazoa; phylum Arthropoda; class Insecta; order Orthoptera; family Acrididae; genus Schistocerca; species Schistocerca gregaria. The sequence continues at coordinate 15,879,087 of NW_026061795.1, read as the reverse complement.
AAATCCAGATCGTCATATTCACAGCTCTTCTCTCTGAAACGGTTACATTTATCGTCGGCGAAGCTCTGTCGAGTGCTGCTGTATGGGGAGATACTGAAACCACCATAGTAGAACATAGATGAAGCTTCTAAGTTGATGTAATAGCCAGTAAGAAGAAGTACTATTAAAATTTTAGTTATCGATTATTGACTTTTTAGCCGGCTTTGGTGGCTTGGACATGAGCTAAGACTTTACGATTTTGCATGAAAGGAGAACTAGCAACCGCGTTGCACGGGAGAATGTGAAAAGTGTTCATATGTAGTGAAAACCTGAGAATTCCGTCCGTTTTCGTCATTTGTTATCGAATCGACTTAAAGCCAGATGGTCACATTATCCGCTCTTCTCTCTGAAACGATTACATTTATCGTCTGCAAAGCTATGTCGCGTGCTACGTTATCCGGAGACACTAAAGCATCATAGTAAAACACAGATGAACCTTCTAAGTTGATGTAATAGCCAGTAAAAAGTAGTACTATTCAAGCTTTTGTTATCGATTATTGACGTTTTACCATTCTTTGGTGCTTGGACATGAGCTAGGACCTTAACATTTTGCATGAAGGGAAGTCTAGTGGCCGCGTTGCAGGGGAGAAAGTGAAAAGTGTTCATATGTAGTAAAAATCTGTGAAATTCGTCCGTTTTCGTTATTTGTTATCGAATCGACTTAAATCCAGATCGACACATTGGCCGCTCTTGTCTCTGAAACGATTACATTTATCGTCTGCAAAGCTATGTCCGGTGCTGCGGTATGCGGAGACACTAAAAGCACCATAGTAGAACACAGATAAAGCTTCTAAGTTGATATAATAGCCAGTAAGAAGTAGTACAATTGAAGATTTAGTTATCGATTATTGACTTTTTAGCTGGCTTTGGTGCCTTTGACATGAGGTAGGACTATACGATTTTGCATGAAAGGAGAACTAGCAACCGCGTTGCACGGGCGAATGTGAAAAGTGTTCATATGTAGTAAAAACCTGAGAAATCCGTATGTTTTCTTCAATTGTTATCGAATCGACTTAAAGCCAGATCGATACATTGGGCGCTCTTCTCTCTGAAACGGTTACATTTATCGTCTGCAAAGCTATGTCACGTGCTGCGGTATACGGAGACACTAAAAGCACCATAGTAGAACACAGATAAAGCTTCTAAGTTGATGTAATAGCCAGTAAGAAGTAGTACAATTCAAGATTTAGTTATCGATTATTAACTTTTTAGCCGGCTTTGGTGCCTTGGATATGGGATACGTCTATACGATTTTGCATGAAAGGACTAGCAGCCGCGTTGCACGGGCGAATGTGAAAAGTGTTCATATGTAGTAAAAACCTGAGAAATCCGTCCGGTTTCGTCATTTGTTATCGATTCGATTTAAATCCAGATCGTCATATTCACAGCTCTTCTCTCTGAAACGGTTACATTTATCGTCGGCGAAGCTCTGTCGAGTGCTGCTGTATGGGGAGATACTGAAACCACCATAGTAGAACATAGATGAAGCTTCTAAGTTGATGTAATAGCCAGTAAGAAGAAGTACTATTAAAATTTTAGTTATCGATTATTGACTTTTTAGCCGGCTTTGGTGGCTTGGACATGAGCTAAGACTTTACGATTTTGCATGAAAGGAGAACTAGCAACCGCGTTGCACGGGAGAATGTGAAAAGTGTTCATATGTAGTGAAAACCTGAGAAATCTGTCTGTTTTCGTCGATTGTTATCGAATCGACTGAAGGCCAGATCGTCACATTGGCCGGTCTTCTCTCTGAAACGGTTGCATTTATCGTCTGCAAAGCTCTGTCGCGTGCTGCGGTATACGGAGACACTAATAGCACCATAGTAGAACACAGATGAAACTTATAAGTTGATGTAATAGCCAGTAAGATGTAGTACAATTCAGGTTTTAGTTATCGATTACTGACTTTTTAGCAGGCTTTGGTCACTTGGACATTTGCTAGGACCTTAGGATTTTGCATGAAAGGAGGACTTGCAGCCGCGGTCCTCGGGCGAATGTGGAAAGTGTTCATATGTTGTAAGAAACTAAGAAATCCGTCAGTTTTCGTCATTTGTTATCGAATCGACTTAACACCAGATCGTCTTATTGGCCGCTCTTCTCTCTGAAACGGCTACATTTATCGTCTGCAAAGATATGTCGCGTGCTGTGGTATGCGGCGAAACTAAAAGCACCATAGAAGAATACAGATGAAACTTCTAAGTTTATGTAATAGCCAGTAAGAAGTAGTAGAATTCAAGTTTTGGCTATCGATTGTTGACTTTTTACCCTTCTTTGGCGCTTGGGCATGAGTTAGGGCCTTAAGATATTTCATGAAGGGAAGGCTAGTGGCAACGATGCACGGAGAATGTGAAAATAGTTCATATGTAGTAAAAATCTGAGAAATTCGTCCGTTTTCGTCATTTGTTATCGAATCGACCTAAATCCAGATCGACACATTTGCCGCTCTTCTCTCTGGAACGATTACATTTATCGTCTGCAAAGCTATGTCGCGTGCTGCGGTATGCGGAGAAACTAAAACCATAATAGTAGTACACAGATGAAACCTCTAAGCTGATGTAATAGCCAGTAAGACGTAGTACAATTCAAGTTTTCGTTATCGATTAATACTTTTTAGCCGGCTTTGATGCAATTGACATGAGCTAGGACCTTAAGATTTTGTATGAAAGGAGGACTAGCAGCCGCGTTGCACGAGCGAATGTGAAAAGTGTTCATATGTAGTAAAAACCTGAGAAATCCGTCCGGTTTCGTCATTTGTTATCGATTCGATTTAAATCCAGATCGTCATATTCACAGCTCTTCTCTCTGAAACGGTTACATTTATCGTCGGCGAAGCTCTGTCGAGTGCTGCTGTATGGGGAGATACTGAAACCACCATAGTAGAACATAGATGAAGCTTCTAAGTTGATGTAATAGCCAGTAAGAAGAAGTACTATTAAAATTTTAGTTATCGATTATTGACTTTTTAGCCGGCTTTGGTGGCTTGGACATGAGCTAAGACTTTACGATTTTGCATGAAAGGAGAACTAGCAACCGCGTTGCACGGGAGAATGTGAAAAGTGTTCATATGTAGTGAAAACCTGAGAATTCCGTCCGTTTTCGTCATTTGTTATCGAATCGACTTAAAGCCAGATGGTCACATTATCCGCTCTTCTCTCTGAAACGATTACATTTATCGTCTGCAAAGCTATGTCGCGTGCTACGTTATCCGGAGACACTAAAGCATCATAGTAAAACACAGATGAACCTTCTAAGTTGATGTAATAGCCAGTAAAAAGTAGTACTATTCAAGCTTTTGTTATCGATTATTGACGTTTTACCATTCTTTGGTGCTTGGACATGAGCTAGGACCTTAACATTTTGCATGAAGGGAAGTCTAGTGGCCGCGTTGCAGGGGAGAAAGTGAAAAGTGTTCATATGTAGTAAAAATCTGTGAAATTCGTCCGTTTTCGTTATTTGTTATCGAATCGACTTAAATCCAGATCGACACATTGGCCGCTCTTGTCTCTGAAACGATTACATTTATCGTCTGCAAAGCTATGTCCGGTGCTGCGGTATGCGGAGACACTAAAAGCACCATAGTAGAACACAGATAAAGCTTCTAAGTTGATATAATAGCCAGTAAGAAGTAGTACAATTGAAGATTTAGTTATCGATTATTGACTTTTTAGCTGGCTTTGGTGCCTTTGACATGAGGTAGGACTATACGATTTTGCATGAAAGGAGAACTAGCAACCGCGTTGCACGGGCGAATGTGAAAAGTGTTCATATGTAGTAAAAACCTGAGAAATCCGTCCGTTTTCGTCATTTGTTATCGAATCGACTTAAAGCCAGATCGATACATTGGGCGCTCTTCTCTCTGAAACGGTTACATTTATCGTCTGCAAAGCTATGTCACGTATTGCGGTATGCGGTGAAGCTAAAAGCAAACATAATAGAACACAGAAGAAGCTTCTAAGTTGAAGTAATAGCCAGTAAAAAGCAGTTACAATTCAAGTATTGGTTATCAATTATTGATTTTTAGCCGGCTTTGGTTCCTTAGACATGAGGTGGAACCATAAGATTTTGCATGAAAGGAGGACTAGCAGCCGCGTTGCACGGGAAAATGTGAAAAGGGTTCATATGTAGTGAAAACCTGAGAAATCCGTATGTTTTCTTCAATTGTTATCGAATCGACTTAATGCCAGATCGTTACATTGGCCGCTCTTCCCTCAGAAACCGTTATATTTATCGTCTCCAAAGATAAGTCGCGAGCTACGTAATGCGGAGACACTAAAAGCAATATACTAGAACACAGATGAAGCTTCTAAGTTGATTTCATAGAAAGTAAGAAATAGTACAATTCAAGATTTAGTTATCGATTATTGCCTTTTTAGCCGGCTTTGGTGCCTTTCACATGAGGTAGCACTATACGATTTTGCATGAAAGGAGGACTAGCAGCCGCGTTGCACGAGCGAATGTGAAAAGTGTTCATATGTAGAATAAAACCTGAGAAATCCGTCCGTTTTCGTCATTTGTTATCGAATCGACTTAAATCCAGATCGTCACATTGGCCGCTTTTCTCTCGGAAACGCTTACATTTATCGTCTGCAAAGATATGTCGCGTGCTGCGGTATGCGGAGATACTGAAAGCACCATAGTAGAACACAGAAGAAGCTTCTAAGTTGATGTAATAGCCAGTAAGAAGTAGTACAATTCAAGTTTTAGTTATTGATTATTGACTTTTTAGCCGGCTTTGGTGCCTTGGACATGAGCTAGGACCTTAAGATTTTGCATGAAAGTAAGATTAGCAGTCACGTTGCATGGGAGAATGTGAAAAGTGTTCATATGTAATAAAAACCTGAAAAAGTCGTATCGACTTAATTCCAGATCGACACATTGGCCGCTCTTCTCTCTGAAACGGTTACGTTTTGTCGTCTGCAAAGCTATGTCGCGTGCTGCGGTATGTGGAGACACTAAAAGCAGCATAGTAGAGCACAGATGAAGCCACTAAGTTGATGTAATAGCCAGTAAGAAGTAGTACAATTCAAGTTTTAGTTATCGATTACTGCCTTTTTACCCTTCTTTGGAGCATTGCACGTGAGGTAGGACCTTAAGATTTTACATGAACGGAAGTCTATCAGCCCCGTAGCACGGGAGAAAGTGAAAAGTGTTCATATATGGTAAAAACCTGATAAATCCGTTCGTTTTCGTCATTTGTTATCGAATCGACTTAAATCCAGATCGCCACATTGCCCGCTCTTCTCTCGGAAACGGTTACATTTATAGTCTGCAAAGCTATGTCGCATGCTGTGGTATCCGGAGACACTAAAAGCACCATAGTAGAACACAGGTGAAGCTTCAAATTTGATGTAATACCCAGTACGAAGTAGTAAATTTCAAGTTTTAGTTATCGATTATTGAGTTTTTATCCAGCGTTGGTGTCTTGGACATGAGCTAAGACTTTACGATTTTGCATGAAAGGAGGACTAGCAACCGCGTTGTACGGGCGAGTGTGAAAAGTGTTCTTATGTAGTAAAAACCTGAGAAATCCGTCCGTTTTCGTCATTTGTTATTAATTCGACTTAAATCCCGATCGACACATTGGCCGCTCTTCTCTCTGTAACGTGTACATTTATCGTCTGCAAAGCTACGTCGAGTGCTGCGGTATGCGGAGATACTGAAAGCACCATAGTAGAACACAGATGAATCTTTTAAGTTGATGTAATGCCAGTAAGAAGTAGTACAATTCAAGTTCATTTATCGATTATTGACTTTTTAGCCGGCTTTGGTGCACTGGACATGAGCTAGGACTTTAAGATTTTGCATGAAAGGAGGACTAGCAGCCGCGCTGCACGGGCGAATGTGAAAAGTGTCATATGTAGAAAAAACCTGAGAAATCCGTCCGTTTTTGTCATTTGTTCTCGAATCGACTTAAATCCAGATCGTCACATTGGCCGCTTTTCTCTCGGAAACGCTTACATTTAACGTCTGCAAAGCTATGTCGCGTGCTGCGGTATGCGGAGATACTGAAAGCACCATAGTAGAACACAGAAGAAGCTTCTAAGTTGATGTAATAGCCAGTAAGAAGTAGTACAATTCAAGTCTTAGTTATTGATTATTGACTTTTTAGCCGGCTTTGGTGCCTTGGACATGAGTTAGGACCTTAAGATTTTGCATGAAAGGAAGACTAGCAGCCACGTTGCAAGGGACAATGTGAAAAGTGTTCATATGTAGTAAAAACCTGAGAAATCCGTCCGTTTTCGTCATTTGTTATCGAATCAACTTAAATCCAGATCGTCATATTCACCGCTCTTCTCTCTGAAACGATTACATTTATCGTCGGCAAAGCTCTGTCGACTGCTGCGGTATGCGGAGACACTAAAAGCACCATAGTAGAACACAGATAAAGCTTCTAAGTTGATATAATAGCCAGTAAGAAGTAGTACAATTCAAGATTTAGTTATCGATTATTGACTTTTTAGCCGGCTTTGGTGCCTTTCACATGAGGTAGGACTATACGATTTTGCATGAAAGGAGGACTAGCAGCCGAGTTGCACGGGAGAATGTGAAAAGTGTTCATATGTAGTAAAAACCCGAGAAATTCGTCCGTTTTCGTCATTTGTTATCGAATCGACCTTAATTAAGATCGACACATTTGCCGCTCTTCTCTCTGGAACGATTACATTAATCGTCTGCAAAGCTATGTTGCGTGCTGCGGTATGTGGAGACACTAAAACCATCATAGTAGTACACAGATGAAGCTTCTATGTAATGTAATAGCCAGTAAGCAGTAGTACAATTCATGTTTCAATTATCGGTTATTGACTTTTTAGCACGCTTTGGAGCCTTGGACATTTGCTAGGAACTTAGGATTTTGCATGAAAGGAGGACTAGCAACTGCGTTGCAAGGGAGAATACGATAAGCATTCATATGTGGTAAGAATCTGAGAAATCCGTCCGTTTTCGTCATTTGTTATTGATTCGACTTAAATTCAGATCGACACATTGGCCGCTCTTCTCTCTGGAAGGATTACATTTATCGTCTGCAAAGCTATGTTGCGTGCTACGTTATCCGGAGACACTAAAAGCATCAGAGTAAAACACAGATGAACCTTCTAAGTTGATGTAATAGCCAGTAAGAAGTAGTACTATTCAATTTTTGATATCGATTATTGACTTTTACCATCCATTGGTGCTTCGACATGAGCTAGGAAATTAAGATTTTGCATGAAGGGAAGTCTAGTGGCCGCGTTGCAGGGGAGAATGTGAAAAGTGTTCATATGTAGTAAAAATCTGAGAAATTCGTCGGTTTTCGTCATTTGTTATCAAATCGACTTAAAGCCACATCTTCACATTGGCCGCTCTTCTCTGTGAAACGATTACATTTATCGTCTGCAAAGCTATGTCGCGTGCTACGTTATCCGGAGACACTAAAAGTACCATAGTAGAACACAGATGAAGCTCATAAGTTGATGTAATGCCAGTAAGAAGTAGTACAATTCAAGTTCATTTATCGATTATTGAATTTTTAGCCGGCTTTGGTGCACTGGACATGAGCTAGGTCTTTAAGATTTTGCATGAAAGGAGGACTAGCAGCCGCGCTGCACGGGCGAATGTGAAAAGTGTCATATGTAGAAAAAACCTGAGAAATCCGTCCGTTTTCGTCATTTGTTATCGAATCGACTTAAATCCAGATCGTCACATTGGCCGCTTTTCTCTCTGAAACGCTTACATTTATCGTCTGCAAAGCTATGTCGCGTGCTGCGGTATGCGGAGATACTGAAAGCACCATAGTAGAACACAGAAGAAGCTTCTAAGTTGATGTAATAGCCAGTAAGAAGTAGTACAATTCAAGTCTTAGTTATTGATTATTGACTTTTTAGCCGGCTTTGGTGCCTTGGACATGAGTTAGGACCTTAAGATTTTGCATGAAAGGAAGACTAGCAGCCACGTTGCAAGGGACAATGTGAAAAGTGTTTATATGTAGTAAAAACCTGAGAAATCCGTCCGTTATCGTCATTTGTTATCGAATCGACTTAAATCCAGATCGTCACATTGGCCGGTCTTCTCTCTGAAACGGTTACATTTATCGTCTGCAAAGATATGTCTCGTGTTGCGGTATGCGGAGACACTAAATGCACCATAGTAGAACACAGACGAAGCTTCTAAGTTAATGTAATAGCCAGTAAGAAGTAGTACAATTCAAGTTTTAGTTATTAATTATTGACTTTTTAGCCGGCTGTGGTGCCTTGGACATGAGGTAGGACCTTACGATTTTGCATGAGTTTAGGACTAGCAACTGTGTTGCACGGGAAAATGTGAAAAGAGTTTATATGTAGTAAAAACCTGAGAAATCCGTCCGTTTTCGTCATTTGTTAACGAATCGACTTAAATCCAGATCGACACATTGGCCGCTCTTCTCTCTGAAACGGTTACATTTGTCTTCTGGAAAGCTATGTTGCGTCCTGGGGTATGCGGCGACACTAAAAGCACCATAGTAGAACACAGATGAAGCTTCTAAGTTGATGTAATAGCCAGTAAGAAGTTATACAATGCAAGTTTTAGTTATCGATTACTGACTTTTTTGCCGGCTTTGGTGCCTTGGATATGGGCTACGTCTATACCATTTTGCATGAAAGGAGGACTAGCAGCCGCGTTGCACGGGAGAATGTGAAAAGTGTTCATATGTAGTAAAAACCTGAGAAATCCGTCCTTTTTCGTCAATTGTTATCGAATCGAATTAAAGCCACATAGTTACATTGGCCGCTCTTCCCTATGAAAGGGTTACATTTATCGGCTGCTAAGCTATGACGCTGGATGCAGTATGTAAAGTCACTAAAATCACCGTAGTAGAACAGAGAAGTAGCTTCTAAGTTGATGTAATACCCAGTAAGATGTAGTACAATTCAAGTTTTAGGTATCGATTATTGACTTTTTAGCCGGCTTTGGTGCCTTGGAAATGAGGTGGAACCTTAAGATTTTGCATGAAAGGAGGACTAGGAGCCGCGTTGCACGGGAGAATGTGAAAAGGGTTCATATGTAGTAAAAACCTGAGAAATCCGTCCTTTTTCGTCAATTGTTATCGAATCGAATTAAAGCCACATCGTTACATTGGCCGCTCTTCCCTATGAAACAGTTAAATTTATCGTCTCCAATGATATGTCGCGAGCTACGGTATGCGGAGACACTACAATCACCATAGTAGAACACAGAAGTAGCTTCTAAGTTGACGTAATACCCAATAAGAAGTAGTACAATTAACGTTTTAGTTATCGATTATTGACTTTTCAGCCTTTTTTGGTGCCTTGGGCATCAGCTAGGACCTTAAGATTTTGCATGAAAGGACGACTAGCAGCCGCGTTGCACGGGAGAATGTGAAAAGTGTTCATATGTAGTAAAAACCTGACAAATCCGTCCGTGTTCGTCAATTGTTAACGAATCGACTTAAAGCCAGATCGTCACAGTGGCCGCTCTTCCCTCTGAAACGGTTACATTTACCCACTGCAAACCTATGTCGCTGGGTGCGGTATGCGGAGACACTAAAAGCACCATAGTAGAACACAGTGGAAGCTTCTAAATTGATGAAATATGTAGTAAGAAGTAGTACAATTCAAGTTTTAGTTTTCGATTATTGACTTTTTAGCCGGCTTTGGTGCCTTGGGCATGAGCTAGGACCTTAAGATTTTGCATGAAAGGACGACTAGCAGCCGCATTGCACGGGACAATGTGAAACGTGTTCATATGTAGTAAAAACCTCTGAAATCCGTCCGTGTTCGTCATTTGTTATCGAATCGACTAAAAGCCAGATCGTCACATTGGCCGCTCTTTTTTATGAAACGGTTGCATTTACCGTCTGCAAAGCTATGTCGCTGGGTGCGGTATGCGGAGACACTAAAAGCACCATAGTAGAACAAGGATGAAGCTTCTAAGTTGATGTAATAGCCAGTAAGAAGTAGTACAATTCAAGTTTTAGTTCTCGATTATTGACTTTTTAACCGGCTTTGGTTCCTTGGACATGAGCTAGGTCCTTAAGATTTTGCTTGAAGGAGGACTAGCAGCCGCGTTGCACGGGAGAATGTGAAAAGTGTTCATATGTAGTAAACACCTGATAAATCCGTCCGTGTTCCTCATTTGTTATCGAATCGACTTAAAGACACATCGTCACATTTAACGCTCTTCTCTCTGATACGGTTACATTTATCGTCTGCAAAGCTATGTCACGTATTGCTTTATGCGGTGAGGCTAAAAGCAAACATAATAGAACACAGAAGAAGCTTCTAAGTTGAAGTAATAGCCAGTAAGAAGCAGTACAATTCAAGTATTGGTTATCAATTATTGATTTTTAGCCGGCTTTGGTTCCTTGGACATGAGGTGGAACGTTAAGATTTTGCATGAAAGGAGGACTAGCAGCCGCGTTGCACGGGAGAATGTGAAAAGGGTTCATATGTAGTGAAAACCTCAGAAATCCGTATGTTTTCTTCAATTGTTATCGAATCGACTTAATGACAGATTGTTACATTGGCCTCTCTTCCCTCTGAAACCGTTATATTTATCGTCTCCAAAGATAGGTCGCGAGCTACGTAATGCGGAGACACTAAAAGCAATATACTAGAACACAGATGAAGCTTCTAAGTTGATGTCATAGCCAGTAAGAAATTGTGCAATTCAAGTATTCGTTATCGATTATTCACTTTTCACCCGGCTTTGGTGCCTTGTACAGCAGCTAGGACATTAAGATTTTGCATGAAAGGAGGACTATTAGCCGCGTTGCACGGGAGAATGTGAAAAGTGTTCATATCTAGAAAAAACCTGAGAAATCCGTCCGCTTTCGTAATTTGTTATCGAATCGACTTAAAGCCAGGACGTACATTGGCCACTCTTCTCTCTGAAACGGTTATATTTACCGTCTGCAAAGCTACGTCGCGTGCTGCGGTATGCGGAGACACTAAAAGCACCATAGTAGAACACAGAAGAAGCTTCTAACTTGATGTAAGAGCCAGTAAGAAACAGTAAAATTCAAGTTTTAGTTATCGATTATTGACCATTTACTTTTCTTTGGTGCTTTGGAAATGAGCTAGGGCTTTACGATTTTGCATGTAGGGAAGTGTAAGAGATGCTTCGCACGGGAGAATGTGAAAAATGTTCATATATACTAAAAACATGAGAAATCCCTCCGTTTTCGTCATTTGTTATCGAATCGACTTAAAGCCAGATAGTCACATTGGGGGCTCTTCTCTCTGAAACGGTTATATTTACCGTCTGCAAAGATATGTCGCGTTCTGCGGTATGCGGAGACACTAAAAGCTCCATAGTAGAACACTGAAAAAACTTCTAAGTTTTTGTAATAGCCAGTAAGAAGTAATACAATTCACGTTTTAGCTATCGATTATTGACTTTTTAGCCGGCTTTGGTGCCTTGGGCATGAGCTAGGACCTAAAGATTTTGTGTGAAAGGAGGACTAGCAGCCGCGTTACACGGGTGAATGTGAAAAGTGTTCATATGTAGTGAAACCCTGAGAAATCCGACCGTGTTCGTCAATTCTTATCGAATCGACTTAAAGCCAGATTGTCACATTCGCCGCTCTTCCCTCTGAAACGGTTTTATTTATCGTCTGCAATGCTATGTCGCTGGGTGCAGTATGCATAGACACTTAAAGCACCATAGTACAACACAGAAGAAGCTTCTAAGTTAATGTAATAGCCAGTAAGAAGTAGTACAATTCAAGTTTTTGTTATCGATTATTTACTTTTTAGCCTGCTTTGGTGCCTTGTACATGAGCTAGGACCTTAAGCTTTTGCATGAAAGGAGGACTTTTAGCCGCGTTGTACGGGACAATGTAAAAAGTGTTCATATGTAGTAAAAACCTGAGAAATCCGTCCGTGTTCGTCAATTGTAATCGAATCGACTTAAAGCCAGATCGTCACAGTGGCCGCTCTTCCCTCTGAAACGGTTACATTTACCCACTGCAAACCTATGTCGCTGGGTGCGGTATGCGGAGACACTAAAAGCACCATAGTAGAACACAGTAGAAGCTTCTAAGTTGATGTAATATGTAGTAAGAAGTAGTACAATTCAAGTTTTAGTTTTCGATTATTGACTTTTTAGCCGGCTTTGGTGCCTTGGGCATGAGCTAGGACCTTAAGATTTTGCGTGAAAGGAGGACTAGCAGCCGCGTTACTGGGGTGAATGTGAAAAGTGTTCATATGTAGTGAAAACCTGAGAAATCCGTGTGTTTTCCTCAATTGTTGTCGAATCGACTAAAAGCATGATCGTCACATTGGCCGCTTTTCTCTCTGAAACGGTTGTACTTATCGTCTGCAAAGCTATGTCGCGAGCTGCGGTATGCGGAGGCACTAAAATCACCATAGTAGAACACAGATGAGGCTTCTAAGTTGGTGTAATAGCCAGTAAGAAGTAATATAATTCAAGTATCAGGTATCATTTATTGACTTTTTAGCTGGCTTTGGTACCTTGGACATGAGCTAGGACCTTAAGATTCTACATGAAAGGAGGACTAGCAGCCGAGTTGCACGGGAGAATGTGAATTGTGTTCATATGTAGTAAAAACCTAAGATATTCGCCCGTTTTCGTCATTTGTTATCAAATGGACTTTAAGCCAGATCGCCACCTTGGTCGCTCTTCTATCTGAAACGGTTACATTTATCGTCTGCAAAGCTATGTCGCGTGTTGCGGTATGCTGAGTCACTAAAATCACCATAGTAGAACACAGAAGTAGCTTCTAAGTTGATGTAATACCGAGGAAAAATTAGTAAAATTCACGTTTTATTTATCGATTATTGACTTTTTAGCCAATTTAGATGCTTTGGGCATGAGCTAGGACCTTACGATTCTACATGAAAGGAGGACTAGAAGCCGCGTTGCACGGGAAAATGTGAAAAGTGTTCATATGTCGTAAAAACCTGAGAATTTCGGCCGTTTTCGTCATTTGTTATCTAATCGACTTAAAGCCGGGACGTAACATTGTCCGCTCGTCTCTCTGAAACGGTTACATTTATCGTCTGCAAAGCTATGTCGCGTGCTGCGGTATGCGGAGACACTAAAAGCACCATAGTAGAACACTGAAATAGCTTCTAACTTTATGTAATAGCCAGTAAGAATTAGTACAATTCACGTTTTAGTTATCGATTATTGACTTTTTAGAATTTTTTTGTGCCTTGGGCATGAGCTTTGAAGTTAAGATTTTGCATGAAAGGAGGACTAGCAGCCGCGTTGCACGGGAGAATGTGAAAAGGGTTCATATGTAGTAAAAACCTGAGAAATCCGGCCTTTATCGTCAATTGTTATCGAATGGAATTAAATCCACATCGTTACATTGGCCGCTCTTCCCTCTGAAACGGTTACATTTATCGTCTCCAAAGATATGTCGCGACTAAGGTATGCGGAGACACTCAAAGCACTATACTAGAACACAGATGAAGTTTCTAAGTTGATGTTATAGCCAGTAAGAAGTAGTGCAATTCAAGTTTTCGTTATCGATTATCCACTTTTCACCCGGCTTTGGTGACTTGTACAGCAGCTAGGACCTTAAGATTTTGCATGAAAGGAGGACTATTAGCCGCGTTGCACGGGAGAATGTGAAAAGTGTTCATGTGTAGTAAACACCTGAGAAATCCGTCCGTGTTCGTCATTTGTTATCGAAGCGACTTAGAGCCAGATCGTCACTTTGTCCGCTCCTCTCACTGAAACGGTTTATTTATCGTCTGCAAAGCATGTCGTTGGGTGCAGTATGCATAGACACTTAAAGCACCATAGTACAACACAGGAGAAGCTTCTAAGTTAATGTAATAGCCCGCACGAAGTAGTACAATTCAAAGTTTTCGTTATCGATTATTCACTTTTTAGCCGGCTTTGGAGCCTTGTACATGAGCTGGGACCTTAAGATTTTACATGAAAGGAGAAGTATTAGCCGCGTTGCACGGGTAAATGTAAAAAGTGTTCATATGTTTTAAAAACCTGAGAAATCCGTCCATTTTCGTCATTTGTTATCGAATCGACTTAAAGCCACATCGTCATATAGGCCGCTCTTCTCTCTGTAACGGTTACATTTATCGTCTGCAAAGCTATGTCACGTATTGCGGTATGCAGTGACGCTAAAAGCAAACATAATAGAACACAGAAGAAGCTTCTAAGTTGAAGTAATAGCCAGTAAGAAGCAGTGCAATTCAAGTACTGGTTATCGATTAATGATTTTTAGCCGGCTTTAGTTCCTTGGATCTGAGGTGGAACCATAAGATTTTGAATGAAAGGAGGACTAGCAGCTGCGTTCCACGGGAAAATGTGAAAAGGGTTCATATGTAGTGAAAACCTGAGAAATCCGTATGTTTTCGACAATTGTTATCGAATCGACTTAAAGCCAGACCGTCACATTGGCCGCTCTACCCTCTGAAACGGTTACATTTATCGTCTGCAAAGCTATGTCGCTGGGTGCGGTATGCTAAGACACTAAAAGCACCATTGTAGGACACAGAAGAAACTTCTAAGTTGATGTAATAGCCAGAAAGAAACAGAACAATCAAGTTTTAGTTATCGATTATTGACCTTTTACACTTCTTTGGTGCTTTGGACATGAGCTAGGACCTCAAGATTTTGCAAGAAAGCAAGACTAGCAGCCGCGTTGCACGGGAGAATGTGAAAAGTGTTCATATGTAGTAAAAACCTGAGAAATCCGTCCGTTTTCGTCATTTGTTATCGAATCGACTTAAAGCAAGGTTGTTACTTGGGCCGCTCCTCTCTCTGAAACGGTTACATTTATCTTCTGCAAAGGTATGTGGAGTGCTGCGGTATGCTGAGACACTAAAAGCACCTTAGTAGAACACAGACGAAGCTTAAAAGTTGATGTAATAGCCAGTAAGAAGCAGTACAAATCAAGTTTCAGTTATCGATTATTGAATTTTTAGCCTTCTTTGGTGCCTTGGACACGAGCTAGGACCTTATGATTTTGCATGAAAGGAGGTCTAGCAGCCGCGTTGCACGGGAAAATGGGAAAAGTGTTCATATGTAGAAAAAACCTGAGAAATCCGTCCGTTTTCGTCATTTGTATTCGAATCGACTTAAAGCAAGGTTGTTACATTGGCCGTTCTTCTCTCTGAAACGGTTACATTCATCTTCTGCAAAGGTATGTCGCGTGCTGCGGTATGCGGACACACGAAAAGCACCATAGTAGATCACAGAAGAAACATCTAAGTTGATGTAATAGCCAGTAAGAAGTAGTACAATTCATGTTTAAGTTATCGATTATTGACTTTTTAGCCGGCTTTGGTGCCTTGGACAATTGCTAGGACTTTACGATTTTGCATTATGGAAGGTGTAGCAGCCGCGTTGCACGGAAGAATTTGAAAAGTGTTCATATGTAGTAAAAACCTGAGAAGCCCGTCCGTTTTCGTTATTTTTTATCGAATCGACTTAAAGCCTGATCGTCACATTGGCCGCTCTCCTCTCTGAAACGGTTGTACTTATCGTCTGCAAAGCTATGTCGCGTGCTGCGGTATGCGGAGACACTAAAAGCACCACAGTAGAACACAGACGAAGCTTCCAAGCTGATGTAATAACCAGTAAGAAGCAGTACAAATCAAGTTTCAGTTTTCGATTATTGAATTTTTAGCCTTCTTTGGTACCTTGCACATGAGCTAGGACCTTATGATTTTGCATGAAAGGAGGACTAGTAGCCGCGTTGCACGGAAAAATGTGAAAAGTGTTCATATGTAGTAAAAACCTGAGAAATCCACCCGTTTTCGTCATTTGTTATCGAATGGACTTAAACCCAGATCGTCACGTTGGCCGCTCTTCTCTCTGAAACGGTTACATTTATCGTCTGCAAAGCAATGGCGCGTGCTGCGGTATGCGGAGACACTAAAAGCAACATAGTAGGACACAGAAGAAACTTCTAAGTTGATGTAATAGCCAGTAAGAAACAGTACAATTCAAGTTTTAGTTACCGATTTTTGACCTTTTACCCTTTGGTGCCTTGGACATGAGCTAGGACCTTAAGATTTTGCATGAAAGGAAGACTAGCAGCCGCGTTGCACGGGAGAATGTGAAAAGTGTTCATATATAGCAAAAACCTGAGAAATCCGTCCGTTTTCTTTATTTGTTATCGATTCGACTTAAAGCAAGGTTGTTACATTGGCCGCTCTTCTCTCTGAAACGGTTACATTTATCTTCTGCAAAGCTATGTCGCGTTCTGCCATATGCGGAGACACTAAAAGAACCATAGTGGAACACAGAAGAAGCATCTAAGTTGATATAATAGCCATTAAGAAACAGTACATTTCAAGTTTTGTTATCGATTATTGAACTTTTACCCTACTTTAGTGCCTTGGACATGAGCTAGGACCTTAAGATTTTGCTTGAAAGGAAGACTAGCAGCCGCGTTGCACGGGAGAATGTGAAAAGTGTGCATATGTAGCAAAAACATGAGAAATCAGTCCGTTTTCGTCATTTGTTATCCAATCGACGTAATGTCAGATCGTCTCATTGGCCGCTCATCACTCTTAAACGGTGACATATAACGTCTGCAAAGCTATGTCGCGTGCTGCGGTTTGCGGAGACACTAAAAGCACCATAGTAGAACATAGAAGAAGCTTCTAAGTTGATGTAATAGCCAGTAAGAAACAGTACAATTCAAGTTTTGTTATCGATTATTGAACTTTTACCCTACTTTGGTGCCTTGGACATGAGCTAGGACCTTTAGATTTTGCTTGAAAGGAAGACTAGCAGCCGCGTTGCACGGGAGAACGTGAAAACTGTTCGTATATAGCAAAAGCCTGAGAAATCCGTCCGTTTTCTTTATTTGTTATCGATTCGACTTAAAGCAAGGTTGTTACATTGGCCGCTCTTCTCTCTGAAACGGTTACATTTATCTTCTGCAAAGCTATGTCGCGTTCTGCCATATGCGGAGACACTAAAAGCACCATAGTGGAACACAGAAGAAGCATCTAAGTTGATATAATAGCCATTAAGAAACAGTACACTTCAAGTTTTGTTATCGATTATTGAACTTTTACCCTACTTTGGTGCCTTGGACATGAGCTAGGACCTTAAGATTTTGCTTGAAATGAAGACTAGCAGCCGCGTTGCACGGGAGAATGTGAAAAGTGTTCATATGTAGCAAAAACATGAGAAATCAGTCCGTTTTCGTCATTTGTTATCCTATCGACTTAAAGTCAGATCGTCTCATTGGCCGCTCATCACTCTTAAACGGTGACATATAACGTCTGCAAAGCTATGTCGCGTGCTGCGGTATGCGGAGACACTAAAAGCACCATAGTAGAACATAGAAGAAGCTTCTAAGTTGATGTAATAGCCAGTAAGAAACAGTACAATTCAAGGTTTGTTATCGATTATTGAACTTTTACCCTACTTTGGTGCCAAGGGACATGAGCTAGGACCTTTAGATTTTGCTTGAAAGGAAGACTAGCAGCCGCGTTGCACGGGAGAATGTGAAAAGTGTTCATATATAGCAAAAACCTGAGAAATCCGTCCGTTTTCTTTATTTGTTATCGATTCGACTTAAAGCAAGTTTGTTACATTGGCCGCTCTTCTCTCTGAAACGGTTACATTTATCTTCTGCAAATTATGTCGCGTTCTGCCATATGCGGAGACACTAAAAGCACCATAGTGGAACACAGAAGAAGCATCTAAGTTGATATAATAGCCATTAAGAAAGAGTACACTTCAAGTTTTGTTATCGATTATTGAACTTTTACCCTACTTTGGTGCCTTGGACATGAGCTAGGACCTTAAGATTTTGCTTGAAAGGAAGACTAGCAGCCGCGTTGCACGGGAGAATGTGAAAAGTGTTCATATGTAGCAAAAACATGAGAAATCAGTCCGTTTTCGTCATTTGTTATCGAATGGACTTAAACCCAGATCGTCCCGTTGGCCGCTCTTCTCTCTGAAACGGTTACATTTATCGTCTGCAAAGCTATGGCGCGTGCTGCGGTATGCGGAGACACTAAAACCACCATAGTAGAACACAGACGAAGCTTCCAAGTTGATGTAATAGCCAGTAAGAAGCAGTACAAATCAAGTTTTAGTGATTCTTATTGACTTTTTAGCCGGCTTTGGTACCTGGGACATGAGCTAGAACCCTATGATTTTGCATGAAAGGAGAACTAGCAGCTGCGTTGCACGAGAAAATGTGAAAAGTGTTCATATGTAAATAAAACATGAGAAATTCGCTAGTTTTCGTCATTTGTTATCAAATCGACTTTAAGCCAGATCATCACTTTGGTCGCGCTTCTCTCTGAAACGGTTACATTTATCGTCTGCAAAGCTATGTCGCGTGCTGCGGTATGCGGAGACACTAAAAGCAACATAGTAGGACACAGAAGAAACTTCAAAGTTGATGTAATAGCCTGTAAGAAACAGTACAATTCAAGTTTTAGTTACCGATTTTTGACCTTTTACCCTTCTTTGGTGCCTTGGACATGAGCTAGGACCTTAAGATTTTGCATGAAAGGAAGACTATCAGCCGCGTTGCACGGGAGAATGTGAAAAGTGTTCATATATAGCAAAACCTGAGAAATCCGTCCGTTTTCTTTATTTGTTATCGATTCGACTTAAAGGAAGGTTGTTACATTGGCCGCTCTTCTCTCTGAAACGGTTACATTTATCTTCTGCAAAGCTATGTCGCGTTCTGCCATATGCGGAGACACTAAAAGAACCATATTGGAACACAGAAGAAGCATCTAAGTTGATATAATAGCCATTAAGAAACAGTACATTTCAAGTTTTGTTATCGATTATTGAACTTTTACCCTACTTTAGTGCCTTTGACATGAGCTAGGACCTTAAGATTTTGCTTGAAAGGAAGACTAGCAGCCGCGTTGCACGGGAGAATGTGAAAAGTGTTCATATGTAGCAAAAACATGAGAAATCAGTCCGTTTTCGTCATTTGTTATCCAATCGACGTAATGTCAGATCGTCTCATTGGCCGCTCATCACTCTTAAACGGTGACATATAACGTCTGCAAAGCTATGTCGCGTGCTGCGGTTTGCGGAGACACTAAAAGCACCATAGTAGAACATAGAAGAAGCTTCTAAGTTGATGTAATAGCCAGTAAGAAACAGTACAATTCAAGTTTTGTTATCGATTATTGAACTTTTACCCTACTTTGGTGCCTTGGACATGAGCTAGGACCTTTAGATTTTGCTTGAAAGGAAGACTAGCAGCCGCGTTGCACGGGAGAATGTGAAAACTGTTCATATATAGCAAAAACCTGAGAAATCCGTCCGTTTTCTTTATTTGTTATCGATTCGACTTAAAGCAAGGTTGTTACATTGGCCGCTCTTCTCTCTGAAACGGTTACATTTATCTTCTGCAAAGCTATGTCGCGTTCTGCCATATGCGGAGACACTAAAAGCACCATAGTGGAACACAGAAGAAGCATCTAAGTTGATATAATAGCCATTAAGAAACAGTACACTTCAAGTTTTGTTATCGATTATTGAACTTTTACCTTACTTTGGTGCCTTGGACATGAGCTAGGACCTTAAGATTTTGCTTGAAAGGAAGACTAGCAGCCGCGTTGCACGGGAGAATGAGAAAAGTGTTCATATGTAGCAAAAACATGAGAAATCAGTCCGTTTTCGTCATTTGTTATCCAATCGACTTAAAGTCAGATCGTCTCATTGGCCGCTCATCACTCTTAAACGGTGACATATAACGTCTGCAAAGCTATGTCGCGTGCTGCGGTTTGCGGAGACACTAAAAGCACCATAGTAGAACATAGAAGAAGCTTCTAAGTTGATGTAATAGCCAGTAAGAAACAGTACAATTCAAGGTTTGTTATCGATTATTGAACTTTTACCCTACTTTGGTGCCTTGGACATGAGCTAGGACCTTTAGATTTTGCTTGAAAGGAAGACTAGCAGCCGCGTTGCACGGGAGAATGTGAAAAGTGATTATATATAGCAAAAACCTGAGAAATCCGTCCGTTTTCTTTATTTGTTATCGATTCGACTTAAAGCAAGTTTGTTACATTGGCCGCTCTTCTCTCTGAAACGGTTACATTTATCTTCTGCAAATTATGTCGCGTTCTGCCATATGCGGAGACACTAAAAGCACCATAGTGGAACACAGAAGAAGCATCTAAGTTGATATAATAGCCATTAAGAAACAGTACACTTCAAGTTTTGTTATCGATTATTGAACTTTTACCCTACTTTGGTGCCTTGGACATGAGCTAGGACCTTAAGATTTTGCTTGAAAGGAAGACTAGCAGCCGCGTTGCACGGGAGAATGTGAAAAGTGTTCATATGTAGCAAAAACATGAGAAATCAGTCCGTTTTCGTCATTTGTTATCCAATCGACTTAAAGTCAGATCGTCTCATTGGCCGCTCATCACTCTTAAACGGTGACATATAACGTCTGCAAAGCTATGTCGCGTGCTGCGGTATGCGGAGACACTAAAAGCACCATAGTAGAACATAGAAGAAGCTTCTAAGTTGATGTAATAGCCAGTAAGAAACAGTACAATTCAAGTTTTGTTATCGATTATTGAACTTTTACCCTACTTTGGTGCCTTGGACATGACCTAGGACCTTAAGAATTTGCTTTAAAGGAGGACTAGCAGCTGCGTTGCACGGTAAAATGTGAATAGTGTCCATATGTAGTTATAACATGAGAAATCAGTCCGTTTTCGTCATTTGTTATCGAATCGACTTAATGTCAGATCGTCTCATTGGCCGCTCATCACTTTTAAACGGTGACATATATCGTCTGCAAAGCAATGTCGCGTTCTGCGGTATGCGGAGACACTAAAACCACCATAGTAGAACACAGACGAAGCTTCCAAGTTGATGTAATAGCTAGTAAGAAGCAGTACAAATCAAGTTTTAGTGATTCTTATTGACTTTTTAGCCGGCTTTGGTACCTGGGACATGAGCTAGAACCTTAAGATTTTGCATGAAAGGAGAACTAGCAGCTGCGTTGCACGAGAAAATGTGAAAAGTGTTGATATGTAAATAAAACATGAGAAATTCGCTAGTTTTCGTCATTTGTTATCAAATCGACTTTAAGCCAGATCATCACTTTGGTCGCGCTTCGCTCTGCAACGGTTACATTTATCGTCTGCAAAGCTATGTCGCGTGCTGCGGTATGCGGAGACACTAAAAGCAACATAGTAGGACACAGAAGAAACTTCTAAGTTGATGTAATAGCCAGTAAGAAACAGTACATTTCAAGTTTTGTTATCGATTATTGAACTTTTACCCTACTTTAGTGCCTTGGACATGAGCTAGGACCTTAAGATTTTGCTTGAAAGGAAGACTAGCAGCCGCGTTGCACGGGAGAATGTGAAAAGTGTTCATATGTAGCAAAAACATGAGAAATCAGTCCGTTTTCGTCATTTGTTATCCAATCGACGTAATGTCAGATCGTCTCATTGGCCGCTCATCACTCTTAAACGGTGACATATAACGTCTGCAAAGCTATGTCGCGTGCTGCGGTTTGCGGAGACACTAAAAGCACCATAGTAGAACATAGAAGAAGCTTCTAAGTTGATGTAATAGCCAGTAAGAAACAGTACAATTCAAGGTTTGTTATCGATTATTGAACTTTTACCCTACTTTGGTGCCTTGGACATGAGCTAGGACCTTTAGATTTTGCTTGAAAGGAAGACTAGCAGCAGCGTTGCACGGGAGAATGTGAAAAGTGTTCATATATAGCAAAAACCTGAGAAATCCGTCCGTTTTCTTTATTTGTTATCGATTCGACTTAAAGCAAGTTTGTTACATTGGCCGCTCTTCTCTCTGAAACGGTTACATTTATCTTCTGCAAATTATGTCACGTTCTGCCATATGCGGAGACACTAAAAGCACCATAGTGGAACACAGAAGAAGCATCTAAGTTGATATAATAGCCATTAAGAAACAGTACACTTCATGTTTTGTTATCGATTATTGAACTTTTACTCTACTTTGGTGCCTTGGACATGAGCTAGGACCTTAAGATTTTGCTTGAAAGGAAGACTAGCAGCCGCGTTGCACGGGAGAATGTGAAAAGTGTTCATATGTAGCAAAAACATGAGAAATCAGTCCGTTTTCGTCATTTGTTATCCAATCGACTTAAAGTCAGATCGTCTCATTGGCCGCTCATCACTCTTAAACGGTGACATATATCGTCTGCAAAGCTATGTCGCGTGCTGCGGTATGCGGAGACACTAAAAGCACCATAGTAGAACATAGAAGAAGCTTCTAAGTTGATGTAATAGCCAGTAAGAAACAGTACAATTCAAGTTTTGTTATCGATTATTGAACTTTTACCCTACTTTGGTGCCTTGGACATGACCTAGGACCTTAAGAATTTGCTTTAAAGGAGGACTAGCACCTGCGTTGCACGGTAAAATGTGAATAGTGTCCATATGTAGTTATAACATGAGAAATCAGTCCGTTTTCGTCATTTGTTATCGAATCGACTTAATGTCAGATCGTCTCATTGGCCACTCATCACTTTTAAACGGTGACATATATCGTCTGCAAAGCAATGTCGCGTTCTGCGGTATGCGGAGACACTAAAACCACCATAGTAGAACACAGACGAAGCTTCCGAGTTGATGTAATAGCCAGTAAGAAGCAGTACAAATCAAGTTTTAGTGATTCTTATTGACTTTTTAGACGGCTTTGGTACCTGGGACATGAGCTAGAACCTTAAGATTTTGCATGAAAGGAGAACTAGCAGCTGCGTTGCACGAGAAAATGTGAAAAGTGTTCATATGTAAATAAAACATGAGAAATTCGCTAGTTTTCGTCATTTGTTATCAAATCAACTTGAAGCCAGATCGTCACATTGCCCGCTCTTCTCTCTGAAACGGTTGTACTTATCGTCTGCAAAGCTATGTCGCGTGCTGCGTTATGCGGAGACACTAAAAGCTCCGTAGTAGAACACAGATGAAGCTTCTAAGTTGATGTGATAGCCAGTAAGGAGTAGTACTATTTATGTTTTAGGTATCGAATATTGACTTTTACCCTACTTTGGTGCCTTGGACATGAGCTAGGACCTTTAGATTTTGCTGGAAAGGAAGACTATCAGCCGCGTAGCACGGGAGAATGTGAAAAGTGTTCATATATAGCAAAAACCTGAGAAATCCGTCCGTTTTCTTTATTTGTTATCGATTCGACTTAAAGCAAGGTTGTTACATTGGCCGCTCTTCTCTCTGAAACGGTTGTACTTATCGTCTGCAAAGCTATGTCGCGTGCTGCGATATGCGGAGACACTAAAAGCACCATAGTAGAACACAGATGAAGCTTCTAAGTTGATGTAATAGCCAGTAAGGAGTAGTACAATTCAAGTTTTAGGTATCGAATATTGACTTTTTAGCTGGCTTTGGTGCCTTGGACATGAGCTAGGACCTTAAGATTCTGCATGAAAGGAGGACTAGCAGCCGAGTTGCACGGGAGGATGCGAAAAGTGTGCATATATAGTAAAAACCTGAGAAATCCGTCCGTTTTCGTAATTTATTATCGAATCGACATAAAGCAGTGCGTCACATTGGCCGCTCTTCTCTCTGAAACGGTTGTACTTATCGTCTGCAAAGCTATGTCGCGTGCTGCGGTATGCGGAGACACAAAAAGCACCACAGTAGAACACAGATGAAGCTTCTAAGTTGATGTAATAGCCCGTAAGAAGTAGTACAATTCAAGTTTTAGTTATCGATTATTGACTTTTTAACTGGCATTGGTGCCTTGGACATGAGCTAGGAACTTAACATTTTGCATGAAAGGAGGACTAGCAGCCGAATTGCACGGGAGAATGTGAAAAGTGTTCATATGTATTAAAAACCTGAGAAATCCGTCCGTTTTCGTCATTTCTTTTCGAATCGACTTAAAGCCAGATCGACACATTGGCCGCTCTTCTCTCTGAAACGTTTGTACTTATCGTCTGCAAAGCTATGTCGCGTGCTGCGGTATGCGGAGACACAAAAAGCACCACAGTAGAACACAGAAGAAGCTTCTAACTTGATGTAATAGCCAGTAAGAAGTAGTACAATTCATGTTTTAGTTATCGATTATTGACTTTTTAACTGGCATTGGTGCCTTGGACATGAGCTAGGAACTTAACATTTTGCATGAAAGGAGGACTAGCAGCCGAGTTGCACGGGAGAATGTGAAAAGTGTTCATATGTAGTAAAAACCTGAGAAATCCGTCCGTTTTCGTCATTTCTTATCGAATCGACTTAAAGCTAGATCGTCACATTGGCCGCTCTTCTCTCTGAAACGGTTGTACTTATCGTCTGCAAAGCTATGTCGCGTGCTGCGGTATGCGGAGACACTAAAAGCACCATAGTAGAACAGATGAAGCTTCTAAGTTGATGTAATAGCTAGTATGAAGTAGTACAATTCAAGTTTTTGTTATCGATTATTGACTTTTTACCCTTCTTTGGTACCTTGGACATGAGCTAGGAACTTAAGATTTTGCATGAAAGGATGACTAGCAGCCGCGTCGCACGGGAGAATGTGAAAAGTGTTCATATGTGGTATAAAGCAGAGGAATAAGTCCGTATTCGTCATTTGTTATCGAATCAACTTAAAGCCAGATCGTCACATTGGCCGCTCTTCTCTCTGAAATGGTTGTACTTATCGTCTGCAAAGCTATGTCGCGTTCTGCGGTATGCAGAGACACTAAAAGCACCATAGTAGAACACAGATGAAGCTTCTGAGTTGATGTAATAGCTAGTATGAAGTAGTACAATTCAAGTTTTTGTTATCAATTATTGACTTTTACCATTCTTTGGTACCTTGGATATGAACTAGGAACTTAAGATTTTGCATGAAAGGATGACTAGCAGCCGCGTTTTCACGGGAGAATGTGAAAAGTGTTCATATGTAGTGAAAAACTGAGAAATCAGTCCGTTTACGTCATCTGTTATCGAATCGACTTAAAGCCAGATCGTAAGATTTTTTGCTCTTCTCTCTGAAACGGTTGTACTTATCGTCTGCAAAGCTATGTCGCGTGCTGCGGTATGCGGAGACACTGAAATCACCATAGTTGAAGACAGATGGAGCTTCTAAGTTGTTGTAATAGCCAGTAAGAAGTAGTACAATAAAGTTTTAGGTATTGATTATTGAATTTTTAGCTGGCTTTGGTGCCTTGGACATGAGCTAGGACTTTAAGATTCTGCATGAAAAGAGGACTAGCAACCGCGTTGCACGGGAGAATGTGAAAAGTGTTCATTTGTAGTAAAAACCTGAGAAATCCGTCCGTTTTCGTCATTTGTTATCGAATCGACTTAAAGCCAGATCGTCACATGGGCCACTCCTCTCTGAAACGGTTGTACTTATCGTCTGCAAAGCTATGTCGCGTGCTGCGGTATGCGGAGACACTAAAAGCACCATAGTAGAACACAGAAGAAACTTCTAAGTTAATATAATAGAAAGTAAGAAACAGTCCAATTCAAGTTTTGTTATCGATTATTGACCTTTTACCCAACTTTGGTGCCTTGGACATGGGCTAGGACCTTAAGATTTGGCTTGAAAGGAAGACTAGCAGCCGCGTTGCACGGGAGACTGTTGATAGGGTTCATATGTAGCAAGAACATGAGAAATCAGTCCATTTTCGTCATTTGTTATCCTATCGACTTAATGTCAGATCGTCTCATTGGCCGCTCATCACTCTTAAACGGTGACATATATCGTCTGCAAAGCTATGTCGCGTGCTGCGGTATGCGGAGACACTAAAAGCACCATAGTAGAACATAGAAGAAGCTTCTAAGTTGACGTAATAGCCAGTAAGAAACAGTAAAATTCAAGTTTTGTTATCGATTATTGAACTTTTACCCTACTTTGGTGCCTTGGACATGAGCTAGGACCTTAAGATTTTGCATGAAAGGAAGACTAGAAGCCGCGTTGCACGGGAGAATGTGAAAAGTGTTCATATATAGCAAAAACCTGAGAAATCCGTCCGTTTTCTTTATTTGTTATCGAATCGACTTAAAGCAAGGTTGTTACATTGGCCGCTTTTCTCTCTGAAATGGTTACATTTATCGACTGCTAAGCTATGGCGCGTGCTGCAGTATGCGGAGACACTAAAAGCACCATGGTAGAACATAGAAGAAGCTTCTAAGTTGATGTAATAGCCAGTAAGAAACAGTACAATTTAAGTTTTGTAATAGATTATTGAACGTTTACCCTACTTTGGTGCCTTGGACATGAGCTAGGACGTTAAGATTTTGCTTGAAAGGAAGACTAGCAGCCGCATTGCACGGGAGAATATGAAAAGTGTTCATATGTAGCAAAAACATGAGAAATCAGTCCGCTTTCGTCATTTGTTATTGAATCGACTTAATGTCAGATCGTCTCAGTGGCCGCGCATCATTCTTAAACGGTGACATATATCGTCTGCAATGCTATGTCGCGTTCTGCGGTATGAGGAGACACTAAAAGCACAATAGTAGAACACAGACGAAGCTTCCAAGTTGATGTAATAGCCAGTAAGAAGCAGTACAAATCAAGTTATAGTGATCGATTATTGACATTTTAGCCGGCTTTGGTACCTGGGACATGAGCTAGAACCTTAAGATTTTGCATGTAAGGTGAACTAGCAGCTGCGTTGCACGAGAAAATGTGAAAAGTGTTCATATGTAAATAAAACATGAGAATTTCGCTAGTTTTCGTCATTTGTTGTCAAATCGACTTTAAGCCAGATCAGCACTCTGGTCGCGCTTCTCTCTGAAACGGTTACATTTATCGTCTGCAAAGCTATGTCGCGTGCTGCGGTATGCGGAGACACTAAAAGCAACATAGTAGGACACAGAAGAAACTTCTAAGTTGATGTAATAGCCAGTAAGAAACAGTACAATTCAAGTTTTAGATATCGATTTTTGACCTTTTACCCCTCTTTGATGCCTTGGACATGAGCTAGGACCTTACGATTTGCATGAAAGGAAGACTAGCAGCCGAGTTGCACGGGAGTATGTGAAAAGTGTTCATATGTAGTAAAAACCTGTGAAATCCGTCCATTTTCTTCATTTGTTATCTAATCGACTTGAGGCCAGTTCGTCACATTGGCCCCTCTTCTCTCTGAAACGGTTGTACTTACCATCTGCAAAGCTATGTCGCGTGCTGCGATATGCGGAGACACTAAAAGCACCATATTAGAACACAGATGAAGCTTCTAAGTTGATGTAATAGCCAGTAAGGAGTAGTACAATTCAAGTTTTAGGTATCGAATATTGACTTTTTAGCTGGCTTTGGCGCCTTGGACATGAGCTAGGACCTTAAGATTCTGCATGAAAGGAGGACTAGCAGACGAGTTGCACGGGAGGATGCGAAAAGTGTTCATATGTAGTAAAAACCTGAGAAATCCGTCCGTTTTCGTAATTTATTATGGAATCGACTTAAAGCAGTGCGTCACATTGGCCTCTCTTCTCTCTGAAACGGTTGTACTTATCGTCTGCAAAGGTATGTCGCGTGCTGCGGTATGCGGAGACACTAAAAGCACCATAGTAGAACACAGGTTAAGCTTCTAAGTTGATGTAATAGCCAGTAAGAAGTAGTACAATTCAAGATTTAGGTATCGATTATTGACTTTTTAGCTGGCTTTTGTGCCTTGGACATGAGCTTGGACCTTATGATTCTGCATGAAAGGAGGACTAGCAGCCGAGTTGCATGGGAGAATGTGAAAAGTGTTCATATGTAGTAAAAACCTGAGAAATCCGTCCGTTTTCGTCATTTGTTATCGAATCGACTTAAAGCCAGATCGTCACATTGGCCGCTCTTCTCTCTGAAAGACTTGTACTTATCGTCTGCAAAGCTATGTCGCGTGCTGCGGTATGCGGAGACACTTAAAGCACCATAGTAGAACACAGATGAAGCTACAATGTTGATGTAATAGCCAGTAAGAAGTAGTACAATTCAAGATTTAGGTATCGATTATTGTCTTTTTTGCTGGCTTTGGTGCCTTGGACATGAGCTAGGACCTTAAGATTCTGCATGAAAGGAGGACTAGCAGCCGCGTTGCACGGGACTATGTGACAAGTGTTCATATGTAGTAAAAACCTGAGAAATCCGTCCATTTTCGTCATTTGTTATCGAATCGACTTAAAGCCAGATCGTCACATTGGCCTCTCTTCTCTCTGAAACGGTTGTACTTATCGTCTGCAAAGCTATGTCGCGTGCTGCGGTATGCGGAGACACTAAAATCACCATAGTGGAACACAGAAGAAGCTTCTAAGTTGATGTAATAGCTAGTAAGATGTAGTCAATTTAGGTATCGATTATTGACTTTTTAGCTGGCTTTGGTGCCTTGGACATGAGCTATGTCCTTAAGATTCTGCATGAAAGGAGGACTAGCAGCCGAGTTGCATTGGAGAATGTGGAAAGTGTTCATATGTAGTAAAAATCTGAGAAATCCGTCCGTTTTAGTCATTTGTTATCGAATCGACTTAAAGCCGCATCGTCGCATTGGCCGCTCTTCTCTCTGAAACACTTGTACTTATCGTCTGCAAAGCTATGTCGCGTGCTGCGGTATGCGTAGACACTAAAAGCACCATAGTAGAACACAGATGAAGCTTCAAAGTTGATGTAATAGCCAGTAAGAAGTAGTACAATTCAAGATTTAGGTATCGATTATTGTCTTTTTTGCTGGCTTTGGTGCCTTGGACATGAGCTAGGACCTTATGATTCTGCATTAAAGGAGGACTAGCAGCCGAGTTACATGGGAGAATGTGAAAAGTGTTCATATGTAGTAAAAACCTGAGAAATCCGTCCGTTTTCGTCATTTGTTATCGAATCGACTTAAAGCCAGATCGTCACATGGGCCCCTCTTCTCTCTGAAACGGTTGTACTTATCGTCTGCAAAGCTATGTCGCGTGCTGCAGTATGCGGAGACACTAAAAGCACCATAGTAGAACACAGATGAAGCTTCTAAGTAGATGTGATAGCCAGTGAGACGTAGTACAATTCAAGTTTTAGGTATCGATTATTGTCTTTTTAGCTGGCTTTGGTGCCTTGGACATGAGCTAGGACCTAAAGATTCTGCATGAAAGGAGGACTAGCAGCCGCGTTGCACGGGAGGATGTAAAAAGTGTTCATATGTAGTAAAAACCTGAGAAATCCGTCCGTTTTCGTCATTTGTTATCGAATCGACTTAAAGCCAGATCGTCACATGGGCCCCTCTTCTCTCTGAAACGGTTGTACTTATCGTCTGCAAAGCTATGTCGCGTGCTGCGGTATGCGGAGACACTAAAAGCACCATAGCAGAACACAGATTAAGCTTCTAAGTTGATGTAATAGCAAGTAAGAAAGTAGTACAATTCAAGTTTTAGGTATCGATTATTGACCTTTTAGCTGGCTTTTGTGCCTTGGACATGAGCTAGGGCCTTATGATTCCCCACGGAAGGAGGACTAGCAGCCGAGTTGCTTGGGAGAATGTGAAAAGTGTTCATATGTAGTAAAAACCTGAAAAATGCGTCCGCTTTCGTCATGTCTTATCGAATCGACTTAAAGCCAGATTGTCACATTGGCCGCTCTTATATCTGAAACGGTTGTACTTATCGTCTGCAAAGCTATGTCGCGTGCTGCGGTATGCGGAGACACTAAAAGCACCATAGTAGAACACAGATGAAGCTTCAAAGTTGATGTAATAGCCAGTAAGAAGTAGTTCAATTCAAGTTTTAGGTATCGATTATTGTCCTTTTAGCTGGCTTAGGTGCATTGGACATGAGCTAGGACCTTAAAATTCTGCATGAAAGGAGGACTAGCAGCTGCGTTGCACGGGAGTATGAAAAAAGTGTTCATATGTAGTAAAAACCTGAGAAATCCGTCCGTTTTCGTAATTTATTATCGAATCGGCTTAAAGCAGTGCGTCACATTGGCCGCTCTTCTCTCTGAAACGGTTGTACTTATCGTCTGCAAAGCTATGTCGCGTGCTGCGGTATGCGGAGACACTAAAAGCACCATAGTAGAACACAGATGAAGCTACTAAGTTGATGTAATAGCCAGTAAGGAGTAGTACAATTCAAGTTTTAGGTATCGAATATTGACTTTTTAGCTGGCTTTGGCGCCTTGGACATGAGCTAGGACCTTAAGATTCTGCATGAAAGGAGGACTAGCAGCCGCGTTGCACGGGACTATTTGACAAGTGTTCATATGTAGTAAAAACCTGAGAAATCCGTCCATTTTCGTCATTTGTTATCGAATCGACTTAAAGCCAGATCGTCACATTGGCCTCTCTTCTCTCTGAAACGGTTGTACTTATCGTCTGCAAAGCTATGCCGCGTGCTGCGGTATGCGGAGACACAAAAAGCACCATAGTAGAACTCAGATGAAGCTTCAAAGTTGATGTAATAGCCAGTAAGAAGTAGTACAATTCAAGTTTTAGGTATCTATTATTGACTTTTTAGCTGGCTTTGGTGCCTTGGACATGAGCTATGTCCTTAAGATTCTGCATGAAAGGAGGACTAGCAGCCGAGTTGCAAGGGACAATGTTAAAAGTGTTCATATGTAGTAAAAACCTGAGAAATCCGTTCGTTTTTGTCATTTGTTATCGAATCAACTTGAATCCAGATCGTCACATTGCCCGCTTTTCTCTCTGAAACCGTTGTACTTATCGTCTGCAAAGCTATGCCGCGTGCTGCGGTATGCGGAGACACTAAAAGCACCATAGTAGAACTCAGATGAAGCTTCAAAGTTGAAATAATAGCCAGTAAGAAGTAGTACAATTCAAGATTTAGGTATCGATTATTGACTTTTTAGCCGGCTTTGGTGCCTTGGACATGAGCAATGTCCTTAAGATTCTGCATGAAAGGAGGACTAGCAGCCGAGTTGAATGGGAGAATGTGAAAAGTGTTCATATGTAGTAAAAACCTGAGAAATCCATCCTTTTTCGTCAGTTGTTATCGAATCAACTTGAAGCCAGATCGTCATATTGCCCGCTCTTCTCTCTGAAACGGTTGTACTTATCGTCTGCAAAGCTATGTCGCGTGCTGCGGTATGCGGAGTCCCTAAAAGCACCATAGTAGAACACAGATGAAGCTTCTAAGTTGATGTAATAGCCAGTAAGGAGTAGTACAATTCAAGTTTTAGTTATCGAAAATTGACTTTTTAGCTGGCTTTGGTGCCTTGGACATGAGGTAGGACCTTATGATTGTGCATGAAAGGATTACTAGCAGCCGAGTGGCACGGGAGGATGCGAAAAGTGTTCATATGTAGTAAAAACCTGAGAAATCCGTCCGTTTTCGGAATATATTATCGAATCGACTTAAAGCAGTGCGTCACATTGGCCGCTCTTCTCTCTGAAACGGTTGTACTTATCGTCTGCAAAGCTATGTCGCGTGCTGCAGTATGCGGAGACACTAAAAGCACCATAGTAGAACACGGATGAAGCTTCTAAGTTGATGTGATAGCCAGTGAGAAGTAGTACAATTCAAGTTTTAGGTATCGGTTATTGACTTTTTAGCTGGCTTTTATGACTTGGACATGAGCTAGGACCTTATGATTCTGCATGAAAGGAGGACTAGCAGCCGAGATGCATGGGAGAATGTGAATAGTGTTCATCTGTAGTAAAAAAATGAGAAATCCGTCCGTTTTCGTCATTTGTTATCGAATCGACTTAAAGCAGATCGTCACATTGGCCGCTCTTCTCTCTGAAACGGTTGTACTTATCGTCTGCAAAGCTGTGTCGCATGCTGCAGTATGCGGAGACACTAAAAGCACCATAGTAGAACACAGATGAAGCTTCTAAGTTGATGTAATAGCCAGTAAGGAGTAGTACAATTCAAGTTTTAGGTATCGATAATTGACTTTTTAGCTGGCTTTGGTGCCCTGGTCATGATCTATGTCTTTAAGATTCTGCATGAAAGGAGGACTAGCAGCCGAATTGCATGGGAAAATGTGAAAAGTGTTCATATGTAGTAAAAACCTGAGAAATCCGTCCGATTTCGTCATTTGTTATCGAATCAACTTGAAGCCAGATCGTCACATTGGCCGCTCTTCTCTCTGAAACGGTTGTACTTATCGTCTGCAAACCTATGTCGCGTGATGCGGTATGCGTAGACACTAAAAGCACCATAGTAGAACACAGATGAAGCTTCAAAGTTGATGAAATAGCCAGTAAGAAGTAGTACAATTCAAGATTTAGGTATCGATTATTGTCTTTTTTGCTGGCTTTGGTGCCTTGGACATGAGCTAGGACCTTATGATTCTGCATTAAAGGAGGACTAGCAGCCGAGTTACATGGGAGAATGTGAAAAGTGTTCATATGTAGTAAAAACCTGAGAAATCCGTCCGTTTTCGTCATTTGTTATCGAATCGACTTAAAGCCAGATCGTCACATGGGCCCCTCTTCTCTCTGAAACGGTTGTACTTATCGTCTGCAAAGCTATGTCGCGTGCTGCAGTATGCGGAGACACTAAAAGCACCATAGTAGAACACAGATGAAGCTTCTAAGTAGATGTGATAGCCAGTGAGACGTAGTACAATTCAAGTTTTAGGTATCGATTATTGTCTTTTTAGCTGGCTTTGGTGCCTTGGACATGAGCTAGGACCTAAAGATTCTGCATGAAAGGAGGACTAGCAGCCGCGTTGCACGGGAGGATGTAAAAAGTGTTCATATGTAGTAAAAACCTGAGAAATCCGTCCGTTTTCGTCATTTATTATCGAATCGACTTAAAGCCAGATCGTCACATTGCCCGCTTTTCTCTCTGAAACCGTTGTACTTATCGTCTGCAAAGCTATGCCGCGTGCTGCGGTATGCGGAGACACTAAAAGCACCATAGTAGAACTCAGATGAAGCTTCAAAGTTGAAATAATAGCCAGTAAGAAGTAGTACAATTCAAGATTTAGGTATCGATTATTGACTTTTTAGCCGGCTTTGGTGCCTTGGACATGAGCTATGTCCTTAAGATTCTGCATGAAAGGAGGACTAGCAGCCGAGTTGAATGGGAGAATGTGAAAAGTGTTCATATGTAGTAAAAACCTGAGAAATCCATCCTTTTTCGTCAGTTGTTATCGAATCAACTTGAAGCCAGATCGTCATATTGCCCGCTCTTCTCTCTGAAACGGTTGTACTTATCGTCTGCAAAGCTATGTCGCGTGCTGCGGTATGCGGAGTCACTAAAAGCACCATAGTAGAACACAGATGAAGCTTCTAAGTTGATGTAATAGCCAGTAAGGAGTAGTACAATTCAAGTTTTAGTTATCGAAAATTGACTTTTTAGCTGGCTTTGGTGCCTTGGACATGAGGTAGGACCTTATGATTGTGCATGAAAGGATTACTAGCAGCCGAGTGGCACGGGAGGATGCGAAAAGTGTTCATATGTAGTAAAAACCTGAGAAATCCGTCCGTTTTCGGAATATATTATCGAATCGACTTAAAGCCAGATCGTCACATTGCCCGCTTTTCTCTCTGAAACCGTTGTACTTATCGTCTGCAAAGCTATGCCGCGTGCTGCAGTATGCGGAGACACTAAAAGCACCATAGTAGAACACGGATGAAGCTTCTAAGTTGATGTGATAGCCAGTGAGACGTAGTACAATTCAAGTTTTAGGTATCGGTTATTGACTTTTTAGCTGGCTTTTATGACTTGGACATGAGCTAGGACCTTATGATTCTGCATGAAAGGAGGACTAGCAGCCGAGATGCATGGGAGAATGTGAATAGTGTTCATCTGTAGTAAAAAAATGAGAAATCCGTCCGTTTTCGTCATTTGTTATCGAATCGACTTAAAGCAGATCGTCACATTGGCCGCTCTTCTCTCTGAAACGGTTGTACTTATCGTCTGCAAAGCTGTGTCGCATGCTGCAGTATGCGGAGACACTAAAAGCACCATAGTAGAACACAGATGAAGCTTCTAAGTTGATGTAATAGCCAGTAAGGAGTAGTACAATTCAAGTTTTAGGTATCGAATATTGTCTTTTTAGCTGGCTTTGGCGCCTTGGACATGAGCTATGTCCTTCAGATTCTGCATGAAAGGAGGACTAGCAGCCGAGTTGCATTGGAGAATGTGGAAAGTGTTCATATGTAGTAAAAACCTGAGAAATCCGTCCGTTTTAGTCATTTGTTATCGAATCAACTTGAAGCCACATCGTCACATTGCCCGCTTTTCTCTCTGAAACCGTTGTACTTATCGTCTGCAAAGCTATGCCGCGTGCTGCGGTATGCGGAGACACAAAAAGCACCATAGTAGAACTCAGATGAAGCTTCAAAGTTGATGTAATAGCCAGTAAGAAGTAGTACAATTCAAGTTTTAGGTATCGATTATTGACTTTTTAGCTGGCTTTGGTGCCTTGGACATGAGCTATGTCCTTAAGATTCTGCATGAAAGGAGGACTAGCAGCCGCGTTGCACGGGAGGATGTAAAAAGTGTTCATATGTAGTAAAAACCTGAGAAATCCGTCCGTTTTCGTCATTTATTATCGAATCGACTTAAAGCCAGATCGTCACATGGGCCCCTCTTCTCTCTGAAACGGTTGTACTTATCGTCTGCAAAGCTATGTCGCGTGCTGCGGTATGCGGAGACACTAAAAGCACCATAGCAGAACACAGATTAAGCTTCTAAATTGATGTAATAGCAAGTAAGAAAGTAGTACAATTCAAGTTTTAGGTATCGATTATTGACCTTTTAGCTGGCTTTTGTGCCTTGGACATGAGCTAGGGCCTTATGATTCCCGACGGAAGGAGGACTAGCAGCCGAGTTGCTTGGGAGAATGTGAAAAGTGTTCATATGTAGTAAAAACCTGAAAAATGCGTCCGCTTTCGTCATGTGTTATCGAATCGACTTAAAGCCAGATTGTCACATTGGCCGCTCTTATATCTGAAACGGTTGTACTTATCGTCTGCAAAGCTATGTCGCGTGCTGCGGTATGCGGAGACACTAAAAGCACCATAGTAGAACACAGATGAAGCTTCAAAGTTGATGTAATAGCCAGTAAGAGGTAGTTCAATTCAAGTTTTAGGTATCGATTATTGTCTTTTTAGCTGGCTTAGGTGCATTGGACATGAGCTAGGACCTTAAGATTTTGCATGAAAGGAGGACTAGCAGCTGCGTTGCACGGGAGTATGAGAAAAGTGTTCATATGTAGTAAAAACCTGAGAAATCCGTCCGTTTTCGTAATTTATTATCGAATCGACTTAAAGCAGTGCGTCACATTGGCCGCTCTTCTCTCTGAAACGGTTGTACTTATCGTCTGCAAAGCTATGTCGCGTGCTGCGGTATGCGGAGACACTAAAAGCACGATAGTAGAACACAGATGAAGATGAAGATGATGATGTAATAGCCAGTAAGGAGTAGTACAATTCAAGTTTTAGGTATCGAATATTGAATTTTTAGCTGGCTTTGGCGCCTTGGACATGAGCTAGGACCTTAAGATTCTGCATGAAAGGAGGACTAGCAGCCGCGTTGCACGGGACTATTTGACAAGTGTTCATATGTAGTAAAAACCTGAGAAATCCGTCCATTTTCGTCATTTGTTATCGAATCGACTTAAAGCCAGATCGTCACATTGGCCTCTCTTCTCTCTGAAACGGTTGTACTTATCGTCTGCAAAGCTATGTCGCGTGCTGCGGTTTGCGGAGACACTAAAATCACCATAGTGGAACACAGAAGAAGCTTCTAAGTTGATGTAATAGCTAGTAAGATGTAGTCAATTTAGGTATCGATTATTGACTTTTTAGCTGGCTTTGGTGCCTTGGACATGAGCTATGTCCTTAAGATTCTGCATGAAAGGAGGACTAGCAGCCGAGTTGCATTGGAGAATGTGGAAAGTGTTCATATGTAGTAAAAACCTGAGAAATCCGTCCGCTTTCGTCATGTGTTATCGAATCGACTTAATGCCAGATTGTCACATTGGCCGCTCTTATATCTGAAACGGTTGTACTTATCGTCTGCAAAGCTATGTCGCGTGCTGCGGTATGCGGAGACACTAAAAGCACCATAGTAGAACACAGATGAAGCTTCAAAGTTGATGTAATAGCCAGTAAGAAGTAGTTCAATTCAAGTTTTAGGTATCGATTATTGTCTTTTTAGCTGGCTTAGGTGCATTGGACATGAGCTAGGACCTTAAGATTTTGCATGAAAGGAGGACTAGCAGCTGCGTTGCAGGGGAGTATGAGAAAAGTGTTCATATGTAGTAAAAACCTGAGAAATCCGTCCGTTTTCGTAATTTATTATCGAATCGACTTAAAGCAGTGCGTCACATTGGCCGCTCTTCTCTCTGAAACGGTTGTACTTATCGTCTGCAAAGCTATGTCGCGTGCTGCGGTATGCGGAGACACTAAAAGCACCATAGTAGAACACAGATGAAGATGAAGATGATGATGTAATAGCCAGTAAGGAGTAGTACAATTCAAGTTTTAGGTATCGAATATTGACTTTTTAGCTGGCTTTGGCGCCTTGGACATGAGCTAGGACCTTAAGATTCTGCATGAAAGGAGGACTAGCAGCCGCGTTGCACGGGACTATTTGACAAGTGTTCATATGTAGTAAAAACCTGAGAAATCCGTCCATTTTCGTCATTTGTTATCGAATCGACTTAAAGCCAGATCGTCACATTGGCCTCTCTTCTCTCTGAAACGGTTGTACTTATCGTCTGCAAAGCTATGTCGCGTGCTGCGGTTTGCGGAGACACTAAAATCACCATAGTGGAACACAGATGAAGCTTCTAAGTTGATGTAATAGCTAGTAAGATGTAGTCAATTTAGGTATCGATTATTGACTTTTTAGCTGGCTTTGGTGCCTTGGACATGAGCTATGTCCTTAAGATTCTGCATGAAAGGAGGACTAGCAGCCGAGTTGCATTGGAGAATGTGGAAAGTGTTCATATGTAGTAAAAACCTGAGAAATCCGTCCGTTTTAGTCATTTGTTATCGAATCAACTTGAATCCAGATCGTCACATTGCCCGCTTTTCTCTCTGAAACCGTTGTACTTATCGTCTGCAAAGCTATGCCGCGTGCTGCGGTATGCGGAGACACTAAAAGCACCATAGTAGAACTCAGATGAAGCTTCAAAGTTGAAATAATAGCCAGTAAGAAGTAGTACAATTCAAGATTTAGGTATCGATTATTGACTTTTTAGCCGGCTTTGGTGCCTTGGACATGAGCTATGTCCTTAAGATTCTGCATGAAAGGAGGACTAGCAGCCGAGTTGAATGGGAGAATGTGAAAAGTGTTCATATGTAGTAAAAACCTGAGAAATCCATCCTTTTTCGTCAGTTGTTATCGAATCAACTTGAAGCCAGATCGTCATATTGCCCGCTCTTCTCTCTGAAACGGTTGTACTTATCGTCTGCAAAGCTATGTCGCGTGCTGCGGTATGCGGAGTCACTAAAAGCACCATAGTAGAACACAGATGAAGCTTCTAAGTTGATGTAATAGCCAGTAAGGAGTAGTACAATTCAAGTTTTAGTTATCGAAAATTGACTTTTTAGCTGGCTTTGGTGCCTTGGACATGAGGTAGGACCTTATGATCGTGCATCAAAGGATTACTAGCAGCCGAGTGGCACGGGAGGATGCGAAAAGTGTTCATATGTAGTAAAAACCTGAGAAATCCGTCCGTTTTCGGAATATATTATCGAATCGACTTAAAGCAGTGCGTCACATTGGCCGCTCTTCTCTCTGAAACGGTTGTACTTATCGTCTGCAAAGCTATGTCGCGTGCTGCAGTATGCGGAGACACTAAAAGCACCATAGTAGAACACGGATGAAGCTTCTAAGTTGATGTGATAGCCAGTGAGAAGTAGTACAATTCAAGTTTTAGGTATCGGTTATTGACTTTTTAGCTGGCTTTTATGCCTTGGACATGAGCTAGGACCTTATGATTCTGCATGAAAGGAGGACTAGCAGCCGAGATGCTTGGGAGAATGTGAATAGTGTTCATCTGTAGTAAAAAAATGAGAAATCCGTCCGTTTTCGTCATTTGTTATCGAATCGACTTAAAGCAGATCGTCACATTGGCCGCTCTTCTCTCTGAAACGGTTGTACTTATCGTCTGCAAACCTATGTCGCGTGATGCGGTATGCGGAGACACTAAAAGCACCATAGTAGAACACAGATGAAGCTTCTAAGTTGATGGAATAGCCAGTAAGAAGTAGTACAATTCCAAGTTTTAGGTATCGAATATTGACTTTTTAGCTGGCTTTGGTGCCTTGGACATGAGCTAGGACCTTAAGATTCTGCGTGAAAGGACGACTGGCAGCCGAGTTGCACGGGAGGATGCGAAAAGTGTTCATATGTAGTAAAAACGTGAGAAATCCGTCCGTTTTCGTAATTTATTATCGAATCGACTTAAACCAGTGCGTCACATTGGCCGCTTTTCTCTCTGAAACGGTTTTACTTATCGTCTGCAAAGCTATATCGCGTGCTGCGGTATGCGGAGACACTAAAAGCACCATAGTAGAACACAGATTAAGCTTCTAAGTTGATGTAATACCCAGTAAGAAGTAGTACAATTCAAGTTTTAGGTTTCAACTATTGACTTTTTAGCTGGCTTTTCTGCCTTGGACATGAGCTATTACTTTATGATTCTGCATGAAAGGAGGACTAGCAGCCGCGTTGCACGGGAGTATGTGAAAAGTGTTCATATGTAGTAAAAACCTGAGAAATCCGTCCATTTTCGTCATTTGTTATCGAATCGACTGCAAGCCAGATAGTCACATTGGCCCTTCTTCTCTCTGAAACGGTAGTACTTATCGTCTGCAAAGCTATGTCGCGTGCTGCGGTATGCGGAGACACTTAAAGCACCATAGTAGAACACAGATGAAGCTTCTAAGTTGATGTAATAGCCAGTCAGAAGTAGTACAATTCAAGATTTAGGTATCGATTATTGTCTTTTTAGCTGGCTTTGGCGCCTTGGACATGAGCTAGGACCTTAAGATTCTGCATGAAAGGAGGACTAGCAGCCGCGTTGCACGGGACTATGTGACAAGTGTTCATATGTAGTAAAAACCTGAGAAATCCGTCCATTTTCGTCATTTGTTATCGAATCGACTTAAAGCCAGATCGTCACATTGGCCTCTCTTCTCTCTGAAACGGTTGTACTTATCGTCTGCAAAGCTATGTCGCGTGCTGCGGTTTGCGGAGACACTAAAATCACCATAGTGGAACACAGATGAAGCTTCTAAGTTGATGTAATAGCTAGTAAGATGTAGTCAATTTAGGTATCGATTATTGACTTTTTAGCTGGCTTTGGTGCCTTGGACATAAGCTATGTCCTTAAGATTCTGCATGAAAGGAGGACTAGGAGCCGAGTTGCATTGGAGAATGTGGAAAGTGTTCATATGTAGTAAAAACCTGAGAAATCCGTTCGTTTTTGTCATTTGTTATCGAATCGACTTAAAGCCAGATCGTCACATTTGCCCCTCTTCTCTCTGAAACGGTTGTACTTATCGTCTGCAAAGCTATGTCGCGTGCTGCGGTATGCGGAGGCACTAAAATCACCATAGCGGAACACAGATGAAGCTTCTAAGTTGATGTAATAGCCAGTAAGAAGTAGTACAATTCAAGTTTTAGGTATCGATAATTGAATTTTAGCTGGCTTTGGTGCCCTGGTCATGATCTATGTCTTTAAGATTCTGCATGAAAGGAGGACTAGCAGCCGAATTGCATGGGAAAATGTGAAAAGTGTTCATATGTAGTAAAAACCTGAGAAATCCGTCCGATTTCGTCATTCGTTATCGAATCAACTTGAAGCCAGATCGTCACATTGGCCGCTCTTCTCTCTGAAACGGTTGTACTTATCGTCTGCAAACCTATGTCGCGTGATGCGGTATGCGGAGACACTAAAAGCACCAGAGTAGAACACAGATGAAGCTTCTAAGTTGATGGAATAGCCAGTAAGGAGTAGTACAATTCAAGTTTTAGGTATCGAATATTGACTTTTTAGCTGGCTTTGGTGCCTTGGACATGAGCTAGGACCTTAAGATTCTGCATGAAAGGAGGACTAGCAGCCGAGTTGCACGGGAGGATTCGAAAATTGTTCATATGTAGTAAAAACCTGAGAAATCCGTCCGTTTTCGTAATTTATTATCGAATCGACTTAAAGCAGTGCGTCACATTGGCCGCTTTTCCCCCTGAAACGGTTGTACTTATCGTCTGCAAAGCTATGTCGCGTGCTGCGGTATGCGGAGACACTAAAAGCACCATAGTAGAACACATATTAAGCTTCTAAGTTCTTGTAATACCCAGTAAGAAGTAGTACAATTCAAGGTTTAGGTATCAACTATTGACTTTTTAGCTGGCTTTTCTGCCTTGGACATGAGCTAGGACTTTATGATTCTGCAGAAAGGAGGACTAGCAGCCGCGTTGCACGGGAGTATGTGAAAAGTGTTCATATGTAGTAAAAACCTGAGAAATCCGTCCATTTTCGTCATTTGTTATCGAATCGACTTAAAGCCAGATCGTCACATTGGCCCTTCTTCTCTCTGAAACGGTAGTACTTATCGTCTGCAAAGCTATGTCGCGTGCTGCGGTATGCGGAGACAGTTAAAGCACCATAGTGGAACACAGATGAAGCTTCTAAGTTGATGTAATAGCCAGTAAGGAGTAGTACAATTCAAGTTTTAGGTATCGAATATTGACTTTTTAGCTGGCTTTGGTGCCTTGGACATGAGCTAAGACCTTAAGATTCTGCATGAAAGGAGGACTAGCAGCCGAGTTGCACGGGAGGATGCGAAAAGTGTGCATATGTAGTAAAAACCTGAGAAATCCCTCCGTTTTCGTAATTTATTATCGAATCGACTTAAAGCAGTGCGTCACATTGGCCGCTCTTCTCTCTGAAACGGTTGTACTTATCGTCTGCAAAGCTATGTCGCGTGCTGTGGTATGCGGAGACACTAAAAGCACCATAGTAGAACACAGATTAAGCTTCTAAGTTGATGTAATAGATAGTTAGAAGTAGTACAATTCAGGTTTTAGGTATCGATTATGGACTTTTTGCTGGCTTTGGTGCCTTGGACATGAGCTAGGACCTTAAGATTCTGCATGAAAGGAGGACTAGCAGTCGAGTTGCAAGGGACAATGTTAAAAGTGTTCATATGTAGTAAAAACCTGAGAAATCCGTTCGTTTTTGTCATTTGTTATCGAATCGACTTAAAGCCAGATCGTTACATTTGCCCCTCTTCTCTCTGAAACGGTTGTACTTATCGTCTGCAAAGCTATGTCGCGTGCTGCGGTATGCGGAGGCACTAAAATCACCATAGCGGAACACAGATGAAGCTTCTAAGTTGATGTAATAGCCAGTAAGAAGTAGTACAATTCAAATTTTAGGTATCGATAATTGACTTTTTAGCTGGCTTTGGTGCCCTGGTCATGATCCATGTCTTTAAGATTCTGCATGAAAGGAGGACTAGCAGCCGAATTGCATGGGAAAATGTGAAAAGTGTTCATATGTAGTAAAACCTGAGAAATCCGTCCGATTTCGTCATTTGTTATCGAATCAACTTGAAGCCAGATCGTCACATCGGCCGCTCTTCTCTCTGAAACGGTTGTACTTATCGTCTGCAAACCTATGTCGCGTGATGCGGTATGCGGAGACACTAAAAGCACCATAGTAGAACACAGATGAAGCTTCTAAGTTGATGGAATAGCCAGTCAGAAGTAGTACAATTTAAGTTTTAGGTATCGATTATTGACTTTTTAGCTGGCTTTGGTGCCTTGGACCTGAGCTAGGACCTTAAGATTCTGCATGAAAGGAGGACTAGCAGCCGAGTTGATCGGGAGTATGTGAAAAGTGTTCATATGTAGTAAAAACCTGAGAAATCCGTCCGTTTTCGTCATTTGTTATCGAATCGACTTAAAGCCAGATCGTCACATTGGCCGCTCTTCTCTCTGAAACGGTTGTACTTATCGTCTGCAAAGCTATGTCGCGTGCTGCGGTATGCGGAGACACTAAAAGCACCATGGTAGAACACAGATGAAGCTTCTAAGTTGATGTAATAGCCAGTCAGAAGTAGTACAATTCAAGTTTTAGGTATCGATTATTAACTTTTTAGCTGGGTTTGGTGCCTTGGACCTGAGCTAGGACCTTAAGATTCTGCATGAAAGGAGGACTAGCAGCCGAGTTGATCGGGAGAATGTGAAAAGTGTTCATATGTAGTAAAAACCTGAGAAATCCGTCCGTTTTCGTCATTTGTTATCGAATCAACTTGAAGCCAGATCGTCACATTGGCCGCTCTTCTCTCTGAAACGGTTGTACTTATCGTCTGCAAAGCTATGTCGCGTGCTGCGATATGCGGAGACACTAAAAGCACCATAGTAGAACACAGATGAAGCTTCTAAGTTGATTTAATAGCCAGTAAGGAGTAGTACAATTCAAGTTTTAGGTATCGAATATTGACTTTTTAGCTGGCTTTTCTGCCTTGGACATGAGATAGGACTTTATGATTCTGCATGAAAGAGGACTAGCAGCCACGTTGCACGGGAGTATGTGAAAAGTGTTCATATGTAGTAAAAACCTGAGAAATCCGTCCATTTTCGTCATTTGTTATCGAATCGACTTAAAGCCAGATCGTCACATTGGCCCTTCTTCTCTCTGAAACGGTAGTACTTATCGTCTGCAAAGCTATGTCGCGTGCTGCGGTATGCGGAGACACTTAAAGCACCATAGTAGAACACAGATGAAGCTTCTAAGTTGATGTAATAGCCAGTAAGGTGTAGTACAATTCAAGTTTTAGGTATCGAATATTGACCTTTTAGCTGGCTTTGGTGCCTTGGACATGAGATAGGACCTTAAGATTCTGCATGAAAGGAGGACTAGCAGCCGAGTTGCACGGGAGGATGCGATAAGTGTGCATATGTAGTAAAAACCTGAGAAATCCGTCCGTTTTCGTAATTTATTATCGAATCGACTTAAAGCAGTGCGTCACATTGGCCGCTCTTCTCTCTGAAACGGTTGTACTTATCGTCTGCAAAGCTATGTCGCGTGCTGTGGTATTCAGAGACACTGAAAGCACCATAGTAGAACACAGATGAAGCTTCAAAGTTGATGTAATAGCCAGTAAGAAGTAGTACAATTCAAGTTTTAGATATCGATTATTGACTTTTTAGCTGGCTTTGGTGCCTTGGACATGAGCTATGTCCTTAAGATTCTGCATGAAAGGAGGACTAGCAGCCGAGCTGCATGGGGAATGTGAAAAGTGTTCATATGTAGTAAAATCCTGAGAAATCCGTCCGTTTTCGTCATTTGTTATCGAATCAACTTGAAGCCAGATCGTCACATTGCCCGCTCTTCTCTCTGAAACGGTTGTACTTATCGTCTGCAAAGCTATGTCGCGTGCTGCAGTATGCGGAGACACTAAAAGCACCATAGTAGAACACAGATGAGGCTTCAAAGTTGATGTAAATAGCC
Source organism: Schistocerca gregaria (assembly GCF_023897955.1). Lineage (NCBI taxonomy): Eukaryota > Metazoa > Arthropoda > Insecta > Orthoptera > Acrididae > Schistocerca > Schistocerca gregaria. Next base: position 15,835,770 of record NW_026061795.1, on the reverse strand, counting down.
AGTAAGAAGTAGTACAATTCAAGTTTTAGATATCGATTATTGACTTTTTAGCTGGCTTTGGTGCCTTGGACATGAGCTATGTCCTTAAGATTCTGCATGAAAGGAGGACTAGCAGCCGAGCTGCATGGGGAATGTGAAAAGTGTTCATATGTAGTAAAATCCTGAGAAATCCGTCCGTTTTCGTCATTTGTTATCGAATCAACTTGAAGCCAGATCGTCACATTGCCCGCTCTTCTCTCTGAAACGGTTGTACTTATCGTCTGCAAAGCTATGTCGCGTGCTGCGGTATGCGGAGACACTAAAAGCACCATAGTAGAACACAGATGAGGCTTCTAAGTTGATGTAATAGCCAGTAAGGAGTAGTCCAATTCAAGTTTTAGGTATCGAATATTGACTTTTTAGCTGCCTTTGGTGCCTTGGACATGAGCTAGGACCTTAAGATTTCGCATGAAAGGAGCACTAGCAGCCGCGTTGCACGGGAGTATGTGAAAAGAGTTCATATGTAGTAAAAACCTGAGAAATCCGTCCATTTTCGTCATTTGTTATCGAATCGACTTAAAGCCAGATCGTCACATTGGCCGCTCTTCTCTCTGAAACGGTTGTACTTATCGTCTGCAAAGCTATGTCGCGTGCTGCGCTATGCGGAGACACTAAAAGCACCATAGTAGAACACAGATTAAGCTTCTAAGTTGATGTAATAGCAAGTAAGAAGTAGTACAATTCATGTTTTAGGTATCGATTATGGACTTTTTGCTGGCTTTGGTGCCTTGGACATGAGCTAGGACCTTAAGATTCTGTATGAAAGGAGGACTAGCAGCCGAGTTGCAAGGGAGAATGTGAAAAGTGTTCATATGTAGTAAAAACGTGAGGAATCCGTCCGTTTTCGTAATTTATTTTCGAATCGACTTCAAGCAGTGCGTCACATTGGCCGCTCTTCTCTCTGAAACGGTTGTACTTATCGTCTGCAAAGCTATGTCGCGTGCTGCGGTATGCGGAGACACTAAAAGCACTATAGTAGAACACAGATTAAGCTTCTAAGTTGATGTAATAGCCAGTAAGAAGTAGTACAATTTAAGTTTTAGGTATCGATTATTGAGTTTTTAGCTGGCTTTGGTGACTTGGACATGAGCTAGGTCCTTAAGATTCTGCATGAAAGGAGGACTAGCAGCCGCGTTGCACGGGAGTATGTGAAAAGTGTTTATATGTAGTAAAAACCTGAGAAATCCGTCCATTTTCGTCATTTGTTATCGAATCGACTTAAAGCCAGATCGTCACATTGGCCCCTCTTCTCTCTGAAACGGTTGTACGTATCGTCTGCAAAGCTATGTCACGTGCTGCGGTATGAGGAGGCACTAAAATCAACATAGCGGAACACAGATGAAGCTTCTAAGTTGATGTAATAGCCAGTAAGAAGTAGTACAATTCAAGTTTTAGGTATCGATTATTGACTTTTTAGCTGGCTTTTGTGCCTTGGACATGAGCTATGTCCTTAAGATTCTGCATGAAAGGAGGACTAGCAGCCGAGTTGCATGGGAGAATGTGAAAAGTGTTCATATGTAGTAAAATCCTGAGAAATCCGTTCGTTTACGTAGTTTATTATCGAATCGACTTAAAGCCAGATCGTCACATTGGCAGCTCTTCTCTCTGAAACGGTTGTACTTATCGTCTGCAAAGCTATGTCGCGTGCTGCGGTATGCTGAGACACTAAAAGCACCATAGTAGAACACAGATTAAGTTTCTAAGTTGATGTAATAGCCAGTAAGAGGTAGTACAATTCAAGTTTTAGGTATCGATTATGGACTTTTTGCTGGCTTTGGTGCCTTGGACACGAGCTATTACCTTAAGATTCTGCATGAAAGGAGGACTAGCAACCGAGTTGCAAGGGAGAATGTGAAAAGTGTTCACATGTAGTAAAAACGTGAGGAATCCGTCCGTTTTCGTAATTTATTATCGAATCGACATCAAGCAGTGCGTCACATTGGCCGCTCTTCTCTCTGAAACGGTTGTACTTATCGTCTGCAAAGCTATGTCGCGTGCTGCAGTATTCAGAGACACTGAAAGCACCATAGTAGAACACAGATGAAGCTTCTAAGTTGATTTAATAGCCAGTAAGGAGTAGTACAATTCAAGTTTTAGGTATCGAAAATTGACTTTTTAGCTGGCTTTGGTGCCTTGGACATGTGCTAGGGCCTTAAGATTCTGCATGAAAGGAGGACTAGCAGCCGAGTTGCACGGGAGGATGCGAAAAGTGTGCATATGTAGTAAAAACCTGAGAAATCCGTCCGTTTTAGTAATTTATTATCGAATCGGCTTAAAGCAGTGCGTCACATTGGCCGCTCTTCTCTCTGAAACGGTTGTACTTATCATCTGCAAAGCTATGTCGCGTGCTGCGGTATGCGGAGGCACTAAAATCACCATAGCGGAACACAGATGAAGCTTCTAAGTTGATGTAATAGCCAGTAAGAAGTAGTACAATTCAAGTTTTAGGTATCGATAATTGACTTTTTAGCTGGCTTTGGTGCCCTGGTCATGATCTATGTCTTTAAGATTCTGCATGAAAGGAGGACTAGCAGGCGAATTGCATGGGAAAATGTGAAAAGTGTTCATATGTAGTAAAAACCTGAGAAATCCGTCCGATTTCGTCATTTGTTATCGAATCAACTTGAAGCCAGATCGTCACATTGGCCGCTCTTCTCTCTGAAACGGTTGTACTTATCGTCTGCAAACCTATGTCGCGTGATGCGGTATGCGGAGACACTAAAAGCACCATAGTAGAACACAGATGAAGCTTCTAAGTTGATGGAATAGCCAGTAAGGAGTAGTACAATTCAAGTTTTAGGTATCGAATATTGACTTTTTAGCTGGCTTTGGTGCCTTGGACATGAGCTAGGACCTTACGATTCTGCATGAAAGGAGGACTAGCAGCCGAGTTGCACGGGAGGATGCGAAAAGTGTTCATATGTAGTAAAAACCTGAGAAATCCGTCCGTTTTCGTAATTTATTATCGAATCGACTTAAAGCAGTGCGTCACATTGGCCGCTTTTCTCTCTGAAACGGTTGTACTTATCGTCTGCAAAGCTATGTCGCGTGCTGCGGTATGCGGAGACACTAAAAGCACCATAGTAGAACACAGATTAAGCTTCTAAGTTCATGTAATACCCAGTAAGAAGTAGTACAATTCAAGTTTTAGGTATCAACTATTGACTTTTTAGCTGGCTTTTCTGCCTTGGACATGAGATAGGACTTTATGATTCTGCATGAAAGAGGACTAGCAGCCACGTTGCACGGGAGTATGTGAAAAGTGTTCATATGTAGTAAAAACCTGAGAAATCCGTCCATTTTCGTCATTTATTATCGAATCGACTTAAAGCCAGATCGTCACATTGGCCCTTCTTCTCTCTGAAACGGTAGTACTTATCGTCTGCAAAGCTATGTCGCGTGCTGCGGTATGCGGAGACACTTAAAGCACCATAGTAGAACACAGATGAAGCTTCTAAGTTGATGTAATAGCCAGTAAGGAGTAGTACAATTCAAGTTTTAGGTATCGAATATTGACTTTTTAGCTGGCTTTGGTGCCTTGGACATGAGATAGGACCTTAAGATTCTGCATGAAAGGAGGACTAGCAGCCGAGTTGCACGGGAGGATGCGAAAAGTGTGCATATGTAGTAAAAACCTGAGAAATCCGTCCGTTTTCGTAATTTATTATCGAATCGACTTAAAGCAGTGCGTCACATTGGCCGCTCTTCTCTCTGAAACGGTTGTACTTATCGTCTGCAAACCTATGTCGCGTGCTGTGGTATGCGGAGACACTAAAAGCACCATAGTAGAACACAGATTAAGCTTCTAAGTTGATGGAATAGCCAGTAAGGAGTAGTACTATTCAAGTTTTAGGTATCGAATATTGACTTTTTAGCTGGCTTTGGTGCCTTGGACATGAGCTAGGACCTCAAGATTCTGCATGAAAGGAGGACTAGCAGCCGAGTTGCACGGGAGGATACGAAAAGTGTTCATATGTAGTAAAAACCTGAGAAATCCGTCCGTTTTCGTAATTTATTATCGAATCGACTTAAAGCAGTGCGTCACATTGGCCGCTCTTCTCTCTGAAACGGTTGTACTTATCGTCTGCAAAGCTATGACGCGTGCTGCAGTATTCAGAGACACTGAAAGCACCATAGTAGAACACAGATGAAGCTTCAAAGTTGATGTAATAGCCAGTAAGAAGTAGTACAATTCAAGTTTTAGATATCGATTATTGACTTTTTAGCTGGCTTTGGTGCCTTGGACATGAGCTATGTCCTTAAGATTCTGCATGAAAGGAGGACTAGCAGCCGAGCTGCATGGGGAATGTGAAAAGTGTTCATATGTAGTAAAATCCTGAGAAATCCGTCCGTTTTCGTCATTTGTTATCGAATCAACTTGAAGCCAGATCGTCACATTGCCCGCTCTTCTCTCTGAAACGGTTGTACTTATCGTCTGCAAAGCTATGTCGCGTGCTGCGGTATGCGGAGACACTAAAAGCACCATAGTAGAACACAGATGAGGCTTCTAAGTTGATGTAATAGCCAGTAAGGAGTAGTACAATTCAAGTTTTAGGTATCGAATATTGACTTTTTAGCTGCCTTTGGTGCCTTGGACATGAGCTAGGACCTTAAGATTTCGCATGAAAGGAGGACTAGCAGCCGCGTTGCACGGGAGTATGTGAAAAGTGTTCATATGTAGTAAAAACCTGAGAAATCCGTCCATTTTCGTCATTTGTTATCGAATCGACTTAAAGCCAGATCGTCACATTGGCCGCTCTTCTCTCTGAAACGGTTGTACTTATCGTCTGCAAAGCTATGTCGCGTGCTGCGGTATGCGGAGACACTAAAAGCACCATAGTAGAACACAGATTAAGCTTCTAAGTTGATGTAATAGCAAGTAAGAAGTAGTACAATTCATGTTTTAGGTATCGATTATGGACTTTTTGCTGGCTTTGGTGCCTTGGACATGAGCTAGGACCTTAAGATTCTGCATGAAAGGAGGACTAGCAGCCGAGTTGCAAGGGAGAATGTGAAAAGTGTTCATATGTAGTTAAAACGTGAGGAATCCGTCCGTTTTCGTAATTTATTTTCGATTCGACTTCAAGCAGTGCGTCACATTGGCCGCTCTTCTCTCTGAAACGGTTGTACTTATCGTCTGCAAAGCTATGTCGCGTGCTGCGGTATGCGGAGACACTAAAAGCACTATAGTAGAACACAGATTAAGCTTCTAAGTTGATGTAATAGCCAGTAAGAAGTAGTACAATTCAAGTTTTATGTATCGATTATTGAGTTTTTAGCTGGCTTTGGTGCCTTGGACATGAGCTAGGTCCTTAAGATTCTGCATGAAAGGAGGACTAGCAGCCGCGTTGCACGGGAGTATGTGAAAAGTGTTTATATGTAGTAAAAACCTGAGAAATCCGTCCATTTTCGTCATTTGTTATCGAATCGACTTAAAGCCAGATCGTCACATTGGCCGCTCCTCTATATGAAACGGTTGTACTTATCGTCTGCAAAACTATGTCGCGTGCTGCGGTATGCGGAGGCACTAAATTCACCATAGTGGAACACAGATGAAGCTTCTAAGTTGATGTAATAGCCAGTAAGAAGTAGTACAATTCAAGTTTTAGGTAACGATTATTGACTTTTTAGCTGGCTTTGGTGCCTTGGACATTAGCTAGGACCTTAAGATTCTGCATGAAAGGAGGACTAGCAGCTGCGTTGCACGGGAGTATGTGAAAAGTGTTCATATGTAGTAAAAACCTGAGAAATCCGTCCATTTTCGTCATTTGTTTTCGAATCGACTTAAAGCCAGATCGTCACATTGGCCCCTCTTCTCTCTGAAACGGTTGTACGTATCGTCTGCAAAGCTATGTCACGTGCTGCGGTATGAGGAGGCACTAAAATCAACATAGCGGAACACAGATGAAGCTTCTAAGTTGATGTAATAGCCAGTAAGAAGTAGTACAATTCAATTTTAGGCATCGATTATTGACTTTTTAGCTGGCTTTTGTGCCTTGGACATGAGCTATGTCCTTAAGATTCTGCATGAAAGGAGGACTAGCAGCCGAGTTGCATGGGAGAATGTGAAAAGTGTTCATATGTAGTAAAATCCTGAGAAATCCGTTCGTTTACGTAATTTATTATCGAATCGACTTAAAGCCAGATCGTCACATTGGCAGCTCTTCTCTCTGAAACGGTTGTACTTATCGTCTGCAAAGCTATGTCGCGTGCTGCGGTATGCTAAGACACTAAAAGCACCATAGTAGAACACTGATTAAGTTTCTAAGTTGATGTAATAGACAGTAAGGAGTAGTACAATTCAAGTTTTAGGTATCAATTATTGACTTTTTAGCTGGCTTTTGTGCCTTGGACATGAGCTATGTCGTTAAGATTCTGCATGAAAGGAGGACTAGCAGCCGAGTTGCATGGGAGAATGTGAAAAGTGATCATATGTATTAAAATCCTGAGAAATCCGTTCGTTTACGTAATTTATTATCGAATCGACTTAAAGCCCGACCGTCACATTGGCCGCTCTACTCTCTGAAACGGTTGTACTTATCGTCTGCAAAGCTATGTCGCGTGCTGCGGTATGCGGAGACACTAAAAGCACTATAGTAAAACACAGATTAAGCTTTTAAGTTGAAGTAATAGCCAGTAAGAAGTAGTACAATTCAAGTATTAGGTATCGATTATGGACTTTTTGCTGGCTTTGGTGCCTTGGACACGAGCTATTACCTTAAGATTCTGCATGAAAGGAGGACTAGCAGCCGAGTTGCAAGGGAGAATGTGAAAAGTGTTCACATGTAGTAAAAACGTGAGGAATCCGTCCGTTTTCGTAATTTATTATCGAATCGACATCAAGCAGTGCGTCACATTGGCCGCTCTTCTCTCTGAAACGGTTGTACTTATCATCTGCAAAGCTATGTCGCGTGCTGCGGTATGCGGAGACACTAAAAGCACCATAGTAGAACACAGATTAAGCTTCTAAGTTGATGTAATAGCCAGTAAGAAGTAGTACAATTCAAGTTTTAGGTATCGATTATTGACTTTTTAGCTGGATTTGGTGCCTTGGACATGAGCTAGGACCTTAAGATTCTGCATGAAAGGAGGACTAGCAGCCGAGTTGCAAGGGAGAATGTGAAAAGTGTTCATATGTAGTAAAAACGTGAGGAATCCGTCCGTTTTCGTAATTTATTATCGAATCGACTTCAAGCAGCGCGTCACATTGGCCGCTCTTCTCTCTGAAACGGTTGTACTTATCGTCTGCAAAGCTATGTCGCGTGCTGCGGTATGCGGAGACACTAAAAGCACCATAGTAGAACACTGATTAAGCTTCTAAGTTGATGTAATAGCCAGTAAGAAGTAGTACAATTCAAGTTTTAGGTATCGATTATTGACTTTTTAGCTGACTTTGGTGCCTTGGACATGAGCTAGGACCTTAAGATTCTGCATGAAAGGAGGACTAGCAGCCGCGTTGCATGGGGGGATGTGAAAAGTGTTCATATGTAGTAAAAACCTGACAAATCCGTCCATTTTCGTCATTTGTTATCGAATCGACTTAAAGCCAGATCGTCACATTGGCCGCTCCTCTATCTGAAACGGTTGAACTTATCGTCAGCAAAACTATGTCGCGTGCTGCGGTATGCGGAGGCACTAAAATCACCATAGTGGAACACAGATGAAGCTTCTAAGTTGATATAATAGCCAGTAAGAAGTAGTACAATTCAAGTTTTAGGTAACGATTATTGACTTTTTAGCTGGCTTTTGTGCCTTGGACATGAGCTATGTCCTTAAGATTCTGCATGAAAGGAGGACTAGCAGCCGAGTTGCATGGGAGAATGTGAAAAGTGTTCATATGTAGTAAAATCCTGAGAAATCCGTCCGTTTACGTAATTTATTATCGAATCGACTTAAAGCCAGATCGTCACATTGGCCGCTCTTCTCTCTGAAACGGTTGTACTTATCGTCTGCAAAGCTATGTTGCGTGCTGCGGTATGCGGAGACACTAAAAGCACTATAGTAAAACACAGATTAAGCTTTAAGTTGATTTAATAGCCAGTAAGAAGTAGTACAATTTAAGTTTTAGGTATCGATTATGGACTTTTTGCTGGCTTTGGTGCCTTGGACACGAGCTATTACCTTAAGATTCTGCATGAAAGGAGGACTAGCAGCAGAGTTGCAAGGGAGAATGTGAAAAGTGTTCATATGTAGTAAAAACGTGAGGAATCCGTCCGTTTTCGTAATTTATTATCGAATCGACTACAAGCAGTGCGTCACATTGGCCGCTCTTCTCTCTGAAACGGTTGTACTTATCGTCTGCAAAGCTATGTCGCGTGCTGCGGTATGCGGAGACACTAAGAGCACCATAGTAGAACACAGATTAAGTTTCTAAGTTGATGTAATAGACAGTAAGAAGTAGTACAATTCAAGTTTTAGGTATCAATTATTGACTTTTTAGCTGGCTTTTCTGCCTTGGACATGAGCTAGGACCTTAAGATTCTGCATGAAAGGAGGACTAGCAGCCGAGTTGCAAGGGACAATGTTAAAAGTGTTCATATGTAGTAAAAACCTGAGAAATCCGAACGTTTTCGTAATTTCTTATCGAATCGACTTAAAGCAGTGCGTCACATTGGCCGCTCTACTCTCTGAAACGGTTGTACTTATCGTCTGCAATGCTATGTCGCGTGCTGCGGTATGCGGAGACACTAAAAGCACTATAGTAGAACACAGATGAAGCTTCTAAGTTGATGTAATAGCCAGTAAGAAGTAGTACATTTCAAGTTCTAGGTATCGATTATGGACTTTTTAGCTTGCTTTGGTGCCTTGGACATGAGCTAGGACCTTAAGATTCTGCATGAAAGGAGGACTAGCAGCCGCGTTTCATGGGAGTATGTGAAAAGAGTTTATATGTAGTAAAAATCTGAGAAATCCGTCCATTTTCGTCATTTGTTATCGAATCGACTTAAAGCCAGATCGTCACATTGGCCGCTCCTCTATCTGAAACGGTTGAACTTATCGTCAGCAAAACTATGTCGCGTGCTGCGGTATGCGGAGGCACTAAAATCACCATAGTGGAACACAGATGAAGCTTCTAAGTTGATATAATAGCCAGTAAGAAGTAGTACAATTCAAGTTTTAGGTAACGATTATTGACTTTTTAGCTGGCTTTTGTGCCTTGGACATGAGCTATGTCCTTAAGATTCTGCATGAAAGGAGGACTAGCAGCCGAGTTGCATGGGAGAATGTGAAAATTGTTCATATGTAGTAAAATCCTGAGAAATCCGTCCGTTTACGTAATTTATTATCGAATCGACTTAAAGCCAGATCGTCACATTGGCCGCTCTTCTCTCTGAAACGGTTGTACTTATCGTCTGCAAAGCTATGTCGCGTGCTGCGGTATGCGGAGACACTAAAAGCACTATAGTAAAACACAGATTAAGCTTTAAGTTGATTTAATAGCCAGTAAGAAGTAGTACAATTTAAGTTTTAGGTATCGATTATGGACTTTTTGCTGGCTTTGGTGCCTTGGACACGAGCTATTACCTTAAGATTCTGCATGAAAGGAGGACTAGCAGCAGAGTTGCAAGGGAGAATGTGAAAAGTGTTCATATGTAGTAAAAACGTGAGGAATCCGTCCGTTTTCGTAATTTATTATCGAATCGACTACAAGCAGTGCGTCACATTGGCCGCTCTTCTCTCTGAAACGGTTGTACTTATCGTCTGCAAAGCTATGTCGCGTGCTGCGGTATGCGGAGACACTAAAAGCACCATAGTAGAACACAGATTAAGCTTCTAAGTTGATGTAATAGCCAGTAAGAAGTAGTACAATTCAAGTTTTAGGTATCGATTATTGACTTTTTAGCTGGCTTTGGTGCCTTGGACATGAGCTAGGACCTTAACATTCTGCATGAAAGGAGGACTAGCAGCCGAGTTGCACGGGAGGATGTGAAAAGTGTTCATATGTAGTAAAAACCTGAGAAATCCGACCGTTTTCGTAATTTATTATCGAATCGACTTAAAGCAGTGCGTCACATTGGCCTCTCTTCTCTCTGAAACGGTTGTACTTATCGTCTGCAAAGCTATGTCGCGTGCTGCGGTATGCGGAGACACTAAAAGCACTATAGTAGAACACAGATTAAGCCTTTAAGTTGATGTAATAGCCAGTAAGAAGTAGTACAATTCAAGTTTTAGGTATCGATTATGGACTTTTTAGCTGGCTTTGGTGCCTTGGACATGAGCTAGGACCTTAAGATTCTGCATGAAAGGAGGACTAGCAGCCGCGTTGCATGGGAGTATGTGAAAAGAGTTTATATGTAGTAAAAACCTGAGAAATCCGTCCATTTTCGTCATTTGTTTTCGAATCGACTTAAAGCCAGATCGTCACATTGGCCGCTCCTCTATCTGAAACGGTTGAACTTATCGTCTGCAAAACTATGTCGCGTGCTGCGGTATGCGGAGGCACTAAAATCACCATAGTGGAACACAGATGAAGCTTCTAAGTTGATATAATAGCCAGTAAGAAGTAGTACAATTCAAGTTTTAGGTAACGATTATTGACTTTTTAGCTGGCTTATGTGCCTTGGACATTAGCTAGGACCTTAAGTTTCTTCATGAAAGGAGGACTAGCAGCCGAGTTGAACGGGAGAATGCAAAAAATTTCATGTGTAGTAAAATCCTGAGAAATCTGTCCGTTTACGTAATTTATTATCAAATCGACTTAAAGCCAGAATGTCACATTGGCCGCTCTTCTCTCTGAAACGGTTGTACTTATCGTCTGCAAAGCTATGTCGCGTGCTGCTGTATGCGGAGACACTAAAAGCACCATAGTAGAACACAGATTAAGCTTCTAAGTTGATGTAATAGCCAGTAAGAAGTAGTACAATTCAAGTTTCAGGTATCGATTATGGACTTTTTGCTGGCTTTGGTGCCTTGGACATGAGCTAGGACCTTAAGATTCTGCATGAAAGGAGGTCTAGCAGCCGAGTTGCAAGGGACAATGTTAAAAGTGTTCATATGTAGTAAAAACCTGAGAAATCCGTTCGTTTTTGTCATTTGTTATCGAATCGACTTAAAGCCAGATCGTCACATTGGTCGCTCTTCTCTCTGAAACGGTTGTACTTATCGTCTGCAAAGCTATGTCGCGTGCTGCGGTATGCGGAGGCACTAAAATCAACATAGCGGAACACAGATGAAGCTTCTAAGTTGATGTAGTATCCAGTAAGAAGTAGAACAATTCAAGTTTTAGGTATCGATTATTGACTTTTTAGCTGGCTTTGGTGCCTTGGACATGAGCTATGTCCATAAGATTCTGCATGAAAGGAGGACTAGCAGCCGAGTTGCATGGCAGAATGTGAAAAGTGTTCATATGTAGTAAAAACCTGAGAAATCCGTCCGTTTTCGTCATTTGTTATCGAATCAACTTGAAGCCAGATCGTCACATTGCCCGCTCTTCTCTCTGAAACGGTTGTACTTATCGTCTGCAAAGCTATGTCGCGTGCTGCGTTATGCGGAGACACTAAAAGCTCCATAGTAGAACACAGATGAAGCTTCTAAGTTGATGTGATAGCCAGTAAGGAGTAGTACAATTTATGTTTTAGGTATCGAATATTGACTTTTTAGCTATCTTTGGTGCCTTGGACATGAGCTAGGACCTTAAGATTCTGCATGAAAGGAGGACTAGCAGCCGAGTTGCACGGGAGAATGTGAAAAGTGTTCATATGTAGTAAAAACCTGAGAAATCCGTCCGTTTTCGTAATTTATTATCGAATCGACTTAAAGCAGTGCGTCACAGTATCCGCTCTTCTCTCTGAAACGGTTGTACTTATCGTCTGCAAAGCTATGTCGCGTGCTGCGGTATGCGGAGACACTAAAAGCACCATAGTAGAACAAAGATTAAGCTTCTAAGTTGATGTAATAGCCAGTAAGACGTAGTACAATTCAAGATTTAGGTATCGATTATTGACATTTTAGCTGGCTTTGGTGCCTTGGACATGAGCTAGGACCTTAAGATTCTGCATGAAAGGAGGACTAGCAGTCGAGTTGAACGGGAGAATGCCAAAAGTGTTCATGTGTAGTTAAATCCTGAGAAATCCGTCCGTTTACGTAATTTATTATCGAATCGACTTAAAGCCAGATCGTCACATTGGCCGCTCTTCTCTCTCAAACGTTTGTACTTATCGTCTGCAAAGCTATGTCGCGTGCTGCGGTATGCGGAGACACTAAAATCACCATAGTGGAACACAGATGAAGCTTCTAAGTTGATGTAATAGCCAGTAAGAAGTAGTACAATTCAAGTTTTAGGTATCGATTATTGACTTTTTAGCTTGCTTTGGTGCCTTGGACCTGAGCTGGGACCTTAAGATTGTGAATGAAAGGAGGACTAGCAGCCGAGTTGATCGGGAGTATGTGAAAAGTGTTCATATGTAGTAAAAACCTGAGAAATCCGTTCGTTTTCGTCATTTGTTATCGAATCGACTTAAAGCCAGATTTTCACATTTACCGCTCTTCTCTCTGAAACGGTTGTACTTATCGTCTGCAAAGCTATGTCGCGTGCTGCGGTATGCGGAGACACTAAAAGCACTATAGTAGAACACAGATGATGCTTCTAAGTTGATGTAATAGCCTGTAAGGAGTAGTACAATTCAAGTTTTAGGTATCGATTATTGACATTTCAGCCGGCTTTGGTGTCTTGAACATGAGCTAGGAACATAAGATTCTGCATGAAAAAAGGACTAGCAGCCGAGTTGCAAGGGAGAATGTGAAAAGTGTTCATATGTAGTAAAAACCTGAGAAATCCGTCCGTTTTCATCATTTGTAATAGAATCGACTTAAATCCAGATCGTCACATTGGCCGCAGTTCTGTCTGAAACGGCTGTACTTATCGTCTGCAAAGCTATGTCGCGTGCTGCGGTATGCGGAGACACTAAAAGCACCATAGTAGAACATAGATGAAGCTTCTAAGTTGATGTAATAGCCAGTAAGAAGTAGTACAATTTACGTTTTAGGTATCGATTTTTGACTTTTTAGCTGGCTTTGGAGCCTTGGACATGAGGTAGGACCTTAAGACTCTGCATGAAAGAGCACTAGCAGCCGCGTTGCACGGGAGTATTGTGAAAAGTTTTCATATGTAGTAAAAACCTGCGAAATCCGTCCGTTTTCGTCATTTGTTATCGAATCAACTTGAAGCCAGATCGTCACATTGGCCGCTCTTCTCTCTGAAACGGTTGTACTTATCGTCTGCAAAGCTATGTCGCGTGATGCGGTATGCGGAGACACTAAAAGCACCATAGTAGAACACAGATGAAGCTTCTAAGTTGATGTAATAGTCAGTAAGAAGTTGTGAAATTCAAGTTTTAGTTATCGATTACTGACTATTTTGCTGGCTTTGGTGCCTTGGACATGAGCTAGGACCTTACGATTCTGCATGAAAGGAGAACTAGCAGCCGCGTTGCACGGGAGTATGTGAAAAGTGTTCATATGTAGTAAAAACCTGAGAAATCCGTCCGTTTTCGTCATTTGTTATCGAATCAACTTGAAGCCAGATCGTCACATTGCCCGCTCTTCTCTCTGAAACGGTTGTACTTATCGTCTGCAAAGCTATGTCGCGTGCTGCGTTATGCGGAGACACTAAAAGCTCCATAGTAGAACACAGATGAAGCTTCTAAGTTGATGTGATAGCCAGTAAGGAGTAGTACAATTTATGTTTTAGGTATCGAATATTGACTTTTTAGCTATCTTTGGTGCCTTGGACATGAGCTAGGACCTTAAGATTCTGCATGAAAGGAGGACTAGCAGCCGAGTTGCACGGGAGAATGTGAAAAGTGTTCATATGTAGTAAAAACCTGAGAAATCCGTCCGTTTTCGTAATTTATTATCGAATCGACTTAAAGCAGTGCGTCACAGTATCCGCTCTTCTCTCTGAAACGGTTGTACTTATCGTCTGCAAAGCTATGTCGCGTGCTGCGGTATGCGGAGACACTAAAAGCACCATAGTAGAACAAAGATTAAGCTTCTAAGTTGATGTAATAGCCAGTAAGACGTAGTACAATTCAAGATTTAGGTATCGATTATTGACATTTTAGCTGGCTTTGGTGCCTTGGACATGAGCTAGGACCTTAAGATTCTGCATGAAAGGAGGACTAGCAGTCGAGTTGAACGGGAGAATGCCAAAAGTGTTCATGTGTAGTTAAATCCTGAGAAATCCGTCCGTTTACGTAATTTATTATCGAATCGACTTAAAGCCAGATCGTCACATTGGCCGCTCTTCTCTCTCAAACGTTTGTACTTATCGTCTGCAAAGCTATGTCGCGTGCTGCGGTATGCGGAGACACTAAAATCACCATAGTGGAACACAGATGAAGCTTCTAAGTTGATGTAATAGCCAGTAAGAAGTAGTACAATTCAAGTTTTAGGTATCGATTATTGACTTTTTAGCTTGCTTTGGTGCCTTGGACCTGAGCTGGGACCTTAAGATTGTGAATGAAAGGAGGACTAGCAGCCGAGTTGATCGGGAGTATGTGAAAAGTGTTCATATGTAGTAAAAACCTGAGAAATCCGTTCGTTTTCGTCATTTGTTATCGAATCGACTTAAAGCCAGATTTTCACATTTACCGCTCTTCTCTCTGAAACGGTTGTACTTATCGTCTGCAAAGCTATGTCGCGTGCTGCGGTATGCGGAGACACTAAAAGCACTATAGTAGAACACAGATGATGCTTCTAAGTTGATGTAATAGCCTGTAAGGAGTAGTACAATTCAAGTTTTAGGTATCGATTATTGACATTTCAGCCGGCTTTGGTGTCTTGAACATGAGCTAGGAACATAAGATTCTGCATGAAAAAAGGACTAGCAGCCGAGTTGCAAGGGAGAATGTGAAAAGTGTTCATATGTAGTAAAAACCTGAGAAATCCGTCTGTTTTCATCATTTGTAATAGAATCGACTTAAATCCAGATCGTCACATTGGCCGCAGTTCTGTCTGAAACGGCTGTACTTATCGTCTGCAAAGCTATGTCGCGTGCTGCGGTATGCGGAGACACTAAAAGCACCATAGTAGAACATAGATGAAGCTTCTAAGTTGATGTAATAGCCAGTAAGAAGTAGTACAATTTACGTTTTAGGTATCGATTTTTGACTTTTTAGCTGGCTTTGGAGCCTTGGACATGAGGTAGGACCTTAAGACTCTGCATGAAAGAGCACTAGCAGCCGCGTTGCACGGGAGTATTGTGAAAAGTTTTCATATGTAGTAAAAACCTGCGAAATCCGTCCGTTTTCGTCATTTGTTATCGAATCAACTTGAAGCCAGATCGTCACATTGGCCGCTCTTCTCTCTGAAACGGTTGTACTTATCGTCTGCAAAGCTATGTCGCGTGATGCGGTATGCGGAGACACTAAAAGCACCATAGTAGAACACAGATGAAGCTTCTAAGTTGATGTAATAGTCAGTAAGAAGTTGTGAAATTCAAGTTTTAGTTATCGATTACTGACTATTTTGCTGGCTTTGGTGCCTTGGACATGAGCTAGGACCTTACGATTCTGCATGAAAGGAGAACTAGCAGCCGCGTTGCACGGGAGTATGTGAAAAGTGTTCATATGTAGTAAAAACCTGAGAAATCCGTCCGTTTTCGTCATTTGTTATCGAATCGACATAAAGCCAGATCGTCACATTGGCCGCTCTTCTCTCTGGAACGGTAGTACTTATCGTCTGCAAAGCTATGTCGCGTGCTGCGGTATGCGGAGACACAAAAAGCACCATAGTAGAACACAGATTAAGCTTCTAAGTTGATGTAATAGCCAGTAAGAAGTAGTAAAATTCAAGTTTCAGGTATCGATTATGGACTTTTTGCTGGCTTTGGTGCCTTGGACATGAGCTAGGACCTTACGATTCTGCATGAAAGGAGAACTAGCAGCCGTGTTGCACGGGAGGATGTGAAAAGTGTTCATATGTAGTAAAAACCTGAGAAATCCGACCGTTTTCGTAATTTATTATCGAATCGACTTAAAGCAGTGCGTCACATTGGCCGCTCTTCTCTCTGAAACGGTTGTACTTATCGTCTGCAAAGCTATGTCGCGTGCTGCAGTATACGGAGACACTAAAAGCACCATAGTAGAACACACAAGAAGCTTCTAAGTTGATGTAATAGCAAGTAAGAAGAAGTACAATTCAAGTTTTAGAAATCGATTTTTGACTTTTTAGCTGGCTTTGGTACATTGGACATGACCTAGGAGCTTAAGATTCTGCATGAAAGGAGGACTAGCAGCCGAGATGCACGGGTGAATGCGAAAAGTGTTCATATGTAGTAAAAACCTGAGAAACCCGTCTGTTTTCGTCATTTGTTATCGAATCGACTTAAAGCCAGATCGTCACATTGGCCGGTCTTCTCTCTGAAACGGTTGTACTTATCGTCTGCAAAGGTATGTCGAGTGCTGCGGTATGTGGAGACACTAAAAGCACCATAGTAGAACACAGATGAAGCTTCTAAGTTGATTTAATAGCAAGGAAGAAGTAGTACAATTCAAGTTTTAGGTATCGATTATTGACTTTTTAGCCGGCTTTGGTGCCTTGAACATGAGCTAGGACCTTAAGATTCTGCATGAAAGGAGGAATAGCAGCCGAGTTGCACGGGAAAATGTGAAAAGTGTTCATATGTAGTAAAAACCTTTAGAAATACGTCCGTTTTCATCATTTGTTACAGAATCGACTTAAATCCAGATCGTCACATTAGCCGCAGTCCTGTCTGAAACGGCTGTACTTATCGTCTGCAAAGCTATGTCGCGTGCTGCGGTATGCGGAGACACTAAAAGCACCTTAGTAGAACATAGATGAAGCTTCTAAGTTGATGTAATAGCCAGTAAGAAGTAGTACAATTTACGTTTTAGGAATCGATTTTTGACTTTTTACCTGGCTTTGGAGCCATGGACATGATGTAGGACCTTAAGATTCTGCATGAAAGGAGGACTAGCAGCCGAGTTGCAAGGGAGAATGTTAAAAGTGTTCATATGTAGTAAAAACCTGAGAAATCCGTTCGTTTTCGTCTTTTTTTATCGAATCGACTTAAAGCCAGATAGTCACATTATCCGCTCTTCTCTCTGAAACGGTTGTACTTATCGTCTGCAAAGCTATGTCGCGTGCTGCGGTGTGCGGAGACACTAAAAGCACCATAAATGAACACAGATGAAGCTTCTAAGTTGATGTAATAGGCAGTAAGAAGTAGTACAATTCAAGTTTTAGGTATCGATTATTGACTTTTTAGCTGGCTTTTGTGCCTTTGTACATGAGCTAGGACCTTAAGATTCTGCATGAAAGGAGGACTAGCAGCCGAGTGGCATGGGAGAATGTGAAAAGTGTTCATATGTAGTAAAAACCTTAGAAATCCGTCCGTTTTCGTCATTTGTTATCGAATCGACTTAAACCCAGATTGACATATTGGCCCCTCTTCTCTCAAACGGTTGTACTTATCGTCTGCAAAGCTATGTCGCGTGTTGCGGTATACGGAGACACTAAAAGCACCATAGTAGAACACAGGTGAAGCTTCTAAGTTGATGTAATAGCCAGTGAGAAGTAGAACAATTCAAGTTTTAGGTATCGATTATTGACTTTTTAGCTGGCTTTGGAGCCTTGGACATGAGCTGGGACCTTAAGATTCTGCATGAAAGAAGGACTAGCAGCCGAGTTGCACGGGTGAATGCGAAAAGTGTTCATATGTAGTAAAAACCTGAGAAACCCGTCTGTTTTCGTCATTTGTTATCGAATCGACTTAAAGCCAGATCGTCACATTGGCCGGTCTTCTCTCTGAAACGGTTGTACTTATCGTCTGCAAAGGTATGTCGAGTGCTGCGGTATGTGGAGACACTAAAAGCACCATAGTAGAACACAGATGAAGCTTCTAAGTTGATTTAATAGCAAGTAAGAAGTAGTACAATTCAAGTTTTAGGTATCGATTATTGACATTTTAGCCGGCTTTGGTGCCTTGAACATGAGCTAGGACCTTAAGATTCTGCATGAAAGAACTAGCAGCCGAGTTGCACGGGAAAATGAGAAAAGTGTTCATATGTAGTAAAAACCTGAGAAATCCGTCCGTTTTCATCATTTGTTACAGAATCGACTTAAAGCCAGACCGTCACATTGGCCGCAGTTCTGTCTGAAACGGCTGTACTTATCGTCTGCAAAGCTATGTCTCGTGCTGCGGTATGCGGAGTCACTAAAAGCACCATAGTAGAACATAGATGAAGCTTCTAAGTTGATGTAATAGCCAGTAAGAAGTAGTACAATTTACGTTTTAGGAATCGATTTTTGACTTTTTACCTGGCTTTGGAGCCATGGACATAATGTAGGACCTTAAGATTCTGCATGAAAGGAGGACTAGCAGCCGAGTTGCAAGGGAGAATGTTAAAAGTGTTCATATGTAGTAAAAACCTGAGAAATCCGTTCGTTTTCGTCATTTGTTATCGAATCGACTTAAAGCCAGATCGTCACATTGGCCGTTCTTCTCTCTGAAACGGTTGTACTTATCGTCTGCAAAGCTATGTCGCGTGCTGCGGTATGCGGAGACACTAAAAGCACCATAAATGAACACAGATGAAGATTCTAAGTTGATGTAATAGCCAGTAAGAAGTAGTGCAGTTCAAGTTTTAGTTATCGATTATTGACTATTTTGCTGGCTTTTGTGCCTTTGTACATGAGCTAGGAGCTTACGATTCTGCATGAAAGGAGGACTAGCAGCCGCGTTGCACGGGAGTATGTCAAAAGTGTTCATATGTAGTAAAAACCAGAGAAATCCGTCCGTTTTCGTCATTTGTTATCGAATCGACTTAAAGCCAGATCGTCACATTGGCCGCTCTTCTCTCTGAAACGGTAGTACTTATCGTCTGCATAGCTATGTCGCGTGCTGCGGTATACGGAGACACTAAAAGCACCATAGTAGAACACAGATGAAGCTTCTAAGTTGATGTAATAGCTAGTAAGAAGTAGTACAGTTCAAGATTTAGGTATCGATTATTGACTATTTAGCTTTCTTTGGTGCCTTGGACATGAGCTAGGAGCTTAAGATTCTGCATGAAAGGAGGACTAGCAGCCGCGTTGCACGGGAGTATGTGAATAGTGTTCATATGTAGTAAAAACCTGAGAAATCCGTCCGCTTTCGTCATTTGTTATCGAATCGACTTAAAGCCAAATTGTCACATTGGCCCCTCTTCTCTGAAACGGTTGTACTTATCGTCTGCAAAGCTATGTCGCGTGCTGCGGTATACGGAGACACTAAAAGCACCATAGTAGAACACAGATGAAGCTTCTAAGTTGATGTAATAGCCAGTAAGAAGTAGTACAGTTCAAGTTTTAGGTATCGATTATTGACTATTTTGCTGGCTTTTGTGCCTTTGTACATGAGCTAGGAGCTTAAGAATCTGCATGAAAAGAGGACTAGCAGCCGCGTTGCACAGGAGTATGTGAAAAGTGTTCATATGTAGTAACAACCTGAGAAATCCGTCTGTTTTCGTCATTTGTTATCGAAACGACTTAAAGACAGATTGTCACATTGTCCGCTCTTCTCTCTGAAACGGTTGTACTTATCGTCTGCAAAGCTATGTCGCGTGCTGCGGTATGCGGAGACACTAAACCACCATAGTAGAACATAGATGAAGCTTCTAAGTTGATGTAATAGCCATTAAGAAGTAGTACAATTTACGTTTTAGGTATCAATTTTTGACTTTTTAGCTGGCTTTGGAGCCTTGGACATGAGCTAGGACCTTAAGATTCTGCATGAAGGGAGGACTAGCAGCCGAGTTGCATGGGAGAATGTGAAAAGTGTTCATATGTAGTAAAAACCTAAAGAAATCCGTCCGTTTTCGTCATTTGTTATGGAATCGACTAAAAGCCAGATCGTCACATTGGCCGCTCTTCTCACTGTAAAGGTTGTACTTATCGTCTGCAAAGCTATGTCGCGTGCTGCGGTATGCGGAGACACTAAAAGCACCATAGTAGAACACAGATGAAGCTTCTAAGTTGATGTAATAGCTAGTAAGAAGTAGTACAGTTCAAGTTTTAGGTATCGATTATTGACTATTTAGCTGGCTTTGGTGCCTTAGACATGAGCTAGGAGCTTAATATTCTGCATGAAAGGAGGACTAGCAGCCGCGTTGCACGGGAGTATGTGAAAAGTGTTCATATGTAGTAAAAACCTGAGAATCCGTCCGTTTTCGTCATTTGTTATGGAATCGACTTAAAGCCAGGTCGTCACATTGGCCGCTCTTCTCTCTGAAACGGTTGTACTTATCGTCTGCAAAGCTATGTCGCGTGCTGCGGTATGCGGAGAAACTAAAAGCACTATAGTAGAACACAGATGAAGCTTCTAAGTTGATGTAATAATTGGTAAGAGGTAGTACAGTTCAAGTTTTAGGTATCGATTATTGACTATTTACATGGCTTTGGTGCCTTGGACATTAGCTAGGAGCTTAAGATTCTGCATGAAAGGAGTACTAGCAGCCGCGTTGCACGGGAGTATGTGAAAAGTGTTCATATGTAGTAAAAACCTGAGAAATCCGTCCGTTTTCGTCATTTGTTATCGAATCGACTGAAAGCCAGATCGTCACATTGGCCGCTCTTCTCTCTGAAACGGTTGTACTTATCGTCTGCAAAGCTATGTCGCGTGCTGCGGTATGCGGAGACACTAAAAGCACCATAGTAGAACACAGATGAAGCTTCTAAGTCGATGTAATAGCCAGTAAGAAGTAGTACAATTCAAGTTTTAGGTATCGATTATTGACTTTTTAGCTATCTTTGGTGCCTTGGACATGCGCTAGAACCTTAAGATTCTGCATGAAAGGAGGACTAGCAGTCGAGTTGCACGGGAGAATGTGAAAAATGTTCATATGTAGTAAAAACCTAAAGAAATCCGTCCGTTTTCGTCATTTGTTATCGAATCGACTTAAAGCCAGATCGTCACATTGGCCTCTCTTCTCTCTGAAACGGTTGTACTTATCGTCTGCAAAGCTAAGTCGCGTGCTGCGGTATGCGGAGACACTAAAAGCACCATAGTAGAACACAGATGAAGCTTCTAAGTCGATGTAATAGCCAGTAAGAAGTAGTACAATTAAAGTTTTATGTATCGATTATTGACTTTTTGCTGGCTTTGGAGCCTTGGACATGAGCTGGGACCTTAAGATTCTGCATGAAAGGAGAAATAGCAGCCGCATTGCACGGGAGTATGTCAAAAGTGTTCATATGTAGTAAAAACCTGAGAAATCCGTCCGTTTTCGTCATTTGTTATCGAATCAACTTAAAGCCAGATCGGCACATTGGCCGCTCTTCTCTCTGAAACGGTAGCACTTATCGTCTGCAAAGCTATGTCGCGTGCTGCGGTATACGGAGACACTAAAAGCACCATAGTAGAACACAGATGAAGCTTCGAAGTTGATGTAATAGCCAGTAAGAAGTAGTAAAATTCAAGTTTTAGGTATCGATTACTGACTATTTTGCTGGCTTTGGTGCCTTGGACATGAGCTAGGACCTTAAGATTCTGCATGAAAAGAGAACTAGCAGCCGCGTTGCACGGGAGTATGTGAAAAGTGTTCATATGTAGTAAAAACCTGAGAGATCCGTCCGTTTTCGTCATTTGTTATAGAATCGACTTAAAGCCAGATCGTCACATTGGCCGCTCTTCTCTCTGAAACGGTTGTACTTATCGTCTGCAAAGCTATGTCGCGTGCTGCAGTATGCGGAGACACTAAAAGCACCATAGTAGAACACACATGAAGCTTCTAAGTTGATGTAATAGCCAGTAAGAAGTAGTACAATTTACGTTTTAGGAATCGATTTTTGACTTTTTACCTGGCTTTGGAGCCATGGACATGATGTAGGACCTTAAGATTCTGCATGAAAGGAGGACTAGCAGCCGCGTTGCACGGGAGTATGTCAAAAGTGTTCATATGTAGTAAAAACCAGAGAAATCCGTCCGTTTTCGTCATTTGTTATCGAATCGACTTAAAGCCAGATCGTCACATTGGCCGCTCTTCTCTCTGAAACGGTTGTACTTATCGTCTGCAAAGGTATGTCGAGTGCTGCGGTATGTGGAGACACTAAAAGCACCATATTAGAACACAGATGAAGCTTCTAAGTTGATTTAATAGCAAGTAAGAAGTAGTACAATTCAAGTTTTAGGTATCGATTATTGACATTTTAGCCGGCTTTGGTGCCTTGAACATGAGCTAGGACCTTAAGATTCTGCATGAAAGGAGGACTAGCAGCCGCGTTGCACAGGAATATGTGAAAAGTGTTCATATGTAGTAACAACCTGAGAAATCCGTCTGTTTTCGTCATTTGTTATCGAAACGACTTAAAGCCAGATCGTCACATTGGCCGCTCTTCTCTCTGAAACGGTTGTACTTATCGTCTGCAAAGCTATGTTGCGTGCTGCGGTATGCGGAGACACTAAACCACCATAGTAGAACATAGATGAAGCTTCTAAGTTGATGTAATAGCCATTAAGAAGTAGTACAATTTACTTTTTAGGTATCGATTTTTGACTTTTTAGCTGGCTTTGGAGCCTTGGACATGAGCTAGGACCTTAAGATTCTGCATGAAGGGAGGACTAGCAGCCGAGTTGCATGGGAGAATGTGAAAAGTGTTCATATGTAGTAAAAACCTAAAGAAATCCGTCCGTTTTCGTCATTTGTTATGGAATCGACTAAAAGCCAGATCGTCACATTGGCCGCTCTTCTCACTGTAAAGGTTGTACTTATCGTCTGCAAAGCTATGTCGCGTGCTGCGGTATGCGGAGACACTAAAAGCACCATAGTAGAACACAGATGAAGCTTCTAAGTTGATGTAATAGCTAGTAAGAAGTAGTACAGTTCAAGTTTTAGGTATCGATTATTGACTATTTAGCTGGCTTTGGTGCCTTAGACATGAGCTAGGAGCTTAATATTCTGCATGAAAGGAGGACTAGCAGCCGCGTTGCACGGGAGTATGTGAAAAGTGTTCATATGTAGTAAAAAAATGAGAATCCGTCCGTTTTCGTCATTTGTTATGGAATCGACTTAAAGCCAGGTCGTCACATTGGCCGCTCTTCTCTCTGAAACGGTTGTACTTATCGTCTGCAAAGCTATGTCGCGTGCTGCGGTATGCGGGGAAACTAAAAGCACCATAGTAGAACACAGATGAAGCTTCTAAGTTGATGTAATAGCTAGTAAGAAGTAGTACAGTTCAAGTTTTAGGTATCGATTATTGACTATTTACATGGCTTTGGTGCCTTGGACATTAGCTAGGAGCTTAAGATTCTGCATGAAAGGAGGACTAGCAGCCGCGTTGCACGGGAGTATGTGAAAAGTGTTCATATGTAGTAAAAACCTGAGAAATCCGTCCGTTTTCGTCATTTGTTATCGAATCGACTGAAAGCCAGATCGTCACATTGGCCGCTCTTCTCTCTGAACGGTTGTACTTATCGTCTGCGAAGCTATGTCGCGTGCTGCGGTATGCGGAGACACTAAAAGCACCATAGTAGAACACAGATGAAGCTTCTAAGTAATGTAATAGCCAGTAACAAGTAGTACAGTTCAACTTTTAGGTATCGATTCTTGACTTTTTAGCTATCTTTGGTGCCTTGGACATGCGCTAGGACCTTAAGATTCTGCATGAAAGGAGGACTAGCAGTCGAGTTGCACGGGAGAATGTGAAAAATGTTCATATGTAGTAAAAACCTAAAGAAATCCGTCCGTTTTCGTCATTTGTTATCGAATCGACTTAAAGCCAGATCGTCACATTGGCCGCTCTTCTCTCTGAAACGGTTGTACTTATCGTCTGCAAAGCTATGTCGCGTGCTGCGGTATGCGGAGACACTAAAAGCACCATAGTAGAACACAGATGAAGCTTCTAAGTTGATGTAATAGCCAGTAAGAAGTAGTACAATTCAAGTTTTATGTATCGATTATTGACTTTTTAGCTGGCTTTGGTGCCTTGGACATGAGCTAGGACCTTAAGATTCTTCACGAAAGGAGGACTAGCAGCCGAGTTGCACGGGAGAATGTGAAAAGTGTTCATATGTAGTAAAAATATGAGAAATCCGTCCGTTTTCGTCGTTTGTTATCGAATCGACTAAAAGCCAGATCGTCACATTGACCGCTCTTCTCTCTGAAACGGTTGTACTTATCGTCTGCAAAGCTATGTCGCGTGCTGCGGTATGCGGAGACACTAATAGCACCATAGTAGAACACAGATGAAGCTTCTAAGTTGATGTAATAGCATGCAGGAAGTAGTACAATTCAAGTTTTATGTATCGATTATTGACTTTTTAGCTGTCTTTGGTGCCTTGGACATGAGCTAGGACCTTAAGATTCTGCATGAAAGGAGGACTAGCAGCCGAGTTGTACGGGAGAATGTGAAAAGTGTTCATATGTAGTAAAAATATCAGAAATCCGTCCGTTTTCGTCGTTTGTTATCGAATCGACTAAAAGCCAGATCGTCACATTGGCCGCTCTTCTCTCTGAAACGGTAGTACTGATCGTCTGCATAGCTAAGTCGCGTGCTGCGTTATGCGGAGACACCAAAAGCACCATAGTAGAACACAGATGAAGCTTCTAAGTTGATGTAATAACCAGTAAGAAGTAGTACAATTCAAGTTTTAGGTATAGATTATTGACTTTTTAACTGGCTTTGGTGCCTTGGACATGAGCTAGGACCTTAAGATTCTGCATGAAAGAAGGACTAGCAGCCGAGTTGCATAGGAGAATGTGACAAGTGTTCATATGTAGTAAAAACCAGAGAAATCCGTCCGTTTTCGTCATTTGTTATCGAATCGACTTAAAGCCAGATCGTCACATTGGCCGCTCTTCTCTCTGAAACGGTAGTACTTATCGTCTGCATAGCTATGTCGCGTGCTGCGGTATACGGAGACACTAAAAGCACCATAGTAGAACACAGATGAAGCTTCTAAGTTGATTTAATAGCAAGTAAGAAGTAGTACAATTCAAGTTTATGGTATCGATTATTGACTATTTAGCTGGCTTTGGTGCCTTGGACATGAGCTAGGAGCTTAAGATTCTGCATGAAAGGAGGACTAGCAGCCGCGTTGCACGGGAGTATGTGAATAGTGTTCATATGTAGTAAAAACCAGAGAAATCCGTCCGTTTTCGTCATTTGTTATCGAATCGACTGAAAGCCAGATCGTCACATTGGCCGCTCTTCTCTCTGAAACGGTTGTACTTATCGTCTGCAAAGCTATGTCGCGTGCTGCGGTATGCGGAGACACTTAAATCAACATTGTAGAACACAGATGAAGCTTCTAAGTTGAAGTAATATCCAGTTAAATGTAGTACAATTCAAGACTTAGGTTCGATTATTGACTTTTTACCATATTTTGGTGCCTTAGGCATGAGCTAGGACCTTAAGATTCTGCATGAAAGGAGGACTAGCAGCCGAGTTGCATGGGAGAATGTGATAAGTGTTCATATGTTGTAAAAACCTGAGAAATCCGTCCGTTTTCGTCATTTGTTATCGAATCGACTTAAAGCCAGATTGTCACATTGGCCCCTCTTCTCTGAAACGGTTGTACTTATCGTCTGCAAAGCTATGTCGCGTGCTGCGGTATACGGAGACACTAAAAGCACCATAGTAGAACACAGATGAAGCTTCTAAGTTGATGTAATAGCCAGTAAGAAGTAGTACAGTTCAAGTTTTAGGTATCGATTATTGACTATTTTGCTGGCTTTTGTGCCTTTGTACATGAGCTAGGAGCTTACGATTCTGCATGAAAGGAGGACTAGCAGCCGCGTTGCACGGGAGTATGTCAAAAGTGTTCATATGTAGTAAAAACCAGAGAAATCCGTCCGTTTTCGTCATTTGTTATCGAATCGACTTAAAGCCAGATCGTCACATTGGCCGCTCTTCTCTCTGAAACGGTTGTACTTATCGTCTGCAAAGGTATGTCGAGTGCTGCGGTATGTGGAGACACTAAAAGCACCATATTAGAACACAGATGAAGCTTCTAAGTTGATTTAATAGCAAGTAAGAAGTAGTACAATTCAAGTTTTAGGTATCGATTATTGACATTTTAGCCGGCTTTGGTGCCTTGAACATGAGCTAGGACCTTAAGATTCTGCATGAAAGGAGGACTAGCAGCCGCGTTGCACAGGAGTATGTGAAAAGTGTTCATATGTAGTAACAACCTGAGAAATCCGTCTGTTTTCGTCATTTGTTATCGAAACGACTTAAAGCCAGATCGTCACATTGGCCGCTCTTCTCTCTGAAACGGTTGTACTTATCGTCTGCAAAGCTATGTTGCGTGCTGCGGTATGCGGAGACACTAAACCACCATAGTAGAACATAGATGAAGCTTCTAAGTTGATGTAATAGCCATTAAGAAGTAGTACAATTTACTTTTTAGGTATCGATTTTTGACTTTTTAGCTGGCTTTGGAGCCTTGGACATGAGCTAGGACCTTAAGATTCTGCATGAAGGGAGGACTAGCAGCCGAGTTGCATGGGAGAATGTGAAAAGTGTTCATATGTAGTAAAAACCTAAAGAAATCCGTCCGTTTTCGTCATTTGTTATGGAATCGACTAAAAGCCAGATCGTCACATTGGCCGCTCTTCTCACTGTAAAGGTTGTACTTATCGTCTGCAAAGCTATGTCGCGTGCTGCGGTATGCGGAGACACTAAAAGCACCATAGTAGAACACAGATGAAGCTTCTAAGTTGATGTAATAGCTAGTAAGAAGTAGTACAGTTCAAGTTTTAGGTATCGATTATTGACTATTTAGCTGGCTTTGGTGCCTTAGACATGAGCTAGGAGCTTAATATTCTGCATGAAAGGAGGACTAGCAGCCGCGTTGCACGGGAGTATGTGAAAAGTGTTCATATGTAGTAAAAAAATGAGAATCCGTCCGTTTTCGTCATTGGTTATGGAATCGACTTAAAGCCAGGTCGTCACATTGGCCGCTCTTCTCTCTGAAACGGTTGTACTTATCGTCTGCAAAGCTATGTCGCGTGCTGCGGTATGCGGGGAAACTAAAAGCACCATAGTAGAACACAGATGAAGCTTCTAAGTTGATGTAATAGCTAGTAAGAAGTAGTACAGTTCAAGTTTTAGGTATCGATTATTGACTATTTACATGGCTTTGGTGCCTTGGACATTAGCTAGGAGCTTAAGATTCTGCATGAAAGGAGGACTAGCTGCCGCGTTGCACGGGAGTATGTGAAAAGTGTTCATATGTAGTAAAAACCTGAGAAATCCGTCCGTTTTCGTCATTTGTTATCGAATCGACTGAAAGCCAGATCGTCACATTGGCCGCTCTTCTCTCTGAACGGTTGTACTTATCGTCTGCGAAGCTATGTCGCGTGCTGCGGTATGCGGAGACACTAAAAGCACCATAGTAGAACACAGATGAAGCTTCTAAGTAATGTAATAGCCAGTAACAAGTAGTACAGTTCAACTTTTAGGTATCGATTCTTGACTTTTTAGCTATCTTTGGTGCCTTGGACATGCGCTAGGACCTTAAGATTCTGCATGAAAGGAGGACTAGCAGTCGAGTTGCACGGGAGAATGTGAAAAATGTTCATATGTAGTAAAAACCTAAAGAAATCCGTCCGTTTTCGTCATTTGTTATCGAATCGACTTAAAGCCAGATCGTCACATTGGCCGCTCTTCTCTCTGAAACGGTTGTACTTATCGTCTGCAAAGCTATGTCGCGTGCTGCGGTATGCGGAGACACTAAAAGCACCATAGTAGAACACAGATGAAGCTTCTAAGTTGATGTAATAGCCAGTAAGAAGTAGTACAATTCAAGTTTTATGTATCGATTATTGACTTTTTAGCTGGCTTTGGTGCCTTGGACATGAGCTAGGACCTTAAGATTCTTCATGAAAGGAGGACTAGCAGCCGAGTTGCACGGGAGAATGTGAAAAGTGTTCATATGTAGTAAAAATATGAGAAATCCGTCCGTTTTCGTCGTTTGTTATCGAATCGACTAAAAGCCAGATCGTCACATTGACCGCTCTTCTCTCTGAAACGGTTGTACTTATCGTCTGCAAAGCTATGTCGCGTGCTGCGGTATGCGGAGACACTAATAGCACCATAGTAGAACACAGATGAAGCTTCTAAGTTGATGTAATAGCATGCAGGAAGTAGTACAATTCAAGTTTTATGTATCGATTATTGACTTTTTAGCTGTCTTTGGTGCCTTGGACATGAGCTAGGACCTTAAGATTCTGCATGAAAGGAGGACTAGCAGCCGAGTTGTACGGGAGAATGTGAAAAGTGTTCATATGTAGTAAAAATATCAGAAATCCGTCCGTTTTCGTCGTTTGTTATCGAATCGACTAAAAGCCAGATTGTCACATTGGCCGCTCTTCTCTCTGAAACGGTAGTACTGATCGTCTGCATAGCTATGTCGCGAGCTGCGTTATGCGGAGACACCAAAAGCACCATAGTAGAACACAGATGAAGCTTCTAAGTTGATGTAATAACCAGTAAGAAGTAGTACAATTCAAGTTTTAGGTATAGATTATTGACTTTTTAACTGGCTTTGGTGCCTTGGACATGAGCTAGGACCTTAAGATTCTGCATGAAAGAAGGACTAGCAGCCGAGTTGCATAGGAGAATGTGACAAGTGTTCATATGTAGTAAAAACCAGAGAAATCCGTCCGTTTTCGTCATTTGTTATCGAATCGACTTAAAGCCAGATCGTCACATTGGCCGCTCTTCTCTCTGAAACGGTAGTACTTATCGTCTGCATAGCTATGTCGCGTGCTGCGGTATACGGAGACACTAAAAGCACCATAGTAGAACACAGATGAAGCTTCTAAGTTGATTTAATAGCAAGTAAGAAGTAGTACAATTCAAGTTTATGGTATCGATTATTGACTATTTAGCTGGCTTTGGTGCCTTGGACATGAGCTAGGAGCTTAAGATTCTGCATGAAAGGAGGACTAGCAGCCGCGTTGCACGGGAGTATGTGAATAGTGTTCATATGTAGTAAAAACCAGAGAAATCCGTCCGTTTTCGTCATTTGTTATCGAATCGACTGAAAGCCAGATCGTCACATTGGCCGCTCTTCTCTCTGAAACGGTTGTACTTATCGTCTGCAAAGCTATGTCGCGTGCTGCGGTATGCGGAGACACTTAAATCAACATTGTAGAACACAGATGAAGCTTCTAAGTTGAAGTAATATCCAGTTAAATGTAGTACAATTCAAGACTTAGGTTCGATTATTGACTTTTTACCATATTATGGTGCCTTGGACATGAGCTAGGACCTTAAGATTCTGCATGAAAGGAGGACTAGCAGCCGAGTTGCATGGGAGAATGTGATAAGTGTTCATATGATGTAAAAACCTGAGAAATCCGTCCGTTTTCGTCATTTGTTATCGAATCGACTTAAAGCCAGATTGTCACATTGGCCCCTCTTCTCTGAAACGGTTGTACTTATCGTCTGCAAAGCTATGTCGCGTGCTGCGGTATACGGAGACACTAAAAGCACCATAGTAGAACACAGATGAAGCTTTTAAGTTGATGTAATAGCCAGTAAGAAGTAGTACAGTGCAAGTTTTAGGTATCGATTATTGACTATTTTGCTGGCTTTTGTGCCTTTGTACATGAGCTAGTAGCTTAAGAATCTGCATGAAAAGAGGACTAGCAGCCGCGTTGCACGGGAGTATGTGAAAAGTGTTCATATGTAGTAACAACCTGAGAAATCCGTCCGTTTTCGTCATTTGTTATCGAATCGACTTAAAGCCAGATCGTCACATTGTCCGCTCTTCTCTCTGAAACGGTTGTACTTATCGTCTGCAAAGCTATGTCGCGTGCTGCGGTATGCGGAGACACTAAACCACCATAGTAGAACATAGATGAAGCTTCTAAGTTGATGTAATAGCCAGTAAGAAGTAGTACAATTTACGTT
The DNA here is from genome assembly GCF_023897955.1 of Schistocerca gregaria. Lineage (NCBI taxonomy): Eukaryota > Metazoa > Arthropoda > Insecta > Orthoptera > Acrididae > Schistocerca > Schistocerca gregaria. The sequence continues at coordinate 15,805,869 of NW_026061795.1, read as the reverse complement.
TTAGGTATCGATTTTTGACTTTTTAGCTGGCTTTGGAGCCTTGGACATGAGCTAGGACCTTAAGATTCTGCATGAAGGGAGGACTAGCAGCCGAGTTGCATGGGAGAATGTGAAAAGTGTTCATATGTAGTAAAAACCTAAAGAAATCCGTCCGTTTTCGTCATTTGTTATGGAATCGACTAAAAGCCAGATCGTCACATTGGCCGCTCTTCTCACTGTAAAGGTTGTACTTATCGTCTGTAAAGCTATGTCGCGTGCTGCGGTATGCGAAGACACTAAAAGCACCATAGTAGAAGACAGATGAAGCTTCTAAGTTGAAGTAATAGCTAGTAAGAAGTAGTACAGTTCAAGTTTTAGGTATCGATTATTGACTATTTAGCTATCTTTGGTGCCTTGGACATGAGCTAGGAGCTTAATATTCTGCATGAAAGGAGGACTAGCAGCCGCGTTGCACGGGAGTATGTGAAAAGTGTTCATATGTAGTAAAAACCTGAGAATCCGTCCGTTTTCGTCATTTGTTATGGAATCGACTTAAAGCCAGGTCGTCACATTGGCCGCTCTTCTCTCTGAAACGGTTGTACTTATCGTCTGCAAAGCTATGTCGCGTGCTGCGGTATGCGGAGAAACTAAAAGCACGATAGTAGAACACAGATGAAGCTTCTAAGTTGATGTAATAGCTAGTAAGAAGTAGTACAGTTCAAGTTTTAGGTATCGATTATTGACTATTTACATGGCTTTGGTGCCTTGGACATTAGCTAGGAGCTTAAGATTCTGCATGAAAGGAGGACTAGCAGCCGCGTTGCACGGGAGTATGTGAAAAGTGTTCATATGTAGTAAAAACCTGAGAAATCCGTCCGTTTTCGTCATTTGTTATCGAATCGACTGAAAGCCAGATCGTCACATTGGCCGCTCTTCTCTCTGAACGGTTGTACTTATCGTCTGCAAAGCTATGTCGCGTGCTGCGGTATGCGGAGACACTAAAAGCACCATAGTAGAACACAGATGAAGCTTCTAAGTAATGTAATAGCCAGTAACAAGTAGTACAGTTCAACTTTTAGGTATCGGTTATTGACTTTTTAGCTATCTTTGGTGCCTTGGACATGCGCTAGGACCTTAAGATTCTGCATGAAAGGAGGACTAGCAGTCGCGTTGCACGGGAGAGTGTGAAAAATGTTCATATGTAGTAAAAACCTAAAGAAATCCGTCCGTTTTCGTCATTTGTTATCGAATCGACTTGAAGCCAGATCGTCACATTGGCCGCTCTTCTCTCTGAAACGGTTGTACTTATCGTCTGCAAAGCTATGTCGCGTGCTGCGGTATGCGGAGACACTAATAGCACCATAGTAGAACACAGATGAAGCTTCTAAGTTGATGTAATAGCATGCAGGAAGTAGTACAATTCAAGTTTTAGGTATCGATTATTGATTTTTAGCTGGCTTTGGTGCCTTGGATATGAGATAGGACGTTAAGATTCTGCATGAAAGGAGGACTAGCAGTCGAGTTGCACGGGAGAATGTGAAAAGTGTTCATATGTAGTAAAAATATGAGAAATCCGTCCGTTTTCGTCGTTTGTTATCGAATCGACTAAAAGCCAGATCGTCACATTGACTGCTCTTCTCTCTGAAACGGTTGTACTTATCGTCTGCAAAGCTATGTCGCGTGCTGCGTTATGAGGAGACACTAAAAGCACCATAGTAGAACACAGATGAAGCTTCTAAGTTGATGTAATAACCAGTAAGAAGTAGTACAATTCAAGTTTTAGGTATAGATTATTGACTTTTTAACTGGCTTTGGTGCCTTGGACATGAGCTAGGACCTTAAGATTCTGCATGAAAGAAGGACTAGCAGCCGAGTTGCATGGGAGAATGTGACAAGTGTTCATATGTAGTAAAAACCAGAGAAATCCTTCCGTTTTCGTCATTTGTTATCGAATCGAATAAAGCCAGATCGTCACATTGGCCGCTCTTCTCTCTGAAACGGTTGTACTTATCGTCTGCAAAGCTATGTCGCGTGCTGCGGTATGCGGAGACACTAAAATCACCATTGTATATCACAGATGAAGCTTCTAAGTTGAAGTAATACCCAGTTAAATGTAGTACAATTCAAGACTTAGGTTCGATTATTGACTTTTTACCATTCTTTGGTGCAGTGGACATGAGCTAGGACCTTAAGATTCTGCATGAAAGGAGGACTAGCAGCCGAGTTGCATGGGAGAATGTGAAAAGTGTTCATATGTAGTAAAAACCTGAGAAATCCGTCCGTTTTCGTCATTTGTTATCGAATCGACTTAAACCCAGTTTGTCACATTGGCCCCTCTTCCCTGAAACGGTTGTACTTATCGTCTGCAAAGCTATGTCGCGTGCTGCGGTATACGGAGACACTAAAAGCACCATAGTAGAACACAGATGAAGCTTTTAAGTTAATGTAATAGCCAGTAAGAAGTAGTACAGTTCAAGTTTTAGGAATCGATTATTGACTATTTTGCTGGCTTTTGTGCCTTTGTACATGAGCTAGGAGCTTAAGAATCTGCATGAAAAGAGGACTAGCAGCCGCGTTGCACGGGAGTATGTGAAAAGTGTTCATATGTAGTAACAACCTGACAAATCCGTCCGTTTTCGTCATTTGTTATCGAATCGACTAAAAGCCAGATCGTCACATTGGCCGCTCTTCTCACTGTAAAGGTTGTACTTATCGTCTGCAAAGCTATGTCGCGTGCTGCGGTATGCGGAGACACTAAAAGCACCATAGTAGAAGACAGATGAAGCTTCTAAGTTGATGTAATAGCTAGTAAGAAGTAGTACAGTTCAAGTTTTAGGTATCGATTATTGACTATTTAGCTATCTTTGGTGCCTTGGACATGAGCTAGGAGCTTAATATTCTGCATGAAAGGAGGACTAGCAGCCGCGTTGCACGGGAGTATGTGAAAAGTGTTCATATGTAGTAAAAATATGAGAAATCCGTCCGTTTTCGTCATTTGTTATGGAATCGACTTAAAGCCAGGTCGTCACATTGGCCGCTCTTCTCTCTGAAACGGTTGTACTTATCGTCTGCAAAGCTATGTCGCGTGCTGCGGTATGCGGAGAAACTAAAAGCACCATAGTAGAACACAGATGAAGCTTCTAAGTTGATGTAATAGCTAGTAAGAAGTAGTACAGTTCAAGTTTTAGGTATCGATTATTGACTATTTAGATGGCTTTGGTGCCTTGGACATGAGCTAGGACCTTAAGATTCTGCATGAAAGGAGGACTAGCAGCCGAGTTGCACGGGAGAATGTGAAAAGTGTTCATATGTAGTAAAAATATGAGAAATCCGTCCGTTTTCGTCGTTTGTTATCGAATCGACTAAAAGCCAGATCGTCACATTGACCGCTCTTCTCTCTGAAACGGTTGTACTTATCGTCTGCAAAGCTATGTCGCGTGCTGCGGTATGCGGAGACACTAATAGCACCATAGTAGAACACAGATGAAGCTTCTAAGTTGATGTAATAGCATGCAGGAAGTAGTACAATTCAAGTTTTAGGTATCGATTATTGATTTTTAGCTGGCTCTGGTGCCTTGGATATGAGATAGGACCTTAAGATTCTGCATGAAAGGAGGACTAGCAGTCGAGTTGCACGGGAGAATGTGAAAAGTGTTCATATGTAGGAAAAACATAAAGAAATCCGTCCGTTTTCGTCATTTGTTATCGAATCGACTTAAAGCCAGATCGTCACATTGGCCCCTCTTCTCTGAAACGGTTGTACTTATCGTCTGCAAAGCTATGTCGCGTGCTGCGTTATGCGGAGACACTAAAAGCACCATAGTAGAACACAGATGAAGCTTCTAAGTTGATGTAATAACCAGTAAGAAGTAGTACAATTCAAGTTATAGGTATAGATTATTGACTTTTTAGCTGGCTTTGGTGCCTTGGACATGAGCTAGGACCTTAAGATTCTGCATGAAAGAAGGACTAGCAGCCGAGTTGCACGGGAGAATGTGAAAAGTGTTCAAATGTAGTAAAAACCTGAGAAATACGTCCGTTTTCGTCATTTGTTATCGAATCGACTTAAAGCCAGATCGTCACATTGGCCGATCTTCTCTCTAAAACGGTAGTACTTATCGTCTGCAAAGCTATGTCGCGTGCTGCGGTATGCGGAGACACTAAAAGCACCATAGTGGAACATAGATGAAGCTTCTAAGATGATGTAATAGCCAGTAAGAAGTAGTACAATTTACGTTTTAGGTATCGATTTTTGACTTTTTAGCTGGCTTTGGTGCCTTGGACATGAGCTAGGACCTTAAGATTCTGCTTGAAAGGAGGACTAACAGCCGGGTTTCATGGGAGAATGCGAAAAGTGTTCATATGTAGTAAAAACCTGAGAAATCCGTCCGTTTTCGTCATTTGTTATCGAATCGACTTAAAGCAAGATCGTCACATTGGCCGCTCTTCTCTCTGAAACGGTTGTACTTATCGTCTGCAAAGCTATGTCGCGTGCTGCGGTATGCGGAGACACTAAAAGCACCATAGTAGAACACAGATGAAGCTTCTAAGTTGATGTAATAGCCAGTAAGAAGTAGTACAATTCAAGTTTTAGGTATCGATTATTGACTATTTAGCTGGCTTTGGTGCCTTGGACATGAGCTAGGAGCTTAAGATTCTGCATGAAAGGAGGACTAGCAGCCGCGTTGCACGGGAGTATGTGAAAAGTGTTCATATGTAGTAAAAACCAGAGAAATCCGTCCGTTTTCGTCATTTGTTATCGAATCGACTGAAAGCCAGATCGTCACATTGGCCGCTCTTCTCTCTGAAACGGTTGTACTTATCGTCTGCAAAGCTATGTCGCGTGCTGCGGTATGCGGAGACACTAAAATCACCATTGTATATCACAGATGAAGCTTCTAAGTTGAAGTAATACCCAGTTAAATGTAGTACAATTCAAGACTTAGGTTCGATTATTGACTTTTTACCATTCTTTGGTGCATTGGACATGAGCTAGGACCTTAAGATTCTGCATGAAAGGAGGACTAGCAGCCGAGTTGCATGGGAGAATGTGAAAAGTGTTCATATGTAGTAAAAACCTGAGAAATCCGTCCGTTTTCGTCATTTGTTATCGAATCGACTTAAACCCAGTTTGTCACATTGGCCCCTCTTCCCTGAAACGGTTGTACTTATCGTCTGCAAAGCTATGTCGCGTGCTGCGGTATACGGAGACACTAAAAGCACCATAGTAGAACACAGATGAAGCTTCTAAGTTGATGTAATAGCCAGTAAGAAGTAGTACAGTTCAAGTTTTAGGTATCGATTATTGACTATTTTGCTGGCTTTTGTGCCTTTGTACATGAGCTAGGAGCTTAAGAATCTGCATGAAAGGAGGACTAGCAGCCGCGTTGCACGGGAGTATGTGAAAAGTGTTCATATGTAGTAACAACCTGAGAAATCCGTCCGTTTTCGTCATTTGTTATCGAATCGACGAAAAGCCAGATCGTCACATTGACCGCTCTTCTCTCTGAAACGGTTGTACTTATCGTCTGCAAAGCTATGTCGCGTGCTGCGGTATGCGGAGACACTAATAGCACCATAGTAGAACACAGATGAAGCTTCTAAGTTGATGTAATAGCATGCAGGATGTAGTACAATTCAAGTTTTAGGTATCGATTATTGATTTTTAGCTGGCTTTCGTGCCTTGGATATGAGATAGGACCTTAAGATTCTGCATGAAAGGAGGACTAGCAGTCGAGTTGCACGGGAGAATGTGAAAAGTGTTCATATGTAGGAAAAACCTAAAGAAATCCGTCCGTTTTCGTCATTTGTTATCGAATCGACTTAAAGCCAGATCGTCACATTGGCCGCTCTTCTCTCTGAAACGGTTGTACTTATCGTCTGCAAAGCTATGTCGCGTGCTGCGGTATGCGGAGACACTAAAAGCACCATAGTAGAACACAGATGAAGCTTCTAAGTTGATGTAATAGCCAGTAAGAAGTAGTACAATTCAAGTTTTAGGTATCGATCATTGACTATTTAGCTGGCTTTGGTGCCTTGGACATGAGCTAGGAGCTTAAGATTCTGCATGAAAGGAGGACTAGCAGCCGCGTTGCACGGGAGTATGTGAAAAGTGTTCATATGTAGTAAAAACCAGAGAAATCCGTCCGTTTTCGTCATTTGTTATCGAATCGACTGAAAGCCAGATCGTCACATTTGCCGCTCTTCTCTCTGAAACGGTTGTACTTATCGTCTGCAAAGCTATGTCGCGTGCTGCGGTATGCGGAGACACTAAAATCATCATTGTATATCACAGATGAAGCTTCTAAGTTGAAGTAATATCCAGTTAAATGTAGTACAATTCAAGACTTAGGTTCGATTATTGACTTTTTACCATTCTTTGGTGCCTTGGACATGAGCTAGGACCTTACGATTCTGCATGAAAGGAGGACTAGCAGCCGAGTTGCATGGGAGAATGTGAAAAGTGTTCATATGTAGTAAAAACCTGAGAAAGCCGTCCGTTTTCGTCATTTGTTATCGAATCGACTTAAACCCAGATTATCACATTGGCCCCTCTTCCCTGAAACGGTTGTACTTATCGTCTGCAAAGCTATGTCGCGTGCTGCGGTATACGGAGACACTAAAAGCACCATAGTAGAACACAGATGAAGCTTCTAAGTTGATGTAATAGCCAGTAAGAAGTAGTACAGTTCAAGTTTTAGGTATCGATTATTGACTATTTTGCTGGCTTTTGTGCCTTTGTACATGAGCTAGGAGCTTAAGAATCTGCATGAAAGGAGGACTAGCAGCCGCGTTGCACGGGAGTATGTGAAAAGTGTTCATATGTAGTAACAACCTGAGAAATCCGTCCGTTTTCGTCATTTGTTATCGAATCGACTTAAAGCCAGATCGTCACATTGGCCGCTCTTCTCTCTGAAACGGTTGTACTTATCGTCTGCAAAGCTATGTCGCGTGCTGCGGTATGCGGAGACACTAAACCACCATAGTAGAACATAGATGAAGCTTCTAAGTTGATGTAGTAGCCAGTAAGAAGTTGTACAATTTACGTTTTAGGTATCGATTTTTGACTTTTTAGCTGGCTTTGAAGCCTTGGACATGAGCTAGGAATTAAGATTCTGCATGAAAGGAGGACTAGCAGCCGAGTTGCATGGGAGAATGTGAAAAGTGTTCATATGTAGTAAAAACCTAAAGAAATCCGTCCGTTTTCGTCATTTGTTATGGAATCGACTTAAAGCCAGATCGTCACATTGGCCGCTCTTCTCACTGTAAAGGTTGTACTTATCGTCGCCAAAGCTATGTCGCGTCCTGCGGTATGCGGAGACACTAAAAGCACCATAGTAGAACACAGATGAAGCTTCTAAGTTGATGTAATAGCTAGTAAGAAGTAGTACAGTTCAAGTTTTAGGTATCGATTATTGACTATTTAGATGGCTTTGGTGCCTTGGACATTAGCTAGGAGCTTATGATTCTGCATGAAAGGAGGACTAGCAGCCGCGTTGCACGGGTGTATGTGAAAAGTGTTCATATGTAGTAAAAACCTGAGAAATCCGTCCGTTTTCGTCATTTGTTATCGAATCGACTGAAAGCCAGATCGTCACATTGGCCGCTCTTCTCTCTGAACGGTTGTACTTATCGTCTGCATAGCTATGTCGCGTGCTGCGGTATGCGGAGACACTTAAAGCACCATACTAGAACACAGATGAAGCTTCTAAGTTGATGTAACAGCAAGTAAGAAGTAGTACAATTCAAGTTTTAGGTATCGATTATTGACTTTTTTGCTGGCTTTGGTGCCTTGGACATGAGCTAGGACCTTAAGATTCTGCATGAAAGAAGGACTAGCAGCCGAGTTGCACGGGAGAATTTGACAAGTGTTCAAATGTAGTAAAAACCTGAGAAATACGTCCGTTTTCATAATTTGTTATAGAATCGACTTAAATCAGGATCGTCACATTGGCGGCAGTTCTGTCTGAAACGGTTGTACTTATCGTCTGCACAGCTATGTCGCGTGCTGCGGTATGCGGAGACACTAAAAGCACCATAGTAGAACATAGATGAAGCTTCTATGTTGATGTAATAGCCTGTAAGAAGTAGTACAATTTACGATTTAGGTATCGATTTTTGACTTTTTAGCTGGCTTTGTGGCCTTGGACATGAGCTAGGACCTTAAGATTCTGCATGAAAGGAGGACTAGCAGCCGAGTTTCATGGGAGAATGCGAAAAGTCTTCATATGTAGTAAAAACATGAGAAATCCGTCCGTTTTCGTCATTTGTTATCGAATCGACTAAAAGCCAGATCGTCACATTGGCCCCTCTTCTCTGAAACGGTTGTACTTATCGTCTGCAAAGCTATGTCGCGTGCTGCGTTATGCGGAGACACTAAAAGCACCATAGTAGAGCACAGATGAAGATTCTAAGTTGATGTAATAACCAGTAAAAAGTAGTACAATTCAAGTTTTAGGTATAGATTATTGACTTTTTAGCTGGCTTTGGTGCCTTGGACATTAGCTAGGACCTTAAGATTCTGCATGAAAGAAGGACTAGCAGCCGAGTTGCACGGGAGAATGTGACAAGTGTTCAAATGTAGTAAAAACCTGAGAAATCCGTCCGTTGTCGTCATTTGGTATCGAATCGACTTAAAGCCAGATCGTCACATTGGCCGATCTTCTCTCTGAAACGGTAGTACTTATCGTCTGCAAAGCTATGTCGCGTGCTGCGGTATGCGGAGACACTAAAAGCACCATAGTAGAACACAGATGAAGCTTCTAAGTTGATGTAATAACCAGTAAGAAGTAGTACAGTTCAAGTTTTAGGTATCGATTATTGACTATTTTGCTGGCTTTTGTGCCTTGGACATGAGCTAGGAGCTTAAGATTCTGCATGAAAGGAGGACTAGCAGCCACGTTGCACGGGAGTGTGTGAAAAGTGTTCATATGTAGTAAAAACCTTAGAAATCCGTCCGTTTTCGTCATTTGTTATCGAATCGACCTAAAGCCAGATCGTCACATTGGCCGCTCTTCTCTCTGAAACGGTTGTATTTATCGTCTGCAAAGCTATGTCGCGTGCTGCGGTATGCGGAGACACTAAAAGCACCACAGTAGAACACAGATGAAGCTTCTAAGTTGATGTAATAGCAAGTAAGAAGTAGTACAATTCAAGTTTTAGGTATCGATTATTGACTTTTTACCTGGCTTTGGTGCCTTGAACATGAGCTAGGACCTTAAGATTCTGCATGAAAGGAGGACTAGCAGCCGAGTTGCACGGGAGAATGTCAAAAGTGTTCATATGTAGTAAAAACCTGAGAAATCCGTCCGTTTTCATAATTTGTTATAGAATCTACTTAAATCAGGATCATCACATTGGCTGCAGTTCTGTCTGAAACGGTTGTACTTATCGTCTGCAAAGCTATGTCGCGTGCTGCGGTATGCGGAGACACTAAAAGCACCATAGTAGAACATAGATGAAGCTTCTAAGTTGATGTAATAGCCAGTAAGAAGTAGTACAATTTACGTTTTAGGTATCGATTTTTGACTTTTTAGCTGGCTTTAGAGTCTTGGACATGAGGTAGGACCTTAAGACTCTGCATGAAAGGAGGACTAGCAGCTGCGTTGCACGGGAGTATTGTGAAAAGTGTTCATATGTAGTAAAAACCTGCGAAATCCGTCCGTTTTCGTCATTTCTTATCGAATCAACTTGAAGCCAGATCGTCACATTGGCCGCTCTTCTCTCTGAAACGGTTGTACTTATCGTCTGCAAAGCTATGTCGCGTGATGCGGTATGCGGAGACGCTAAAAGCACCATAGTAGAACACAGATGAAGCTTCTAAGTTGATGTAATAGCCAGTAAGAAGTAGTAAAATTCAAGTTTTAGGTATCGATTACTGACTATTTTGCTGGCTTTGGTGCCTTGGACATGAGCTAGGACCTTAAGATTCTGCATGAAAGGAGAACTAGCAGCCTCGTTGCACGGCTGTATGTGAAAAGTGTTCATATGTAGTAAAAACTTGAGAAATCCGTCCGTTTTCGTCATTTGTTGTCGAATCGACTTAAAGCAAGATCGTCACATTGGCCGCTCTTCTCTCTGAAACGGTTGTACTTATCGTCTGCAAAGCTATGTCGCGTGCTGCGGTATGCGGAGACACTAAAAGCACCATAGTAGAACACAGATGAAGCTTCTAAGTTGATGTAATAGCCAGTAAGAAGTAGTACAATTCAAGTTTTATGTATCGATTATTGACTTTTTAGCTGGCTTTGGTTCCTTGGACATGAGCTAGGACCTTAAGATTCTGCATGAAAGGAGGACTAGCAACCGAGTTGCATGGGAGAATGTGAAAAGTGTTCATATGTAGTAAAAATATGAGAAATCCGTCCGTTTTCGTCATTTGTTATCGAATCGACTTAAAGCCAGATCGTCACATTATCCCCTCTTCTCTGAAACGGTTGTACTTATCGTCTGCAAAGCTATGTCGCGTGCTGCGGTATGCGGAGACACTAAAAGCACCATAGTAGAACATAGATGAAGCTTCTAAGTTGATGTAATAGCCAGTAAGAAGTAGTACAATTTACGTTTTAGGTATCGATTTTTGACTTTTTAGCTGGCTTTGGAGCCTTGGACATGAGGTAGGACCTTAAGACTCTGCATGAAAGGAGGACTAGCAGCCGCGTTGCACGGGAGTATTGTGAAAAGTGTTCATATGTAGTAAAAACCTGCGAAATCCGTCCGTTTTCGTCATTTGTTATCGAATCAACTTGAAGCCAGATGGTCACATTGGCCGCTCTTCTCTCTGAAACGGTTGTACTTATCGTCTGCAAAGCTATGTCGCGTGCTGCGGATGCGGAGACACTAAAAGCACCATAGTAGAACACAGATGAAGCTTCTAAGTTGATGTAATAGCCAGTAAGAAGTAGTAAAATTCAAGTTTTAGGTATCGATTACTGACTATTTTGCTGGCTTTGGTGCCTTGGACATGAGCTAGGAACTTAAGATTCTGCATGAAAGGAGAACTAGCAGCCGCGTTGCAAGGGAGTATGTGAAAAGTGTTCATATGTAGTAAAAACCTGAGAAATCCGTCCGTTTTCGTCATTTGTTATCGAATCGACTTAAAGCCAGATCGTCACATTGGCCCCTCTTCTCTGAAACGGTTGTACTTATCGTCTGCAAAGCTATGTCGCGTGCTGCGGTATACGGAGACACTAAAAGCACCATAGTAGAACACAGGTGAAGCTTCTAAGTTGATGTAATAGCGAGTGAGAAGTAGAACAATTCAAGTCTTAGGTATCGATTATTGACTTTTTAGCTGGCTTTGGTGCCTTGGACATGAGCTAGGACCTTAAGATTCTGCATGAAAGGAGAACTAGCAGCCGCGTTGCACGGCTGTATGTGAAAAGTGTTCATATGTAGTAAAAACCTGAGAAATCCGTCCGTTTTCGTCATTTGTTATCGAATCGACTTAAAGCCAGATCGTCACATTGGCCCCTCTTCTCTGAAACGGTTGTACTTATCGTCTGCAAAGCTATGTCGCGTGCTGCGGTATGCGGAGACACTAAAAGCACCATAGTAGAACACAGATGAAGCTTCTAAGTTGATGTAATAGCCAGTAAGAAGTAGTACAATTCAAGTTTTATGTATCGATTATTGACTTTTTAGCTGGCTTTGGTGCCTTGGACATGAGCTAGGACCTTAAGATTCTGCATGAAAGGAGGACTAGCAACCGAGTTGCATGGGAGAACGTGAAAAGTGTTCATATGTAGTAAAAATATGAGAAATCCCTCCGTTTTCGTCATTTGTTATCGAATCGACTTAAAGCCAGATCGTCACATTATCCCCGCTTCTCTGAAACGGTTGTACTTATCGTCTGCAAAGCTATGTCGCGTGCTGCGGTATGCGGAGACACTAAAAGCACCATAGTAGAACATAGATGCAGCTTCTAAGTTGATGTAATAGCCAGTACGAAGTAGTACAATTTACGTTTTAGGTATCGATTTTTGACGTTTTAGCTGGCTTTGGTGCCTTGGACATGAGCTAGGACCTTAAGATTCTGCATGAAAGGAGGACTAACAGCCGAGTTTCATGGGAGAATGCGAAAAGTGTTCATATGTAGTAAAAACCTGAGAAATCCGTCCGTTTTCGTCATTTGTTATCGAATCGACTTAAAGCAAGATCGTCACATTGGCCGCTCTTCTCTCTGAAACGGTTGTACTTATCGTCTGCAAAGCTATGTCGCGTGCTGCGGTATGCGGAGACACTAAAAGCACCATAGTAGAACACAGATGAAGCTTCTTAGTTGATGTAATAGCCAGTAAGAAGTAGTACAATTCAAGTTTTATGTATCGATTATTGACTATTTAGCTGGCTTTGGTGCCTTGGACATGAGCTAGGAGCTTAAGATTCTGCATGAAACGAGGACTAGCAGCCGCGTTGCACGGGAGTATGTGAAAAGTGTTCATATGTAGTAAAAACCAGAGAAATCCGTCCGTTTTCGTCATTTGTTATCGAATCGACTGAAAGCCAGATCGTCACATTTGCCGCTCTTCTCTCTGAAACGGTTGTACTTACCGTCTGCAAAGCTATGTCGCGTGCTGCGGTATGCGGAGACACTAAAATCACCATTGTATAACACAGATGAAGCTTCTAAGTTGAAGTAATATCCAGTTAAATGTAGTACAATTCAAGACTTAGGTTCGATTATTGACTTTTTACCATTCTTTGGTGCCTTGGACATGAGCTAGGACCTTAAGATTCTGCATGAAAGGAGGACTAGCAGCCGAGTTGCATGGGAGAATGTGATAAGTGTTCATATGGAGTAAAAACCTGAGAAATCCGTCCGTTTTCGTCATTTGTTATCGAATCGACTTAAACCCAGACTGTCACATTGGCCCCTCTTCCCTGAAACGGTTGTACTTATCGTCTGCAAAGCTATGTCGCGTGCTGCGGTATACGGAGACACTAAAAGCACCATAGTAGAACACAGATGAAGCTTCTAAGTTGATGTAATAGCCAGTAAGAAGTAGTACAGTTCAAGTTTTAGGTATCGATTATTGACTATTTTGCTGGCTTTTGTTCCTTTGTACATGAGCTAGGAGCCTAAGAATCAGCATGAAAGGAGGACTAGCAGCCGCGTTGCATGGGAGAATGTGAAAAGTGTTCATATGTAGTAAAATCCTGAGAAATCCGTCCGTTTACGTAATTTATTATCGAATCGACTTATAGCCAGATCGTCACATTGGCCGCTCTTCTCTCTGAAACGGTTGTACTTATCGTCTGCAAAGCTATGTCGCGTGCTGCGGTATGCGGACACACTAAACCACCATAGTAGAACATAGATGAAGCTTCTAAGTTAATGTAGTAGCCAGTAAGAAGTAGTACAATTTACGTTTTAGGTATCGATTTTTGACTTTTTAGCTGGCTTTGAAGCCTTTGACATGAGCTAGGAATTAAGATTCTGCATGAAAGGAGGACTAGCAGCCGAGTTGCATGGGAGAATGTGAAAAGTGTTCATATGTAGTAAAAACCTAAAGAAATCCGTCCGTTTTCGTCATTTGTTATGGAATCGACTTAAAGCCAGATCGTCACATTGGCCGCTCTTCTCACTGTAAAGGTTGTACTTATCGTCTGCAAAGCTATGTCGCGTGCTGCTGTATGCGGAGACACTAAAAGCACCATAGTAGAACACAGATGAAGCTTCTAAGTAATGTAATAGCCAGTAACAAGTAGTACAGTTCAACTTTTAGGTATCGATTATTGACTTTTTAGCTATCTTTGGTGCCTTGGACATGCACTAGGACCTTAAGATTCTGCATGAAAGGAGGACTAGCAGCCGCGTTGCATGGGAGTATGTGACAAGTGTTCATATGTAGTAGAAACCTGAGAAATCCGTCCGTTTTCGTCATTTGTTATCGAATCGATTTAAAGCCAGATCGTCACATTGGCCGCCCTTCTCTCTGAAACGGTTGTACGTATCGTCTGCAAAGCTATGTCGCGTGCTGCGGTATGCGGAGACACTAAAAGCACCATAGTAGAACACAGATGAAGCTTCTAAGTTGATGTAATAGCATGCAGGAAGTAGTACAATTCAGTTTTAGTTATCGATTATTAATTTTTAGCTGGCTTTGGTGCCTTGGATATGAGATAGGACCTTAAGATTCTGCATGAAAGGAGGACTAGAAGTCGAGTTGCACGGGAGAATGTGAAAAATGTTCATATGTATAAAAAACCTAAAGAAATCCGTCCGTTTTCGTCATTTGTTATCGAATCGACTTAAAGCAAGATCGTCACATTGGCCGCTCTTCTCTCTGAAACGGTTGTACTAATCGACTGCAAAGCTATGTCGCGTGCTGCGGTATGCGGAGACACTAAAAGCACCATAGTAGAACACAGATGAAGCTTCTAAGTTGATGTAATAGCCAGTAAGAAGTAGTACAATTCAAGTTTTATGTATCGATTATTGACTTTTTAGCTGGCTTTGGTGCCTTGGACATGAGCTAGGACCTTAAGATTCTCCATGAAAGGAGGACTAGCAGCCGAGTTGCATGGGAGAATGTGATAAGTGTTCATATGTAGTAAAAATATGAGAAATCCGTCTGTTTTCGTCATTTGTTATCGAATCGACTAAAAGCCAGATCGTCACATTGACCGCTCTTCTCTCTGAAACGGTTGTACTTATTGTCTGCAAAGCTATGTCGCGTGCTGCGGTATGCGGAGACACTAATAGCACCATAGTAGAACACAGATGAAGCTTCTAAGTTGATGTAATAGCATGCAGGAAGTAGTACAATTCAAGTTTTAGGTATCGATTATTGATTTTTAGCTGGCTTTGGTGCCTTGGATATGAGATAGGACCTTAAGATTCTGCATGAAAGGAGGACAAGCAGTCGATTTGCACGGGAGAATGTGAAAAGTGTTCATATGTAGTAAAAACCTAAAGAAATCTGTCCGTTTTTGTCATTTGTTATCGAATCGACTTAAAGCCAGATCGTCACATTGGCCGCTCTTCTCTCTGAAACGGTTGTACTTATCGTCTGCAAAGCTATGTCGCGTGCTGCGTTATGCGGAGACACTAAAAGCACCATAGTAGAGCACAGATGAAGCTTCTAAGTTGATGTAATAACCAGTAAAAAGTAGTACAATTCAAGTTTTAGGTATCGATTATTGACTTTTTAGCCGGCTTTGGTGCCTTGAACATGAGCTAGGACCTTAAGATTCTGCATGAAAGGAGGACTAGCAGCCGAGTTGCACGGGAGAATGTCAAAGGTGTTCATATGTAGTAAAAACCTGAGAAATCCGTCCGTTTTCATAATTTGTTATAGAATCTACTTAAATCAGGATCATCACATTGGCTGCAGTTCTGTCTGAAACGGTTGTACTTATCGTCTGCAAAGCTATGTCGCGTGATGCGGTATGCGGAGACACTAAAAGCACCATAGTAGAACACAGACGAAGCTTCTAAGTTGATGTAATAGCCAGTAAGAAGTAGTACAATTTACGTTTTAGGTATCGATTTTTGACTTTTTAGCTGGCTTTGGAGCCTTGGGCATGAGGTAGGACCTTAAGACTCTGCATGAAAGGAGGACTAGCAGCCGCGTTGCACGGGAGTATTGTGAAAAGTGTTCATATGTAGTAAAAACTTGCGAAATCCGTCCGTTTTCGTCATTTGTTATCGAATCAACTTGAAGCCAGATCGTCACATTGGCCGCTCTTCTCTCTGAAACGGTTATACTTATCGTCTGCAAAGCTATGTCGCGTGATGCGGTATGCGGACACACTAAAAGCACCATAGTAGAACACAGATGAAGCTTCTAAGTTGATGTAATAGCCAGTAAGAAGTAGTAAAATTCAAGTTTTAGGTATCGATTACTGACTATTTTGCTGGCTTTGGTGCCTTGGACATGAGCTAGGAACTTAAGATTCTGCATGAAAGGAGAACTAGCAGCCGCGTTGCACGGCTGTCTGTGAAAAGTGTTCATATGTATTAAAAACCTGTGAAATCCGTCCGTTTTCGTCATTTGTTGTCGAATCGACTTAAAGCAAGATCGTCACATTGGCCGCTCTTCTCTCTGAAACGGTTGTACTTATCGTCTGCAAAGCTATGTCGCGTGCTGCGGTATGCGGAGACACTAAAAGCACCATAGTAGAACACAGATCAAACTTCTAAGTTAATGTAATAGCCAGTAAGAAGTAGTACAATTCAAGTTTTGGGTACTGATTATTTACTTTTTAGCTGGCTTTGGTGTCTTGGACATGAGCTAGGACCTTAAGGTTCTCCATGAAAGGAGGACTAGCAACCGAGTTGCATGGGAGAATGTGAAAAGTGTTCATATGTAGTAAAAATATGAGAAATCCGTCCGTTTTCGGCATTTGTTATCGAATCGACTTAAAGCCAGATCGTCACATTATCCCCTCTTCTCTGAAACGGTTGTACTTATCGTCTGCTAAGCTATGTCGCGTGCTGCGTTATGCGGAGACACTAAAAGCACCATAGTAGAACACAGATGAAGCTTCTAAGTTGATGTAATAACCAGTAAGAAGTAGTACAATTCAAGTTTTAGGTATAGATTATTGACTTTTTAACTGGCTTTGGTGCCTTGGACATGAGCTAGGACCTTAAGATTCTGCATGAAAGAAGGACTAGCAGCCGAGTAGCATGGGAGAATGTGACAAGTGTTCATATGTAGTAAAAACCTGAGAAATCCGTCCGTTTTCGTCATTTGTTATCGAATCGATTTAAAGCCAGATCGTCACATTGGCCGCTCTCCTGTCTGAAACGGTTGTACTTATCGTCTGCAAAGCTATGTCGCGTGCTGCGTTATGCGGAGACACTAAAAGCACCATAGTAGAACACAGATGAAGCTTCTAAGTTGATGTAATAGCCAGTAAGAAGTAGTACAATTCAAGTTTTACCTATCGATTTTTGACATTTTAGCTGGCTTTGGTGCCTTGGCCATGAGCTAGGACCTTAAAATTCTGCAAGAAAGAAGGACTAGCAACCGAGTTGCACGGGAGAATGTGAAAAGTGTTCATATGTAGTAAAAACCTGAGAAATCCGTCCGTTTTCGTCATTTGTTATGGAATCGACTTAAAGCCAGATCGTCACATTTTCCGCTCTTTTCCCTGAAACGGTTGTACTTAACGTCTGCAAAGCTATGTCGCGTGCTGCGGTATGCGGAGACACTAAAAGCACCATAGTAGAACACAGATGAAGCTTCTAAGTTGATGTAATAGCCAAAAAGAAGTAATACAATTCACGTTTTAGGTATCGATTATTGACTTTTTAGCTGGCTTTGGTGCCTTGGACATGAGCTAGGACCTTAAGATTCTGCATGAAAGGAGGACTAGCAGCCGAGTTGCACGGGAGAATGTGAAAAGTGTTCATATGTTGTATAAACCTGAAAAATACGTCCGTTTTCGTCATTTGTTATCGAATCGACTTAAAGCCAAATCGTCACATTGGCCGCTCTTCTCTCTGAAACGGTTGTACTTATCGTCTGCAAAGCTATGTCGCGTGCTGCGTTATACGGAGACACTAAAATCAGCACAGTGGAACACAGATGAAGCTTCTAAGTTGATGTAATAGCCAGTAAGAAGTAGTACAATTCAAATTTTAGGTATCGATTATTGACTTTTTAGCTGGCTTTGATGCCTTGGACATGAGCTAGGACCTTAAGATTCAGTATGAAAGGAGGACTAGCAGCCGAGTTGCATGGTAGAATGTGAAAAGTGTTCTAATGTAGTAAAAACCTGAGAAATCCGTCCGTTTTCGTCATTTGTTATGGAATCAACTTAAAGCCAGATCGTCACATTGGCCGCTCTTCTCTCTGAAACGGTTGTACTTATCGTCTGCAAAGCTATGTCGCGTGCTGCGTTACGCGGAGACACTAAAATCACCACAGTGGAACACAGATGAAGCTTCTAAGTTGATGTAATAGCCAGTTAGAAGTAGTACAATTCAAGTTTTAGGTATCGACTATTGACTTTTTAGCTGGCTTTGATGCCTTGGACATGAGCTAGGACCTTAAGATTCAGTATGAAAGGAGGACTAGCAGCCGCGTTGCATGGGAGAATGTGAAAAGTGTTCATATGTAGTAAAAACCTGAGAAATCCGTCCGTTTTCGTCATTTGGTATGGAATCAACTTAAAGCCAGATCGTCATATTGGCCGCTCTTCTCTCTGAAACGGTTGTACTTATCGTCTGCAAACCTATGTCGCGTGCTGCGGTATGTGGAGACACTAAAAGCACCATAGTAGAACACAGATGAAGCTTCTAAGTTGATGTAATAGCCAGTAAGAATTAGTACGATTCAAGTTTTAGGTATCGATTATTGACTTTTTAGCTGACTTTGGTGCCTTGGACATGAGCTAGGACCTTAAGATTCTGCATGAAAGGAGGACCAGCAGCGGAGTTCCACGGGAGAATGTGAAAAGTGTTCATATGTAGTAAAAACCTGAGAAATCCGTCCGTTTTCGTCATTTGTTATCGAATCGACTTAAAGCCAGATCGTCACATTGGCCGCTCTTCTCTCTGAAACGGTTGTACTTATCGTCTGCTAAGTTATGTCGCGTGCTACGGTATGCGGAGACACTAAAAGCACCATAGTAGAACACAGATCAAACTTCTAAGTTAATGTAATAGCCAGTAAGAAGTAGTACAATTCAAGTTTTGGGTACTGATTATTTACTTTTTAGCTGGCTTTGGTGCCTTGGACATGAGCTAGGACCTTAAGATTCTGAATGAAAGGAGGACTAGCGGGCGAGTTGAACGGCAGAATGTGAGAAGTGTTCATATGTAGTAAAAACCTGAGAAATCCGTCCGTTTTCGTCATTTGTTATCGAATCGACTTAAAGCCAGATCGTCACATTTTCCGCTCTTTTCCCTGAAACGGTTGTACTTAACGTCTGCAAAGCTATGTCGCGTGCTGCGGTATGCGGAGACACTAAAAGCACCATAGTAGAACACAGATGAAGCTTCTAAGTTGATGTAATAACCAGTAAGAAGTAGTACAATTCAAGTTTTAGGTATAGATTATTGACTTTTTAACTGGCTTTGGTGCCTTGTACATGAGCTAGGACCTTAAGATTCTGCATGAAAGAAGGACTAGCAGCCGAGTTGCATGGGAGAATGTGACAAGTGTTCATATGTAGTAAAAACCTGAGAAATCCGTCCGTTTTCGTCATTTGTTATCGAATCGATTTAAAGCCAGATCGTCACATTGGCCGCTCTCCTGTCTGAAAGGGTTGTACTTATCGTCTGCAAAGCTATGTCGCGTGCTGCGTTATGCGGAGACACTAAAAGCACCATGATTAAACACAGATGAAGCTTCTAAGTTGATGTAATAGCCAGTAAGAAGTAGTACAATTCAAGTTTTGGGTACTGATTATTTACTTTTTAGCTGGCTTTGGTGCCTTGGCCATGAGCTAGGACCTTAAGATTCTGCATTAAAGGAGGACTAGCAGCCACGTTGCATGGGAGAATGCGAAAAGTGTTCATATGTAGTAAAAACCTGAGAAATCCGTCCGTTTTCGTCATTTGTTATCGAATCGACTTAAAGCCAGATCGTCACATTGGCCGCTCTTCTCTCTGAAACGGTTGTACTTATCGTCTGCAAAGCTATGTCGCGTGCTGCGGTATGCGGAGACACTAATAGCACCATAGTAGAACACAGATGAAGCTTCTAAGTTGATGTAATAGCATGCAGGAAGTAGTACAATTCAAGTTTTAGGTATCGATTATTGATTTTTAGCTGGCTTTGGTGCCTTGGATATGAGATAGGACCTTAAGATTCTGCATGAAAGGAGGACTAGAAGTCGAGTTGCACGGGAGTATGTGAAAAATGTTCATATGTATAAAAAACCTAAAGAAATCCGTCCGTTTTCGTCATTTGTTATCGAATCGACTTAAAGCAAGATCGTCACATTGGCCGCTCTTCTCTCTGAAACGGTTGTACTAATCGACTGCAAAGCTATGTCGCGTGCTGCGGTATGCGGAGACACTAAAAGCACCATAGTAGAACACAGATGAAGCTTCTAAGTTGATGTAATAGCCAGTAAGAAGTAGTACAATTCAAGTTTTATGTATCGATTATTGACTTTTTAGCTGGCTTTGGTGCCTTGGACATGAGCTAGGACCTTAAGATTCTGCATGAAAGGAGGACTAGCAGCCGAGTTGCATGGGGGAATGTGATAAGTGTTCATATGTAGTAAAAATATGAGAAATCCGTCTGTTTTCGTCATTTGTTATCGAATCGACTAAAAGCCAGATCGTCACATTGACCGCTCTTCTCTCTGAAACGGTTGTACTTATTGTCTGCAAAGCTATGTCGCGTGCTGCGGTATGCGGAGACACTAATAGCACCATAGTAGAACACAGATGAAGCTTCTAAGTTGATGTAATAGCATGCAGGAAGTAGTACAATTCAAGTTTTAGGTATCGATTATTGATTTTTAGCTGGCTTTGGTGCCTTGGATATGAGATAGGACCTTAAGATTCTGCATGAAAGGAGGACTAGCAGTCGATTTGCACGGGAGAATGTGAAAAGTGTTCATATGTAGTAAAAACCTAAAGAAATCTGTCCGTTTTCGTCATTTGTTATCGAATCGACTTAAAGCCAGATCGTCACATTGGCCGCTCTTCTCTCTGAAACGGTTGTACTTATCGTCTGCAAAGCTATGTCGCGTGCTGCGTTATGCGGAGACACTAAAAGCACCATAGTAGAGCACAGATGAAGCTTCTAAGTTGATGTAATAACCAGTAAAAAGTAGTACAATTCAAGTTTTAGGTATCGATTATTGACTTTTTAGCCGGCTTTGGTGCCTTGAACATGAGCTAGGACCTTAAGATTCTGCATGAAAGGAGGACTAGCAGCCGAGTTGCACGGGAGAATGTCAAAAGTGTTCATATGTAGTAAAAACCTGAGAAATCCGTCCGTTTTCATAATTTGTTATAGAATCTACTTAAATCAGGATCATCACATTGGCTGCAGTTCTGTCTGAAACGGTTGTACTTATCGTCTGCAAAGCTATGTCGCGTGATGCGGTATGCGGACACACTAAAAGCACCATAGTAGAACACAGATGAAGCTTCTAAGTTGATGTAATAGCCAGTAAGAAGTAGTAAAATTTAAGTTTTAGGTATCGATTACTGACTATTTTGCTGGCTTTGGTGCCTTGGACATGAGCTAGGAACTTAAGATTCTGCATGAAAGGAGAACTAGCAGCCGCGTTGCACGGCTGTCTGTGAAAAGTGTTCATATGTATTAAAAACCTGTGAAATCCGTCCGTTTTCGTCATTTGTTGTCGAATCGACTTAAAGCAAGATCGTCACATTGGCCGCTCTTCTCTCTGAAACGGTTGTACTTATCGTCTGCAAAGCTATGTCGCGTGCTGCGGTATGCGGAGACACTAAAAGCACCATAGTAGAACACAGATCAAACTTCTAAGTTAATGTAATAGCCAGTAAGAAGTAGTACAATTCAAGTTTTGGGTACTGATTATTTACTTTTTAGCTGGCTTTGGTGTCTTGGACATGAGCTAGGACCTTAAGGTTCTCCATGAAAGGAGGACTAGCAACCGAGTTGCATGGGAGAATGTGAAAAGTGTTCATATGTAGTAAAAATATGAGAAATCCGTCCGTTTTCGGCATTTGTTATCGAATCGACTTAGCCAGATCGTCACATTATCCCCTCTTCTCTGAAACGGTTGTACTTATCGTCTGCTAAGCTATGTCGCGTGCTGCGTTATGCGGAGACACTAAAAGCACCATAGTAGAACACAGATGAAGCTTCTAAGTTGATGTAATAACCAGTAAGAAGTAGTACAATTCAAGTTTTAGGTATAGATTATTGACTTTTTAACTGGCTTTGGTGCCTTGGACATGAGCTAGGACCTTAAGATTCTGCATGAAAGAAGGACTAGCAGCCGAGTAGCATGGGAGAATGTGACAAGTGTTCATATGTAGTAAAAACCTGAGAAATCCGTCCGTTTTCGTCATTTGTTATCGAATCGATTTAAAGCCAGATCGTCACATTGGCCGCTCTCCTGTCTGAAACGGTTGTACTTATCGTCTGCAAAGCTATGTCGCGTGCTGCGTTATGCGGAGACACTAAAAGCACCATAGTAGAACACAGATGAAACTTCTAAGTTGATGTAATAGCCAGTAAGAAGTAGTACAATTCAAGTTTTACCTATCGATTTTTGACATTTTAGCTGGCTTTGGTGCCTTGGCCATGAGCTAGGACCTTAAAATTCTGCAAGAAAGAAGGACTAGCAACCGAGTTGCACGGGAGAATGTGAAAAGTGTTCATATGTAGTAAAAACCTGAGAAATCCGTCCGTTTTCGTCATTTGTTATGGAATCGACTTAAAGCCAGATCGTCACATTTTCCGCTCTTTTCCCTGAAACGGTTGTACTTAACGTCTGCAAAGCTATGTCGCGTGCTGCGGTATGCGGAGACACTAAAAGCACCATAGTAGAACACAGATGAAGCTTCTAAGTTGATGTAATAGCCAGTAAGAAGTAATACAATTCACGTTTTAGGTATCGATTATTGACTTTTTAGCTGGCTTTGGTGCCTTGGACATGAGCTAGGACCTTAAGATTCTGCATGAAAGGAGGACTAGCAGCCGAGTTGCACGGGAGAATGTGAAAAGTGTTCATATGTAGTATAAACCTGAAAAATACGTCCGTTTTCGTCATTTGTTATCGAATCGACTTAAAGCCAAATCGTCACATTGGCCGCTCTTCTCTCTGAAACGGTTGTACTTATCGTCTGCAAAGCTATGTCGCGTGCTGCGTTATACGGAGACACTTAAATCAGCACAGTGGAACACAGATGAAGCTTCTAAGTTGATGTAATAGCCAGTAAGAAGTAGTACAATTCAAGTTTTAGGTATCGATTATTGACTTTTTAGCTGGCTTTGATGCCTTGGACATGAGCTAGGACCTTAAGATTCAGTATGGAAGGAGGACTAGCAGCCGAGTTGCATGGTAGAATGTGAAAAGTGTTCAAATGTAGTAAAAACCTGAGAAATCCGTCCGTTTTCGTCATTTGTTATGGAATCAACTTAAAGCCAGATCGTCACATTGGCCGCTCTTCTCTCTGAAACGGTTGTACTTATCGTCTGCAAACCTATGTCGCGTGCTGCGGTATGTGGAGACACTAAAAGCACCATAGTAGAACACAGATGAAGCTTCTAAGTTGATGTAATAGCCAGTAAGAATTAGTACGATTCAAGTTTTAGGTATCGATTATTGACTTTTTAGCTGGCTTTGGTGCCTTGGACATGAGCTAGGACCATAAGATTCTGCATGAAAGGAGGACCAGCAGCGGAGTTCCACGGGAGAATGTGAAAAGTGTTCATATGTAGTAAAAACCTGAGAAATCCGTCCGTTTTCGTCATTTGTTATCGAATCGACTTAAAGCCAGATCGTCACATTGGCCGCTCTTCTCTCTGAAACGGTTGTACTTATCGTCTGCTAAGCTATGTCGCGTGCTGCGGTATGCGGAGACACTAAAAGCACCATAGTAGAACACAGATGAAGCTTCTAAGTTGATGTAATAGCCAGTAAGAAGTAATACAATTCACGTTTTAGGTATCGATTATTGACTTTTTAGCTGGCTTTGGTGCCTTGGACATGAGCTAGGACCTTAAGATTCTGCATGAAAGGAGGACTAGCAGCCGAGTTGCACGGGAGAATGTGAAAAGTGTTCATATGTAGTATAAACCTGAAAAATACGTCCGTTTTCGTCATTTGTTATCGAATCGACTTAAAGCCAGATCGTCACATTGGCTGCTCTTCTCTCTGAAACGGTTGTACTTATCGTCTGCAAAGCTATGTCGCGTGCTGCGTTATACGGAGACACTAAAATCAGCACAGTGGAACACAGATGAAGCTTCTAAGTTGATGTAATAGCCAGTAAGAAGTATTACAATTCAAATTTTAGGTATCGATTATTGACTTTTTAGCTGGCTTTGGTGCCTTGGACATGAGCTAGGACCTTAAGATTCAGTATGAAAGGAGGACTAGCAGCCGAGTTGCATGGTAGAATGTGAAAAGTGTTCAAATGTAGTAAAAACCTGAGAAATCCGTCCGTTTTCGTCATTTGTTATGGAATCAACTTAAAGCCAGATCGTCACATTGGCCGCTCTTCTCTCTGAAACGGTTGTACTTATCGCCTGCAAAGCTATGTCGCGTGCTGCGTTACGCGGAGACACTAAAATCGCCACAGTGGAACACAGATGAAGCTTCTAAGTTGATGTAATAGCCAGTAAGAAGTAGTACAATTCAAATTTTAGGTATCGATTATTGACTTTTTAGCTGGCTTTGATGCCTTGGCCATGAGCTAGGACCTTAAGATTCTGCATGAAAGGAGGACTAGCAGCGGAGTTCCACGGGAGAATGTGAAAAGTGTTCATATGTAGTAAAAACCTGAGAAATCCGTCCGTTTTCGGCATTTGTTATCGAATCGACTTAAAGCCAGATCGTCACATTGGCCGCGCTTCTCTCTGAAACGGTTGTACTTATCGTCTGCAAAGCTATGTCGCGTGCTGCGGTATGCGCAGACACTAAAAGCACCATAGTAGAACACAGACGAAGCATCTAAGTTGATGTAATAGCCAGTAAGAAGTAGTACAATTCAAGTTTTAGCTTCTCATTAATTACTTTTTAGCTGGCTTTCGTGCCTTGGACATGAGCTGGGACCGTAAGATTCTGCATGAAAGGAGGACTAGCAGGCGAGTTGTACGGGAGAAAGTGAGAAGTGTTCATATGTAGTAAAAACCTGAGAAATCCGTCCGTTTTCGTCATTTGTTATCGAATCGACTTAAGGCCAGATCGTCACATTGGCCACTCTTCTCTCTGAAACGGTTGTACTTATCGTTTGCAAAGCTATGTCGCGTGCTGCGGTATGCGGAGACACTAAAAGCACCATAGTAGAACACAGATGAAGCTTCTAAGTTGATGTAATAGCCAGTAAGAAGTAGTACAATTCAAGTTTTAGGTATCGATTATTGACATTTTAGCTGGCTTTGGTACCTTGGACATGAGCTAGGACCTTAAGATTCTGCATGAAAGGATGACTAGCAGCCGAGTTGCACAAAAGAATGTGAAAGGTGTTCATATGTAGCAAAAATCTGAGAAATACGTCCGTTTTCGTCATTTGTTATCGAATCGACTTAAAGCCAGAACGTCACATTGGCCGCTCTTCTCTCTGAAACGGTTGTACTTATCGTCTGCAAAGCTATG
The DNA here is from genome assembly GCF_023897955.1 of Schistocerca gregaria. NCBI lineage: Eukaryota > Metazoa > Arthropoda > Insecta > Orthoptera > Acrididae > Schistocerca > Schistocerca gregaria. The sequence continues at coordinate 15,780,660 of NW_026061795.1, read as the reverse complement.
CCGCGTGCTGCGTTATGCGGAGACACTAAAGTCACCATAGTGGAACACAGATGAAGCTTCTAAGTTGTGTAATTGCCAGTAAGAAGTTGTACAATTTACGTTTTAGGCATCGATTATTGACTTTTTAGCTGGCTTTGGTGCCTTGGACATGAGCTAGGACCTTAAGGTTCTGCATGAAACGAGGACCAGCAGCGGAGTTCCACGGTAGAATGTGAAAAGTGTTCATATGTAGGAAAAACCTGAGAAATCCGTTCGTTTTCGACATTTGTTATCGAATCGACTTAAAGCCAGATCGTCACATTGCCGCTCTTCTCTCTGAAACGGTTGTACTTATCGTCTTCAAAGCTGTGTCGCGTGCTGCGTTATGCGGAGTACACTAAAAGCACCATAGTAGAACACAGATGAAGCTTCTAAGTTGATGTAATAGCCAGTAAGAAGTAGTACAATTCAAGTTTTAGGTTCTGATTATTTACTTTTTAGCTGGCTTTGGTGCCTTGGACATGAGCTGGGACCTTAAGATTCTGCATGAAAGGAGGACTAGCAGGCGAGTTGTACGGGAGAAAATGAGAAGTGTTCATATGTAGTAAAAACCTGAGAAATCCGTCCGTTTTCGTCATTTGTTATCGAATCGAATTAAGGCCAGATCGTCACATTGGCCACTCTTCTCTCTGAAACGGTTGTACTTATCGTCTGCAAAGCTATGTCGCGTGCTGCGGTATGCGGAGAAACTAAAAGCACCATAGTAGAACACAGATGAAGCTTCTAAGTTGATGTAATAGCCAGTAAGAAGTAGTACAATTCAAGTTTTAGGTATCGATTATTGACTTTTTAGCTGGCTTTGGTGCCTTGGACATAAGCTAGGACCTTAAGATTCTGCATGAAAGGAGGATTAGCAGCCGAGTTGTACGGGAGAATGTGAAAAGTCTTCATATGTAGTAAAAACCTGAGAAATCCGTCCGTTTTCGTCATTTGTTAAGGAATCGACTTAAAGCCAGATCGTCACATTGCCGCTCTTCTCTTTGAAACGGTTGTACTTATCGTCTGCAAAGCTATGTCGCGTGCTGCGGTATTCGCAGACACTAAAAGCACCATAGTAGAACACAGACGAAGCTTCTAAGTTGATGTAATAGCCAGTAAGAAGTAGTACAATTCAAGTTTTAGCTTCTCATTAATTACTTTTTAGCTGGCTTTCGTGCCTTGGACATGAGCTGGGACCTTAAGATTCTGCATGAAAGGATGACTAGCAGGCGAGTTGTACGGGAGAAAGTGAGAAGTGTTCATATGTAGTAAAAACCTGAGAAATCCGTCCGTTTTCGTCATTTGTTATCGAATCGACTTAAGGCCAGATCGTCACATTGTCCACTCTTCTCTCTGAAACGGTTGTACTTAACGTCTGCAAAGCTATGTCGCGTGCTGCGGTATGTGGAGACACTAAAAGCACCATAGTAGAACACAGATGAAGCTTCTAAGTTGATGTAATAGCCAGTAAGAAGTAGTACAATTCAAGTTTTAGGTATCGATTATTGACATTTTAGCTGGCTTTGGTGCCTTGGACATGAGCCAGGACCTTAGGATTCTGCATGAAAGGATGACTAGCAGCCGAGTTGCACGAAAGAATGTGAAAGGTGTTCATATGTAGTAAAAATCTGAGAAATACGTCCGTTTTCGTCATTTGTTATCGAATCGACTTAAAGCCAGATCGTCACATTGGCCGCTCTTCTCTCTGAAACGGTTGTACTTATCGTCTGCAAAGCTATGCCGCGTGCTGCGGTATGCGGAGACACTATTGTCACCATAGTGGAACACAGATGAAGCTTCTATGTTGTGTAATAGCCAGTAAGAAGTTGTACAATTCAAGTTTTAGGTATCGATTATTGACTTTTTAGCTGGCTTTGGTGCCTTGGACGTGAGCTAGAACCTTAATATTCTGCATGAAAGGAGGACTAGCAGCCGAGTTGCACGGGAGAATGTGAAAAGTGTTCATATGTAGTAAAAACCTTAGAAATTCGTCTGTTTTCGTCAATTTGTTATCGAATCGACTTAAAGCCAGATCGTCACATTGGCCGCTCTTCTCTCTGAAACGGTTGTACTTATCGTCTGCAAAACTATGTCGCGTGCTGCGGTATGCGGAGACACAAAAACCACCATAGTAGAACACAGATGAAGCTTCTAAGTTGATGTAATAACCAGTAAGAAGTAGTACAATTCAAGTTATAGGTATCGATTATTGACTTTTTAGCTGGCTTTGGTGCCTTGGACATGAGCTAGGACCTTAAGATTCTGCATGAAAGGAGGACTAGCATGCGAGTTGTACGGGAGAAAGTGAGAAGTGTTCATATGTAGTAAAAACCTGAGAAAGCCGCCCGTTTTCGTCATTTGGTATGGAATCAACTTAAAGCCAGATCGTCATATTGGCCGCTCTTCTCTCTGAAACGGTTGTACTTATCGTCTGCAAAGCTATGTCGCGTGCTGCGTTATACGGAGACACTTAAATCAGCACAGTGGAACACAGATGAAGCTTCTAAGTTGATGTAATAGCCAGTAAGAAGTAATACAATTCACGTTTTAGGTATCGATTATTGACTTTTTAGCTGGCTTTGGTGCCTTGGACATGAGCTAGGACCTTAAGATTCTGCATGAAAGGAGGACTAGCAGCCGAGTTGCACGGGAGAATGTGAAAAGTGTTCATATGTAGTATAAACCTGAAAAATACGTCCGTTTTCGTCATTTGTTATCGAATCGACTTAAAGCCAAATCGTCACATTGGCCGCTCTTCTCTCTGAAACGGTTGTACTTATCGTCTGCAAAGCTATGTCGCGTGCTGCGTTATACGGAGACACTTAAATCAGCACAGTGGAACACAGATGAAGCTTCTAAGTTGATGTAATAGCCAGTAAGAAGTAGTACAATTCAAGTTTTAGGTATCGATTATTGACTTTTTAGCTGGCTTTGATGCCTTGGACATGAGCTAGGACCTTAAGATTCAGTATGGAAGGAGGACTAGCAGCCGAGTTGCATGGTAGAATGTGAAAAGTGTTCAAATGTAGTAAAAACCTGAGAAATCCGTCCGTTTTCGTCATTTGTTATGGAATCAACTTAAAGCCAGATCGTCACATTGGCCGCTCTTCTCTCTGAAACGGTTGTACTTATCGTCTGCAAACCTATGTCGCGTGCTGCGGTATGTGGAGACACTAAAAGCACCATAGTAGAACACAGATGAAGCTTCTAAGTTGATGTAATAGCCAGTAAGAATTAGTACGATTCAAGTTTTAGGTATCGATTATTGACTTTTTAGCTGGCTTTGGTGCCTTGGACATGAGCTAGGACCATAAGATTCTGCATGAAAGGAGGACCAGCAGCGGAGTTCCACGGGAGAATGTGAAAAGTGTTCATATGTAGTAAAAACCTGAGAAATCCGTCCGTTTTCGTCATTTGTTATCGAATCGACTTAAAGCCAGATCGTCACATTGGCCGCTCTTCTCTCTGAAACGGTTGTACTTATCGTCTGCTAAGCTATGTCGCGTGCTGCGGTATGCGGAGACACTAAAAGCACCATAGTAGAACACAGATGAAGCTTCTAAGTTGATGTAATAGCCAGTAAGAAGTAATACAATTCACGTTTTAGGTATCGATTATTGACTTTTTAGCTGGCTTTGGTGCCTTGGACATGAGCTAGGACCTTAAGATTCTGCATGAAAGGAGGACTAGCAGCCGAGTTGCACGGGAGAATGTGAAAAGTGTTCATATGTAGTATAAACCTGAAAAATACGTCCGTTTTCGTCATTTGTTATCGAATCGACTTAAAGCCAGATCGTCACATTGGCTGCTCTTCTCTCTGAAACGGTTGTACTTATCGTCTGCAAAGCTATGTCGCGTGCTGCGTTATACGGAGACACTAAAATCAGCACAGTGGAACACAGATGAAGCTTCTAAGTTGATGTAATAGCCAGTAAGAAGTATTACAATTCAAATTTTAGGTATCGATTATTGACTTTTTAGCTGGCTTTGGTGCCTTGGACATGAGCTAGGACCTTAAGATTCAGTATGAAAGGAGGACTAGCAGCCGAGTTGCATGGTAGAATGTGAAAAGTGTTCAAATGTAGTAAAAACCTGAGAAATCCGTCCGTTTTCGTCATTTGTTATGGAATCAACTTAAAGCCAGATCGTCACATTGGCCGCTCTTCTCTCTGAAACGGTTGTACTTATCGCCTGCAAAGCTATGTCGCGTGCTGCGTTACGCGGAGACACTAAAATCGCCACAGTGGAACACAGATGAAGCTTCTAAGTTGATGTAATAGCCAGTAAGAAGTAGTACAATTCAAATTTTAGGTATCGATTATTGACTTTTTAGCTGGCTTTGATGCCTTGGCCATGAGCTAGGACCTTAAGATTCTGCATGAAAGGAGGACTAGCAGCGGAGTTCCACGGGAGAATGTGAAAAGTGTTCATATGTAGTAAAAACCTGAGAAATCCGTCCGTTTTCGGCATTTGTTATCGAATCGACTTAAAGCCAGATCGTCACATTGGCCGCGCTTCTCTCTGAAACGGTTGTACTTATCGTCTGCAAAGCTATGTCGCGTGCTGCGGTATGCGCAGACACTAAAAGCACCATAGTAGAACACAGACGAAGCATCTAAGTTGATGTAATAGCCAGTAAGAAGTAGTACAATTCAAGTTTTAGCTTCTCATTAATTACTTTTTAGCTGGCTTTCGTGCCTTGGACATGAGCTGGGACCGTAAGATTCTGCATGAAAGGAGGACTAGCAGGCGAGTTGTACGGGAGAAAGTGAGAAGTGTTCATATGTAGTAAAAACCTGAGAAATCCGTCCGTTTTCGTCATTTGTTATCGAATCGACTTAAGGCCAGATCGTCACATTGGCCACTCTTCTCTCTGAAACGGTTGTACTTATCGTTTGCAAAGCTATGTCGCGTGCTGCGGTATGCGGAGACACTAAAAGCACCATAGTAGAACACAGATGAAGCTTCTAAGTTGATGTAATAGCCAGTAAGAAGTAGTACAATTCAAGTTTTAGGTATCGATTATTGACATTTTAGCTGGCTTTGGTACCTTGGACATGAGCTAGGACCTTAAGATTCTGCATGAAAGGATGACTAGCAGCCGAGTTGCACAAAAGAATGTGAAAGGTGTTCATATGTAGCAAAAATCTGAGAAATACGTCCGTTTTCGTCATTTGTTATCGAATCGACTTAAAGCCAGAACGTCACATTGGCCGCTCTTCTCTCTGAAACGGTTGTACTTATCGTCTGCAAAGCTATGCCGCGTGCTGCGTTATGCGGAGACACTAAAGTCACCATAGTGGAACACAGATGAAGCTTCTAAGTTGTGTAATTGCCAGTAAGAAGTTGTACAATTTACGTTTTAGGCATCGATTATTGACTTTTTAGCTGGCTTTGGTGCCTTGGACATGAGCTAGGACCTTAAGGTTCTGCATGAAACGAGGACCAGCAGCGGAGTTCCACGGTAGAATGTGAAAAGTGTTCATATGTAGGAAAAACCTGAGAAATCCGTTCGTTTTCGACATTTGTTATCGAATCGACTTAAAGCCAGATCGTCACATTGCCGCTCTTCTCTCTGAAACGGTTGTACTTATCGTCTTCAAAGCTGTGTCGCGTGCTGCGTTATGCGGAGTACACTAAAAGCACCATAGTAGAACACAGATGAAGCTTCTAAGTTGATGTAATAGCCAGTAAGAAGTAGTACAATTCAAGTTTTAGGTTCTGATTATTTACTTTTTAGCTGGCTTTGGTGCCTTGGACATGAGCTGGGACCTTAAGATTCTGCATGAAAGGAGGACTAGCAGGCGAGTTGTACGGGAGAAAATGAGAAGTGTTCATATGTAGTAAAAACCTGAGAAATCCGTCCGTTTTCGTCATTTGTTATCGAATCGAATTAAGGCCAGATCGTCACATTGGCCACTCTTCTCTCTGAAACGGTTGTACTTATCGTCTGCAAAGCTATGTCGCGTGCTGCGGTATGCGGAGAAACTAAAAGCACCATAGTAGAACACAGATGAAGCTTCTAAGTTGATGTAATAGCCAGTAAGAAGTAGTACAATTCAAGTTTTAGGTATCGATTATTGACTTTTTAGCTGGCTTTGGTGCCTTGGACATAAGCTAGGACCTTAAGATTCTGCATGAAAGGAGGATTAGCAGCCGAGTTGTACGGGAGAATGTGAAAAGTCTTCATATGTAGTAAAAACCTGAGAAATCCGTCCGTTTTCGTCATTTGTTAAGGAATCGACTTAAAGCCAGATCGTCACATTGCCGCTCTTCTCTTTGAAACGGTTGTACTTATCGTCTGCAAAGCTATGTCGCGTGCTGCGGTATTCGCAGACACTAAAAGCACCATAGTAGAACACAGACGAAGCTTCTAAGTTGATGTAATAGCCAGTAAGAAGTAGTACAATTCAAGTTTTAGCTTCTCATTAATTACTTTTTAGCTGGCTTTCGTGCCTTGGACATGAGCTGGGACCTTAAGATTCTGCATGAAAGGATGACTAGCAGGCGAGTTGTACGGGAGAAAGTGAGAAGTGTTCATATGTAGTAAAAACCTGAGAAATCCGTCCGTTTTCGTCATTTGTTATCGAATCGACTTAAGGCCAGATCGTCACATTGTCCACTCTTCTCTCTGAAACGGTTGTACTTAACGTCTGCAAAGCTATGTCGCGTGCTGCGGTATGTGGAGACACTAAAAGCACCATAGTAGAACACAGATGAAGCTTCTAAGTTGATGTAATAGCCAGTAAGAAGTAGTACAATTCAAGTTTTAGGTATCGATTATTGACATTTTAGCTGGCTTTGGTGCCTTGGACATGAGCCAGGACCTTAGGATTCTGCATGAAAGGATGACTAGCAGCCGAGTTGCACGAAAGAATGTGAAAGGTGTTCATATGTAGTAAAAATCTGAGAAATACGTCCGTTTTCGTCATTTGTTATCGAATCGACTTAAAGCCAGATCGTCACATTGGCCGCTCTTCTCTCTGAAACGGTTGTACTTATCGTCTGCAAAGCTATGCCGCGTGCTGCGGTATGCGGAGACACTATTGTCACCATAGTGGAACACAGATGAAGCTTCTATGTTGTGTAATAGCCAGTAAGAAGTTGTACAATTCAAGTTTTAGGTATCGATTATTGACTTTTTAGCTGGCTTTGGTGCCTTGGACGTGAGCTAGAACCTTAATATTCTGCATGAAAGGAGGACTAGCAGCCGAGTTGCACGGGAGAATGTGAAAAGTGTTCATATGTAGTAAAAACCTTAGAAATTCGTCTGTTTTCGTCAATTTGTTATCGAATCGACTTAAAGCCAGATCGTCACATTGGCCGCTCTTCTCTCTGAAACGGTTGTACTTATCGTCTGCAAAACTATGTCGCGTGCTGCGGTATGCGGAGACACAAAAACCACCATAGTAGAACACAGATGAAGCTTCTAAGTTGATGTAATAACCAGTAAGAAGTAGTACAATTCAAGTTATAGGTATCGATTATTGACTTTTTAGCTGGCTTTGGTGCCTTGGACATGAGCTAGGACCTTAAGATTCTGCATGAAAGGAGGACTAGCATGCGAGTTGTACGGGAGAAAGTGAGAAGTGTTCATATGTAGTAAAAACCTGAGAAAGCCGCCCGTTTTCGTCATTTGGTATGGAATCAACTTAAAGCCAGATCGTCATATTGGCCGCTCTTCTCTCTGAAACGGTTGTACTTATCGTCTGCAAACCTATGTCGCGTCCTGCGGTATGTGGAGACACTAAAAGCACCATAGTAGAACACAGATGAAGCTTCTAAGTTGACGTAATAGCCAGTAAGAATTAGTACGATTCTAGTTTTAGGTATCGATTATTGACTTTTTAGCTGGCTTTGGTGCCTTGGACATGAGCTAGGACCATAAGATTCTGCATGAAAGGAGGACCAGCAGCGGAGTTCCACGGGAGAATGTGAAAAGTGTTCATATGTAGTAAAAACCTGAGAAATCCGTTCGTTTTCGTCATTTGTTATCGAATCGACTTAAAGCCAGATCGTCACATTGGCCGCTCTTCTCTCGGATACGGTTGTACTTATCGTCTGCAAAGCTATGTCGCGTGCTGCGGTATGCGGAGACACTAAAAGCACCATAGTAGAACACAGATGAAGCTTCTAAGATGATGTAATAGCCAGTAAGAAGTAGTACAATTCAAGTTTTAGGTATCGATTATTGACATTTTAGCTGGCTTTGGTGCCTTGGACATGAGCTAGGACCTTAAGATTCTGCATGAAAGGATGACTAGCAGCCGAGTTGCACGAAAGAATGTGAAAGGTGTTCATATGTAGCAAAAATCTGAGAAATACGTCCGTTTTCGTCATATGTTCTCGAATCGACTTAATGCTAGATCGTCACATTGCCGCTCTTCTCTCTGAAACGGTTGTACTTATCGTCTGCAAAGCTATGTCGCGTGCTGCGTTATGCGGAGTACACTAAAAGCACCATAGTAGAACACAGATGAAGCTTCTAAGTTGACGTAATAGCCAGTAAGAAGTAGTACAATTCAAGTTTTAGGTTCTGATTATTTACTTTTTAGCTGGCTTTGGTGCCTTGGACATGAGCTGGGACCTTAAGATTCTGCATGAAAGGAGGACTAGCAGGCGAGTTGTACGGGAGAAAATGAGAAGTGTTCATATGTAGTAAAAACCTGAGAAATCCGTCCGTTTTCGTCATTTGTTATCGAATCGAATTAAGGCCAGATCGTCACATTGGCCACTCTTCTTTCTGAAACGGTTGTACTTATCGTCTGCAAAGCTATGTCGCGTGCTGCGGTATGCGGAGACACTAAAAGCACCATAGTAGAAGACAGATGAAGCTTCTAAGTTGATGTAATAGCCAGTAAGAAGTAGTACAATTCAAGTTTTAGGTATCGATTATTGACATTTTAGCTGGCTTTGGTGCCTTGGACATGAGCTAGGACCTTAAGATTCTGCATGAAAGGATGACTAGCAGCCGAGTTGCACGAAAGAATGTGAAAGGTGTTCATATGTAGCAAAAATCTGAGAAATACGTCCGTTTTCGTCATTTGTTATCGAATCGACTTAAAGCCAGATCGTCACATTGGCCGCTCTTCTCTCTGAAACGGTTGTACTTATCGTCTGCAAAGCTATGCCGCATGCTGCGTTATGCGGAGACACTAAAGTCACCATAGTGGAACACAGATGAAGCTTCGAAGTTGTGTAATAGCCAGTAAGAAGTTGTACAATTTACGTTTTAGGTATCGATTATTGACTTTTTAGCTGGCTTTGGTGCCTTGGACATGAGCTAGGACCTTAAGATTCTGCATGAAAAGATGACTAGCAGCCGAGTTGCACGAAAGAATGTGAAAGGTGTTCATATGTAGTAAAAATCTGAGAAATACGTCCGTTTTAGTCATTTGTTATCGAATCGACTTAAAGCCAGATCGTCACATTGGCCGCTCTTCTCTCTGAAACGGTTGTACTTATCGTCTGCAAAGCTATGCCGCGTGCTGCGTTATGCGGAGACACTAAAGTCACCATAGTGGAACACAGATGAAGCTTCTAAGTTGTGTAATAGCCAGTAAGAAGTTGTACAATTCAAGTTTTAGGTATCTATTATTGACTTTTTAGCTGGCTTTGTTGCCTTGGACGTGAGCTAGAACCTTAAGATTCTGCGTGAAAGGAGGACTAGCAGCCGAGTTGCACGGGAGAATGTGAAAAGTGTTCATATGTAGTAAAAACCTTAGAAATTCGTCCGTTTTCGTCAATTTGTTATCGAATCGACTTAAAGCCAGATCGTCACATTGGCCGCTCTTCTCTCTGAAACGGTTGTACTTATCGTCTGCAAAACTATGTCGCGTGCTGCGGTATGCGGAGACACAAAAACCACCATAGTAGAACACAGATGAAGCTTCTAAGTTGATGTAATAACCAGTAAGAAGTAGTACAATTCAAGTTATAGGTATCGATTATTGACTTTTTAGCTGGCTTTGGTGCCTTGGACATGAGCTAGGACCTTAAGATTCTGCATGAAAGGAGGACTAGCATGCGAGTTGTACGGGAGAAAGTGAGAAGTGTTCATATGTAGTAAAAACCTGAGAAATCCGTCCGTTTTCGTCATTTGGTATGGAATCAACTTAAAGCCAGATCGTCATATTGGCCGCTCTTCTCTCTGAAACGGTTGTACTTATCGTCTGCAAACCTATGTCGCGTGCTGCGGTATGCGGAGACACTAAAAGCACCATAGTAGAACACAGATGAAGCTTCTAAGTTGATGTAATAGCCAGTAAGAAGTAGTACAATTCAAGTTTTAGGTATCGATTATTGACATTTTAGCTGGCTTTGGAGCCTTGGACATAAGCTAGGACCTTAAGATTCTGCATGAAAGGAGGATTAGCAGCCGAGTTGTACGGGAGGATGTGAAAAGTGTTCATATGTAGTAAAAACCTGAGAAATCCGTCCGTTTTCGTCATTTGTTAAGGAATCGACTTATAGCCAGATCGTCACATTGCCGCTCTTCTCTCTGAAACGGTTGTACTTATCGTCTGCAAAGCTATGTCGCGTGCTGCGTTATGCGGAGACACTAAAAGCACCATACTAGAACACAGATGAAGCTTCTAAGTTGATGTAATAGCCAGTAAGAAGTAGTACAATTCAAGTTTTAGGTATCGATTATTGACATTTTAGCTGGCTTTGGTGCCTTGGACATGAGCTAGGACCTTAAGATTCTGCATGAAAGGATGACTAGCAGCCGAGTTGCACGAAAGTATGTGAAAGGTGTTCATATGTAGCAAAAATCTGAGAAATACGTCCGTTTTCGTCATTTGTTATCGAATCGACTTAAAGCCAGATCGTCATATTGGTCGCTCTTCTCTCTGAAACGGTTGTACTTATCGTCTGCAAAGCTATGCCGCGTGCTGCGTTATGCGGAGGCACTAAAGTCACCATAGTGGAACACAGATGAAGCTTCTAAGTTGTGTAATAGCCAGTAAGAAGTAGTACAATTCAAGTTTTAGGTATCGATTATTGACTTTTTATCTGGCTTTGGTGCCTTGGACATGAGCTAGGACCTTAAGATTCTGCATGAAACGAGGACCAGCAGCGGAGTTCCACGGTAGAATGTGAAAGTGTTCATATGTAGGAAAAACCTGAGAAATCCGTTCGTTTTCGACGTTTGTTATCGAATCGACTTAAAGCCAGATCGTCACATTGGCCGCTCTTCTCTCTGAAACGGTTGTACTTATCGTCTGCAAAGCTATGTCGCGTGCTGCGGTATGCGGCGACACTAAAAGCACCATAGTAGAACACAGATCAAGCTTCTAAGTTGATGTAATAGCCAGTAAGAAGTAGTACAATTCAAGTTTTAGGTATCGATTATTGACATTTTAGCTGGCTTTGGTGCCTTGGACATGAGCTAGGACCTTAAGATTCTGCATGAAAGGAGGATTAGCAGCCGAGTTGCACGGGAGAATGTGAAAAGTGTTCATATGTAGTAAAAACCTGAGAAATCCGTCCGTTTTCGTCATTTGTTATGGAATCGACTTCAAGCCAGATCGTCACATTGCAGCTCTTCTCTCTGAAACGGTTGTACTTATCGCCTGAAAAGCTATGTCGCGTGATGCGGTATGTGGAGACACTAAAAGCACTATAGTAGAACACAGATGAAGCTTCTAAGTTGATGTAATAGCCAGTAAGAAGTAGTACAATTCAAGTTTTAGGTATTGATTATTGACTTTTAAGCTGGCTTTGGTGCCTTGGACATGAGCTAGGACCTTAAGATTCTGCATGAAAGGAGGACTAGCAGCCGAGTTGCACGGGAGAATGTGAAAAGTGTTCATATGTAGTAAAAACCTGAGAAATCCGTCCGTTTTCGTCATGTGTTATCGAATCGACTTAAAGCCAGATCGTCACATTGGCCGCTCTTCTCTCTGAAACGGTTGTACTTATCGTCTGCAAAGCTATGTCGTATGCTGCGGTAGGCGGAGACACTGAAACCACCACAGTAGAACACAGATGAAGCTTCTAATTTGATGTAATAGCCAGTAAGAAACAGTACAATTCAAGTTTTAGATATCGATTATTGACTTTTTAGCTGGCTTTGATGCCTTGGACATGAGCTAGGACCTTAAGAATCTGCATGAAAGGAGGACTAGCAGCCGAGTTGCAGGGAAGAATGTGAAAAGTGTTCATATGTAGTAAAAACCTGAGAAATCCGTCCGTTTTCGTCATTTGTTATGGAATCGACTTAAAGCCAGATCGTCACAATGCCGCTCTTCTCTCTGAAACGGTTGTACTTATCGTCTGCAAAACTATGTCGCGTGCTGCGGTATGCGGAGGCACAAAAACCACCATAGTAGAACACAGATGAAGCTTCTAAGTTGATGTAATAACCAGTAAGAAGTAGTACAATTCAAGTTATAGGTATCGATTATTGACTTTTTAGCTGGCTTTGGTGCCTTGGACATGAGCTAGGACCTTAAGATTCTGCATGAAAGGAGGACTAGCAGCCGAGTTGAACGGGAGAATGAGAAAAGAGTTCATATGTAGTAGAAACCTGAGAAATCCGTCCGTTTTCATCATTTGTTATCGTATCGACTTAAAGCCAGATCGTCACATTGGCCGCTCTTCTCTCTGAAACGGTTGTACTTATCGTCTGCAAAGCTATGTCGCGTGCTGCGGTATGCGGAGACACAAAAAGCACCATAGTGGAACACAGATGAAGCTTCTACATTGATGTAATAGCCAGTCAGAAGTAGTACATTTCAAGTTTTAGGTATCGATTATTGACTTTTTAGCTGGCTTTGGTGCCTTGGATGTGAGCTAGGACCTTAAGATTCTGCATGAAAGGGGTCTAGCAGCCGAGTTGCACGGGAGAATGTGAAAAGTGTTCATATGTAGTAAAAACCTGAGAAACCCGTCCGTTTTCGTCATTTGTTATCGAATCGACTTAAAGCCAGGTCGTCACATTGGCCGCTCTTCTCTCAGAAACGGTTGTACTTATCGTCTGAAATCTATGTCGCGCGCTGCGGTATGTGGGGACATTAAAAGCACCATAGTAGAACACAGATGAAGCTTCTAAGATGATGTAATAGCCAGTAAGAATTAATACAATACCAGTTTTAGGTATCGATTATTGACTTTTTAGCTGGCTTTGGTGCCTTGGATGTGAGCTAGGACCTTAAGATTGTGCATGAAAGGAGGACTAGCAGCCGAGTTGCATGTTAGAATATGAAAAGTGTTCATATGTAGTAAAAACCTGAGAAATCCGTCCGTTTTCGTCATTTGTTATCGAATCGACTTAAAGCCAGGTCGTCACATTGGCCGTTCTTTTCTCTGAAACGGTTGTACTTATCGTCTGCAAAGCTCTGTCGCGTGCTGCGGTATGCGGAGACACTAAAATCACCATAGTAGAACACAGATGAAGCTTCTAAGTAGATGTAATAGCCAGTAAGAAGTAGTACAACTCAAGTTTTAGGTATCGATTATTTACTTTTTAGCTGGCTGTAATGCCTTTTACATGAGCTAGGACCTAAAGATTCTGCATGAAATCAGGACTAGCAGCCGAATTGCACGGGAGATTGTGAAAAGTGTTCAGATGTAGTAAAAACCTGAGGAATCCGTCCGTTTTCGTCATTTGTTATGGAATCGACGTAAAGCCAGAACGTCACATTGGCCGCTCTTCTCTCTGAAACAGTTGTACTTATCGTCTGCAAACCTATGTCGCGTGCTGCGGTATGTGAAGACTCTAAAAGCACCATAGTAGAACACAGAAGAAGCTTCTAAGTTGATGTAATAGCCAGTAAGAAGTAGTACAACTCAAGTTTTAGGTATCGATTATTTACTTTTTAGCTGGCTTTAATGCCTTTTACATGAGCTAGGATCTTAAGATTCTGCATGAAATCAGGACTAGCAGCCTAATTGCACGGGAGATTGTGAAAAGTGTTCAGATGTAGTAAAAACCTGAGGAATCCGTCCGTTTTCGTCATTTGTTATGGAATCGACGTAAAGCCAGAACGTCACATCGGCCGCTCTTCTCTCTGAAACGGTTGTACATATCGTCTGCAAACCTATGTCGCATGCTGCGGTATGCGGAGACACTAAAAGCACCATAGTAGAACACAGATGAAGCTTCTAAATTGATGTAATAGCCAGTAAGAAGTAGTACAATTCAAGTTTTACGTATCGATTATTGACTTTTTAGCTGGCTTTGGTGCCTTGGACATGAGCTAAGACCTTAAGATTCTGCATGAAAGGAGGACTAGCAGCCGAGTTGCACGGGAGAATGTGAAAAGTGTTCATATGTAGTAAAAACCTGAAAAATCCGTTCGTTATCGTCATTTGTCTTCGAATCGACTTCAAGCAAGATCGTCACATTGGCTGCTCTTCTCTCTGAAACGGTTGTACTTATCGTCTGCAAAGCTATGTCGCGTGCTGCGATATGCGGAGACACTAAGATCACCATAGTAGGACACAGATGAAGCTTCTAAGTTGATGTAATAGCCAGTAAGAAGTAGTACAATTCAAGTTTTAGGTATCGATTATTGACTTTTTATCTGGCTTTGGTGCCTTGGACATGAGCTAGGACCTTAAGATTCTGCATGAAACGAGGACCAGCAGCGGAGTTCCACGGTAGAATGTGAAAAGTGTTCATATGTAGGAAAATCCTGAGAAATCCGTTCGTTTTCGACATTTGTTATCGAATCGACTTAAAGCCAGATCGTCACATTGGCCGTTCTTTTCTCTGAAACGGTTGTACTTATCGTTTGCAAAGCTATGTCGCGTGCTGCGGTATGCGGCGACACTAAAAGCACCATAGTAGAACACAGATCAAGCTTCTAAGTTGATGTAATAGCCAGTAAGAAGTAGTACAATTCAAGTTTTAGGTATCGATTATTGACATTTTAGCTGGTTTGGTGCCTTGGACATGAGCTAGGACCTTAAGGTTCTGCATGAAAGGAGGATTAGCAGCCGAGTTGCACGGGAGAATGTGAAAAGTGTTCATATGTAGTAAAAACCTGAGAAATCCGTCCTTTTTCGTCATTTGTTATGGAATCGACTTAAAGCCAGATCGTCACATTGCCGCTCTTCTCTCTGAAACGGTTGTACTTATCGTCTGGAAACCTATGTCGCGTGCTGCGGTATGTGGAGACACTAAAAGCATCATAGTAGAACACAGATGAAGCTTCTAAGTTGATGTAATAGCCAGTAAGAATTAGTACGATTCAAGTTTTAGGTATCGATTATTGACTTTATAGCTGGCTTTCGTGCCTTGGTCATGAGCTAGGACCATAAGATTCTGCATGAAAGGAGGACCAGCAGCGGAGTTCCACGGGAGAATGTGAAAAGTGTTCATATGTAGTATAAACCTGAGAAATCCGTCAGTTTTCGTCATTTGTTATCGAATCGACTTAAAGCCAGATCGTCACATTGGCCGCTCTTCTCTCTGAAACGGTTGTACTTATCGTCTGCAAAGCTATGTCGCGTGCTGCGTTATGCGGAGACACTAATAGCACCATAGTAGAACACAGATGAAGCTTCTAAGTTGATGTAATAGCATGCAGGAAGTAGTACAATTCAAGTTTTAGGTTCTCATTAATTACTTTTTAGCTGGCTTTGGTGCCTGGGACATGAGCTAGGACCTTAAGATTCTGCATGAAAGGAGGACTAGCAGCCGAGTTGCACGGGACAATATGAAAAGTGTTCATATGTAGTAAAAACCTGAGAAATCCGTCCGTTTTCGTCATTTGTTATCGAATCGCCTTAAAGCCAGATCGTCACTTGGCCGCTCTTCTCTCTGAAACGGCTGTACTTATCGTCTGCAATGCTATGTGGCGTGCTGCGGTATGCGGAGACACTAAAAGCACCATAGTAGAACACAGATTAAGCTTCTACGTTGATGTAATAGCCAGTAAGAAGTAGTACAATTCAAGTTTTAGGTACTGATTATTGACTTTTTAGCTGGCTTTGGTGCCTTGGACATGAGCTAGGACCTTAAGATTCTGCATGAAACGAGGACTAGCAGCCGAGTTGCACGGGAGAATGTGAAAAGTCTTCATATGTAGTAAAAACCCGAGAAATCCGTCAGTTTTCGTCATTTGTTATCGAATCGACTTAAAGCCAGATCGTCACATTGGCCGCTCTTCTCTCTGAAACGGTTGTACTTATCGTCTGCAAAGCTATGTCGCGTGCTGCGGTATGCGGAGACACTAAAAGCACCATAGTAGAACACAGATGAAGCTTCAATGATGATGTAATAGCCAGTAAGTAGTAGTACAATTAAAGTTTTAGGTATCGATTATTGACTTTTTAGCTGGCTTTGGTGCCTTGGACATGAGCTAGGACCTTAAGATTCTGCATGAAAGGAGGACTAGCAGCCGCGTTTGATGGGAGAATGTGAAAAGTGTTCATATGTAGTAAAAACCCGAGGAATCCGTCCGTTTTCGTCATTTGTTATCGAATCGACTTAAAGCCAGATCGTCACATTGGCCGCTCTTCTCTCTGAAACGGTTGTACTTATCGCCTGCAAAGCTATGTCGCGTGATGCGGTATGCGGAGACACTAAAAGCACCATAGTAGAACACAGATGAAGCTTCTAAGTTGATGTAATAGCCAGTAAGAAGTAGTACAATTCAAGTTTTAGGTATCGATTATTGACTTTTTAGCTGGCTTTGGTGCCTTGGACATGAGCTAGGACCTTAAGATTCTGCATGAAAGGAGGACTAGCAGCCGAGTTGCACGGGAGAATGTGAAAAGTGTTCATATGTAGTAAAAACCTTAGAAATCCGTCCGTTTTCGTCATTTGTTATCGAATCGACTTAAAGCCAGATCGTCACATTGGCCGCTCTTCTCTCTGAAACGGTTGTACTTATCGTCTGCAAAGCTATGTCGTATGCTGCGGTAGGCGGAGACACTGAAACCACCACAGTAGAACACAGATGAAGCTTCTAAGTTGATGTAATAACCAGTAAGAAGTAGTACAATTCAAGTTATAGGTATCGATTATTGACTTTTTAGCTGGCTTTGGTGCCTTGGACATGAGCTAGGACCTTAAGATTCTGCATGAAAGGAGGACTAGCAGCCGAGTTGAACGGGAGAATGTGAAAAGAGTTCATATGTAGTAGAAACCTGAGAAATCCGTCCGTTTTCATCATTTGTTATCGTATCGACTTAAAACCAGATCGTCACATTGGCCGCTCTTCTCTCTGAAACGGTTGTACTTATCGTCTGCAAAGCTATGTCGCGTGCTGCGGTATGCGGAGACACAAAAAGCACCATAGTGGAACACAGGTGAAGCTTCTACATTGATGTAATAGCCAGTCAGATGTAGTACATTTCAAGTTTTAGGTATCGATTATTGACTTTTTAGCTGGCTTTGGTGCCTTGGATGTGAGCTAGGACCTTAAGATTCTGCATGAAAGGGGGACTAGCAGCCGAGTTGCACGGGAGAATGTGAAAAGTGTTCATATGTAGTAAAAACCTGAGAAACCCGTCCGTTTTCGTCATTTGTTATCGAATCGACTTAAAGCCAGATCGTCACATTGGCCGCTCTTCTCTCAGAAACGGTTGTACTTATCGTCTGAAAGCTATGTCGCGTGCTGCGGTATGTGGGGACACTAAAAGCACCATAGTAGAACACAGATGAAGCTTCTAAGATGATGTAATAGCCAGTAAGAATTAATACAATACCAGTTTTAGGTATCGATTATTGACTTTTTAGCTGGCTTTGGTGCCTTGGACATGAGCTAGGACCTTAAGATTCTGCATGAAAGGAGGACTAGCAGCCGAGTTGCATGTTAGAATATGAAAAGTGTTCATATGTAGTAAAAACCTGAGAAATCCGTCCGTTTTCGTCATTTGTTATCGAATCGACTTAAAGCCAGGTCGTCACATTGGCCGTTCTTCAATCTGAAACGGTTGTACATATCGTCTGCAAAGCTATGTCGCGTGCTGCGGTATGCGGAGACACTAAAATCACCATAGTAGAACACAGATGAAGCTTCTAAGTAGATGTAATAGCCAGTAAGAAGTAGTACAATTCAAGTTTTGGGCATCGATTATTGACTTTTAGCTGGCTATGGTGCCTTGGACATGAGCTACGACCTTAAGATTCTGCATCAAGGGAGGACTAGCAGCCGAGTTGCACGGGAGAATATGAAAAGTGTTCATATGTAGTAAAAACCTGTGAAATCCATCCGTTTTCGTCATTTGTTATCGAATCGACTTAAAGCCAGATCGTCACATTGGCAGCTCTTCTCTCTGAAACGGTTGTACTTATCGTCTGCAAACCTATGTCGCGTGCTGCGGTATGTGAAGACTCTAAAAGCACCATAGTAGAACACAGAAGAAGCTTCTAAGTTGATGTAATAGCCAGTAAGAAGTAGTACAACTCAAGTTTTAGGTATCGATTATTTACTTTTTAGCTGGCTTTGGTGCCTTTTACATGAGCTAGGACCTTAAGATTCTGCATGATATCAGGACTAGCAGCCGAGTTGCACGGGAGAATATGAAAAGTGTTCATATGTAGTAAAAACCTGTGAAATCCATCCGTTTTCGTCATTTGTTATCGAATCGACTTAAAGCCAGAATGTCACATCGGCCGCTCTTCTCTCTGAAACGGTTGTACATATCGTCTGCAAAGCAATGTCGCATGCTGCGGTATGCGGAGACACTAAAAGCACCATAGTAGAACACAGATGAAGCTTCTAAATTGATGTAATAGCCAGTAAGAAGTAGTACAATTCAAGTTTTACGTATCGATTATTGACTTTTTAGCTGGCTTTGGTGCCTTGGACATAAGCTAGGACCTTAAGATTCTGCATGAAAGGAGGACTAGCAGCCGAGTTGCACTGGAGAATGTGAAAAGTGTTCATATGTAGTAAAAACCTGAGAAATCCGTTCGTTATCGTCATTTGTCTTCGAATCGACTTCAAGCCAGATCGTCACATTGGCTGCTCTTCTCTCTGAAACGGTTGTACTTATCGTCTGCAAAGCTATGTCGCGTGCTGCGATATGCGGAGACACTAAGATCACCATAGTAGGACACAGATGAAGCTTCTAAGTTGATGTAATAGCCAGTAAGAAGTAGTACAATTCAAGTTTTAGGTATCGATTATTGACATTTTAGCTGGCTTTGGTGCCTTGGACATGAGCTAGGACCTTAAGATTCAGTATGAAAGGAGGACTAGCAGCCGCGTTGCATGGGAGAATGTGAAAAGTGTTCATATGTAGTAAAAACCTGAGAAATCCGTCCGTTTTTGTCATTTGGTATGGAATCAACTTAAAGCCAGATCGTCACATTGGCCGCTCTTCTCTCTGAAACGGTTGTACTTATCGTCTGCAAAACTATGTCGCGTGCTGCGTTATGCGGAGACACTAAAAGCACCATAGTAGAACACAGATGAAGCTTCTAAGTTGATGTAATAGCCATTAAGAAGTAGTACAATTCAAGTTTTAGGTTCTGATTATTTACTTTTTAGCTGGCTTTGGTGCCTTGGACATGAGCTGGGACCTTAAGATTCTGCATGAAAGGAGGATTAGCAGGCGAGTTGTACGGGAGAAAGTGAGAAGTGTTCATATGTAGTAAAAACCTGAGAAATCCGTCCGTTTTCGTCATTTGTTATCGAATCGAATTAAGGCCAGATCGTCACATTGGCCACTCTTCTCTCTGAAACGGTTGTACTTATCGTCTGCAAAGCTATGTCGCGTGCTGCGGTATGCGGAGACACTAAAAGCACCATAGTAGAACACAGATGAAGCTTCTAAGTTGATGTAATAGCCAGTAAGAAGTAGTACAATTCAAGTTTTAGGTATCGATTATTGACATTTTAGCTGGCTTTGGTGCCTTGGACATGAGCTAGGACCTTAAGATTCTGCATGAAAGGATGACTAGCAGCCGAGTTACACGAAAGAATGTGAAAGGTGTTCATATGTAGTAAAAATCTGAGAAATACGTCCGTTTTCGTCATTTGTTATCGAATCGACTTAAAGCCAGATCGTCACATTGGCCGCTTTTCTCTCTGAAACGGTTGTACTTATCGTCTTCAAAGCTATGCCGCGTGCTGCGTTATGCGGAGACACTAAAGTCAGCATAGTGGAACACAGATGAAGCTTCTAAGTTGTGTAATAGCCAGTAAGAAGTTGTACAATTCAAGTTTTAGGTATCGATTATTGACTTTTTAGCTGGCTTTGATGCCTTGGACATGAGCTAGGACCTTAAGAATCTGCATGAAAGGAGGA
Organism: Schistocerca gregaria; assembly: GCF_023897955.1. NCBI lineage: Eukaryota > Metazoa > Arthropoda > Insecta > Orthoptera > Acrididae > Schistocerca > Schistocerca gregaria. The sequence continues at coordinate 15,760,428 of NW_026061795.1, read as the reverse complement.
CTAGCAGCCGAGTTGCAGGGAAGAATGTGAAAAGTGTTCATATGTAGTAAAAACCTGAGAAATCCGTCCGTTTTAGTCATTTGTTATGGAATCGACTTAAAGCCAGATCGTCACATTGCCGCTCATCTCTCTGAAACGGTTGTACTTATCGTCTGCAAAGCTATGTCGCGTGCTGCGGTATGCGGAGGCACAAAAACCACCATAGTAGAACACAGATGAAGCTTCTAAGTTGATGTAATAACCAGTAAGAAGTAGTACAATTCAAGTTATAGGTATCGATTATTGACTTTTTAGCTGGCTTTGGTGCCTTGGACATGAGCTAGGACCTTAAGATTCTGCATGAAAGGAGGACTAGCAGCCGAGTTGTACGGGAGAATGTGAAAAGAGTTCATATGTAGTAGAAACCTGAGAAATCCGTCCGTTTTCATCATTTGTTATCGTATCGACTTAAAACCAGATCGTCACATTGGCCGCTCTTCTCTCTGAAACGGTTGTACTTATCGTCTGCAAAGCTATGTCGCGTGCTGCGGTATGCGGAGACACAAAAAGCACCATAGTGGAACACAGGTGAAGCTTCTACATTGATGTAATAGCCAGTCAGATGTAGTACATTTCAAGTTTTAGGTATCGATTATTGACTTTTTAGCTGGCTTTGGTGCCTTGGATGTGAGCTAGGACCTTAAGATTCTGCATGAAAGGGGGACTAGCAGCCGAGTTGCACGGGAGAATGTGAAAAGTGTTCATATGTAGTAAAAACCTGAGAAACCCGTCCGTTTTCGTCATTTGTTATCGAATCGACTTAAAGCCAGGTCGTCACATTGGCCGCTCTTCTCTCAGAAACGGTTGTACTTATCGTCTGAAAGCTATGTCGCGTGCTGCGGTATGTGGGGACACTAAAAGCACCATAGTAGAACACAGATGAAGCTTCTAAGATGATGTAATAGCCAGTAAGAATTAATACAATACCAGTTTTAGGTATCGATTATTGACTTTTCAGCTGGCTTTGGTGCCTTGGACATGAGCTAGGACCTTAAGATTCTGCATGAAAGGAGGACTAGCAGCCGAGTTGCATGTTAGAATATGAAAAGTGTTCATATGTAGTAAAAACCTGAGAAATCCGTCGGTTTTCGTCATTTGTTATCGAATCGACTTAAAGCCAGGTCGTCACATTGGCCGTTCTTCAATCTGAAACGGTTGTACATATCGTCTGCAAAGCTATGTCGCGTGCTGCGGTATGCGGAGACACTAAAATCACCATAGTAGAACACAGATGAAGCTTCTAAGTAGATGTAATAGCCAGTAAGAAGTAGTACAATTCAAGTTTTGGGCATCGATTATTGACTTTTAGCTGGCTATGGTGCCTTGGACATGAGCTCCGACCTTAAGATTCTGCATCAAGGGAGGACTAGCAGCCGAGTTGCACGGGAGAATATGAAAAGTGTTCATATGTAGTAAAAACCTGTGAAATCCATCCGTTTTCGTCATTTGTTATCGAATCGACTTAAAGCCAGATCGTCACATTGGCCGCTCTTCTCTCTGAAACGGTTGTACTTATCGTCTGCAAACCTATGTCGCGTGCTGCGGTATGTGAAGACTCTAAAAGCACCATAGTAGAACACAGAAGAAGCTTCTAAGTTGATGTAATAGCCAGTAAGAAGTAGTACAATTCAAGTTTTAGGTATCGATTATTGACTTTTTATCTGGCTTTGGTGCCTTGGACATGAGCTAGGAGCTTAAGATTCTGCATGAAACGAGGACCAGCAGCGGAGTTCCACGGTAGAATGTGAAAAGTGTTCATATGTAGGAAAAACCTGAGAAATCCGTTCGTTATCGTCATTTGTCTTCGAATCGACTTCAAGCCAGATCGTCACATTGGCTGCTCTTCTCTCTGAAACGGTTGTACTTATCGTCTGCAAAGCTATGTCGCGTGCTGCGATATGCGGAGACACTAAGATCACCATAGTAGGACACAGATGAAGCTTCTAAGTTGATGTAATAGCCAGTAAGAAGTAGTACAATTCAAGTTTTAGGTATCGATTATTGACATTTTAGCTGGCTTTGGTGCCTTGGACATGAGCTAGGACCTTAAGATTCAGTATGAAAGGAGGACTAGCAGCCGCGTTGCATGGGAGAATGTGAAAAGTGTTCATATGTAGTAAAAACCTGAGAAATCCGTCCGTTTTTGTCATTTGGTATGGAATCAACTTAAAGCCAGATCGTCACATTGGCCGCTCTTCTCTCTGAAACGGTTGTACTTATCGTCTGCAAAACTATGTCGCGTGCTGCGTTATGCGGAGACACTAAAAGCACCATAGTAGAACACAGATGAAGCTTCTAAGTTGATGTAATAGCCATTAAGAAGTAGTACAATTCAAGTTTTAGGTTCTGATTATTTACTTTTTAGCCGGCTTTGGTGCCTTGGACATGAGCTGGGACCTTAAGATTCTGCATGAAAGGAGGATTAGCAGGCGAGTTGTACGGGAGAAAGTGAGAAGTGTTCATATGTAGTAAAAACCTGAGAAATCCGTCCGTTTTCGTCATTTGTTATCGAATCGAATTAAGGCCAGATCGTCACATTGGCCACTCTTCTCTCTGAAACGGTTGTACTTATCGTCTGCAAAGCTATGTCGCGTGCTGCGGTATGTGAAGACTCTAAAAGCACCATAGTAGAACACAGAAGAAGCTTCTAAGTTGATGTAATAGCCAGTAAGAAGTAGTACAACTCAAGTTTTAGGTATCGATTATTTACTTTTTAGCTGGCTTTGGTGCCTTTTACATGAGCTAGGACCTTAAGATTCTGCATGATATCAGGACTAGCAGCCGAGTTGCACGGGAGAATATGAAAAGTGTTCATATGTAGTAAAAACCTGTGAAATCCATCCGTTTTCGTCATTTGTTATCGAATCGACTTAAAGCCAGAATGTCACATCGGCCGCTCTTCTCTCTGAAACGGTTGTACATATCGTCTGCAAAGCAATGTCGCATGCTGCGGTATGCGGAGACACTAAAAGCACCATAGTAGAACACAGATGAAGCTTCTAAATTGATGTAATAGCCAGTAAGAAGTAGTACAATTCAAGTTTTACGTATCGATTATTGACTTTTTAGCTGGCTTTGGTGCCTTGGACATAAGCTAGGACCTTAAGATTCTGCATGAAAGGAGGACTAGCAGCCGAGTTGCACTGGAGAATGTGAAAAGTGTTCATATGTAGTAAAAACCTGAGAAATCCGTTCGTTATCGTCATTTGTCTTCGAATCGACTTCAAGCCAGATCGTCACATTGGCTGCTCTTCTCTCTGAAACGGTTGTACTTATCGTCTGCAAAGCTATGTCGCGTGCTGCGATATGCGGAGACACTAAGATCACCATAGTAGGACACAGATGAAGCTTCTAAGTTGATGTAATAGCCAGTAAGAAGTAGTACAATTCAAGTTTTAGGTATCGATTATTGACATTTTAGCTGGCTTTGGTGCCTTGGACATGAGCTAGGACCTTAAGATTCAGTATGAAAGGAGGACTAGCAGCCGCGTTGCATGGGAGAATGTGAAAAGTGTTCATATGTAGTAAAAACCTGAGAAATCCGTCCGTTTTTGTCATTTGGTATGGAATCAACTTAAAGCCAGATCGTCACATTGGCCGCTCTTCTCTCTGAAACGGTTGTACTTATCGTCTGCAAAACTATGTCGCGTGCTGCGTTATGCGGAGACACTAAAAGCACCATAGTAGAACACAGATGAAGCTTCTAAGTTGATGTAATAGCCATTAAGAAGTAGTACAATTCAAGTTTTAGGTTCTGATTATTTACTTTTTAGCTGGCTTTGGTGCCTTGGACATGAGCTGGGACCTTAAGATTCTGCATGAAAGGAGGATTAGCAGGCGAGTTGTACGGGAGAAAGTGAGAAGTGTTCATATGTAGTAAAAACCTGAGAAATCCGTCCGTTTTCGTCATTTGTTATCGAATCGAATTAAGGCCAGATCGTCACATTGGCCACTCTTCTCTCTGAAACGGTTGTACTTATCGTCTGCAAAGCTATGTCGCGTGCTGCGGTATGCAGAGACACTAAAAGCACCATAGTAGAACACAGATGAAGCTTCTAAGTTGATGTAATAGCCAGTAAGAAGTAGTACAATTCAAGTTTTAGGTATCGATTATTGACATTTTAGCTGGCTTTGGTGCCTTGGACATGAGCTAGGACCTTAAGATTCTGCATGAAAGGATGACTAGCAGCCGAGTTACACGAAAGAATGTGAAAGGTGTTCATATGTAGTAAAAATCTGAGAAATACGTCCGTTTTCGTCATTTGTTATCGAATCGACTTAAAGCCAGATCGTCACATTGGCCGCTTTTCTCTCTGAAACGGTTGTACTTATCGTCTTCAAAGCTATGCCGCGTGCTGCGTTATGCGGAGACACTAAAGTCAGCATAGTGGAACACAGATGAAGCTTCTAAGTTGTGTAATAGCCAGTAAGAAGTTGTACAATTCAAGTTTTAGGTATCGATTATTGACTTTTTAGCTGGCTTTGATGCCTTGGACATGAGCTAGGACCTTAAGAATCTGCATGAAAGGAGGACTAGCAGCCGAGTTGCAGGGAAGAATGTGAAAAGTGTTCATATGTAGTAAAAACCTGAGAAATCCGTCCGTTTTAGTCATTTGTTATGGAATCGACTTAAAGCCAGATCGTCACATTGCCGCTCATCTCTCTGAAACGGTTGTACTTATCGTCTGCAAAGCTATGTCGCGTGCTGCGGTATGCGGAGGCACAAAAACCACCATAGTAGAACACAGATGAAGCTTCTAAGTTGATGTAATAACCAGTAAGAAGTAGTACAATTCAAGTTATAGGTATCGATTATTGACTTTTTAGCTGGCTTTGGTGCCTTGGACATGAGCTAGGACCTTAAGATTCTGCATGAAAGGAGGACTAGCAGCCGAGTTGAACGGGAGAATGTGAAAAGAGTTCATATGTAGTAGAAACCTGAGAAATCCGTCCGTTTTCATCATTTGTTATCGTATCGACTTAAAACCAGATCGTCACATTGGCCGCTCTTCTCTCTGAAACGGTTGTACTTATCGTCTGCAAAGCTATGTCGCGTGCTGCGGTATGCGGAGACACAAAAAGCATCATAGTGGAACACAGGTGAAGCTTCTACATTGATGTAATAGCCAGTCAGATGTAGTACATTTCAAGTTTTAGGTATCGATTATTGACTTTTTAGCTGGCTTTGGTGCCTTGGATGTGAGCTAGGACCTTAAGATTCTGCATGAAAGGGGGACTAGCAGCCGAGTTGCACGGGAGAATGTGAAAAGTGTTCATATGTAGTAAAAACCTGAGAAACCCGTCCGTTTTCGTCATTTGTTATCGAATCGACTTAAAGCCAGGTCGTCACATTGGCCGCTCTTCTCTCAGAAACGGTTGTACTTATCGTCTGAAAGCTATGTCGCGTGCTGCGGTATGTGGGGACACTAAAAGCACCATAGTAGAACACAGATGAAGCTTCTAAGATGATGTAATAGCCAGTAAGAATTAATACAATACCAGTTTTAGGTATCGATTATTGACTTTTTAGCTGGCTTTGGTGCCTTGGACATGAGCTAGGACCTTAAGATTCTGCATGAAAGGAGGACTAGCAGCCGAGTTGCATGTTAGAATATGAAAAGTGTTCATATGTAGTAAAAACCTGAGAAATCCGTCCGTTTTCGTCATTTGTTATCGAATCGACTTAAAGCCAGGTCGTCACATTGGCCGTTCTTCAATCTGAAACGGTTGTACATATCGTCTGCAAAGCTATGTCGCGTGCTGCGGTATGCGGAGACACTAAAATCACCATAGTAGAACACAGATGAAGCTTCTAAGTAGATGTAATAGCCAGTAAGAAGTAGTACAATTCAAGTTTTGGGCATCGATTATTGACTTTTAGCTGGCTATGGTGCCTTGGACATGAGCTACGACCTTAAGATTCTGCATCAAGGGAGGACTAGCAGCCGAGTTGCACGGGAGAATATGAAAAGTGTTCATATGTAGTAAAAACCTGTGAAATCCATCCGTTTTCGTCATTTGTTATCGAATCGACTTAAAGCCAGATCGTCACATTGGCCGCTCTTCTCTCTGAAACGGTTGTACTTATCGTCTGCAAACCTATGTCGCGTGCTGCGGTATGTGAAGACTCTAAAAGCACCATAGTAGAACACAGAAGAAGCTTCTAAGTTGATGTAATAGCCAGTAAGAAGTAGTACAATTCAAGTTTTAGGTATCGATTATTGACTTTTTATCTGGCTTTGGTGCCTTGGACATGAGCTAGGAGCTTAAGATTCTGCATGAAACGAGGACCAGCAGCGGAGTTCCACGGTAGAATGTGAAAAGTGTTCATATGTAGGAAAAACCTGAGAAATGCGTTCGTTTTCGACATTTGTTATCGAATCGACTTAAAGCCAGATCGTCACATTGGCCGCTCTTCTCTCTGAAATGGTTGTACTTATCGTCTGCAAAGCTATGTCGCGTGCTGCGGTATGCGGCGACACTAAAAGCACCATAGTAGAACACAGATCAAGCTTCTAAGTTGATGTAATAGCCAGTAAGAAGTAGTACAATTCAAGTTTTAGGTATCGATTATTGACATTTTAGCTGGCTTTGGTGCCTTGGACATGAGCTAGGACCTTAAGATTCTGCATGAAAGGAGGATTAGCAGCCGAGTTGCACGGGAGAATGTGAAAAGTGTTCATATGTAGTAAAAACCTGACAAATCCGTCCGTTTTCGTCATTTGTTATGGAATCGACTTCAAGCCAGATCGTCACATTGCCGCTCTTCTCTCTGAAACGGTTGTACTTATCGTCTGCAAAGCTATGTCGCGTGTTGCGGTATGCGGAGTCACTAAAATCACCATAGTATAACACAAATGAAGCTTCTAAGTTGATGTAATAGCCAGTAAGAAGTAGTACAATTCAAGTTTTAGGTATCAATTATTGCCTTTTTGCTGGCTTTGATGCCTTGGACGTGAGCTAGAACCTTAAGATTCTGCATGAAAGGAGGACTAGCAGCCGAGTTGCACGGGAGAATGTGAAAAGTGTTCATATGTAGTAAAAACCTTAGAAATTCGTCCGTTTTCGTCAATTTGTTATCGAATCGACTTAAAGCCAGATCGTCACATTGGCCGCTCTTCTCTCTGAAACGGTTGTACTTATCGTCTGCAAAGCTATGTCGCGTGCTGCGTTATGCGGAGACACTAAAATCACCACAGTGGAACACAGATGAAGCTTCTAAGTTGATGTAATAGCCAGTAAGAAGTAGTACAATTCAAGTTTTAGGTATCGACTATTGACATTATAGCTGGCTTTGATGCCTTGGACATGAGCTAGGACCTTAAGATTCAGTATGAAAGGAGGACTAGCAGCCGCGTTGCATGGGAGAATGTGAAAAGTGTTCATATGTAGTAAAAACCTGAGAAATCCGTCCGTTTTTGTCATTTGGTATGGAATCAACTTAAAGCCAGATCGTCACATTGGCCGCTCTTCTCTCTGAAACGGTTGTACTTATCGTCTGCAAAACTATGTCGCGTGCTGCGTTATGCGGAGACACTAAAAGCACCATAGTAGAACACAGATGAAGCTTCTAAGTTGATGTAATAGCCATTAAGAAGTAGTACAATTCAAGTTTTAGGTTCTGATTATTTACTTTTTAGCTGGCTTTGGTGCCTTGGACATGAGCTGGGACCTTAAGATTCTGCATGAAAGGAGGATTAGCAGGCGAGTTGTACGGGAGAAAGTGAGAAGTGTTCATATGTAGTAAAAACCTGAGAAATCCGTCCGTTTTCGTCATTTGTTATCGAATCGAATTAAGGCCAGATCGTCACATTGGCCACTCTTCTCTCTGAAACGGTTGTACTTATCGTCTGCAAAGCTATGTCGCGTGCTGCGGTATGCGGAGACACTAAAAGCACCATAGTAGAACACAGATGAAGCTTCTAAGTTGATGTAATAGCCAGTAAGAAGTAGTACAATTCAAGTTTTAGGTATCGATTATTGACATTTTAGCTGGCTTTGGTGCCTTGGACATGAGCTAGGACCTTAAGATTCTGCATGAAAGGATGACTAGCAGCCGAGTTACACGAAAGAATGTGAAAGGTGTTCATATGTAGTAAAAATCTGAGAAATACGTCCGTTTTCGTCATTTGTTATCGAATCGACTTAAAGCCAGATCGTCACATTGGCCGCTTTTCTCTCTGAAACGGTTGTACTTATCGTCTTCAAAGCTATGCCGCGTGCTGCGTTATGCGGAGACACTAAAGTCAGCATAGTGGAACACAGATGAAGCTTCTAAGTTGTGTAATAGCCAGTAAGAAGTTGTACAATTCAAGTTTTAGGTATCGATTATTGACTTTTTAGCTGGCTTTGGTGCCTTGGACGTGAGCTAGAACCTTAAGATTCTGCATGAAAGGAGGACTAGCAGCCGAGTAGCACGGGAGAATGTTAAAAGTGTTCATATGTAGTAAAAACCTGAGAAATCCGTCCGTTTTCGTCATTTGTTATGGAATCGACTTAAAGCCAGATCGTCACATTGCCGCTCTTCTCTCTGAAACGGTTGTACTTATCGTCTGCAAACCTATGTCGCGTGCTGCGGTATGTGGAGACACTAAAAGCATCATAGTAGAACACAGATGAAGCTTCTAAGTTGATGTAATAGCCAGTAAGAATTAGTACGATTCAAGTTTTAGGTATCGATTATTGACTTTTTAGCTGGCTTTGGTGCCTTGGACATGAGCTAGGACCATAAGATTCTGCATGAAAGGAGGACCAGCAGCGGAGTTCCACGGGAGAATGTGAAAAGTGTTCATATGTAGTAAAACCTGAGAAATCCGTCCGTTTTCGTCATTTGTTATCGAATCGACTTAAAGCCAGATCGTCACATAGGCCGCTCTTCTCTCTGAAACGGTTGTACTTATCGTCTGCAAAGCTATGTCGCGTGCTGCGGTATGCGAAGACACTAAAAGCACCATAGTAGAACACAGATGAAGCTTCTAAGTTGATGTAATAGCCAGTAAGAAGTAGTACAATTCAAGTTTTAGGTATCGATTATTGACATTTTAGCTGGCTTTGGTGCCTTGGACATAAGCTAGGACCTTAAGATTCTGCATGAAAGGAGGATTAGCAGCCGAGTTGTACGGGAGAATGTGAAAAGTGTTCATATGTAGTAAAAACCTGAGAAATCCGTCCGATTTCGTCATTTGTTAAGGAATCGACTTAAAGCCAGATCGACACATTGCCGCTCTTCTCTCTGAAACGGTTGTACTTATCGTCTGCAAAGCTATGTCACGTGCTGCGTTATGCGGAGACACTAAAAGCACCATAGTAGAACACAGATGAAGCTTCTAAGTTGATGTAATAGCCAGTAAGAAGTAGTACAATTCAAGTTTTAGGTTCTCATTAATTACTTTTTAGCTGGCTTTGGTGCCTGGGACATGAGCTAGGACCTTAAGATACTGCATGAAAGGAGGACTAGCAGCCGAGTTGCACCGGACAATATGAAAAGTGTTCATATGTAGTAAAAACCTGAGAAATCCGTCCGTTTTCGTCATTTGTTATCGAATCGCCTTAAAGCCAGATCTTCACTTGGCCGCTCTTCTCTCTGAAACGGTTGTACTTATCGTCTGAAAGCTATGTCGCGTGCTGCGGTATGTGGGGACACTAAAAGCACCATAGTAGAACACAGATGAAGCTTCTAAGATGATGTAATTGCCAGTAAGAATTAATACAATACCAGTTTTAGGTATCGATTATTGACTTTTTAGCTGGCTTTGGTGCCTTGGACATGAGCTAGGACCTTAAGATTCTGCATGAAAGGAGGACTAGCAGCCGAGTTGCATGTTAGAATATGAAAAGTGTTCATATGTAGTAAAAACCTGAGAAATCCGTCCGTTTTCGTCATTTGTTATCGAATCGACTTAAAGCCAGGTCGTCACATTGGCCGTTCTTCAATCTGAAACGGTTGTACATATCGTCTGCAAAGCTATGTCGCGTGCTGCGGTATGCGGAGACACTAAAATCACCATAGTAGAACACAGATGAAGCTTCTAAGTAGATGTAATAGCCAGTAAGAAGTAGTACAATTCAAGTTTTAGGCATCGATTATTGACTTTTAGCTGGCTTTGGTGCCTTGGACATGAGCTACAACCTTAAGATTCAGCATCAAAGGAGGACTAGCAGCCGAGTTGCACATGAGAATGTGAAAAGTGTTCATATGTAGTAAAAACCTGTGAAATCCATCCGTTTTCGTCATTTGTTATCGAATCGACTTAAAGCCAGATCGTCACATTGGCCGCTCTTCTCTCTGAAACGGTTGTACTTATCGTCTGCAAAGCTATGTCGCGTGCTGCGGTATGTGAAGACTCTAAAAGCACCATAGTAGAACACAGAAGAAGCTTCTAAGTTGATGTAATAGCCAGTAAGAAGTAGTACAACTCAAGTTTTAGGTATCGATTATTTACTTTTTAGCTGGCTTTGGTGCCTTTTACATGAGCTAGGACCTTAAGATTCTGCATGAAATCAGGACTAGCAGCCGAATTGCACGGGAGATTGTGAAAAGTGTTCATATGTAGTAAAAACCTGAGAAATCCGTCCGTTTTCGTCATTTGTTATGGAATCGACGTGAAGCCAGAACGTCACATCGGCCGCTTTTCTCTCTGAAACGGTTGTACATATCGTCTGCAAAGCTATGTCGCATGCTGCGGTATGCGGAGACACTAAAAGCACCATAGTAGAACACAGATGAAGCTTCTAAATTGATGTAATAGCCAGTAAGAAGTAGTACAATTTAAGTTTTACGTATCGATTATTGACTTTTTAGCTGGCTTTGGTGCCTTGGAAATGAGCTAGGACCTTAAGATTCTGCATGAAAGGAGGACTAGCAGCCGAGTTGCACGGGAGAATGTGAAAAGTGTTCATATGTAGTAAAAACCAGAGAAATCCGTTCGATATCCTCATATGTCTTCGAATCGACTTCAAGCCAGATCGTCACATTGGCTGCTCTTCTCTCTGAAACGGTTGTACTTATCGTCTGCAAAGCTATGTCGCGTGCTGCGATATGCGGAGACACTAAGATCACCATAGTAGGACACAGATGAAGCTTCTAAGTTGATGTAATAGCCAGTAAGAAGTAGTACAATTCAAGTTTTAGGTATCGATTATTGACTTTTAGCTGGATTTGGTGCCTTGGACATGAGCTAGGACCATAAGATTCTGCATGAAAGGAGGACTAGCAGCCGAAGTGCATGGGATAATGTAAAAAGTGTTCATATGTAGTAAAAACCTGAGAAATCCGTCCGTTTTCGTCATTTGTTATCGAATCAACTTAAAGCCAGGTCGTCACATTGGCCGCTCTTCTCTCAGAAACGGTTATACTTATCGTCCGAATGCTATGTCGCGTGCTGCGGTATGCGGAGACACTAAAAGCACCATAGTAGAACACAGATGAAGCTTCTAAAATGATGTAATAGCCAGTAAGAATTAATACAATACCAGTTTTAGGTATCGATTATTGACTTTTTAGCTGGCTTTGGTGCCTTGGACATGAGCTAGGACCTTAAGATTCTGCATGAAAATAGGACTAGCAGCCGAATTGCATGGGATAATGTGAAAAATGTTCATATGTAGTAAAAACCTGAGAAATCCGTTCGTTATCGCCATATATTACCGAATCGACTTAAAGCCGGATCGTCACATTGGCCGCTCTTCTCTCTGATACGGCTGTACTTATCGTCTGAAAGCTATGTCGCGTGCTGCGGTATGCGGAGACACTAAAAGCACCATAGTAGAACACAGATGAAGCTTCTAAGTTGATGTAATAGCCAGTAAGAAGTAGTACAATTCAAGTTTTAGGTATCGATTATTGACGTTTTAGCTGGCTTTCGTGACTTGGACATGAGCTAGGACCTTAAGATTCTGCATGAAAGGAGGACTAGCAGCCGAGCTGCACGTTAGGATATGAAAAGTTTTCATATGTAGTACAAACCTGAGAAATCCGTCCATTTTCGTCATTTGTTATCGAATCGACTTAAAGCCGGATCGTCACATTGGCCACTCTTCTCTCTGAAACGGTTGTACTTATCATCTGCAAAGCTATGTCGCGTGCTGCGGTATGCGGAGACACCAAAATAACCATAGTAGAACACAGATGAAGCTTCTAAGTTGATGTAATAGCCAGTAAGAAGTAGTACAATTCAAGTTTTAATCATCGATTATTGACTTTTAGCTGGCTTTGGTGCCTTGGACATGAGCTAGGACCTTATGATTAAGCATGAAAGGAGGACTAGCAGCCGAGTTGCACGGGAGAATGTGAAAAGTGTTCATATGTAGTAAAAACCTGAGAAATCCGTCCGTTTTCGTCATTTGTGATCGAATCGACTTAAAGCCAGATCGTCACATTGGCCGCTCTTCTCTCTGAAACGGTTGTACTTATCGTCTGCAAAGCTATGTCGCGTGCTGCGGTATGCGGAGACACTAAAAGCACCATAGTAGAACACAGAAGAAGCTTCTACTATGATGTAATAGAGAGTAAGAAGTAGTACAATTCAAGTTTTAGGTATCGATTATTGACTTTTTAGCTGGCTTTGGTGCCTTGGACATGAGCTATGACCTTACGAATCTGCATGAGAGGAGGACTAGCAGAAAAGTTGCACGGGAGAATGTGAAATGTGTTAATATGTAGTTTTAACCTGAGAAATCCGTCCGTTTTCGTCTTTTGTTATCGAATCGACTTAAAGCCAGATCGTCACATTGTCCGCCCTTCTCTCTGAAACGGTTGTACTTATCGTCTGCAAAGCTATGTCGTGTGCTACGGTATGCGGGGACACTAAAATACCATAGTAAAACACGGATGAAGCTTCTAAGTTGATGTAACAGCCAGTAAGAAGTAGTACAATTCAAGTTTTACTTATCGATTATTGACTTTCAGCTGGCTTTGGTGCCTTGGACATGAGCTAGGACCTTAAGATTCTGCATGAAAGGAGGAATAGCAGCCGAGTTGCACGGGAGGATGTGAAAAGTTTTCATATGTAGTAAAAACCTGAGAAATCCGTCCTTTTACGTAATATGTAATCGAATAGACTTAAAACCGGATCGTGACATTAGCCGCTCTTCTCTCTGAATCGGTTGTACTTATCGTCTGCAAAGCTATGTCGCGTGCTGCGGTATGCGGAGACACTAAAATCACCATAGTAGAACACAGATGAAGCTTCTAACTTGATATAATAGCTAGTAAGAAGTAGTACAATTGGAATTTTAGATAACGATTATTGACTTTTTAGCTGGCTTTGGTGCCTTGGACATGAGCTAGGACCTTAAGATTCTGCATGAAAGGAGGACTAGCAGCCGAGTAGCACGGGACAATGTGAAAAGTGTTCATATGTAGTAAAAACCTGAGAAGTCCGTCCGTTTTGTCATTTGTTATCGAATCGACTTAAAGCCAGATCGTCACATTGGCCGCTCTTCTCTCTGAAACGGTTGTACTTATCGTCTGAAAGCTATGTCGCGTGCTGCGGTATGCGGAGACACTAAAAGCACCATAGTAGAACACAGATGAAGCTTCCAAGTTGATGTAATAGCCAGTAAGAATTAGTACAATACCAGTTTTGTGTATCGATTATTGACTTATAGCTGGCTTTGGTGACTTGGACATGAGCTAGGACCTTAAGATTCTGCATGAAAGGACGGTTAGCAGCCGAGTTGCATGGGAGAATGTGAAAAGTGTTCATATGTTGTAAAAACCTGAGAAATCCGTTCGTTATAGTCATATATTACCGAATCGACTTAAAGCCGGATCGTCACATTGGCCGGTCTTCTCTCTGAAACGGTTGTACTTATCGTCTGCAAAGCTATGTCGAGTGCTGCGGTATGTGGAGACACTAAAATCACCATAGTAGAACACAGATGAAGCTTCTAAGTTGATGTTATAGCCAGTAAGAGGTAGTACAATTCAAGTTTTAGGTATCGATTACTGACGTTTTAGCTGGCTTTCGTGACTTGGACATGATCTAGGATCTTAAGATTCTGCATGAAAGGAGGACTAGCAGCTGACTTGCCTGGGAGAATATGAAAAGTGTTCATATGTAGTAAAAACCTGAGAAATCCTTCCGTTTTCGTCATTTGTTATCGAATCGACCTAAAGCCAGATCGTGACTTCGGCCGCCCTTCTCTCTGAAACGTTTGCACTTATCGTCTGCAAAGCTATGTCGCGTGCTGCAGTATGCGGAGACACTAAAAGCAGCATAGTAGAACACAGATGAAGCTTCTAAGTTGATGTAATAGCTAGTAAGAAGAAGTACAATTGAAATTTTAGATATCGATTATTGACTTTTTAGCTGGCTTTGGTGCCTTGGACATGAGCTAGGACCTTAAGATTCTGCATGAAAGGAGGACTAGCAGCCGAGCTGCACGTTAGGATGTGAAAAGTTTTCATATGTAGTAAAAACCTGAGAAATCCGTCCATTTTCGTCATTTGTTATCGAATCGACTTAAAGCCGGATCGTCACATTGGCCACTCTTCTCTCTGAAACGGTTGTACTTATCGTCTGCAAAGCTATGTCGCGTGCTGCGGTATGTGGAGACACTAAAAGCACCATAGTAGAACACAGATGAAGCTTCTAAGTTGATGTAACAGCTAGTAAGACGTAGTACAATTTAAATTTTAGATATCGATTATTGACTTTTTAGTTGGCTTTGGTGCCTTGGACATGAGCTAGGACCTTAAGAATCTGCATGAAAGGGGGACTAGCAGCCGAGTTGCAAGGGAGAATGTGAAAAGTGTTCATATGTAGTCAAAACCTGAGAAACCCGTCCGTTTTCGTCATTTGTTATCGAATCGACTTAAAGCCAGATCGTCACATTGGCCGCTCTTCTCTCCGAAACGGTTGTACTTATCGTCTGAAAGGTATGTCGCGTGCTGCGGTATGCAGAGACACTAAAAGGACCATAGTAGAACACAGATGAAGCTTCTAAGATGATGTAATAGCCAGTAAGAATTAGTACAATACCAGGTTTAGGTATCGATTATTGACTTTTTAGCTGGCTTTGGTGCCTTGGACATGAGCTAGGACCTTAAGATTCTGCATGAAAGCAGGGCTAGCAGCCGAATTGCACGGGAGAATGTGAAAAGTGTTCATATGTAGTAAAAACCTGAGAAATCCGTCCGTTTTCGTTGTTTGTTATCGAATCGACTTAAAGCCTGATCGTCACATTGGGCGCTCTTCTCTCTGAAACGGTTGCACTTATCGTCTGCAAAGCTATGTCGCGTGCTGCAGTATGCGGAGACACTAAAAGCAGCATAGTTGAACACAGATGAAGCTTCTAAGTTGATGTAATAGCTAGTAAGAAGTAGTACAATTGAAATTTTAGATATCGATTATTGACTTTTTAGCTGGCTTTGGTGCCTTGGACATGAGCTAGGACCTTAAGATTCTGCATGAAAGGAGGACTAGCAGCCGAGTTGCACGGGAGAAAGTGAAAAGTGTTCATATGTAGTAAAAACCTGAGAAATCCGTACGTTTACGTCATTGGTTATCGAATCGTCTTAAAGCCAGATCGTCACATTGGCCGCTCTTCTCTCTGAAACGGTTGTACTTATCGTCTGCAAAGCTATGTCGAGTGCTGCGGTATGTGGAGACACTAAAATCACCATAGTAGAACACATATGAAGCTTCTAAGTTGATGTAATAGCCAGTAAGAGGTAGTACAATTCAAGTTTTAGGTAGCGATTATTGACGTTTTAGCTGGCTTTCGTGACTTGGACATGAGCTAGGATCTTAAGATTCTGCATGAAAGGAGGACTAGCAGCTGACTTGCCCGGGAGAATATGAAAAGTGTTCATGTGTAGTAAAAACCTGAGAAATCCTTCCGTTTTCGTCGTTTGTTATCGAATCGACCTAAAGCCAGATCGTGACATTGGCCGCCTTCTCTCTGAAACGGTTGCACTTATCGTCTGCAAAGCTATGTCGCGTGCTGCAGTATGCGGAGACACTAAAAGCAGCATAGTAGAACACAGATGAAGCTTCTAAGTTGATGTAATAGCTAGTAAGAAGTAGTACAATTGAAATTTTAGATATCGATTATTGACTTTTTAGCTGGCTTTGGTGCCTTGGACATGAGCTAGGACCTTAAGATTCTGCATGAAAGGAGGACTAGCAACCGAGCTGCACGTTAGGATGTGAAAAGTTTTCATATGTAGTAAAAACCTGAGAAATCCGTCCATTTTCGTCATTTGTTATCGAATCGACTTAAAGCCGGATCGTCACATTGGCCACTCTTCTCTCTGAAACGGTTGTACTTATCGTCTGCAAAGCTATGTCGCGTGCTGCGGTATGCGGAGACACCAAAATAACCATAGTAGAACACAGATGAAGCTTCTAAGTTGATGTAATAGCCAGTAAGAAGTAGTACAATTCAAGATTTGGGCACCGATTATTGACTTTTTAGCTGGCTTTGGTGCCTTGGACATGAGCTAGGACCTTAAGAATCTGCATGAAAGGGGGACTAGCAGCCGAGTTGCACGGGAGAATGTGAAAAGTGTTCATATGTAATAAAAACCTGAGAAATCCGTTCGTTATCGTCATATATTACCGAATCGACTTATAGCTGGATCGTCACATTGGCCGGTCTTCTCTCTGAAACGGTTGTACTTATCGTCTGCAAAGCTATGTCGCGTGCTGCGGTATGTGGAGACACTAAAATAACCTTAGTAGGACACAGATGAAGCTTCTAAGTTGATGTAATAGCCAGTAAGAAGTAGTACAAGTCAAGTTTTAGGTATCGATTATTGACTTTTTAGCTGGCTTTGGTGCCTTGGACATGAGCTAGGACCCTAAGAATCTGCATGAGAGGGAGACTAGCAGAAAAGTCGCACGGGAGAATGTGAAATGTGCTCATATGTAGTATTAACCTGAGAAATCCGTCCGTTTTCGTCTTTTGTTATCGAGTCGACTAAAGGCCAGATCGTAACATTGTCCGCCCTTTTCCCTGAAACGCCTGTACTTATCGTCTGAAAGCTATGTCGCGTGCTGCGGTAAGTGGAGACACTAAAAGCACCATAGTAGAACACAGATGAAGCTTCTAAGTTGATGTAATTGCTAGTAAGAAGTAGTACAATTGAAATATTTAGATATCGATTATTGTTTTTTAGCTGGCTTTGGTGCCTTGGACATGAGCTATGTCCTTACGAATCTGCATGAGAGGAGGACTAGCAGAAAAGTTGCACGGGAGAATGTGAAAAGTGTTAATATGTAGTATTAACCTGAGAAATCCGTCCGTTTTCGTCTTTTGTTACCGAATCGACTTAAAGCCAGATCGTCACATTGGCCGTTCTTCTCTCTGAAACGGTTTTACTTATCGTCTGCAAAGCTATGTCGCGTGCTGCGGTATGTGGAGGCACTAAAAGAACCATAGTAGAACACAGATGAAGCTTCTAAGTTGATGTAATAGCTAGTAAGAAGTAGTACAATTTAAATTTTAGATATCGATTATTGACTTTTTAGCTGGCTTTGGTGCCTTGGACATGAGCTAGGACCTTAAGAATCTGCATGAAAGGGGGACTAGCAGCCGAGTTGCACGGGAGAATGTGAAAAGTGTTCATATGTAGTAAAAACCTGAGAAACCCGTCCGTTTTCGTCATTTGTTATCGAATTGACTTAAAGCCAGATCGTCACATTGGCCGCTCTTCTCTCCGAAACGGTTGTACTTATCGTCTGAAAGGTATGTCGCGTGCTGCGGTATGCAGAGACACTAAAAGGACCATAGTAGAACACAGATGAAGCTTCTAAGATGATGTAATAGCCAGTAAGAATTAGTACAATACCAGTTTTAGGTATCGATTATTGACTTTTTAGCTGGCTTTGGTGCCTTGGACATGAGCTAGGACCTTAAGATTCTGCATGAAAGCAGGACTAGCAGCCGAATTGCACGGGAGAATGTGAAAAGTGTTCATATGTAGTAAAAACCTGAGAAATCCGTCCGTTTTCGTCATTTGTTATCGAATCGACTTAAAGCCAGATCGTCACATTGGCCGCTCTTCTCTCTGAAACTGTTGTACTTATCGTCTGCAAAGCTATGTCGCGTGCTGCGGTATGCGGAGACACTAAAAGCACCATAGTAGAACACAGATGAAGCTTCTAAGATGATGTAATAGCCAGTAAGAATTAGTACAATACCACTTTTAGGTATCGATTATTAAGTGTTTAGCTGGCTTTGGTGCCTTGCACATGAGCTAGGACCTTAAGATTGTGCACGAAAGGAGGACTAGCAGCCGAATTGCACGGGAGATTGTGAAAAGTGTTCATATGTAGTAAAAACCTGAGAAATCCGTCCGTTTTCGTCATTTTTTATGGAATCGACTTAAAGCCAGGTCGTCACATTGGCATCTCTTCTCTCTGAAACGGTTGTACATATCGTCTGCAAAGCTATGTCGCGTGCTGCGGTATGTGGAGACACTAAAAGCACCATACTAGAACACAGATGAAGCTTCTATGTTGATGTCATAGCTAGTAAGAAGTAGTACAATTGAAATTCTAGATATCGATTATTGACTTTTTAGCTGCCTTTGGTGCCTTGGACATGAGCTAGGACCTTAAGATTCTGCATGAAAGGAGGACTAGCAGCCGAGTTGCACGGGAGAATGTGAAAAGTGTTCATATGTAGTAAAAACCTGTGAAATTCGTCCGTTTTCGTCATTTGTTATCGAATCGACTTAAAGCCAGATCGTCACATTTGCCGCTCTTCTCTCTGAAACGGTTGTACTTATCGTCTGCAAAGCTATGTCGCAGTGCTGCGGTATGTGGAGACTCTAAAAGCACCATAGCAGAACACAGATGAAGCTTCTAAGTTGATGTAATAGCCAGTAAGAAGTAGTACAACTCAAGTTTTAGGTATCGATTATTGACTTTTTAGCTGGCTTTGGTGCCTTGGACATGAGCTAGGACCATAAGACTCTGCATGAAAGGAGGAATAGCTGCCGAGTTGCACGGGAGAATGTGAAAAGTGTTCATATGTAGTAAAAACCTGAGAAATCCGTCCGTTTTCGTCTTTTGTTACCGAATCGACTTAAAGCCAGATCGTCACATTGGCCGTTCTTCTCTCTGAAACGGTTTTACTTATCGTCTGCAAAGCTATGTCGCGTGCTGCGGTATGTGGAGGCACTAAAAGAACCATAGTAGAACACAGATGAAGCTTCTAAGTTGATGTAATAGCTAGTAAGAAGTAGTACAATTTAAATTTTAGATATCGATTATTGACTTTTTAGCTGGCTTTGGTGCCTTGGACATGAGCTAGGACCTTAAGAATCTGCATGAAAGGGGGACTAGCAGCCGAGTTGCACGGGAGAATGTGAAAAGTGTTCATATGTAGTAAAAACCTGAGAAACCCGTCCGTTTTCGTCATTTGTTATCGAATTGACTTAAAGCCAGATCGTCACATTGGCCGCTCTTCTCTCCGAAACGGTTGTACTTATCGTCTGAAAGGTATGTCGCGTGCTGCGGTATGCAGAGACACTAAAAGGACCATAGTAGAACACAGATGAAGCTTCTAAGATGATGTAATAGCCAGTAAGAATTAGTACAATACCAGTTTTAGGTATCGATTATTGACTTTTTAGCTGGCTTTGGTGCCTTGGACATGAGCTAGGACCTTAAGATTCTGCATGAAAGCAGGACTAGCAGCCGAATTGCACGGGAGAATGTGAAAAGTGTTCATATGTAGTAAAAACCTGAGAAATCCGTCCGTTTTCGTCATTTGTTATCGAATCGACTTAAAGCCAGATCGTCACATTGGCCGCTCTTCTCTCTGAAACTGTTGTACTTATCGTCTGCAAAGCTATGTCGCGTGCTGCGGTATGCGGAGACACTAAAAGCACCATAGTAGAACACAGATGAAGCTTCTAAGATGATGTAATAGCCAGTAAGAATTAGTACAATACCACTTTTAGGTATCGATTATTAAGTGTTTAGCTGGCTTTGGTGCCTTGCACATGAGCTAGGACCTTAAGATTCTGCACGAAAGGAGGACTAGCAGCCGAATTGCACGGGAGATTGTGAAAAGTGTTCATATGTAGTAAAAACCTGAGAAATCCGTCCGTTTTCGTCATTTTTTATGGAATCGACTTAAAGCCAGGTCGTCACATTGGCATCTCTTCTCTCTGAAACGGTTGTACATATCGTCTGCAAAGCTATGTCGCGTGCTGCGGTATGTGGAGACACTAAAAGCACCATACTAGAACACAGATGAAGCTTCTATGTTGATGTCATAGCTAGTAAGAAGTAGTACAATTGAAATTCTAGATATCGATTATTGACTTTTTAGCTGCCTTTGGTGCCTTGGACATGAGCTAGGACCTTAAGATTCTGCATGAAAGGAGGACTAGCAGCCGAGTTGCACGGGAGAATGTGAAAAGTGTTCATATGTAGTAAAAACCTGTGAAATTCGTCCGTTTTCGTCATTTGTTATCGAATCGACTTAAAGCCAGATCGTCACATTTGCCGCTCTTCTCTCTGAAACGGTTGTACTTATCGTCTGCAAAGCTATGTCGCAGTGCTGCGGTATGTGGAGACTCTAAAAGCACCATAGCAGAACACAGATGAAGCTTCTAAGTTGATGTAATAGCCAGTAAGAAGTAGTACAACTCAAGTTTTAGGTATCGATTATTGACTTTTTAGCTGGCTTTGGTGCCTTGGACATGAGCTAGGACCATAAGACTCTGCATGAAAGGAGGAATAGCTGCCGAGTTGCACGGGAGAATGTGAAAAGTGTTCATATGTAGTAAAAACCTGAGAAATCCGTCCGTTTTCGTCATTTGTTATCGAATCGACTTAAAGCCAAATCATCACATTGGCCGCTCTTCTCTCTGAAACGGTTGTACTTATCGTCTGAAAGCTATGTCGCGTGCTGCGGTATGCGGAGACACTCAAAGAACCATAGCAGAACACAGATGAAGCTTCCTAGATGATGTAATAGCCAGTAAGAATTAGTACAACTCAAGTTTTAGGTATCGATTATTGACTTTTTAGCTGGCTTTGGTGCCTTGGACATGAGCTAGGAGCTTAAGATTCTGCATGAAAGGAGGACTAGCAGCCGAGATGCACGGGAGAATGTGAAAAGTGTTCATATGTAGTAAAAACCTGAGAAATCCGTTCGTTATCGTCATATATTATCGAATCGACTTCAAGCCAGATCGTCACATTGGCCGCTCTTCTCTCTGAAACGGTTGTACTTAACGTCTGCAAAGCTATGTCGCGTGCTGCGGTATGTGGAGACACTAAAATCACCATAGTAGGACACAGATGAAGCTTCTAAGTTGATGTAATAGCCAGTAAGAAGTAGTACAATTCAAGTTTTAGGTATCGATTATTGACTTTTTAGCTGGCTTTGGTGCCTTGGACATGAGCTAGGACATTAAGATTCTGCATGTAAGGAGGAGTAGCAGCCTAGTTGCACGGGAGATTGTGAAATGAGTTCATATGTAGTAATACCCTGAGAAATACGTCCGTTTTCGTCATTTGTTATCGATTCGACTTAAAGCCAGATCGTCACATGGGCCGCTCTTCTCTCTGAAACGGTTGTACTTATAGTCTGCAAAGCTATGTCGCGTGTTGCGGTATGCGGAGACACTAAAAGCACCATAGTAGAACACAGATGAAGCTTCTAAGTTGATGTAATAGCCAGTAACATCTAGTACAATTCCAGTTTTAGGTATCGATTATTGAATTTTTAGCTGGCTTTGGTGCCTTGGACATGAGCTAGGACCTTAAGATTCTGCATGAAAGGAGGACTAGCAGCCGAGTTGCACGGGAGAATGTGAAAAGTGTTCATATGTAGTAAAAAACCGAGAAATATGTACGTTTCCGTCATTGGTTATCGAATCGTCTTAAAGCCAGATCGTCACATTGGCCGCTCTTCTCTCTGAAACGGTTGTACTTATCGTCTGCAAAGCTATGTCGAGTGCTGCGGTGTGGAGACACTAAAAGCACCATAGTAGAACACAGATGAAGCTTCTAAGTTGATGTAATAGCCAGTAAGAGGTAGTACAATTCAAGTTTTAGGTATCGATTATTGACTTTTTATCTGGCTTTCGTGCCTTGGACATGAGCTAGGACCTTAAGATTCTGCATGAAAGGAGGACTAGCAGCTGACTTGCCTGGGAGAATATGAAAAGTGTTCATATGTAGTAAAAACCTGAGAAATCCTTCCGTTTTCGTCATTTGTTATCGAATCGACCTAAAGCCAGATCGTGACATTGGCCGCTCTTCTCTCTGAAACGGTTGTACTTATCGTCTGCAAAGCTATGTCTCGTGCTGCGGTACGTGGAGACACTAAAAGCACCATAGTGGAACACAGATGAAGCTTCTAAGCTGATGTAATAGCCAGTAAGAAGTAGTACAACTCAAGTTTTAGGTATCGATTATTGACTTATTAGCTGGCTTTGGTGCCTTGGACAAGAGCTAGGACCTTAAGATTCTGCATGAAAGGAGGACTAGCAGCCGAGCTGCACGGGAGGATGTGAAAAGTGTTCATATGTAGTAAAAACTTGAGAAATCCGTCCGCTTTCGTCATTTGTTATCGAACCGACTTAAAGCCAGATTGTCACATTGGCCGCTCTTCTCTCTGAAACGGTTGCACTTATCGTCTGCAAAGCTATGTCACATGCTGTGGTATGCAGAGACACTAAAATCACCATAGTAGGACACAGATGAAGCTTCTAAGTTGATGTAATAGCCAGTAAGAAGTGGTACAATTCCAGTTTTAGGTATCGATTATTGACTTTTAGCTGCCTTTGGTGACTTGGACATGAGCTAGGACCTTAAGAATCTGCATGAAAGGAGGACTAGCAGCCGAGTTGCATGGGAGAATGTGAAAAGTGTTCATATGTAGTAAAAACCTGAGAAATACGTCTGTTTTCGTCAGTTGTTATCTAATCGACTTAAAGACAGATCGTCACATTTGCCGCTCTTCTCTCTGAAACGGTTGTACTTATAGTCTGCAAAGCTA
Organism: Schistocerca gregaria; assembly: GCF_023897955.1. Taxonomy (NCBI): domain Eukaryota; kingdom Metazoa; phylum Arthropoda; class Insecta; order Orthoptera; family Acrididae; genus Schistocerca; species Schistocerca gregaria. Next base: position 15,737,415 of record NW_026061795.1, on the reverse strand, counting down.
TGTCGCGTGCTGCGGTATGCCGAGCCAGTGAAAGCACCATAGTAGAACACAGATGAAGCTTCTAAGTTCATGTAATAGCCAGTAAGCTGTAGTACAATTCAAGTTTTAGGTATCGATTATTGACTTTGTAGCTGGCTTTGGTGCCTTGCACATGAGCTAGGACCTTAAGATTCTGCATGAAAAGAGGACTAGCAGCCGAGTTGGACGGGAGAATGTGAAAAGTTTTCATATGTAGTAAAAACCTGAGAAATCCGTCCGTTTTCGTCATTTGTTATGGAATTGACTTAAAGCCAGATCGTCACATTGTCCGCTCTTCTCTCTGAATCGGTTGTACTTATCGTCTGCAAAGCCTTGTCGCGTGCTGCGGTATTCGGAGACACTAAAAGCACCATAGTAGAACACAGATGAAGCTTCTAAGTTAAATTAATAGCCAGTAAGAGGTAGTAAAACCCAAGTTTTAGGTATCGATTATTGACTTTTTAGCTCGCTTTGGTGCCTTGGACATGAGCTAGGACCTTAAGATTCTGCATGAAAGAAGGACTAGCAGCCGAGTTGCACGGGAGAATGTGAAAAGTGTTCATATGTAGTAAAAACCTGAGAAATACGTCTGTTTTCGTCAGTTGTTATCTAATCGACTTAAAGACAGATCGTCACATTTGCTGCTCTTCTCTCTGAAACGGTTGTACTTATCGACTGCAAAGCTATGTCGCGTGCTGCGGTATGCAGAGACACTAAAAGCACCATAGTAGAACACAGATGAAGCTTCTAAGTTGATGTAATAGCCAGTAAGATGTAGTACAATTCAAGTTTTAGGTATCGATTATTGACTTTGTAGCTGGCTTTGGGGCCTTGGACATGAGCTAGGACCTTAAGATTCTGCATGAAGGAAGGAATAGCAGCCGAGTTGTACGGGAGAATGTGAAAAGTGTTCGATTGTAGTAAAAACGTGAGAAATCCGTACGTTTTCGTCATTGGTTATCGATTCGTCTTAAAACCAGATCGTCACATTGGCTGCTCTTCTCTCTGAAACGGTTGTACTTATCGTCTGCAAAGCTATGTCGCGTGCTGCGGTATGTGGAGACACTAAGAGCACAATAGTAGAACACAGATGAAGCTTCTAAGTTGATGTAATAGCTAGTAAGAGGTAGTACAATTCAAGTTTTAGGTATCGATTATTGACTTTTTAGCTAGCTTTGGTGCCTTGGACATGAGCTAGGACCTTAAGATTCTGCTTGAAAGGAGGACTAGCAGCCAAGTTGCACGGGAGGATGTGAAAAGTTTTCATATGTAGTAAAAACCTGAGAAATCCGTCCATTTTCGTCATTTGTTATCGAATCGACTTAAAACCGGATCGTGACATTGGCCGCTCTTCTCTCTGAAACGGTTGTACTTATCGTCTGCAAAGCTATGTCGCGTGCTGCGGTATGCGGTGACACTAAAAGCACTATAGTAGAACACAGATGAAGCTTCTAAGTTGATGTAATAGCTAGTATGAAGTAGTACAATTGGAATTTTAGATATCGATTATTGACTTTTTAGCTGGCTTTGGTGCCTTGGACATGAGCTAGGACCTTAAGATTCTGCATGTAAGGAGGAGTAGCAGCCTAGTTGCACGGGAGAATGTGAAAAGTGTTCATATGTAGTAATACCCTGAGAAATACGTCCGTTTTCGTCATTTGTTATCGATTCGACTTAAAGCCAGATCGTCACATGGGCCGCTCTTCTCTCTGAAACGGTTGTACTTATAGTCTGCAAAGCTATGTCGCGTGTTGCGGTATGCGGAGACACTAAAAGCACCACAGTAGAACACAGATGAAGCTTCTAAGTTAATGTAATAGCCAGTAAGAAGTAGTAAAATTCAAGTTTTAGGTATCGATTATTGACTTTTTAGCTGGCTTTGGTGCCTTGCACATGAGCTAGGACCTTAAGATTCTGCATGAAAAGAGGACTAGCAGCCGAGTTGCACGGGAGAATGTGAAAAGTGTTCATATGTAGTAAAAACCTGAGAAATCCGTTCGTTATCGTCATTTGTTATCGAATCGACTTAAAGCCAGATCGTGACATTGGCCACTCTTCTCTCTGAAACGGTTGTACTTATCGTCTGCTAAGCTATGTCGCGTGCTGCGGTATGTGGAGACACTAAAAGCACCATAGTAGAACACAGATGAAGCTTCTAAGTTGATGTAATAGCTAGTAAGAAGTAGTACAATTGAAGTTTTAGATATCGATTATTGACATTTTAGCTGGCTTTGGTGCCTTGGACATGAGCTAGGACTTTAAGATTCTGCATGAAAGGAGGATTAGCAGCCGAATTGCACGGGAGAATGTGAAAAGTGTTCATATGTAGTAAAAACCCGAGAAATCCGTACGTTTACGTCATTGGTTATCGAATCGTCTTAAAGCCAGATCGTCACATTGGCCGCTCTTCTCTCTGAAACGCTTGTACTTATCGTCTGCAAAGCTATGTCGAGTGCTGCGGTATGTGGAGACACTAAAAGCACCATAGTAGACCACAGATGAAGCTTCTAAGTTGATGTAATAGCCAGTAAGAAGTAGTACAACTCAAGTTTTAGGTATCGATTATTGACTTTTTAGCTGGCTTCGGTGCCTTGGACATGAGCTAGGACCTTAAGATTCTGCATGAAAGGAGGACTAGCAGCCGAGCTGCACGGGAGGATGTGAAAAGTTTTCATATGTAGTAAAAACCTGAGAAATACGTCTGTTTTCGTCAGTTGTTATCGAATCGACTTAAAGACAGATCGTCACATTTGCCGCTCTTCTCTCTGAAACGGTTGTACTTGTAGTCTGCAAAGCTATGTCGTGTGCTGCGGTATGCAGAGCCAGTAAAAGCACCATAGTAGAACACAGATGAAGCTTCTAAGTTGATGTAATAGCCAGTAAGATGTAGTACAATTCAAGTTTTAGGTATCGATTATTGACTTTGTAGCTGGCTTTGGTGCCTTGGACATGAGCTAGGACCTTAAGATTCTGCATGAAAGAAGGACTAGCAGCCGAGTTGTACGGGAGAATGTGAAAAGTGTTCGATTGTAGTAAAAACGTGAGAAATCCGTACGTTTTCGTCATTGGTTATCGATTCGTCTTAAAACCAGATCGTCACATTGGCTGCTCTTCTCTCTGAAACGGTTGTACTTATCGTCTGCAAAGCTATGTCGCGTGCTGCGGTATGTGGAGACACTAAAAGCACCATAGTAGAACACAGATGAAGCTTCTAAGTTGATGTAATACCTAGTAAGTGGTAGTACAATTCAAGTTTTAGGTATCGGTTATTGACTTTTTAGGTGGCTTTGGTGCCTTGGACATGAGCTAGGACCTTAAGATTCTGCATGAAAGGAGGACTAGCAGCCAAGTTGCACGGGAGGATGTGAAAAGTTTTCATATGTAGTAAAAACCTGAGAAATCCGTCCATTTTCGTCATTTGTTATCGAATCGACTTAAAACCGGATCGTGACATTGCCCGCTCTTCTCTCTGAAACGGTTGTACTTATCGTCTGCAAAGCTATGTCGCGTGCTGCGGTATGCGGAGACACTAAAAGCACCATAGTAAAACACAGATGAAGCTTCTAAGTTGATGTAATAGCTAGTATGAAGTAGTACAATTGGAATTTTAGATATCGATTATTGACTTTTTAGCTGGCTTTGGTGCCTTGGACATGAGCTAGGACCTTAAGATTCTGCATGTAAGGAGGAGTAGCAGCCTAGTTGCACGGGAGAATGTGAAAAGAGTTCATATGTAGTAAAACCCTGAGAAATACGTCCGTTTTCGTCATTTGTTATCGATTCGACTTAAAGCCAGATCGTCACATGGGCCGCTCTTCTCTCTGAAACGGTTGTACTTATAGTCTGCAAAGCTATGTCGCGTGTTGCGGTATGCGGAGACACTAAAAGCACCACAGTAGAACACAGATGAAACTTCTAAGTTGATGTAATAGCCAGTAAGAAGTAGTAAAATTCAAGTTTTAGGTATCGATTATTGACTTTTTAGCTGGCTTTGGTGCCTTGCACATGAGCTAGGACCTTAAGATTCTGAATGAAAAGAGGACTAGCAGCCGAGTTGCACGGGAGAATGTGAAAAGTGTTCATATTTAGTAAAAACCATAGAAATCCGTTCGTCATCGTCATTTGTTATCGAATCGACTTAAAGCCAAGTCGTTACATTGGCCACTCTTCACTCTGAAACGGTTGTACTTATCGTCTGCTAAGCTATGTCGCGTGCTGCGGTATGTGGAGACACTAAAAGCACCATAGTAGAACACAGATGAAACTTCTAAGTTGATGTAATAGCCAGTAAGAAGTAGTACAATTCAAGTTTTAGGTATCGACTATTGACTTTTTAGCTGGCTTTGGTGCCTTGGACATGAGCTAGGACCTTAAGATTCTGCATGAAAGCAGTACTAGCAGCCGAGTTGCACGGGAGAATGTGAAAAGTGTTCATATGTAGTAAAAACCTGAGAAATTCGTCCGTTTTCGTCGTTTGTTATCGAATCGACTTAAAGCCTGATCGTCACATTGGGCGCTTTTCTCTCTGAAACGGTTGCACTTATCGTCTGCAAAGCTATGTCGCGTGCTGCAGTATGCGGAGACACTAAAAGCAGCATAGTAGAACATAGGTGAAGCTTCTAAGTTGATGTAATAGCTAGTAAGAAGTAGTACAATTGAAATTTTAGATATCGATTATTGACATTTTAGCTGGCTTTGGTGCCTTGGACATGAGCTAGGACTTTAAGATTCTGCATGAAAGGAGGACTAGCAGCCGAATTGCACGGGAGAATGTGAAAAGTGTTCATATGTAGTAAAAACCCGAGAAATCCGTACGTTTTCGTCATTGGTTATCGAATCGTCTTAAAGCCAGATCGTCACATTGGCCGCTCTTCTCTCTGAAACGGTTGTACTTATCGTCTGCAAAGCTATGTCGAGTGCTGCGGTATGTGGAGACACTAAAAGCACCATAGTAGACCACAGATGAAGCTTCTAAGTTGATGTAATAGCCAGTAAGAAGTAGTACAACTAAAGTTTTAGGTATCGATTATTGACTTTTTAGCTGGCTTCGGTGCCTTGGACATGAGCTAGGACCTTAAGATTCTGCATGAAAGGAGGACTAGCAGCCGAGCTGTACGGGAGGATGTGAAAAGTTTTCATATGTAGTAAAAACCTGAGAATTCCGTCCATTTTCGTCATTTGTTATCGAATCGGCTTAAAGCCGGATCGTTACATTGGCCGCTCTTCTCTCTGAAACGGTTGTACTGATCGTCTGGAAAGCTATGTCGCGTGCTGCGGTATGTGGAGACACTAAACTCACCATAGTAGGACACAGATGAAGCTTCTTAGTTGGTGTAATAGCCAGTAAGAAGTAGTCCAATTCAAGTTTTAGGTATCGATTATTGACTTTTTAGCTGGCTTTGGTGCCTTGGACATGTGCTAGGACCTTAAGATTCTGCATGAAAGGAGGACTAGCAGCCGAATTGCAGGGGAGAATGTGAAAAGTGTTAATGTGGAGTATTAAACTGAGAAATCCGTACGTTTTCGTCATTTGTTATGGAATTGACTTAAAGCCAGATCGTCACATTGGCCGCTCTTCTCTCTGAATCGGTTGTACTTATCGTCTGCAAAGTTATGTCGCGTGCTGCGGTATTCTGAGACACTAAAAGCACCATAGTAGAACACAGATGAAGCTTCTAAGTTAAAGTAATAGCCAGTAAGAGGTAGTACAATTCAAGTTTTAGGTGTCGATTATTGACTTTTTAGCTGGCTTTGGTGCCTTGGACATGAGCTAGGACCTTAACATTCTGTATTAAAGGAGGAGTAGCAGCCGAGTTGCACGGGAGAATGTGAAAAGTGTTCATATGTAGTAAAACCCTGAGAAATACTTCCGTTTTTGTCATTTGTTATCGAATCGACTTAAAGCCAGATCGTGACATTGGCCACTCTTCTCTCTGAAACGGTTGTACTTATCGTCTGCTAAGCTATGTCGCGTGCTGCGGTATGTGGAGACACTAAAAGCACCATGGTAGAACACAGATGAAACTTCTAAGTTGATGTAATACCTAGTACGAAGTAGTACAATTGAAATTTTATATATCGATTATTGACTTTTTAGCTGGCTTTGGTGCCTTGGACATGAGCTAGGACCTTAAGATTCTGCATGAAAAGAGGACTCGTAGCCGAGTTGCACGGGAGAGTGTGAAAAGTGTTCATATGTAGTAAAAACCCGAGAAATCAGTACGTTTTCGTCATTGGTTATCGTATGGTCTTAAAGCCAGATCGTCACATTGGCCGCTCTTTTCCCTGAAACGGTTGTACTTATCGTCTGCAAAGCTATGTCGCGTGCTGCGGTATATGGAGACACTAAAATCACCATAGTAGGACACAGATGAAGCTTCTTAGTTGAGGTAATAGCCAGTTGGAAGTAGTACAATTCAAGTTTTAGTTATCGATTATTGACTTTTTTGCTGGCTTTGGTGCCTTGGATATGAGCTAGGACCCTAAGAATCTGCATGAGAGGGAGACTAGCAGAAACGTTGCATGGGAGAACGTGAAAAGTGCTCATATGTAGTATTAACCTGAGAAATCCGTCCGTTTTCGTCTTTTGTTATCGAATCGACTTAAAGCCAGATCTTCACATTGTCCGCTCTTCTCTCTGAAACGGTTGTACTTATCGTCTGAAAGCTATGTCGCGTGCTGCGGTATGCGGAGACACTAAAAGCACCATAGTAGAACACAGATGAAGCTTCTAAGATGATGTAATAGCCAGTAAGAATTAGTACAATACCAGTTTTAGGTATCGATTATTGACTTTTTGGCTGGCTTTGGTGCCTTGGACATGAGCTAGGACCTTAACATTCTGCATTAAAGGAGGAGTAGCAGTCGAGTTGCACGGGAGAATGTGAAAAGTGTTCTTATGTATTAAACCCTGAGAAATACTTCCGTTTTCGTCATTTCTTATCGAATTGACTTAAAGTAAGGTCGTCACATTGGCCGCTGTTCTCTCTGAAACGGTTGTACTTATAGTCTGCAAAGCTATGTCAAATGCTGCGGTATGCAGAGACACTAAAAGCACCATAGTAGAACACAGATGAAGCTTCTAAGTTAAAGTAATAGCCAGTAAGAGGTAGTACAACTCAAGTTTTAGTTATCGATTATTGACTTTTTTGCTGGCTTTGGTGCCTTGGACATGAGCTAGGACCTTAAGATTCTGCATGAAAGGTGGACTAGCAGCCGAATTGCAGGGGAGAATGTGAAAAGTGTTCATATGTAGTAAATACCTGAGAAATCCGTCCGTTTTCGTCATTTGTTATGGAATTGACTTAAAGCCACATCGTCACATTGGCCGCTCTTCTCTCTGAAACGGTTGTACTTATCGTCTGCAAAGCTATGTCGCGTGCTGCGGTATGCGGAGACACTAAAATAACCATATTAAAACACAGATGAAGCTTCTAAGTTGATGTAATAGCCAGTAAGAAGTAGTACAATTCAAGATTTATGCATCGATTATTGACTTTTAGCTGGCTTTGGTGCCTTGGACATGAGCTAGGACCTTAAGATTCTGCATGAAAGGTGGACTAGCAGCCGAATTGCAGGGGAGAATGTGAAAAGTGTTCATATGTAGTAAAAACCTGAGAAATCCGTCCGTTTTCGTCATTTGTTATGGAATTGACTTAAAGCCACATCGTCACATTGGCCGCTCTTCTCTCTGAATCGGTTGTACTTATCGTCTGCAAAGCTACGTCGTGTGCTGCGGTATGCGGAGACACTAAAATCACCATAGTTGGACACAGATGAAGCTTCTAAGTTGATGTAATAGCCAGTAAGAAGTAGTACTATTCAAGTTTTAGGTATCGGTTATTGACTTTTTAGCTTGCTTGGGTGCCTTGGACATGAGCTAGGACCTTACGAATCTGCATGAGTGGAGGACTAGCAGAAAAGGTGCATGGGAGACTGTGAAATGTGTTAATATGTAGTATTAACCTGAGAAATCCGTCCGTTTTCGTCATTTGTTATCGAATCGACTTAAAGCCAGATCGTCACATTGCCCGCTCTTCTCTCTGATTCGGTTGTACTTATCGTCTGCAAAGCTATGTCGCGTGCTGCGGTATTCGGAGACACTAAAAGCACCATAGTAGAACACAGATGAAGCTTCTAAGATGATGTAATAGCCAGTAAGAAGTAGTACAATTCAAGTTTTAGGTATCGATTATTGACTTTTAGCTGGCTTTGGTGCCTTGGACATGAGCTAGGACCTTAAGATCCTGCATGAAAGGAGGACTAGCAGCCGAGTTGCACGGGAGAATGTGAAAAGTGTTCATATGCAGTAAAAACCTAAGAAATCCGTCCGTTTTTGTCATTTGTTATTGAATCGACTTAAAGCCAGATCGTCACATTGGCCGCTCTTCTCTCTAAAACGGTTGTACTTATCGTCTGAAAGCTATGTCGCGTGCTGCGGTATGTCGAGACACTAAAAATACCATAGTAGAACACGGATGAAGCTTCTAAGTTGATGTAATAGCCAGTAAGAATTAGTACAATACCAGTTTTAATTATCGATTATTGACTTATAGCTGGCTTTGGTGCCTTGGACATGAGCTAGGACCTTAATATTCTGCATGAAAGGAGGGTTAGCAGCTGAGTTGCACGGGAGAATGTGAAAAGTGTTCATATGTAGTAAAAACCTGAGAAATCCGTCCGTTTTCGTCATTTGTTATGGAATCGACTTAAAGCCAGATCGTCACATTGGCCGCTCTTCTTTCTGAAACGGTTGTACTTATAGTCTGCAAAGCTATGTCGCGTGCTGTGGTATGCGGTGACACTAAAAGCACCATAGTAGAACACAGATGAAGCTTCTAATTTGATGTAATAGCCAGTAAGAAGTAGCAAATTTCAAGTTTTAGGTATCGATTATTGACTTTTTAGCTGGCTTTGGTGCCTTGGACAAGAGCTAGGACCTTAAGATTCTGCGTGAAAGGAGGACTAGCTGCCGAGTTTCACGGGAGAATGTGAAAAGTGTTCATATGTAGTAAAAACCTAAAAAATCCGTTGGTTATCATCATTTGTTATCGAATCGACTTAAAGCCAGATCGTGACATTGGTCACTCTTCTCTCTGAAACGGTTGTACTTATCGTCTGCAAAGCTATGTCGCGTGCTGCGGTATGTGGAGACACTAAAAGCACCATAGTAGAACACATACAAAGCTTCTAAGTTGATGTAATAGCCAGTAAGAAGTAGTACAATTCCAGTTTAAGGTATCGATTATTGTCTTTTTAGCTGGCTTTGTTGCCTTGGACATGGGCTAGGACCTCAAGATTCTGCATGAAAGGAGGACTAGCAGCCGAGTTGCACGGGAGAATGTGAAAAGTGTTCATATGTAGTAAAAACCCGAAATATCCGTCCGTTTTCATCATTTGTTATCCAATCGACTTAAAGGCAGATCGTCACATTGTACGCCCATCTCTCTGAAACGGTTGTACTTGTCGTCTGCAGAGCTATGTCGCGTGCTGCGGAATGCCGAGACACTAAAAATACCATAGTAGAACACGGATGAAGCTTCTAAGTTGATGTAATAGCCAGTAAGAAGTAGTACAATTCAAGTTTTAATCATCGATTATTGCCTTTTAGCTGGCTTTGGTGCCTTGGACATGAGCTAGGACCTTAAGATTCTGCATGAAAGGAGGACTAGCAGCTGAGTTGCACGGGAGAATGAGAAAAGTGTTCATATGTACTAAAAACCCGAGAAATCCGTCCGTTTTCGTCATTTGTTATCGAATCGACTTAAAGCCAGATCGTCACACTGTCCGCCCTTCTCTCTGAAACGGTTGTACTTATCGTCTGCAAAGCTATGTCGCGTGCTGCGGTATGCGGAGACACTAAAAATACCATAGTAGAACACGGATGAAGCTTCTAAGTTGATGTAATATCCAGTAAGAAGTAGTACAATTCAAGTTTTAGGCATCGATTATTGACTTTTAGCTGGCTTTGGTGCCTTGGACATGAGCTAGGACCTTAAGATTCTGCATGAAAGGAAGACTAGCAGCCGAGTTGCACGGGAGAATGTGAAAAGTGTCCATATGTAGTAAAAACCTAAGAAATCCGTCCGTTTTTGTCATTTGTTATTGAATCGACTTAAAGCCAGATCGTCACATTGGCCGCTCTTCTCTCTGAAACGGTTGTACTTATCGTCTGAAAGCTATGTCGCGTGCTGCGGTATGCCGAGACACTAAAAATACCATAGTAGAACACGGATGAAGCTTCTAAGTTGACGTAATAGCCAGTACGAATTAGTACAATTCCACTTTTAGGTATCGATTATTGACTTTTAGCTGGCTTTCGTGCCTTGGACATGAGCTAGGACCTTAAGATTCTGCATGAAAGGAGGACTAGCAGCTGAGTTGCACGGGAGAATGTGAAAAGTGTTCATATGTAGTAAAAACCTAAGAAATCCGTTCGTTATCGTCATTTGTTATCAAATCGACTTAAAGCCAGATCGTGACATTGGCCGCTCTTCTCTCTGAAACGGTTGTACTTATCGTCTGCAAAGCTATGTCGCGTGCTGCGGTATGTGGTGACACTAAAAGCACCATAGTAGAACACAGACAAAGCTTGTAATTTGATGTAATAGCCAGTAAGAAGTAGTACAATTCCAGTTTTAGGTATCTATTATTGACTTTTTAGCTGGCTTTGGTTCCTTGGACATGAGCTAGGACCTCAAGGTTCTGCATGAAAGGAGCACTAGCAGCCGAGTAGCACGGGAGAATGTGAAAAGTGTTCATATGTAGTAGAAAAACGAGAAATCCGTCCGTTTTCGTCATTTGTTATCGAATCGACTTAAAGCCAGATCGTCACATTGTCCGCCCTTCTCTCTGAAACGGTTGTACTTATCGTCTGCAAAGCTATGTCGCGTGCTGCGGTATGCGGAGACGCTAAAAGAACCATAGTAGAACACAGATGAAGCTTCTAAGATGATGTAATAGCCAGTAAAAAGTAGTACAATTCAAGATTTAGGTATCGATTATTGACTTTTTAGCTTGCTTTGGTGCCTTGGACATGAGCTAGGACCTTAAGATTCAGCATGAAAGGCGGACTTGCAGCCGAGTTGCACGGGAGAATGTGAAAAGTGTTCATATGTAGTAAAAACCTGAGAAATCCGATCGTTGTCGTCATTTGTTATGGAATTGACTTAAAGCCAGATTGTCACATTGGCCGCTCTTCTCTCTGAATCGGTTGTACTTATCGTCTGCAAAGCTATGTCGCGTGCTGCGGTATGCGGAGACACTAAAAATACCATAGTAGAACACGGATGAAGCTTCTAAGTTGATGTCATAGCCAGTAAGAAGTAGTACAATTCAAGTGTTAGGCATCGATTATTGACTTTTAGCTTGCTTTGGTGCCTTGGACATGAGCTAGGACCTTACGATTTAGCATGAAAGGAGGACTAGCAGCCGAGTTGCACGGGAGAATGTGAAAAGTGTTCATATGTAGTAAAAACCAGAGAAATCCGTCCGTTTTCGTCATTTGTTATCGAATCGACTTAAAGCCAGTTCGTCACATTGCCCGCTCTTCTCTCCGAAACGGTTGTACTTATCGACTGAAAGCTATGTCGCGTGCTGCGGTATGCGGAGACGCTAAAAGCACCATAGTAGAACACAGATGAAGCTTCTAAGATGATGTAATAGCCAGTAAGAAGAAGTACAATTCAAGTTTTAGGTATCGATTATTGACTTTTTAGCTGGCTTTGGTGCCTTGGACATGAGCTAGGACCTTAAGATTCTGCATGAAAGGAGGACTAGCAGCCGAGTTGCACGGGAGAATGTGAAAAGTGTTAATATGTAGTATTAACCTGAGAAATCCGTCAGTTTTCGTCTTTTGTTATCGAGACGACTTGAAGACAGATCGTAACATTGTCCGCCCTTCTCTCTGAAACGGTTGTACTTATCGTCTGCAAAGCTATGTCGCGTGCTCCTGTATGCGGGGACATTAAAAATACCATAGTAGAACACGGATGAAGCTTCTAAGTTGATGTAATAGCTAGTAAGAAGTAGTCCAATTTAAATTTTATATATCGATTATTGACTTTTTAGCTGGCTTTGGTGCCTTGGACATGAGCTAGGACCTTAAGAATCTGCATGAAAGGAGGACTTGCAGCCGAGTTGCACGAGAGAATGTGAAAAGTGTTCATATGTAGTAAAAACCTGAGAAACCCGTCCGTTTTCGTCATTTGTTATCGAATCGACTTAAAGGCAGATCGTCACATTGGCAGCTCTTCTCTCTGAAACGGTTGTACTTATCGTCTGAAAGCTAAGTCGCGTGCTGCGGTTTGTGGAGACACTAAAAGCACCATTGTAGAACACAGATGAAGCTTCTAATTTGATGTAATAGCCAGTAAGAAGTAGTACAATTCAAGTTTTACTTATCGATTATTGACTTTTTAGCTGTCTGTGGTGCCTTGGACATGAGCTACGACCTTAAGATTCTGCATGAAAAGAGGACTAGCAGCCGAGTTGCACGGGAGAATGTGAAAAGTGTTCATATGTAGTTAAAACCTGAGAAATCCGTTTGTTACCGTCATTTGTTATGGAATTGACTTAAAGCCAGATTGTCACATTGGCCGCTCTTCTCTCTGAATCGGTTGTACTTATAGTCTGCAAAGCTATGTCGCGTGCTGCGGTATGTGGAGACACTAAAAGCACCATAGTAGAACACAGACAATGCTTCTAAGTTGATGTAATAGCCAGTAAGAAGTAGTACAATTCCAGTTTTAGGTATCTATTATTGACTTTTAGCTGGCTTTGGTGCCTTGGACATGAGCTAGGACCTTAAGATTCTGCATGAAAGGAGGACTAGCAGCCGAGTTGGACGGGAGAATGTTAAAAGTGTTCATATGTAGTAAAAACCAGAGAAATCCGTCCGTTTTCGTCATTTGTTATCGAAACGACTTAAAGCCAGATCGTCACATTGGCTGCTCTTCTCTCCGAAACGGTTGTACTTATCGTCTGAAAGCTATGTCGCGTGCTGCGGTATGCGGAGACGCTAAAAGCACCATAGTAGAACACAGATGAAGCTTCTAAGATGATGTAATAGCCAGTAAGAATTAGTACAATACCAGTTTTAGGTATCGATTATTGACTTTTTAGCTGGCTTTGGTGCCTTGGACATGAGCTAGGACCTTAAGATTCAGCATGAAAGGCGGACTTGCAGCCGAGTTGCACGGGAGAATGTGAAAAGAGTTCATATGTAGTAAAAACCTGAGAAATCCGTTTGTTACCGTCATTTGTTATGGAATTGACTTAAAACCAGATTGTCACATTGGCCGCTCTTCTCTTTGAATCGGTTGTACTTATCGTCTGCAAAGCTATGTCGCGTGCTGCGGTATGCGGAGACGCTAAAAGCACCATAGTAGAACACAGATGAAGCTTCTAAGATGATGTAATAGCCAGTAAGAATTAGTACAATACCAGTTTTAGGTATCGATTATTGACTTTTTAGCTGGCTTTGGTGCCTTGGACATGAGCTAGGACCTTATGATTCTGCACGAAAGCAGGACTAGCAGCCGAGTTGCACGGGAGAAAGAGAAAAGTGTTCATATGTAGTAGAAACCCGAGAAATCCGTCCTTTTTTGTCATTTGTTATCGAATCGACTTAAAGCCAGATCGTCACATTGTCCGCCCTTCTCTCTGAAACGGTTGTACTTATCGTCTGCAAAGCTATGTCGCGTGCTGCGGTATGCGGAGACACTAGAAATACCATAGTAGAACACGGATGAAGCTTCTACATTGATGTAATAGCCAGTAAAAAGTAGTACAATTCAAGTTTTAATCATCGATTATTGACTTTTAGCTGGCTTTGATGCCTTGGACCTGAGCTAGGACCTTAAGGTTCTGCATGAAAGGAGGACTAGCAGCCGAGTTGCACGGGAGAATGTGAAAAGTGTTCATATGTAGTAAAAACCAGAGAAATCCGTCCGTTTTCGTCATTTGTTATCGAAACGACTTAAAGCCGGATCGTCACATTGGCCGCTCTTCTCTCCGAAACGGTTGTACTTATCGTCTGAAAGCTATGTCGCGTGCTGCGGTATGCGGAGACGCTAAAAGCACCATAGTAGAACACAGATGAAGCTTCTAAGATGATGTAATAGCCAGTAAGAATTAGTACAATACCAGTTTTAGGTATCGATTATTGACTTTTTAGCTGGCTTTGGTGCCTTGGACATGAGCTAGGACCTTAAGATTCAGCATGAAAGGCGGACTTGCAGCCGAGTTGCACGGGAGAATGTGAAAAGAGTTCATATGTAGTAAAAACCTGAGAAATCCGTTTGTTACCGTCATTTGTTATGGAATTGACTTAAAGCCAGATTGCCACATTGGCCGCTCTTCTCTCTGAATCGGTTGTACTTATCGTCTGCAAAGCTATGTCGCGTGCTGTGGTATGCGGCGATGCTAAAAGCACCATAGTAGAACACAGATGAAGCTTCTAAGATGATGTAATAGCCAGTAAGAAGTAGTACAATTCAAGTTTTAGGTATCGATTATTGACTTTTTAGCTGGCTTTGGTGCCTTGGACATGAGCTAGGACCTTACGATTCTGCATGAAAGCAGGACTAGCAACCGAGTTCTACGGCAGAATGTGAAAAGTGTTCATATGTAGTAAAAACCTGAGAAATCCGTCCGTTTTCGTCATTTTTTATCGAATCGACTTAAAGCCAGATCGTCACATTGGCCGCTTTTATCTCCGAAACGGTTGTACATATCGTCTGAAAGCTATGTCGCGTGCTGCGGTATGCGGAGACGCTAAAAGCACCATAGTAAACCACAGATGAAGCTTCTAAGAAGATGTAATAGCCAGTAAGAATTAGTACAATACCAGTTTTAGGTATCGATTATTGACTTTTTAGCTGGCTTTGGTGCCTTGGACATGAGCTAGGACCTTAAGATTCTGCATGAAAGCAGGCCTAGCAACCGAGTTGCATGGGAGAATGTGAAAAGTGTTCATATGTAGTAAAAACCCGAGAAATCCGTCCGTTTTCGTCATTTGTTATCGAATCGACTTAAAGCCAGATCGTCACATTGGCCGCTCTTCTCTCCGAAACGGTTGTACTTATCGTCTGCAAAGCTATGTCGCGTGCTGTGGTATGCGGCGACGCTAAAAGCACCATAGTAAAACACAGATGAAGCTTCTAAGATGATGTAATAGCCAGTAAGAAGTAGTACAATTCAAGTTTTAGGTATCGATTATTGACTTTTTAGGTGGCTTTGGTGCCTTGGGCATGAGCTAGGACCTTAAGATTCAGCATGAAAGGCGGACTTGCAGCCGAGTTGCACGGGAGAATGTGAAAAGTGTTCATATGTAGTAAAAACCTGAGAAATCCGTTCGTTATTGTCATTTGTTATCGAATCGACTAATAGCCAGATCGTCACATTGGCCGCTGTTCTCTCTGAAACGGTTGTACTTATCGTGTGCAAAGCTATGTCGCGTGCTGCGGTATGAGGAGACACTAAAAGCACCATAGTAGAACACAGATGAAGCTTCTAAGTTGATGTAATAGCCAGTAAGAAGTAGTACAATTCAATTTTTACTTATCGATTATTGACTTTTTAGCTCTCTTTGGTGCCTTGGACATGAGCTAGGACCTTAAGATTCTGCATGAAGGAGGACTAGCAGCCGAGTTGCACGGGAGAATGTGAAAAGTGTTCATATGTAGTAAAAACCCGAGAAATCCGTCCGTTTTCGTCATTTGTTATCGAATCGACTTAAAGCCAGATCGTCACATTGGCTGCTTTTCTCTCTGAAACGGTTGTACTTATCGCCTGCAAAGCTATGTCGCGTGATGCGGTATGCGGAGACACTAAAAGCACCATAGTAGAACACAGATGAAGCTTCTAAGTTGATGTAATATCCAGTAAGAAGTATTACAATTCAAGTTTTAGGTATCGATTATTGACCTTTTAGCTGGCTTTGGTGCCTTGGACATGAGCTAGGACCTTAAGATTCTGCATGAAAGGAGGACTAGCAGCCGAGTTGCACGGGAGAATGTGAAAAGTATTCAAATGTAGTAAAAACCTGAGAAATCCGTCCGTTTTCGTCATTTGTTATCGAATCGACTTAAAGCCAGATCGTCACATTGGCCGCTCTTCTCTCTGAAACGATTGTACTTATCGTCTGCAAAGCTATGTCGCGTGCTGCGGTATGCGGAGACACTAAAAGCACCATAGTAGAACACAGATGAAGCTTCTAAGTTGATGTAATAGCCAGTAAGAAGTAGTACAATTCAAGTTTTAGGTATCGATTATTGATTTTTTAGCTGGCTTTGTTGCCTTGGACATGAGCTAGGACCTTAAGATTCTGCAAGAAAGGAGGACTAGCAGCCGAGTAGCAGGGGAGAATGTGAAAAGTGTTCATATGTAGTAAAAACCTGAGAAATCCGTCCGTTTTCGTCATTTGTTATCGACCGACTTAAAGCCAGATCGTCACATTGGCCGCTCTTCTCTCTGAAACGGTTGTACTTATCGTCTTCAACGCTATGTCGCGTGCTGCGGTATGCGGAGACACTAAAAGCACCATAGTAGAACACAGATGAAGCTTCTAAGTTGATGTAATAGCCAGTAAGAAGTAGTACAATTCAAGTTTTAGGTATCGATTGTTGACTTTTTACCCTACTTTGGTGCCTTGGGCATGAGCTAGGAACTTAAGATTTTGCATGATAGGAGGTCTAGCAGCCGCGTTGCACGTGAGAATGTGAAAAGTGTTCATATGTAGTAAAAACCTGAGAAATCTGTCCGTTTTCGTCATTTGTTATCGAATCGACTTAAAGCCAGATCGTCACATTGGGCGCTCTACTCTCTAAAACGGTTGTACTTATCGTCTGCAAAGCTATGTCGCGTGCTGCGGTATGCGGAGACACTAAAAGCACCATAGTAGAACACAGATGAAGCTTCTAAGTTGATGTAATAGCCAGTAAGAAGTAGTACAATTCAAGTTATAGGTATCGATTATTGACTTTTTAGCTGGCTTGGGTGCCTTGGACATGAGCTAGGACCTTAAAATTCTGCGTGAAAGGAGGACTAACAGCCAAATTGCACGGAAGAATGTGAAAAGTGTTCATATATAGTAAAAACCTGAGAAATACGTCCGTTTTCGTCATTTGTTATCGAATCGACTTTAAGCCAGATCGTCACATTGGCCGCTCTTCTCTCTGAAACGGTTGTACTTATCGTCTGCAAAGCTATGTCGCGTGCTGCGGTATGTGGAGACACTAAAAGCACCATAGTAGAACACAGATGAAGCTTCCAAGTTGATGTAATAGCCAGTAAGAAGTAGTACAATTCAAGTTGTAGGTATCGATTATTGACTTTTTAGCTGGCTTTGGTGCCTTGAACATGAGCTAGGACCTTAAGATTCTTCATTAATGGAGGACTAGCTGCCGAGTTGCACGGGAGAATGTGAAAAGTGTTCATATGTAGTAAAAGCCTAAGAAATCCGTCCGTGTTCGACATTTGTTATCGAATCGACTTAAAGCCAGATCGTCACATTGGCCGCTCTTCTCTCTGAAACGGTTGTACTTATTGTCTGCAAAGCTATGTCGAGTGCTGCGGTATGCGGAGACACTAAAAGCACCATAGTAGAACACAGATGAAGCTTCTAAGTTGATGTAATAGCCAGCAAGAAGTAGTACATTTCAAGTTATAGGTATCGATTATTGACTTTTTAGCTGGCTTTGGTACCTTGGACATGAGCTAGGACCTTATGATTCTGCATGAAAGGAGGCCTAGCAGCCCATTTGCACGGGAGAATGTGAAAAGTGTTCATATGTAGTAAAAACCTGAGAAATCCGTCCGTTTCCGCCATTTGTTATTGAATCGACTTAAAGCCAGATCGACACATTGGCCGCTCTTCTCTCTGAAACGGTTATGTACTTATCGTCTGCAAAGCTATGTCGCGTGCTGCGGCATGCGGAGACACTAAAAGCACCATAGTAGAACACAGATGAAGCTTCTAAGCTGATGTAATAGCCAGTAAGAAGTAGTACAATTCATGTTATAGAAATCGATTATTGACTTCTTAGCTGGCTTTGGTGACTTGAACATGAGCTAGGACCTTAAGATTCTGCATGAAGGGAGGACTAGCAGCCGAGTTGCGCTGGAGAATGTGGAAAATGTTCATATGTAGTAAAAACCTAAGAAATCCTTCCGTTTTCGTCATTTGTTATCGAATTGACTTACAGCCAGATCGTCACATTGGCCGCTCTTCTCTCTGAAACGGTTGTACTTATCGACTGCAAAGCTATGTCGCGGGCTGCGGTATGCGGAGACACTAAAAGCACCATAGTAGAACACAGATGAAGCTTCTAAGTTGATGTAATAGTCAGTAAGAAGTAGTACAATTCAAGTTTTAGGTATTGATTATTGACTTTTTAGCTGGCTTTGGTGCCTAGGACATGAGCTAGGACCTTAAGATTCTGCATGAAAGGAGGACTAGCAGCCGAGTTGCACGGGAGAATGTGAAAAGTGTTCATATGTAGTAAAAACCAGAGAAATCCGTCCGTGTTCGACATTTGTTATCTAATCGACTTAAAGCCAGATCGTCACATTGGCCGCTCTTCTCTCTGAAACGGTTGTACTTATCGTCTGCAAAGCTATGTCGCGTGCTGCGGTATGTGGAGACACTAAAAGCACCATAGTAGAACACAGATGAAGCTTCCAAGTTGATGTAATAGCCAGTAAGAAGTAGTAAAATTCAAGTTTTAGGTGTCGATTATTGACTTTTTAGCTATCTTTTGTGCCTTGGACATGAGCTAGGACCTTATGATTCTGCATGAAAGGAGGACTAGCAGCCCAGTTGCACGGGAGAATGTGTAAAGTGCTCATATGTAGTAAAAACCTGAGAAATCCGTCCGTTTCCGCCATTTGTTATGGAATCGACTTAATGCCAGATCGACACATTGGCCGCTCTTCTCTCTGAAACGGTTGTCTTTATCGTCTGCTAAGCTATGTCGCGTGCTGCGGTATGTGGAGACACTAAAAGCACCATAGTAGAACACAGATGAAGCTTCTAAGCTGATGTAATAGCCAGTAAGAAGTAGTACAATTCATGTTATAGGTATCGATTATTGACTTCTTAGCTTGCTTTGGTGACTTGAACATGCGCTAGGACCTTAACATTCTGCATGAAGGGAGGACTAGCAGCCGAGTTGCACTGGAGAATGTGGAAAATGTTCATATGTAGTAAAAACCTGAGAAATCCTTCCGTTTTCGTCATTTGTTATCGAATTGACTTACAGCCAGATCGTCACATTGGCCGCTCTTCTCTCTGAAACGGTTGTACTTATCGACTGCAAAGCTATGTCGCGGGCTGCGGTATGCGGAGATACTAAAAGCACCATAGTAGAACACAAATGAAGCCTCTAATTTGATGTAATAGCCAGTAAGAAGTAGTATAATTCAAGTTTTAGGTATCGATTATTGACTTTTTAGCTGGCTTGGTGCCTAGGACATGGCTAGGACCTTAAGATTCTGCGTGAAAGGAGGACTTGCAGCCGAGTTGCACGGGAGAATGTGAAAAGTGTTCATATGTAGTAAAAACCTGAGAAATCCGTTCGTTA
This sequence comes from Schistocerca gregaria, assembly GCF_023897955.1. Lineage (NCBI taxonomy): Eukaryota > Metazoa > Arthropoda > Insecta > Orthoptera > Acrididae > Schistocerca > Schistocerca gregaria. The sequence continues at coordinate 15,717,814 of NW_026061795.1, read as the reverse complement.
TTGTCATTTGTTATCGAATCGACTAATAGCCAGATCGTCACATTGGCCGCTGTTCTCTCTGAAACGGTTGTACTTATCGTGTGCAAAGCTATGTCGCGTGCTGCGGTATGAGGAGACACTAAAAGCACCATAGTAGAACACAGATGAAGCTTCTAAGTTGATGTAATAGCCAGTAAGAAGTAGTACAATTCAATTTTTACTTATCGATTATTGACTTTTTAGCTCTCTTTGGTGCCTTGGACATGAGCTAGGACCTTAAGATTCTGCATGAAGGAGGACTAGCAGCCGAGTTGCACGGGAGAATGTGAAAAGTGTTCATATGTAGTAAAAACCCGAGAAATCCGTCCGTTTTCGTCATTTGTTATCGAATCGACTTAAAGCCAGATCGTCACATTGGCTGCTTTTCTCTCTGAAACGGTTGTACTTATCGCCTGCAAAGCTATGTCGCGTGATGCGGTATGCGGAGACACTAAAAGCACCATAGTAGAACACAGATGAAGCTTCTAAGTTGATGTAATATCCAGTAAGAAGTATTACAATTCAAGTTTTAGGTATCGATTATTGACCTTTTAGCTGGCTTTGGTGCCTTGGACATGAGCTAGGACCTTAAGATTCTGCATGAAAGGAGGACTAGCAGCCGAGTTGCACGGGAGAATGTGAAAAGTATTCAAATGTAGTAAAAACCTGAGAAATCCGTCCGTTTTCGTCATTTGTTATCGAATCGACTTAAAGCCAGATCGTCACATTGGCCGCTCTTCTCTCTGAAACGATTGTACTTATCGTCTGCAAAGCTATGTCGCGTGCTGCGGTATGCGGAGACACTAAAAGCACCATAGTAGAACACAGATGAAGCTTCTAAGTTGATGTAATAGCCAGTAAGAAGTAGTACAATTCAAGTTTTAGGTATCGATTATTGATTTTTTAGCTGGCTTTGTTGCCTTGGACATGAGCTAGGACCTTAAGATTCTGCAAGAAAGGAGGACTAGCAGCCGAGTAGCAGGGGAGAATGTGAAAAGTGTTCATATGTAGTAAAAACCTGAGAAATCCGTCCGTTTTCGTCATTTGTTATCGACCGACTTAAAGCCAGATCGTCACATTGGCCGCTCTTCTCTCTGAAACGGTTGTACTTATCGTCTTCAACGCTATGTCGCGTGCTGCGGTATGCGGAGACACTAAAAGCACCATAGTAGAACACAGATGAAGCTTCTAAGTTGATGTAATAGCCAGTAAGAAGTAGTACAATTCAAGTTTTAGGTATCGATTGTTGACTTTTTACCCTACTTTGGTGCCTTGGGCATGAGCTAGGAACTTAAGATTTTGCATGATAGGAGGTCTAGCAGCCGCGTTGCACGTGAGAATGTGAAAAGTGTTCATATGTAGTAAAAACCTGAGAAATCTGTCCGTTTTCGTCATTTGTTATCGAATCGACTTAAAGCCAGATCGTCACATTGGGCGCTCTACTCTCTAAAACGGTTGTACTTATCGTCTGCAAAGCTATGTCGCGTGCTGCGGTATGCGGAGACACTAAAAGCACCATAGTAGAACACAGATGAAGCTTCTAAGTTGATGTAATAGCCAGTAAGAAGTAGTACAATTCAAGTTATAGGTATCGATTATTGACTTTTTAGCTGGCTTGGGTGCCTTGGACATGAGCTAGGACCTTAAAATTCTGCGTGAAAGGAGGACTAACAGCCAAATTGCACGGAAGAATGTGAAAAGTGTTCATATATAGTAAAAACCTGAGAAATACGTCCGTTTTCGTCATTTGTTATCGAATCGACTTTAAGCCAGATCGTCACATTGGCCGCTCTTCTCTCTGAAACGGTTGTACTTATCGTCTGCAAAGCTATGTCGCGTGCTGCGGTATGTGGAGACACTAAAAGCACCATAGTAGAACACAGATGAAGCTTCCAAGTTGATGTAATAGCCAGTAAGAAGTAGTACAATTCAAGTTGTAGGTATCGATTATTGACTTTTTAGCTGGCTTTGGTGCCTTGAACATGAGCTAGGACCTTAAGATTCTTCATTAATGGAGGACTAGCTGCCGAGTTGCACGGGAGAATGTGAAAAGTGTTCATATGTAGTAAAAGCCTAAGAAATCCGTCCGTGTTCGACATTTGTTATCGAATCGACTTAAAGCCAGATCGTCACATTGCCCGCTCTTCTCTCTGAAACGGTTGTACTTATTGTCTGCAAAGCTATGTCGAGTGCTGCGGTATGCGGAGACACTAAAAGCACCATAGTAGAACACAGATGAAGCTTCTAAGTTGATGTAATAGCCAGCAAGAAGTAGTACATTTCAAGTTATAGGTATCGATTATTGACTTTTTAGCTGGCTTTGGTACCTTGGACATGAGCTAGGACCTTATGATTCTGCATGAAAGGAGGCCTAGCAGCCCAGTTGCACGGGAGAATGTGAAAAGTGTTCATATGTAGTAAAAACCTGAGAAATCCGTCCGTTTCCGCCATTTGTTATTGAATCGACTTAAAGCCAGATCGACACATTGGCCGCTCTTCTCTCTGAAACGGTTATGTACTTATCGTCTGCAAAGCTATGTCGCGTGCTGCGGCATGCGGAGACACTAAAAGCACCATAGTAGAACACAGATGAAGCTTCTAAGCTGATGTAATAGCCAGTAAGAAGTAGTACAATTCATGTTATAGAAATCGATTATTGACTTCTTAGCTGGCTTTGGTGACTTGAACATGAGCTAGGACCTTAAGATTCTGCATGAAGGGAGGACTAGCAGCCGAGTTGCGCTGGAGAATGTGGAAAATGTTCATATGTAGTAAAAACCTAAGAAATCCTTCCGTTTTCGTCATTTGTTATCGAATTGACTTACAGCCAGATCGTCACATTGGCCGCTCTTCTCTCTGAAACGGTTGTACTTATCGACTGCAAAGCTATGTCGCGGGCTGCGGTATGCGGAGACACTAAAAGCACCATAGTAGAACACAGATGAAGCTTCTAAGTTGATGTAATAGTCAGTAAGAAGTAGTACAATTCAAGTTTTAGGTATTGATTATTGACTTTTTAGCTGGCTTTGGTGCCTAGGACATGAGCTAGGACCTTAAGATTCTGCATGAAAGGAGGACTAGCAGCCGAGTTGCACGGGAGAATGTGAAAAGTGTTCATATGTAGTAAAAACCAGAGAAATCCGTCCGTGTTCGACATTTGTTATCTAATCGACTTAAAGCCAGATCGTCACATTGGCCGCTCTTCTCTCTGAAACGGTTGTACTTATCGTCTGCAAAGCTATGTCGCGTGCTGCGGTATGTGGAGACACTAAAAGCACCATAGTAGAACACAGATGAAGCTTCCAAGTTGATGTAATAGCCAGTAAGAAGTAGTAAAATTCAAGTTTTAGGTGTCGATTATTGACTTTTTAGCTATCTTTGGTGCCTTGGACATGAGCTAGGACCTTATGATTCTGCATGAAAGGAGGACTAGCAGCCCAGTTGCACGGGAGAATGTGTAAAGTGCTCATATGTAGTAAAAACCTGAGAAATCCGTCCGTTTCCGCCATTTGTTATGGAATCGACTTAATGCCAGATCGACACATTGGCCGCTCTTCTCTCTGAAACGGTTGTCTTTATCGTCTGCTAAGCTATGTCGCGTGCTGCGGTATGTGGAGACACTAAAAGCACCATAGTAGAACACAGATGAAGCTTCTAAGCTGATGTAATAGCCAGTAAGAAGTAGTACAATTCATGTTATAGGTATCGATTATTGACTTCTTAGCTTGCTTTGGTGACTTGAACATGCGCTAGGACCTTAACATTCTGCATGAAGGGAGGACTAGCAGCCGAGTTGCACTGGAGAATGTGGAAAATGTTCATATGTAGTAAAAACCTGAGAAATCCTTCCGTTTTCGTCATTTGTTATCGAATTGACTTACAGCCAGATCGTCACATTGGCCGCTCTTCTCTCTGAAACGGTTGTACTTATCGACTGCAAAGCTATGTCGCGGGCTGCGGTATGCGGAGATACTAAAAGCACCATAGTAGAACACAAATGAAGCCTCTAATTTGATGTAATAGCCAGTAAGAAGTAGTATAATTCAAGTTTTAGGTATCGATTTATGACTTTTTAGCTGGCTTTGGTGCCTAGGACATGGCTAGGACCTTAAGATTCTGCATGAAAGGAGGACTAGCAGCCGAGTTGCACGGGAGAATGTGAAAAGTGTTCATATGTAGTAAAAACCTTAAAAATCCGTTCGTTATCGTCATTGTTATCGAATCGACTTAAAGCCAGATCGTCACATTAGCCGCTCTTCTCTCTGAAACGGTTGTACTAATCGACTGCAAAGCTATGTCGCTTGCTGCCGTATGCGGAGACACTAAAAGCACCACAGTAGAACACAGATGAAGCTTCTAAGTTGATGTAATAGTCAGTAAGAAGTAGTACAATTCAAGTTTTAGGTATTGATTATTGACTTTTTAGCTGGATTGGAGCCTTGGACATGAGCTAGGACCTTAAGATTCTGCATGAAAGGAGGACTAGCAGCCGAGTTGCACGGGAGAATGTGAAAAGTGTTCATAAGTAGTAAAAACCAGAGAAATCCGTCCGTGTTCGACATTTGTTATCGAATCGACTTAAAGCCAGATCGTCACATTTGCCGCTCTTCTCTCTGAAACGGTTGTACTTATCATCTGCAAAGCTATGTGTCGAGCTGCGGTATGCGGAGACACTAAAAGCACCATAGTAGAACACAGATGAAGTTTCTAAGTTGATGTAATAGCCAGTAAGAAGTAGTACAATTCAAGTTTTAGGTATCGATTATTGACTTTCTAGCTGGCTTTGGTGCCTTGGACATGAACTAGGACCTTAAGATTCTGCATGAAAGGAGGACTACCAGCCGAGTTGATCGGGAGAATGTGAAAAGTGTTCATATGTAGTAAAAACCTGAGAAATAAGTTCGTTATCGTCACTTGTTATCGAATCGACTTAAAGCCAGATCGTCACATTGGCCGCTCTTCTCTCTGAAACAGTTGTACTTATCGTCTGCAAAGCTATGTCGCGTGCTGCGGTATGTAGAGACACTAAAAGCGCCATAGTAGGACACAGATGAAGCTGCCATGTTGATGTAATAGCCAGTAAGAAGTAGTACAATTTAAATTTTAGATATCGATTATTGACTTTTTAGCTGGCTTTGGTGCCTTGGACATGAGCTAGGACCTTAAGATTCTTCATTAATGGAGGACTAGCAGCCGAGTTGCATGGGAGAATGTGAAAAGTGTTCATATGTAGTAAAAGCCTGAGAAATCCGTCCGTGTTCGACATTTGTTATCGAATCGACTTAAACCAGATCGTCACATTGGCCGCTCTTCTCTCTGAAACGGTTGTACTTATCGACTGCAAAGCTATGTCGCGTGCTGCGGTATGCGGAGACACTAAAAGCACCATAGTAGAACACAGATGAAGCTTCTAAGTTGATGTAATAGCTAGTAAGATGTAGTACAATTTAAATTTTAGATATCGATTATTGACTTTTTAGCTGGCTTTGGTGACTTGAACATGAGCTAGGACCTTAAGATTCTGCATGAAGGGAGGACTAGCAGCCGAGTTGCGCTGGATAATGTGGAAAGTGTTCATATGTAGTAAAAGCCTGAGAAATCCGTCCGTGTTCGACATTTGTTATCGAATCGACTTAAACCAGATCGTCACATTGGCCGCTCTTCTCTCTGAAACGGTTGTACTTATCGACTGCAAAGCTATGTCGCGTGCGGCGGTATGCGGAGACACTAAAAGCACCATAGTAGAACACAGATGAAGCTTCTAAGTTGATGTAATTGCTAGTAAGATGTAGTACAATTTAAATTTTAGATATCGATTATTGACTTTTTAGCTGGCTTTGGTGCATTGGACATGAGCTAGGACCTTATGATTCTGCATGAAAGGAGGACTAGCAGCCGAGTTGCACGGGAGAATGTTTAAAATGTTCATATGTAGTAAAAACCTGAAAAATCGTTCCGTTTTCGTCATTTGTTGTCGAATTGAGTTAAAGCCCGATCGTCACATTGGCCGCTCTTTTCTCTGAAACGGCTGTACTTATCGACTGCAAAGCTATGTCGCGTGCTGCGGTATGCGGAGACACTAAAAGCACAATAGTAGAACACAGATGAAGCTTCTAAGTTGATGTAATAGCTAGTAACATGAAGTACAATTTAAATTTTAGATATCGATTATTGACTTTTTAGCTGGCTTTGGTGCCTTGGACATGGCTAGAACCTTAAGATTCTGCATGAAAGGAGGACTAACAGCCGAGTTGCACGGGAGAATGTGAAAAGTGTTCATATGTAGTAAAAACGTTAAAAATCCGTTCGTTATCGTCATTGTTATCGAATCGACTTAAAGCCAGATCGTCACATTAGCCGCTCTTCTCTCTGGAACGGTTGTACTTATCGACTGCATAGCTATGTCGCGTGCTGCGGTATGCGGAGACACTAAAAGCACCATAGTAGAACACAGATAAAGCTTCTAAGTTGATGTAATAGTCAGTAAGAAGTAGTAGAATTCAAGTTTTAGGTATTGATTATTGACTTTTTAGCTGGCTTTGGTGCCTTGGACATGAGCTAGGACCTTAAGATTCTGCATGAAAGGAGGACTAGCAGCCGAGTTGCACGGGAGAATGTGAAGAGTGTTCATATGTAGTAAAAACCTGAGAAATCCGTCAGTTTCCGCCATTTGTTATGGAATCGACTTAAAGCCAGATCGTCACATTGGCCGCTCTTCTCGCTGAAACGGTTGTACTTATCGTCTGCAAAGCTATGTCGCGTGCTGCGCTATGTGGAGACACTAAAAGCACCATAGTAGGACACAGATGAAGCTGCCAAGTTGATGTAATAGCCAGTAAGAAGTAGTACAATTCAGGTTTTAGGTATCGATTATTGACTTTTTAACTGGCTTTGGTACCTTGGACATGAGCTAGGACCTTATGATTCTGCATGAAAGGAGGACTAGCAGCCGAGTTGCACGGGAGAATGTGAAGAGTGTTCATATGTAGTAAAAACCTGAGAAATCCGTCAGTTTCCGCCATTTGTTATGGAATCGACTTAAAGGCAGATCGTCACATTGGCCGCTCTTCTCACTGAAACGGTTGTACTTATCGTGTGAAAGCTATGTCGCGTGCTGCGGTTTGCGGAGACACTAAAAGCACCATAGTAGAACACAGATGAAGCTTCTAAGATGATGTAATAGCCAGTAAGAATAAGTACAATACCAGTTTTAGGTATTGATTATTGACTTTTTAGCTGGCTTTGGTGCCTTGGACATGAGCTAGGACCTTAAGATTCTGCATGAAAGGAGGGCTAGCAGCTGAGTTGCACGCGAGAATGTGAAAAGTGTTCATATGTAGTAAAAACCTGAGAATTCCGTCCGTTTTCGTCGTTTGTTATCGAATCGACTTAAAGCCTGATCGTCACATTGGGCGCTCTTTTCTCTGAAACGGTTGCACTTATCGTCTGCAAAGCTATGTCGCGTGCTGCAGTATGCGGAGACACTAAAAGCAGCATAGTAGAACACAGATGAAGCTTCTATGTTGATGTAATAGCTAGTAAGAAGTAGTACAATTGAAATTTTAGATATCGATTATTGACTTTTTAGCTGGCTTTGGTGCCTTGGATATGAGCTAGGACCTTACGATTCTGCATGAAAGGAGGACTAGCAGCCGAGTTGCACGGGAGAATGTGAAAAGTGTTCATATGTAGTAAAAACCAGGGAAATCCGTCCGTGTTCGACATTTGTTATCGAATCGACTTAAAGCCAGATCGTCACATTGGCCGCTCTTGTCTCTGAAACAGTTGTACTTATCGTCTGCAAAGCTATGTCGCGTGCTGCGGTATGTAGAGACACTAAAAGCGCCATAGTAGGACACAGATGAAGCTGCCAAGTTGATGTAATAGCCAGTAAGAAGTAGTACAATTCAAGTTTCAGGTATCGATTATTGACTTTTTAGCTGGCTTTGGTGCCTTGGACATGAGCTAGGACCTTAAGATTCTTCATTAATGGAGGACTAGCAGCCGAGTTGCACGGGAGAATGTTTAAAATGTTCATATGTAGTAAAAACCTGAAAAATCGTTCCGTTTTCGTCATTTGTTGTCGAATTGACTTAAAGCCCGATCGTCACATTGGCCTCTCTTCTCTCTGAAACGGCTGTACTTATTGACTGCAAAGCTATGTCGCGTGCTGCGGTATGCGGAGACACTAAAAGCACCATAGTAGAATACAGATGAAGCCTCCAATTTGATGTAATAGCCAGTAAGAAGTGGTATAATTCAAGTTTTAGGTATCGATTATTGACTTTTTAGCTGGCTTTGGTGCCTTGGACATGGCTAGAACCTTAAGATTCTGCATTAAAGGAGGACTAGCAGCCGAGTTGCACGGGAGAATGTGAAAAGTGTTCATATGTAGTAAAAACGTTAAAAATCCGTTCGTTATCGTCATTGTTATCGAATCGACTTAAAGCCAGATCGTCACATTAGCCGCTCTTCTCTCTGAAACGGTTGTACTTATCGACTGCAAAGCTATGTCGCGTGCTGCGGTATGCGGAGACACTAAAAGCACCATAGTAGGACACAGATAAAGCTTCTAAGTTGATGTAATAGTCAGTAAGAAGTAGTAGAATTCAAGTTTTAGGTATTGATTATTGACTTTTTAGCTGGCTTTGGTGCCTTGGACATAAGCTAGGACCTTAAGATTCTGCATGAAAGGAGGACTAGCAGCCGAGTTGCACGGGAGAATGTGAAAAGTGTTCATATGTAGTAAAATCCAGAGAAATCCGTCCGTGGACGACATTTGTTATCGAATCAACTTAAAGCCAGATCGTCACATTGGCCGCTCTTCTCTCTGAAACGGTTGTACTTATCGTCTGCAAAGCTATGTCGAGTGCTGCGGCATGCGGAGACACTAAAAGCACCATAGTAGGACACAGATAAAGCTTCTAAGTTGATGTAATAGCCAGTAACAAGTAGTACAATTCAGGTTTTAGGTATCGATTATTGACTTTTTAGCTGGCTTTGGTACCTTGGACATGAGCTAGGACCTTATGATTCTGCATGAAAGGAGGACTAGCAGCCGAGTTGCACGGGAGAATGTGAAGAGTGTTCATATGTAGTAAAAACCTGAGAAATCCGTCCGTTTCCGCCATTTGTTATGGAATCGACTTAATGCCAGATCGTCACATTGGCCGCTCTTCTCACTGATACGGTTGTACTTATCGTCTGCAAAGCTATGTCGCGTGCTGCGGTATGTGGAGACACTAAAAGCACCATAGTAGGACACAGATGAAGCTGCCAAGTTGATGTAATAGCCAGTAAGAAGTAGTACAATTCAAGTTTCAGGTATCGATTATTGACTTTTTAGCTGGCTTTGGTGCCTTGGACATGAGCTAGGACCTTAAGATTCTGCATGAAAGGAGGACTAGCAGCCTAGTTGCACTGGAGAATGTGGAAAATGTTCATATGTAGTAAAAACCTGAGAAATCCTTCCGTTTTCGTCATTTGTTATCGAATTGACTTAAAGCCAGATCGTCACATTGGCCGCTCTTCTCTCTGAAACGGTTGTACTTATTGTCTGCAAAGCTATGTCGAGCGCTGCTGTATGCGGAGACACTAAAAGCACCATAGTAGAACACAGATGAAGCTTCTAGTTGATGTAATAGCCAGTAAGAAGTAGTACAATTCAAGTTATAGGTATCGATTATTGACTTTTTAGCTGGCTTTGGTACCTTGTACATGAGCTAGGACCTTATGATTCTGCATGAAAGGAGGACTAGCAGCCCTGTTGCACGGGTGATTGTGAAAAGTGTTCATATGTAGTAAAAACCAAAGAAATCCGTCTGTTTCCGCCATTTGTTATCGAATCGACTTAAAGCCAGATCGTCACATTGGCCGCTCTTCTCTCTGAAACGGTTGTACTTATCGTCTGCAAAGCTATGTCGCGAGCTGCGGTATGTGGAGACACTAAAAGCACCATAGTAGAACACAGATGAAGCTTCCAAGTTGATGTAATAGCCAGTAAGAAGTAGTAAAATTCAAGTTTTAGGTATCGGTTATTGACTTTTTAGCTGTCTTTGGTGCCTTGGACATGAGCTAGGACCTTAAGATTCTTCATTAATGGAGGACTAGCAGACGAGTTGCACGGGAGAATGTGAAAAGTGTTCATATGTAGTAAAAGCCTGAGAAATCCGTCCGAGTTCGACATTTGTTATCGAATCGACTTAAAGCCAGATCGTCACATTGGCCGCTCTTCTCTCTGAAACGGTTGTACTTATTGTCTGCAAAGCTATGTCGAGCGCTGCTGTATGCGGAGACACTAATAGCACCATAGTAGAACACAGATGAAGCTTCTAAGTTGATGTAATAGCCAGTAAGAAGTAGTACAATTCGTGTTATAGGTATCGATTATTGACTTCTTAGCTTGTTTGGTGACTTAACCATGAGCTAGGACCTTAAGATTCTGCATGAAAGGAGGACTAGCAGCCGAGTTGCACGGGAGAATGTGAAAAGTGTTCATATGTAGTAAAAACCTTAAAAATCCGTTCGTTATCGTCATTGTTGTCGAATCGACTTAAAGCAAGATCGTCACATTAGCCGCTCTTCTCCCTGAAACGGTTGTACTTATCGACTGCAAACCTATGGCGCGTGCTGCGGTATGCGGAGACACTAAAAGCACCATAGTAGAACACAGATGAAGCTTCTAAGTTGATGTAATAGTCAGTAAGAAGTAGTACAATTCAAGTGTTAGGTATTGATTATTGACTTTTTAGCTGGCTTTGGTGCCTTGGACATGAGCTAGGACCTTAAGATTCTGCATGAAAGGAGAATTTGCAGCCGAGTTGCACGGCAGATTGTGAAAAGTGTTCATATGTAGTAAAAACCAGAGAAATCCGTCCGTGTTCGACATTTGTTATCGAATCGACTTAAAGCCAGATCGTCACATTGGCCGCTCTTCTCTCTGAAACGGTTGTACTTATCGTCTGCAAAGCTATGTCGAGTGCTGCGGCATGCGGAGACACTAAAATCACCATAGTAGAACACAGATGAAGCTTCTAAGTTGATGTAATAGCCAGTAAGAAGTAGTACAATTCAAGTTTTAGGTATCGATTGTTGACTTTTTACCCTTCTTTGGTGCCTTGGGCATGAGCTAGGAACTTAAGATTTTACATGATAAGAGGTCTAGCAGCCGCGTTGCACGTGAGAATGTGAAAAGTGTTCATATGTAGTAAAAACCTGAGAAATCCGTCCGTTTTCCTCATTTGTTATCGAATAGACTTAAAGCCAGATCGTCACGTTGGGCGCTCTACTCCCTAAAACGGTTGTACTTATCGTCTGCAAAGCTATGTCGCGTGCTGCGGTATGCGGAGACACTAAAAGCACCATAGTAGAACACACATGAAGCTTCTAAGTTGATGTAATAGCCAGTAAGAAGAAGTACAATTCAAGTTATAGGTATCGATTATTGACTTTTTAGCTGGCTTTGGTGCCTTGGACGTGAGCTAGGACCTTAAAATTCTGCGTGAAAGGACGACTAACAGCCAAGTTGCACGGAAGAATGTGAAATGTCTTCATATATAGTAAAAACCTGAGAAATACGTCCGTTTTGGTCATTTGTTATCGAATCGACTTAAAGCCAGATCGTCACATTGGCCACTCTTCTCTCTGAAACGGTTGTACTTATCGTCTGCAAAGCTATGTCGCGTGCTGCGGTATGTGGAGACACTAAAAGCACCATAGTAGAACACAGATGAAGCTTCCAAGTTGATGTAATAGCCAGTAAGAAGAAGTACAATTCAAGTTATAGGTATCGATTATTGACTTTTTAGCTGTCTTTGGTGCCTTGGACATGAGCTAGGACCTTAAGATTCTTCATTAATGGAGGACTAGCAGACGAGTTGCACGGGAGAATGTGAATAGTGTTCATATGCAGTAAAAGCCTGTGAAATCCGTCCGTGTTCGACATTTGTTATCGAATCGACTTAAAGCCAGATCGTCAAATTGGCCGCTCTTCTCTCTGAAACGGTTGTACTTATTGTCTGCAAAGCTATGTCGAGCGCTGCTGTATGCGGAGACACTAATAGCACCATAGTAGAACACAGATGAAGCTTCTAAGTTGATGTAATAGTCAGTAAGAAGTAGTACAATTCAAGTTTTAGGTATTGATTATTGACTTTTTTGCTGGCTTTGGTGCCTTGGACATGAGCTAGGACCTTAAGATTCTGCATGAAAGGAGGACTAGCAGCCGAGTTGCACGGGAGAATATGAAAAGTATTCATATGTAGTAAAAACCAGAGAAATCCGTCCGTGTTCGACATTTGTTATCGAATCGACTTAAAGCCAGATCGTCACATTGGCCGCTCTTCTCTCTGAAACGGTTGTACTTATCGTCTGCAAAGCTATGTCGAGTGCTGCGGCATGCGGAGACACTAAAATCACCATAGTAGAACACAGATGAAGCTTCTAAGTTGATGTAATAGCCAGTAAGAAGTAGTACAATTCAAGTTTTAGGTATCGATTGTTGACTTTTTACCCTTCTTTGGTGCCTTGGACATGAGCTAGGAACTTAAGATTTTACATGATAGGAGGTCTAGCAGCCGCGTTGCACGTGAGAATGTGAAAAGTGTTCATATGTAGTAAAAACCTGAGAAATCCGTCCGTTTTCCTCATTTGTTATCGAATCGCCTTAAAGCCAGATCGTCACGTTGGGCGCTCTACTCCCTAAATCGGTTGTACTTATCGTCTGCAAAGCTATGTCGCGTGCTGCGGTATGCGGAGACGCTAAAAGCACCATAGTAGAACACACATGAAGCTTCTAAGTTGATGTAATAGCCAGTAAGAAGAAGTACAATTCAAGTTATAGGTATCGATTATTGACTTTTTAGCTGGCTTTGGTGCCTTGGACTTGAGCTAGGACCTTAAAATTCTGCATGAAAATACGACTAACAGCCAAGTTGCACGGAAGAATGTGAAAAGTCTTCATATATAGTAAAAACCTGAGAAATACGTCCGTATTGGTCATTTGTTATCGAATCGACTTAAAGCCAGATCGTCACATTGGCCGCTCTTCTCTCTGAAACGGTTGTACTTATCGTCTGCAAAGCTATGTCGCGTGCTGCGGTATGTGAGACACTAAAAGCACCATAGTAGAACACAGATGAAGCTTCCAAGTTGATGTAATAGCCAGTAAGAAGTAGTAAAATTCAAGTTTTAGGTATCGATTATTGACTTTTTAGCTGTCTTTGGTGCCTTGGACATGAGCTAGGACCTTAAGATTCTTCATTAATGGAGGACTAGCAGACGAGTTGCACGGGAGAATGTGAAAAGTGTTCATATGTAGTAAAAGCCTGAGAAATCCGTCCGTGTTCGACATTTGTTATCGAATCGACTTAAAGCCAGATCGTCACATTGGCCGCTCTTCTCTCTGAAACGGTTGTACTTATTGTCTGCAAAGCTATGTCGAGCGCTGCTGTATGCGGAGACACTAATAGCACCATAGTAGAACACAGATGAAGCTTCTAAGTTGATGTAATAGCCAGTAAGAAGTAGTACAATTCAAGTTATAGGTATCGATTATTGACTTTTTAGCTGGCTTTGGTACCTTGTACATGAGCTAGGACCTTATGATTCTGCATGAAAGGAGGACTAGCAGCCCAGTTGCACGGGAGAATGTGAAAAGTGTTCATATGTAGTAAAAACCAAAGAAATCCGTCTGTTTCCGCCATTTGTTATCGAATCGACTTAAAGCCTGATCGTCACATTGGCCGCTCTTCTCTCTGAAACGGTTGTACTTATCGTCTGCAAAGCTATGTCGCGTGCTGCGGTATGCGGAGACACTAAAAGCACCATAGTAGAACACAGATGAAGCTTCTAAGCTGATGTAATAGCCAGTAAGAAGTAGTACAATTCGTGTTATAGGTATCGATTATTGACTTCTTAGCTTGCTTTGGTGACTTGACCATGAGCTAGGACCTTAAGATACTGCATGAAAGGAGGACTAGCAGCCGAGTTGCACGGGAGAATGTGGAAAATGTTCATATGTAGTAAAAACCTCAGAAATCCTTCCGTTTTCGTCATTTGTTATCGAATTGACTTAAAGCCAGATCGTCACATTGGCCGCTCTTCTCTCTGAAACGGTTGTACTTATCGTCTGCAAAGCTATGTCGCGTGCTGCAGTATGCGGAGACACTAAAAGCACCATAGTAGAACACAGATGAAGCTTCTAAGTTGATGTAATTGCAAGTAAGAAGTAGTACAATTCAAGTTTTAGGTATCGATTATTGAATTTTTAGCTGGCTTTGGTGCCTTGGACATGAGCTAGGGCCTTAAGATTCTGCATGAAAGGAGGACTAGCAGCCGAGTTGCGAGGGAGAAAGTGAAAAGTGTTCATATGTAGTAAAAACCTGAGAAATCCGTCAGTTTCCGCCATTTGTTATGGAATCGACTTAAAGCCAGTTCGTCACATTGGCCGCTCTTCTCTCTGAAACGGTTGTACTTATCGTCTGCAAAGCTATGTCGCGTGCTGCGGTATGCGGAGACACTAAAAGCACCATAGTAGAACACAGATGAAGCTTCTAAGCTGATGTAATAGCCAGTAAGAAGTAGTACAATTCATGTTATAAGTATCGATTACTGGCTTCTTAGCTGGCTTTGGTGACTTGAGCATGAGGTAGGACCTTAAGATTCTGCATGAAAGGAGGTCTAGCAGCCGAGTTGCACTGGAGAATGTGGAAAATGTTCATATGTAGTAAAAACCTGAGAAATCCTTAAGTTTTCGTCATTTGTTATCGAATTGACTTAAAGCCAGATCGTCACATTGGCCGCTCTTCTCTCTGAAACGGTTGTACTTATCGTCTGCAAAGCTATGTCGCGTGCTGCGGTATGCGGAGACACTAAAAGCATTATAGTAGAACACAGATGAAGCTTCTAAGTTGATGTAATAGTCAGTAAGAAGTAGTACAATTCAAGTTTTAGGTATTGATTATTGACTTTTTTGCTGGCTTTGGTGCCTTGGACATGAGCTAGGACCTTAAGATTCTGCATGGAAGGAGGACTAGCAGCCGAGTTGCAAGGGAGAATATGAAAAGTGTTCATATGTAGTAAAAACCAGAGAAATCCGTCCGTGTTCGACATTTGTTATCGAATCGACTTAAAGCCAGATCGTAACATTGGCCGCTCTTCTCTCTGAAACGGTTGTACTTATCGTCTGCAAAGCTATGTCGAGTGCTGCAGCATGCGGAGACACTAAAAGCACCATAGTATAACTCAGATGAAGCTTCTAAGTTGATGTAATAGCCAGTAAGAAGTAGTACAATTCAAGTTTTAGGTATCGATTGTCGACTTTTTACCCTTCTTTGGTGCCTTGGGCATGAGCTAGGAACTTAAGATTTTGCATGATAGGAGGTCTAGCAGCCGCGTTGCACGTGAGAATGTGAAAAATGTTCATATTTAGTAAAAAAATGAGAAATCCGTCCGTTTTCCTCTCTGAAACGGTTGTACTTATCGTCTGCAAAGCTATGTCGCGTGCTGCGGTATGTGGAGACACTAAAAGCACCATAGTAGAAGACAGATGAAGCTTCCAAGTTGATGTAATAGCCAGTAAGAAGTAGTACAATTCAAGTTTTAGGTATCGATTATTGACTTTTTAGCGGTCTTTGGTGCCTTGGACATGAGCTAGGACCTTAAGATTCTTCATTAATGGAGGACTAGCAGCCGAGTTGCACGGGAGAATGTGAAAAGTGTTCATATGTAGTAAAAGCCTGAGAAATCCGTCCGTGTTCGACATTTGTTATCGAATCGACTTAAAGCCAGATCGTCACATTTGCCGCTCTTCTCTCTGCAACGGTTGTACTTATTGTCTGCAAAGCTATGTCGAGTGCTGCTGTATGCGGAGACACTAAAAGCAACATAATAGAACACAGATGAAGCTTCTAAGTTGCTGTAATAGCCAGTAAGAAGTAGTACAATTCAAGTTTTAGGTATCGATTGTTGACTTTTTACCCTTCTTTGGTGCCTTGGGCATGAGCTAGGAACTTAATATTTTGCATGATAGGAGGTCTAGCAGCCGCGTTGCACGTGAGAATGTGAAAAGTGTTCATATTTAGTAAAAACTTGAGAAATCCGTCCGTTTTCCTCATTTGTTATCGAATCGACTTAAAGCCAGATCGTCACATTGGGCGCTCTACTCTCTAAAACGGTTGTACTTATCGTCTGCAAAGCTATGTCGCGTGCTGCGGTATGCGGAGACACTAAAAGCACCATAGTAGAACACAGATGAAGCTTCCAAGTTGATGTAATAGCCAGTAAGAAGTAGTACAATTCAAGTTTTAGGTATCGATTATTGACTTTTAGCTGGCTTTGGTGCCTTGGACATGAGCTAGGACCATAAAATTCTGCATGAAAGGACGACTAACAGCCATGTTGCACGGAAGAATGAGAAAAGTGTTCATATATAGTAAAAACCTGAGAAATACGTCCGTTTTCGTCATTTGTTATCGAATCGACTTAAAGCCAGATCGTCACATTGGCCGCTCTTCTCTCTGAAACGGTTGTACTTATCGTCTGCAAAGCTATGTCGCGTGCTGCGGTATGTGGAGACACTAAAAGCACCATAGTAGAAGACAGATGAAGCTTCCAAGTTGATGTAATAGCCAGTAAGAAGTAGTACAATTCAAGTTTTAGGTATCGATTATTGACTTTTTAGCTGTCTTTGGTGCCTTGGAAATGAGCTAGGACCTTAAGATTCTTCATTAATGGAGGACTAGCAGCCGAGTTGCACGGGAGAATGTGAAAAGTGTTCATATGTAGTAAAAGCCTGAGAAATCCGTCCGTGTTCGACATTTGTTATCGAATCGACTTAAAGCCAGATCGTCACATATGCCGCTCTTCTCTCTGCAACGGTTGTACTTATTGTCTGCAAAGCTATGTCGAGTGCTGCAGTATGCGGAGACACTAAAAGCAACATAGTAGAACACAGATGAAGCTTCTAATTTGATGTAATATCCAGTAAGAAGTAGTACAATTCAAGTTATAGGTATCGATTATTGACTTTTTAGCTGGCTTTGGTACCTTGGACATGAGCTAGGACCTTATGATTCTGCATGAAAGGAGGACTAGCAGCCCAGTTGCACGGGAGAATGTGAAAAGTGTTCATATGTAGTAAAAACCTAAGAAATCCGGCTGTTTCCGCCATTTGTTATCGAATCGACTTAAAGCCAGATCGTCACATTGGCCGCTCTTCTCTCTGAAACTGTTGTACTTATCGTCTGCAAAGCTATGTCGCGTGCTGCGGTATGCGGAGACACTAAAAGCACCATAGTAGAACACAGATGAAGCTTCTAAGTTGATGTAATGGCCAGTAAGAAGTAGTACAATTCAAGTTTTAGGTATCGATTATTGACTTTTAGCTGGCTTTGGTGACTTGAACATGAGCTAGGTCCTTAAGATTCTGCATGAAAGGAGGACTAGCAGCCGAGTTGCACTGGAGAATGTGAAAAGTGTTCATATGTAGTAAAAACCTTAAAAATCCGTTCGTTATCGTCATTGTTATCGAATCGACTTAAAGCCAGATCGTCACATTGGCCTCTCTTCTCTCTCAAACGGTTGTACTTATCGACTGCAAAGCTATGTCGCGTGCTGCGGTATGCGGAGACACTAAAAGCACCATAGTAGAACACAGATGAAGCTTCTAAGTTGATGTAATAGTCAGTAAGAAGTAGTACAATTCAAGTTTTAGGTATTGATTATTGACTTTTTAGCTGGCTTTGGTGCCTTGGACATGAGCTAGGACCTTAAGATTCTGCATGAAAGGAGGACTAGCAGCCCAGTTGCACGGGAGAATATGAAAAGTGTTCATATGTAGTAAAAACCAGAGAAATCCGTCCGTGTTCGACATTTGTTATCGAATCGACTTAAAGCCAGATCGTAACATTGGCCGCTCTTCTCTCTGAAACGGTTGTACTTATCGACTGCAAAGCTATGTCGCGTGCTGCGGTATGCGGAGACACAAAAATCACCATAGTAGAACACAGATGAAACTTCTAAGTTGAAGTAATATATAGTAAGATGTAGTACAAATCACGTCTTAGGTATCGATTATTGACTTTTTACCATTCTTTGGTGCCTTGGACATGAGCTAGGACCTTAAAATTCAGCATGAACGGAATACTAGCAGCCGAGTTGCACGGGAGAATGTGAAAAGTGTTCATATGTAGTAAAAGCCTGAGAAATCCGTACGTGTTCGACATTTGTTTTCGAATCGACTTAAAGCCAGATCGTCACATTTGCCGCTCTTCTCTCTGCAACGGTTGTACTTATCGTCTGCAAAGCTATGTCGCGTGCTGCGGTATGCGGAGACACTAAAAGCACCATAGTAGAACACAGATGAAGCTTCTAAGCTGATGTAATAGCCAGTAAGAAGTAGTACAATTCAAGTTATAGGTATCGATTATTGACTTTTTAGCTGGCTTTGGTACCTTGGAAATGAGATAGGACCTTATGATTCTGCATGAAAGGAGGACTAGCAGCCCAGTTGCACGGGAGAATGTGAAAAGTGTTCATATGTAGTAAAAACCTAAGATATCCGGCTGTTTCCGCCATTTGTTATCGAATCGACTTAAAGCCAGATTGTCACATTGGCCGCTCTTCTCTCTAAAACGGTTTTACTTATCGTCTGCAAAGCTATGTCGCGTGCTGCGGTATGCGGAGACACTAAAAGCACCATAGTAGAACACAGATGAAGCTTCTAAGCTGATGTAATAGCCAGTAAGAAGTAGTACAATTCGTGTTATAGGTATCGATTATTGACTTCTTAGCTTGCTTTGGTGACTTGACCATGAGCTAGGACCTTAAGATTCTGCATGAAAGGAGGAATAGCAGCCGAGTTGCACGGGAGAATGTGGAAAATGTTCATATGTAGTAAAAACCTGAGAAATCCGTCCGTTTTCGTCATTTGTTATCGAATTGACTTAAAGCCAGATCGTCACATTGGCCGCTCTTCTCTCTGAAACGGTTGTACTTATCGTCTGCAAAGATATGTCGCGTGCTGCGGTATGCGGAGACACTAAAAGCACCATAGTAGAACACAGATGAAGCTTCTAAGCTGATGTAATAGCCAGTAAGAAGTAGTACAATTCGTGTTATAGGTATCGATTATTGACTTCTTAGCTTCCTTTGGTGACTTGACCATGAGCTAGGACCTTAAGATTCTGCATGAAAGGAGGAATAGCAGCCGAGTTGCACGGGAGAATGTGGAAAATGTTCATATGTAGTAAAAACCTGAGAAATCCGTTCGTTATCGTCATTGTTATCGAATCGACTTAAAGCCAGATCGTCACATTAGCCGCTCTTCACTCTGAAACGGTTGTACTTATCGACTTCAAAGCTATGTCGCGTGCTCCGAGATGCGGAGACACTAAAAGCACCATAGTAGAACACAGATGAAGCTTCTAAGATGTTGTAATAGCCAGTAAGAAGTAGTACAATTCAAGTTTTTGGTATCGATTATTTACTTTTCAGCTGGCTTTGGTGCCTTGGACATGAGCTAGGACCATAAGATTCTGCATGAAAGGAGGACTAGCAGCCGAGTTGCAAGGGAGAATGTGAAAAAAGTTCATATGTAGTAAAAACCTGAGAAATCCGTCCGTTCTCGTCATTTGTTATCGAATCGACTTAAAGCCAGATCGTCACATTGGCCGCTCTTCTCTCTGAAACGGTTGTACTTATCGTCTGCAAAGCTATGTCGCGTGCTGCGGTATGTGGAGACACTAAAAGCACCATAGTAGAAGACAGATGGAGCTTCCAAGTTGATGTAATAGCCAGTAAGAAGTAGTACAATTCAAGTTTTAGGTATCGATTATTGACTTTTTAGCTGTCTTTGGTGCCTTGGACATGAGCTAGGACCTTAAGATTCTTCATTAATGGAGGACTAGCAGCCGAGTTGCACGGGAGAATGTGAAAAGTGTTCATATGTAGTAAAAGCCTGAGAAATCCGTCCGTGTTCGACATTTGTTATCGAATCGACTTAAAGCCAGATCGTCACATTTGCCGCTCTTCTCTCTGCAACGGTTGTACTTATTGTCTGCAAAGCTATGTCGAGTGCTGCTGTATGCGGAGACACTAAAAGCAACATAGTAGAACACAGATGAAGCTTCTAAGTTGATGTAATAGCCAGTAAGATGTAGTACAATTCAAGTTTTAGGTATCGATTGTTGACTTTTTACCCTTCTTTGGTGCCTTGGGCATGAGCTAGGAACTTAAGATTTTGCATGATAGGAGGTCTAGCAGCCGAGTTGCAAGGGAGAATGTGAAAAAAGTTCATATGTAGTAAAAACCTGAGAAATCCGTCCGTTTTCCTCATTTGTTATCGAATCGACTTAAAGCCAGATCGTCACATTGGGCGCTCTACTCTCTAAAACGGTTGTACTTATCGTCTGCAAAGCTATGTCGCGTGCTGCGGTATGCGGAGACACTAGTAGCACCATAGTAGAACACAGATGAAGCTTCTAAGTTGATGTAATAGCCAGTAAGAAGTAGTACAATTCAAGTTTTAGGTATCGATTGTTGACTTTTTACCCTTCTTTGGTGCCTTGGGCATGAGCTAGGAACTTAATATTTTGCATGATAGGAGGTCTAGCAGCCGCGTTGCACGTGAGAATGTGAAAAGTGTTCATATTTAGTAAAAACTTGAGAAATCCGTCCGTTTTCCTCATTTGTTATCGAATCGACTTAAAGCCAGATCGTCACATTGGGCGCTCTACTCTCTAAAACGGTTGTACTTATCGTCTGCAAAGCTATGTCGCGTGCTGCGGTATGCGGAGACACTAAAAGCACCATAGTAGAACACAGATGAAGCTTCCAAGTTGATGTAATAGCCAGTAAGAAGTAGTACAATTCAAGTTTTAGGTATCGATTATTGACTTTTAGCTGGCTTTGGTGCCTTGGACATGAGCTAGGACCATAAAATTCTGCATGAAAGGACGACTAACAGCCATGTTGCACGGAAGAATGAGAAAAGTGTTCATATATAGTAAAAACCTGAGAAATACGTCCGTTTTCGTCATTTGTTATCGAATCGACTTAAAGCCAGATCGTCACATTGGCCGCTCTTCTCTCTGAAACGGTTGTACTTATCGTCTGCAAAGCTATGTCGCGTGCTGCGGTATGTGGAGACACTAAAAGCACCATAGTAGAAGACAGATGAAGCTTCCAAGTTGATGTAATAGCCAGTAAGAAGTAGTACAATTCAAGTTTTAGGTATCGATTATTGACTTTTTAGCTGTCTTTGGTGCCTTGGAAATGAGCTAGGACCTTAAGATTCTTCATTAATGGAGGACTAGCAGCCGAGTTGCACGGGAGAATGTGAAAAGTGTTCATATGTAGTAAAAGCCTGAGAAATCCGTCCGTGTTCGACATTTGTTATCGAATCGACTTAAAGCCAGATCGTCACATATGCCGCTCTTCTCTCTGCAACGGTTGTACTTATTGTCTGCAAAGCTATGTCGAGTGCTGCAGTATGCGGAGACACTAAAAGCAACATAGTAGAACACAGATGAAGCTTCTAATTTGATGTAATATCCAGTAAGAAGTAGTACAATTCAAGTTATAGGTATCGATTATTGACTTTTTAGCTGGCTTTGGTACCTTGGACATGAGCTAGGACCTTATGATTCTGCATGAAAGGAGGACTAGCAGCCCAGTTGCACGGGAGAATGTGAAAAGTGTTCATATGTAGTAAAAACCTAAGAAATCCGGCTGTTTCCGCCATTTGTTATCGAATCGACTTAAAGCCAGATCGTCACATTGGCCGCTCTTCTCTCTGAAACTGTTGTACTTATCGTCTGCAAAGCTATGTCGCGTGCTGCGGTATGCGGAGACACTAAAAGCACCATAGTAGAACACAGATGAAGCTTCTAAGTTGATGTAATGGCCAGTAAGAAGTAGTACAATTCAAGTTTTAGGTATCGATTATTGACTTTTAGCTGGCTTTGGTGACTTGAACATGAGCTAGGACCTTAAGATTCTGCATGAAAGGAGGACTAGCAGCCGAGTTGCACTGGAGAATGTGAAAAGTGTTCATATGTAGTAAAAACCTTAAAAATCCGTTCGTTATCGTCATTGTTATCGAATCGACTTAAAGCCAGATCGTCACATTGGCCTCTCTTCTCTCTCAAACGGTTGTACTTATCGACTGCAAAGCTATGTCGCGTGCTGCGGTATGCGGAGACACTAAAAGCACCATAGTAGAACACAGATGAAGCTTCTAAGTTGAAGTAATATATAGTAAGATGTAGTACAAATCACGTCTTAGGTATCGATTATTGACTTTTTACCATTCTTTGGTGCCTTGGACATGAGCTAGGACCTTAAAATTCAGCATGAACGGAATACTAGCAGCCGAGTTGCACGGGAGAATGTGAAAAGTGTTCATATGTAGTAAAAGCCTGAGAAATCCGTACGTGTTCGACATTTGTTTTCGAATCGACTTAAAGCCAGATCGTCACATTTGCCGCTCTTCTCTCTGCAACGGTTGTACTTATCGTCTGCAAAGCTATGTCGCGTGCTGCGGTATGCGGAGACACTAAAAGCACCATAGTAGAACACAGATGAAGCTTCTAAGCTGATGTAATAGCCAGTAAGAAGTAGTACAATTCAAGTTATAGGTATCGATTATTGACTTTTTAGCTGGCTTTGGTACCTTGGACATGAGATAGGACCTTATGATTCTGCATGAAAGGAGGACTAGCAGCCCAGTTGCACGGGAGAATGTGAAAAGTGTTCATATGTAGTAAAAACCTAAGATATCCGGCTGTTTCCGCCATTTGTTATCGAATCGACTTAAAGCCAGATTGTCACATTGGCCGCTCTTCTCTCTAAAACGGTTTTACTTATCGTCTGCAAAGCTATGTCGCGTGCTGCGGTATGCGGAGACACTAAAAGCACCATAGTAGAACACAGATGAAGCTTCTAAGCTGATGTAATAGCCAGTAAGAAGTAGTACAATTCGTGTTATAGGTATCGATTATTGACTTCTTAGCTTGCTTTGGTGACTTGACCATGAGCTAGGACCTTAAGATTCTGCATGAAAGGAGGAATAGCAGCCGAGTTGCACGGGAGAATGTGGAAAATGTTCATATGTAGTAAAAACCTGAGAAATCCGTCCGTTTTCGTCATTTGTTATCGAATTGACTTAAAGCCAGATCGTCACATTGGCCGCTCTTCTCTCTGAAACGGTTGTACTTATCGTCTGCAAAGATATGTCGCGTGCTGCGGTATGCGGAGACACTAAAAGCACCATAGTAGAACACAGATGAAGCTTCTAAGCTGATGTAATAGCCAGTAAGAAGTAGTACAATTCGTGTTATAGGTATCGATTATTGACTTCTTAGCTTCCTTTGGTGACTTGACCATGAGCTAGGACCTTAAGATTCTGCATGAAAGGAGGAATAGCAGCCGAGTTGCACGGGAGAATGTGGAAAATGTTCATATGTAGTAAAAACCTGAGAAATCCGTTCGTTATCGTCATTGTTATCGAATCGACTTAAAGCCAGATCGTCACATTAGCCGCTCTTCACTCTGAAACGGTTGTACTTATCGACTTCAAAGCTATGTCGCGTGCTCCGAGATGCGGAGACACTAAAAGCACCATAGTAGAACACAGATGAAGCTTCTAAGATGTTGTAATAGCCAGTAAGAAGTAGTACAATTCAAGTTTTTGGTATCGATTATTTACTTTTCAGCTGGCTTTGGTGCCTTGGACATGAGCTAGGACCATAAGATTCTGCATGAAAGGAGGACTAGCAGCCGAGTTGCAAGGGAGAATGTGAAAAAAGTTCATATGTAGTAAAAACCTGAGAAATCCGTCCGTTCTCGTCATTTGTTATCGAATCGACTTAAAGCCAGATCGTCACATTGGCCGCTCTTCTCTCTGAAACGGTTGTACTTATCGTCTGCAAAGCTATGTCGCGTGCTGCGGTATGTGGAGACACTAAAAGCACCATAGTAGAAGACAGATGGAGCTTCCAAGTTGATGTAATAGCCAGTAAGAAGTAGTACAATTCAAGTTTTAGGTATCGATTATTGACTTTTTAGCTGTCTTTGGTGCCTTGGACATGAGCTAGGACCTTAAGATTCTTCATTAATGGAGGACTAGCAGCCGAGTTGCACGGGAGAATGTGAAAAGTGTTCATATGTAGTAAAAGCCTGAGAAATCCGTCCGTGTTCGACATTTGTTATCGAATCGACTTAAAGCCAGATCGTCACATTTGCCGCTCTTCTCTCTGCAACGGTTGTACTTATTGTCTGCAAAGCTATGTCGAGTGCTGCTGTATGCGGAGACACTAAAAGCAACATAGTAGAACACAGATGAAGCTTCTAAGTTGATGTAATAGCCAGTAAGATGTAGTACAATTCAAGTTTTAGGTATCGATTGTTGACTTTTTACCCTTCTTTGGTGCCTTGGGCATGAGCTAGGAACTTAAGATTTTGCATGATAGGAGGTCTAGCAGCCGAGTTGCAAGGGAGAATGTGAAAAAAGTTCATATGTAGTAAAAACCTGAGAAATCCGTCCGTTTTCCTCATTTGTTATCGAATCGACTTAAAGCCAGATCGTCACATTGGGCGCTCTACTCTCTAAAACGGTTGTACTTATCGTCTGCAAAGCTATGTCGCGTGCTGCGGTATGCGGAGACACTAGTAGCACCATAGTAGAACACAGATGAAGCTTCTAAGTTGATGTAATAGCCAGTAAGAAGTAGTACAATTCAAGTTTTAGGTATCGATTATTGACTTTTAGGTGGCTTTGGTGCCTTGGACATGAGCTAGGACCTTAAAATTCTGCATGAAAGGACGACTAACAGCCAAGTTGCACGGAAGAATGAGAAAAGTGTTCATATATAGTAAAAACCTGAGAGATACGTCCGTTTTCGTCATTTGTTACCGAATTGACTTAAAGCCAGATCGTCACATTGGCCGCTCTTCTCTCTGAAACGGTTGTACTTATCGTCTGCAAAGATATGTCGCGTGCTGCGGTATGCGGAGACACTAAAAGCACCATAGTAGAACACAGATGAAGCTTCTAAGCTGATGTAATAGCCAGTAAGAAGTAGTACAATTCGTGTTATAGGTATCGATTATTGACTTCTTAGCTTCCTTTGGTGACTTGACCATGAGCTAGGACCTTAAGATTCTGCATGAAAGGAGGAATAGCAGCCGAGTTGCACGGGAGAATGTGGAAAATGTTCATATGTAGTAAAAACCTGAGAAATCCGTCCGTTTTCGTCATTTGTTATCGAATTGACTTAAAGCCAGATCGTCACATTGGCCGCTCTTCTCTCTGAAACGGTTGTACTTATCGTCTGCAAAGATATGTCGCGTGCTGCGGTATGCGGAGACACTAAAAGCACCATAGTAGAAGACAGATGAAGCTTCTAAGGCGATGTAATAGCCAGTAAGAAGTAGTACAATTCAAGTGTTAGGTATCGATTTTTGACTTCTTACCTGGCTTTGGTGACTTGGACATGAGCTAAGACCTCAAGATTCTGCATGAAAGAAGGACTAGCAGCCGAGTTGCACTGGAGAATGTGAAAAGTGTTCATATGTAGTAAAAACCTTAAAAATCCGTTCGTTATCGTCATTGTTATCGAATCGACTTAAAGCCAGATCGTCACATTGGCCGCTCTTCTCTCTCAAACGGTTGTACTTATCGACTGCAAAGCTATGTCGCGTGCTGCGGTATGCGGAGACACCAAAAGCACCATAGTAGAACACAGATGAAGCTTCTAAGATGATGTAATAGTCAGTAAGAAGTAGTACAATTCAAGTTTTAGGTATTAATTATTGACTTTTTAGCTGGCTTTGTTGCCTTGGACATGAGCTAGGACCTTAAGATTCTGCATGAAAGGAGGACTAGCAGCCGAGTTGCACGGGAGAATATGAAAAGTATTCATATGTAGTAAAAACCAGAGAAATCCGTCCGTGTTCGACATTTGTTATCGAATCGACTTAAAGCCAGATCGTAACATTGGCCGCTCTTCTCTCTGAAACGGTTGTACTTATCGTCTGCAAAGCTATGTCGCGTGCTGCGGTATGCGGAGACACAAAAATCACCATAGTAGAACACAGATGAAACTTCTAAGTTGAAGTAATATATAGTAAGATGTAGTACAAATCACGTCTTAGGTATCGATTATTGACTTTTTACCATTCTTTGGTGCCTTGGACATGAGCTAGGACCTTAAAATTCTGCATGAACGGAGGACTTGCAGCCGAGTTGCACGGGAGAATGTGAAAAGTGTTCATATGTAGTAAAAACCTTAGAAATCCGTTCGTTATCGTCATTGTTATCGAATCGACTTAAAGCCAGATCGTCACATTAGCCGCTCTTCACTCTGAAACGGTTGTACTTATCGACTTCAAAGCTATGTCGCGTGCTCCGAGATGCGGAGACACTAAAAGCACCATAGTAGAACACAGATGAAGCTTCTAAGATGTTGTAATAGCCAGTAAGAAGTAGTACAATTCAAGTTTTTGGTATCGATTATTTACTTTTCAGCTGGCTTTGGTGCCTTGGACATGAGCTAGGACCATAAGATTCTGCATGAAAGGAGGACTAGCAGCCGAGTTGCAAGGGAGAATGTGAAAAAAGTTCATATGTAGTAAAAACCTGAGAAATCCGTCCGTTCTCGTCATTTGTTATCGAATCGACTTAAAGCCAGATCGTCACATTGGCCGCTCTTCTCTCTGAAACGGTTGTACTTATCGTCTGCAAAGCTATGTCGCGTGCTGCGGTATGTGGAGACACTAAAAGCACCATAGTAGAAGACAGATGGAGCTTCCAAGTTGATGTAATAGCCAGTAAGAAGTAGTACAATTCAAGTTTTAGGTATCGATTATTGACTTTTTAGCTGTCTTTGGTGCCTTGGACATGAGCTAGGACCTTAAGATTCTTCATTAATGGAGGACTAGCAGCCGAGTTGCACGGGAGAATGTGAAAAGTGTTCATATGTAGTAAAAGCCTGAGAAATCCGTCCGTGTTCGACATTTGTTATCGAATCGACTTAAAGCCAGATCGTCACATTTGCCGCTCTTCTCTCTGCAACGGTTGTACTTATTGTCTGCAAAGCTATGTCGAGTGCTGCTGTATGCGGAGACACTAAAAGCAACATAGTAGAACACAGATGAAGCTTCTAAGTTGATGTAATAGCCAGTAAGATGTAGTACAATTCAAGTTTTAGGTATCGATTGTTGACTTTTTACCCTTCTTTGGTGCCTTGGGCATGAGCTAGGAACTTAAGATTTTGCATGATAGGAGGTCTAGCAGCCGAGTTGCAAGGGAGAATGTGAAAAAAGTTCATATGTAGTAAAAACCTGAGAAATCCGTCCGTTTTCCTCATTTGTTATCGAATCGACTTAAAGCCAGATCGTCACATTGGGCGCTCTACTCTCTAAAACGGTTGTACTTATCGTCTGCAAAGCTATGTCGCGTGCTGCGGTATGCGGAGACACTAGTAGCACCATAGTAGAACACAGATGAAGCTTCTAAGTTGATGTAATAGCCAGTAAGAAGTAGTACAATTCAAGTTTTAGGTATCGATTATTGACTTTTAGGTGGCTTTGGTGCCTTGGACATGAGCTAGGACCTTAAAATTCTGCATGAAAGGACGACTAACAGCCAAGTTGCACGGAAGAATGAGAAAAGTGTTCATATATAGTAAAAACCTGAGAGATACGTCCGTTTTCGTCATTTGTTATCGAATCGACTTAAAGCCAGATCGTCACATTGGCCGCTCTTCTCTCTGAAACGGTTGTACTTATCGTCTGCAAAGCTATCTCGCGTGCTGCGGTATGTGGAGACACTAAAAGCACTATAGTAGAAGACAGATAAAGCTTCCAAGTTGATGTAATAGCCAGTAAGAAGTAGTAAAATTCAAGTTTTATGTATCGATTATTGACTTTTTAGCTGTCTTTGGTGCCTTGGACATGAGCTAGGACCTTAAGATTCTTCATTAATGCAGGACTAGCAGCCGAGTTGCACGGGAGAATGTGAAAAGTGTTCATATGTAGTAAAAGCCTGAGAAATCCGTCCGTGTTCGACATTTGTTATCGAATCGACTTAAAGCCAGATCGTCACATTTGCCGCTATTCTCTCTGCAACGGTTGTACTTATTGTCTGCAAAGCTATGTCGAGTGCTGCTGTATGCGGAGATTTTAAAAGCAACATAGTAGAACACAGATGAAGCTTCTAAGTTGATGTAATAGCCAGTAAGAAGTAGTACAATTCTAGTTTTAGGTATTGATTATTGACTTTTTAGCTGGCTTTGGTGATTTGGACATGAGCTAGGACCTTAAGATTCTGCATGAACGGAGGACTAGCAGCCCAGTTGCACGGGAGAATGTGAAAAGTGTTCATATGTAGTAAAAACCTGAGATATCCGGCTGTTTCCGCCATTTGTTATCGAATCGACTTAAAGCCAGATTGTCACATTGGCCGCTCTTCTCTCTGAAACGGTTGTACTTATCGTCTGCAAAGCTATGTCGCTTGCTGCGGTATGCGGAGACACCAAAAGCACCATAGTAGAACACAGATGAAGCTTCTAAGTTGATGTAATAGTCAGTAAGAAGTAGTACAATTCAAGTTTTAGGTATTGATTATTGACTTTTAAGCTGGCTTTGGTGATTTGGACATAAGCTAGGACCTTAAGATTCTGCATGAAAGGAGGACTAGCAGCCGAGTTGCACGACAGAATGTGAAAAGTGTTCATATGTAGTAAAAACCAGAGAAATCCGTCAGTTTTCCTCATTTGTTATCGAATCGACTTAAAGCCAGATCGTCACATTGGCCGCTCTTCTCTCTGAAACGGTTGTACTTATCGTCGGCAAAGCTATGTCGCGTGCTGCGGTATGTGGAGACACTAAAAGCACCATAGTAGAACACAGATGAAGCTTCCAAGTTAATGTAATAGCCAGTACGAAGTAGTACAATTCATGTTATAGGTATCGATTATTGACTTCTTAGCTTGCTTTGGTGACTTGAACATGAGCTAGGACCTTAAGATTCTGCATGAAAGGAGGACTAGCAGCCGAGTTGCACTGGAGAATGTGGAAAATGTTCATATGTAGTAAAAACCTGAGAAATCCTTCCGTTTTCGTCATTTGTTATCGAATTGTCTTAAAGCCAGATCGTCACATTGGCCGCTCTTCTCTCTGAAACGGTTGTACTTATCGTCTGCAAAGCTTTGTCGCGTGCTGCGGTATGCGGAGACACTAAAAGCACCATAGTAGAACACAGATGAAGCTTCTAAGTTGAAGTAATATCCAGTAAGATGTAGTACAACTCAAGTCTTAGGTATCGATTATTGACTTTTTACCATTCTTTGGTGCCTTGGACATGAGCTAGGACCTTAAAATTCTGCATGAACGGAGGACTAGCAGCCGAGTTGCTTGGGAGAATGTGAAAAGTGTTCATATGTAGTAAAAACCTGAGAAATCCGTCCGTTTTCGTCATTTGTTATCGAATCGTCTTAAAGCCAGATCGTCACATTGGCGCTCTTCTCTCTGAAACGGTTGTACTTATCGTCTGCAAAGCTATGTCGCGTGCTGCGGTATGCGGAGACACTAAAAGCACCATAGTAGAAGACAGATGAAGCTTCTAAGGCGATGTAATAGCCAGTAAGAAGTAGTACAATTCAAGTGTTAGGTATCGATTTTTGACTTCTTACCTGGCTTTGGTGACTTGGACATGAGCTAAGACCTCAAGATTCTGCATGGAACGAGGACTAGCAGCCGAGTTGCACGGGAGAATGTGAAAAGTGTTCATATGTAGTAAAAACCTGAGAAATCCGTCCGTTTTCGTCATTTGTTATCGAATCGACTTAAAGCCAGATCGTCACATTGGCCGCTCTTCTCTCTGAAACGGTTGTACTTATCGTCTGCAATGCTATGTCGCGTGCTGCGGTATGTGGAGACACTAAAAGCACCATAGTAGAACACAGATGAAGCTTCTAAGATGATGTAATAGTCAGTAAGAAGTAGTACAATTCAAGTTTTAAGTTCGATTATTGACTTTTTAGCTGGCTTTGGTACCTTGAACATGAGCTAGGACCTTATGATTCTGCATGAAAGGAGGACTAGCAGCCCAGTTGCATGGGAGAATGTGAAAAGTGTTCATATGTAGTAAAAACCTAAGAAATCCGTCCGTTTCCGCCATTTGTTATCGAATCGACTTAAAGCCAGCTCGTCACATTGGCCGCTCTTCTCTCTGAAACGTTTGTACTTATCGTCTGCAAAGCTATGTCGCGTGCTGCGGTATGTGGAGACACTAAAAGCACCATAGTAAAACACAGATGAAGCTTCTAAGCTGATGTAATAGCCAGTAAGAAGTAGTACAATTCATGTTATAGGTTTCGATTATTGACTTCTTAGCTTGCTTTGGTGACTTGAACATGAGCTAGGACCTTAAGATCCTGCGTGAAAGGAGGACAAGCAGCCGAGTTGCACTGGAGAATGTGGAAAATGTTCATATGTAGTAAAAACCTGAGAAATCCTTACGTTTTCGTCATTTGTTATCGAATCGACGTAAAGCCAGATCGTCACATTGGCCGCTCTTCTCTCTGAAACAGTTGTACTTATCGTCTGCAAAGCTATGTCGCGTGCTGCGGTATGCGGAGACACTAAAAGCACCATAGTAGATCACAGATGAAGCTTTTAAGTTGATGTAATAGGCAGTAAGAAGTAGTACAATTCAAGTTTTAGGTATCGATTATTGACTTTTTAGCTGGCTTTGGTGCCTTGGCGAGGAGCTAGGACCTTAAGATTCTGCATGAAAGGAGGACTAGCAGCCGAGTTGCAGGGGAGAATGTAAAAAGTGTTCATATGTATTAAAAACCTGAGAAATCCGTTCGTTATCGTCATTTGTTATCGAATCGCCTTAAAGCCAGATCGTCACATTAGCCGCTCTTCTCTCTGAAACGGTTGTACTTATCGACTGCAAAGCTATTTCGCGTGCTGCGATATGCAGAGACACTAAAAGCACCATAGTAGAACAAGGATGAAGCTTCTAAGATGATGTAATAGTCAGTAAGATGTAGTACAGTTCAAGTTTTAGGTATCGATTATTGACTTTTTAGCTGTCTTTGGTGCCTTGGACATGAGTTAGGACCTTAAGATTCTGCATGAAAGGAGGTCTAGCAGCCGTGTTGTACGGGAGAATGTGAAAAGTGTTCATATGTAGTAAAAACCTGAGAAATCCGTCCGTTTTCGTCATTTGTTATCGAATCGACTTAAAGCCAGATCGTCACATTGGCCGCTCTTCTCTCTGAAACGGTTGTACTTATCTTCTGCAAAGCTATGTCGCGTGCTGCGGTATGTGGAGACACTAAAAGCACCATAGTAGAACACAGATGAAGCTTCTAAGTTGATGTAATAGCCAGTAAGAAGTAGTACAATTCAAGTTTTAGGTATCGATTATTCACTTTTTAGCTGGCTTTGGTGCCTTGGACATGAGCTAGGACTTTAAGATTGTGCATGAAAGGAGGACTAGCAGCCGAGTTGCACGGGAGAATGTGAATAGTGTTCATATGTAGTAAAAACCTGAGAAATCCGTCCGTTTTCGTCATTTGTTATCGAAACGACTTAATGCCAGATCGTCACATTGGCCGCTCTTCTCTCTGAAACGGTTGTACTTATCTTCTGCAAAGCTATGTCGCGTGCTGCGGTATGCGGAGACACTAAAAGCATCATAGTAGAACACAGATGAAGCTTCTAAGTTGATGTAATAGCCAGTAAGAAGTAGTACAATTCAAATATTAGGTATCGATTATTGACTTTTTAGGTGGCTTTGGTGCCTTGGACATGAGCTAGGACCTTAAGATTCTGCATGAAAGGAGGACTAGCAGCCGAGTTGCAGGGGAGAATGTAAAAAGTGTTCATATGTAGTAAAAACCTGAGAAATCCGTCCGTTTTCGTCATTTGTTATCGAATCGTCTTAAAGCCAGATCGTCACATTGGCGCTCTTCTCTCTGAAACGGTTGTACTTATCGTCTGCAAAGCTATGTCGCGTGCTGCGGTATGCGGAGACACTAAAAGCACCATAGTAGAAGACAGATGAAGCTTCTAAGGCGATGTAATAGCCAGTAAGAAGTAGTACAATTCAAGTGTTAGGTATCGATTTTTGACTTCTTACCTGGCTTTGGTGACTTGGACATGAGCTAAGACCTCAAGATTCTGCATGGAACGAGGACTAGCAGCCGAGTTGCACGGGAGAATGTGAAAAGTGTTCATATGTAGTAAAAACCTGAGAAATCCGTCCGTTTTCGTCATTTGTTATCGAATCGACTTAAAGCCAGATCGTCACATTGGCCGCTCTTCTCTCTGAAACGGTTGTACTTATCGTCTGCAATGCTATGTCGCGTGCTGCGGTATGTGGAGACACTAAAAGCACCATAGTAGAACACAGATGAAGCTTCTAAGATGATGTAATAGTCAGTAAGAAGTAGTACAATTCAAGTTTTAAGTTCGATTATTGACTTTTTAGCTGGCTTTGGTACCTTGGACATGAGCTAGGACCTTATGATTCTGCATGAAAGGAGGACTAGCAGCCCAGTTGCATGGGAGAATGTGAAAAGTGTTCATATGTAGTAAAAACCTAAGAAATCCGTCCGTTTCCGCCATTTGTTATCGAATCGACTTAAAGCCAGCTCGTCACATTGGCCGCTCTTCTCTCTGAAACGTTTGTACTTATCGTCTGCAAAGCTATTTCGCGTGCTGCGATATGCAGAGACACTAAAAGCACCATAGTAGAACAAGGATGAAGCTTCTAAGATGATGTAATAGTCAGTAAGATGTAGTACAGTTCAAGTTTTAGGTATCGATTATTGACTTTTTAGCTGTCTTTGGTGCCTTGGACATGAGTTAGGACCTTAAGATTCTGCATGAAAGGAGGTCTAGCAGCCGTGTTGTACGGGAGAATGTGAAAAGTGTTCATATGTAGTAAAAACCTGAGAAATCCGTCCGTTTTCGTCATTTGTTATCGAATCGACTTAAAGCCAGATCGTCACATTGGCCGCTCTTCTCTCTGAAACGGTTGTACTTATCTTCTGCAAAGCTATGTCGCGTGCTGCGGTATGTGGAGACACTAAAAGCACCATAGTAGAACACAGATGAAGCTTCTAAGTTGATGTAATAGCCAGTAAGAAGTAGTACAATTCAAGTTTTAGGTATCGATTATTCACTTTTTAGCTGGCTTTGGTGCCTTGGACATGAGCTAGGACTTTAAGATTGTGCATGAAAGGAGGACTAGCAGCCGAGTTGCACGGGAGAATGTGAATAGTGTTCATATGTAGTAAAAACCTGAGAAATCCGTCCGTTTTCGTCATTTGTTATCGAAACGACTTAATGCCAGATCGTCACATTGGCCGCTCTTCTCTCTGAAACGGTTGTACTTATCGTCTGCAAAGCTATGTCGCGTGCTGCGGTATGCGGAGACACTAAAAGCATCATAGTAGAACACAGATGAAGCTTCTAAGTTGATGTAATAGCCAGTAAGAAGTAGTACAATTCAAATTTCAGGTATCGATTATTGACTTTTTAGGTGGCTTTGGTGCCTTGGACATGAGCTAGGACCTTAAGATTCTGCATGAAAGGAGGACTAGCAGCCGAGTTGCAGGGGAGAATGTAAAAAGTGTTCATATGTAGTAAAAACCTGAGAAATCCGTTCGTTATCGTCATTTGTTATCGAATCGACTTAAAGCCAGATCGTCACATTAGCCGCTCTTCTCTCTGAAACGGTTGTACTTATCGACTGCAAAGCTATGTCGCCTGCTGCGGTATGCGGAGACACTAAAAGCACCATAGTAGAACACAGATGAAGCTTCTAAGATGATGTAATAGTCAGTAAGAAGTAGTACAATTCAAGTTTTAAGTATCGATTATTGACTTTTTAGCTGGCTTTGGTACCTTGGACATGAGCTAGGACCTTATGATTCTGCATGAAAGGAGGACTAGCAGCCGAGTTGCACTGGAGAATGTGGAAAAAGTTCATATGTAGTAAAAACCTGAGAAATCCTTACGTTTTCGTCATTTGTTATCGAATTGACTTAAAGCCAGATCGTCACATTGGCCGCTCTTCTCTCTGAAACGGTTGTACTTATCGTCTGCAAAGCTATGTCGCGTGCTGCGGTATGCGGAGACACTAAAAGCACCATAGTAGAACACAGATGAAGCTTCTAAGCTGATGTAATAGCCAGTAAGAAGTAGTACAATTCATGTTATAGGTATCGATTATTGACTTCTTAGCTTGCTTTGGTGACTTGAACATGAGCTAGGACCTTAAGAATCTGCATGAAAGGAGGACTAGCAGCCGAGTTGCGAGGGAGAAAGTGAAAAGTGTTCATATGTAGTAAAAACCTGAGAAATCCGTCCGTTTTCGTCATTTGTTATCGAATCGACGTAAAGCCAGATCGTCACATTGGCCGCTCTTCTCTCAGAAACAGTTGTACTTATCGTCTGCAAAGCTATGTCGCGTGCTGCGGTATGCGGAGACACTAAAAGCACCATAGTAGATCACAGATGAAGCTTCTACGTTGATGTAATAGGCAGTAAGAAGTAGTACAATTCAAGTTTTAGGTATCGATTATTGACTTTTTAGCTAGCTTTGGTGCCTTGGCGAGGAGCTAGGACCTTAAGATTCTGCATGAAAGGAGGACTAGCAGCCGAGTTGCAGGGGAGAATGTAAAAAGTGTTCATATGTATTAAAAACCTGAGAAATCCGTTCGTTATCGTCATTTGTTATCGAATCGCCTTAAAGCCAGATCGTCACATTAGCCGCTCTTCTCCCTGAAACGGTTGTACTTATCGACTGCAAAGCTATGTCGCGTGCTGCGATATGCAGAGACACTAAAAGCACCATAGTAGAACACAGATGAAGCTTCTAAGATGATGTAATAGTCAGTAAGATGTAGTACAGTTCAAGTTTTAGGTATCGATTATTGACTTTTTAGCTGTCTTTGGTGCCTTGGACATGAGTTAGGACCTTAAGATTCTGCATGAAAGGAGGTCTAGCAGCCGAGTTGTACGGGAGAATGTGAAAAGTGTTCATATGTAGTAAAAACCTGAGAAATCCGTCCGTTTTCGTCATTTGTTATCGAATCGACTTAAAGCCAGATCGTCACATTGGCCGCTCTTCTCTCTGAAACGGTTGTACTTATCTTCTGCAAAGCTATGTCGCGTGCTGCGGTATGTGGAGACACTAAAAGCACCATAGTAGAACACAGATGAAGCTTCTAAGTTGATGTAATAGCCAGTAAGAAGTAGTACAATTCAAGTTTTAGGTATCGATTATTGACTTTTTAGCTGGCTTTGGTGCCTTGGACATGAGCTAGGACTTTAAGATTGTGCATGAAAGGAGGACTAGCAGCCGAGTTGCACGGGAGAATGTGAAAAGTGTTCATATGTGGTAAAAACCTGAGAAATCCGTCCGTTTTCGTCATTTGTTATCGAATCGACTTAAAGCCAGATCGTCACATTGGCCGCTCTTCTCTCTGAAACGGTTGTACTTACCGTCTGCAAAGCTATGTCGCGTGCTGCGGTATGCGGAGACACTAAAAGCATCATAGTAGAACACAGATGAAGCTTCTAAGTTGATGTAATAGCCAGTAAGAAGTAGTACAATTCAAGTTTTAGGTATCGATTATTGACTTTTTAGCTGGCTTTGGTGCCTTGGACATGAGCTAGGACCTTAAGATTCTGCATGAAAGGAGGACTAGCAGCCGAGTTGCGGGGGAGAATGTAAAAAAGTGTTCATATGTAGTAAAAACCTGAGAAATCCGTTCGTTATCGACATTTGTTATCGAATCGACTTCAAGCCAGATCGTCACATTAGCCGCTCTTCTCTCTGAAACGGTTGTACTTATCGACTGCAAAGCTATGTCGCGTGCTGCGGTATGCGAAGACACTAAAAGCACCATAGTAGAACACAGATGAAGCTTCTAAGATGATGTAATAGTCAGTAAAAAGTAGTACAATTCAAGTTTTAAGTATCGATTATTGACTTTTTAGCTGGCTTTGGTACCTTGGACATGAGCTAGGACCTTATGATTCTGCATGAAAGGAGGACTAGCAGCCGAGTTGCACTGGAGAATGTGGAAAATGTTCATATGTAGTAAAAACCTGAGAAATCCTTACGTTTTCGTCATTTGTTATCGAATTGACTTAAAGCCAGATCGTCACATTGGCCGATCTTCTCTCTGAAACGGTTGTACTTATCGTCTGCAAAGCTATGTCGCGTGCTGCGGTATGCGGAGACACTAAAAGCACCATAGTAGAAAACAGATGAAGCTTCTAAGTTGATGTAATAGCCAGTAAGAAGTAGTACAATTCAAGTTTTAGATATCGATTATTGACTTTTTAGCTGGCTTTGGTGTCTTGGACATGTGCTAGGGCCTTAAGATTCTGCATGAAAGGAGGACTAGCAGCCGAGTTGCGAGGGAGAATGTGAAAAGTGTTCATATGTAGTAAAAACCTGAGAAATCCGTCCGTTTTCGTCATTTGTTATCGAATCGACATAAGCCAGATCGTCACATTGGCCGCTCATCTCTCTGAAACAGTTGTACTTATCGTCTGCAAAGCTATGTCGCGTGCTGCGGTATGCGGAGACACTAAAAGCACCATAGTAGATCACAGATGAA
Organism: Schistocerca gregaria; assembly: GCF_023897955.1. NCBI lineage: Eukaryota > Metazoa > Arthropoda > Insecta > Orthoptera > Acrididae > Schistocerca > Schistocerca gregaria. The sequence continues at coordinate 15,681,140 of NW_026061795.1, read as the reverse complement.
GCTTCTAAGTTGATGTAATAGGCAGTAAGAAGTAGTACAATTCAAGTTTTAGGTATCGATTATTGACTTTTTAGCTAGCTTTGGTGCCTTGGCGAGGAGCTAGGACCTTAAGATTCTGCATGAAAGGAGGACTAGCAGCCGAGTTGCAGGGGAGAATGTAAAAAGTGTTCATATGTATTAAAAACCTGAGAAATCCGTTCGTTATCGTCATTTGTTATCGAATCGCCTTAAAGCCAGATCGTCACATTAGCCGCTCTTCTCTCTGAAACGGTTGTACTTATCGACTGCAAAGCTATGTCGCGTGCTGCGATATGCAGAGACACTAAAAGCACCATAGTAGAACACAGATGAAGCTTCTAAGATGATGTAATAGTCAGTAAGATGTAGTACAGTTCAAGTTTTAGGTATCGATTATTGACTTTTTAGCTGTCTTTGGTGCCTTGGACATGAGTTAGGACCTTAAGATTCTGCATGAAAGGAGGTCTAGCAGCCGAGTTGTACGGGAGAATGTGAAAAGTGTTCATATGTAGTAAAAACCTGAGAAATCCGTCCGTTTTCGTCATTTGTTATCGAATCGACTTAAAGCCAGATCGTCACATTGGCCGCTCTTCTCTCTGAAACGGTTGTACTTATCTTCTGCAAAGCTATGTCGCGTGCTGCGGTATGTGGAGACACTAAAAGCACCATAGTAGAACACAGATGAAGCTTCTAAGTTGATGTAATAGCCAGTAAGAAGTAGTACAATTCAAGTTTTAGGTATCGATTATTCACTTTTTAGCTGGCTTTGGTGGCTTGGACATGAGCTAGGACTTTAAGATTGTGCATGAAAGGAGGACTAGCAGCCGAGTTGCACGGGAGAATGTGAAAAGTGTTCATATGTAGTAAAAACCTGAGAAATCCGTCCGTTTTCGTCATTTGTTATCGAATCGACTTAAAGCCAGATCGTCACATTGGCCGCTCTTCTCTCTGAAACGGTTGTACTTACCGTCTGCAAAGCTATGTCGCGTGCTGCGGTATGCGGAGACACTAAAAGCATCATAGTAGAACACAGATGAAGCTTCTAAGTTGATGTAATAGCCAGTAAGAAGTAGTACAATTCAAGTTTTAGGTATCGATTGTTGACTTTTTAGCTGGCTTTGGTGCCTTGGACATGAGCTAGGACCTTAAGATTCTGCATGAAAGGAGGACTAGCAGCCGAGTTGCGGGGGAGAATGTAAAAAAGTGTTCATATGTAGTAAAAACCTGAGAAATCCGTTCGTTATCGACATTTGTTATCGAATCGACTTAAAGCCAGATCGTCACATTAGCCGCTCTTCTCTCTGAAACGGTTGTACTTATCGACTGCAAAGCTATGTCGCGTGCTGCGGTATGCGAAGACACTAAAAGCACCATAGTAGAACACAGATGAAGCTTCTAAGATGATGTAATAGTCAGTAAAAAGTAGTACAATTCAAGTTTTAAGTATCGATTATTGACTTTTTAGCTGGCTTTGGTACCTTGGACATGAGCTAGGACCTTATGATTCTGCATGAAAGGAGGACTAGCAGCCGAGTTGCACTGGAGAATGTGGAAAATGTTCATATGTAGTAAAAACCTGAGAAATCCTTACGTTTTCGTCATTTGTTATCGAATTGACTTAAAGCCAGATCGTCACATTGGCCGCTCTTCTCTCTGAAACGGTTGTACTTATCGTCTGCAAAGCTATGTCGCGTGCTGCGGTATGCGGAGACACTAAAAGCACCATAGTAGAAAACAGATGAAGCTTCTAAGTTGATGTAATAGCCAGTAAGAAGTAGTACAATTCAAGTTTTAGATATCGATTATTGACTTTTTAGCTGGCTTTGGTGTCTTGGACATGTGCTAGGGCCTTAAGATTCTGCATGAAAGGAGGACTAGCAGCCGAGTTGCGAGGGAGAATGTGAAAAGTGTTCATATGTAGTAAAAACCTGAGAAATCCGTCCGTTTTCGTCATTTGTTATCGAATCGACATAAGCCAGATCGTCACATTGGCCGCTCATCTCTCTGAAACAGTTGTACTTATCGTCTGCAAAGCTATGTCGCGTGCTGCGGTATGCGGAGACACTAAAAGCACCATAGTAGATCACAGATGAAGCTTCTAAGTTGATGTAATAGGCAGTAAGAAGTAGTACAATTCAAGTTTTAGGTATCGAGTATTGACTTTTTAGCTGGCTTTGGTGGCTTGGAGAGGAGCTAGGACCTTAAGATTCTGCATGAAAGGAGGACTAGCAGCCGAGTTGCACGGGAGAATGTGAAAAGTGTTCATACGTAGTAAAAACCTGAGAAATCCGTCCGTTATCGTCATTTGTTATCGAATCGACTGAAAGCCAGATCGTCACATTGGCCGCTCTTCTCTCTGAAACGGTTGTACTTATCGTCTGCAAAGCTATGTCGCGTGCTGCGGTATGCGGAGACACTAAAATCACCATAGTAGAACACAGATGAAGCTTCTAAGTTGAGGTAATATCCAGAAAGATGTAGTACAATTCAAGTCTTAGGTATCGATTATTGACTTTTTACCATTCTTTGGTGCCTTGGACATGAGCTAGGACCTTAAAATTCTGCATGAACGGAGGACTAGCAGCCGAGTTGCAGGGGAGAATGTAAAAAGTGTTCACATGTAGTAAAAACCTGAGAAATCCGTTCGTTATCGTCATTTGTTATCGAATCGCCTTAAAGCCAGATCGTCACATTAGCCGCTCTTCTCTCTGAAACGGTTGTAATTATCGACTGCAAAGCTATGTCGCGTGCTACGATATGCGGAGACACTAAAAGCACCATAGTAGAACACAGATGAAGCTTCTAAGATGATGTAATAGTCAGTAAAATGTAGTACAATTCAAGTTTTAGGTATCGTTTATTGACTTTTTAGCTGTCTTTGGTGCCTTGGACATGAGTTAGGACCTTAAGATTCTGCATGAAAGGAGGACTAGCAGCCGAGTTGCAGCGGGGAATGTAAAAAGTGTTCATATGTAGTAAAAACCTGAGAAATCCGTCCGTTTTCGTCATTTGTTATCGAATCGACATAAGCCAGATCGTCACATTGGCCGCTCTTCTCTCTGAAACGGTTGTACTTATCGTCTGCAAAGCTATGTCGCGTGCTGCGGTATGCGGAGACACTAAAAGCACCATAGTAGAAAACAGATGAAGCTTCTAAGTTGATGTAATAGCCAGTAAGAAGTAGTACAATTCAAGTTTTAGATATCGATTATTGACTTTTTAGCTGGCTTTGGTGTCTTGGACATGTGCTAGGGCCTTAAGATTCTGCATGAAAGGAGGACTAGCAGCCGAGTTGCGAGGGAGAATGTGAAAAGTGTTCATATGTAGTAAAAACCTGAGAAATCCGTCCGTTTTCGTCATTTGTTATCGAATCGACATAAGCCAGATCGTCACATTGGCCGCTCATCTCTCTGAAACAGTTGTACTTATCGTCTGCAAAGCTATGTCGCGTGCTGCGGTATGCGGAGACACTAAAAGCACCATAGTAGATCACAGATGAAGCTTCTAAGTTGATGTAATAGGCAGTAAGAAGTAGTACAATTCAAGTTTTAGGTATCGAGTATTGACTTTTTAGCTGGCTTTGGTGCCTTGGAGAGGAGCTAGGACCTTAAGATTCTGCATGAAAGGAGGACTAGCAGCCGAGTTGCACGGGAGAATGTGAAAAGTGTTCATACGTAGTAAAAACCTGAGAAATCCGTCCGTTATCGTCATTTGTTATCGAATCGACTGAAAGCCAGATCGTCACATTGGCCGCTCTTCTCTCTGAAACGGTTGTACTTATCGTCTGCAAAGCTATGTCGCGTGCTGCGGTATGCGGAGACACTAAAATCACCATAGTAGAACACAGATGAAGCTTCTAAGTTGAGGTAATATCCAGAAAGATGTAGTACAATTCAAGTCTTAGGTATCGATTATTGACTTTTTACCATTCTTTGGTGCCTTGGACATGAGCTAGGACCTTAAAATTCTGCATGAACGGAGGACTAGCAGCCGAGTTGCAGGGGAGAATGTAAAAAGTGTTCATATGTAGTAAAAACCTGAGAAATCCGTTCGTTATCGTCATTTGTTATCGAATCGCCTTAAAGCCAGATCGTCACATTAGCCGCTCTTCTCTCTGAAACGGTTGTAATTATCGACTGCAAAGCTATGTCGCGTGCTACGATATGCGGAGACACTAAAAGCACCATAGTAGAACACAGATGAAGCTTCTAAGATGATGTAATAGTCAGTAAAATGTAGTACAATTCAAGTTTTAGGTATCGTTTATTGACTTTTTAGCTGTCTTTGGTGCCTTGGACATGAGTTAGGACCTTAAGATTCTGCATGAAAGGAGGACTAACAGCCGAGTTGCAGGGGAGAATGTAAAAAGTGTTCATATGTAGTAAAAACCTGAGAAATCCGTTCGTTATCGTCATTTGTTATCGAATCGACTTAAAGCCAGATCGTCACATTAGCCGCTCTTCTCTCTGAAACGGTTGTACTTATCGACTGCAAAGCTATGTCGCGTGCTGCGGTATGCGGAGACACTAAAAGCACCATAGTAGAACACAGATGAAGCTTCTAAGATGAAGTAATAGTCAGTAAGAAGTAGTACAATTCAAGTTTTAAGTATCGATTATTGCCTTTTTAGCTGGCTTTGGTACCTTGGACATGAGCTAGGACCTTATGATTCTGCATGAAAGGAGGACTAGCAGCCGAGTTGCAGGGGAGAATGTGAAAAGTGTTCATATGTAGTAAAAACCTAAGACATCCGTCCGTTTCCGCCATTTGTTATCGAATCGACTTAAAGCCAGCTCGTCACATTGGCCGCTCTTCTCTCTGAAACGGTTGTACTTATCGTCTGCAAAGCTATGTCGCGTGCTGCGGTATGTGGAGACACTAAAAGCACCATAGTAGAGCACAGATGAAGCTTCTAAGCTGATGTAATAGCCAGTAAGAAGTATTACAATTCATGTTATAGGTATCGATTATTGACTTCTTAGCTTGCTTTGGTGACTTGAACATGAGCTAGGACCTTAAGATTCTACATGAAAGGAGGACTAGCAGCCGAGTTGCACTGGAGAATGTGGAAAATGTTCATATGTAGTAAAAACCTGAGAAATCCTTACGTTTTCGTCATTTGTTATCGAATTGACTTAAAGCCAGATCGTCACATTGGCCGCTCTTCTCTCTGAAACGGTTGTACTTATCGTCTGCAAAGCTATGTCGCGTGCTGCGGTATGCGGAGACACTAAAAGCACCAAAGTAGAACACAGATGAAGCTTCTAAGTTGATGTAATAGCCAGTAAGAAGTAGTACAATTCAAGTTTTAGGTATCGATTATTGACTTTTTAGCTGGCTTTGGTGTCTTGGACATGAGCTAGGGCCTTAAGATTCTGCATGAAAGGAGGACTAGCAGCCGAGTTGCGAGGGAGAAAGTGAAAAGTGTTCATATGTAGTAAAAACCTGAGAAATCCGTCCGTTTTCGTCATTTTTTATCGAATCGACGTAAAGCCAGATCGTCACATTGGCCGCTCTTCTCTCTGAAACAGTTGTACTTATCGTCTGCAAAGCTATGTCGCGTGCTGCGGTATGCGGAGACACTAAAAGCACCATAGTAGATCACAGATGAAGCTTCTAAGTTGATGTAATAGGCAGTAAGAAGTAGTACAATTCAAGTTTTAGGTATCGATTATTGACTTTTTAGCTGGCTTTGGTGCCTTGGAGAGGAGCTAGGACCTTAAGATTCTGCATGAAAGGAGGACTAGCAGCCGAGTTGCAGGGGAGAATGTAAAAAGTGTTCATATGTATTAAAAACCTGAGAAATCCGTTCGATATCGTCATTTGTTATCGAATCGCCTTAAAGCCAGATCGTCACATTAGCCGCTCTTCTCTCTGAAACGGTTGTACTTATCGACTGCAAAGCTATGTCGCGTGCTGCGATATGCAGAGACACTAAAAGCACCATAGTAGAACACAGATGAAGCTTCTAAGATGATGTAATAGTCAGTAAGATGTAGTACAGTTCAAGTTTTAGGTATCGATTATTGACTTTATAGCTGTCTTTGGTGCCTTGGACATGAGTTAGGACCTTAAGATTCTGCATGAAAGGAGGTCTAGCAGCCGAGTTGTACGGGAGAATGTGAAAAGTGTTCATATGTAGTAAAAACCTGAGAAATCCGTCCGTTTTCGTCATTTGTTATCGAATCGACTTAAAGCCAGATCGTCACATTGGCCGCTCTTCTCTCTGAAACGGTTGTACTTATCTTCTACAAAGCTATGTCGCGTGCTGCGGTATGTGGAGACACTAAAAGCACCATAGTAGAACACAGATGAAGCTTCTAAGTTGATGTAATAGCCAGTAAGAAGTAGTACAATTCAAGTTTTAGGTATCGATTATTCACTTTTTAGCTGGCTTTGGTGCCTTGGACATGAGCTAGGACTTTAAGATTGTGCATGAAAGGAGGACTAGCAGCCGAGTTGCACGGGAGAATGTGAAAAGTGTTCATATGTAGTAAAAACCTGAGAAATCCGTCCGTTTTCGTCATTTGTTATCGAATCGACTTAAAGCCAGATCGTCACATTGGCCGCTCTTCTCTCTGAAACGGTTGTCCTTACCGTCTGCAAAGCTATGTCGCGTGCTGCGGTATGCGGAGACAGTAAAAGCATCATAGTAGAACACAGATGAAGCTTCTAAGTTGATGTAATAGCCAGTAAGAAGTAGTACAATTCAAGTTTTAAGTATCGATTATTGACTTTTTAGGTGGCTTTGGTGCCTTGGACATGAGCTAGGACCTTAAGATTCTGCATGAAAGGAGGAGTAGCAGCCGAGTTGCAGCGGAGAATGTAAAAAGTGTTCATATGTAGTAAAAACCTGAGAAATCCGTTCGTTATCGTCATTTGTTATCGAATCGACTTAAAGCCAGATCGTCACATTAGCCGCTCTTCTCTCTGAAACGGTTGTACTTATCGACTGCAAAGCTATGTCGCGTGCTGCGGTATGCGAAGACACTAAAAGCACCATAGTAGAACACAGATGAAGCTTCTAAGATGATGTAATAGTCAGTAAGAAGTAGTACAATTCAAGTTTTAAGTATCGAATATTGACTTTTTAGCTGGCTTTGGTAACTTGGACATGAGCTAGGACCTTATGATTCTGCATGAAAGGAGGACTAGCAGCCGAGTTGCACTGGAGAATGTGGAAAATGTTCATATGTAGTAAAAACCTGAGAAATCCTTACGTTTTCGTCATTTGTTATCGAATTGACTTAAAGCCAGATCGTCACATTGGCCGCTCTTCTCTCTGAAACGGTTGTACTTATCGTCTGCAAAGCTATGTCGCGTACTGCGGTATGCGGAGACACTAAAAGCACCATAGTAGAACACAGATGAAGCTTCTAAGTTGATGTAATAGCCAGTAAGAAGTAGTACAATTCAAGTTTTAGGTATCGATTATTGACTTTTTAGCTGGCTTTGGTGTCTTGGACATGTGCTAGGGCCTTAAGATTCTGCGTGAAAGGAGGACTAGCAGCCGAGTTGCGAGGGAGAATGTGAAAGTGTTCATATGTAGTAAAAACCTGAGAAATCCGTCAGTTTTCGTCATTTGTTATCGAATCGACATAAGCCAGATCGTCACATTGGCCGCTCTTCTCTCTGAAACAGTTGTACTTATCGTCTGCAAAGCTATGTCGCGTGCTGCGGTATGCGGAGACACTAAAAGCACCATAGTAGATCACAGATGAAGCTTCTAAGTTGATGTAATAGGCAGTAAGAAGTAGTACAATTCAAGTTTTAGGTATCGATTATTGACTTTTTAGCTGGCTTTGGTGCCTTGGAGAGGAGCTAGGACCTTAAGATTCTGCATGAAAGGAGGACTAGCAGCCGAGTTGCAGGGGAGAATGTAAAAAGTGTTCATATGTATTAAAAACCTGAGAAATCCGTTCGTTATCGTCATTTGTTATCGAATCGCCTTAAAGCCAGATCGTCACATTAGCCGCTCTTCTCTCTGAAACGGTTGTACTTATCGACTGCAAAGCTATGTCGCGTGCTGCGATATGCAGAGACACTAAAAGCACCATAGTAGAACACAGATGAAGCTTCTAAGATGATGTAATAGTCAGTAAGATGTAGTACAGTTCAAGTTTTAGGTATCGGTTATTGACGTTTTAGCTGTCTTTTGTGCCTTGGACATGAGTTAGGACCTTAAGATTCTGCATGAAAGGAGGTCTAGCAGCCGAGTTGTACGGGAGAATGTGAAAAGTGTTCATATGTAGTAAAAACCTGAGAAATCCGTCAGTTTTCGTCATTTGTTATCGAATCGACTTAAAGCCAGATCGTCACATTGGCCGCTCTTCTCTCTGAAACGGTTGTACTTATCTTCTGCAAAGCTATGTCGCGTGCTGCGGTATGTGGAGACACTAAAAGCACCATAGTAGAACACAGATGAAGCTTCTAAGTTGATGTAATAGCCAGTAAGAAGTAGTACAATTCAAGTTTTAGGTATCGATTATTCACTTTTTAGGTGGCTTTGGTGCCTTGGACATGAGCTAGGACTTTAAGATTGTGCATGAAAGGAGGACTAGCAGCCGAGTTGCACGGGAGAATGTGAAAAGTGTTCATATGTAGTAAAAACCTGAGAAATCCGTCCGTTTTCGTCATTTGTTATCGAATCGACTTAAAGCCAGATCGTCACATTGGCCGCTCTTCTCTCTGAAACGGTTGTACTTACCGTCTGCAAAGCTATGTCGCGTGCTGCGGTATGCGGAGACACTAAAAGCATCATAGTAGAACACAGATGAAGCTTCTAAGTTGATGTAATAGCCAGTAAGAAGTAGTACAATTCAAGTTTTAGGTATCGATTATTGACTTTTTAGGTGGCTTTGGTGCCTTGGACATGAGTTAGGACCTTAAGATTCTGCATGAAAGGGGGACTAGCAGCCGAGTTGCAGGGGAGAATGTAAAAAGTGTTCATATGTAGTAAAAACCTGAGAAATCCGTTCGTTATCGTCATTTGTTATCGAATCGACTTAAAGCCAGATCGTCACATTAGCCGCTCTTCTCTCTGAAACGGTTGTACTTATCGACTGCAAAGCTATGTCGCGTGCTGCGGTATGCGGAGACACTAAAAGCACCATAGTAGAACACAGATGAAGCTTCTAAGATGATGTAATAGTCAGTAAGAAGTAGTACAATTCAAGTTTTAAGTATCGATTATTGACTTTTCAGCTGGCTTTGGTACCTTGGACATGAGCTAGGGCCGTAAGATTCTGCATGAAAGGAGGACTAGCAGCCGAGTTGCGAGGGAGAATGTGAAAAGTGTTCATATGTAGTAAAAACCTGAGAAATCCGTCCGTTATCGTCATTTGTTATCGAATCGACTGAAAGCCAGATCGTCACATTGGCCGCTCTTCTCTCTGAAACGGTTGTACTTATCGACTGCAAAGCTATGTCGCGTGCTGCGATATGCGGAGACACTAAAAGCACCATAGTAGAACACAGATGAAGCTTCTAAGATGATGTAATAGTCAGTAAGATGTAGTACAGTTCAAGTTTTAGGTATCGATTATTGACTTTATAGCTGTCTTTGGTGCCTTGGACATGAGTTAGGTCCTTAAGATTCTGCATGAAAGGAGGTCTAGCAGCCGAGTTGTACGGGAGAATGTGAAAAGTGTTCATATGTAGTAAAAACCTGAGAAATCCGTCCGTTTTCGTCATTTGTTATCGAATCGACTTAAAGCCAGATCGTCACATTGGCCGCTCTTCTCTCTGAAACGGTTGTCCTTACCGTCTGCAAAGCTATGTCGCGTGCTGCGGTATGCGGAGACAGTAAAAGCATCATAGTAGAACACAGATGAAGCTTCTAAGTTGATGTAATAGCCAGTAAGAAGTAGTACAATTCAAGTTTTAGGTATCGATTATTGACTTTTTAGGTGGCTTTGGTGCCTTGGACATGAGCTAGGACCTTAAGATTCTGCATGAAAGGAGGACTAGCAGCCGAGTTGCAGCGGGGAATGTAAAAAGTGTTCATATGTAGTAAAAACCTGAGAAATCCGTTCGTTATCGTCATTTGTTATCGAATCGACTTAAAGCCAGATCGTCACATTAGCCGCTCTTCTCTCTGAAACGGTTGTACTTATCGACTGCAAAGCTATGTCGCGTGCTGCGGTATGCGGAGACACTAAAAGCACCATAGTAGAACACAGATGAAGCTTCTAAGATGATGTAATAGTCAGTAAGAAGTAGTACAATTCAAGTTTTAAGTATCGAATATTGACTTTTTAGCTGGCTTTGGTACCTTGGACATGAGCTAGGACCTTATGATTCTGCATGAAAGGAGGACTAGCAGCCGAGTTGCACTGGAGAATGTGGAAAATGTTCATATGTAGTAAAAACCTGAGACATCCTTACGTTTTCGTCATTTGTTATCGAATTGACTTAAAGCCAGATCGTCACATTGGCCGCTCTTCTCTCTGAAACGGTTGTACTTATCGTCTGCAAAGCTATGTCGCGTACTGCGGTATGCGGAGACACTAAAAGCACCATAGTAGAACACAGATGAAGCTTCTAAGTTGATGTAATAGCCAGTAAGAAGTAGTACAATTCAAGTTTTAGGTATCGATTATTGACTTTTTAGCTGGCTTTGGTGTCTTGGACATGTGCTAGGGCCTTAAGATTCTGCGTGAAAGGAGGACTAGCAGCCGAGTTGCGAGGGAGAATGTGAAAAGTGTTCATATGTAGTAAAAACCTGAGAAATCCGTCCGTTTTCGTCATTTGTTATCGAATCGACATAAGCCAGATCGTCACATTGGCCGCTCTTCTCTCTAAAACAGTTGTACTTATCGTCTGCAAAGCTATGTCGCGTGCTGCGGTATGCGGAGACACTAGAAGCACCATAGTAGATCACAGATGAAGCTTCTAAGTTGATGTAATAGGCAGTAAGAAGTAGTACAATTCAAGTTTTAGGTATCGATTATTGACTTTTTAGCTGGCTTTGGTGCCTTGGAGAGGAGCTAGGACCTTAAGATTCTGCATGAAAGGAGGACTAGCAGCCGAGTTGCAGGGGAGAATGTAAAAAGTGTTCATATGTATTAAAAACCTGAGAAATCCGTTCGTTATCGTCATTTGTTATCGAATCGCCTTAAAGCCAGATCGTCACATTAGCCGCTCTTCTCTCTGAAACGGTTGTACTTATCGACTGCAAAGCTATGTCGCGTGCTGCGATATGCAGAGACACTAAAAGCACCATAGTAGAACACAGATGAAGCTTCTAAGTTGATGTAATAGCCAGTAAGAAGTAGTACAATTCAAGTTTTACGTATCGATTATTCACTTTTTAGCTGGCTTTGGTGCCTTGGACATGAGCTAGGACTTTAAGATTGTGCATGAAAGGAGGACTAGCAGCCGAGTTGCACGGGAGAATGTGAAAAGTGTTCATATGTAGTAAAAACCTGAGAAATCCGTCCGTTTTCGTCATTTGTTATCGAATCGACTTAAAGCCAGATCGTCACATTGGCCGCTCTTCTCTCTGAAACGGTTGTACTTACCGTCTGCAAAGCTATGTCGCGTGCTGCGGTATGCGGAGACACTAAAAGCATCATAGTAGAACACAGATGAAGCTTCTAAGTTGATGTAATAGCCAGTAAGAAGTAGTACAATTCAAGTTTTAGGTATCGATTATTGACTTTTTAGGTGGCTTTGGTGCCTTGGACATGAGCTAGGACCTTAAGATTCTGCATGAAAGGGGGACTAGCAGCCGAGTTGCAGGGGAGAATGTAAAAAGTGTTCATATGTAGTAAAAACCTGAGAAATCCGTCCGTTTTCGTCATTTTTTATCGAATCGACGTAAAGCCAGATCGTCACATTGGCCGCTCTTCTCTCTGAAACAGTTGTACTTATCGTCTGCAAAGCTATGTCGCGTGCTGCGGTATGCGGAGACACTAAAAGCACCATAGTAGATCACAGATGAAGCTTCTAAGTTGATGTAATAGGCAGTAAGAAGTAGTACAATTCAAGTTTTAGGTATCGATTATTGACTTTTTAGCTGGCTTCGGTGCCTTGGAGAGGAGCTAGGACCTTAAGATTCTGCATGAAAGGAGGACTAGCAGCCGAGTTGCAGGGGAGAATGTAAAAAGTGTTCATATGTATTAAAAACCTGAGAAATCCGTTCGATATCGTCATTTGTTATCGAATCGCCTTAAAGCCAGATCGTCACATTAGCCGCTCTTCTCTCTGAAACGGTTGTACTTATCGACTGCAAAGCTATGTCGCGTGCTGCGATATGCAGAGACACTAAAAGCACCATAGTAGAACACAGATGAAGCTTCTAAGATGATGTAATAGTCAGTAAGATGTAGTACAGTTCAAGTTTTAGGTATCGATTATTGACTTTATAGCTGTCTTTGGTGCCTTGGACATGAGTTAGGACCTTAAGATTCTGCATGAAAGGAGGTCTAGCAGCCGAGTTGTACGGGAGAATGTGAAAAGTGTTCATATGTAGTAAAAACCTGAGAAATCCGTCCGTTTTCGTCATTTGTTATCGAATCGACTTAAAGCCAGATCGTCACATTGGCCGCTCTTCTCTCTGAAACGGTTGTACTTATCTTCTACAAAGCTATGTCGCGTGCTGCGGTATGTGGAGACACTAAAAGCACCATAGTAGAACACAGATGAAGCTTCTAAGTTGATGTAATAGCCAGTAAGAAGTAGTACAATTCAAGTTTTAGGTATCGATTATTCACTTTTTAGCTGGCTTTGGTGCCTTGGACATGAGCTAGGACTTTAAGATTGTGCATGAAAGGAGGACTAGCAGCCGAGTTGCACGGGAGAATGTGAAAAGTGTTCATATGTAGTAAAAACCTGAGAAATCCGTCCGTTTTCGTCATTTGTTATCGAATCGACTTAAAGCCAGATCGTCACATTGGCCGCTCTTCTCTCTGAAACGGTTGTCCTTACCGTCTGCAAAGCTATGTCGCGTGCTGCGGTATGCGGAGACAGTAAAAGCATCATAGTAGAACACAGATGAAGCTTCTAAGTTGATGTAATAGCCAGTAAGAAGTAGTACAATTCAAGTTTTAAGTATCGATTATTGACTTTTTAGGTGGCTTTGGTGCCTTGGACATGAGCTATGACCTTAAGATTCTGCATGAAAGGAGGAGTAGCAGCCGAGTTGCAGCGGAGAATGTAAAAAGTGTTCATATGTAGTAAAAACCTGAGAAATCCGTTCGTTATCGTCATTTGTTATCGAATCGACTTAAAGCCAGATCGTCACATTAGCCGCTCTTCTCTCTGAAACGGTTGTACTTATCGACTGCAAAGCTATGTCGCGTGCTGCGGTATGCGAAGACACTAAAAGCACCATAGTAGAACACAGATGAAGCTTCTAAGATGATGTAATAGTCAGTAAGAAGTAGTACAATTCAAGTTTTAAGTATCGAATATTGACTTTTTAGCTGGCTTTGGTAACTTGGACATGAGCTAGGACCTTATGATTCTGCATGAAAGGAGGACTAGCAGCCGAGTTGCACTGGAGAATGTGGAAAATGTTCATATGTAGTAAAAACCTGAGAAATCCTTACGTTTTCGTCATTTGTTATCGAATTGACTTAAAGCCAGATCGTCACATTGGCCGCTCTTCTCTCTGAAACGGTTGTACTTATCGTCTGCAAAGCTATGTCGCGTACTGCGGTATGCGGAGACACTAAAAGCACCATAGTAGAACACAGATGAAGCTTCTAAGTTGATGTAATAGCCAGTAAGAAGTAGTACAATTCAAGTTTTAGGTATCGATTATTGACTTTTTAGCTGGCTTTGGTGTCTTGGACATGTGCTAGGGCCTTAAGATTCTGCGTGAAAGGAGGACTAGCAGCCGAGTTGCGAGGGAGAATGTGAAAGTGTTCATATGTAGTAAAAACCTGAGAAATCCGTCAGTTTTCGTCATTTGTTATCGAATCGACATAAGCCAGATCGTCACATTGGCCGCTCTTCTCTCTGAAACAGTTGTACTTATCGTCTGCAAAGCTATGTCGCGTGCTGCGGTATGCGGAGACACTAAAAGCACCATAGTAGATCACAGATGAAGCTTCTAAGTTGATGTAATAGGCAGTAAGAAGTAGTACAATTCAAGTTTTAGGTATCGATTATTGACATTTTAGCTGGCTTTGGTGCCTTGGAGAGGAGCTAGGACCTTAAGATTCTGCATGAAAGGAGGACTAGCAGCCGAGTTGCAGGGGAGAATGTAAAAAGTGTTCATATGTATTAAAAACCTGAGAAATCCGTTCGTTATCGTCATTTGTTATCGAATCGCCTTAAAGCCAGATCGTCACATTAGCCGCTCTTCTCTCTGAAACGGTTGTACTTATCGACTGCAAAGCTATGTCGCGTGCTGCGATATGCAGAGACACTAAAAGCACCATAGTAGAACACAGATGAAGCTTCTAAGATGATGTAATAGTCAGTAAGATGTAGTACAGTTCAAGTTTTAGGTATCGGTTATTGACTTTTTAGCTGTCTTTTGTGCCTTGGACATGAGTTAGGACCTTAAGATTCTGCATGAAAGGAGGTCTAGCAGCCGAGTTGTACGGGAGAATGTGAAAAGTGTTCATATGTAGTAAAAACCTGAGAAATCCGTCAGTTTTCGTCATTTGTTATCGAATCGACTTAAAGCCAGATCGTCACATTGGCCGCTCTTCTCTCTGAAACGGTTGTACTTATCTTCTGCAAAGCTATGTCGCGTGCTGCGGTATGTGGAGACACTAAAAGCACCATAGTAGAACACAGATGAAGCTTCTAAGTTGATGTAATAGCCAGTAAGAAGTAGTACAATTCAAGTTTTAGGTATCGATTATTCACTTTTTAGGTGGCTTTGGTGCCTTGGACATGAGCTAGGACTTTAAGATTGTGCATGAAAGGAGGACTAGCAGCCGAGTTGCACGGGAGAATGTGAAAAGTGTTCATATGTAGTAAAAACCTGAGAAATCCGTCCGTTTTCGTCATTTGTTATCGAATCGACTTAAAGCCAGATCGTCACATTGGCCGCTCTTCTCTCTGAAACGGTTGTACTTACCGTCTGCAAAGCTATGTCGCGTGCTGCGGTATGCGGAGACACTAAAAGCATCATAGTAGAACACAGATGAAGCTTCTAAGTTGATGTAATAGCCAGTAAGAAGTAGTACAATTCAAGTTTTAGGTATCGATTATTGACTTTTTAGGTGGCTTTGGTGCCTTGGACATGAGTTAGGACCTTAAGATTCTGCATGAAAGGGGGACTAGCAGCCGAGTTGCAGGGGAGAATGTAAAAAGTGTTCATATGTAGTAAAAACCTGAGAAATCCGTTCGTTATCGTCATTTGTTATCGAATCGACTTAAAGCCAGATCGTCACATTAGCCGCTCTTCTCTCTGAAACGGTTGTACTTATCGACTGCAAAGCTATGTCGCGTGCTGCGGTATGCGGAGACACTAAAAGCACCATAGTAGAACACAGATGAAGCTTCTAAGATGATGTAATAGTCAGTAAGAAGTAGTACAATTCAAGTTTTAAGTATCGATTATTGACTTTTCAGCTGGCTTTGGTACCTTGGACATGAGCTAGGGCCGTAAGATTCTGCATGAAAGGAGGACTAGCAGCCGAGTTGCGAGGGAGAATGTGAAAAGTGTTCATATGTAGTAAAAACCTGAGAAATCCGTCCGTTATCGTCATTTGTTATCGAATCGACTGAAAGCCAGATCGTCACATTGGCCGCTCTTCTCTCTGAAACGGTTGTACTTATCGACTGCAAAGCTATGTCGCGTGCTGCGATATGCGGAGACACTAAAAGCACCATAGTAGAACACAGATGAAGCTTCTAAGATGATGTAATAGTCAGTAAGATGTAGTACAGTTCAAGTTTTAGGTATCGATTATTGACTTTATAGCTGTCTTTGGTGCCTTGGACATGAGTTAGGTCCTTAAGATTCTGCATGAAAGGAGGTCTAGCAGCCGAGTTGTACGGGAGAATGTGAAAAGTGTTCATATGTAGTAAAAACCTGAGAAATCCGTCCGTTTTCGTCATTTGTTATCGAATCGACTTAAAGCCAGATCGTCACATTGGCCGCTCTTCTCTCTGAAACGGTTGTCCTTACCGTCTGCAAAGCTATGTCGCGTGCTGCGGTATGCGGAGACAGTAAAAGCATCATAGTAGAACACAGATGAAGCTTCTAAGTTGATGTAATAGCCAGTAAGAAGTAGTACAATTCAAGTTTTAGGTATCGATTATTGACTTTTTAGGTGGCTTTGGTGCCTTGGACATGAGCTAGGACCTTAAGATTCTGCATGAAAGGAGGACTAGCAGCCGAGTTGCAGCGGGGAATGTAAAAAGTGTTCATATGTAGTAAAAACCTGAGAAATCCGTTCGTTATCGTCATTTGTTATCGAATCGACTTAAAGCCAGATCGTCACATTAGCCGCTCTTCTCTCTGAAACGGTTGTACTTATCGACTGCAAAGCTATGTCGCGTGCTGCGGTATGCGGAGACACTAAAAGCACCATAGTAGAACACAGATGAAGCTTCTAAGATGATGTAATAGTCAGTAAGAAGTAGTACAATTCAAGTTTTAAGTATCGAATATTGACTTTTTAGCTGGCTTTGGTACCTTGGACATGAGCTAGGACCTTATGATTCTGCATGAAAGGAGGACTAGCAGCCGAGTTGCACTGGAGAATGTGGAAAATGTTCATATGTAGTAAAAACCTGAGACATCCTTACGTTTTCGTCATTTGTTATCGAATTGACTTAAAGCCAGATCGTCACATTGGCCGCTCTTCTCTCTGAAACGGTTGTACTTATCGTCTGCAAAGCTATGTCGCGTACTGCGGTATGCGGAGACACTAAAAGCACCATAGTAGAACACAGATGAAGCTTCTAAGTTGATGTAATAGCCAGTAAGAAGTAGTACAATTCAAGTTTTAGGTATCGATTATTGACTTTTTAGCTGGCTTTGGTGTCTTGGACATGTGCTAGGGCCTTAAGATTCTGCGTGAAAGGAGGACTAGCAGCCGAGTTGCGAGGGAGAATGTGAAAAGTGTTCATATGTAGTAAAAACCTGAGAAATCCGTCCGTTTTCGTCATTTGTTATCGATTCGACATAAGCCAGATCGTCACATTGGCCGCTCTTCTCTCTGAAACAGTTGTACTTATCGTCTGCAAAGCTATGTCGCGTGCTGCGGTATGCGGAGACACTAGAAGCACCATAGTAGATCACAGATGAAGCTTCTAAGTTGATGTAATAGGCAGTAAGAAGTAGTACAATTCAAGTTTTAGGTATCGATTATTGACTTTTTAGCTGGCTTTGGTGCCTTGGAGAGGAGCTAGGACCTTAAGATTCTGCATGAAAGGAGGACTAGCAGCCGAGTTGCAGGGGAGAATGTAAAAAGTGTTCATATGTATTAAAAACCTGAGAAATCCGTTCGTTATCGTCATTTGTTATCGAATCGCCTTAAAGCCAGATCGTCACATTAGCCGCTCTTCTCTCTGAAACGGTTGTACTTATCGACTGCAAAGCTATGTCGCGTGCTGCGATATGCAGAGACACTAAAAGCACCATAGTAGAACACAGATGAAGCTTCTAAGTTGATGTAATAGCCAGTAAGAAGTAGTACAATTCAAGTTTTACGTATCGATTATTCACTTTTTAGCTGGCTTTGGTGCCTTGGACATGAGCTAGGACTTTAAGATTGTGCATGAAAGGAGGACTAGCAGCCGAGTTGCACGGGAGAATGTGAAAAGTGTTCATATGTAGTAAAAACCTGAGAAATCCGTCCGTTTTCGTCATTTGTTATCGAATCGACTTAAAGCCAGATCGTCACATTGGCCGCTCTTCTCTCTGAAACGGTTGTACTTACCGTCTGCAAAGCTATGTCGCGTGCTGCGGTATGCGGAGACACTAAAAGCATCATAGTAGAACACAGATGAAGCTTCTAAGTTGATGTAATAGCCAGTAAGAAGTAGTACAATTCAAGTTTTAGGTATCGATTATTGACTTTTTAGGTGGCTTTGGTGCCTTGGACATGAGCTAGGACCTTAAGATTCTGCATGAAAGGGGGACTAGCAGCCGAGTTGCAGGGGAGAATGTAAAAAGTGTTCATATGTAGTAAAAACCTGAGAAATCCGTTCGTTATCGTCATTTGTTATCGAATCGACTTAAAGCCAGATCGTCACATTAGCCGCTCTTCTCTCTGAAACGGTTGTACTTATCGACTGCAAAGCTATGTCGCGTGCTGCGGTATGCGGAGACACTAAAAGCACCATAGTTGAACACAGATGAAGCTTCTAAGATGATGTAATAGTCAGTAAGAAGTAGTACAATTCAAGTTTTAAGTATCGATTATTGACTTTTTAGCTGGCTTTGGTACCTTGGACATGAGCTAGGGCCTTAAGATTCTGCATGAAAGGAGGACTAGCAGCCGAGTTGCGAGGGAGAATGTGAAAAGTGTTCATATGTAGTAAAAACCTGAGAAATCCGTCCGTTATCGTCATTTGTTATTGAATCGACTGAAAGCCAGATCGTCACATTGGCCGCTCTTCTCTCTGAAACGGTTGTACTTATCGTCTGCAAAGCTATGTCGCGTGCTGCGGTATGCGGAGACACTAAAATCACCATAGTAGAACACAGATGAAGCTTCTAAGTTGAAGTAATATCCAGAAAGATGTAGTACAATTCAAGTCTTAGGTATCGATTATTGACTTTTTACCATTCTTTGGTGCCTTGGACATGAGCTAGGACCTTAAAATTCTGCATGAACGGAGGACTAGCAGCCGAGTTGCAGGGGAGAATGTAAAAAGTGTTCATATGTAGTAAAAACCTGAGAAATCCGTTCGTTATCGTCATTTGTTATCGAATCGCCTTAAAGCCAGATCGTCACATTAGCCACTCTTCTCTCTGAAACGGTTGTACTTATCGACTGCAAAGCTATGTCGCGTGCTGCGATATGCGGAGACACTAAAAGCACCATAGTAGAACACAGATGAAGCTTCTAAGATGATGTAATAGTCAGTAAAATGTAGTACAATTCAAGTTTTAGGTATCGTTTAATGACTTTTTAGCTGTCTTTGGTGCCTTGGACATGAGTTAGGACCTTAAGATTCTGCATGAAAGGAGGTCTAGCAGCCGAGTTGTACGGGAGAATGTGAAAAGTGTTCATATGTAGTAAAAACCTGAGAAATCCGTCCGTTTTCGTCATTTGTTATCGAATCGACTTAAAGCCAGATCGTCACATTGGCCGCTCTTCTCTCTGAAACGGTTGTACTTATCGTCTGCAAAGCTATGTCGCGTGCTGCGGTATGCGGAGACACTAAAAGCATCATAGTAGAACACAGATGAAGCTTCTAAGTTGATGTAATAGCCAGTAAGAAGTAGTACAATTCAAGTTTTAGGTATCGATTATTGACTTTTTAGGTGGCTTTGGTGCCTTGGACATGAGCTAGGACCTTAAGATTCTGCATGAAAGGAGGACTAGCAGCCGAGTTGCAGGGGAGAATGTAAAAAGTGTTCATATGTAGTAAAAACCTGAGAAATCCGTTCGTTATCGTCATTTGTTATCGAATCGACTTAAAGCCAGATCGTCACATTAGCCGCTCTTCTCTCTGAAACGGTTGTACTTATCGACTGCAAAGCTATGTCGCGTGCTGCGGTATGCGGAGACACTAAAAGCACCATAGTAGAACACAGATGAAGCTTCTAAGATGAAGTAATAGTCAGTAAGAAGTAGTACAATTCAAGTTTTAGGTATCGATTATTGACTTTTTAGCTGGCTTTGGTGCCTTGGACATGAGCTAGGACCTTATGATTCTGCATGAAAGGAGAACTAGCAGCCCAGTTGCATGGGAGAATGTGAAAAGTGTTCATATGTAGTAAAAACCTAAGAAATCCGTCCGTTTCCGCCATTTGTTATCGAATTGACTTAAAGCCAGATCGTCACATTGGCCGCTCTTCTCTCTGAAACGGTTGTTCTTATCGTCTGCAAAGCTATGTCGCGTGCTGCGGTATATGGAGACACTAAAAGCACCATAGTAGAACACAGATGAAGCTTCTAAGCTGATGTAATAGCCAGTAAGAAGTAGTACAATTCATGTTATAGGTATCGATTATTGACTTCTTAGCTTGCTTTGGTGACTTGAACATGAGCTAGGACCTTAAGATTCTGCATGAAAGGAGGACTAGCAGCCGAGTTGCACTGGAGAATGTGGAAAATGTTCATATGTAGTAAAAACCTGAGAAATCCTTACGTTTTCGTCATTTGTTATCGAATTGACTTAAAGCCAGATCGTCACATTGGCCGCTCTTCTCTCTGAAACGGTTGTTCTTATCGTCTGCAAAGCTATGTCGCGTGCTGCGGTATGCGGAGACACTAAAAGCACCATAGTAGAACACAGATGAAGCTTCTAAGTTGATGTAATAGCCAGTAAGAAGTAGTACAATTCAAGTTTTAGGTATCGATTATTGACTTTTTAGCTGGCTTTGGTGTCTTGGACGTGCTAGGGCCTTAAGATTCTGCATGAAAGGAGGACTAGCAGCCGAGTTGCGAAGGAGAATGTGAAAAGTGTTCATATGTAGTAGAAACCTGAGAAATCCGTCCGTTTTCGTCATTTGTTATCGAATTGACATAAGCCAGATCGTCACATTGGCCGCTCTTCTCTCTGAAACAGTTGTACTTATCGTCTGCAAAGCTATGTCGCGTGCTGCGGTATGCGGAGACACTAAAAGCACCATAGTAGATCACAGATGAAGCTTCTAAGTTGATGTAATAGGCAGTAAGAAGTAGTACAATTCAAGTTTTAGGTATCGATTATTGACTTTTTAGCTGGCTTTGGTGCCTTGGAGAGGAGCTAGGACCTTAAGATTCTGCATGAAAGGAGGACTAGCAGAAAATTTGCATAGGAGAATGTGAAAAGTGTTCATATGTAGTAAAAACCTGAGAAATCGGTCCGTTATCGTCATTTGTTATCGAATCGACTGCAAACCAGATCGTCACATTGGCCGCTCTTCTCTCTGAAACGGTTGTACTTATCGTCTGCAAAGCTATGTCGCGTACTGCGGTATGCGGAGACACTAAAATCACCATAGTAGAACACAGATAAGGCTTCTAAGTTGAAGTAATATCCAGAAAGATGTAGTACAATTCAAGTCTTAGGTATCGATTATTGACTTTTTACCATTCTTTGGTGCCTTGGACATGAGCTAGGACCTTAAAATTCTGCATGAACGGAGGACTAGCAGCCGAGTTGCAGGGGAGAATGTAAAAAGTGTTCATATGTAGTAAAAACCTGAGAAATCCGTTCGTTATCGTCATTTGTTATCGAATCGCCTTAAAGCCAGATCGTCACATTAGCCACTCTTCTCTCTGAAACGGTTGTACTTATCGACTGCAAAGCTATGTCG
Source organism: Schistocerca gregaria (assembly GCF_023897955.1). NCBI lineage: Eukaryota > Metazoa > Arthropoda > Insecta > Orthoptera > Acrididae > Schistocerca > Schistocerca gregaria. The sequence continues at coordinate 15,659,731 of NW_026061795.1, read as the reverse complement.
CGTGCTGCGGTATGCGGAGACACTAAAAGCACCATAGTAGAACACAGATGAAGCTTCTAAGATGAAGTAATAGTCAGTAAGAAGTAGTACAATTCAAGTTTTAGGTATCGATTATTGACTTTTTAGCTGGCTTTGGTGCCTTGGACATGAGCTAGGACCTTATGATTCTGCATGAAAGGAGAACTAGCAGCCCAGTTGCATGGGAGAATGTGAAAAGTGTTCATATGTAGTAAAAACCTAAGAAATCCGTCCGTTTCCGCCATTTGTTATCGAATTGACTTAAAGCCAGATCGTCACATTGGCCGCTCTTCTCTCTGAAACGGTTGTTCTTATCGTCTGCAAAGCTATGTCGCGTGCTGCGGTATATGGAGACACTAAAAGCACCATAGTAGAACACAGATGAAGCTTCTAAGCTGATGTAATAGCCAGTAAGAAGTAGTACAATTCATGTTATAGGTATCGATTATTGACTTCTTAGCTTGCTTTGGTGACTTGAACATGAGCTAGGACCTTAAGATTCTGCATGAAAGGAGGACTAGCAGCCGAGTTGCACTGGAGAATGTGGAAAATGTTCATATGTAGTAAAAACCTGAGACATCCTTACGTTTTCGTCATTTGTTATCGAATTGACTTAAAGCCAGATCGTCACATTGGCCGCTCTTCTCTCTGAAACGGTTGTACTTATCGTCTGCAAAGCTATGTCGCGTACTGCGGTATGCTGAGACACTAAAAGCACCATAGTAGAACACAGATGAAGCTTCTAAGTTGATGTAATAGCCAGTAAGAAGTAGTACAATTCAAGTTTTAGGTATCGATTATTGACTTTTTAGCTGGCTTTGGTGTCTTGGATATGTGCTAGGGCCTTAAGATTCTGCGTGAAAGGAGGACTAGCAGCCGAGTTGCGAGGGAGAATGTGAAAAGTGTTCATATGTAGTAAAAACCTGAGAAATCCGTCCGTTTTCGTCATTTGTTATCGAATCGACATAAGCCAGATCGTCACATTGGCCGCTCTTCTCTCTGAAACAGTTGTACTTATCGTCTGCAAAGCTATGTCGCGTGCTGCGGTATGCGGAGACACTAGAAGCACCATAGTAGATCACAGATGAAGCTTCTAAGTTGATGTAATAGGCAGTAAGAAGTAGTACAATTCAAGTTTTAGGTATCGATTATTGACTTTTTAGCTGGCTTTGGTGCCTTGGAGAGGAGCTAGGACCTTAAGATTCTGCATGAAAGGAGGACTAGCAGCCGAGTTGCAGGGGAGAATGTAAAAAGTGTTCATATGTATTAAAAACCTGAGAAATCCGTTCGTTATCGTCATTTGTTATCGAATCGCCTTAAAGCCAGATCGTCACATTAGCCGCTCTTCTCTCTGAAACGGTTGTACTTATCGACTGCAAAGCTATGTCGCGTGCTGCGATATGCAGAGACACTAAAAGCACCATAGTAGAACACAGATGAAGCTTCTAAGTTGATGTAATAGCCAGTAAGAAGTAGTACAATTCAAGTTTTACGTATCGATTATTCACTTTTTAGCTGGCTTTGGTGCCTTGGACATGAGCTAGGACTTTAAGATTGTGCTTGAAAGGAGGACTAGCAGCCGAGTTGCACGGGAGAATGTGAAAAGTGTTCATATGTAGTAAAAACCTGAGAAATCCGTCCGTTTTCGTCATTTGTTATCGAATCGACTTAAAGCCAGATCGTCACATTGGCCGCTCTTCTCTCTGAAACGGTTGTACTTACCGTCTGCAAAGCTATGTCGCGTGCTGCGGTATGCGGAGACACTAAAAGCATCATAGTAGAACACAGATGAAGCTTCTAAGTTGATGTAATAGCCAGTAAGAAGTAGTACAATTCAAGTTTTAGGTATCGATTATTGACTTTTTAGGTGGCTTTGGTGCCTTGGACATGAGCTAGGACCTTAAGATTCTGCATGAAAGGGGGACTAGCAGCCGAGTTGCAGGGGAGAATGTAAAAAGTGTTCATATGTAGTAAAAACCTGAGAAATCCGTTCGTTATCGTCATTTGTTATCGAATCGACTTAAAGCCAGATCGTCACATTAGCCGCTCTTCTCTCTGAAACGGTTGTACTTATCGACTGCAAAGCTATGTCGCGTGCTGCGGTATGCGGAGACACTAAAAGCACCATAGTTGAACACAGATGAAGCTTCTAAGATGATGTAATAGTCAGTAAGAAGTAGTACAATTCAAGTTTTAAGTATCGATTATTGACTTTTTAGCTGGCTTTGGTACCTTGGACATGAGCTAGGGCCTTAAGATTCTGCATGAAAGGAGGACTAGCAGCCGAGTTGCGAGGGAGAATGTGAAAAGTGTTCATATGTAGTAAAAACCTGAGAAATCCGTCCGTTATCGTCATTTGTTATTGAATCGACTGAAAGCCAGATCGTCACATTGGCCGCTCTTCTCTCTGAAACGGTTGTACTTATCGTCTGCAAAGCTATGTCGCGTGCTGCGGTATGCGGAGACACTAAAATCACCATAGTAGAACACAGATGAAGCTTCTAAGTTGAAGTAATATCCAGAAAGATGTAGTACAATTCAAGTCTTAGGTATCGATTATTGACTTTTTACCATTCTTTGGTGCCTTGGACATGAGCTAGGACCTTAAAATTCTGCATGAACGGAGGACTAGCAGCCGAGTTGCAGGGGAGAATGTAAAAAGTGTTCATATGTAGTAAAAACCTGAGAAATCCGTTCGTTATCGTCATTTGTTATCGAATCGCCTTAAAGCCAGATCGTCACATTAGCCACTCTTCTCTCTGAAACGGTTGTACTTATCGACTTCAAAGCTATGTCGCGTGCTGCGATATGCGGAGACACTAAAAGCACCATAGTAGAACACAGATGAAGCTTCTAAGATGATGTAATAGTCAGTAAAATGTAGTACAATTCAAGTTTTAGGTATCGTTTAATGACTTTTTAGCTGTCTTTGGTGCCTTGGACATGAGTTAGGACCTTAAGATTCTGCATGAAAGGAGGTCTAGCAGCCGAGTTGTACGGGAGAATGTGAAAAGTGTTCATATGTAGTAAAAACCTGAGAAATCCGTCCGTTTTCGTCATTTGTTATCGAATCGACTTAAAGCCAGATCGTCACATTGGCCGCTCTTCTCTCTGAAACGGTTGTACTTATCGTCTGCAAAGCTATGTCGCGTGCTGCGGTATGCGGAGACACTAAAAGCATCATAGTAGAACACAGATGAAGCTTCTAAGTTGATGTAATAGCCAGTAAGAAGTAGTACAATTCAAGTTTTAGGTATCGATTATTGACTTTTTAGGTGGCTTTGGTGCCTTGGACATGAGCTAGGACCTTAAGATTCTGCATGAAAGGAGGACTAGCAGCCGAGTTGCAGGGGAGAATGTAAAAAGTGTTCATATGTAGTAAAAACCTGAGAAATCCGTTCGTTATCGTCATTTGTTATCGAATCGACTTAAAGCCAGATCGTCACATTAGCCGCTCTTCTCTCTGAAACGGTTGTACTTATCGACTGCAAAGCTATGTCGCGTGCTGCGGTATGCGGAGACACTAAAAGCACCATAGTAGAACACAGATGAAGCTTCTAAGATGAAGTAATAGTCAGTAAGAAGTAGTACAATTCAAGTTTTAGGTATCGATTATTGACTTTTTAGCTGGCTTTGGTGCCTTGGACATGAGCTAGGACCTTATGATTCTGCATGAAAGGAGAACTAGCAGCCCAGTTGCATGGGAGAATGTGAAAAGTGTTCATATGTAGTAAAAACCTAAGAAATCCGTCCGTTTCCGCCATTTGTTATCGAATTGACTTAAAGCCAGATCGTCACATTGGCCGCTCTTCTCTCTGAAACGGTTGTTCTTATCGTCTGCAAAGCTATGTCGCGTGCTGCGGTATATGGAGACACTAAAAGCACCATAGTAGAACACAGATGAAGCTTCTAAGCTGATGTAATAGCCAGTAAGAAGTAGTACAATTCATGTTATAGGTATCGATTATTGACTTCTTAGCTTGCTTTGGTGACTTGAACATGAGCTAGGACCTTAAGATTCTGCATGAAAGGAGGACTAGCAGCCGAGTTGCACTGGAGAATGTGGAAAATGTTCATATGTAGTAAAAACCTGAGAAATCCTTACGTTTTCGTCATTTGTTATCGAATTGACTTAAAGCCAGATCGTCACATTGGCCGCTCTTCTCTCTGAAACGGTTGTTCTTATCGTCTGCAAAGCTATGTCGCGTGCTGCGGTATGCGGAGACACTAAAAGCACCATAGTAGAACACAGATGAAGCTTCTAAGTTGATGTAATAGCCAGTAAGAAGTAGTACAATTCAAGTTTTAGGTATCGATTATTGACTTTTTAGCTGGCTTTGGTGTCTTGGACGTGCTAGGGCCTTAAGATTCTGCATGAAAGGAGGACTAGCAGCCGAGTTGCGAAGGAGAATGTGAAAAGTGTTCATATGTAGTAGAAACCTGAGAAATCCGTCCGTTTTCGTCATTTGTTATCGAATTGACATAAGCCAGATCGTCACATTGGCCGCTCTTCTCTCTGAAACAGTTGTACTTATCGTCTGCAAAGCTATGTCGCGTGCTGCGGTATGCGGAGACACTAAAACCACCATAGTAGATCACAGATGAAGCTTCTAAGTTGATGTAATAGGCAGTAAGAAGTAGTACAATTCAAGTTTTACGTATCGATTATTCACTTTTTAGCTGGCTTTGGTGCCTTGGAGAGGAGCTAGGACCTTAAGATTCTGCATGAAAGGAGGACTAGCAGAAAATTTGCATAGGAGAATGTGAAAAGTGTTCATATGTAGTAAAAACCTGAGAAATCGGTCCGTTATCGTCATTTGTTATCGAATCGACTGCAAACCAGATCGTCACATTGGCCGCTCTTCTCTCTGAAACGGTTGTACTTATCGTCTGCAAAGCTATGTCGCGTACTGCGGTATGCGGAGACACTAAAATCACCATAGTAGAACACAGATAAGGCTTCTAAGTTGAAGTAATATCCAGAAAGATGTAGTACAATTCAAGTCTTAGGTATCGATTATTGACTTTTTACCATTCTTTGGTGCCTTGGACATGAGCTAGGACCTTAAAATTCTGCATGAACGGAGGACTAGCAGCCGAGTTGCAGGGGAGAATGTAAAAAGTGTTCATATGTAGTAAAAACCTGAGAAATCCGTTCGTTATCGTCATTTGTTATCGAATCGCCTTAAAGCCAGATCGTCACATTAGCCACTCTTCTCTCTGAAACGGTTGTACTTATCGACTGCAAAGCTATGTCGCGTGCTGCGATATGCGGAGACACTAAAAGCACCATAGTAGAACACAGATGAAGCTTCTAAGATGATGTAATAGTCAGTAAAATGTAGTACAATTCAAGTTTTAGGTATCGTTTATTGACTTTTTAGCTGTCTTTGGTGCCTTGGACATGAGTTAGGACCTTAAGATTCTGCATGAAAGGAGGTCTAGCAGCCGAGTTGTACGGGAGAATGTGAAAAGTGTTCATATGTAGTAAAAACCTGAGAAATCCGTCCGTTTTCGTCATTTGTTATCGAATCGACTTAAAGCCAGATCGTCACATTGGCCGCTCTTCTCTCTGAAACGGTTGTACTTATCGTCTGCAAAGCTATGTCGCGTGCTGCGGTATGCGGAGACACTAAAAGCATCATAGTAGAACACAGATGAAGCTTCTAAGTTGATGTAATAGCCAGTAAGAAGTAGTACAATTCAAGTTTTAGGTATCGATTATTGACTTTTTAGGTGGCTTTGGTGCCTTGGACATGAGCTAGGACCTTAAGATTCTGCATGAAAGGAGGACTAGCAGCCGAGTTGCAGGGGAGAATGTAAAAAGTGTTCATATGTAGTAAAAACCTGAGAAATCCGTTCGTTATCGTCATTTGTTATCGAATCGACTTAAAGCCAGATCGTCACATTAGCCGCTCTTCTCTCTGAAACGGTTGTACTTATCGACTGCAAAGCTATGTCGCGTGCTGCGGTATGCGGAGACACTAAAAGCACCATAGTAGAACACAGATGAAGCTTCTAAGATGAAGTAAAAGTCAGTAAGAAGTAGTACAATTCAAGTTTTAAGTATCGATTATTGACTTTTTAGCTGGCTTTGGTACCTTGGACATGAGCTAGGACCTTATGATTCTGCATGAAAGGAGAACTAGCAGCCCAGTTGCATGGGAGAATGTGAAAAGTGTTCATATGTAGTAAAAACCTAAGAAATCCGTCCGTTTCCGCCATTTGTTATCGAATCGACTTAAAGCCAGCTCGTCACATTGGCCGCTCTTCTCTCTGAAACGGTTGTACTTATCGTCTGCAAAGCTATGTCGCGTGCTGCGGTATATGGAGACACTAAAAGCACCATAGTAGAACACAGATGAAGCTTCTAAGCTGATGTAATAGCCAGTAAGAAGTAGTACAATTCATGTTATAGGTATCGATTATTGACTTCTTAGCTTGCTTTGGTGACTTGAACATGAGCTAGGACCTTAAGATTCTGCATGAAAGGAGGTCTAGCAGCCGAGTTGTACGGGAGAATGTGAAAAGTGTTCATATGTAGTAAAAACCTGAGAAATCCGTCCGTTTTCGTCATTTGTTATCGAATCGACTTAAAGCCAGATCGTCACATTGGCCGCTCTTCTCTCTGAAACGGTTGTACTTATCGTCTGCAAAGCTATGTCGCGTGCTGCGGTATGCGGAGACACTAAAAGCATCATAGTAGAACACAGATGAAGCTTCTAAGTTGATGTAATAGCCAGTAAGAAGTAGTACAATTCAAGTTTTAGGTATCGATTATTGACTTTTTAGGTGGCTTTGGTGCCTTGGACATGAGCTAGGACCTTAAGATTCTGCATGAAAGGAGGACTAGCAGCCGAGTTGCAGGGGAGAATGTAAAAAGTGTTCATATGTAGTAAAAACCTGAGAAATCCGTTCGTTATCGTCATTTGTTATCGAATCGACTTAAAGCCAGATCGTCACATTAGCCGCTCTTCTCTCTGAAACGGTTGTACTTATCGACTGCAAAGCTATGTCGCGTGCTGCGGTATGCGGAGACACTAAAAGCACCATAGTAGAACACAGATGAAGCTTCTAAGATGAAGTAATAGTCAGTAAGAAGTAGTACAATTCAAACACGCGATCTAGTGTGTTGACTTTTTAGCTGGCTTTGGTACCTTGGACATGAGCTAGGACCTTATGATTCTGCATGAAAGGAGAACTAGCAGCCCAGTTGCATGGGAGAATGTGAAAAGTGTTCATATGTAGTAAAAACCTAAGAAATCCGTCCGTTTCCGCCATTTGTTATCGAATCGACTTAAAGCCAGCTCGTCACATTGGCCGCTCTTCTCTCTGAAACGGTTGTACTTATCGTCTGCAAAGCTATGTCGCGTGCTGCGGTATATGGAGACACTAAAAGCACCATAGTAGAACACAGATGAAGCTTCTAAGCTGATGTAATAGCCAGTAAGAAGTAGTACAATTCATGTTATAGGTATCGATTATTGACTTCTTAGCTTGCTTTGGTGACTTGAACATGAGCTAGGACCTTAAGATTCTGCATGAAAGGAGGACTAGCAGCCGAGTTGCACTGGAGAATGTGGAAAATGTTCATATGTAGTAAACACCTGAGAAATCCTTACGTTTTCGTCATTTGTTATCGAATTGACTTAAAGCCAGATCGTCACATTGGCCGCTCTTCTCTCTGAAACGGTTGTTCTTATCGTCTGCAAAGCTATGTCGCGTGCTGCGGTATGCGGAGACACTAAAAGCACCATAGTAGAACACAGATGAAGCTTCTAAGTTGATGTAATAGCCAGTAAGAAGTAGTACAATTCAAGTTTTAGGTATCGATTATTGACTTTTTAGCTGGCTTTGGTGCCTTGGAGAGGAGCTAGGACCTTAAGATTCTGCATGAAAGGAGGACTAGCAGCCGAGTTGCACGGGAGAATGTGAAAAGTGTTCATATGTAGTAAAAACCTGAGAAATCCGTCCGTTTTCGTCATTTGTTATCGAATCGACTTAAAGCCAGATCGTCACATTGGCCGCTCTTCTCTCTGAAACGGTTGTACTTACCGTCTGCAAAGCTATGTCGCGTGCTGCGGTATGCGGAGACACTAAAAGCATCATAGTAGAACACAGATGAAGCTTCTAAGTTGATGTAATAGCCAGTAAGAAGTAGTACAATTCAAGTTTTAGGTATCGATTATTGACTTTTTAGCTGTCTTTGGTGCCTTGGACATGAGTTAGGACCTTAAGATTCTGTATGAAAGGAGGTCTAGCAGCCGAGTTGTACGGGAAAATGTGAAAAGTGTTCATATGTAGTAAAAACCTGAGAAATCCGTCCGTTTTCGTCATTTGTTATCGAATCGACTTAAAGCCAGATCGTCACATTGGCCGCTCTTCTCTCTGAAACGGTTGTACTTATCTTCTGCAAAGCTATGTCGCGTGCTGCGGTATGTGGAGACACTAAAAGCACCATAGTAGAACACAGATGAAGCTTCCAAGTTGATGTAATAGCCAGTAAGAAGTAGTACAATTCAAGTTTTAGGTATCGATTATTCACTTTTTAGCTGGCTTTGGTGCCTTGGACATGAGCTAGGACCTTAAGATTCTGCATGAAAGGAGGACTAGCAGCCGAGTTGCACGGGAGAATGTGAAAAGTGTTCATATGTAGTAAAAACCTGAGAAATCCGTCCGTTATCGTCATTTGTTATCGAATCGACTGAAAGCCAGATCGTCACATTGGCCGCTCTTCTCTCTGAAACGGTTGTACTTATCTTCTGCAATGCTATGTCGCGTGCTGCGGTATGTGGAGACACTAAAAGCACCATAGTAGAACACAGATGAAGCTTCTAAGTTGATGTAATAGCCAGTAAGAAGTAGTACAATTCAAGTTTTAGGTATCGATTATTCACTTTTTAGCTGGCTTTGGTGCCTTGGACATGAGCTAGGACTTTAAGATTGTGCATGAAAGGAGGACTAGCAGCCGAGTTGCACGGGAGAATGTGAAAAGTGTTCATATGTAGTAAAAACCTGAGAAATCCGTCCGTTTTCGTCATTTGTTATCGAATCGACTTAAAGCCAGATCGTCACATTGGCCGCTCTTCTCTCTGAAACGGTTGTACTTACCGTCTGCAAAGCTATGTCGCGTGCTGCGGTATGCGGAGACACTAAAAGCATCATAGTAGAACACAGATGAAGCTTCTAAGTTGATGTAATAGCCAGTAAGATGTAGTACAATTCAAGTTTTAGGTATCGATTATTGACTTTTTAGCTGTCTTTGGTGCCTTGGACATGAGTTAGGACCTTAAGATTCTGCATGAAAGGAGGTCTAGCAGCCGAGTTGTACGGGAAAATGTGAAAAGTGTTCATATGTAGTAAAAACCTGAGAAATCCGTCCGTTTTCCTCATTTGTTATCGAATCGACTTAAAGCCAGATCGTCACATTGGCCGCTCTTCTCTCTGAAACGGTTGTACTTATCTTCTGCAAAGCTATGTCGCGTGCTGCGGTATGTGGAGACACTAAAAGCACCATAGTAGAACACAGATGAAGCTTCTAAGTTGATGTAATAGCCAGTAAGAAGTAGTACAATTCAAGTTTTAGGTATCGATTATTCACTTTTTAGCTGGCTTTGGTGCCTTGGACATGAGCTAAGACTTTAAGATTGTGGATGAAAGGAGGACTAGCAGCCGAGTTGCACGGGAGAATGTGAAAAGGGTTCATATGTAGTAAAAACCTGAGAAATCCGTCCGTTTTCGTCATTTGTTATCGAATCGACTTAAAGCCAGATCGTCACATTGGCCGCTCTTCTCTCTGAAACGGTTGTACTTACCGTCTGCAAAGCTATGTCGCGTGCTGCGGTATGCGGAGACACTAAAAGCATCATAGTAGAACACAGATGAAGCTTCTAAGTTGATGTAATAGCCAGTAAGAAGTAGTACAATTCAAGTTTTAGGTATCGATTATTGACTTTTTAGGTGGCTTTGGTGCCTTGGACATGAGCTAGGACCTTAAGATTCTGCATGAAAGGAGGACTAGCAGCCGAGTTGCAGGGGAGAATGTAAAAAGTGTTCATATGTAGTAAAAACCTGAGAAATCCGTTCGTTATCGTCATTTGTTATCGAATCGACTTAAAGCCAGATCGTCACATTAGCCGCTCTTCTCTCTGAAACAGTTGTACTTATCGACTGCAAAGCTATGTCGCGTGCTGCGGTATGCGGAGACACTAAAAGCACCATTGTAGAACACAGATGAAGCTTCTAAGATGATGTAATAGTCAGTAAGAAGTAGTACAATTCAAGTTTTAAGTATCGATTATTGACTTTTTAGCTGGCTTTGGTACCTTGGACACGAGCTAGGGCCTTAAGATTCTGCATGAAAGGAGGACTAGCAGCCGAGTTGCGAGGGAGAATGTGAAAAGTGTTCATATGTAGTAAAAACCTGAGAAATCCGTCCGTTTTCGTCATTTGTTATCGAATCGACATAAGCCAGATCGTCACATTGGCCGCTCTTCTCTCTGAAACAGTTGTACTTATCGTCTGCAAAGCTATGTCGCGTGCTGCGGTATGCGGAGACACTAAAAGCACCATAGTAGATCACAGGTTAAGCTTCTAAGTTGATGTAATAGGCAGTAAGAAGTAGTACAATTCAAGTTTTAGGTATCGATTATTGACTTTTTAGCTGGCTTTGGTGCCTTGGAGAGGAGCTAGGACCTTAAGATTCTGCATGAAAGGAGGACTAGAAGCCGAGTTGCACGGGAGAATGTGAAAAGTGTTCATATGTAGTAAAAACCTGAGAAATCCGTCCGTTATCGTCATTTGTTATCGAATCGACTGAAAGCCAGATCGTCACATTGGCCGCTCTTCTCTCTGAAACGGTTGTACTTATCGTCTGCAAAGCTATGTCGCGTGCTGCGGTATGCGGAGACACTAAAATCACCATAGTAGAACACAGATGAAGCTTCTAAGTTGAAGTAATATCCAGAAAGATGTAGTACAATTCAAGTCTTAGGTATCGATTATTGACTTTTTACCATTCTTTGGTGCCTTGGACATGAGCTAGGACCTTAAAATTCTGCATGAACGGAGGACTAGCAGCCGAGTTGCAGGGGAGAATGTAAAAAGTGTTCATATGTAGTAAAAACCTGAGAAATCCGTTCGTTATCGTCATTTGTTATCGAATCGCCTTAAAGCCAGATCGTCACATTAGCCACTCTTCTCTCTGAAACGGTTGTACTTATCGACTGCAAAGCTATGTCGCGTGCTGCGATATGCGGAGACACTAAAAGCACCATAGTAGAACACAGATGAAGCTTCTAAGATGATGTAATAGTCAGTAAAATGTAGTACAATTCAAGTTTTAGGTATCGTTTATTGACTTTTTAGCTGTCTTTGGTGCCTTGGACATGAGTTAGGACCTTAAGATTCTGCATGAAAGGAGGTCTAGCAGCCGAGTTGTACGGGAGAATGTGAAAAGTGTTCATATGTAGTAAAAACCTGAGAAATCCGTCCGTTTTCGTCATTTGTTATCGAATCGACTTAAAGCCAGATCGTCACATTGGCCGCTCTTCTCTCTGAAACGGTTGTACTTATCGTCTGCAAAGCTATGTCGCGTGCTGCGGTATGCGGAGACACTAAAAGCATCATAGTAGAACACAGATGAAGCTTCTAAGTTGATGTAATAGCCAGTAAGAAGTAGTACAATTCAAGTTTTAGGTATCGATTATTGACTTTTTAGGTGGCTTTGGTGCCTTGGACATGAGCTAGGACCTTAAGATTCTGCATGAAAGGAGGACTAGCAGCCGAGTTGCAGGGGAGAATGTAAAAAGTGTTCATATGTAGTAAAAACCTGAGAAATCCGTTCGTTATCGTCATTTGTTATCGAATCGACTTAAAGCCAGATCGTCACATTAGCCGCTCTTCTCTCTGAAACGGTTGTACTTATGGACTGCAAAGCTATGTCGCGTGCTGCGGTATGCGGAGACACTAAAAGCACCATAGTAGAACACAGATGAAGCTTCTAAGATGAAGTAATAGTCAGTAAGAAGTAGTACAATTCAAGTTTTAAGTATCGATTATTGACTTTTTAGCTGGCTTTGGTACCTTGGACATGAGCTGGGACCTTATGATTCTGCATGAAAGGAGAACTAGCAGCCCAGTTGCATGGGAGAATGTGAAAAGTGTTCATATGTAGTAAAAACCTAAGAAATCCGTCCGTTTCCGCCATTTGTTATCGAATCGACTTAAAGCCAGCTCGTCACATTGGCCGCTCTTCTCTCTGAAACGGTTGTACTTATCGTCTGCAAAGCTATGTCGCGTGCTGCGGTATATGGAGACACTAAAAGCACCATAGTAGAACACAGATGAAGCTTCTAAGCTGATGTAATAGCCAGTAAGAAGTAGTACAATTCATGTTATAGGTATCGATTATTGACTTCTTAGCTTGCTTTGGTGACTTGAACATGAGCTAGGACCTTAAGATTCTGCATGAAAGGAGGTCTAGCAGCCGAGTTGTACGGGAGAATGTGAAAAGTGTTCATATGTAGTAAAAACCTGAGAAATCCGTCCGTTTTCGTCATTTGTTATCGAATCGACTTAAAGCCAGATCGTCACATTGGCCGCTCTTCTCTCTGAAACGGTTGTACTTATCGTCTGCAAAGCTATGTCGCGTGCTGCGGTATGCGGAGACACTAAAAGCATCATAGTAGAACACAGATGAAGCTTCTAAGTTGATGTAATAGCCAGTAAGAAGTAGTACAATTCAAGTTTTAGGTATCGATTATTGACTTTTTAGGTGGCTTTGGTGCCTTGGACATGATCTAGGACCTTAAGATTCTGCATGAAAGGAGGACTAGCAGCCGAGTTGCAGGGGAGAATGTAAAAAGTGTTCATATGTAGTAAAAACCTGAGAATTCCGTTCGTTATCGTCATTTGTTATCGAATCGACTTAAAGCCAGATCGTCACATTAGCCGCTCTTCTCTCTGAAACGGTTGTACTTATCGACTGCAAAGCTATGTCGCGTGCTGCGGTATGCGGAGACACTAAAAGCACCATAGTAGAACACAGATGAAGCTTCTAAGATGAAGTAATAGTCAGTAAGAAGTAGTACAATTCAAGTTTTAAGTATCGATTATTGACTTTTTAGCTGGCTTTGGTACCTTGGACATGAGCTAGGACCTTATGATTCTGCATGAAAGGAGAACTAGCAGCCCAGTTGCATGGGAGAATGTGAAAAGTGTTCATATGTAGTAAAAACCTAAGAAATCCGTCCGTTTCCGCCATTTGTTATCGAATCGACTTAAAGCCAGCTCGTCACATTGGCCGCTCTTCTCTCTGAAACGGTTGTACTTATCGTCTGCAAAGCTATGTCGCGTGCTGCGGTATATGGAGACACTAAAAGCACCATAGTAGAACACAGATGAAGCTTCTAAGCTGATGTAATAGCCAGTAAGAAGTAGTACAATTCATGTTATAGGTATCGATTATTGACTTCTTAGCTTGCTTTGGTGACTTGAACATGAGCTAGGACCTTAAGATTCTGCATGAAAGGAGGACTAGCAGCCGAGTTGCACTGGAGAATGTGGAAAATGTTCATATGTAGTAAACACATGAGAAATCCTTACGTTTTCGTCATTTGTTATCGAATTGACTTAAAGCCAGATCGTCACATTGGCCGCTCTTCTCTCTGAAACGGTTGTTCTTATCGTCTGCAAAGCTATGTCGCGTGCTGCGGTATGCGGAGACACTAAAAGCACCATAGTAGATCACAGATGAAGCTTCTAAGATGATGTAATAGGCAGTAAGAAGTAGTACAATTCAAGTTTTAGGTATCGAGTATTGACTTTTTAGCTGGCTTTGGTGCCTTGGAGAGGAGCTAGGACCTTAAGATTCTGCATGAAAGGAGGACTAGCAGCCGAGTTGCAGGGGAGAATGTAAAAAGTGTTCATATGTAGTAAAAACCTGAGAAATCCGTTCGTTATCGTCATTTGTTATCGAATCGCCTTAAAGCCAGATCGTCACATTAGCCGCTCTTCTCTCTGAAACGGTTGTACTTATCGACTGCAAAGCTATGTCGCGTGCTGCGATATGCGGAGACACTAAAAGCACCATAGTAGAACACAGATGAAACTTCTAAGATGATGTAATAGTCAGTAAAATGTAGTACAATTCAAGTTTTAGGTATCGTTTATTGACTTTTTAGCTGTCTTTGGTGCCTTGGACATGAGTTAGGACCTTAAGATTCTGCATGAAAGGAGGTCTAGCAGCCGAGTTGTACGGGAGAATGTGAAAAGTGTTCATATGTAGTAAAAACCTGAGAAATCCGTCCGTTTTCGTCATTTGTTATCGAATCGACTTAAAGCCAGATCGTCACATTGGCCGCTCTTCTCTCTGAAACGGTTGTACTTATCTTCTGCAATGCTATGTCGCGTGCTGCGGTATGTGGAGACACTAAAAGCACCATAGTAGAACACAGATGAAGCTTCTAAGTTGATGTAATAGCCAGTAAGAAGTAGTACAATTCAAGTTTTAGGTATCGATTACTCACTTTTTAGCTGGCTTTGGTGCCTTGGACATGAGCTAGGACTTTAAGATTGTGCATGAAAGGAGGACTAGCAGCCGAGTTGCACGGGAGAATGTGAAAAGTGTTCATATGTAGTAAAAACCTGAGAAATCCGTCCGTTTTCGTCATTTGTTATCGAATCGACTTAAAGCCAGATCGTCACATTGGCCGCTCTTCTCTCTGAAACGGTTGTACTTACCGTCTGCAAAGCTATGTCGCGTGCTGCGGTATGCGGAGACACTAAAAGCATCATAGTAGAACACAGATGAAGCTTCTAAGTTGATGTAATAGCCAGTAAGAAGTAGTACAATTCAAGTTTTAGGTATCGATTATTGACTTTTTAGCTGTCTTTGGTGCCTTGGACATGAGTTAGGACCTTAAGATTCTGCATGAAAGGAGGTCTAGCAGCCGAGTTGTACGGGAAAATGTGAAAAGTGTTCATATGTAGTAAAAACCTGAGAAATCCGTCCGTTTTCGTCATTTGTTATCGAATCGACTTAAAGCCAGATCGTCACATTGGCCGCTCTTCTCTCTGAAACGGTTGTACTTATCTTCTGCAAAGCTATGTCGCGTGCTGCGGTATGTGGAGACACTAAAAGCACCATAGTAGAACACAGATGAAGCTTCCAAGTTGATGTAATAGCCAGTAAGAAGTAGTACAATTCAAGTTTTAGGTATCGATTATTCACTTTTTAGCTGGCTTTGGTGCCTTGGACATGAGCTAGGACTTTAAGATTGTGGATGAAAGGAGGACTAGCAGCCGAGTTGTACGGGAGAATGTGAAAAGTGTTCATATGTAGTAAAAACCTGAGAAATCCGTCCGTTTTCGTCATTTGTTATCGAATCGACTTAAAGCCAGCTCGTCACATTGGCCGCTCTTCTCTCTGAAACGGTTGTACTTACCGTCTGCAAAGCTATGTCGCGTGCTGCGGTATGCGGAGACACTAAAAGCATCATAGTAGAACACAGATGAAGCTTCTAAGTTGATGTAATAGCCAGTAAGAAGTAGTACAATTCAAGTTTTAGGTATCGATTATTGACTTTTTAGCTGGCTTTGGTGCCTTGGAGAGGAGCTAGGACCTTAAGATTCTGCATGAAAGGAGGACTAGAAGCCGAGTTGCACGGGAGAATGTGAAAAGTGTTCATATGTAGTAAAAACCTGAGAAATCCGTCCGTTATCGTCATTTGTTATCGAATCGACTGAAAGCCAGATCGTCACATTGGCCGCTCTTCTCTCTGAAACGGTTGTACTTATCGTCTGCAAAGCTATGTCGCGTGCTGCGGTATGCGGAGACACTAAAATCACCATAGTAGAACACAGATGAAGCTTCTAAGTTGAAGTAATATCCAGAAAGATGTAGTACAATTCAAGTCTTAGGTATCGATTATTGACTTTTTACCATTCTTTGGTGCCTTGGACATGAGCTAGGACCTTAAAATTCTGCATGAACGGAGGACTAGCAGCCGAGTTGCAGGGGAGAATGTAAAAAGTGTTCATATGTAGTAATAACCTGAGAAATCCGTTCGTTATCGTCATTTGTTATCGAATCGCCTTAAAGCCAGATCGTCACATTAGCCACTCTTCTCTCTGAAACGGTTGTACTTATCGACTGCAAAGCTATGTCGTGTGCTGCGATATGCGGAGACACTAAAAGCATCATAGTAGAACACAGATGAAGCTTCTAAGATGATGTAATAGTCAGTAAAATGTAGTACAATTCAAGTTTTAGGTATCGTTTATTGACTTTTTAGCTGTCTTTGGTGCCTTGGACATGAGTTAGGACCTTAAGATTCTGCATGAAAGGAGGTCTAGCAGCCGAGTTGTACGGGAGAATGTGAAAAGTGTTCATATGTAGTAAAAACCTGAGAAATCCGTCCGTTTTCGTCATTTGTTATCGAATCGACTTAAAGCCAGATCGTCACATTGGCCGCTCTTCTCTCTGAAACGGTTGTACTTATCGTCTGCAAAGCTATGTCGCGTGCTGCGGTATGCGGAGACACTAAAAGCATCATAGTAGAACACAGATGAAGCTTCTAAGTTGATGTAATAGCCAGTAAGAAGTAGTACAATTCAAGTTTTAGGTATCGATTATTGACTTTTTAGGTGGCTTTGGTGCCTTGGACATGAGCTAGGACCTTAAGATTCTGCATGAAAGGAGGACTAGCAGCCGAGTTGCAGGGCAGAATGTAAAAAGTGTTCATATGTAGTAAAAACCTGAGAAATCCGTTCGTTATCGTCATTTGTTATCGAATCGACTTAAAGCCAGATCGTCACATTAGCCGCTCTTCTCTCTGAAACGGTTGTACTTATCGACTGCAAAGCTATGTCGCGTGCTGCGGTATGCGGAGACACTAAAAGCACCATAGTAGAACACAGATGAAGCTTCTAAGATGAAGTAATAGTCAGTAAGATGTAGTACAATTCAAGTTTTAAGTATCGATTATTGACTTTTTAGCTGGCTTTGGTACCTTGGACATGAGCTAGGACCTTATGATTCTGCATGAAAGGAGAACTAGCAGCCCAGTTGCATGGGAGAATGTGAAAAGTGTTCATATGTAGTAAAAACCTAAGAAATCCGTCCGTTTCCGCCATTTGTTATCGAATCGACTTAAAGCCAGCTCGTCACATTGGCCGCTCTTCTCTTTGAAACGGTTGTACTTATCGTCTGCAAAGCTATGTCGCGTGCTGCGGTATATGGAGACACTAAAAGCACCATAGTAGAACACAGATGAAGCTTCTAAGCTGATGTAATAGCCAGTAAGAAGTAGTACAATTCATGTTATAGGTATCGATTATTGACTTCTTAGCTTGCTTTGGTGACTAGAACATGAGCTAGGACTTTAAGATTCTGCATGAAAGGAGGACTAGCAGCCGAGTTGCACTGGAGAATGTGGAAAATGTTCATATGTAGTAAACACCTGAGAAATCCTTACGTTTTCGTCATTTGTTATCGAATTGACTTAAAGCCAGATCGTCACATTGGCCGCTCTTCTCTCTGAAACGGTTGTTCTTATCGTCTGCAAAGCTATGTCGCGTGCTGCGGTATGCGGAGACACTAAAAGCACCATAGTAGAACACAGATGAAGCTTCTAAGTTGATGTAATAGCCAGTAAGAAGTAGCACAATTCAAGTTTTAGGTATCGATTATTGACTTTTTAGCTGGCTTTGGTGCCTTGGAGAGGAGCTAGGACCTTAAGATTCTGCATGAAAGGAGGACTAGCAGCCGAGTTGCACGGGAAAATGTAAAAAGTGTTCATATGTAGTAAAAACCTGAGAAATCCGTTCGTTATCGTCATTTGTTATCGAATCGCCTTAAAGCCAGATCGTCACATTAGCCGCTCTTCTCTCTGAAACGGTTGTACTTATCGACTGCAAAGCTATGTCGCGTGCTGCGATATGCGGAGACACTAAAAGCACCATAGTAGAACACAGATGAAACTTCTAAGATGATGTAATAGTCAGTAAAATGTAGTACAATTCAAGTTTTAGGTATCGTTTATTGACTTTTTAGCTGTCTTTGGTGCCTTGGACATGAGTTAGGACCTTAAGATTCTGCATGAAAGGAGGTCTAGCAGCCGAGTTGTACGGGAGAATGTGAAAAGTGTTCATATGTAGTAAAAACCTGAGAAATCCGTCCGTTTTCGTCATTTGTTATCGAATCGACTTAAAGCCAGATCGTCACATTGGCCGCTCTTCTCTCTGAAACGGTTGTACTTATCTTCTGCAATGCTATGTCGCGTGCTGCGGTATGTGGAGACACTAAAAGCACCATAGTAGAACACAGATGAAGCTTCTAAGTTGATGTAATAGCCAGTAAGAAGTAGTACAATTCAAGTTTTAGGTATCGATTATTCACTTTTTAGCTGGCTTTGGTGCCTTGGACATGAGCTAGGACTTTAAGATTGTGCATGAAAGGAGGACTAGCAGCCGAGTTGCACGGGAGAATGTGAAAAGTGTTCATATGTAGTAAAAACCTGAGAAATCCGTCCGTTTTCGTCATTTGTTATCGAATCGACTTAAAGCCAGATCGTCACATTGGCCGCTCTTCTCTCTGAAACGGTTGTACTTACCGTCTGCAAAGCTATGTCGCGTGCTGCGGTATGCGGAGACACTAAAAGCATCATAGTAGAACACAGATGAAGCTTCTAAGTTGATGTAATAGCCAGTAAGATGTAGTACAATTCAAGTTTTAGGTATCGATTATTGACTTTTTAGCTGTCTTTGGTGCCTTGGACATGAGTTAGGACCTTAAGATTCTGCATGAAAGGAGGTCTAGCAGCCGAGTTGTACGGGAAAATGTGAAAAGTGTTCATATGTAGTAAAAACCTGAGAAATCCGTCCGTTTTCGTCATTTGTTATCGAATCGACTTAAAGCCAGATCGTCACATTGGCCGCTCTTCTCTCTGAAACGGTTGTACTTATCTTCTGCAAAGCTATGTCGCGTGCTGCGGTATGTGGAGACACTAAAAGCACCATAGTAGAACACAGATGAAGCTTCTAAGTTGATGTAATAGCCAGTAAGAAGTAGTACAATTCAAGTTTTAGGTATCGATTATTCACTTTTTAGCTGGCTTTGGTGCCTTGGACATGAGCTAGGACTTTAAGATTGTGGATGAAAGGAGGACTAGCAGCCGAGTTGCACGGGAGAATGTGAAAAGGGTTCATACGTAGTAAAAACCTGAGAAATCCGTCCGTTTTCGTCATTTGTTATCGAATCGACTTAAAGCCAGATCGTCACATTGGCCGCTCTTCTCTCTGAAACGGTTGTACTTACCGTCTGCAAAGCTATGTCGCGTGCTGCGGTATGCGGAGACACTAAAAGCATCATAGTAGAACACAGATGAAGCTTCTAAGTTGATGTAATAGCCAGTAAGAAGTAGTACAATTCAAGTTTTAGGTATCGATTATTGACTTTTTAGGTGGCTTTGGTGCCTTGGACATGAGCTAGGACCTTAAGATTCTGCATGAAAGGAGGACTAGCAGCCGAGTTGCAGGGGAGAATGTAAAAAGTGTTCATATGTAGTAAAAACCTGAGAAATCCGTTCGTTATCGTCATTTGTTATCGAATCGACTTAAAGCCAGATCGTCACATTAGCCGCTCTTCTCTCTGAAACAGTTGTACTTATCGACTGCAAAGCTATGTCGCGTGCTGCGGTATGCGGAGACACTAAAAGCACCATTGTAGAACACAGATGAAGCTTCTAAGATGATGTAATAGTCAGTAAGAAGTAGTACAATTCAAGTTTTAAGTATCGATTATTGACTTTTTAGCTGGCTTTGGTACCTTGGACACGAGCTAGGGCCTTAAGATTCTGCATGAAAGGAGGACTAGCAGCCGAGTTGCGAGGGAGAATGTGAAAAGTGTTCATATGTAGTAAAAACCTGAGAAATCCGTCCGTTTTCGTCATTTGTTATCGAATCGACATAAGCCAGATCGTCACATTGGCCGCTCTTCTCTCTGAAACAGTTGTACTTATCGTCTGCAAAGCTATGTCGCGTGCTGCGGTATGCGGAGACACTAAAAGCACCATAGTAGATCACAGGTTAAGCTTCTAAGTTGATGTAATAGGCAGTAAGAAGTAGTACAATTCAAGTTTTAGGTATCGATTATTGACTTTTTAGCTGGCTTTAGTGCCTTGGAGAGGAGCTAGGACCTTAAGATTCTGCATGAAAGGAGGACTAGAAGCCGAGTTGCACGGGAGAATGTGAAAAGTGTTCATATGTAGTAAAAACCTGAGAAATCCGTCCGTTATCGTCATTTGTTATCGAATCGACTGAAAGCCAGATCGTCACATTGGCCGCTCTTCTCTCTGAAACGGTTGTACTTATCGTCTGCAAAGCTATGTCGCGTGCTGCGGTATGCGGAGACACTAAAATCACCATAGTAGAACACAGATGAAGCTTCTAAGTTGAAGTAATATCCAGAAAGATGTAGTACAATTCAAGTCTTAGGTATCGATTATTGACTTTTTACCATTCTTTGGTGCCTTGGACATGAGCTAGGACCTTAAAATTCTGCATGAACGGAGGACTAGCAGCCGAGTTGCAGGGGAGAATGTAAAAAGTGTTCATATGTAGTAAAAACCTTAGAAATCCGTTCGTTATCGTCATTTGTTATCGAATCGCCTTAAAGCCAGATCGTCACATTAGCCACTCTTCTCTCTGAAACGGTTGTACTTATCGACTGCAAAGCTATGTCGCGTGCTGCGATATGCGGAGACACTAAAAGCACCATAGTAGAACACAGATGAAGCTTCTAAGATGATGTAATAGTCAGTAAAATGTAGTACAATTCAAGTTTTAGGTATCGTTTATTGACTTTTTAGCTGTCTTTGGTGCCTTGGACATGTGTTAGGACCTTAAGATTCTGCATGAAAGGAGGTCTAGCAGCCGAGTTGTACGGGAGAATGTGAAAAGTGTTCATATGCAGTAAAAACCTGAGAAATCCGTCCGTTTTCGTCATTTGTTATCGAATCGACTTAAAGTCAGATCGTCACATTAGCCGCTCTTCTCTCTGAAACGGTTGTACTTATCGACTGCAAAGCTATGTCGCGTGCTGCGGTATGCGGAGACACTAAAAGCACCATAGTAGAACACAGATGAAGCTTCTAAGATGAAGTAATAGTCAGTAAGAAGTAGTACAATTCAAGTTTTAAGTATCGATTATTGACTTTTTAGCTGGCTTTGGTACCTTGGACATGAGCTAGGACCTTATGATTCTGCATGAAAGGAGAACTAGCAGCCCAGTTGCATGGGAGAATGTGAAAAGTGTTCATATGTAGTAAAAACCTAAGAAATCCGTCCGTTTCCGCCATTTGTTATCGAATCGACTTAAAGCCAGCTCGTCACATTGGCCGCTCTTCTCTCTGAAACGGTTGTACTTATCGTCTGCAAAGCTATGTCGCGTGCTGCGGTATGTGGAGACACTAAAAGCACCATAGTAGAACACAGATGAAGCTTCTAAGCTGATGTAATAGCCAGTAAGAAGTAGTACAATTCATGTTATAGGTATCGATTATTGACTTCTTAGCTTGCTTTGGTGACTTGAACATGAGCTAGGACCTTAAGATTCTGCATGAAAGGAGGACTAGCAGCCGAGTTGCACTGGAGAATATGGAAAATGTTCATATGTAGTAAAAACCTGAGAAATCCTTACGTTTTCGTCATTTGTTATCGAATTGACTTAAAGCCAGATCGTCACATTGGCCGCTCTTCTCTCTGAAACGGTTGTACTTATCGTCTGCAAAGCTATGTCGCGTGCTGCGGTATGCGGCGACACTAAAAGCACCATAGTAGAACACAGATGAAGCTTCTAAGTTGATGTAATAGCCAGTAAGAAGTAGTACAATTCAAGTTTTAGGTATCGATTATTGACTTTTTAGCTGGCTTTGGTGTCTTGGACATGTGCTAGGGCCTTAAGATTCTGCATGAAAGGAGGACTAGCAGCCGAGTTGCGAGGGAGAATGTGAAAAGTGTTCATATGTAGTAAAAACCTGAGAAATCCGTCCGTTTTCGTCATTTGTTATCGAATCGACATAAGCCAGATCGTCACATTGGCCGCTCTTCTCTCTGAAACAGTTGTACTTATCGTCTGCAAAGCTATGTCGCGTGCTGCGGTATGCGGAGACACAAAAGCACCATAGTAGATCACAGATGAAGCTTCTAAGTTGATGTAATAGGCAGTAAGAAGTAGTACAATTCAAGTTTTAGGTATCGATTATTGACTTTTTAGCTGGCTTTGGTGCCTTGGACATGAGCTAGGACCTTAAGATTCTGCATGAAAGGAGGACTAGCAGCCGAGTTGCACTGGAGAATATGGAAAATGTTCATATGTAGTAAAAACCTGAGAAATCCTTACGTTTTCGTCATTTGTTATCGAATCGACATAAGCCAGATCGTCACATTGGCCGCTCTTCTCTCTGAAACAGTTGTACTTATCGTCTGCAAAGCTATGTCGCGTGCTGCGGTATGCGGAGACACTAAAAGCACCATAGTAGATCACAGGTTAAGCTTCTAAAATGATGTAATAGGCAGTAAGAAGTAGTACAATTCAAGTTTTAGGTATCGATTATTGACTTTTTAGCTGGCTTTGGTGCCTTGGAGAGGAGCTAGGACCTTAAGATTCTGCATGAAAGGAGGACTAGAAGCCGAGTTGCACGGGAGAATGTGAAAAGTGTTCATATGTAGTAAAAACCTGAGAAATCCGTCCGTTATCGTCATTTGTTATCGAATCGACTGAAAGCCAGATCGTCACATTGGCCGCTCTTCTCTCTGAAACGGTTGTACTTATCGTCTGCAAAGCTATGTCGCGTGCTGCGGTATGCGGAGACACTAAAATCACCATAGTAGAACACAGATGAAGCTTCTAAGTTGAAGTAATATCCAGAAAGATGTAGTACAATTCAAGTCTTAGGTATCGATTATTGACTTTTTACCATTCTTTGGTGCCTTGGACATGAGCTAGGACCTTAAAATTCTGCATGAACGGAGGACTAGCAGCCGAGTTGCAGGGGAGAATGTAAAAAGTGTTCATATGTAGTAAAAACCTGAGAAATCCGTTCGTTATCGTCATTTGTTATCGAATCGCCTTAAAGCCAGATCGTCACATTAGCCGCTCTTCTCTCTGAAACGGTTGTACTTATCGACTGCAAAGCTATGTCGCGTGCTGCGATATGCGGAGACACTAAAAGCACCATAGTAGAACACAGATGAAACTTCTAAGATGATGTAATAGTCAGTAAAATGTAGTACAATTCAAGTTTTAGGTATCGTTTATTGAATTTTTAGCTGTCTTTGGTGCCTTGGACATGAGTTAGGACCTTAAGATTCTGCATGAAAGGAGGTCTAGCAGCCGAGATGTACGGGAGAATGTGAAAAGTGTTCATATGTAGTAAAAACCTGAGAAATCCGTCCGTTTTCGTCATTAGTTATCGAATAGACTTAAAGCCAGATCGTCACATTGGCCGCTCTTCTCTCTGAAACGGTTGTACTTATCGTCTGCAAAGCTATGTCGCGTGCTGCGGTATGCGGAGACACTAAAAGCATCATAGTAGAACACAGATGAAGCTTCTAAGTTGATGTAATAGCCAGTAAGAAGTAGTACAATTCAAGTTTTAGGTATCGATTATTGACTTTTTAGGTGGCTTTGGTGCCTTGGACATGAGCTAGGACCTTAAGATTCTGCATGAAAGGAGAACTAGCAGCCGAGTTGCAGGGGAGAATGTAAAAAGTGTTCATATGTAGTAAAAACCTAAGAAATCCGTCCGTTTCCGCCATTTGTTATCGAATCGACTTAAAGCCAGCTCGTCACATTGGCCGCTCTTCTCTCTGAAACGGTTGTACTTATCGTCTGCAAAGCTATGTCGCGTGCTGCGGTATGTGGAGACACTAAAAGCACCATAGTAGAACACAGATGAAGCTTCTAAGCTGATGTAATAGCCAGTAAGAAGTAGTACAATTCATGTTATAGGTATCGATTATTGACTTCTTAGCTTGCTTTGGTGACTTGAACGTGAGCTAGGACCTTAAGATTCTGCATGAAATGAGGACTAGCAGCCGAGTTGCACTGGAGAATGTGGAAAATGTTCATATGTAGTAAAAACCTGAGAAATCCTTACGTTTTCGTCATTTGTTATCGAATTGACTTAAAGCTAGATCGTCACATTGGCCGCTCTTCTCTCTGAAACGGTTGTACTTATCGTCTGCAAAGCTATGTCGCGTGCTGCGGTATGCGGAGACACTAAAAGCACCATAGTAGAACACAGATGAAGCTTCTAAGTTGATGTAATAGCCAGTAAGAAGTAGTACAATTCAAGTTTTAGGTATCGATTATTGACTTTTTAGCTGGCTTTGGTGTCTTGGACATGTGCTAGGGTTTTAAGATTCTGCATGAAAGGAGGACTAGCAGCCGAGTTGCGAGGGAGAAAGTGAAAAGTGTTCATATGTAGTAAAAACCTGAGAAATCCGTCCGTTTTCGTCATTTGTTATCGAATCGACGTAAAGCCAGATCGTCACATTGGCCGCTCTTCTCTCTGAAACAGTTGTACTTATCGTCTGCAAAGCTATGTCGCGTGCTGCGGTATGCGGAGACACTAAAAGCACCATAGTAGATCACAGATGAAGCTTCTAAGTTGATGTAATAGGCAGTAAGATGTAGTACAATTCAAGTTTTAGGTATCGATTATTGACTTTTTAGCTGGCTTTGGTGCCTTGGAGAGGAGCTAGGACCTTAAGATTCTGCATGAAAGGAGGACTAGCAGCCGAGTTGCAGGGGAGAATGTAAAAAGTGTTCATATGTATTAAAAACCTGAGAAATCCGTTCGTTATCGTCATTTGTTATCGAATCGCCTTAAAGCCAGATCGTCACATTAGCCGCTCTTCTCTCTGAAACGGTTGTACTTATCGACTGCAAAGCTATGTCGCGTGCTGCAATATGCAGAGACACTAAAAGCACCATAGTAGAACACAGATGAAGCTTCTAAGATGATGTAATAGTCAGTAAGATGTAGTACAGTTCAAGTTTTATGTATCGATTATTGACTTTTTAGCTGTCTTTGGTGCCTTGGACATGAGTTAGGACCTTAAGATTCTGCATGAAAGGAGGTCTAGCAGCCGAATTGTACGGGAGAATGTGAAAAGTGTTCATATGTAGTAAAAACCTGAGAAATACGTCCGTTTTCGTCATATGTTATCGAATCGACTTAAAGCCAGATCGTCACATTGGCCGCTCTTCTCTCTGAAACGGTTGTACTTATCTTCTGCAAAGCTATGTCGCGTGCTGCGGTATGTGGAGACACTAAAAGCACCATAGTAGAACACAGATGAAGCTTCTAAGTTGATGTAATAGCCAGTAAGATGTAGTACAATTCAAGTTTTAGGTATCGATTATTCACTTTTTAGCTGGCTTTGGTGCCTTGGACATGAGCTAGGACTTTAAGATTGTGCATGAAAGGAGGACTAGCAGCCGAGTTGCACGGGAGAATGTGAAAAGTGTTCATATGTAGCAAAAACCTGAGAAATCCGTCCGTTTTCGTCATTTGTTATCGAGTCGACTTAAAGCCAGATCGTCACATTGACCGCTCTTCTCTCTGAAACGGTTAAACTTACCGTCTGCAAAGCTATGTCGCGTGCTGCGGTAGGCGGAGACACTAAAAGCATCATAGTAGAACACAGATGAAGCTTCTAAGTTGATGTAATAGCCAGTAAGAAGTAGTACAATTCAAGTTTTAGGTATCGATTATTGACTTTTTAGGTGGCTTTGGTGCCTTGGACATGAGCTAGGACCTTAAGATTCTGCATGAAAGGAGGACTAGCAGCCGAGTTGCAGGGGAGAATGTAAAAAGTGTTCATATGTAGTAAAAACCTGAGAAATCCGTCCGTTTTCGTCATTTGTTATCGAATCGACTTAAAGCCAGATCGTCACATTGGCCGCTCTTCTCTCTGAAACGGTTGTACTTATCTTCTGCAAAGCTATGTCGCGTGCTGCGGTATGTGGAGACACTAAAAGCACCATAGTAGAACACAGATGAAGCTTCCAAGTTGATGTAATAGCCAGTAAGAAGTAGTACAATTCAAGTTTTAGGTATCGATTATTCACTTTTTAGCTGGCTTTGGTGCCTTGGACATGAGCTAGGACCTTAAGATTCTGCATGAAAGGAGGACTAGAAGCCGAGTTGCACGGGAGAATGTGAAAAGTGTTCATATGTAGTAAAAACCTGAGAAATCCGTCCGTTATCGTCATTTGTTATCGAATCGACTGAAAGCCAGATCGTCACATTGGCCGCTCTTCTCTCTGAAACGGTTGTACTTATCTTCTGCAATGCTATGTCGCGTGCTGCGGTATGTGGAGACACTAAAAGCACCATAGTAGAACACAGATGAAGCTTCTAAGTTGATGTAATAGCCAGTAAGAAGTAGTACAATTCAAGTTTTAGGTATCGATTATTCACTTTTTAGCTGGCTTTGGTGCCTTGGACATGAGCTAGGACTTTAAGATTGTGCATGAAAGGAGGACTAGCAGCCGAGTTGCACGGGAGAATGTGAAAAGTGTTCATATGTAGTAAAAACCTGAGAAATCCGTCCGTTTTCGTCATTTGTTATCGAATCGACTTAAAGCCAGATCGTCACATTGGCCGCTCTTCTCTCTGAAACGGTTGTACTTACCGTCTGCAAAGCTATGTCGCGTGCTGCGGTATGCGGAGACACTAAAAGCATCATAGTAGAACACAGATGAAGCTTCTAAGTTGATGTAATAGCCAGTAAGATGTAGTACAATTCAAGTTTTAGGTATCGATTATTGACTTTTTAGCTGTCTTTGGTGCCTTGGACATGAGTTAGGACCTTAAGATTCTGCATGAACGGAGGTCTAGCAGCCGAGTTGTACGGGAAAATGTGAAAAGTGTTCATATGTAGTAAAAACCTGAGAAATCCGTCCGTTTTCGTCATTTGTTATCGAATCGACTTAAAGCCAGATCGTCACATTGGCCGCTCTTCTCTCTGAAACGGTTGTACTTATCTTCTGCAAAGCTATGTCGCGTGCTGCGGTATGTGGAGACACTAAAAGCACCATAGTAGAACACAGATGAAGCTTCTAAGTTGATGTAATAGCCAGTAAGAAGTAGTACAATTCAAGTTTTAGGTATCGATTATTCACTTTTTAGCTGGCTTTGGTGCCTTGGACATGAGCTAGGACTTTAAGATTGTGGATGAAAGGAGGACTAGCAGCCGAGTTGCACGGGAGAATGTGAAAAGGGTTCATATGTAGTAAAAACCTGAGAAATCCGTCCGTTTTCGTCATTTGTTATCGAATCGACTTAAAGCCAGATCGTCACATTGGCCGCTCTTCTCTCTGAAACGGTTGTACTTACCGTCTGCAAAGCTATGTCGCGTGCTGCGGTATGCGGAGACACTAAAAGCATCATAGTAGAACACAGATGAAGCTTCTAAGTTGATGTAATAGCCAGTAAGAAGTAGTACAATTCAAGTTTTAGGTATCGATTATTGACTTTTTAGGTGGCTTTGGTGCCTTGGACATGAGCTAGGACCTTAAGATTCTGCATGAAAGGAGGACTAGCAGCCGAGTTGCAGGGGAGAATGTAAAAAGTGTTCATATGTAGTAAAAACCTGAGAAATCCGTTCGTTATCGTCATTTGTTATCGAATCGACTTAAAGCCAGATCGTCACATTAGCCGCTCTTCTCTCTGAAACAGTTGTACTTATCGACTGCAAAGCTATGTCGCGTGCTGCGGTATGCGGAGACACTAAAAGCACCATTGTAGAACACAGATGAAGCTTCTAAGATGATGTAATAGTCAGTAAGAAGTAGTACAATTCAAGTTTTAAGTATCGATTATTGACTTTTTAGCTGGCTTTGGTACCTTGGACACGAGCTAGGGCCTTAAGATTCTGCATGAAAGGAGGACTAGCAGCCGAGTTGCGAGGGAGAATGTGAAAAGTGTTCATATGTAGTAAAAACCTGAGAAATCCGTCCGTTTTCGTCATTTGTTATCGAATCGACATAAGCCAGATCGTCACATTGGCCGCTCTTCTCTCTGAAACAGTTGTACTTATCGTCTGCAAAGCTATGTCGCGTGCTGCGGTATGCGGAGACACTAAAAGCACCATAGTAGATCACAGGTTAAGCTTCTAAGTTGATGTAATAGGCAGTAAGAAGTAGTACAATTCAAGTTTTAGGTATCGATTATTGACTTTTTAGCTGGCTTTGGTGCCTTGGAGAGGAGCTAGGACCTTAAGATTCTGCATGAAAGGAGGACTAGAAGCCGAGTTGCACGGGAGAATGTGAAAAGTGTTCATATGTAGTAAAAACCTGAGAAATCCGTCCGTTATCGTCATTTGTTATCGAATCGACTGAAAGCCAGATCGTCACATTGGCCGCTCTTCTCTCTGAAACGGTTGTACTTATCGTCTGCAAAGCTATGTCGCGTGCTGCGGTATGCGGAGACACTAAAATCACCATAGTAGAACACAGATGAAGCTTCTAAGTTGAAGTAATATCCAGAAAGATGTAGTACAATTCAAGTCTTAGGTATCGATTATTGACTTTTTACCATTCTTTGGTGCCTTGGACATGAGCTAGGACCTTAAAATTCTGCATGAACGGAGGACTAGCAGCCGAGTTGCAGGGGAGAATGTAAAAAGTGTTCATATGTAGTAAAAACCTGAGAAATCCGTTCGTTATCGTCATTTGTTATCGAATCGCCTTAAAGCCAGATCGTCACATTAGCCACTCTTCTCTCTGAAACGGTTGTACTTATCGACTGCAAAGCTATGTCGCGTGCTGCGATATGCGGAGACACTAAAAGCACCATAGTAGAACACAGATGAAGCTTCTAAGATGATGTAATAGTCAGTAAAATGTAGTACAATTCAAGTTTTAGGTATCGTTTATTGACTTTTTAGCTGTCTTTGGTGCCTTGGACATGAGTTAGGACCTTAAGATTCTGCATGAAAGGAGGTCTAGCAGCCGAGTTGTACGGGAGAATGTGAAAAGTGTTCATATGTAGTAAAAACCTGAGAAATCCGTCCGTTTTCGTCATTTGTTATCGAATCGACTTAAAGCCAGATCGTCACATTGGCCGCTCTTCTCTCTGAAACGGTTGTACTTATCGTCTGCAAAGCTATGTCGCGTGCTGCGGTATGCGGAGACACTAAAAGCATCATAGTAGAACACAGATGAAGCTTCTAAGTTGATGTAATAGCCAGTAAGAAGTAGTACAATTCAAGTTTTAGGTATCGATTATTGACTTTTTAGGTGGCTTTGGTGCCTTGGACATGAGCTAGGACCTTAAGATTCTGCATGAAAGGAGGACTAGCAGCCGAGTTGCAGGGGAGAATGTAAAAAGTGTTCATATGTAGTAAAAACCTGAGAAATCCGTTCGTTATCGTCATTTGTTATCGAATCGACTTAAAGCCAGATCGTCACATTAGCCGCTCTTCTCTCTGAAACGGTTGTACTTATGGACTGCAAAGCTATGTCGCGTGCTGCGGTATGCGGAGACACTAAAAGCACCATAGTAGAACACAGATGAAGCTTCTAAGATGAAGTAATAGTCAGTAAGAAGTAGTACAATTCAAGTTTTAAGTATCGATTATTGACTTTTTAGCTGGCTTTGGTACCTTGGACATGAGCTGGGACCTTATGATTCTGCATGAAAGGAGAACTAGCAGCCCAGTTGCATGGGAGAATGTGAAAAGTGTTCATATGTAGTAAAAACCTAAGAAATCCGTCCGTTTCCGCCATTTGTTATCGAATCGACTTAAAGCCAGCTCGTCACATTGGCCGCTCTTCTCTCTGAAACGGTTGTACTTATCGTCTGCAAAGCTATGTCGCGTGCTGCGGTATATGGAGACACTAAAAGCACCATAGTAGAACACAGATGAAGCTTCTAAGCTGATGTAATAGCCAGTAAGAAGTAGTACAATTCATGTTATAGGTATCGATTATTGACTTCTTAGCTTGCTTTGGTGACTTGAACATGAGCTAGGACCTTAAGATTCTGCATGAAAGGAGGTCTAGCAGCCGAGTTGTACGGGAGAATGTGAAAAGTGTTCATATGTAGTAAAAACCTGAGAAATCCGTCCGTTTTCGTCATTTGTTATCGAATCGACTTAAAGCCAGATCGTCACATTGGCCGCTCTTCTCTCTGAAACGGTTGTACTTATCGTCTGCAAAGCTATGTCGCGTGCTGCGGTATGCGGAGACACTAAAAGCATCATAGTAGAACACAGATGAAGCTTCTAAGTTGATGTAATAGCCAGTAAGAAGTAGTACAATTCAAGTTTTAGGTATCGATTATTGACTTTTTAGGTGGCTTTGGTGCCTTGGACATGATCTAGGACCTTAAGATTCTGCATGAAAGGAGGACTAGCAGCCGAGTTGCAGGGGAGAATGTAAAAAGTGTTCATATGTAGTAAAAACCTGAGAATTCCGTTCGTTATCGTCATTTGTTATCGAATCGACTTAAAGCCAGATCGTCACATTAGCCGCTCTTCTCTCTGAAACGGTTGTACTTATCGACTGCAAAGCTATGTCGCGTGCTGCGGTATGCGGAGACACTAAAAGCACCATAGTAGAACACAGATGAAGCTTCTAAGATGAAGTAATAGTCAGTAAGAAGTAGTACAATTCAAGTTTTAAGTATCGATTATTGACTTTTTAGCTGGCTTTGGTACCTTGGACATGAGCTAGGACCTTATGATTCTGCATGAAAGGAGAACTAGCAGCCCAGTTGCATGGGAGAATGTGAAAAGTGTTCATATGTAGTAAAAACCTAAGAAATCCGTCCGTTTCCGCCATTTGTTATCGAATCGACTTAAAGCCAGCTCGTCACATTGGCCGCTCTTCTCTCTGAAACGGTTGTACTTATCGTCTGCAAAGCTATGTCGCGTGCTGCGGTATATGGAGACACTAAAAGCACCATAGTAGAACACAGATGAAGCTTCTAAGCTGATGTAATAGCCAGTAAGAAGTAGTACAATTCATGTTATAGGTATCGATTATTGACTTCTTAGCTTGCTTTGGTGACTTGAACATGAGCTAGGACCTTAAGATTCTGCATGAAAGGAGGACTAGCAGCCGAGTTGCACTGGAGAATGTGGAAAATGTTCATATGTAGTAAACACATGAGAAATCCTTACGTTTTCGTCATTTGTTATCGAATTGACTTAAAGCCAGATCGTCACATTGGCCGCTCTTCTCTCTGAAACGGTTGTTCTTATCGTCTGCAAAGCTATGTCGCGTGCTGCGGTATGCGGAGACACTAAAAGCACCATAGTAGATCACAGATGAAGCTTCTAAGTTGATGTAATAGGCAGTAAGAAGTAGTACAATTCAAGTTTTAGGTATCGAGTATTGACTTTTTAGCTGGCTTTGGTGCCTTGGAGAGGAGCTAGGACCTTAAGATTCTGCATGAAAGGAGGACTAGCAGCCGAGTTGCAGGGGAGAATGTAAAAAGTGTTCATATGTAGTAAAAACCTGAGAAATCCGTTCGTTATCGTCATTTGTTATCGAATCGCCTTAAAGCCAGATCGTCACATTAGCCGCTCTTCTCTCTGAAACGGTTGTACTTATCGACTGCAAAGCTATGTCGCGTGCTGCGATATGCGGAGACACTAAAAGCACCATAGTAGAACACAGATGAAACTTCTAAGATGATGTAATAGTCAGTAAAATGTAGTACAATTCAAGTTTTAGGTATCGTTTATTGACTTTTTAGCTGTCTTTGGTGCCTTGGACATGAGTTAGGACCTTAAGATTCTGCATGAAAGGAGGTCTAGCAGCCGAGTTGTACGGGAGAATGTGAAAAGTGTTCATATGTAGTAAAAACCTGAGAAATCCGTCCGTTTTCGTCATTTGTTATCGAATCGACTTAAAGCCAGATCGTCACATTGGCCGCTCTTCTCTCTGAAACGGTTGTACTTATCTTCTGCAATGCTATGTCGCGTGCTGCGGTATGTGGAGACACTAAAAGCACCATAGTAGAACACAGATGAAGCTTCTAAGTTGATGTAATAGCCAGTAAGAAGTAGTACAATTCAAGTTTTAGGTATCGATTACTCACTTTTTAGCTGGCTTTGGTGCCTTGGACATGAGCTAGGACTTTAAGATTGTGCATGAAAGGAGGACTAGCAGCCGAGTTGCACGGGAGAATGTGAAAAGTGTTCATATGTAGTAAAAACCTGAGAAATCCGTCCGTTTTCGTCATTTGTTATCGAATCGACTTAAAGCCAGATCGTCACATTGGCCGCTCTTCTCTCTGAAACGGTTGTACTTACCGTCTGCAAAGCTATGTCGCGTGCTGCGGTATGCGGAGACACTAAAAGCATCATAGTAGAACACAGATGAAGCTTCTAAGTTGATGTAATAGCCAGTAAGAAGTAGTACAATTCAAGTTTTAGGTATCGATTATTGACTTTTTAGCTGTCTTTGGTGCCTTGGACATGAGTTAGGACCTTAAGATTCTGCATGAAAGGAGGTCTAGCAGCCGAGTTGTACGGGAAAATGTGAAAAGTGTTCATATGTAGTAAAAACCTGAGAAATCCGTCCGTTTTCGTCATTTGTTATCGAATCGACTTAAAGCCAGATCGTCACATTGGCCGCTCTTCTCTCTGAAACGGTTGTACTTATCTTCTGCAAAGCTATGTCGCGTGCTGCGGTATGTGGAGACACTAAAAGCACCATAGTAGAACACAGATGAAGCTTCCAAGTTGATGTAATAGCCAGTAAGAAGTAGTACAATTCAAGTTTTAGGTATCGATTATTCACTTTTTAGCTGGCTTTGGTGCCTTGGACATGAGCTAGGACTTTAAGATTGTGGATGAAAGGAGGACTAGCAGCCGAGTTGCACGGGAGAATGTGAAAAGTGTTCATATGTAGTAAAAACCTGAGAAATCCGTCCGTTTTCGTCATTTGATATCGAATCGACTTAAAGCCAGCTCGTCACATTGGCCGCTCTTCTCTCTGAAACGGTTGTACTTACCGTCTGCAAAGCTATGTCGCGTGCTGCGGTATGCGGAGACACTAAAAGCATCATAGTAGAACACAGATGAAGCTTCTAAGTTGATGTAATAGCCAGTAAGAAGTAGTACAATTCAAGTTTTAGGTATCGATTATTGACTTTTTAGCTGGCTTTGGTGCCTTGGAGAGGAGCTAGGACCTTAAGATTCTGCATGAAAGGAGGACTAGAAGCCGAGTTGCACGGGAGAATGTGAAAAGTGTTCATATGTAGTAAAAACCTGAGAAATCCGTCCGTTATCGTCATTTGTTATCGAATCGACTGAAAGCCAGATCGTCACATTGGCCGCTCTTCTCTCTGAAACGGTTGTACTTATCGTCTGCAAAGCTATGTCGCGTGCTGCGGTATGCGGAGACACTAAAATCACCATAGTAGAACACAGATGAAGCTTCTAAGTTGAAGTAATATCCAGAAAGATGTAGTACAATTCAAGTCTTAGGTATCGATTATTGACTTTTTACCATTCTTTGGTGCCTTGGACATGAGCTAGGACCTTAAAATTCTGCATGAACGGAGGACTAGCAGCCGAGTTGCAGGGGAGAATGTAAAAAGTGTTCATATGTAGTAAAAACCTGAGAAATCCGTTCGTTATCGTCATTTGTTATCGAATCGCCTTAAAGCCAGATCGTCACATTAGCCACTCTTCTCTCTGAAACGGTTGTACTTATCGACTGCAAAGCTATGTCGTGTGCTGCGATATGCGGAGACACTAAAAGCATCATAGTAGAACACAGATGAAGCTTCTAAGATGATGTAATAGTCAGTAAAATGTAGTACAATTCAAGTTTTAGGTATCGTTTATTGACTTTTTAGCTGTCTTTGGTGCCTTGGACATGAGTTAGGACCTTAAGATTCTGCATGAAAGGAGGTCTAGCAGCCGAGTTGTACGGGAGAATGTGAAAAGTGTTCATATGTAGTAAAAACCTGAGAAATCCGTCCGTTTTCGTCATTTGTTATCGAATCGACTTAAAGCCAGATCGTCACATTGGCCGCTCTTCTCTCTGAAACGGTTGTACTTATCGTCTGCAAAGCTATGTCGCGTGCTGCGGTATGCGGAGACACTAAAAGCATCATAGTAGAACACAGATGAAGCTTCTAAGTTGATGTAATAGCCAGTAAGAAGTAGTACAATTCAAGTTTTAGGTATCGATTATTGACTTTTTAGGTGGCTTTGGTGCCTTGGACATGAGCTAGGACCTTAAGATTCTGCATGAAAGGAGGACTAGCAGCCGAGTTGCAGGGCAGAATGTAAAAAGTGTTCATATGTAGTAAAAACCTGAGAAATCCGTTCGTTATCGTCATTTGTTATCGAATCGACTTAAAGCCAGATCGTCACATTAGCCGCTCTTCTCTCTGAAACGGTTGTACTTATCGACTGCAAAGCTATGTCGCGTGCTGCGGTATGCGGAGACACTAAAAGCACCATAGTAGAACACAGATGAAGCTTCTAAGATGAAGTAATAGTCAGTAAGATGTAGTACAATTCAAGTTTTAAGTATCGATTATTGACTTTTTAGCTGGCTTTGGTACCTTGGACATGAGCTAGGACCTTATGATTCTGCATGAAAGGAGAACTAGCAGCCCAGTTGCATGGGAGAATGTGAAAAGTGTTCATATGTAGTAAAAACCTAAGAAATCCGTCCGTTTCCGCCATTTGTTATCGAATCGACTTAAAGCCAGCTCGTCACATTGGCCGCTCTTCTCTTTGAAACGGTTGTACTTATCGTCTGCAAAGCTATGTCGCGTGCTGCGGTATATGGAGACACTAAAAGCACCATAGTAGAACACAGATGAAGCTTCTAAGCTGATGTAATAGCCAGTAAGAAGTAGTACAATTCATGTTATAGGTATCGATTATTGACTTCTTAGCTTGCTTTGGTGACTTGAACATGAGCTAGGACTTTAAGATTCTGCATGAAAGGAGGACTAGCAGCCGAGTTGCACTGGAGAATGTGGAAAATGTTCATATGTAGTAAACACCTGAGAAATCCTTACGTTTTCGTCATTTGTTATCGAATTGACTTAAAGCCAGATCGTCACATTGGCCGCTCTTCTCTCTGAAACGGTTGTTCTTATCGTCTGCAAAGCTATGTCGCGTGCTGCGGTATGCGGAGACACTAAAAGCACCATAGTAGAACACAGATGAAGCTTCTAAGTTGATGTAATAGCCAGTAAGAAGTAGTACAATTCAAGTTTTAGGTATCGATTATTGACTTTTTAGCTGGCTTTGGTGCCTTGGAGAGGAGCTAGGACCTTAAGATTCTGCATGAAAGGAGGACTAGCAGCCGAGTTGCACGGGAAAATGTAAAAAGTGTTCATATGTAGTAAAAACCTGAGAAATCCGTTCGTTATCGTCATTTGTTATCGAATCGCCTTAAAGCCAGATCGTCACATTAGCCGCTCTTCTCTCTGAAACGGTTGTACTTATCGACTGCAAAGCTATGTCGCGTGCTGCGATATGCGGAGACACTAAAAGCACCATAGTAGAACACAGATGAAACTTCTAAGATGATGTAATAGTCAGTAAAATGTAGTACAATTCAAGTTTTAGGTATCGTTTATTGACTTTTTAGCTGTCTTTGGTGCCTTGGACATGAGTTAGGACCTTAAGATTCTGCATGAAAGGAGGTCTAGCAGCCGAGTTGTACGGGAGAATGTGAAAAGTGTTCATATGTAGTAAAAACCTGAGAAATCCGTCCGTTTTCGTCATTTGTTATCGAATCGACTTAAAGCCAGATCGTCACATTGGCCGCTCTTCTCTCTGAAACGGTTGTACTTATCTTCTGCAATGCTATGTCGCGTGCTGCGGTATGTGGAGACACTAAAAGCACCATAGTAGAACACAGATGAAGCTTCTAAGTTGATGTAATAGCCAGTAAGAAGTAGTACAATTCAAGTTTTAGGTATCGATTATTCACTTTTTAGCTGGCTTTGGTGCCTTGGACATGAGCTAGGACTTTAAGATTGTGCATGAAAGGAGGACTAGCAGCCGAGTTGCACGGGAGAATGTGAAAAGTGTTCATATGTAGTAAAAACCTGAGAAATCCGTCCGTTTTCGTCATTTGTTATCGAATCGACTTAAAGCCAGATCGTCACATTGGCCGCTCTTCTCTCTGAAACGGTTGTACTTACCGTCTGCAAAGCTATGTCGCGTGCTGCGGTATGCGGAGACACTAAAAGCATCATAGTAGAACACAGATGAAGCTTCTAAGTTGATGTAATAGCCAGTAAGATGTAGTACAATTCAAGTTTTAGGTATCGATTATTGACTTTTTAGCTGTCTTTGGTGCCTTGGACATGAGTTAGGACCTTAAGATTCTGCATGAAAGGAGGTCTAGCAGCCGAGTTGTACGGGAAAATGTGAAAAGTGTTCATATGTAGTAAAAACCTGAGAAATCCGTCCGTTTTCGTCATTTGTTATCGAATCGACTTAAAGCCAGATCGTCACATTGGCCGCTCTTCTCTCTGAAACGGTTGTACTTATCTTCTGCAAAGCTATGTCGCGTGCTGCGGTATGTGGAGACACTAAAAGCACCATAGTAGAACACAGATGAAGCTTCTAAGTTGATGTAATAGCCAGTAAGAAGTAGTACAATTCAAGTTTTAGGTATCGATTATTCACTTTTTAGCTGGCTTTGGTGCCTTGGACATGAGCTAGGACTTTAAGATTGTGGATGAAAGGAGGACTAGCAGCCGAGTTGCACGGGAGAATGTGAAAAGGGTTCATACGTAGTAAAAACCTGAGAAATCCGTCCGTTTTCGTCATTTGTTATCGAATCGACTTAAAGCCAGATCGTCACATTGGCCGCTCTTCTCTCTGAAACGGTTGTACTTACCGTCTGCAAAGCTATGTCGCGTGCTGCGGTATGCGGAGACACTAAAAGCATTATAGTAGAACACAGATGAAGCTTCTAAGTTGATGTAATAGCCAGTAAGAAGTAGTACAATTCAAGTTTTAGGTATCGATTATTGACTTTTTAGGTGGCTTTGGTGCCTTGGACATGAGCTAGGACCTTAAGATTCTGCATGAAAGGAGGACTAGCAGCCGAGTTGCAGGGGAGAATGTAAAAGGTGTTCATATGTAGTAAAAACCTGAGAAATCCGTTCGTTATCGTCATTTGTTATCGAATCGACTTAAAGCCAGATCGTCACATTAGCCGCTCTTCTCTCTGAAACAGTTGTACTTATCGACTGCAAAGCTATGTCGCGTGCTGCGGTATGCGGAGACACTAAAAGCACCATTGTAGAACACAGATGAAGCTTCTAAGATGATGTAATAGTCAGTAAGAAGTAGTACAATTCAAGTTTTAAGTATCGATTATTGACTTTTTAGCTGGCTTTGGTACCTTGGACACGAGCTAGGGCCTTAAGATTCTGCATGAAAGGAGGACTAGCAGCCGAGTTGCGAGGGAGAATGTGAAAAGTGTTCATATGTAGTAAAAACCTGAGAAATCCGTCCGTTTTCGTCATTTGTTATCGAATCGACATAAGCCAGATCGTCACATTGGCCGCTCTTCTCTCTGAAACAGTTGTACTTATCGTCTGCAAAGCTATGTCGCGTGCTGCGGTATGCGGAGACACTAAAAGCACCATAGTAGATCACAGGTTAAGCTTCTAAAATGATGTAATAGGCAGTAAGAAGTAGTACAATTCAAGTTTTAGGTATCGATTATTGACTTTTTAGCTGGCTTTGGTGCCTTGGAGAGGAGCTAGGACCTTAAGATTCTGCATGAAAGG
Organism: Schistocerca gregaria; assembly: GCF_023897955.1. Taxonomy (NCBI): domain Eukaryota; kingdom Metazoa; phylum Arthropoda; class Insecta; order Orthoptera; family Acrididae; genus Schistocerca; species Schistocerca gregaria. The sequence continues at coordinate 15,621,899 of NW_026061795.1, read as the reverse complement.
AGGACTAGAAGCCGAGTTGCACGGGAGAATGTGAAAAGTGTTCATATGTAGTAAAAACCTGAGAAATCCGTCCGTTATCGTCATTTGTTATCGAATCGACTGAAAGCCAGATCGTCACATTGGCCGCTCTTCTCTCTGAAACGGTTGTACTTATCGTCTGCAAAGCTATGTCGCGTGCTGCGGTATGCGGAGACACTAAAATCACCATAGTAGAACACAGATGAAGCTTCTAAGTTGAAGTAATATCCAGAAAGATGTAGTACAATTCAAGTCTTAGGTATCGATTATTGACTTTTTACCATTCTTTGGTGCCTTGGACATGAGCTAGGACCTTAAAATTCTGCATGAACGGAGGACTAGCAGCCGAGTTGCAGGGGAGAATGTAAAAAGTGTTCATATGTAGTAAAAACCTTAGAAATCCGTTCGTTATCGTCATTTGTTATCGAATCGCCTTAAAGCCAGATCGTCACATTAGCCACTCTTCTCTCTGAAACGGTTGTACTTATCGACTGCAAAGCTATGTCGCGTGCTGCGATATGCGGAGACACTAAAAGCACCATAGTAGAACACAGATGAAGCTTCTAAGATGATGTAATAGTCAGTAAAATGTAGTACAATTCAAGTTTTAGGTATCGTTTATTGACTTTTTAGCTGTCTTTGGTGCCTTGGACATGTGTTAGGACCTTAAGATTCTGCATGAAAGGAGGTCTAGCAGCCGAGTTGTACGGGAGAATGTGAAAAGTGTTCATATGCAGTAAAAACCTGAGAAATCCGTCCGTTTTCGTCATTTGTTATCGAATCGACTTAAAGTCAGATCGTCACATTAGCCGCTCTTCTCTCTGAAACGGTTGTACTTATCGACTGCAAAGCTATGTCGCGTGCTGCGGTATGCGGAGACACTAAAAGCACCATAGTAGAACACAGATGAAGCTTCTAAGATGAAGTAATAGTCAGTAAGAAGTAGTACAATTCAAGTTTTAAGTATCGATTATTGACTTTTTAGCTGGCTTTGGTACCTTGGACATGAGCTAGGACCTTATGATTCTGCATGAAAGGAGAACTAGCAGCCCAGTTGCATGGGAGAATGTGAAAAGTGTTCATATGTAGTAAAAACCTAAGAAATCCGTCCGTTTCCGCCATTTGTTATCGAATCGACTTAAAGCCAGCTCGTCACATTGGCCGCTCTTCTCTCTGAAACGGTTGTATTTATCGTCTGCAAAGCTATGTCGCGTGCTGCGGTATGTGGAGACACTAAAAGCACCATAGTAGAACACAGATGAAGCTTCTAAGCTGATGTAATAGCCAGTAAGAAGTAGTACAATTCATGTTATAGGTATCGATTATTGACTTCTTAGCTTGCTTTGGTGACTTGAACATGAGCTAGGACCTTAAGATTCTGCATGAAAGGAGGACTAGCAGCCGAGTTGCACTGGAGAATATGGAAAATGTTCATATGTAGTAAAAACCTGAGAAATCCTTACGTTTTCGTCATTTGTTATCGAATTGACTTAAAGCCAGATCGTCACATTGGCCGCTCTTCTCTCTGAAACGGTTGTACTTATCGTCTGCAAAGCTATGTCGCGTGCTGCGGTATGCGGCGACACTAAAAGCACCATAGTAGAACACAGATGAAGCTTCTAAGTTGATGTAATAGCCAGTAAGAAGTAGTACAATTCAAGTTTTAGGTATCGATTATTGACTTTTTAGCTGGCTTTGGTGTCTTGGACATGTGCTAGGGCCTTAAGATTCTGCATGAAAGGAGGACTAGCAGCCGAGTTGCGAGGGAGAATGTGAAAAGTGTTCATATGTAGTAAAAACCTGAGAAATCCGTCCGTTTTCGTCATTTGTTATCGAATCGACATAAGCCAGATCGTCACATTGGCCGCTCTTCTCTCTGAAACAGTTGTACTTATCGTCTGCAAAGCTATGTCGCGTGCTGCGGTATGCGGAGACACTAAAAGCACCATAGTAGATCACAGATGAAGCTTCTAAGTTGATGTAATAGGCAGTAAGAAGTAGTACAATTCAAGTTTTAGGTATCGATTATTGACTTTTTAGCTGGCTTTGGTGCCTTGGACATGAGCTAGGACCTTAAGATTCTGCATGAAAGGAGGACTAGCAGCCGAGTTGCACGGGAGAATGTGAAAAGTGTTCATATGTACTAAAAACCTGAGAAATCCGTCCGTTATCGTCATTTGTTATCGAATCGACTGAAAGCCAGATCGTCACATTGGCCGCTCTTTTCTCTGAAACGGTTGTACTTATCGTCTGCAAAGCTATGTCGCGTGCTGCGGTATGCGGAGACACTAAAATCACCATAGTAGAACACAGATGAAGCTTCTAAGTTGAAGTAATATCCAGAAAGATGTAGTACAATTCAAGTCTTAGGTATCGATTATTGACTTTTTACCATTCTTTGGTGCCTTGGACATGAGCTAGGACCTTAAAATTCTGCATGAACGGAGGACTAGCAGCCGAGTTGCAGGGGAGAATGTAAAAAGTGTTCATATGTAGTAAAAACCTGAGAAATCCGTTCGTTATCGTCATTTGTTATCGAATCGCCTTAAAGCCAGATCGTCACATTAGCCGCTCTTCTCTCTGAAACGGTTGTACTTATCGACTGCAAAGCTATGTCGCGTGCTGCGATATGCGGAGACACTAAAAGCACCATAGTAGAACACAGATGAAACTTCTAAGATGATGTAATAGTCAGTAAAATGTAGTACAATTCAAGTTTTAGGTATCGTTTATTGACTTTTTAGCTGTCTTTGGTGCCTTGGACATGAGTTAGGACCTTAAGATTCTGCATGAAAGGAGGTCTAGCAGCCGAGATGTACGGGAGAATGTGAAAAGTGCTCATATGTAGTAAAAACCTGAGAAATCCGTCCGTTTTCGTCATTAGTTATCGAATAGACTTAAAGCCAGATCGTCACATTGGCCGCTCTTCTCTCTGAAACGGTTGTACTTATCGTCTGCAAAGCTATGTCGCGTGCTGCGGTATGCGGAGACACTAAAAGCATCATAGTAGAACATAGATGAAGCTTCTAAGTTGATGTAATAGCCAGTAAGAAGTAGTACAATTCAAGTTTTAGGTATCGATTATTGACTTTTTAGGTGGCTTTGGTGCCTTGGACATGAGCTAGGACCTTAAGATTCTGCATGAAAGGAGAACTAGCAGCCGAGTTGCAGGGGAGAATGTAAAAAGTGTTCATATGTAGTAAAAACCTAAGAAATCCGTCCGTTTCCGCCATTTGTTATAGAATCGACTTAAAGCCAGCTCGTCACATTGGCCGCTCTTCTCTCTGAAACGGTTGTACTTATCGTCTGCAAAGCTATGTCGCGTGCTGCGGTATGTGGAGACACTAAAAGCACCATAGTAGAACACAGATGAAGCTTCTAAGCTGATGTAATAGCCAGTAAGAAGTAGTACAATTCATGTTATAGGTATCGATTATTGACTTCTTAGCTTGCTTTGGTGACTTGAACATGAGCTAGGACCTTAAGATTCTGCATGAAATGAGGACTAGCAGCCGAGTTGCACTGGAGAATGTGGAAAATGTTCATATGTAGTAAAAACCTGAGAAATCCTTACGTTTTCGTCATTTGTTATCGAATTGACTTAAAGCTAGATCGTCACATTGGCCGCTCTTCTCTCTGAAACGGTTGTACTTATCGTCTGCAAAGCTATGTCGCGTGCTGCGGTATGCGGAGACACTAAAAGCACCATAGTAGAACACAGATGAAGCTTCTAAGTTGATGTAATAGCCAGTAAGAAGTAGTACAATTCAAGTTTTAGGTATCGATTATTGACTTTTTAGCTGGCTTTGGTGTCTTGGACATGAGCTAGGGCCTTAAGATTCTGCATGAAAGGAGGACTAGCAGCCGAGTTGCGAGGGAGAAAGTGAAAAGTGTTCATATGTAGTAAAAACCTGAGAAATCCGTCCGTTTTCGTCATTTGTTATCGAATCGACGTAAAGCCAGATCGTCACATTGGCCGCTCTTCTCTCTGAAACAGTTGTACTTATCGTCTGCAAAGCTATGTCGCGTGCTGCGGTATGCGGAGACACTAAAAGCACCATAGTAGATCACAGATGAAGCTTCTAAGTTGATGTAATAGGCAGTAAGATGTAGTACAATTCAAGTTTTAGGTATCGATTATTGACTTTTTAGCTGGCTTTGGTGCCTTGGAGAGGAGCTAGGACCTTAAGATTCTGCATGAAAGGAGGACTAGCAGCCGAGTTGCAGGGGAGAATGTAAAAAGTGTTCATATGTATTAAAAACCTGAGAATTCCGTTCGTTATCGTCATTTGTTATCGAATCGCCTTAAAGCCAGATCGTCACATTAGCCGCTCTTCTCTCTGAAACGGTTGTACTTATCGACTGCAAAGCTATGTCGCGTGCTGCAATATGCAGAGACACTAAAAGCACCATAGTAGAACACAGATGAAGCTTCTAAGATGATGTAATAGTCAGTAAGATGTAGTACAGTTCAAGTTTTATGTATCGATTATTGACTTTTTAGCTGTCTTTGGTGCCTTGGACATGAGTTAGGACCTTAAGATTCTGCATGAAAGGAGGTCTAGCAGCCGAATTGTACGGGAGAATGTGAAAAGTGTTCATATGTAGTAAAAACCTGAGAAATACGTCCGTTTTCGTCATATGTTATCGAATCGACTTAAAGCCAGATCGTCACATTGGCCGCTCTTCTCTCTGAAACGGTTGTACTTATCTTCTGCAAAGCTATGTCGCGTGCTGCGGTATGTGGAGACACTAAAAGCACCATAGTAGAACACAGATGAAGCTTCTAAGTTGATGTAATAGCCAGTAAGATGTAGTACAATTCAAGTTTTAGGTATCGATTATTCACTTTTTAGCTGGCTTTGGTGCCTTGGACATGAGCTAGGACTTTAAGATTGTGCATGAAAGGAGGACTAGCAGCCGAGTTGCACGGGAGAATGTGAAAAGTGTTCATATGTAGCAAAAACCTGAGAAATCCGTCCGTTTTCGTCATTTGTTATCGAGTCGACTTAAAGCCAGATCGTCACATTGACCGCTCTTCTCTCTGAAACGCTTAAACTTACCGTCTGCAAAGCTATGTCGCGTGCTGCGGTAGGCGGAGACACTAAAAGCATCATAGTAGAACACAGATGAAGCTTCTAAGTTGATGTAATAGCCAGTAAGAAGTAGTACAATTCAAGTTTTAGGTATCGATTATTGACTTTTTAGCTGGCTTTGGTGTCTTGGACATGTGCTAGGGCCTTAAGATTCTGCATGAAAGGAGGACTAGCAGCCGAGTTGCGAGGGAGAATGTGAAAAGTGTTCATATGTAGTAAAAACCTGAGAAATCCGTCCGTTTTCGTCATTTGTTATCGAATCGACATAAGCCAGATCGTCACATTGGCCGCTCTTCTCTCTGAAACAGTTGTACTTATCGTCTGCAAAGCTATGTCGCGTGCTGCGGTATGCGGAGACACTAAAAGCACCATAGTAGATCACAGATGAAGCTTCTAAGTTGATGTAATAGGCAGTAAGAAGTAGTACAATTCAAGTTTTAGGTATCGATTATTGACTTTTTAGCTGGCTTTGGTGCCTTGGACATGAGCTAGGACCTTAAGATTCTGCATGAAAGGAGGACTAGCAGCCGAGTTGCACGGGAGAATGTGAAAAGTGTTCATATGTACTAAAAACCTGAGAAATCCGTCCGTTATCGTCATTTGTTATCGAATCGACTGAAAGCCAGATCGTCACATTGGCCGCTCTTTTCTCTGAAACGGTTGTACTTATCGTCTGCAAAGCTATGTCGCGTGCTGCGGTATGCGGAGACACTAAAATCACCATAGTAGAACACAGATGAAGCTTCTAAGTTGAAGTAATATCCAGAAAGATGTAGTACAATTCAAGTCTTAGGTATCGATTATTGACTTTTTACCATTCTTTGGTGCCTTGGACATGAGCTAGGACCTTAAAATTCTGCATGAACGGAGGACTAGCAGCCGAGTTGCAGGGGAGAATGTAAAAAGTGTTCATATGTAGTAAAAACCTGAGAAATCCGTTCGTTATCGTCATTTGTTATCGAATCGCCTTAAAGCCAGATCGTCACATTAGCCGCTCTTCTCTCTGAAACGGTTGTACTTATCGACTGCAAAGCTATGTCGCGTGCTGCGATATGCGGAGACACTAAAAGCACCATAGTAGAACACAGATGAAACTTCTAAGATGATGTAATAGTCAGTAAAATGTAGTACAATTCAAGTTTTAGGTATCGTTTATTGACTTTTTAGCTGTCTTTGGTGCCTTGGACATGAGTTAGGACCTTAAGATTCTGCATGAAAGGAGGTCTAGCAGCCGAGATGTACGGGAGAATGTGAAAAGTGTTCATATGTAGTAAAAACCTGAGAAATCCGTCCGTTTTCGTCATTAGTTATCGAATAGACTTAAAGCCAGATCGTCACATTGGCCGCTCTTCTCTCTGAAACGGTTGTACTTATCGTCTGCAAAGCTATGTCGCGTGCTGCGGTATGCGGAGACACTAAAAGCATCATAGTAGAACACAGATGAAGCTTCTAAGTTGATGTAATAGCCAGTAAGAAGTAGTACAATTCAAGTTTTAGGTATCGATTATTGACTTTTTAGGTGGCTTTGGTGCCTTGGACATGAGCTAGGACCTTAAGATTCTGCATGAAAGGAGAACTAGCAGCCGAGTTGCAGGGGAGAATGCAAAAAGTGTTCATATGTAGTAAAAACCTAAGAAATCCGTCCGTTTCCGCCATTTGTTATCGAATCGACTTAAAGCCAGCTCGTCACATTGGCCGCTCTTCTCTCTGAAACGGTTGTACTTATCGTCTGCAAAGCTATGTCGCGTGCTGCGGTATGTGGAGACACTAAAAGCACCATAGTAGAACACAGATGAAGCTTCTAAGCTGATGTAATAGCCAGTAAGAAGTAGTACAATTCATGTTATAGGTATCGATTATTGACTTCTTAGCTTGCTTTGGTGACTTGAACATGAGCTAGGACCTTAAGATTCTGCATGAAATGAGGACTAGCAGCCGAGTTGCACTGGAGAATGTGGAAAATGTTCATATGTAGTAAAAACCTGAGAAATCCTTACGTTTTCGTCATTTGTTATCGAATTGACTTAAAGCTAGATCGTCACATTGGCCGCTCTTCTCTCTGAAACGGTTGTACTTATCGTCTGCAAAGCTATGTCGCGTGCTGCGGTATGCGGAGACACTAAAAGCACCATAGTAGAACACAGATGAAGCTTCTAAGTTGATGTAATAGCCAGTAAGAAGTAGTACAATTCAAGTTTTAGGTATCGATTATTGACTTTTTAGCTGGCTTTGGTGTCTTGGACATGAGCTAGGGCCTTAAGATTCTGCATGAAAGGAGGACTAGCAGCCGAGTTGCGAGGGAGAAAGTGAAAAGTGTTCATATGTAGTAAAAACCTGAGAAATCCGTCCGTTTTCGTCATTTGTTATCGAATCGACGTAAAGCCAGATCGTCACATTGGCCGCTCTTCTCTCTGAAACAGTTGTACTTATCGTCTGCAAAGCTATGTCGCGTGCTGCGGTATGCGGAGACACTAAAAGCACCATAGTAGATCACAGATGAAGCTTCTAAGTTGATGTAATAGGCAGTAAGAAGTAGTACAATTCAAGTTTTAGGTATCGATTATTGACTTTTTAGCTGGCTTTGGTGCCTTGGAGAGGAGCTAGGACCTTAAGATTCTGCATGAAAGGAGGACTAGCAGCCGAGTTGCAGGGGAGAATGTAAAAAGTGTTCATATGTATTAAAAACCTGAGAAATCCGTTCGTTATCGTCATTTGTTATCGAATCGCCTTAAAGCCAGATCGTCACATTAGCCGCTCTTCTCTCTGAAACGGTTGTACTTATCGACTGCAAAGCTATGTCGCGTGCTGCAATATGCAGAGACACTAAAAGCACCATAGTAGAACACAGATGAAGCTTCTAAGATGATGTAATAGTCAGTAAGATGTAGTACAGTTCAAGTTTTATGTATCGATTATTGACTTTTTAGCTGTCTTTGGTGCCTTGGACATGAGTTAGGACCTTAAGATTCTGCATGAAAGGAGGTCTAGCAGCCGAATTGTACGGGAGAATGTGAAAAGTGTTCATATGTAGTAAAAACCTGAGAAATACGTCCGTTTTCGTCATTTGTTATCGAATCGACTTAAAGCCAGATCGTCACATTGGCCGCTCTTCTCTCTGAAACGGTTGTACTTATCTTCTGCAAAGCTATGTCGCGTGCTGCGGTATGTGGAGACACTAAAAGCACCATAGTAGAACACAGATGAAGCTTCTAAGTTGATGTAATAGCCAGTAAGATGTAGTACAATTCAAGTTTTAGGTATCGATTATTGACTTTTTAGGTGGCTTTGGTGCCTTGGACATGAGCTAGGACCTTAAGATTCTGCATGAAAGGAGGACTAGCAGCCGAGTTGCAGGGGAGAATGTAAAAAGTGTTCATATGTAGTAAAAACCTGATAAATCCGTTCGTTATCGTCATTTGTTATCGAATCGACTTAAAGCCAGATCGTCACATTAGCCGCTCTTCTCTCTGAAACGGTTGTACTTATCGACTGCAAAGCTATGTCGCGTGCTGCGGTATGCGGAGACACTAAAAGCACCATAGTAGAACACAGATGAAGCTTCTAAGATGATGTAATAGTCAGTAAGAAGTAGTACAATTCAAGTTTTAAGTATCGATTATTGACTTTTTAGCTGGCTTTGGTACCTTGGACATGAGCTAGGACCTTATGATTCTGCATGAAAGGAGGACTAGCAGCCGAGTTGCACTGGAGAATGTGGAAAATGTTCATATGTAGTAAAAACCTGAGAAATCCTTACGTTTTCGTCATTTGTTATCGAATTGACTTAAAGCCAGATCGTCACATTGGCCGCTCTTCTCTCTGAAACGGTTGTACTTTTCGTCTGCAAAGCTATGTCGCGTGCTGCGGTATGCGGAGACACTAAAAGCACCATAGTAGAACACAGATGAAGCTTCTAAGTTGATGTAATAGCCAGTAAGAAGTAGTACAATTCAAGTTTTAGGTATCGATTATTGACTTTTTAGCTGGCTTTGGTGTCTTGGACATGTGCTAGGGCCTTAAGATTCTGCATGAAAGGAGGACTAGCAGCCGAGTTGCGAGGGAGAATGAGAAAAGTGTTCATATGTAGTAAAAACCTGAGAAATCCGTCCGTTTTCGTCATTTGTTATCGAATCGACATAAGCCAGATCGTCACATTGGCCGCTCTTCTCTCAGAAACAGTTGTACTTATCGTCTGCAAAGCTATGTCGCGTGCTGCGGTATGCGGAGACACTAAAAGCACCATAGTAGATCACAGATGAAGCTTCTAAGTTGATGTAATAGGCAGTAAGAAGTAGTACAATTCAAGTTTTAGGTATCGATTATTGACTTTTTAGCTGGCTTTGGTGCCTTGGAGAGGAGCTAGGACCTTAAGATTCTGCATGAAAGGAGGACTAGCAGCCGAGTTGCACGGGAGAATGTGAAAAGTGTTCATATGTAGTAAAAACCTGAGAAATCCGTCCGTTATCGTCATTTGTTATCGAATCGACTGAAAGCCAGATCGTCACATTGGCCGCTCTTCTCTCTGAAACGGTTGTACTTATCGTCTGCAAAGGTATGTCGCGTGCTGCGGTATGCGGAGACACTAAAATCATCATAGTAGAACACAGATGAAGCTTCTAAGTTGAAGTAATATCCAGAAAGATGTAGTACAATTCAAGTCTTAGGTATCGATTATTGACTTTTTACCATTCTTTGGTGCCTTGGACATGAGCTAGGACCTTAAAATTCTGCATGAACGGAGGACTAGCAGCCGAGTTGCAGGGGAGAATGTAAAAAGTGTTCATATGTAGTAAAAACCTGAGAAATCCGTTCGTTTTCGTCATTTGTTATCGAATCGCCTTAAAGCCAGATCGTCACATTAGCCACTCTTCTCTCTGAAACGGTTGTACTTATCGACTGCAAAGCTATGTCGCGTGCTGCGATATGCGGAGACACTAAAAGCACCATAGTAGAACACAGATGAAGCTTCTAAGATGATGTAATAGTCAGTAAAATGTAGTACAATTCAAGTTTTAGGTATCGTTTATTGACTTTTTTGCTGTCTTTGGTGCCTTGGACATGAGTTAGGACCTTAAGATTCTGCATGAAAGGAGGTCTAGCAGCCGAGTTGTACGGGAGAATGTGAAAAGTGTTCATATGTAGTAAAAACCTGAGAAATCCGTCCGTTTTCGTCATTTGTTATCGAATCGACTTAAAGCCAGATCGTCACATTGGCCGCTCTTCTCTCTGAAACGGTTGTACTTACCTTCTGCAAAGCTATGTCGCGTGCTGCGGTATGTGGAGACACTAAAATCACCATAGTAGAACACAGATGAAGCTTCTAAGTTGATGTAATAGCCAGTAAGAAGTAGTACAATTCAAGTTTTAGGTATCGATTATTCACTTTTTAGCTGGCTTTGGTGCCTTGGACATGAGCTAGGACTTGAAGATTCTGCATGAAAGGAGGACTAGCAGCCGAGTTGCACGGGAGAATATGAAAAGTGTTCATATGTAGTAAAAACCAGAGAAATCCGTCCGTGTTCGACATTTGTTATCGAATCGACTTAAAGCCAGATCGTCACATTGGCCGCTCTTCTCTCTGAAACGGTTGTACTTATCGTCTGCAAAGCTATGTCGAGTACTGCGGTTTGCGGAGACACTAAAAGCACCATAGTAAAACACAGATGAAGCTTCCAAGTTGATGTAATAGCCAGTAAGAAGTAGTACAATTCAAGTTTTAGGTATCGATTGTTGACTTCTTACCCTTCTTTGGTGCCTTGGGCATGATCTAGGAACTTAAGATTTTGCATAATATGAGGTCTAGCAGCCGCGTTGCACGTGAGAATGTGAAAAGTGTTCATATGTAGTAAAAACCTGAGAAATCGGTCCGTTTTCGTCATTTTTTGTCGAATCGACTTAAAGCCAGATCGTCACATTGGCCGCTCTTCTCTCTGAAACAATTGTACTTATCGTCTGCAAAGCTATGTCCCGTGCTGCGGTATGCGGAGACACTAAAAGCATCATAGTAGAACACAGATGAAGCTTCTAAGTTGATGTAATAGCCAGTAAGAAGTAGTACAATTCAAGTTTTAGGTATCGATTATTGACAATTTAGCTGCCCTTGGTGCCTTGGACATGAGCTAGGACCTTAACATTCTGCATGATGTTAGGACTAGCAGCCGAGTTGCACGGGAGAATGTAAAAAGTGTTCATATGTAGTAAAAACCTGATAAATCCGTTCGTTATCGTCATTTGTTATCGAATCGACTTAAAGCCAGATCGTCACATTAGCCGCTCTTCTCTCTGAAACGGTTGTACTTATCGACTGCAAAGCTATGTCGCGTGGTGCGGTATGCGGAGACACTAAAAGCACCATAGTAGAACACAGATGAAGCTTCTAAGATGATGTAATAGTCAGTAAGAAGTAGTGCAATTCAAGTTTTAAGTATCGATTATTGACTTTTTAGCTGACTTTGGTGCCTTGGACATGAGTTAGGACCTTAAGATTCTGCATGAAAAGAGGTCTAGCAGCCGAGTTGTACGGGAGAATGTGAAAAGTGTTCATATGTAGTAAAAACCTGAGAAATCCGTCCGTTTTCGTCATTTGTTATCGAATCTACTTAAAGCCAGATCGTCACATTAGCCGCAATTCTCTCTGAAACGGTTGTACTTATCGACTGCAAAGCTATGTCGCGTGCTGCGGTATGCGGAGACACTAAAAGCACCATAGTAGAACACAGATGAAGCTTCTAAGTTGATGTAATAACCAGTAAGAAGTAGTACCATTAAAGTTTTAGGTATCGATTATTGACTTTTTAGCTGGCTTTGGTGCCTTGGACATGAGCTAGGACCTTAAAATTCTGCATGAAAGGAGGACTAGCAGCCGAGGTGCACGGGAGAATGTGAAAAGTGTTCATATGTAGTAAAAAACAGAGAAATCCGTCCGTGTTCGACATTTGTTATCGAATCGACTTTAAGCCAGATCGTCACATTGGCCGCTCTTCTCTCTGAAACGGTTGTACTTATCGTCTGCAAAGCAATGTCGAGTGCTGCGGCATGTGCAGACACTAAAACCACCATAGTAGAACACAGATGAAGCTTCTAAGTTGATGTAATAGCCAGTAAGAAGTAGTACAATTCAAGTTTTAAGTATCGATTGTTGACTTTTTACCCTTCTTTGGTGCCTTGGGCATGAGCTAGGAACTTAAGATTTTGCATGATAGGAGGTCTAGCAGCCGCGTTGCACGTGAGAATGTGAAAAGTGTTCATATGTAGTAAAAACCTGAGAAATCCGTCCGTTTTCGTCATTTGTTGTCGAATCGACTTAAAGCCAGATCGTCACATTGGCCGCTCTTCTCTTTGAAACGGTGGTACTTATCGTCTGCAAAGCTACGTGTCGTGCTGCGGTATGCGGAGACACTAAAAGCACCATAGTAGAATACAGATGAAGCTTCTAAGTTGATGTAATAGCCAGTAAGAAGTAGTACAATTCAAGTTGTAGGTATCGATTATTGACTTTCTAGCTGGCTTTGGTGCCTTGGACATGAGCTAGGACCTTAAGATTCGGCATGAAAGGAGGACTAGGAGCAGAGTTGAACGGGAGAATGTGAAAAGTGTTCCTATGTAGTAAAAACCTGAGAAATCCGTTCGTTATCGTCATTTGTTATCGAATCGACTTAAAGCCAGATCGTCACATTAGCCGCTCTTCTCCCTGAAACGGTTGTACTTATCGAATGCAAAGCTATTTCGCGTGCTGCGGTATGCGGAGACACTAAAAGCACCATAGTAGAACGCAGATGAAGCTTCTAAGATTATGTAATAGTCATTAAGAAGTAGTACAATTCCAGTTTTAGGTATCGATTATAGACTTTTTAGCTGGCTTTGGTGCCTTGGACGTGAGTTAGGACCTTAAGATTCTGCATGAAAAGAGGTCTAGAAGCCGAGTTGTACGGGAGAAGGTGAAAAGTGTTCATATGTAGTAAAAACCTGAGAAATCCGTCCGTTTTCGTCATTTGTTATCGAATCGACTTAAAGCCAGATCGTCACATTGGCCGCTCTTCTCTCTGAAACATTTGTACTTATCTTCTGCAAAGCAATGTCGTTTGCTGCGGTATGTGGAGACACTAAAAGCACCATAGTAGAACACAGATGAAGCTCCTAAGTTGATGTAATAGCCAGTAAGAAGTAGTACCATTCAAGTTTTAGGTATCGATTATTGACTTTTTAGCTGCCCTTGGTTCCTTGGACAAGAGCTAGGACCTTAAGATTCTGCATGAAAGGAGGACTAGCAGCCGAGTTGCACGGGAGAATGTGAAAAGTGTTCATATGTAGTAAAAACCAGAGAAATCCGTCCGTGTTCAACATTTGTTATCGAATCGACTTAAAGCCAGATCGTCACATTGGCCGCTCTTCTCTCTGAAACGGTTGTACTTATCGTCTGCAAAGCTATGTCGAGTGCAGCGGCATGCGGAGACACTAAAAGCACCAGAGTAGAACACAGATGAAGCTTCTAAGTTGATGTAATAGCCAGTAAGAAGTAGTACAATTCAAGTTTGAAGTATCGATTGTTGACTTTTTACCCTTCTTTGGTGCCTTGGACATGAGCTAGGAACTTACGATTTTGCATGATAGGAGGTGTAGCAGCCGCGTTGCACGTGAGAATGTGAAAAGTGTTCATATGTAGTAAAAACCTGAGAAATCCGTCCGTTTTCGTCATTTGTTATCGAATCGACTTGAAGCCAGATCGTCACATTGGCGCTCTACTCTCTAAAACGGTTGTACTTATCGTCTGCAAAGCTATGTCGCGCGCTGCGGTATGTGGACACACTAAAAGCACCATAGTAGAAGCCAGATCGTCACATTGGCCGCTCTTCTCTCTGAAACGGTTGAACTTATCGTCAGCAAAGCTATGTCGCGTGCTGCGGTATGCGGAGACACAAAAATCACCATAGTAGAACACAGATGAAACTTCTAAGTTGAAGTAATATATAGTAAGATGTAGTACAAATCACGTCTTAGGTATCGATTATTGACTTTTTACCATTCTTTGGTGCCTTGGACATGAGCTAGGACCTTAAAATTCTGCATGAACGGAGGACTAGCAGCCGAGTTGCACGGGAGAATGTGAAAAGTGTTCATATCTAGTAAAAACCTTAGATATCCGTTCGTTATCGTCATTGTTATCGAATCGACTTAAAGCCAGATCGTCACATTAGCCGCTCTTCACTCTGAAACGGTTGTACTTATCGACTTCAAAGCTATGTCGCGTTCTCCGAGATGCGGAGACACTAAAAGCACCATAGTAGAACACAGATGAAGCTTCTAAGTTGATGTAATAGCCAGTAAGAAGTAGTACAATTCAAGTTTTTGGTATCGATTATTGACTTTTCAGCTGGCTTTGGTGCCTTGGACATGAGCTAGGACCATAAGATTCTGCATGAAAGGAGGACTAGCAGCCGAGTTGCAAGGGAGAATGTGAAAAGTGTTCATATGTAGTAAAAACCTGAGAAATCCGTCCGTTTTCGTCATTTGTTATCGAATCGACTTAAATCCAGATCGTCACATTGGCCGCTCTTCGTTCTGAAACGGTTGTACTTGTCTTGTGCAAAGCTATGTCGCGCGCTGCGGTATGCGGAGACACTAAAAGCACCATAGTAGAACACAGATGAAGCTTCTAAGTTGATGTAATAGTCAGTAAGAAGTAGTACAATTCAAGTTTTAGGTATCGATTATTGACTTTTTAGCTGGCTTTGGTGTCTTGGACATGAGATAGGACCTTAAGATTCTGCATGAAAGGATTATTAGCAGGCGAGTTGCAAGGGAGAATGAGGAAAATGTTCATATGTAGTAAAAACCTGAGGAATCCTTCCGTTTTCGTCATTTGTTATCGAATCGACTTAAAGCCAGATCGTCACATTGGCCGCTCTTCTCTCTGAAACGGTTCTACTTATCGTCTGCAAAGCTATGTCGCGTGCTGCGGTATGCGGAGACACTGAAAGCACCATAGTAGAACACAGATGAAGGCTCTAATTTGATGTAATAGCCTGTACGAAGTAGTACAATTCAAGTTTTAGGTATCGATTATTGACTTTTTAGCTGGCTTTGGTGCCTTGGACATGAGCTAGGACCTTAAGATTCTGCATTAAAGGAGGACTAGCAGCCGAGTTGCACGTTAGAATGTGAAAAGTGTTCATATGTAGTAAAAACCAGTGAAATCCGTCCGTTTTCAACATTTGTTATCGAATCGACTTAAAGCCAGATCGTCACATTGGGCGCTCTACTCTCTAAAGCGGTTGTACTTATCGTCTGCAAAGCTATGTCGCGTGCTGCGGTATGTGGAGACACTAAAAGCACCATAGTAGAACACAGATGAAGCTTCTAAGTTGATGTAATAGCCAGTAAGAAGTAGTACAATTCAAGTTTTAGGTATCGATTGTTGACTTTTTACACTTCTTTGGTGCCTTGGGCATGAGCTAGGACCTTATGATTCTGCATGAAAGGAGGAATAGCAGCCCAGTTGCACGGGAGAATGTGAAAAGTGTTCATATGTAGTAAAAACCTAAGATATCCGGCTGTTTCCGCCATTTGTTATCGAATCGACTTAAAGCCAGATCGTCACATTGGCCGCTCTTCTCTCTGAAACGGTTGTACTTATCGTCTGCAAAGCTATGTCGCGTGCTGCGGTATGCGGAGACACTAAAATCACCATTGTAGAACACAGATGAAGCTTCTAAGATGATGTAATAGCCAGTAAGATGTAGTACAATTCAAGTCTTAGGTATCGATTATTGACTTTTTACCATTCTTTGGTGGCTTGGACATGAGCTAGGAACTTAAGATTTTGCATGATAGGAGGTCTAGCAGCCGCGTTGCACGTGAGAATGTGAAAAGTGTTCATATGTAGTAAAAACCTGAGAAATCCGTCCGTTTTCGTCATTTGTTATCGAATCGACTTGAAGCCAGGTCGTCACATTGGGCGCTCTACTCTCTAAAACGGTTGTACTTATCGTCTGCAAATCTATGTCGCGCGCTGCGGTATGTGGACACACTATAAGCACCATAGTAGAATACAGATGAAGCTTCTATGTTGATGTAATAGCCAGTAAGAAGTAGTACAATTCAAGTTTTAAGTATCGATTGTTGACTTTTTACCCTTCTTTGGTGCCTTGGGCATGAGCTAGGAACTTAAGATTTTGCATGATAGGAGGTCTAGCAGCCGCGTTGCACGTGAGAATGTGAAAAGTTTTCATATGTAGTAAAGACCTGAGAAATCCGTCCGTTTTCGTCATTTGTTATCGAATCGACTTGAAGCCAGATCGTCACATTGGCCGCTCTTCTCTCTGAAACGGTTGTACTTATCGTCTGCAAAGCTATGTCGAGTGCTGCGGCATGCGGAGACACTAAAAGCACCATAGTAGAACACAGATGAAGCTTCTAAGTTGATGTAATAGCCAGTAAGAAGTAGTACAATTCAAGTTTTAAGTATCGATTGTTGACTTTTTACCCTTCTTTGGTGCCTTGGGCATGAGCTAGGAACTTAAGATTTTGCATGATAGGAGGTCTAGCAGCCGCGTTGCACGTGAGAATGTGGAAAGTGTTCATATGTAGTAAAAACCTGAGAAATCCGTTCGTTTTCGTCATTTGTTATCGAATCGACTTGAAGCCAGATCGTCACATTGGGCGCTCTACTCTCTAAAACGGTTGTACTTATCGTCTGCAAAGCTATGTCGCGCGCTGCGGTATGTGGACACACTAAAAGCACCATAGTAGAGTACAGATGAAGCTTCTAAGTTGATGTAATAGCCAGTAAGAAGTAGTACAATTCAAGTTATAGGTGTCGATTATTGACTTTTTAGCTGGCTTTGGTACCTTGGACATGAGCTAGGACCTTAAGATTCTGCATGAAAGGAGGACTAGCTGCCGAGTTGCACGGGAGAATGTGAAAAGTGTTCTTATGTAGTAAAAACCTGAGAAATCCGTCCATTTCCGCCATTTGTTATCGAAACGACTTAATGCCAGATCGTCACATTGGCCGCTCTTCTCTCTGAAACGGTTTAACTTATCGTCAGCAAAGCTATGTCGCGTGCTGCGGTATGCGGAGACACAAAAATCACCATAGTAGAACACAGATGAAACTTCTAAGTTGAAGTAATATATAGTAAGATGTAGTACAAATCACGTCTTCGGTTCCTTGGACATGACCTAGGACCTTAAGATACTGCATGAAAGGAGGACTAGCAGCCGAGTTGCACTGGAGAATGTGAAAAGTGTTCATATGTAGTAAAAACCTGAGAAATCCGTCCGTTTTCGTCATTTGTTATCGATTCGACTTAAAGCCAGATAGTCACATTGGCCGCTCTTAACTCTGAAACGGTTGTACTTATCGTCTGCAAAGCTATGTCACGTGCTGCGGTATGCGGAGACACTAAAAGCACCATAGTAGAACACGGATGAATCTTCTAAGTTGATGTAATAGCCGTTAAGAAGTAGTACAATACAAGTCTTAGGAATCGATTATTACTTTTTAGCTGGCTTTGGTGCCTTGGACATGAGCTAGGACCTTAAAATTCTGCATGAACGGAGGACTAGCAGCCGAGTTGCACGGGAGAATGTGAAAAGTGTTCATATGTAGTAAAAACCTGAGAAATCCGTCCGTTTCGTCATTTGTTATCGAATCGACGTAAAGGCAGATAGTCACATTGGCCGCTCTTCTCTCTGAAACGGTTGTACTTATCGTCTGCAAAGCTATGTCACGTGCTGCGGTTAGTGGAGACACTAAAAGCGCCATAGTAGAACACAGATGAAGCTTCTAAGTTGATGTAATAGCCAGTAAGAAGTAGTACAATTCAAGTTTTAGGATCGATTATTGACTTTTTGCTGGCTTTAGTGCCTTGGACATGAGCTAGGAACTTAAGATTCTGCATGAAAGGAGGATTAGCAACCGAGTTGCACGGGAGAATGTGAAATGTTGTTCATATGTAGTTAAAACCTGAGAAATCCGTCCGTTTTCGTCATTTGTTATCGAATCGACTTAAAGCCAGATCGTCACATTGGCCGCTCTTCTCTCTGAAACGGTTGTGCTTATCGTCTGCAAAGCTATGTCGCGTGCTGCGGTATGCGAAACACTAAAATCACCGTAGTAGAACACAGATGAAGCTTCTAAGTTGATGTAATAGCCAGTAAGAACTAGTACAATTCAAGTTTTAGTTATCGATTATTGACTTTTTAGCTGGCTTTGGTGCCTTGGACATGACCTAGGACCTTAAGATTCTGCATGAAAGGAGGACTAGCAGCCGAGTTGTACGGGAGAATGTGAAAAGTGTTCATATGTAGTAAAAACCTGAGAAATCCGTCCATTTTCGTCATTTGTTATCGAATCGACTTAAGACATATCGTCACATTGGCCGCTCTTCTCTCTGAAATGGTTGTACTTATCGTCTGCAAAGCTATGTCGCGTGCTGCGGTATGCGGAGATACTAAAAGCACCATAGTAGAACACAGATGAAGCTTCTAAGTTGATGTAATAGCCAGTAAGAAGTAGTACAATTCAAGTTGTATGTATCGATTATTGACTTTTTAGCTGTCTTTGGTGCCTTGGACATGAGCTAGGACCTTAAGATTCTGCATGAAAGGAGGACTAGCAGCCGAGTTGCACGGGAGAATGTGAAAAGTGTTCATATGTAGTAAAAACATGAGAAATACGTCCGTTTTCGCCATTTGTTATCGAATCTATTTATAGCCAGATCGTCACATTGGCCGCTCTTCTCTCTGAAAGGGTTGTACTTATCGTCTGCAAAGCTATGTCGCGTGCTGCGGTATGCGGAGACACTAAAATCACCATAGTAGAACACAGATGAAGCTTCTAAGTTGATGTAATAGCCAGTAAGAAGTAGTACAATTCAAGTTTTAGGTATTGATTATTGACATTTTAGCTGGCTTTGGTGCCTTGGACATGAGCTAGGACCTTAAGATTCTGCATGAATGGAGGATTAGCAGCGCAGTTGCACAGGAGAATGTGAAAAGTGTTCATATGTAGTAAAAACCTGAGACATCCGTCCGTTTTCGTCATTTGTTGTCGAATAGACTTAAAGCCAGATCGTCACATTGGGCGCTCTTTTCTCTGAAACGGTTGTACTTATCGTCTGCAAAGCTATGTCGCGTGCTGCGGAATGCGGAGACAGTAAAAGCACCATAGTAGAACACAGATAGAGCTTCTAAGTTGATGTCATAGCCAGTAAGAAGTAGTAAAATTCAAGTATTAGGTATCGATTATTGACTTTTTAGCTGGCTTTGGTGCCTTGGACATGAGCTAGGACCTTAAGATTCTGCATGAAAGGAAATTAGCAGCGGAGTTGCACGGGAGAATATGAAAAGTGCTCATATGTAGTAAAAACCTAGAAATCCGTCCGTTTTCGTCATTTGTTATCGAATCGACTTAAAGCCAGATCGTCACATTGGCCGCTCTTCTCTCTGAAACGGTTGTACTTATCGTCTGCAAAGCTATGTCGCGTGCTGCGGTATTCTGAGACACTAAAAGCACCATAGTACAACACAGATAAAACTTCTAAGTTGATGTAATAGCCAGTAAGAAGTAGTACAATTCAAGTTTTAGGTATCGATTATTGACTTTATAGCTGGCTTGGTGCCTTGGACATGAGCCAGGACCTTAACATTCTGCATGAAAGGAGGACTAGCAGCCAATTTGCACAGGAGAATGTGAAAAGTGTTCATATGTAGTAAACACCTGAGAAATCCGTCTGTTTTCGTCATTTGTTATCGAAACGACTTAAAGCCAGATCGTCACATTGGCCGCTCTTCTCTCTGAAACGGTTGTACGTATCGTGTGCAAAGCTATGTCGCGTGCTGCGGTATGCGGAGACAGTAAAAGCACCATAGTAGAAGACAGATGAAGCTTCTAAGTTGATGTAATACTCAGTAAGAAGTAGTCCAATTCAAGTTTTAGGTATCGATTATTGACTTTTTAGCTGGCTTTGGTGCCTTGGACATGAGACAGGACCTTAGGTTTCTGCATTAAAGGAGGACTAGCAGCCGAGTTGCACGGGAGAATGTGAAAAGTATTCATATGTAGTAAAAACCTGAGACATTTGTCCGTTTTCGTCATTTGTTATCGAATCGACTTAAAGCCAGATCGTCAAACTGGCCGCTCTTCTCTCTGAAACGGTTGTACTTCTCGTCTGCAAAGCTATGTTGCGTGCTGCGGTATGCGGAGACAGTAAAAGAACCATAGTAGAACACAGATGATGCTTCTAAGTTGATGTAATAGCCAGTAAGAAGTAGTACAATTCAAGTTTTATGTATCGATTATTGACTTTTTAGTTGTCTTTGGTGCCTTGGACATGAGCTAGGACCTTAAGATTCTGCATGAAAGGAGGACTAGCAGCTGAGTTGCACGGGAGAATGTGAAAAGTGTTCATATGTAGTAAAAACCTGAGAAATCGGTCCGTTTTCGTCATTTGTTATCGAATCGACTTAAAACCAGATCGTCACTTTGGCCGCCCTTCTCTCTGAAACGGTTCTACTTATCGTCTGCAAAGCTATGTCGCGTGCTGCGGTATGCGGAGACACTAAAATCACCATAGTAGAACACAGATGAAGCTTCTAAGTTGATGTAATAGCCAGTAAGAAGTAGTACAATTCAAGTTTTAGGTATCGATTATTGACTTTTTAGCTGGCTTTGGTACCTTGGACATGAGCTAGGACCTTAAAATTCTGCAAGAAAGGAGGACTAGAAGCCGAGTTGCACGGGAGAATGTGAAAAGTGTTCATATGTAGTAAAAACCTGAGACATCCGTCCGTTTTCGTCATTTGTTATCGAATCGACTTAAAGCCAGATCGTCACATTGGCCGCTCTTCTCTCTGAAACGGTTGTACTTCTCGTCTGCAAAGATATGTCGCGCTCTGCGATATGCGGAGTAAGTAAAAGCACCATAGTAGAACACAGATGAAGCTTCTAAGTTGATGTAATAGCCAGTAAGATATAGTACAATTTAAGTTTTAGGAATCGATTATTGACTTTTAAGCTGGCTTTGGTGCGTTGGACATGAGCTAGGACCTTAAGATTGTGCATGAAAGAAGGATTAGCAGCGGAGTTGCACGGGAGAATATGAAAAGTGTTCATATGCAGTAAAAACCTAGAAATCCGTCTGTTTTCGTCATTTGTTATCGAATCGACTTAAAGCCACATCGTCACATTGGCCGCTATTCTCTCTGAAACGGTTGTACTTATCGTCTGCAAAGCTATGTCGCGTGCTGCGGTATGCGGAGACACTAAAAGCACCATAGTAGAACACAGATGAAGCTTCTAAGTTGATGTAATAGCCAGTAAGAAGTAGTACAATTCAAGTTTTAGGTTTTGAATATTGACTTTTTAGCTGGCTTTGTTGCCTTGGACATGAGCTAGGACCTTAAGATTCTGCATGAAAGGAGGACTAACAGCCGAGTTGCACGGGAGAATGTGAAAAGTGTTCATATGTCGTAAAAACCTGAGAAATCGGTCCGTTTTCGTCATTTGTTATCGACTCGACTTAAAACCAGATCGTCACATTGGCCGCCCTTCTCTCTGAAACGGTTGTACTTATCGTCTGCAAAGCTATGTCGCGTGCTGCGGTATGCGGAGACACTAAAATCACCATAGTAGAACACAGATGAAGCTTCTAAGTTGATGTAATAGCCAGTAAGAAGTAGTACAATTCAAGTTTTAGGTATCGATTATTCACTTTTTAGCTGGCTTTGGTACCTTGGACATGAGCTAGGACCTTAAAATTCTGCAAGAAAGGAGGACTAGAAGCCGAGTTGCACGGGAGAATGTGAAAAGTGTTCATATGTAGTAAAAACCTGAGAATTCGGTCCGTTATCGTCATTTGTTATCGAATCGACTTAAAGCCAGATCGCCTCATTGGCCGCTCTTCTCTCTGAAACGGTTGTACTTTTCGTCTGCAAAGCTATGTCGCGTGCTCCGGTATGCGGAGACATTAAAATCACCATAGTAGAACGCAGATGAAGCTTCTAAGTTGATGTAATAGCCAGTAAGCAGTAGTACAATTCAAGTTCTAGGTATCGATTATTGACTTTTTAGCTGGCTTTGGTGCCTTGGACATGAGCTAGGACCTTAAGATTCTGCATGAAAGGAGGATTAGCAGCGGAGTTGCACGGGAGAATGTGAAAAGTGTTCATATGAAGTAAAAACCTGAGACATCCGTCCGTTTTCGTCATTTGTTATCGAATCGACTTAAAGCCAGATCGTCACATTGGTCGCTCTTCTCTCTGAAACGGTTGTACTTATCGTCTGCAAAGCTATGTCGCGTGCTGCGGTATGCGGAGACAGTAAAAGCACCATAGTAGAACACAGATGAAGCTTCTAAGTTAATGTAATAGCCAGTTAGATATAGTACAATTCAAGTTATAGGTATCGATTATTGACTTTTTAGCTGGCTTTGGTGCTTTGGACATAAGTTAGGACCTTATGATTCTGCATGAAAGGAGGACTAGCAGCCGAGTTGCACGGGAGAATGTGAAAAGTGTTCATCTGTAGTAAAAACCTGAGAAATCCGTCCATTTTCGTCATTTGTTATCGAATCGACTTAAAGCCAGATCGTCACATTGGCCGCTCTTCTCTCTGAAACGGTTGTACTTCTCGTCTGCAAAGCTATGTCGCGCTCTGCGATATGCGGAGATAGTAAAAGCACCATAGTAGAACACACATGAAACTTCTATGTTGATGTAATAGCCAGTAAGATATAGTACAATCCAAGTTTTAGGTATCGATTATTGACTTTTTAGATGGCATTGGTGCGTTGGACATGATCTAGGACCTTAAGATTGTGCATGAAAGAAGGATTAGCAGCGGAGTTGCACGGGAGAATATGAAAAGTGTTCATATGTAGTAAAAACCTAGAAATCCGTCCGTTTTCGTCATTTGTTATCGAATCGACTTAAAGCCAGATCGTCACATTGGCCGCTATTCTATCTGAAACGGTTGTACTTATCGTCTGCAAAGCTATGTCGCGTGCTGCGGTATTCTGAAACACTAAAAAAAATGGTTCAAATAACTCTGAGCACTATGGGACTCAACTGCTGCGGTCATTAGTCCCCTAGAACTTAGAACTACTTAAACCTAACTAACCTAAGGACATCACACACATCCATGCCCGAGGCAGGATTCGAACCTGCGACCGTAGCAGTCGCACGGTTCCGGACTGCGCGCCTAGAACCGCGAGACCACCGCGGCCGGCAAACACTAAAAGCACCATAGTAGAACACAGATGAAGCTTCTAAGTTGATGTAATAGCCAGTAAGAAGTAGTACAATTCAAGTTTTAGATATCGATTATTGACTTTTTAGCTGTCTTTGGTGCCTTGGACATGAGCTAGGACCTTAAGATTCTGCATGAAAGGAAATTAGCAGCGGAGTTGCACGGGAGAATATGAAAAGTGCTCATATGTAGTAAAAACCTAGAAATCCGTCCGTTTTCGTCATTTGTTATCGAATCGAATTAAAGCCAGATCGTCACATTCTCCGCTCTTCTCTCTGAAACGGTTGTACTTATCGTCTGCAAAGCTATGTCGCGTGTGCGGTATTCTGAGACACTAAAAGCACCATAATACAACACAGATAAAGCTTCTAAGTTGATATAATAGCCAGTAAGAAGTAGTACAATTCAAGTTTTAGGTATCGATTATTGACTTTATAGCTGGCTTGGTGCCTTGGACATGAGCCAGGACCTTAACATTCTGCATGAAAGGAGGACTAGCAGAAAATTTGCATAGGAGAATGTGAAAAGTGTTCATATGTAGTAAAAACCTGAGAAATCCGTCCGTTTTCGTCATTTGTTATCGAATCGACGTAAAGCCAGATCGTCACATTGGCCGCTCCTCTCTCTGAAACGGTTGTACTTATCGATTGCAAAGCTATGTCGCGTGCTGCGGTATGCGGAGACACGAAAAGCACCATAGTAGAACACAGATGAAGCTTCTAAGTTGATGTAATAGCCAGTAAGAAATATTGCAATTCAAGTTTTAGGTATCGATTGTTGACTTTTTAGCTGGCTTTGGTGCCTTGGACATGAGCTAGGACCTTAAGATTCTGCATGAAAGGAGGACTAGCAGCCGATTTGCACGGGAGAATGTGAAAAGTGTTCATATGTAGTAAAAACCTGAGAAATCCGTCCGTTTTCGTCATTTGTTATCGAATCGACGTAATGCCAGATCGTCACATTGACCGCTCTTCTCTCTGAAACGGTTGTACTTATCGTCTGCAAAGCTATGTCGCGTGCTGCGGTAGGCGGAGACAGTAAAAGCACCATAGTAGAACACAGATGTAGCTTCTAAATTGATGTAATAGCCAGTAAGAAGTAGTAAAATTCAAGTTTTAGGTATCGATTATTGACTTTTTAGCTGGCTTTGGTGCCTTGGACATGAGCTAGGACCTTAAGATTCTGCATGAAAGGAAATTAGCAGCGGAGTTGCACGGGAGAATATGAAATGTGCTCATATGTAGTAAAATCCTAGAAATCCGTCCGTTTTCGTCATTTGTTATCGAATCGACTTAAAGCCAGATCGTCACATTTGCCGCTCTTCTCTCTGAAACGGTTGTACTTATCGTCTGCAAAGCTATGTCGCGTGCTGCGGTATTCTGAGACACTAAAAGCACCATAGTAGAACACAGATGAAGCTTCTAAGTTGATGTAATAGCCAGGAAAAAGTAGTACAATTCAAGTTTTAGGAATCGATTATTGACTTTTTAGCTGGCTTTGGTGCCTTGGACATGAGCTAGGACCTTAAGATTCTGCATGAAAGGAGGATTAGCAGCGGAGTTGCACGGGAGAATATGAAAAGTGTTCATATCTAGTAAAAACCTAGAAATCCGTCCGTTTTCGTGATTTGTTATCGAATCGACTTAAAGCCAGATCGTCACATTAGCCGCTCTTCTCTCTGAAACGGTTGTACTTATCGTCTGCAAAGCTATGTCGCGTGCTGCGGTATGCTGAGACACTAAAAGCACCATAGTAGAACACAGATGAAGCTTCTAAGTTGATGTAATAGCCAGGAAGAAGTAGTACAATTCAAGTTTTAGGTATCGATTATTGACGTTTTAGCTGGCTTTGGTGAATTGGACATGAGCTAGGACCTTAAGATTCAGCATGAAAGGAGGACTAGCAAACGAGTTGCACGGGAAAATGTGAAAAGTGTACAAATGTAGTAAAAGCCTGAGAAATACGTCCGTTTTCGTCATTTGTTATCGAACTGACATAAAGCCAGATCGTCACATTGGCCGCTCTTCTCTCTGAAACGCTTGTACTTATCGACTGCAAAGCGATGTCGCGTGCTGCGGTATGCGGAGACACTAAAAGCACCATAGTAGAACACAGATGAAGCTTCTAAGTTGATGTAATAGCCAGGAAGAAGTAGTACAATTCAAGTTTTAGGTATCGATTATTGACTTTTTAGCTGGCTTTGGTGCCTTGGACATGAGCTATGACCTTAAGATTCTGCATGAAAGGAGGACTAGCAGCCGAATTGCATGGGAGAATGCGAAAAGTGTTCATATGTAGTAAAATCCTGAGAAATCCGTCCGTTTTCGTCATTTGTTATCGAATCTACTTAAAGCCAGATCGCCACATTGGCCGCTCTTCTCTCTGAAACGGTTGTACTTATCGATTGCAAAGCTATGTCGCGTGCTGCGGTATGCGGAGACACTAAAAGCACCATAGTAGAACACAGATGAAGCTTCTAAGTTGATGTAATAGCCAGTAAGAAGTAGGACAATTAAAGTTTTAGGTATCGATTATTGACTTTTTAGCTGGCTTTGGTAGCTTGGACATGAGCTAGGACCTTAAGATTCTGCATGAAAGGAGGACTAGCAGCAAAGTTGCACGGGAGAATGTGAAAAATGTTAGTATGTAGTAAAAACCTGAGACATCCGTCCGTTTACGTCATTTGTTATCGAATCTACTTACAGCCAGATCGTCACATTGGCCGCTCTTCTCTCTGAAACGGTTGTACTTATCGTCTGCAAAGCTATGCCGCGTGCTGCGGTATGCGGAGACAGTAAAAGCACCATAGTAGAACACAGATGAAGCTTCTAAGTTGATCTAATAGCCAGTAAGAAGTAGTACAATTCAAGTTTTAGGTATCGATTATTGACTTTTAGCTGGCTTTGGTGCCTTGGACATGAGCTAGGACCTTAAGATTCTGCATGAAAGGAGGATTAGCAGCGGAGTTGCACGGGAGAATATGAAAAGTGTTCATATGTAGTAAAAACCGAGAAATCCGTCCGTTTTCGTCATTTGTTATCGAATCGACTTAAAGCCAGATCGTCACATTGTCCGCTCTTCTCTCTGAAGCGGTTGTACTTATCGTCTGCAAAGCTATGTCGCGTGCTGCGGTATGCGGAGACACTAAAAGCAACATAGTAGAACACAGATGAAGCTTCTAAGTTGATGTAATAGCCAGTAAGAAATAGTACAATTCAAGTTTTAGGTATCGATTATTGACTTTTTAGCTGGCTTTGTTGCCTTGGACATGAGCTAGGACCTTAAGATTCTGCATGAAAGGAGGACTAGCAGCCGAGTAGCACGGGAAAATGTGAAAAATGTTCATATCTAGTAAAAACCTGAGACATCCGTCCGTTTTCGTCATTTGTTATCGAATCGACTTAAAGCCAGATCGTAACATAGGCCGCACTTCTCTCTGAAACACTTGTACTTATCGTCTGCTAAGCTATGTCGCGTGCTGCGGTATGCTGAGACACAAAAAGCACCATAGTAGAACACAGATGAAGCTTCTAAGTTGATGTAATAGCCAGTAAGAAGTAGTACAATTCAAGTTTTAGGTATTGAATATTGACTTTTTAGCTGGCTTTGGTGCCTTGGACATGAGCTAGGACCTTAAGATTCTGCATGAAAGGAGGACGAGGAGCCAAGTTGCACGGGAGAATGTGAAAAGTGTTCATATGTAGTAAAAACCTGAGAAATCGGTCCGTTTTCGTCACTTGTTATCGAATCGACTTAAAGCCAGATCGTCTCATTAGCCGCTCTTCTCTCTGAAACGGTTGTACTTATCGTCTGCAAAGCTATGTCGCGTGCTGGGGTATGCGGAGACACTAAAATCACCATAGTAGAACACAGATGAAGCTTATAAGTTGATGTAATAGCCAGTAAGAAGTAGTACAATTCAAGTTTTAGGTATCGATTATTGACTTTTCAGCTGGCTTTGGTACCTTGGACATGAGCTAGGACCTTAAGATTCTGCATGAAAGGAGGACTAGCAGCCGAGTTTCACGGGAGAATGTGAAAAATGATCATATGTAGTAAAAGCCTGAGACATCCGTCCGTTTACGTCATTTGTTATCGAATCTACTTAAACCAGGTCGTCACATTGCCCGCTCTTCTCTCTGAAACGGTTGTACTTATCGTCTGCAAAGCTATGTCGCGTGCTGCGGTATGCGGAGACACTAAAAGCACCATAGTAGAACACAGATAAAGCTTCTAAGTTGATGTAATAGCCAGTAAGAAGTAGTACAATTCAAGTTTTAGGTATCGATTATTGACTTTTTAGCTGGCTTTGGTGCCTTGGACATGAGCTAGGACCTTAAGCTTCTGCATGAAAGGAGGATTAGCAGCGGAGTTGCACGGGAGAATATGAAAAGTGTTCATATGTAGTAAAAACCTAGAAATCCGTCCGTTTTCGTCATTTGTTATCGAATCTTCTTCAAGCCAGATCGTCACATTGGCCGCTCTTCTCTCTGAAACGGTTGTACTTATCGTCTGCAAAGCTATGTCGCGTGCTGCGGTATGCGGAGACACTAAAAGCACCATAGTAGAACACAGATAAAGCTTTTAAGTTGATGTAATAGCCAGTAAGAATTAGTACAATTCAAGTTTTAGGTATCGATTATTGACTTTTTAGCTGGCTTTGGTGCCTTGGAAATGAGCTAGGACCTTATGATTCTGCATGAAAGGAGGACTAGCAGCCGATTTGCACGGGAGAATGTGAAAAGTGTTCATATGTAGTAAAAACCTGAGAAATCCGTCCGTTTTCGTCATTTGTTGTCGAATCGACGTAAAGCCAGATCGTCACATTGGCCGCTCTTCTCTCTGAAACGCTTGTACTTATCGTCTGCAAAGCTATGTCGCGTGCTGCGGTATGAGGAGACACTAAAAGCACCATAGTAGAACACAGATGAAGTTTATAAGTTGATGTAATAGCCAGTAAGAATTAGTACAATTCAAGTTTTAGGTAATGATTATTGACTTTTTACCCTTCTTTGGTGACTTGGACATGAGCTAGGAAATTAAAATTTTGCATGAAGGAGGACTAGCAGCCGAGTTGCACGGGAGAATGTGAAAAGTGTTCATATGTAGTAAAAACCTGAGAGATCAGTCCGTTTTCGTCATTTGTTATCGAATCTACTTAAAGCCAGATCGTCACATTGGGGGCTCTTCTCTCTGAAACGGTTGTACTTATCGTCTGCAAAGCTATGTCGCGTGCTGCAGTATGCTGAGACACTAAAAGCACTATAGTAGATCACAGATGAAGCTTCTAAGTTGATGTAATAGCCAGGAAGAAGTAGTACAATTCAAGTTTTAGGTATCGATTATTGACTTTTTAGCTGGCTTTGGTGCCTTGGACATCAGCTAGGACCTTATGATTCTACATGAAAGGAGGATTAGCAGCGGTGTTGCATGGGAGAATATGAAAAGTGTTCATATGTAGTAAAAACCTAGAAATCCGTCCGTTTTCGTCATTTGTTATCGAATCGACTTAAAGCCAGATCGTCACATTGTCCGCTCTTCTCTCTGAAACGGTTGTACTTATTGATTGCAAAGCTATGTCGCGTGCTGCGGTATGCGGAGACACTAAAAGCAACATAGTGGAACACAGATGAAGCTTCTAAGTTGATGTAATAGCCAGTAAGAAGTAGTACAATTCAAGTTTTAGGTATCGATTATTGACTTTTTAGCGGGCTTTGGTGCCTTGGACATGAGCTAGGACCTTATGATTCTGCATGAAAATAGGACTAGCAGCCGAGTTACACGGGAAAATGTGAAAAGTGTACAAATGTAGTAAAAACCTGAGAAATACGTCCGTTTTCGTCATTTGTTATCGAATCGACTTAAAGCCAGATCGTCACATTGGCCGCTCTTCTCTCTGAAACACTTGTACTTATCGTCTGCAAAGCTATGTCGCGTGCTGCGGTATGCTGAGACACTAAAAGCACCATAGTAGTACACAGATGAAGCTTCTAAGTTGATGTAATAACCAGTAAGAAGTAGTACAATTCAAGTTTTAGGTATTGAATATTGACTTTTTAGCTGGCTTTGGTGCCTTGGACATGATCTAGGACGTTAAGATTCTGCATGAAAGGAGGACGAGGAGCCAAGTTGCACGGGAGAATGTGAAAAGTGTTCATATGTAGTAAAAACCTGAGAAATCGGTCCGTTTTCGTCACTTGTTATCGAATCGACTTAAAGCAGATCGTCTCATTGGCCGCTCTTCTCTCTGAAACGGTTGTACTTATCGTCTGCAAAGCTATGACGCGTACTGGGGTATGCGGAGACACTAAAATCACCATAGTAGAACACAGATGAAGCTTATAAGTTGATGTAATAGCCAGTAAGAAGTAGTACAATTGAAGTTTTAGATATCGATTATTGACTTTTCAGCTGGCTTTGGTACTTTGGACATGAGCTAGGACCTTAAGATTCTGCATGAAAGGAGGACTAGCAGCCGAGTTTCACGGGAGAATGTGAAAAATGTTCATATGTAGTAAAAACCTGAGACATCCGTCCGTTTACGTCATTTGTTATCGAATCTACTTAAAGCCAGATCGTCACATTGGCCGCTCTTCTCTCTGAAACGGTTGTACTTATCGTCTGCAAAGCTATGTCGCGTGCTGCGGTATGCGGAGACAGTAAAAGCACCATAGTAGAACACAGATTAAGCTTCTAAGTTGATGTAATAGCCAGTAAGAAGTAGTACAATTCAAGTTATAGGTATCGATTATTGACTTTTTAGCTGGCTTTGGCGCCTTGGACATGAGCTAGGACCTTAAGCTTCTGCATGAAAGGAGGATTAGCAGCGGCGTTGCACGGGAGAATATGAAAAGTGTTCATATGTAGTAAAAACCTAGAAATCCGTCCCTTTTCGTCATTTGTTATCGAATCTTCTTCAAGCCAGATCGTCACAATTGCCGCTCTTCTCTCTGAAACGGTTGTACTTATCGTCTGCAAAGCTATGTCGAGTGCTGCGGTATTCTGAGACACTAAAAGCACCATAGTAGAACACAGATAAAGCTTCTAAGTTGATGTAATAGCCAGTAAGAAGTAGTACAATTCAAGTTTTAGGTATCGATTATTGACTTTTTAGCTGGCTTTGGTGCCTTGCACATGAGCTAGGACCTTAGGATTCTGCATGAAAGGAGGACTAGCAGCCGATTGGCACGGGAGAATGTGAAAAGTGTTCATATGTAGTAAAAACCTGAGAAATCCGTCTGTTTTCGTCATTTGTTATCGAATCGACGTAAAGCCAGATCGTCACATTGTCCGCTCTTCTCTCTGAAACGCTTGTACTTATCGTCTGCAAAGCTATGTCGCGTGCTGCGGTATGCGGAGACACTAAAAGCACCATAGTAGAACACAGATGAAGCTTCTAAGTTGATGTAATAGCCAGTAAGAAGTAGTACAACTCAAGTTTTAGGTAATGATTATTGACATTTTACCCTTCTTTGGTGCCTTGGACATGAGCTAGGAAATTAAAATTTTGCATGAAGGAGGACTAGCAGCCGAGTTGCACGGGAGAATGTGAAAAGTGTTCATATGTAGTAAAAACCTGAGAAATCAGTCCGTTTTCGTCATTTGTTTTCGAATCTACTTAAAGCCAGATCGTCACATTGGGGGCTCTTCTCTCTGAAACGGTTGTACTTATCGTCTGCAAAGCTATGTCGCGTGCTGCAGTATGCTGAGACACTAAAAGCACTATAGTAGAACACAGATGAAGCTTCTAAGTTGATGTAATAGCCAGGAAGAAGTAGTACAATTCAAGTTTTAGGTATCGATTATTGACTTTTTAGCTGGCTTTGTGCCTTGGACATGAGCTAACACCTTATGATTCTACATGAAAGGAGGATTAGCAGCGGAGTTGCATGGGAGAATATGAAAAGTGTTCATATGTAGTAAAAACCTAGAAATCCGTCCGTTTTCGTCATTTGTTATCGAATCGACTTAAAGCCAGATCGTCACATTGTCCGCTCTTCTCTCTGAAACGGTTGTACTTATCGATTGCAAAGCTATGTCGCGTGCTGCGGTATGCGGAGACACTAAAAGCAACATAGTAGAACACAGATGAAGCTTCTAAGTTGATGTAATAGCCAGTAAGAAGTAGTACAATTCAAGTTTTAGGTATCGATTATTGACTTTTTAGCGGGCTTTGGTGCCTTGGACATGAGCTAGGACCTTATGATTCTGCATGAAAGGAGGACTAGCAGCCGAGTTACACGGGAAAATTTGAAAAGTGTACAAATGTAGTAAAAATCTGAGAAATACGTCCGTTTTCGTCATTTGTTATCGAATCGACTTAAAGCCAGATCGTCACATTGGCCGCTCATCTCTCTGAAACACTTGTACTTATCGTCTGCAAAGCTATGTCGCGTGCTGCGGTATGCTGAGACACTAAAAGCACCATAGTAGTACACAGATGAAGCTTCTAAGTTGATGTAATAACCAGTAAGAAGTAGTACAATTCAAGTTTTAGGTATTGAATATTGACTTTTTAGCTGGCTTTGGTGCCTTGGACATGATCTAGGACCTTAAGATTCTGCATGAAAGGAGGACGAGGAGCCAAGTTGCACGGGAGAATGTGAAAAGTGTTCATATGTAGTAAAAACCTGAGAAATCGGTCCGTTTTCGTCACTTGTTATCGAATCGACTTAAAGCAGATCGTCTCATTGGCCGCTCTTCTCTCTGAAACGGTTGTACTTATCGTCTGCAAAGCTATGTCGCGTGCTGGGGTATGCGGAGACACTAAAATCACCATAGTAGAACACAGATGAAGCTTATAAGTTGATGTAATAGCCAGTAAGAAGTAGTACAATTCAAGTTTTAGATATCGATTATTGACTTTTCAGCTGGCTTTGGTACCTTGGACATGAGCTAGGACCTTAAGATTCTGCATGAAAGGAGGACTAGCAGCCGAGTTTCACGGGAGAATGTGAAAAATGTTCATATGTAGTAAAAACCTGAGACATCCGTCCGTTTACGTCATTTGTTATCGAATCTACTTACAGCCAGATCGTCACATTGGCCGCTCTTCTCTCTGAAACGGTTGTACTTATCGTCTGCAAAGCTATGTCGCGTGCTGCGGTATGCGGAGACAGTAAAAGCACCATAGTAGAACACAGATTAAGCTTCTAAGTTGATGTAATAGCCAGTAAGAAGTAGTACAATTCAAGTATTAGGTAATGATTATTGACTTTTTACCCTTCTTTGGTGCCTTGGACATGAGCTAGGAAATTAAAATTTTGCATGAAGGAGGACTAGCAGCCGAGTTGCACGGGAGAATGTGAAAAGTGTTCATATGTAGTAAAAACCTGAGAAATCAGTCCGTTTTCGTCATTTGTTTTCGAATCTACTTAAAGCCAGATCGTCACATTGGGGGCTCTTCTCTCTGACACGGTTGTACTTATCGTCTGCAAAGCTATGTCGCGTGCTGCAGTATGCTGAGACACTAAAAGCACTATAGTAGAACACAGATGAAGCTTCTAAGTTGATGTAATAGCCAGGAAGAAGTAGTACAATTCAAGTTTTAGGTATCGATTATTGACTTTTTAGCTGGCTTTGGTGCCTTGGACATGAGCTAGGACCTTATGATTCTACATGAAAGGAGGATTAGCAGCGGAGTTGCATGGGAGAATATGAAAAGTGTTCATATGTAGTAAAAACCTAGAAATCCGTCCGTTTTCGTCATTTGTTATCGAATCGACTTAAAGCCAGATCGTCACATTGTCCGCTCTTCTCTCTGAAACGGTTGTACTTATCGACTGCAAAGCTATGTCGCGTGCTGCGGTATGCGGAGACACTAAAAGCAGCATAGTAGTACACAGATGAAGCTTCTAAGTTGATGTAATAGCCAGTAAGATGTAGTACAATTCAAGTTTTAGATATCGATTATTGACTTTTCAGCTGGCTTTGGTACCTTGGACATGAGCTAGGACCTTAAGATTCAGCATGAAAGGAGGACTAGCAGCCGAGTTTCACGGGAGAATGTGAAAAATGTTCATATGTAGTAAAAACCTGAGACATCCGTCCGTTTTCGTCATTTGTTATCGAATCTACTTAAAGCCAGATCGTCACATTGGGGGCTCTTCTCTCTGAAACGGTTGTACTTATCGTCTGCAAAGCTATGTCGCGTGCTCCGGTATGCGGAGACACTAAAAGCACCATAGTAGAACACAGATAAAGCTTCTAAGTTGATGTAATAGCCAGTAAGAAGTAGTACAATTCAAGTTTTAGGTATCGATTATTGACTTTTTAGCTGGCTTTGGTGCCTTGGACATGAGCTAGGACCATACGATTCTGCATGAAAGGAGGACTAGCAGCCGGTTTGCACGGGAGAATGTGAAAAGTGTTCATATGTAGTAAAAACCTGAGAAATCCGTCCGTTTTCGTCATTTGTTATCGAATCGACGTAAAGCCAGGTCGTCACATTGGCCGCTCTTCTCTCTGAAACGGTTGTACTTATCGTCTGCAAAGCTATGTCGCGTGCTGCGGTATGCGGAGACACTAAAACACCATAGTAGTACACAGATGAAGCTTCTAAGTTGATGTAATAGCCAGTGAGAGGTAGTACAACTCAAGTTTTAGGTATCGATTATTGACTTTTTAGCTGGCTTTGGTGCCTTGGACATAAGCTAGGACCTTAAGATTCTGCATGTAAGGAGGACTAGCAGCCGAGTTGCACGGGAGAATGTGAAAAGTGTTCATATGTAGTAAAAACCTGAGAAATCCGTCCGTTTTCGTCATTTGTTACCGAATCGACTTAAAGCCAGATCGTCACATTGGCCGCTCTTCTCTCTGAAAAAGTTGTACTTATCGTCTGCAAAGCTATGTCGCGTGCTGCGGTATGCGGACACACTAAAAGCACCATAGTAGAACACAGATGAAGCTTCTAAGTTGATGTAATAGCCAGTAAGAAGTAGTACAATTAAAGTTTTAGGTATTGGTTATTGACTTTTTACACTTCTTTGGTGCCTTGAACATGAGCTAGGAAATTAAGATTTTGCATGAAAGGAGGACTAGCAGCCGAGTTGCACGGGAGAATGTCAAAAGTGTTCATACGTAGTAAAAACCTGAGAAATCCGTCCGTTTTCGTCATTTGTTATCGAATCTACTTAAAGCCAGATCGTCACATTGGGGGCTCTTCTCTCTGAAATGGTTGTACTTATCGTCTGCAAAGCTATGTCGCGTGCTCCGGTATGCGGAGACACTAAAAGCACCATAGTACAACACAGATGAAGCTTCTAAGTTGATGTAATAGCCAGTAAGAAGTAGTACAATTCAAGTTTTAGGTATCGATTATTGACTTTTTAGCTGGCTTTGGTGCCTTGGACATGAGCTAGGACCTTATGATTCTGCATGAAAGGAGGGCTAGCAGCCGATTTGCACGAGAGTATGTGAAAAGTGTTCATATGTAGTAAAAAACTGAGAAGTCGGTCCGTTTTCGTCATTTGTTATCGAATCGACTTAAAGCCAGATCGTCACATTCGCCGCTATTCTCTCTGAATCGGTTGTTCTTATCGCCTGCAAAGCTATGTCACGTGCCGCGGTATGCGGAGACACTAAAATCACCACAGTAGAACAGAGATGAAGCTTCTAAGTTGATGTAATATCTAGTAAGAAGTTTTAGGTATTGAATATTGATCTTTAGCAGGCTTTGGTGCTTTGGACATGAGCTAGGACCTTAAGATTCAGCATGAAAGGAGGACTAGCAGCCGAGTTGCTCGGGAGAATGTGTAAACTGTTCATATGTAGTAAAAACCTGAGAAATCCGTCCGTTTTCGTCATTTGTTATCGAATCGACTTAAAGCCAGATCGTCACATTCCCCGCTCTTCTCTCTGAAACGGTTGTACTAATCGTCTGCAAAACTATGTCGCGTGCTGCGGTATGCGGAGGAACTAAAAGCACCGTAGTAGAACACAGATGAAGCTTCTAAGTTGATGTAATAGCCAGTAAGAAGTAGTACAATTCAAGTTTTAGGTATTGATTATGGACTTTTTAGCTGGCTTTGGTGCCTTGGACATGAGCTAGGACCTTAAGATTCTACATGAAAGGAGGACTAGCAGCCGAGTTGCACGGGAGAATGTGAAAAGTGTTCATATGTAGTAAAAACCTGAGAAATAGGTCCGTTTTCGTCATTTGTTATCGAATCACCTTAAAGCCAAATCGCCACATTGGCCGCTCTTCTCTCTGAAACGGTTGTACTTATCGATTGCAAAGCTATGTCGCGTGCTGTGGTATGCGGAGACACTAAAAGCACCATAGTAGAACACAGATGAAGCTTCTAAGTTGATGTAATATCCAGTAAGAAGTAGTACAATTCAAATTTTAGGTATCGATTATTGACATTTTAGCTGGCTTTGGTGCCTTTGACATGAGCTAGGACCTTAAGATTCAGCATGAAAGGAGGACTAGCAGCCGAGTTGCACGCGAGAATGTGAAAAGTGTTCATATGTAGTAAAAACCTGAGAAATCCGTCCGTTTTCGTCATTTGTTACCGAATCGACTTAAAGCCAGATCGTCACATTGGCCGCTCTTCTCTCTGAAACGGTTGTACTTATCGTCTGCAAAGCTATGTCGCGTGCTGCGGTATGCTGAGACACTAAAAGCACCATAGTAGAACACAGATCAAGCTTCTAAGTTGATGTAATAGCCAGTAAGAAGTGGTACAATTCAAGTTTTAGGTATTGAATATTGATCTTTAACTGGCTTTGGTGCCTTGGACATGAGCTAGGACCTTAAGATTCAGCATGAAAGGAGGAATAGCATCCGAGTTGCACGGGAGAAAGTGTAATGTGTTCATATGTAGTAAAAACCTGAGAAATCCGTCAGTTTTCGTCATTTGTTATCGAATCGACTTAAAGCCAGATCGTCACATTGGCCGCTCTTCTCTCTGAAACGGTTGTACTTATCGTCTGCAAAACTATGTCGCCTGCTGCGGTATGCGGAGAAACTAAAAGCACCGTAGTAGAACACAGATGAAGCTTCTAAGTTGATGTAATAGCCAGTAAGAAGTAGTACAATTCAAGTTTTAGGTATTGATTATGGACTTTTTAGCTGCCTTTGGTGCCTTGGACATGAGCTAGGACCTTAAGATTCTACACGACAGGAGGACTAGCAGCCGAGTTGCACGGGAGAATATGAAAAGTGTTCATATGTACTAAAAAACCTGAGAAATCGGTCCGTTTTCGTCATTTGTTATCGAATCGACTTAAAGCCAGATCGTCACATTGGCCGCTCTTCTCTCTGAAACGGTTGTACTTATCGTCTGCAAAACTATTTCGCGTGCTGCGGTATGCTGAGACACTAAAAGCACCATAGTAGAACACAGATGAAGCTTCTAATTTGATGTAATAGCCAGGAAGAAGTAGTACAATTCAATTTTAGGTATCGATTATTGAATTTTTAGCTGGCTTTGGTGCCTTGGAAATGAGGTAGGACCTTAACATTCTGCATGAAAGGAGGACTAGCAGCCGATTTACACGGGAGAATGTGAAAAGTGTTCATATGTAGTAAAAACCTGAGAAATCCGTCCGTTTTTAGCTGGCTTTGGTGCCTTGGACATGAGCTAGGACCTTATGATTCTGCACGAAAGGAGGACTAGCAGCCGAGTTGCACGGGAGAATGAGAAAAGTGTTCATATGTAGTAAAAACCTGAGAAATCCGTCCACTTTCGTCATTTGTTATCGAATCGACTTAAAGCCAGATCGTCATATTGGCCGCTCTTCTCTCTGAAACGGTTGTACTTATCGTCTGCAAAGCTATGTCGCGTGCTGCGGTATGCGGAGACACTAAAAGCATCATAGTAGAACACAGATGAAGCTTCTAAGTTGATGTAATACCCAGTAAGACGTAGTACAATTCAAGTTTTAGGTATCGATTATTGACTTTATAGCTGGCTTTGGTGCCTTGGACATGACCTAGGACCTTAAAATTGTGCATGAAAGGAGGACTAGCAGCCGAGTTTCACGGGAGAATGTGAAAAGTGTTCATATGTAGTAAAAACCTGAGAAATCCGTCCGTTTTCGTCATTTGTTATCGAATCGACTTAAAGCCAGATCGTCACATTGGCCGCTCTCCTCTCTGAATCGGTTGTACTTATCGTCTGCAAAGCTATGTCACGTGCTGCGGGATCTGGAGACACTAAAATCACCACAGTAGAACACAGATGAAGCTTCTAAGTTGATGTAATAACCAGTAAGAAGTAGTCCAATTCAAGTTTTAGGTATCGGTTATTGACTTTTTAGCTGGCTTTGGTGCCTTGGACATGAGCTAGGACCTTAACATTCTGTATGAAAGGAGGACTAGCAGCCGAGTTGCACGGGAGAATGTGAAAAGTGTTCATATGTAGCAAAAACCTGAGAAATCCGTCCGTTTTCGTCATTTGTTATCGAATCGACTTAAAGCCAGATCGTCACATTTTCCGCTCTTCTCTCTGAAACGGTTGTACTTATCGTCTGCAAAGCTATGTCGCGTGCTGCGATTTGCGGAGACACTAAAAGCACCATAGTAGAACACAGATGAAGCTTCTAAGTTGATGGAATAGCCAGTAAGATGTAGTACAATTCAAGTTTTAGGTATCGATTATTGACTTTTTAGCTGGCTTTGGTGCCTTGGACATGAGCTAGGACCTTAAGATTCTGCATGAAAGGAGGACTAGCAGCCGAGTTGCACGGGAGAATGTGAAAAGTGTTCAAATGTAGTTAAAACTTGAGAAATCCGTCCGTTTTCGTCATCTGTTATCGAATCGACTTAAAGCCAGATCGTCACATTGGCCGCTCTTCTCTCTGAAACGCTTGTACTTATCGTATGCTAAGCTATGTCGCGTGCTGCGGTATGCGGAGACACTAAAAGCACAATAGTAGAACACAGATGAATCTGCTAAGTTGATGTAATACCCAGTAAGAAGTAGTACAATTCAAGTTTTAGGTATCGATTATTTACTTTTTAGCTGGCTTTGGTGTCTTGGACATGAGCTAGGACCTCAAGATTCTGCATGAAAGGAGGACTAGCAGCCGAGTTGCACGGGAGAATGTGAAAAGTGTTCATATGTAGTAAAAACCTGAGAAATCCGTCCGTTTTCGTCATTTGTTATCGAATCGACATAAAGCCAGAACGTCACATTGGCCACTCTTCTCTCTGAAACTTTTGTACTTATCGTCTGCAAAGCTATGTCGCGTGCTGCGGTATGCTGAGACACTAAAGGCACCATAGTAGAACACAGATCAAGCTTCTAAGTTGATGTAATAGCCAGTAAGAAGTAGAACAATTCAAGTTTTAGGTACTGAATATTGATCTTTAGCTGGCTTTGGTGCCTTGGACATGAGCTAGGACCTTACGATTCAGCATGAAAGGAGGACTAGCAGCCGAGTTGCACGGGTGAATGTGAAAAGTGTTCATATGTAGTAAAAACCTGAGAAATCCGTCCGTTTTCGTCATTTGTTATCGAATCGACTTAAAGCCAGATCGTCACATTGGCCGCTCTTCTCTCTGAAACGGTTGTACTTTTCGTCTGCAAAACTATGTCGCGTGCTGCGGCATGCGGAGAATCTAAAAGCACCGTAGTAGAACAAAGATGAAGCTTCTAAGCTGATGTAATAGCCAGTAAGAAGTAGTACAATTCAAGTTTTAGGTATTGATTATTGACTTTTTAGCTGGCTTTGGTGCGTTGGACATGG
This sequence comes from Schistocerca gregaria, assembly GCF_023897955.1. Taxonomy (NCBI): domain Eukaryota; kingdom Metazoa; phylum Arthropoda; class Insecta; order Orthoptera; family Acrididae; genus Schistocerca; species Schistocerca gregaria. The sequence goes on along the minus strand of NW_026061795.1, from coordinate 15,582,839 downwards.
GCTAGGACTTTAAGATTCTGCATGAAAGGAGGACTAGCAGCAGAGTTGCAAGGGAGAATGTGAAAAGTGTTCATATGTAGTAAAAACCTGAGAAATCGGTCCGTTTTCGTCATTTGTTATCGAATCGACTTAAAGCCAGATCGTCACATTGGCCGCTCTACTCTCTGAAACGGTTGTACGTATCGTCTGCGAAGCTATGTCGCGTGCTGCGGTATGCGGAGACACTACAATCACCATAGTAGAACACAGATGAAGCTTCTAAGTTGATGTAATAGCCAGTAAGAAGTAGTACAACTCAAGTTTTAGGTATCGATTATTGACTTTTTAGCTGGCTTTGGTGCCTTGGACATGAGCTAGGACCATAAGATTCTGCTTGAAAGGAGGAATAGCAGCCGAGTTGCAGGGGAGAATGTGAAAAGTGTTCATATGTAGTAAAAACCTGAGAAATCCGTCTGTTTTCGTCATTTGTTATCGAATCGACTTAGAGCCAGATCGTCACATTGGCCGCTCTGCTCTCGGAAACGGTTGTACTTATCGTCTGCAAAGCTATGTCGCGTGTTGCCATAGGCGGAAACAGGAAATCACCATAGTAGAACACACATGAAGCTTCTAAGTTGATGTAATAGCCAGTAAGAAGTAGTACAATTCAAGTTTTAGGTATCGATTATTGACTTTTTAGCTGGCTTTGGTGCTTTGGACATGAGCTAGGACTTTAAGATTCTGCAAAAAAGGAGGACTAGCAGCCGAGTTGCACGGGAGAATGTGAAAAGTGTTCATATGTAGTAAAAACCTGAGACATCCGTCCGTTTTCGTCATTTGTTATCGAATCGACTTAAAGCCAGATCGTCACATTGGCCGCTCTTCTCTCTGAAACGGTTGTACTTATCGTCTGCAAAGCTATGTCGCGTGCTGCGGTATACGGAGACACTAAAAGCACCATAGTAGAACACAGATGAAGCTTCTAAGTTGATGTAATAGCCAGTAAGAAGTAGTACAATTCAAGTTTTAGGTATCGATTATTGACTTTTAAGCTGGCTTTGGTGCCTTGGACATGAGCTAGGACCTTACGATTCTGCATGAAAGGAGGACTAGTAGCCGAGTTGCACGGGAGAATGTGAAAAGTGTTCATATGTAATAAAAACCTTAAAAATCCGTCCGTTTTCGTCATTTGTTATCGAATCGACTTAAAGCCAGATCGTCACATTGGCCGCTCTTCTCTCTGAAACGGTTGTACTTATCGTCTGCAAAGCTATGTCGCGTGCTGCGGTATGCAGAGACACTAAAAGCAGCATAGTAGAACACAGATGAAGCTTCTAAGTTGATGTAATAGCCAGTAAGAAGTAGTACAATTCATGTTTTAGGTATCGATTATTGACTTTTTACTGGCTTTGGTGCCTTGGACATGAGCTAGGACCTTAAGACTCTGCATGAAAGGAGGACTAGCAGCCGAGTTGCACGGGAGAATGTGAAAAGTGTTCATATGTAGTAAAAACCTGAGAAATCCGTCCGTTTCCGTCATTTGTTATCGAATCGACTTAAAGCCAGGTCGTCACATTGGCCGCTCTTCTCTCTGAAACGGTTGTACTTATCGTCTGCAAAGCTATGTCGCGTGCTGCGGTATGCGGAGACACTAAAATCACCATAGTAGAACACTGATGAAGCATCTAAGTTGATGTAATAGCCAGTAAGAAGTAATCCAATTCAAGTTTTAGCTATAGATTATTGACTTTTTAGCTGGCTTTGGTGACTTGGACATGGGCTAGGACCTTAAGATTCTGCATGAAAGGAGGACTAGCAGCCGAGTTGCACGGGTGAATGTGAAAAGTGTTCATATGTAGTAAAAACCTGAGAAATCCGTCCGTTTTCGTCATTTGTTATCGAATCGACTTAAAGCCAGATCGTCACATTGGCCGCTCCACTCTCTGAAACGGTTGTACGTATCGTCTGCAAAGCTATGTCGCGTGCTGCGGTATGCGGAGACACTACAATCACCATAGTAGAACACAGATGAAGCTTCTAAGTTGATGTAATAGCCAGTAAGAAGTAGTACAACTCAAGTTTTAGGTATCGATTATTGACTTTTTAGCTGGCTTTGGTGCCTTGGACATGAGCTAGGACCATAAGATTCTGCATGAAAGGTGGACTAGCAGCCGAGTTGCAGGGGAGAATGTGAAAAGTGTTCATATGTAGTAAAAACCTGAGAAATCCGTTTGTTTTCGTCATTTGTTATCGAATCGACTTAAAGCCAGATCGTCACATTGGCCGCTCTGCTCTCGGAAACGGTTGTACTTATCGTCTGCAAAGCTATGTCGCGTGTTGCCATAGGCGGAAACAGGAAAAGCACCATAGTAGAACACACATGAAGCTTCTAAGTTGATGTAATAGCCACTAAGAAGTAGTACAATTCAAGTTTTAGGTATCGATTATTGACTTTTTAGCTGGCTTTGGTGCTTTGGACATGAGCTAGGACTTTAAGATTCTGCATAAAAGGAGGACTAGCAGCCCAGTTGCACGGGAGAACGTGAAAAGTGTTCATATGTAGTAAAAACCTGAGACATACGTCCGTTTTCGTCAGTTGTTATGGAATCGACTTAAAGCCAGATCGTCACATTGGCTGCTCTTCTCTCTGAAACGGTTGTACTTATCGTCTGCAAAGCTATGTCGCGTGCTGCGGTATGCGGAGACACTAAAAGCACCATAGTAGAACACAGATGAAGCTTCTAAGTTGATGTAATAGCCAGTAAGAAGTAGTACAATTCAAGTTTTAGGTATCGATTATTGACTTTTTAGCTGGCTTTGGTGCCTTGGACATGAGCTAGGACCTTACGATTCTGCATGAAAGGAGGACTAGCAGCCGAGTTGCACGGGAGAATGTGAAAAGTGTTCATATGTAAAAAAAACCTTAAAAATCCGTCCGTTTTCGTCATTTGTTATCGAATCGACTTAAAGCCAGATCGTCACATTGGCCGCTCTTCTCTCTGAAACGGTTGTACTTATCGTCTGCAAAGCTATGTCGCGTGCTGCGGTATGCAGAGACACTAAAAGCACCATAGTAGAACACAGATGAAGCTTCTAAGTTGATGTAATAGCCAGTAAGAAGTAGTACAATTCATGTTTTAGGTATCGATTATTGACTTTTTAGCTGGCTTTGGTGCCTTGGACATGAGCTAGGACCTTAAGACTCTGCATGAAAGGAGGACTAGCAGCCGAGTTGCACGGGAGAAAGTGAAAAGTGTTCATATGTAGTAAAAACCTGAGAAATCCGTCCGTTTCCGTCATTTGTTATCGAATCGACTTAAAGCCAGGTCGTCACATTGGCCGCTCTTCTCTCTGAAACGGTTGTACTTATCGTCTGCAAAGCTATGTCGCGTGCTGCGGTATGCGGAGACACTAAAATCACCATAGTAGAACACTGATGAAGCATCTAAGTTGATGTAATAGCCAGTAAGAAGTAATCCAATTCAAGTTTTAGCTATAGATTATTGACTTTTTAGCTGGCTTTGGTGACTTGGACATGGGCTAGGACCTTAAGATTCTGCATGAAAGGAGGACTAGCAGCCGAGTTGCACGGGTGAATGTGAAAAGTGTTCATATGTAGTAAAAACCTGAGAAATCCGTCCGTTTTCGTCATTTGTTATCGAATCGACTTAAAGCCAGATCGTCACATTGGCCGCTCTACTCTCTGAAACGGTTGTACGTATCGTCTGCAAAGCTATGTCGCTTGCTGCGGTATGCGGAGACACTACAATCACCATAGTAGAACACAGATGAAGCTTCTAAGTTGATGTAATAGCCAGTAAGAAGTAGTACAACTCAAGTTTTAGGTATCGATTATTGACTTTTTAGCTGGCTTTGGTGCCTTGGACATGAGCTAGGACCATAAGATTCTGCATGAAAGGTGGACTAGCAGCCGAGTTGCAGGGGAGAATGTAAAAGTGTTCATATGTAGTAAAAACCTGAGAAATCCGTTTGTTTTCGTCATTTGTTATCGAATCGACTTAGAGCCAGATCGTCACATTGGCCGCTCTGCTCTCGGAAACGGTTGTACTTATCGTCTGCAAAGCTATGTCGCGTGTTGCCATAGGCGGAAACAGGAAAAGCACCATAGTAGAACACACATGAAGCTTCTAAGTTGATGTAATAGCCACTAAGAAGTAGTACAATTCAAGTTTTAGGTATCGATTATTGACTTTTTAGCTGGCTTTGGTGCTTTGGACATGAGCTAGGACTTTAAGATTCTGCATAAAAGGAGGACTAGCAGCCCAGTTGCACGGGAGAACGTGAAAAGTGTTCATATGTAGTAAAAACCTGAGACATACGTCCGTTTTCGTCATTTGTTATCGAATCGACTTAAAGCCAGATCGTCACATTGGCTGCTCTTCTCTCTGAAACGGTTGTACTTATCGTCTGCAAAGCTATGTCGCGTGCTGCGGTATGCAGAGACACTAAAAGCACCATAGTAGAACACAGATGAAGCTTCTAAGTTGATGTAATAGCCAGTAAGAAGTAGTACAATTCATGTTTTAGGTATCGATTATTGACTTTTTAGCTGGCTTTGGTGCTTTGGACATGAGCTAGGACTTTAAGATTCTGCAAAAAAGGAGGACTAGCAGCCCAGTTGCACGGGAGAATGTGAAAAGTGTTCATATGTAGTAAAAACCTGAGACATCCGTCCGTTTTCGTCATTTGTTATCGAATCGACTTAAAGCCAGATCGTCACATTGGCCGCTCTTCTCTCTGAAACGGTTGTACTTATCGTCTGCAAAGCTATGTCGCGTGCTGCGGTATACGGAGACACTAAAAGCACCATAGTAGAACACAGATGAAGCTTCTAAGTTGATGTAATAGCCAGTAAGAAGTAGTACAATTCAAGTTTTAGGTATCGATTATTGACTTTTTAGCTGGCTTTGGTGCCTTGGACATGAGCTAGGACCTTACGATTCTGCATGAAAGGAGGACTAGCAGCCGAGTTGCACGGGAGAATGTGAAAAGTGTTCATATGTAATAAAAACCTTAAAAATCCGTCCGTTTTCGTCATTTGTTATCGAATCGACTTAAAGCCAGATCGTCACATTGGCCGCTCTTCTCTCTGAAACGGTTGTACTTATCGTCTGCAAAGCTATGTCGCGTGCTGCGGTATGCAGAGACACTAAAAGCACCATAGTAGAACACAGATGAAGCTTCTAAGTTGATGTAATAGCCAGTAAGAAGTAGTACAATTCATGTTTTAGGTATCGATTATTGACTTTTTAGCTGGCTTTGGTGCCTTGGACATGAGCTAGGACCTTAAGACTCTGCATGAAAGGAGGACTAGCAGCCGAGTTGCACGGGAGAATGTGAAAAGTGTTCATATGTAGTAAAAACCTGAGAAATCCGTCCGTTTCCGTCACTTGTTATCGAATCGACTTAAAGCCAGGTCGTCACATTGGCCGCTCTTCTCTCTGAAACGGTTGTACTTATCGTCTGCAAAGCTATGTCGCGTGCTGCGGTATGCGGAGACACGAAAATCACCATAGTAGAACACTGATGAAGCATCTAAGTTGATGTAATAGCCAGTAAGAAGTAATCCAATTCAAGTTTTAGCTATAGATTATTGACTTTTTAGCTGGCTTTGGTGACTTGGACATGGGCTAGGACCTTAAGATTCTGCATGAAAGGAGGACTAGCAGCCGAGTTGCACGGGTGAATGTGAAAAGTGTTCATATGTAGTAAAAACCTGAGAAATCCGTCCGTTTTCGTCATTTGTTATCGAATCGACTTAAAGCCAGATCGTCACATTGGCCGCTCTACTCTCTGAAACGGTTGTACGTATCGTCTGCAAAGCTATGTCGCGTGCTGCGGTATGCGGAGACACTACAATCACCATAGTAGAACACAGATGAAGCTTCTAAGTTGATGTAATAGCCAGTAAGAAGTAGTACAACTCAAGTTTTAGGTATCGATTATTGACTTTTTAGCTGGCTTTGGTGCCTTGGACATGAGCTAGGACCTTACGATTCTGCATGAAAGGAGGACTAGCAGCCGAGTTGCACGGGAGAATGTGAAAAGTGTTCATATGTAATAAAAACCTTAAAAATCCGTCCGTTTTCGTCATTTGTTATCGAATCGACTTAAAGCCAGATCGTCACATTGGCCGCTCTTCTCTCTGAAACGGTTGTACTTATCGTCTGCAAAGCTATGTCGCGTGCTGCGGTATGCAGAGACACTAAAAGCACCATAGTAGAACACAGATGAAGCTTCTAAGTTGATGTAATAGCCAGTAAGAAGTAGTACAATTCATGTTTTAGGTATCGATTATTGACATTTTAGCTGGCTTTGGTGCCTTGGACATGAGCTAGGACCTTAAGACTCTGCATGAAAGGAGGACTAGCAGCCGAGTTGCACGGGAGAATGTGAAAAGTGTTCATATGTAGTAAAAACCTGAGAAATCCGTCCGTTTTCGTCATTTGTTATCGAATAGACTTAAAGCCAGATCGTCACATTGGCCGCTCTCCTCTCTGAATCGGTTGTACTTATCGTCTGCAAAGCTATGTCACGTGCTGCGGGATCTGGAGACACTAAAATCACCACAGTAGAACACAGATGAAGCTTCTAAGTTGATGTAATAACCAGTAAGAAGTAGTCCAATTCAAGTTTTAGGTATCGGTTATTGACTTTTTAGCTGGCTTTGGTGCCTTGGACATGAGCTAGGACCTTAAGATTCTGTACGAAAGGAGGACTAGCAGCCGAGTTGCACGGGAGAATGTGAAAAGTGTTCATATGTAGTAAAAACCTGAGAAATCCGTCCGTTTTCGTCATTTGTTATCGAATCGACTTAAAGCCAGATCGTCACATTGGCCGCTCTTCTCTCTGAAACGCTTGTACTTACCGTCTGCTAAGCTATGTCGCGTGCTGGGGTATGCGGAGACACTAAAAGCACAATAGTAGAACACAGATGAATCTGCTAAGTTGATGTAATAGCCAGTAAGAAGCAGTACAATTCAAGTTTTAGGTGTCGATTATTGACTTTTTAGCTGGCTTTGGTGCCTTGGACATGAGCTAGGACATTAAGATTCTGCATGAAAGGAGGACTAGCAGCCGAGTTGCACGGGAGAATGAGAAAAGTGTTCATATGTAGTAAAAACCTGAGAAATCCGTTCGCTTTCGTCATTTGTTATCGAACCTACTTAAAGCCAGATCGTCACATTGGCCGCTCTTCTCTCTGAAACGGTTGTACTTATCGTCTAAAAAGCTATGTCGCGTGCTGCGATATGCGGAGACACAAAAAGCACCATAGTAGAACAGAGATGAATCTTCTAAGTTGATGTAATAGCCAGTAAGAAGTAGTACAATTAAAGTTTTAGGTATCGGTTATTGACTTTTTACCCTTCTTTGGGCCTTGGACACGAGATAGAAACTTAAGATTTTGCATGATGGAGGACTAGCAGCCGAGTTGCACGGGAGAATGTGAAAAGTGTTCATATGTAGTAAAAACCTGAGAAATCCGTCCGTTTTCGTCATTTGTTGTCGAATCGACATAAAGCCAGAACGTCACATTGGCCACTCTTCTCTCTGAAACATTTGTACTTATCGTCTGCAAAGCTATGTCGCGTGCTGCGGTATGCTGAGACACTAAAAGCACCATAGTAGAACACAGATCAAGCTTCTAAGTTGATGTAATAGCCAGTAAGAAGTAGAACAATTCAAGTTTTAGGCATTGAATATTGATCTTTAGCTGGCTTTGGTGCCTTGGACATGAGCTAGGACCTTAAGATTCAGCATGAAAGGAGGACTAGCAGCCGAGTTGCACGGGTGAATGTGAAAAGTGTTCATATGTAGTAAAAACCTGAGAAATCCGTCCGTTTTCGTCATTTGTTATCCAATCGACTTAAAGCCAGATCGTCACATTGGCCGCTCTTCTCTCTGAAACGGTTGTACTTTTCGTCTGCAAAACTATGTCGCGTGCTGCGGCATGCGGAGAATCTAAAAGCACCGTAGTAGAACAAAGACGAAGCTTCTAAGCTGATGTAATAGCCAGTAAGAAGTAGTACAATTCAAGTTTTAGGTATTGATTATTGACTTTTTAGCTGGCTTTGGTGCCTTGGACATGGGCTAGGACCTTAAGATTCTGCATGAAAGGAGGACTAGCAGCCGATTTGCACGGGAGAATGCGAAAAGTGTTTATATGTAGTAAAAACCTGAGAAATCGGTCCGTTATCGTCATTTGTTATCGAATCGACTTAAAGCCAGATCGTCACATTGGCCGCTCTACTCTCTGAAACGGTTGTACGTATCGTCTGCAAAGCTATGTCGCGTGCTGCGGTATGCGGAGACACTACAATCACCATAGTAGAACACAGATGAAGCTTCTAAGTTGATGTAATAGCCAGTAAGAAGTAGTACAACTCAAGTTTTAGGTATCGATTATTGACTTTTTAGCTGGCTTTGGTGCCTTGGACATGAGCTAGGACCATAAGATTCTGCATGAAAGGAGGACTAGCAGCCGAGTTGCAGGGGAGAATGTGAAAAGTGTTCATATGTAGTATAAACCTGAGAAATCCGTCTGTTTTCGTCATTTGTTATCGAATCGACTTAAAGCCAGATCGTTACATTGGCCGCTCTGCTCTCGGAAACGGTTGTACTTATCGTCTGCAAAGCTATGTCGCGTGTTGCCATAGTCGGAAACAGGAAAAGCACCATAGTAGAACACACATGAAGCTTCTAAGTTGATGTAATAGCCAGTAAGAAGTAGTACAATTCAAGTTTTAGGTATCGATTATTGACTTTTTAGCTGGCTTTGGTGCTTTGGACATTAGCTAGGACTTTAAGATTCTGCATGAAAGGAGGACTAGCAGCCCAGTTGCACGGGAGAATGTGAAAAGTGTTCATATGTAGTAAATACCTGAGACATCCGTCCGTTTTCGTCATTTGTTATCGAATCGACTTAAAGCCAGATCGTCACATTGGCCGCTCTTCTCTCTGAATCCGTTGTACTTATCGTCTGCAAAGCTATGTCGCGTGCTGCGGTATGCGGAGACACTAAAAGCACCATAGTAAACACAGATGAAGCTTCTAAGTTGATGTAATAGCCAGTAAGAAGTAGTACAATTCAAGTTTTAGGTATCGATTATTGACTTTTTAGCTGGCTTTGGTGCCTTGGACATGAGCTAGGACCTTACGATTCTGCATGAAAGGAGGACTAGCAGCCGAGTTGCACGGGAGAATGTGAAAAGTGTTCATATGTAATAAAAACCTTAAAAATCCGTCCGTTTTCGTCATTTGTTATCGAATCGACTTAAAGCCAGATCGTCACATTGGCCGCTCTTCTCTGTGTAACGGTTGTACTTATCGTCTGCAAAGCTATGTCGCGTGCTGCGGTATGCAGAGACACTAAAAGCACCATAGTAGAACACAGATGAAGCTTCTAAGTTGATGTAATAGCCAGTAAGAAGTAGTACAATTCATGTTTTAGGTATCGATTATTGACTTTTTAGCTGGCTTTGGTGCCTTGGACATGAGCTAGGACCTTAAGACTCTGCATGAAAGGAGGACTAGCAGCCGAGTTGCACGGGAGAATGTGAAAAGTGTTCATATGTAGTAAAAACCTGAGAAATCCGTCCGTTTCCGTCATTTGTTATCGAATCGACTTAAAGCCAGGTCGTCACATTGGCCGCTCTTCTCTCTGAAACGGTTGTACTTATCGTCTGCAAAGCTATGTCGCGTGCTGCGGTATGCGGAGACACTAAAATCACCATAGTAGAACACAGATGAAGCATCTAAGTTGATGTAATAGCCAGTAAGAAGTAATCCAATTCAAGTTTTAGCTATCGATTATTGACTTTATAGCTGGCTTTGGTGACTTGGACATGGGCTAGGACCTTAAGATTCTGCATGAAAGGAGGACTAGCAGCCGAGTTGCATGGGAGAATGTTAAAAGTGTTCATATGCAGTAAAAACCTGAGACATCCGTCTGTTTTCGTCATTTGTTATCGAATCGAATTAAAGCCAGATCGTCACATTGGCCGCTCTTCTCACTGAAACGGTTGTACTTATCGTCTGCAAAGCTATGTCGCGTGCTGCGGTATGCGGACACACTAAAAGCACAATAGTAGAACACAGATGGAGCTTCTAAGTTGATGTAATAGCCAGTAAGAAGTAGTACAATTCAAGTTTTAGGAATCGATTATTGACTTTTTAGCTGGCTTTGGTGCCTTGGACATGAGCTAGGATCTTACGATTCTGCATGAAAGGAGGACTAGCAGCCGAGTTGCACGGGAGAATGTGAAAAGTGTTCATATGTAATAAAAACCTTAAAAATCCGTCCGTTTTCGTCATTTGTTATCGAATCGACTTAAAGCCAGATCGTCACATTGGCCGCTCTTCTCTCTGAAACGGTTGTACTTATCGTCTGCAAAGCTATGTCGCGTGCTGCGGTATGCAGAGACACTAAAAGCACCATAGTAGAACACAGATGAAGCTTCTAAGTTGATGTAATAGCCAGTAAGAAGTAGTACAATTCATGTTTTAGGTATCGATTATTGACTTTTGAGCTGGCTTTGGTGCCTTGGACATGAGCTAGGACCTTAAGACTCTGCATGAAAGGAGGACTAGCAGCCGAGTTGCACGGGAGAATGTGAAAAGTGTTCATATGTAGTAAAAACCTGAGAAATCCGTCCGTTTCCGTCATTTGTTATCGAATCGACTTAAAGCCAGGTCGTCACATTGGCCGCTCTTCTCTCTGAAACGGTTGTACTTATCGTCTGCAAAGCTATGTCGCGTGCTGCGGTATGCGGAGACACTAAAATCACCATAGTAGAACACAGATGAAGCATCTAAGTTGATGTAATAGCCAGTAAGAAGTAATCCAATTCAAGTTTTAGCTATCGATTATTGACTTTTTAGCTGGCTTTGGTGACTTGGACATGGGCTAGGACCTTAAGATTCTGCATGAAAGGAGGACTAGCAGCCGAGTTGCATGGGAGAATGTTAAAAGTGTTCATATGCAGTAAAATCCTGAGACATCCGTCCGTTTTCGTCATTTGTTATCGAATCGAATTAAAGCCAGATCGTCACATTGGCCGCTCTTCTCACTGAAACGGTTGTACTTATCGTCTGCAAAGCTATGTCGCGTGTTGCCGTAGGCGGAAACAGGAAAAGCACCATAGTAGAACACAGATGAAGCTTCTAAGTTGATGTAATAGCCAGTAGGAAGTAGTACAATTCAAGTTTTAGGTATCGATTATTGACTTTTTAGCTGGATTTGGTGCCTTGGACATGAGCTAGGACTTTAAGATTCTGCATAAAAGGAGGACTAGCCGCCCAGTTGCACGGGAGAATGTGAAAAGTGTTCATATGTAGTAAAAACCTAGATATCCGTCCGTTTTCGTCATTTGTTATCGAATCGACTTAAAGCCAGATCGTCACATTGGCCGCTCTTCTCTCTGAAACGGTTGTACTTATCGTCTGCAAAGCTATGTCGCGTGCTGCGGTATGCAGAGACACTAAAAGCACCATAGTAGAACACAGATGAAGCTTCTAAGTTGATGTAATAGCCAGTAAGAAGTAGTACAATTCATGTTTTAGGTATCGATTATTGACTTTTGAGCTGGCTTTGGTGCCTTGGACATGAGCTAGGACCTTAAGACTCTGCATGAAAGGAGGACTAGCAGCCGAGTTGCACGGGAGAATGTGAAAAGTGTTCATATGTAGTAAAAACCTGAGAAATCCGTCCGTTTCCGTCATTTGTTATCGAATCGACTTAAAGCCAGGTCGTCACATTGGCCGCTCTTCTCTCTGAAACGGTTGTACTTATCGTCTGCAAAGCTATGTCGCGTGCTGCGGTATGCAGAGACACTAAAAGCACCATAGTAGAACACAGATGAAGCTTCTAAGTTGATGTAATAGCCAGTAAGAAGTAGTACAATTCATGTTTTAGGTATCGATTATTGACTTTTGAGCTGGCTTTGGTGCCTTGGACATGAGCTAGGACCTTAAGACTCTGCATGAAAGGAGGACTAGCAGCCGAGTTGCACGGGAGAATGTGAAAAGTGTTCATATGTAGTAAAAACCTGAGAAATCCGTCCGTTTCCGTCATTTGTTATCGAATCGACTTAAAGCCAGGTCGTCACATTGGCCGCTCTTCTCTCTGAAACGGTTGTACTTATCGTCTGCAAAGCTATGTCGCGTGCTGCGGTATGCGGAGACACTAAAATCACCATAGTAGAACACAGATGAAGCATCTAAGTTGATGTAATAGCCAGTAAGAAGTAATCCAATTCAAGTTTTAGCTATCGATTATTGACTTTTTAGCTGGCTTTGGTGACTTGGACATGGGCTAGGACCTTAAGATTCTGCATGAAAGGAGGACTAGCAGCCGAGTTGCATGGGAGAATGTTAAAAGTGTTCATATGCAGTAAAATCCTGAGACATCCGTCCGTTTTCGTCATTTGTTATCGAATCGAATTAAAGCCAGATCGTCACATTGGCCGCTCTTCTCACTGAAACGGTTGTACTTATCGTCTGCAAAGCTATGTCGCGTGTTGCCGTAGGCGGAAACAGGAAAAGCACCATAGTAGAACACAGATGAAGCTTCTAAGTTGATGTAATAGCCAGTAGGAAGTAGTACAATTCAAGTTTTAGGTATCGATTATTGACTTTTTAGCTGGATTTGGTGCCTTGGACATGAGCTAGGACTTTAAGATTCTGCATAAAAGGAGGACTAGCCGCCCAGTTGCACGGGAGAATGTGAAAAGTGTTCATATGTAGTAAAAACCTAGAAATCCGTCCGTTTTCGTCATTTGTTATCGAATCGACTTAAAGCCAGATCGTCACATTGGCCGCTCTTCTCTCTGAAACGGTTGTACTTATCGTCTGCAAAGCTATGTCGCGTGCTGCGGTATGCAGAGACACTAAAAGCACCATAGTAGAACACAGATGAAGCTTCTAAGTTGATGTAATAGCCAGTAAGAAGTAGTACAATTCATGTTTTAGGTATCGATTATTGACTTTTGAGCTGGCTTTGGTGCCTTGGACATGAGCTAGGACCTTAAGACTCTGCATGAAAGGAGGACTAGCAGCCGAGTTGCACGGGAGAATGTGAAAAGTGTTCATATGTAGTAAAAACCTGAGAAATCCGTCCGTTTCCGTCATTTGTTATCGAATCGACTTAAAGCCAGGTCGTCACATTGGCCGCTCTTCTCTCTGAAACGGTTGTACTTATCGTCTGCAAAGCTATGTCGCGTGCTGCGGTATGCGGAGACACTAAAATCACCATAGTAGAACACAGATGAAGCATCTAAGTTGATGTAATAGCCAGTAAGAAGTAATCCAATTCAAGTTTTAGCTATCGATTATTGACTTTTTAGCTGGCTTTGGTGACTTGGACATGGGCTAGGACCTTAAGATTCTGCATGAAAGGAGGACTAGCAGCCGAGTTGCATGGGAGAATGTTAAAAGTGTTCATATGCAGTAAAATCCTGAGACATCCGTCCGTTTTCGTCATTTGTTATCGAATCGAATTAAAGCCAGATCGTCACATTGGCCGCTCTTCTCACTGAAACGGTTGTACTTATCGTCTGCAAAGCTATGTCGCGTGCTGCGGTATGCTGAGACACTAAAAGCACCATAACAGAACACAGATGAAGCTTCCAAGTTGATGTAATAGCCAGTAAGAAGTAGTACAATTCAAGTTTTAGGTATTGAATATGGAACTTTTAGCTGGCTTTGGTGCCTTGGACGTGAGCTAGGACCTTAAGATTCTGCATGAAAGGAGGACTAGCAGCCGAGTTGCACGGGAGAATGTGAAAAGTGTTCATATGTAGTTAAAACCTGAGAAATCCGTCCGTTTTCGTCATTTGTTATCGAATCGACTTAAAGCCAGATCGTCACATTGGCCGCTCTTCTCTCTGAAACGCTTGTACCTATCGTCTGCAAAGCTATGTCGCGTGCTGCGGTATGCGGAGACACTAAAATCACCATAGTAGAATACAGATGAAGCATCTAAGTTGATGTAATAGCCAGTAATAAGTAATCCAATTCAAGTTTTAGGTATCGATTATTGACTTTTTAGCTGGCTTTGGTGCCTTGGACATGAGCTAGGACCTTAAGACTCTGCATGAAAGGAGGACTAGCAGCCGAGTTGCACGGGAGAATGTGAAAAGTGTTCATATGCAGTAAAAACGAGAGACATCCGTCCGTTTTCGTCATTTGTTATCGAATCGACTTAAAGCCAGATCGTCACATTGGCCGCTCTTCTCTCTGAAACGGTTGTACTTATCGTCTGTAAAGCTATGTCGCGTGCTGCGGTATGCGGACACACTAAAAGCACCATAGTAGAACACAGATGAAGCTTCTAAGTTGATGTAATAGCCAGTAAAAAGTAGTACAATTAAAGTCTTAGGTATCGGTTATTGACTTTTTACCCTTCTTTGGTGCCTTGGACACGAGCTAGGAACTTAAGATTTTGCATGAGGGAGGACTAGCAGCCGTGTTGCACGGGAGAATGTGAAAAGTGTTCATATGTAGAAAAAACCTGAGAAATCCGTCCGTTTTCGTCATTTGTCATCGAATTGACTTAAAGCCAGATCGTCACATTTGCTGCTCTTCTCTCTGAAACGGTTGTACTTATCGTCTGCAAAGCTATGTCGCGTGTTGCCGTAGGCGGAAACAGGAAAAGCACCATAGTAGAACACAGATGAAGCTTCTAAGTTGATGTAATAGCCAGTAAGAAGTAGTACAATTCAAGTTTTACGTATCGATTATTGACTTTTTAGCTGGATTTGGTGCCTTGGACATGAGCTAGGACTTTAAGATTCTGCATAAAAGGAGGACTAGCAGCCCAGTTGCACGGGAGAATGTGAAAAGTGTTCATATGTAGTAAAAACCTAGAAATCCGTCCGTTTTCGTCATTTGTTATCGAATCGACTTAAAGCCAGATCGTCACATTGGCCGCTCTTCTCTCTGAAACACTTGTACTTATCGTCTGCAAAGCTATGTCGCGTGCTGCGGTATGCTGAGTTACTAAAAGCACCATAGTAGAACACAGATGAAGCTTCTAAGTTGATGTAATAGCCAGTAAGAAGTAGTACAATTCAAGTTTTAGGTATCGATTATTGACTTTTTAGCTGGCTTTGGTGCCTTGGACAAGAGCTAGGACCTTAAGATTCTGCATGTAAGGAGGACTAGCAGCCGAGTTGCACGGGAGAATGTGAAAAGTGTTCATATGTAGTAAAAACCTGAGAAATCCGTCCGTTTTCGTCATTTGTTATCGAATCGACTTAAAGCCAGATCGTCACATTGGCCGCTCTTCTCTCTGAAAAAGTTGTACTTATCGTCTGCAAAGCTATGTCGCGTGCTGCGGTATGCGTACACACTAAAAGCACCATAGTACAACACAGATGAAGCTTCTAAGTTGATGTAATAGCCAGTAAGAAGTAGTACAATTAAAGTTATAGGTATTGGTTATTGACTTTTTACACTTCTTTGGTGCCTTGAACATGAGCTAGGAAATTAAGATTTTGCATGAAAGGAGGACTAGCAGCCGAGTTGCACGGGAGAATGTGAAAAGTGTTCATATGTAGTAAAAACCTGAGAAATCCGTCCGTTTTCGTCATTTGTTATCGAATCTACTTAAAGCCAGATCGTCACATTGGGGGCTCTTCTCTCTGAAACGGTTGTACTTATCGTCCGCAAAGCTATGTCGCGTGCTGCGGTATGCGGAGACACTAAAAGCACCATAGTAGAACACAGATGAAGCTTCTAAGTTGATGTAATAGCCAGTAAGAAGTAGTACAATTCAAGTTTTAGGTATTGATTATTGACTTTTTAGCTGGCTTTGGTGCCTTGGACATGAGCTAGGACTTAATGATTCTGCATGAAAGAAGGGCTAGCAGCCGATTTGCACGAGAGAATGTGAAAAGTGTTCAAATGTAGTAAAAAACTGAGAAGTCGGTCCGTTTTCGTCATTTGTTATCGAATCGACTTCAAGCCAGATCGTCACATTGGCCGCTCTTCTCTCTGAAACACTTGTACTTATCGTCTGCAAAGCTATGTCGCGTGCTGCGGTATGCTGAGACACTAAAAGAACCAAAGTAGAACACAGATGAAGCTTCTAAGTTGATGTAATACCCAGTAAGACGTAGTACAATTCAAGTTTTGGGTATCGATTATTGACTTTTTAGCTGGGTTTGGTGCCTTGGACATGAGCTAGGACCTTAACATTGTGCATGATAGGGGGACTAGCAGCCGAGTTGCACGGGAGAATGTGTAAAGTGTTCATATGTAGTAAAAACCTGAGATATCCGTCCGTTTTCGTCATTTGTTATCGAATCGACTTAAAGCCAGATCGTCACATTGGCCGCTATTCTCTCTGAATCGGTTGTTCTTATCGCCTGCAAAGCTATGTCTCGTGCTGCGGTATGCGGAGACACAAAATCAAAACAGTAGAACAAAGATGAAGCTTCTAAGTTGATGTAATATCTAGTAAGAAGTAGTACAATTCAAGTTTTAGGTATTGAATATTGATCTTTAGCAGGCTTTGGTGCTTTGGACATGAGCTAGGACCTTAAGATTCAGCATGAAAGGAGGACTAGCAGCCGAGTTGCACGGGAGAATGTGTAAACTGTTCATATGTAGTAAAAACTTGAGAAATCCGTCCGTTTTCGTCATTTGTTATCGAATCGACTTAAAGCCAGATCGTCACATTCCCCGCTCTTCTCTCTGAAACGGTTGTAATAATCGTCTGCAAAACTATGTCGCGTGCTGCGGTATGCGGAGGAACTAAAAGCACCGTAGTAGAACACAGATGAAGCTTCTAAGATGATGTAATAGCCAGTAAGAAGTAGTACAATTCAAGTTTTAGGTATTGATTATGGAATTTTTAGCTGGCTTTGGTGCCTTGGACATGCGCTAGGACCTTATGATTCTGCATGAAAGGAGGACTAGCAGCCGAGTTGCACGGGAGAATGTGAAAAGTGTTCATATGTAGTTAAAACCTGAGAAATAGGTCCGTTTTCGTCATTTGTTATCGAATCGACTTAAAGCCAGATCGTCACATTGGCCGCTCTTCTCTCTGAAAAAGTTGTACTTATCGTCTGCAAAGCTATGTCGCGTGCTGCGGTATGCGGACACACTAAAAGCACCATAGTAGAACACAGATGAAGCTTCTAAGTTGATGTAATAGCCAGTAAGAAGTAGTACAATTAAAGTTATAGGTATTGGTTATTGACTTTTTACACTTCTTTGGTGCCTTGAACATGAGCTAGGAAATGAAGATTTTGCATGAAAGGAGGACTAGCAGCCGAGTTGCACGGGAGAATGTGAAAAGTGTTCATATGTAGTAAAAACCTGAGAAATCCGTCCGTTTTCGTCATTTGTTATCGAATCTACTTAAAGCCAGATCGTCACATTGGGGGCTCTTCTCTCTGAAACGGTTGTACTTATCGTCTGCAAAGCTATGTCGCGTGCTGCGGTATGCGGAGACACTAAAAGCACCATAGTAGAACACAGATGAAGCTTCTAAGTTGATGTAATAGCCAGTAAGAAGTAGTACAATTCAAGTTTTAGGTATTGATTATTGACTTTTTAGCTTTCTTTGTTGCCTTGGACATGAGCTAGGACTTAATGATTCTGCATGAAAGAAGGGCTAGCAGCCGATTTGCACGAGAGAATGTGAAAAGTGTTCATATGTAGTAAAAAACTGAGAAGTCGGTCCGTTTTCGTCATTTGTTATCGAATCGACTTCAAGCCAGATCGTCACATTGGCCGCTCTTCTCTCTGAAACACTTGTACTTATCGTCTGCAAAGCTATGTCGCGTGCTGCGGTATGCTGAGACACTAAAAGCACCATAGTAGAACACAGATGAAGCTTCTAAGTTGATGTAATACCCAGTAAGACGTAGTACAATTCAAGTTTTGGGTATCGATTATTGACTTTTTAGCTGGCTTTGGTGCCTTGGACATGAGCTAGGACCTTAACATTGTGCATGATAGGGGGACTAGCAGCCGAGTTGCACGGGAGTATGTGTAAAGTGTTCATATGTAGTAAAAACCTGAGAAATCCGTCCGTTTTCGTCATTTGTTATCGAATCGACTTAAAGCCAGATCGTCACATTGGCCGCTATTCTCGCTGAATCGGTTGTTCTTATCGCCTGCAAAGCTATGTCACTTGCTGCGGTATGCGGAGACACTAAAATCACCACAGTAGAACAAAGATGAAGCTTCTAAGTTGATGTAATATCTAGTAAGAAGTAGTACAATTCAAGTTTTAGGTATTGAATATTGATCTTTAGCAGGCTTTGGTGCTTTGGACATGAGCTAGGACCTTAAGATTCAGCATGAAAGGAGGACTAGCAGCCGAGTTGCACGGGAGAATGTGTAAACTGTTCATATGTAGTAAAAACTTGAGAAATCCGTCCGTTTTCGTCATTTGTTATCGAATCGACTTAAAGCCAGATCGTCACATTCCCCGCTCTTCTCTCTGAAACGGTTGTACTAATCGTCTGCAAAACTATGTCGCGTGCTGCGGTATGCGGAGGAACTAAAAGCACCGTAGTAGAACACAGATGAAGCTTCTAAGATGATGTAATAGCCAGTAAGAAGTAGTACAATTCAAGTTTTAGGTATTGATTATGGAATTTTTAGCTGGCTTTGGTGCCTTGGACATGCGCTAGGACCTTATGATTCTGCATGAAATGAGGACTAGCAGCCGAGTTGCACGGGAGAATGTGAAAAGTGTTCATATGTAGTTAAAACCTGAGAAATAGGTCCGTTTTCGTCATTTGTTATCGAATCGCCTTAAAGCCAGATCGCCACATTGGCCGCTCTTCTCTCTGAAACGGTTGTACTTATCGATTGCAAAGCTATGTCGCGTGCTGTGGTATGCGGAAACACTAAAAGCACCATAGTAGAACACAGATGAAGCTTCTAAGTTGATGTAATAGCCAGTAAGAAGTAATCCAATTCAAGTTTTAGGTATCGATTATTGACTTTTTAGCTGGCTTTGGTGCCTTGGACATGAGCTAGGTCCTTAACATTCTGCATGAAAGGAGGACTAGCAGCCAAGTTGCACGGGAGAATGTGAAAAGTGTTCATATGTAGTAAAAACCTGAGAAATCCGTCCGTTTTCGTCATTTGTTATCGAATCGACTTAAAGCCAGATCGTCACATTGGCCGCTCTCCTCTCTGAATCGGTTGTACTTATCGTCTGCAAAGCTATGTCACGTGCAGCGGTATGCGGAGACACTAAAATCACCACAGTAGAACACAGATGAAGATTCTAAGTTGATGTAATATCCAGTAAGAAGTATTACAATTCAAATTTTAGGTATCGATTATTGACATTTTAGCTGGCTTTGGTGCCTTTGACATGAGCTAGGACCTTAAGATTCTGCATGAAAGGAGGACTAGCAGCCGAGTTGCACGCGAGAATGTGAAATTGTTCATATGTAGTAAAAACCTGAGAAATCCGTCCGTTTTCGTCATTTGTTATCGAATCGACTTAAAGCCAGATCGTCACATTGGCCGCTCTTCTCTCTGAAACGGTTGTACTTATCGTCTGCAAAGCTATGTCGCGTGCTGCGGTATGCTGAGACACTAAAAGCACCATAGTAGAACACAGATCAAGCTTCTAAGTTGATGTAATAGCCAGTAAGAAGTGGTACAATTCAAGTTTTAGTATTGAATATTGATCTTTAGCTGGCTTTAGTGCCTTGGACATGAGCTAGGACCTTAAGATTCAGCATGAAAGGAGGACTAGCATCCGAGTTGCACGGGAGAAAGTGTAATGTGTTCATATGTAGTAAGAACCTGAGAAATCCGTCAGTTTTCGTCATTTGTTATCGAATCGACTTAAAGCCAGATCGTCACATTGGCCGCTCTTCTCTCTGAAACGGTTGTACTTATCGTCTGCAAAACTATGTCGCCTGCTGCGGTATGCGGAGAAACTAAAAGCACCGTAGTAGAACACAGATGAAGCTTCTAAGTTGATGTAATAGCCAGTAAGAAGTAGTACAATTCAAGTTTTAGGTATTGATTATGGACTTTTTAGCTGGCTTTGGTGCCTTGGACATGAGCTAGGACCTTAAGATTCTGCACGACAGGAGGACTAGCAGCCGAGTTGCACGGGAGAATATGAAAAGTGTTCATCTGTAGTAAAAACGAGAGACATCCGTCCGTTTTCGTCATTTGTTATCGAATCGACTTAAAGCCAGATCGTCACATTGGCCGCTCTTCTCTCTGAAACGGTTGTACTTATCGTCTGTAAAGCTATGTCGCGTGCTGCGGTATGCGGACACACTAAAAGCACCATAGTAGAACACAGATGAAGCTTCTAAGTTGATGTAATAGCCAGTAAAAAGTAGTACAATTAAAGTCTTAGGTATCGGTTATTGACTTTTTACCCTTCTTTGGTGCCTTGGACACGAGCTAGGAACTTAAGATTTTGCATGAGGGAGGACTAGCAGCCGTGTTGCACGGGAGAATGTGAAAAGTGTTCATATGTAGAAAAAACCTGAGAAATCCGTCCGTTTTCGTCATTTGTCATCGAATTGACTTAAAGCCAGATCGTCACATTTGCTGCTCTTCTCTCTGAAACGGTTGTACTTATCGTCTGCAAAGCTATGTCGCGTGTTGCCGTAGGCGGAAACAGGAAAAGCACCATAGTAGAACACAGATGAAGCTTCTAAGTTGATGTAATAGCCAGTAAGAAGTAGTACAATTCAAGTTTTACGTATCGATTATTGACTTTTTAGCTGGATTTGGTGCCTTGGACATGAGCTAGGACTTTAAGATTCTGCATAAAAGGAGGACTAGCAGCCCAGTTGCACGGGAGAATGTGAAAAGTGTTCATATGTAGTAAAAACCTAGAAATCCGTCCGTTTTCGTCATTTGTTATCGAATCGACTTAAAGCCAGATCGTCACATTGGCCGCTCTTCTCTCTGAAACACTTGTACTTATCGTCTGCAAAGCTATGTCGCGTGCTGCGGTATGCTGAGTTACTAAAAGCACCATAGTAGAACACAGATGAAGCTTCTAAGTTGATGTAATAGCCAGTAAGAAGTAGTACAATTCAAGTTTTAGGTATCGATTATTGACTTTTTAGCTGGCTTTGGTGCCTTGGACAAGAGCTAGGACCTTAAGATTCTGCATGTAAGGAGGACTAGCAGCCGAGTTGCACGGGAGAATGTGAAAAGTGTTCATATGTAGTAAAAACCTGAGAAATCCGTCCGTTTTCGTCATTTGTTATCGAATCGACTTAAAGCCAGATCGTCACATTGGCCGCTCTTCTCTCTGAAAAAGTTGTACTTATCGTCTGCAAAGCTATGTCGCGTGCTGCGGTATGCGTACACACTAAAAGCACCATAGTACAACACAGATGAAGCTTCTAAGTTGATGTAATAGCCAGTAAGAAGTAGTACAATTAAAGTTATAGGTATTGGTTATTGACTTTTTACACTTCTTTGGTGCCTTGAACATGAGCTAGGAAATTAAGATTTTGCATGAAAGGAGGACTAGCAGCCGAGTTGCACGGGAGAATGTGAAAAGTGTTCATATGTAGTAAAAACCTGAGAAATCCGTCCGTTTTCGTCATTTGTTATCGAATCTACTTAAAGCCAGATCGTCACATTGGGGGCTCTTCTCTCTGAAACGGTTGTACTTATCGTCCGCAAAGCTATGTCGCGTGCTGCGGTATGCGGAGACACTAAAAGCACCATAGTAGAACACAGATGAAGCTTCTAAGTTGATGTAATAGCCAGTAAGAAGTAGTACAATTCAAGTTTTAGGTATTGATTATTGACTTTTTAGCTGGCTTTGGTGCCTTGGACATGAGCTAGGACTTAATGATTCTGCATGAAAGAAGGGCTAGCAGCCGATTTGCACGAGAGAATGTGAAAAGTGTTCAAATGTAGTAAAAAACTGAGAAGTCGGTCCGTTTTCGTCATTTGTTATCGAATCGACTTCAAGCCAGATCGTCACATTGGCCGCTCTTCTCTCTGAAACACTTGTACTTATCGTCTGCAAAGCTATGTCGCGTGCTGCGGTATGCTGAGACACTAAAAGAACCAAAGTAGAACACAGATGAAGCTTCTAAGTTGATGTAATACCCAGTAAGACGTAGTACAATTCAAGTTTTGGGTATCGATTATTGACTTTTTAGCTGGGTTTGGTGCCTTGGACATGAGCTAGGACCTTAACATTGTGCATGATAGGGGGACTAGCAGCCGAGTTGCACGGGAGAATGTGTAAAGTGTTCATATGTAGTAAAAACCTGAGATATCCGTCCGTTTTCGTCATTTGTTATCGAATCGACTTAAAGCCAGATCGTCACATTGGCCGCTATTCTCTCTGAATCGGTTGTTCTTATCGCCTGCAAAGCTATGTCTCGTGCTGCGGTATGCGGAGACACAAAATCAAAACAGTAGAACAAAGATGAAGCTTCTAAGTTGATGTAATATCTAGTAAGAAGTAGTACAATTCAAGTTTTAGGTATTGAATATTGATCTTTAGCAGGCTTTGGTGCTTTGGACATGAGCTAGGACCTTAAGATTCAGCATGAAAGGAGGACTAGCAGCCGAGTTGCACGGGAGAATGTGTAAACTGTTCATATGTAGTAAAAACTTGAGAAATCCGTCCGTTTTCGTCATTTGTTATCGAATCGACTTAAAGCCAGATCGTCACATTCCCCGCTCTTCTCTCTGAAACGGTTGTAATAATCGTCTGCAAAACTATGTCGCGTGCTGCGGTATGCGGAGGAACTAAAAGCACCGTAGTAGAACACAGATGAAGCTTCTAAGATGATGTAATAGCCAGTAAGAAGTAGTACAATTCAAGTTTTAGGTATTGATTATGGAATTTTTAGCTGGCTTTGGTGCCTTGGACATGCGCTAGGACCTTATGATTCTGCATGAAAGGAGGACTAGCAGCCGAGTTGCACGGGAGAATGTGAAAAGTGTTCATATGTAGTTAAAACCTGAGAAATAGGTCCGTTTTCGTCATTTGTTATCGAATCGACTTAAAGCCAGATCGTCACATTGGCCGCTCTTCTCTCTGAAAAAGTTGTACTTATCGTCTGCAAAGCTATGTCGCGTGCTGCGGTATGCGGACACACTAAAAGCACCATAGTAGAACACAGATGAAGCTTCTAAGTTGATGTAATAGCCAGTAAGAAGTAGTACAATTAAAGTTATAGGTATTGGTTATTGACTTTTTACACTTCTTTGGTGCCTTGAACATGAGCTAGGAAATTAAGATTTTGCATGAAAGGAGGACTAGCAGCCGAGTTGCACGGGAGAATGTGAAAAGTGTTCATATGTAGTAAAAACCTGAGAAATCCGTCCGTTTTCGTCATTTGTTATCGAATCTACTTAAAGCCAGATCGTCACATTGGGGGCTCTTCTCTCTGAAACGGTTGTACTTATCGTCTGCAAAGCTATGTCGCGTGCTGCGGTATGCGGAGACACTAAAAGCACCATAGTAGAACACAGATGAAGCTTCTAAGTTGATGTAATAGCCAGTAAGAAGTAGTACAATTCAAGTTTTAGGTATTGATTATTGACTTTTTAGCTGGCTTTGTTGCCTTGGACATGAGCTAGGACTTAATGATTCTGCATGAAAGAAGGGCTAGCAGCCGATTTGCACGAGAGAATGTGAAAAGTGTTCATATGTAGTAAAAAACTGAGAAGTCGGTCCGTTTTCGTCATTTGTTATCGAATCGACTTCAAGCCAGATCGTCACATTGGCCGCTCTTCTCTCTGAAACACTTGTACTTATCGTCTGCAAAGCTATGTCGCGTGCTGCGGTATGCTGAGACACTAAAAGCACCATAGTAGAACACAGATGAAGCTTCTAAGTTGATGTAATACCCAGTAAGACGTAGTACAATTCAAGTTTTGGGTATCGATTATTGACTTTTTAGCTGGCTTTGGTGCCTTGGACATGAGCTAGGACCTTAACATTGTGCATGATAGGGGGACTAGCAGCCGAGTTGCACGGGAGTATGTGTAAAGTGTTCATATGTAGTAAAAACCTGAGAAATCCGTCCGTTTTCGTCATTTGTTATCGAATCGACTTAAAGCCAGATCGTCACATTGGCCGCTATTCTCGCTGAATCGGTTGTTCTTATCGCCTGCAAAGCTATGTCACTTGCTGCGGTATGCGGAGACACTAAAATCACCACAGTAGAACAAAGATGAAGCTTCTAAGTTGATGTAATATCTAGTAAGAAGTAGTACAATTCAAGTTTTAGGTATTGAATATTGATCTTTAGCAGGCTTTGGTGCTTTGGACATGAGCTAGGACCTTAAGATTCAGCATGAAAGGAGGACTAGCAGCCGAGTTGCACGGGAGAATGTGTAAACTGTTCATATGTAGTAAAAACTTGAGAAATCCGTCCGTTTTCGTCATTTGTTATCGAATCGACTTAAAGCCAGATCGTCACATTCCCCGCTCTTCTCTCTGAAACGGTTGTACTAATCGTCTGCAAAACTATGTCGCGTGCTGCGGTATGCGGAGGAACTAAAAGCACCGTAGTAGAACACAGATGAAGCTTCTAAGATGATGTAATAGCCAGTAAGAAGTAGTACAATTCAAGTTTTAGGTATTGATTATGGAATTTTTAGCTGGCTTTGGTGCCTTGGACATGCGCTAGGACCTTATGATTCTGCATGAAATGAGGACTAGCAGCCGAGTTGCACGGGAGAATGTGAAAAGTGTTCATATGTAGTTAAAACCTGAGAAATAGGTCCGTTTTCGTCATTTGTTATCGAATCGCCTTAAAGCCAGATCGCCACATTGGCCGCTCTTCTCTCTGAAACGGTTGTACTTATCGATTGCAAAGCTATGTCGCGTGCTGTGGTATGCGGAAACACTAAAAGCACCATAGTAGAACACAGATGAAGCTTCTAAGTTGATGTAATAGCCAGTAAGAAGTAATCCAATTCAAGTTTTAGGTATCGATTATTGACTTTTTAGCTGGCTTTGGTGCCTTGGACATGAGCTAGGTCCTTAACATTCTGCATGAAAGGAGGACTAGCAGCCAAGTTGCACGGGAGAATGTGAAAAGTGTTCATATGTAGTAAAAACCTGAGAAATCCGTCCGTTTTCGTCATTTGTTATCGAATCGACTTAAAGCCAGATCGTCACATTGGCCGCTCTCCTCTCTGAATCGGTTGTACTTATCGTCTGCAAAGCTATGTCACGTGCAGCGGTATGCGGAGACACTAAAATCACCACAGTAGAACACAGATGAAGATTCTAAGTTGATGTAATATCCAGTAAGAAGTATTACAATTCAAATTTTAGGTATCGATTATTGACATTTTAGCTGGCTTTGGTGCCTTTGACATGAGCTAGGACCTTAAGATTCTGCATGAAAGGAGGACTAGCAGCCGAGTTGCACGCGAGAATGTGAAATTGTTCATATGTAGTAAAAACCTGAGAAATCCGTCCGTTTTCGTCATTTGTTATCGAATCGACTTAAAGCCAGATCGTCACATTGGCCGCTCTTCTCTCTGAAACGGTTGTACTTATCGTCTGCAAAGCTATGTCGCGTGCTGCGGTATGCTGAGACACTAAAAGCACCATAGTAGAACACAGATCAAGCTTCTAAGTTGATGTAATAGCCAGTAAGAAGTGGTACAATTCAAGTTTTAGTATTGAATATTGATCTTTAGCTGGCTTTAGTGCCTTGGACATGAGCTAGGACCTTAAGATTCAGCATGAAAGGAGGACTAGCATCCGAGTTGCACGGGAGAAAGTGTAATGTGTTCATATGTAGTAAGAACCTGAGAAATCCGTCAGTTTTCGTCATTTGTTATCGAATCGACTTAAAGCCAGATCGTCACATTGGCCGCTCTTCTCTCTGAAACGGTTGTACTTATCGTCTGCAAAACTATGTCGCCTGCTGCGGTATGCGGAGAAACTAAAAGCACCGTAGTAGAACACAGATGAAGCTTCTAAGTTGATGTAATAGCCAGTAAGAAGTAGTACAATTCAAGTTTTAGGTATTGATTATGGACTTTTTAGCTGGCTTTGGTGCCTTGGACATGAGCTAGGACCTTAAGATTCTGCACGACAGGAGGACTAGCAGCCGAGTTGCACGGGAGAATATGAAAAGTGTTCATCTGTAGTAAAAACCTGAGAAATCGGTCCGTTTTCGTCATTTGTTATCGAATCGACTTAAAGCCAGATCGTCACATTGGCCGCTCTTCTCTCTGAAACGGTTGTACTTATCGTCTGGAAAACTATTTCGCGTGCTGCGGTATGCTGAGACACTAAAAGCACCATAGTAGAACACAGATGAAGCTTCTAAGTTGATGTAATAGCCAGTAAGAAGTAGTACAATTCAAGTTTTAGGTATCGATTATTGACTTTTTAGCTGGCTTTGGTGCCTTGGACATGAGCTAGGACCTTATGATTCTGCATGAAAGGAGGACTAGCAGCCGAGTTGCACGGGAGGATGAGAAAAGTGTTCATATGTAGTAAAAACCTGAGAAATCCGTCCACTTTCGTCATTTGTTATCGAATCGACTTAAAGCCAGATCGTCACATTGGCCGCTCTTCTCTCTGAAACGGTTGTACTTATCGTCTGAAAAGCTATGTCGCGTATTGCGGTATGCGGAGACACTAAAAGCACCATAGTAGAACACAGATGAAGCTTCTAAGTTGATGTAATACCCAGTAAGACGTAGTACAATTCAAGTTTTAGGTATCGATTATTGACTTTATAGCTGGCTTTGGTGCCTTGGACATGACCTAGGACCTTAACATTCTGCATGAAAGGAGGACTAGCAGCCGAGTTGCACGGGAGAATGTGAAAAGTGTTCATATGTAGTAAAAACCTGAGAAATCCGTCCGTTTTCGTCATTTGTTATCGAATCGACTTAAAGCCAGATCGTCACATTGGCCGCTCTCCTCTCTGAATCGGTTGTACTTATCGTCTGCAAAGCTATGTCACGTGCTGCGGGACCTGGAGACACTAAAATCACCACAGTAGAACACAGATGAAGCTTCTAAGTTGATGTAATAACCAGTAAGAAGTAGTCCAATTCAAGTTTTAGGTATCGATTATTGACTTTTTAGCTGGCTTTGGTGCCTTGGACATGAGCTAGGACCTTAACATTCTGTATGAAAGGAGGACTAGCAGCCGAGTTGCACGGGAGAATGTGAAAAGTGTTCATATGTAGTAAAAACCTGAGAAATCCGTCCTTTTTCGTCATTTGTTATCGAATCGACTTAAAGCCAGATCGTCACATTTTCCGCTCTTCTCTCTGAAACGGTTGTACTTATCGTCTGCTAAGCTATGTCGCGTGCTGCGATTTGCGGAGACACTAAAAGCACCATAGTAGAACACAGATGAAGCTTCTAAGTTGATGGAATAGCCAGTAAGATGTAGTACAATTCAAGTTTTAGGTATAGATTATTGACTTTTTAGCTGGCTTTGGTGCCTTGGACATGACCTAGGACCTTAAGATTCTGCATGAAAGGAGGACTAGCAGCCGAGTTGCACGGGAGAATGTGAAAAGTGTTCAAATATAGTTAAAACTTGAGAAATCCGTCCGTTTTCGTCATTTGTTATCGAATCGACTTAAAGCCAGATCGTCACATTGGCCGCTCTTCTCTCTGAAACGCTTGTACTTATCGTCTGCTAAGCTATGTCGCGTGCTGCGGTATGCGGACACACTAAAAGCACAATAGTAGAACACAGATGAAGCTTCTAAGTTGATGTAATAGCCAGTAAGAAGTAGTAAAATTCAAGTTTTAGGTATCGGTTATTGACTTTTTAACCTTCTTTGGTGCCTTGGACACGAGCTAGGAAGTTAAGACTTTGCATGAAGGAGGACTAGCAGCCGAGTTGCTCGGGAGAATGTGAAAAGTGTTCATATGTAGTAAAAACCTGAGAAATCCGTTCGTTATCGTCATTTGTTATCGAATCGACTTAAAGCCAGATCGTCACATTGGCCGCTCTTCTCTCTGAAACGGTTGTACTTCTCGTCTGCAAAGCTATGTCACGTGCTGCGGTATGCGGAGACATTGAAATCACCATAGTAGAACACAGATGAAGCATCTAAGTTGATGTAATAGCCAGTAAGAAGTAGTCCAATTCAAGTTTTAGGTATCGATTATTGACTTTTTAGCTGGCTTTGGTGACTTGGACATGAGCTAGGACCTTAAGATTCTGCAAGAAAGGAGGACTAGCAGCCGAGTTGCACGGGTGTTTGTGAAAAGTGTTCATATGTAGTAAAAACCTGAGAAATCCGTCCGTTTTCGTCATTTGTTATCGAATCGACTTAAAGCCAGATCGTCACATTGGCCGCTCTTCTCTCTGAAACGGTTGTACTTATCGTCTGCAAAGCCATGTCGCGTGTTGCCGTAGGCGGAAACAGGAAAAGCACCATAGTAGAACACAGATGAAGCTTCTAAGTTGATGTAATAGCCAGTAAGAGGTAGTACAATTCAAGTTTTAGGTATCGATTATTGACCTTTTAGCTGGATTTGGTGCCTTGGACATGAGCATGGACTTTAAGATTCTGCATAAAAGGAGGACTAGCAGCCCAGTTGCACGGGAGAATGTGAAAAGTGTTCATATGTAGTAAAAACCTGAGACATCCGTCCGTTTTCGTCATTTGTTATCGAATCAACTTAAAGCCAGATCGTCACATTGGCCGCTCTTCTTTCTGAAACGGTTGTACTTATCGTCTGCAAAGCTATGTCGCGTGCTGCGGTATGCGGAGACACTAAAAGCACCATAGTAGAACACAGATGAAGCTTCTAAGTTGATGTAATAGCCAGTAAGAAGTAGTACAATTCAAGATTTAGGTATCGATTATTGACTTTTTAACTGGCTTTGGTGCCTTTGACATGAGCTAGGACCTTAAGACTCTGCATGAAAGGAGGACTAGCAGCCGAGTTGCACGGGAGAATGTGAAAAGTGTTCATATGTAGTAAAAACCTGAGAAATCCGTCCGTTTCCGTCATTTGTTATCGAATCGACTAAAAGCCAGGTCGTCACATTGGCCGCTCTTCTCTCTGAAACGGTTGTACTTATCGTCTGCAAATCTATGTCGCGTGCTGCGGTATGCGGAGACACTAAAATCACCATAGTAGAACACAGATGAAGCATCTAAGTTGATGTAATAGCCAGTAAGAAATAATCCAATTCAAGTTTTAGCTATCGATTATTGACGTTTTAGCTGGCTTTGGTGCCTTGGACATGAGCTACAAACGTAAGATTCTGCATTAAAGGAGGACTAGCAGCCGAGTTGCACGGGTGTTTGTGAAAAGTGTTCATATGTAGTAAAAACCTGAGAAATCCGTCCGTTTTCGTCATTTGTTATCGAATCGACTTAAAGCCAGATCGTCACATTGGCCGCTCTTCTCTCTGAAACGGTTGTACTTATCGTCTGCAAAGCTATATCGCGTGCTGCGGTATGCGGAGACACTAAAAGCACCATAGTAGAACACAGATGAAGCTTCTAAGTTGATGTAATAGCCAGTAAGAAGTAGTACAATTCATGTTTTAGGTATCGATTATTGACTTTTTAGCTGGCTTCGGTGCCTTGGACATGAGCTAGGACCTTACGATTCTGCATGATAGGAGGACTAGCAGCCGAGTTGCACGGGAGAATGTGAAAAGTGTTCATATGTAATAAAAACCTTAAAAATCCGTTCGTTTTCGTCATTTGTTATCGAATCGACTTAAAGCCAGATCGTCACATTGGCCGCTCTTCTCTCTGAAACGGTTGTACTTATCGTCTGCAAAGCTATGTCGCGTGCTGCGGTATGCGGAGACACTAAAAGCACCATAGTAGAACACAGATGAAGCTTCTAAGTTGATGTAATAGCCAGTAAGAAGTAGTACAATTCATGTTTTAG
Source organism: Schistocerca gregaria (assembly GCF_023897955.1). NCBI lineage: Eukaryota > Metazoa > Arthropoda > Insecta > Orthoptera > Acrididae > Schistocerca > Schistocerca gregaria. The sequence continues at coordinate 15,552,991 of NW_026061795.1, read as the reverse complement.
GTATCGATTATTGACTTTTTAGCTGGCTTTGGTGCCTTTGACATGAGCTAGGACCTTAAGACTCTGCATGAAAGGAGGACTACCAGCCGAGTTCCACGGGAGAATGTGAAAAGTGTTCATATGTAGTAAAAACCTGAGAAATCCGTCCGTTTTCGTCATTTGTTATCGAATCGACTTAAAGCCAGATCGACACATTGGCCGCTCTTCTCTGAAACGGTTGTACTTATCGTCTGCAAAACTATGTCGCGTGCTGCGGTATGCTGAGACACTAAAAGCACCATAACAGAACACAGATGAAGCTTCCAAGTTGATGTAATAGCCAGTAAGAAGTAGTACAATTCAAGTTTTAGGTATTGAATATGGAACTTTTAGCCGGCTTTGGTTCCTTGGACATGAGCTAGGACCTTAAGATTCTGCATGAAAGGAGGACTAGCAGCCGAGTTGCACGGGAGAATGTGAAAAGTGTTCATATGTAGTTAAAACCTGAGAAATCCGTCCGTTTTCGTCATTTGTTATCGAATCGACTTAAAGCCAGATCGTCACTTTGGCCGCTCTTCTCTCTGAAACGCTTGTACCTATTGTCTGCAAAGCTATGTCGCGTGCTGCGGTATGCGGAGACACTAAAATCACCATAGTAGAACACAGTTGAAGCATCTAAGTTGATGTAATAGCCAGTAAGAAGTAATCCAATTCAAGTTATAGGTATCGATTATTGACTTTTTAACTGGCTTTGGTGCCTTGGACATGAGCTAGGACCTTAAGATTCTGCATTAAAGGAGGACTAGCAGCCGAGTTGCATGGGAGAATGTGAAAAGTGTTCATATGTAGTAAAAACCTGAGAAATCCGTCCGTTTTCTTCATTTGTTATCGAATCGACTTAAAGCCAGATCGTCACATTGGCTGCTCTTCTCTCTGAAACTGGTGCACTTATCGTCTGCAAAGCTATGTCGCGTGCTGCGGTATGCGGACACACTAAAAGCACCATAGTAGAGCACAGATGAAGCATCTAAGTTGATGTAATAGCCAGTAAGAAGTAGTACAATTCAAGTTTTAGGTATCGATTATTGACTTTTTAGCTGGCTTTGGTGCCTTGGACATGAGGTAGGACCTTAAGACTCTGCATGAAAGGAGGAATAGCAGCCGAGTTGCATGGGAGAATGTGAAAAGTGTTCATATGTAGTAAAAACCTAAGAAATCCGTCCGTTTTCGTCATTTGATATCGAATCGATTTAAAGCCAGATCGTCACATTGGCCGCTCTTCTCTCTGAAACGCTTGTACTTATCGTCTGCAAAGCTATGTCGCGTACTGCGGTATGTGGAGAGAGTAAAAGCACCATAGTAGAACACAGATGAAGCTTCTAAGTTGATTTAATAGCCAGTAAGAAGTAGTACAATTCAAGTTTTAGGTAACGATTATTGACTTTTTAGCTGGCTTTGGTGCCTTGGACATGAGCTAGGACCTTAAGATTCTGCATGAAAGGAGGAATAGCAGCCGAGTTGCACGGCTGAATGTGAAATGTGTTCATATGTAGTAAAAACCTGAGAAATCCGTCCGTTTTCGTCATTTGTTATCGAATCGACTTAAAGCCAGATCGTCACATTGGCCGCTCTTCTCTCTGAAACGCTTGTACTTATCGTCTGCAAAGCTATGTCGCGTGCTGCGGTATGCGGAGACACTACAATCGCCACAGTAGAACACAGATGAAGCATCTAAGTTGATGTAATAGCCAGTAAGAAGTAGTACAATTCAAGTTTTAGGTATCGATTATTGACTTTTTAGCTGGCTTTGGTGCCTTGGACTTGAGCTAGGACCTTAAGATTCTGCATGAAAGGAGGACTAGCAGCCGAGTTGCACGGGAGAATGTGAAAAGTGTTCATATGTAGTAAAAACCTGAGAAATCCGTCCGTTTTCGTCATTTGTTATCGAATCGACTTAAAGCCAGATCGACACATTGGCCGCTCATCTCTCTGAAACGGTTGTACTTATCGTCTGCAAAGCTATGTCGCGTGCTGCGGTATGCGGAGACACTAAAAGCACCATAGTAGAACACAGATGAAGCTTCTAAGTTGATGTACTAGCCAGTAAGAAGTAGTACAATTCAAGTTTTAGGTATCGATTATTGACTTTCTAGCTGGGCTTGTTGCCTTGGACATGAGGTAGGACCTTACGATTCTGCATGAAAGGAGGACTAGCAGCCGAGTTGCACGGGAGAATGTGAAAAGTGTTCATATGTAACAAAAAACCTTAAAAATCCGTCCGTTTTCGTCATTTGTTATCGAATCGACTTAAAGCCAGATCGTCACATTGGCCGCTCTTCTCTCTGAAACGGTTGTACTTATCGTCTGCAAAGTTATGTCGTATGCTGCGGTATGCGGAGACAATAAAAGCACCATAGTAGAACACAGATGAAGCTTCTAATTTGACGTAATAGCCAGGAAGAGGTAGTACAGTTCAAGTTTTAGGTATCGATTATTGACCTTTTAGCTGGATTTGGTGCCTTGGACATGAGCATGGACTTTAAGATTCAGCATAAAAGGAGGACTAGCAGCCCAGTTGCACGGGAGAATGTGAAAAGTGTTCATATGTAGTAAAAACCTGAGACATCCGTCCGTTTTCGTCATTTGTTATCGAATCGACTTAAAGCCAGATCGTCACATTGGCCGCTCTTCTTTCTGAAACGGTTGTACTTATCGTCTGCAAAGCTATGTCGCGTGCTGCGGTATGCGGAGACACTAAAAGCACCATAGTAGAACACAGATGAAGCTTCTGAGTTGATGTAATAGCCAGTAAGAAGTAGTACAATTCAAGATTTAGGTATCGATTATTGACTTTTTAGCTGGCTTCGGTGCCTTGGACATGAGCTAGGACCTTACGATTCTGCATGATAGGAGGACTAGCAGCCGAGTTGCACGGGAGAATGTGAAAAGTGTTCATATGTAATAAAAACCTTAAAAATCCGTTCGTTTTCGTCATCTGTTATCGAATCGACTTAAAGCCAGATCGTCACATTGGCCGCTCTTCTCTCTGAAACGGTTGTACTTATCGTCTGCAAAGCTATGTCGCGTGCTGCGGTATGCGGAGACACTAAAAGCACCATAGTAGAACACAGATGAAGCTTCTAAGTTGATGTACTAGCCAGTAAGAAGTAGTACAATTCAAGTTTTAGGTATCGATTATTGACTTTCTAGCTGGGCTTGTTGCCTTGGACATGAGGTAGGACCTTACGATTCTGCATGAAAGGAGGACTAGCAGCCGAGTTGCACGGGAGAATGTGAAAAGTGTTCATATGTAACAAAAAACCTTAAAAATCCGTCGTTTTCGTCATTTGTTATCGAATCGACTTAAAGCCAGATCGTCACATTGGCCGCTCTTCTCTCTGAAACGGTTGTACTTATCATCTGCAAAGCTATGTCGTATGCTGCGGTATGCGGAGACAATAAAAGCACCATAGTAGAACACAGATGAAGCTTCTAATTTGACGTAATAGCCAGGAAGAGGTAGTACAATTCAAGTTTTAGGTATCGATTATTGACCTTTTAGCTGGATTTGGTGCCTTGGACATGAGCATGGACTTTAAGATTCTGCATAAAAGGAGGACTAGCAGCCCAGTTGCACGGGAGAATGTGAAAAGTGTTCATATGTAGTAAAAACCTGAGACATCCGTCCGTTTTCGTCATTTGTTATCGAATCGACTTAAAGCCAGATCGTCACATTGGCCGCTCGTCTCTCTGAAACGGTTGTACTTATCGTCTGCAAAGCTATGTCGCGTGTTGCCGTAGGCGGAAACAGGAAAAGCACCATAGTAGAACACAGATGAAGCTGCTAAGTTGATGTAATAGCCAGTAAGAGGTAGTACAATTCAAGTTTTAAGTATCGATTATTGACCTTTTAGCTGGATTTGGTGCCTTGGACATGAGCATGGACTTTAAGATTCTGCATAAAAGGAGGACTAGCAGCCCAGTTGCACGGGAGAATGTGAAAAGTGTTCATATGTAATAAAAACCTGAGACATCCGTCCGTTTTCGTCATTTGTTATCGAATCGACTTAAAGCCAGATCGTCACATTGGCCGCTCTTCTTTCTGAAACGGTTGTACTTATCGTCTGCAAAGCTATGTCGCGTGCTGCGGTATGCGGAGACACTAAAAGCACCATAGTAGAACACAGATGAAGCTTCTAAGTTGATGTAATAGCCAGTAAGAAGTAGTACAATTCAAGATTTATGTATCGATTATTGACTTTTTAGCTGGCTTCAGTGCCTTGGACATGAGCTAGGACCTTACGATTCTGCATGATAGGAGGACTAGCAGCCGAGTTGCACGGGAGAATGTGAAAAGTGTTCATATGTAGTAAAAACCTGAGAAATCCGTCCGTTTTCGTCATTTGTTATCGAATCGACTTAAAGCCAGATCGTCACATTGGCCGCTCTTCTCTCTGAACCGGTTGTACTTATCGTCTGCAAAGCTATGTCGCGTGTTGCCGTAGGCGGAAACACGAAAAGCACCATAGTAGAACACAGATGAAGCTTCTAAGTTGATGTAATAGCCAGTAAGAAGTAGTACAATTCAAGTTTTAGGTATCGATTATTGACTTTTTAGCTGGATTTGGTGCCTTGGACATGAGCTAGGACTTTAAGATTCTGCATAAAAGGAGGAGTAGCAGCCCAGTTGCACGGGTGTTTGTGAAAAGTGTTCATATGTAGTAAAAACCTGAGAAATCCGTCCGTTTTCGTCATTTGTTATCGAATCGACTTAAAGCCAGATCGTCACATTGGCCGCTCTTCTCTCTGAAACGGTTGTACTTATCGTCTGCAAAGCTATGTCGCGTGTTGCCGTAGGCGGAAACAGGAAAAGAACCATAGTAGAACACAGATGAAGCTTCTAAGTTGATGTAATAGCCAGTAAGAGGTAGTACAATTCAAGTTTTAAGTATCGATTATTGACCTTTTAGCTGGATTTGGTGCCTTGGACATGAGCATGGACTTTAAGATTCTGCATAAAAGGAGGACTAGCAGCCGAGTTGCACGGGAGAATGTGAAAAGTGTTCATATGTAATAAAAACCTGAGACATCCGTCCGTTTTCGTCATTTGTTATCGAATCGACTTAAAGCCAGATCGTCACATTGGCCGCTCTTCTTTCTGAAACGGTTGTACTTATCGTCTGCAAAGCTATGTCGCGTGCTGCGGTATGCGGAGACACTAAAAGCACCATAGTAGAACACAGATGAAGCTTCTAAGTTGATGTAATAGCCAGTAAGAAGTAGTACAATTCAAGATTTAGGTATCGATTATTGACTTTTTAGCTGGCTTTGGTGCCTTGGACATGAGCTAGGACCATACGATTCTGCATGAAAGGAGGACTAGCAGCCGGTTTGCACGGGAGAATGTGAAAAGTGTTCATATGTAATAAAAACCTTAAAAATCCGTTCGTTTTCGTCATTTGTTATCGAATCGACTTAAAGCCAGATCGTCACATTGGCCGCTCTTCTCTCTGAAACGGATGTACTTATCGTCTGCAAAGCAATGTCGCGTGCGGTATGCGGAGACACTAAAAGCACCATAGTAGAACACAGATGAAGCTTTAAGTTGATGTAATAGCCAGTAAGAAGTAGTACAATTCATGTTTTAGGTATCGATTATTGACTTTTTAGCTGGCTTTGGTGCCTTTGACATGAGCTAGGACCTTAAGACTCTGCATGAAAGGAGGACTAGCAGCCGAGTTGCACGGGAGAATGTGAAAAGTGTTCATATGTAGTAAAAACCTGAGAAATCCGTCCGTTTCCGTCATTTGTTATCGAATCGACTAAAAGCCAGGTCGTCACATTGGCCGCTCTTCTCTCTGAAACGGTTGTACTTATCGTCTGCAAATCTATGTCGCGTGCTGCGGTATGCGGAGACACTAAAATCACCATAGTAGAACACAGATGAAGCATCTAAGTTGATGTAATAGCCAGTAAGAAGTAATCCAATTCAAGTTTTAGCTATCGAATATTGACGTTTTAGCTGGCTTTGGTGCCTTGGACATGAGCTAGAAACTTAAGATTCTGCATTAAAGGAGGACTAGCAGCCGAGTTGCACGGGTGTTTGTGAAAAGTGTTCATATGTAGTAAAAACCTGAGAAATCCGTCCGTTTTCGTCATTTGTTATCGAATCGACTTAAAGCCAGATCGTCACATTGGCCGCTCTTCTCTCTGAAACGGTTGTACTTATCGTCTGCAAAGCTATGTCGCGTGTTGCCGTAGGCGGAAACAGGAAAAGCACCATAGTAGAACACAGATGAAGCTTCTAAGTTGATGTAATAGCCAGTAAGAGGTAGTACAATTCAAGTTTTAAGTATCGATTATTGGCCTTTTAGCTGGATTTGGTGCCTTGGACATGAGCATGGACTTTAAGATTCTGCATAAAAGGAGGACTAGCAGCCCAGTTGCACGGGAGAATGTGAAAAGTGTTCATATGTAATAAAAACCTGAGACATCCGTCCGTTTTCGTCATTTGTTATCGAATCGACTTAAAGCCAGATCGTCACATTGGCCGCTCTCCTTTCTGAAACGGTTGTACTTATCGTCTGCAAAGCTATGTCGCGTGCTGCGGTATGCGGAGACACTAAAAGCACCATAGTAGAACACAGATGAAGCTTCTAAGTTGATGTAATAGCCAGTAAGAAGTAGTACAATTCAAGATTTATGTATCGATTATTGACTTTTTAGCTGGCTTCGGTGCCTTGGACATGAGCTAGGACCTTACGATTCTGCATGATAGGATTACTAGCCGCCGAGTTGCACGGGAGAATGTGAAAAGTGTTCATATGTAGTAAAAACCTGAGAAATCCGTCCGTTTTCGTCATTTGTTATCGAATCGACTTAAAGCCAGATCGTCACATTGGCCGCTCTTCTCTCTGAAACGGTTGTACTTATCGTCTGCAAAGCTATGTCGCGTGCTGCGGTATGCGGAGACACTAAAAGCACCATAGTAGAACACAGATGAAGCTTCTAAGTTGATGTAATAGCCAGGAAGAAGTAGTCCAATTCAAGATTTAGGTATCGATTATTGACTTTTTAGCTGGGTTTGGTGCCTTGGACATGAGCTAGGACCTTACGATTCTGCATGAAAGGAGGACTAGCAGCCGAGTTGCACGGGAGAATGTGAAAAGTGTTCATATGTAATAAAAACCTTAAAAATCCGTCCGTTTTCGTCATTTGTTATCGAATCGGCTTAAAGCCAGATCGTCACATTGGCCGCTCTTCTCTCTGAAACGGTTGTACTTACCGTCTGCAAAGCTATGTCGCGTGCTGCGGTATGTGAAGAGACTAAAAGCACCATAGTAGAACACAGATGAATCTTCCAAGTTGATGTAATAGCCAGTAAGAAGTAGTACAATTCAAGTTTTAGGTATCGATTATTGACTTTTTAGCTGGCTTTGGTGCCTTGGACATGAGGTAGGACCTTAAGACTCTGCATGAAAGGAGGAATAGCAGCCGAGTTGCATGGGAGAATGTGAAAAGTGTTCATATGTAGTAAAAACCTAAGAAATCCGTCCGTTTTCGTCATTTGATATCGAATCGATTTAAAGCCAGATCGTCACATTGGCCGCTCTTCTCTCTGAAACGGTTGTACTTATCGTCTGCAAAGCTATGTCGCGTACTGCGGTATGTGGAGAGAGTAAAAGCACCATAGTAGAAGACAGATGAAGCTTCTAAGTTGATTTAATAGCCAGTAGGAAGTAGTACAATTCAAGTTTTAGGTAACGATTATTGACTTTTTAGCTGGCTTTGGTGCCTTGGACATGAGCTAGGACCTTAAGATTCTGCATGAAAGGAGGAATAGCAGCCGAGTTGCACGGCAGAATGTGAAATGTGTTCATATGTAGTAAAAACCTGAGAAATCCGTCCGTTTTCGTCATTTGTTATCGAATCGACTTAAAGCCAGATCGTCACATTGGCCGCTCTTCTCTCTGAAACGCTTGTACTTATCGTCTGCAAAGCTATGTCGCGTGCTGCGGTATGCGGAGACACTACAATCGCCACAGTAGAACACAGATGAAGCATCTAAGTTGATGTAATAGCCAGTAAGAAGTAGTACAATTCAAGTTTTAGGTATCGATTATTGACTTTTTAGCTGGCTTTGGTGCCTTGGACTTGAGCTAGGACCTTAAGATTCTGCATGAAAGGAGGACTAGCAGCCGAGTTGCACGGGAGAATGTGAAAAGTGTTCATATGTAATAAAAACCTTAAAAATCCGTTCGTTTTCGTCATTTGTTATCGAATCGACTTAAAGCCAGATCGTCACATTGGCCGCTCTTCTCTCTGAAACGGTTGTACTTATCGTCTGCAAAGCTATGTCGCGTGCTGCGGTATGCGGAGACACTAAAAGCACCATAGTAGAACACAGATGAAGCTTTAAGTTGATGTAATAGCCAGTAAGAGGTAGTACAATTCAAGTTTTAAGTATCGATTATTGACCTTTTAGCTGGATTTGGTGCCTTGGACATGAGCATGGACTTTAAGATTCTGCATAAAAGGAGGACTAGCAGCCCAGTTGCACGGCAGCATGTGAAAAGTGTTCATATGTAACAAAAAACCTTAAAAATCCGTCCGTTTTCGTCATTTGTTATCGAATCGACTTAAAGCCAGATCGTCACATTGGCCGCTCTTCTCTCTGAAACGGTTGTACTTATCGTCTGCAAATCTATGTCGCGTGCTGCGGTATGCGGAGACACTAAAATCACCATAGTAGAACACAGATGAAGCATCTAAGTTGATGTAATAGCCAGTAAGAAGTAATCCAATTCAAGTTTTAGCTATCGAATATTGACGTTTTAGCTGGCTTTGGTGCCTTGGACATGAGCTAGAAACTTAAGATTCTGCATTAAAGGAGGACTAGCAGCCGAGTTGCACGGGTGTTTGTGAAAAGTGTTCATATGTAGTAAAAACCTGAGAAATCCGTCCGTTTTCGTCATTTGTTATCGAATCGACTTAAAGCCAGATCGTCACATTGGCCGCTCTTCTCTCTGAAACGGTTGTACTTATCGTCTGCAAAGCTATGTCGCGTGTTGCCGTAGGCGGAAACAGGAAAAGCACCATAGTAGAACACAGATGAAGCTTCTAAGTTGATGTAATAGCCAGTAAGAGGTAGTACAATTCAAGTTTTAAGTATCGATTATTGGCCTTTTAGCTGGATTTGGTGCCTTGGACATGAGCATGGACTTTAAGATTCTGCATAAAAGGAGGACTAGCAGCCCAGTTGCACGGGAGAATGTGAAAAGTGTTCATATGTAATAAAAACCTTAAAAATCCGTCCGTTTTCGTCATTTGTTATCGAATCGATTTAAAGCCAGATCGTCACATTGGCCGCTCTTCTCTCTGAAACGGTTGTACTTATCGTCTGCAAAGCTATGTCGCGTACTGCGGTATGTGGAGAGAGTAAAAGCACCATAGTAGAACACAGATGAAGCTTCTAAGTTGATTTAATAGCCAGTAGGAAGTAGTACAATTCAAGTTTTAGGTAACGATTATTGACTTTTTAGCTGGCTTTGGTGCCTTGGACATGAGCTAGGACCTTAAGATTCTGCATGAAAGGAGGAATAGCAGCCGAGTTGCACGGCAGAATGTGAAATGTGTTCATATGTAGTAAAAACCTGAGAAATCCGTCCGTTTTCGTCATTTGTTATCGAATCGACTTAAAGCCAGATCGTCACATTGGCCGCTCTTCTCTCTGAAACGCTTGTACTTATCGTCTGCAAAGCTATGTCGCGTGCTGCGGTATGCGGAGACACTACAATCGCCACAGTAGAACACAGATGAAGCATCTAAGTTGATGTAATAGCCAGTAAGAAGTAGTACAATTCAAGTTTTAGGTATCGATTATTGACTTTTTAGCTGGCTTTGGTGCCTTGGACTTGACCTAGGACCTTAAGATTCTGCATGAAAGGAGGACTAGCAGCCGAGTTGCACGGGAGAATGTGAAAAGTGTTCATATGTAGTAAAAACCTGAGAAATCCGTCCGTTTTCGTCATTTATTATCGAATCGACTTAAAGCCAGATCGACACATTGGCCGCTCATCTCTCTGAAACGGTTGTACTTATCGTCTGCAAAGCTATGTCGCGTGCTGCGGTATGCGGAGACACTAAAATCGCCATAGTAGAAAACAGATGAAGCATCTAAGTTGATGTAATAGCCAGTAAGAAGTAGTACAAATCAAGTTTTAGGTATCGATTATTGACTTTTTAGCTGGCTTTGGTGCCTTGGACATGAGCTAGGACCTTAAGATTCTGCATGAAAGGAGGACTAGCAGCCGAGTTGCACGGGAGAATGTGAAAAGTGTTCATATGTAACAAAAAACCTTAAAAATCCGTCCGTTTTCGTCATTTGTTATCGAATCGACTTAAAGCCAGATCGTCACATTGGCCGCTCTTCTCCCTGAAACGGTTGTACTTATCGTCTGCAAAGCTATGTCGCGTACTGCGGTATGCGGAGACACTAAAATCACCATAGTAGAACACAGATGAAGCTTCTAAGTTGATGTAATAGGCAGTAAGAAGTAGTACAATTCAAGTTTTAGGTATCGATTATTGACTTTTTAGCTGGCTTTGGTGCCTTGAACATGAGCTAGGACCTTAACATTCTGCATGAAAGGAGGACTTGCAGCCGAGTTACACGGGAGAATGTGAAAAGTGTTCATATGTAATAAAAACCTTAGAAATCCGTCCGTTTTCGTCATTTGTTATCGAATCGACTTAAAAACAGATCGTCACATTGGCCGCTCTTCTCTCTGAAACGGTTGTACTTATCGTCTGCAAAACTATGTCGCGTGCTGCGGTATGCGGACACACTAAAAGCTCCATAGTAGAACCCAGATGAAGCTTCTAAGTTGATGTAATAGCCAGTAAGAAGTAGTACAATTAAAGTTTTAGGTATCAGTTAATGACTTTTTACCCTTCTTTGGTGCCTTGGACACGTTCTAGGAAATTAAGATTTTGCATGAAGGAGGACTATCAGCCGAGTTGCACGGGAGAATGTGAAAAGTGTTCATATGTAGTAAAAACCTGAGACATCCGTCCGTTTTCGTCATTTATTATCGAATCGACTTAAAGCCAGGTCGTCAAATTGGCCGCTCTTCTCTCTGAAACGCTTGTACTTATCGTCTGCAATGCTATGTTGCGTGCTGCGGTATGCGGAGGCACTAAAAGCACCATAGTAGAACACAGATGAAGCTTCTAAGTTGATGTAATAGCCAGTAAGAAGTAGTACAATTCAAGTTTTAAGTATTGATTATTGACTTTTTAGCTGGCTTTGGTGCCTTGGACATGAGCTAGGACCTTAAGATTCTGCAAGAAAGGAGGTCTAGCAGCTGAGTTGCACGGGAGAATGTGAAAAGTGTTCATATGTAGTAAAAACCTAAGAAATTCGTCCGTTTTCGTCATTTATTATCGAATCGACTTAAAGCCAGATCGTCACATTGGCCGCTCTTCTCTCTGAAACGGTTGTACTTATCGTCTGCAAAGCTATGTCGTATGCTGCGGTATGCGGGGACAATAAAGGCACCATAGTAGAACACAGATGAAGCTTCTAATTTGACGTAATAGCCAGGAAGAAGTAGTACAATTCAAGTGTTAGGTATCGACTATTGACTTTTTTGCTGGCTTTGGTGCCTTGGACATGAGCTAGGACCTTAACATTCTGCATGAAAGGAGGACTAGCAGCCGATTTGCATGGGAGAATGTGAAAAGTGTTCATATGTAGTAAAAACCCGAGAAATCCGTCCGTTTTCGTCATTTGTTATCGAATTGTCTTAAAGCCAGATCGTCACATTAGCCGCTCTTCACTCTGAAACGGTTGTACTTATCGATTGCAAAGCTATGTCGCGTGCTGCGGTATGCGGAGACACTAAAAGCACCATAGTAGAACACAGATGAAGCTTCTAAGTTGATGTAATAGCCAGTAAGAAGTAGTACAATTCAAGTTTTAGGTATCGGTTATTGACTTTTTACCCTTCTTTGGTGCCTTGGACACGAGCTAGGAACTTCAGATTTTGCATGAGGGAGGACTAGCAGCCGAGTTGCACGGGAGAATGTGAAAAGTGTTCATATGTAGTAAAAACCTGAGAAATCCGTCCGTTTTCGTCATTTGTTATCGAATCGACTTAAAGCCAGATCGTCACAATGGCCGCTCGTCTCTCTGAAACGGTTGTACTTATCGTCTGCAAAACTATGTCGCGTGCTGCGGTATGCGGAGACACTAAAATCACCATAGTAGAACACAGATGAAGCATCTAAGTTGATGTAATAGCCAGTAAGAAGTAGTCCAATTTAAGTTTTAGGTATTGACTATTGACTTTTTAGCTGGCTTTGGTGCCTTGGACATGAGCTAGGACCTTAAGATTCTGCATGAAAGGAGGACTAGCAGCCGAGTTGCAAGGGAGAATGTGAAAAGTGTTCATATGTAGTAAAAACCTGAGAAATCGGTCCGTTTTCGTCATTTGTTATCGAATCGACTTAAAGCCAGATCGTCACATTGGCCGCTCTTCTCTCTGAAACACTTGTACTTATCGTCTGCAAAGCTATGTCGCGTGCTGCGGTATGCGGAGACACTAAAAGCACCATAGTAGAACACAGATGAACCTTCTAAGTTGATGTAATAGCCAGTAAGAAGTAGTACAATTCAAGTTTTAGGTATCGATTATTGACTTTTTAGCTGGCTTTGGTGCCTTGGACATGAGCTAGGAACTTAAGATTCTGCATGAAAGGAGGACTAGCAGCCGAGTTGCAGGGGAGAATGTAAAAAGTGTTAATATGAAGTAAAAACCTGAGAAATCCGTCCGTTTTCGTCATTTGTTATCGAATCGACTTAAAGCCAGATCGTCACATTGGCCGCTCTGCTCTCGGAAACGGTTGTACTTATCGTCTGCAAAGCTATGTCGCGTGCTGCGGTATGCGGAGACACTAAAAGCACCATAGTAGAACACAGATGAAGCTTCTAAGTTGATGTAATAGACAGTAAAAAGTAGTACAATTAAAGTTTTAGGTATCGGTTATTGACTTTTTACCCTTCTTTGGTGCCTTGGACACGAGCTAGGAACTTAAGATTTTGCATGAGGGAGGACTAGCAGCCCTGTTGCACGGGAGAATGTGAGAAGTGTTCATATGTAGTAAAAACCTGAGAAATCCGTCCGTTTTCGTCATTTGTTATCGAATCGACTTAAAGCCAGATCGTCACATTGGCCACTCTTCTCTCTGAAACGGTTGTACTTATCGTCTACAAAGCTATGTCGCGTGCTGCGATATGCGGAGACATTAAAAGTACCATAGTAGAACACAAATGATGCTTCTAAGTTGATGTAATAGCCAGTAAGAAGTAGTCCAATTCAATATTTAGGTATCGATTATAGACTTTTTAGCTGGCTTTGGTGCCTTGGACATGAGCTAGGACCTTATGATTCTGCATGAAACGAGGACTAGCGGCCGCGTTGCACGGGAGTATGTGAAAAGTGTTCATATGTAGTAAAAACCTGAGAAATCGGTCCGTTTTCGTCATTTGTTATCGAATCGACTTAAAGCCAGATCGTCACATTGGCCGCTCTTCTCTCTGAAGCGGTTGTACTTATCGACTGCAAAGCTATGTCGCGTGTTGCCGTAGGCGGAAACAGGAAAATCACCATAGTAGAACACAGATGAAGCTTCTAAGTTGATGTAATAGCGAGTAAGAAGTAGTCCAATTCAAGTTTTAGGTATCGATTATTGACTTTTTAGCTGGCTTTGGTGCCTTGGACATGAGCTAGGACCTTAAGATTCTGCATGAAAGGAGGACTACCAGCCGAGTTGCACGGGAGAATGTGAAAAGTGTTCATATGTAGTAAAAACCTGAGAAATCCGTCCGTTTTCGTCATTTGTTATCGAATCGACATAGAGCCAGATCGTCACATTGGCCGCACTTCTCTCTGAAACGGTTGTACTTATCGTCTGCAAAGCTATGTCGCGTGCTGCGGTATGCGGAGACACTAAAAGCACCATAGTAGAACACAGATGAAGCTTCTAAGTTGATGTCATAGCCAGCAAGAAGTAGTAGAATTAAAGTTTTTGGTATCGATTATTGACTTTTTTGCTGGCTTTGGTACCTTGGACATGAGCTAGGACCTTAAGATTCTGCATGAAAGGAGGACTAGCAGCCGAGTTGCACGGGAGAATGTGAAAAGTCTTCATATGTAGTAAAAACCTGAGAAATCCGTCCGTTTTCGTCATTTGTTATCGAATCGACTTAAAGCCAGATCGTCACATTGGCCGCTCCTCTCTCTGAAAAAGTTGTACTTATCGTCTGCAAAGCTATGTCGCGTGCTGCGGTATGCGGACACAATAAAAGTACCATAGTAGAACACAGATGAAGCTTCTAAGTTGATGTAATAGCCAGTAAGAAGTAGTACAATTAAAGTTTTAGGTATCGGTTAATGACTTTTACCCTTCTTTGGTGCGTTGGACACGAGCTAGGAAATTAAGATTTTGCATGAAGGATGACTATCAGCCGAGTTGCACGGGAGAATGTGAAAAGTGTGCATATGTAGTAAAAACCTGAGAAATCCGTCCGTTTTCGTCATTTGTTATCGAATCGACTTAAAGCCAGATCGTCACATTGGCCGCTCTTTTCTGAAACGGTTGTACTTATCGTCTGTAAAACTATGTCGCGTGCTGCGGTATGCGGAGAAACTAAAAGCACCGTAGTAGAACACAGATGAAGCTTCTAAGTTGATGTAATAGCCAGGAAGAAGTAGTACAATTCAATTTTTAGGTATCGATTATTGACTTTTTAGCTGGCTTTGGTGCCTTGGACATGAGCTAGAACCTTAAGATTCTGCATGAAAGGAGGACTAGCAGCCGAGTTGCACGGGAGAATGTTAAAAGTTTTCATATGTAGTAAAAACCTTAGAAATCCGTCCTTTTTCGTCATTTGTTATCGAACCGACTTAAAGCCAGATCGTCACATTGGCCACTCTTCTCTCTGAAACGGTTGTACTTATCGTCTGCAAAGCTATGTCGCGTGCTGCGGTATGTGGAGACACTAAAAGCACCATAGTAGAACACAGATGAAGCTTCTAAGTTGATGTAATAGCCAGTAAGAAGTAGTAGAATTCACGTTTTAGGTATCGATTATTGACTTTTTAGCTGGCTTTGGTGCCTTGGACATGAGGTAGGACCTTAAGACTCTGCATGAAAGGAGGAATAGCAGCCGAGTTGCATGGGAGAATGTGAAAAGTGTTCATATGTAGTAAAAACCTAAGAAAACCGTCCGTTTTCGTCATTTGATATCGAATCGATTTAAAGCCAGATCGTCACATTGGCCGCTCTTCTCTCTGAAACGCTTGTACTTATCGTCTGCAAAGCTATGTCGCGTACTGCGGTATGTGGAGAGAGTAAAAGCACCATAGCAGAACACAGATGAAGCTTCTAAGTTGATTTAATAGCCAGTAAGAAGTAGTACAATTCAAGTTTTAGGTAACGATTATTGACTTTTTAGCTGGCTTTGGTGCCTTGGACATGAGCTAGGACCTTAAGATTCTGCATGAAAGGAGGAATAGCAGCCGAGTTGCACGGCAGAATGTGAAATGTGTTCATATGTAGTAAAAACCTGAGAAATCCGTCCGTTTTCGTCATTTGTTATCGAATCGACTTAAAGCCAGATCGTCACATTGGCCGCTCTTCTCTCTGAAACGCTTGTACTTATCGTCTGCAAAGCTATGTCGCGTGCTGCGGTATGCGGAGACACTACAATCGCCACAGTAGAACACAGATGAAGCATCTAAGTTGATGTAATAGCCAGTAGGAAGTAGTACAATTCAAGTTTTAGGTATCGATTATTGACTTTTTAGCTGGCTTTGGTGCCTTGGACTTGAGCTAGGACCTTAAGATTCTGCATGAAAGGAGGACTAGCAGCCGAGTTGCACGGGAGAATGTGAAAAGTGTTCATATGTAGTAAAAACCTGAGAAATCCGTCCGTTTTCGTCATTTGTTATCGAATCGACTTAAAGCCAGATCGACACATTGGCCGCTCATCTCTCTGAAACGGTTGTACTTATCGTCTGCAAAGCTATGTCGCGTGCTGCGGTATGCGGAGACACTAAAATCGCCATAGTAGAAAACAGATGAAGCATCTAAGTTGATGTAATAGCCAGTAAGAAGTAGTACAATTCGAGTTTTAGGTATCGATTATTGACTTTTTAGCTGGCTTTGGTGCCTTGGACATGAGCTAGGACTTTAAGATTCTGCATAAAGGGAGGACTAGCAGCCCAGTTGCACGGGAGAATGTGAAAAGTGTTCATATCTAGTAAAAACCTGAGACATCCGTCCGTTTTCGTCATTTGTTATCGAATCGACTTAAAGCCAAATCGTCACATTGGCCGCTCTTCTCTCTGAAACGGTTGTACTTATCGTCTGCAAAGCTATGTCGCGTGCTGCGGTATGCGGAGACACTAAAAGCACCATAGTAGAACACAGATGAAGCTTCTAAGTTGATGTACTAGCCAGTAAGAAGTAGTACAATTCAAGTTTTAGGTATCGATTATTGACTTTCTAGCTGGGCTTGTTGCCTTGGACATGAGGTAGGACCTTACGATTCTGCATGAAAGGAGGACTAGCAGCCGAGTTACACGGGAGAATGTGAAAAGTGTTCATATGTAATAAAAACCTTAGAAGTCCGTCCGTTTTCGTCATTTGTTATCGAATCGACTTAAAAACAGATCGTCACATTGGCCGCTCTTCTCTCTGAAACGGTTGTACTTATCGTCTGCAAAACTATGTCGCGTGCTGCGGTATGCGGACACACTAAAAGCACCATAGTAGAACCCAGATGAAGCTTCTAAGTTGATGTAATAGCCAGTAAGAAGTAGTACAATTAAAGTTTTAGGTATCAGTTAATGACTTTTTACCCTTCTTTGGTGCCTTGGACACGTTCTAGGAAATTAAGATTTTGCATGAAGGAGGACTATCAGCCGAGTTGCACGGGAGAATGTGAAAAGTGTTCATATGTAGTAAAAACCTGAGACATCCGTCCGTTTTCGTCATTTATTATCGAATCGACTTAAAGCCAGGTCGTCAAATTGGCCGCTCTTCTCTCTGAAACGCTTGTACTTATCGTCTGCAATGCTATGTTGCGTGCTGCGGTATGCGGAGGCACTAAAAGCACCATAGTAGAACACAGATGAAGCTTCTAAGTTGATGTAATAGCCAGTAAGAAGTAGTACAATTAAAGTTTTAGGTATCGGTTATTGACTTTTTACCCTTCTTTGGTGCCTTGGACACGAGCTAGGAACTTCAGATTTTGCATGAGGGAGGACTAGCAGCCGAGTTGCACGGGAGAATGTGAAAAGTGTTCATATGTAGTAAAAACCTGAGAAATCCGTCCGTTTTCGTCATTTGTTATCGAATCGACTTAAAGCCAGATCGTCACAATGGCCGCTCTTCTCTCTGAAACGGTTGTACTTATCGTCTGCAAAACTATGTCGCGTGCTTGCGGTATGCGGAGACACTAAAGTCACCATAGTAGAACACAGATGAAGCATCTAAGTTGATGTAATAGCCAGTAAGAAGTAGTCCAATTCAAGTTTTAGGTATTGACTATTGACTTTTTAGCTGGCTTTGGTGCCTTCTACATGAGCTAGGACCTTAAGATTCTGCATGAAAGGAGGACTAGCATCCGAGTTGCACGGGAGAATGTGAAAAGTGTTCATATGTAGTAAAAACCTGAGAAATCGGTCCGTTTTCGTCATTTGTTATCGAATCGACTTAAAGCCAGATCGTCACATTGGCCGCTCTTCTCTCTGAAACACTTGTACTTATCGTCTGCAAAGCTATGTCGCGTGCTGCGGTATGCGGAGACACTAAAAGCACCATAGTAGAACACAGATGAACCTTCTAAGTTGATGTAATAGCCAGTAAGAAGTAGTACAATTCAAGTTTTAGGTATCGATTATTGACTTTTTAGCTGGCTTTGGTGCCTTGGACATGAGCTAGGAACTTAAGATTCTGCATGAAAGGAGGACTAGCAGCCGAGTTGCAGGGGAGAATGTAAAAAGTGTTCATATGAAGTAAAAACCTGAGAAATCCGTCCGTTTTCGTCATTTGTTATCGAATCGACTTAAAGCCAGATCGTCACATTGGCCGCTCTGCTCTCGGAAACGGTTGTACTTATCGTCTGCAAAGCTATGTCGCGTGCTGCGGTATGCGGAGGCTCTAAAAGCACCATAGTAGAACACAGATGAAACTTCTAAGTTGCTGTAATAGCCAGTAAGATGTAATACCATTCAAGTTTTAGGTATCGATTATTGACTTTTTAGCTGGCTTTGGTGCCTTGGACATGAGCTAGGACTTTAAGATTCTGCATAAAAGCAGGACTAGCAGCCCAGTTGCACGGGAGAATGTGAAAAGTGTTCATATGTATTAAAAACCTGAGACATCCGTCCGTTTTCGTCATTTGTTATCGAATCGACTTAAAGCCAGATCGTCACATTGGCCGCTCTTCTCTCTGAAACGGTTGTACTTATCGTCTGCAAAGCTATGTCGCGTGCTGCGGTATGCGGAGACACTAAAAGCACCATAGTAGAACACAGATGAAGCTTCTAAGTTGATGTAATAGCCAGTAAAAAGTAGTACAATTAAAGTTTTAGGTATCGGTTATTGACTTTTTACCCTTCTTTGGTGCCTTGGACACGAGCTAGGAACTTAAGATTTTGCATGAGGGAGGACTAGCAGCCCTGTTGCACGGGAGAATGTGAAAAGTGTTCATATGTAGTAAAAACCTGAGAAATCCGTCCGTTTTCGTCATTTGTTATCGAATCGACTTAAAGCCAGATCGTCACATTGGCCACTCTTCTCTCTGAAACGGTTGTACTTATCGTCTACAAAGCTATGTCGCGTGCTGCGATATGCGGAGACATTAAACGCACCATAGTAGAACACAAATGATGCTTCTAAGTTGATGTAATAGCCAGTAAGAAGTAGTCCAATTCAATATTTAGGTATCGATTATAGACTTTTTAGCTGGCTTTGGTGCCTTGGTCATGAGCTAGGACCTTATGATTCTGCATGAAACGAGGACTAGCGGCCGCGTTGCACGGGAGTATGTGAAAAGTGTTCATATGTAGTAAAAACCTGAGAAATCGGTCCGTTTTCGTCATTTGTTATCGAATCGACTTAAAGCCAGATCGTCACATTGGCCGCTCTTCTCTCTGAAGCGGTTGTACTTATCGTCTGCAAAGCTATGTCGCGTGTTGCCGTAGGCGGAAACAGGAAAATCACCATAGTAGAACACAGATGAAGCTTGTAAGTTGATGTAATAGCGAGTAAGAAGTAGTCCAATTCAAGTTTTAGGTATCGATTATTGACTTTTTAGCTGGCTTTGGTGCCTTGGACATGAGCTAATACCTTAAGATTCTGCATGAAAGGAGGACTAGCAGCCGAGTTGCACGGGAGAATGTGAAAAGTGTTCATATGTAGTAAAAACCTGAGAAATCCGTCCGTTTTTGTCATTTGTTATCGAATCGACATAGAGCCAGATCGTCACATTTGCCGCACTTCTCTCTGAAACGGTTGTACTTATCGTCTGCAAAGCTATGTCGCGAGCTGCGGTATGCGGAGACACTAAAAGCACCATAGTAGAACACAGATGAAGCTTCTAAGTTGATGTCATAGCCAGCAAGAAGTAGTACAATTCAAGTTTTTGGTATCGATTATTGACTTTTTTGCTGGCTTTGGTACCTTGGACATGAGCTAGGACCTTAAGATTCTGCATGAAAGGAGGACTAGCAGCCGAGTTGCACGGGAGAATGTGAAAAGTCTTCATATGTTGTAAAAACCTGAGAAATCCGTCCGTTTTCGTCATTTGTTATCGAATCGACTTAAAGCCAGATCGTCACATTGGCCGCTCTTCTCTCTGAAAAAGTTGTACTTATCGTCTGCAAAGCTATGTCGCGTGCTGCGGTATGCGGACACAATAAAAGCACCATAGTAGAACACAGATGAAGCTTCTAAGTTGATGTAATAGCCAGTAAGAAGTAGTACAATTAAAGTTTTAGGTATCGGTTAATGACTTTTACCCTTCTTTGGTGCGTTGGACACGAGCTAGGAAATTAAGATTTTGCATGAAGGAGGACTATCAGCCGAGTTGCACGGGAGAATGTGAAAAGTGTTCATATGTAGTAAAAACCTGAGAAATCCGTCCGTTTTCGTCATTTGTTATCGAATCGACTTAAAGCCAGATCGTCACATTGGCCGCTCTTTTCTGAAACGGTTGTACTTATCGTCTGTAAAACTATGTCGCGTGCTGCGGTATGCGGAGAAACTAAAAGCACCGTAGTAGAACACAGATGAAGCTTCTAAGTTGATGTAATAGCCAGGAAGAAGTAGTACAATTCAAGTTTTAGGTATCGATTATTGACTTTTTAGCTGGCTTTGGTGCCTTGGACATGAGCTAGAACCTTAAGATTCTGCATGAAAGGAGGACTAGCAGCCGAGTTGCACGGGAGAATGTGAAAAGTTTTCATATGTAGTAAAAACCTTAGAAATCCGTCCTTTTTCGTCATTTGTTATCGAATCGACTTAAAGCCAGATCGTCACATTGGCCGCTCTTCTCTCTGAAACGGTTGTACTTATCGTCTGCAAAGCTATGTCGCGTGCTGCGGTATGTGGAGACACTAAAAGCACCATAGTAGAACACAGATGAAGCTTCTAAGTTGATGTAATAGCCAGTAAGAAGTAGTAGAATTCACGTTTTAGGTATCGATTATTGACTTTTTAGCTGGCTTTGGTGCCTTGGACATGAGCTAGGACCTTAAGTTTCTGCATGAAAGGAGGACTAGCAGCCGAGTTGCACGGGAGAATGTGAAAAGTGTTCATATGTAGTAAAAACCTGAGAAATCCATCCGTTTTCGTCATTTGTTATCGAATCGACTTAAAGCCAGATCGTCACATTGGCCGCTCTTCTCTCTGAAAAGGTTGTACTTATCGTCTACAAAGCTATGTCGCGTGCTGCGGTATGCGGAGACACTAAAATCACCATAGTAGAACACAGATGGAGCTTCTAAGTTGATGTAATAGCCAGTAAGAAGTAGTACAATACAAGTTTTAGGTATCGATTATTGACTTTTTAGCTAGCATTGGTGCCTTGGACATGAGCTAGGACCTTAAGATTCTGCATGAAAGGAGGACTAGCAGCCGAGTAGCATGGGAGAATGTAAAAAGTGTTCATATGTAGTAAAAACCTGGGAAATTCGTCCGTTTTCGTCATTTGTTATCGAATCGACTTAAAGCCAGATCGTCACATTGGCCGCTCTTCTCTCTGAAACGCTTGTACTTATCGTCTGCAAAGCTATGTCGTATGCTGCGGTATGCTGAGACACTACAAGCAGCATAGTAGAACACAGATGAAGTTTCTAAGTTGATGTAATAGCCAGTAAGAAGTAGTACAACTCAAGTTTTAGGTATCGATTATTGACTTTTAAGCTAGCTTTGGTGCCTTGGACATGAGCTAGGACCTTAAGATTCTGCATGAAAGGAGGACTAGCAGCCGAGTAGCACGGGAAAATGTGAAAAGTGTTCATATGTAGTAAAGACCTGAGAAATCCGTCCGTTTTCGTCATTTGTTATCGAATCGACTTTAAGTCAGATCGTCACATTGGCCGTTCTTCTCTCTGAAACGGTTGTACTTATCGTCTACAAAGCTATGTCACGTGCTGCGGTATGTGGAGACACTAAAAGCAAAATAGTAGAACACAGATGAAGCTTCTAAGTTGATGTAATAGCCAGTAAGAAGTAGTACAATTCAAGTTTTAGGTATCGATTATTGACTTTTTAGCTGGCTTTGGTGCCTTCGACATGAGCTAGGACCTTAAGATTCTGCATGTAAGGAGGACTAGCAGCCTAGTTGCACGGAAGAATGTGAAAAGTGTTCATATGCAGTAAAAACCTGAGACATGCGTCCGTTTTCGTCATTTGTTATCGAATCGACTTAAAGCCAGATCGTCACATTGGCCGCTCTTCTCTCTGAAACGGTTGTACTTATCGTCTGCAAAACTATGTCGCGTGCTGCGGTATGCGGAGACACTAAAATCACCATAGTAGAACACAGATGAAGCATCTAAGTTGATGTAATAGCCAGTAAGGAGTAGTCCAATTCAAGTTTTAGGTATTGATTATTGACTCTTTAGCTGGCTTTGGTGCCTTGGACATGAGCTAGGACCTTAAGATTCTGCATGAAAGGAGGACTAGCAGCCTAGTTGCAAGGGAGAATGTGAAAAGTGTTCATATGTAGTAAAAACCTGAGAAATCGGTCCGTTTTCGTCATTTGTTATCGAATCGACTTAAAGCCGGATCGTCACATTGCCCGCTCTTCTCTCTGAAACGGTTGTACTTATCGTCTACAAAGCTATGTCGCGTGCTGCGATATGCGGAGACACTAAAAGCACCATAGTAGAACACAAATGATGCTTCTAAGTTGATGTAATAGCCAGTAAGAAGTAGTCCAATTCAAGATTTAGGTATCGATTATTGACTTTTTAGCTGGCTTTGGTGCCTTGGACATGAGCTAGGACCTTATGATTCTGCATGAAACGAGGACTAGCGGCCGCGTTGCACGGGAGTATGTGAAAAGTGTTCATATGTATTAAAAACCTGAGAAATCCGTCCGTTTTCGTCATTTGTTATCGAATCGACTTATAGCCAGATCATCACATTGGCCGCTCTGCTCTCGGAAACGGTTGTACTTATCGTCTGCAAAGCTATGTCGCGTGCTGCGGTATGCGGAGGCTCTAAAAGCACCATAGTAGAACACAGATGAAACTTCTAAGTTGCTGTAATAGCCAGTAAGAAGTAATACCATTCAAGTTTTAGGTATCGATTATTGACTTTTTAGCTGGCTTTGGTGCCTTGGACATGAGCTAGGACTTTAAGATTCTGCATAAAAGGAGCACTAGCAGCCCAGTTGCACGGGAGAATTTGAAAAGTGTTCATAAGTATTAAAAACCTGAGACATCCGTCCGTTTTCGTCATTTGTTATCGAATGGACTTAAAGCCAGATCGTCACATTGGCCGCTCTTCTCTCTGAAACGGTTGTACTTATCGTCTGCAAAGCTATGTCGCGTGCTGCGGTATGCGGAGACACTAAAAGCACCATAGTAGACCACAGATGAAGCATCTACGTTGATGTAATAGCCAGTAAGAAGTAGTACAATTCAAGTTTTAGGTATTGATTATTGACTTTTTAGCTGGCTTTGGTGCCTTGGACATGAGCTAGGACCTTAAGATTCTGCATGAAAGGAGGACTAGCAGCCGAGTTGCAGGGGAGAATGTAAAAAGTGTTCATATGAAGTAAAAACCTGAGAAATCCGTCCGTTTTCGTCATTTGTTATCGAATCGACTTAAAGCCAGATCGTCACATTGGCCGCTCTGCTCTCGGAAACGGTTGTACTTATCGTCTGCAAAGCTATGTCGCGTGCTGCGGTATGCGGAAGCTCTAAAAGCACCATAGTAGAACACAGATGAAACTTCTAAGTTGCTGTAATAGCCAGTAAGAAGTAATACCATTCAAGTTTTAGGTATCGTTTATTGACTTTTTAGCTGGCTTTGGTGCCTTGGACATGAGCTAGGACTTTAAGATTCTGCATAAAAGGAGGACTAGCAGCCCAGTTGCACGGGAGAATGTGAAAAGTGTTCATATGTATTAAAAACCTGAGACATCCGTCCGTTTTCGTCATTTGTTATCGAATCGACTTAAAGCCAGATCGTCACATTGGCCGCTCTTCTCTCTGAAACGGTTGTACTTATCGTCTGCAAAGCTATGTCGCGTGCTGCGGTAAGCGGAGACACTAAAAGCACCATAGTAGAACACAGATGAAGCTTCTAAGTTGATGTAATAGCCAGTAAAAAGTAGTACAATTAAAGTTTTAGGTATCGGTTATTGACTTTTTACCCTTCTTTGGTGCCTTGGACACGAGCTAGGAACTTAAGATTTTGCATGAGGGAGGACTAGCAGCCGTGTTGCACGGGAGAATGTGAAAAGTGTTCATATGTAGTAAAAACCTGAGAAATCCGTCCGTTTTCGTCATTTGTTATCGAATCGACTTAAAGCCAGATCGTCACATTGGCCACTCTTCTCTCTGAAACGGTTGTACTTATCGTCTACAAAGCTATGTCGCGTGCTGCGATATGCGGAGACATTAAAAGCACCATAGTAGAACACAAATGATGCTTCTAAGTTGGTGTAATAGCCAGTAAGAAGTAGTCCAATTCAAGATTTATGTATCGATTATAGACTTTTTAGCTGGCTTTGGTGCCTTGGACATGAGCTAGGACTTTATGATTCTGCATGAAACGAGGACTAGCGGCCGCGTTGCACGGGAGTATGTGAAAAGTGTTCATATGTAGTAAAAACCTGAGAAATCTGTCCGTTTACGTCATTTGTTATCGAATCGACTTAAAGCCAGATCGTCACATTGGCCGCTCTTCTCTCTGAAACGGTTGTACTTATCGTCTGCAAAGCTATGTCGCGTGCTGCGGTATGTGGAGACACTAAAAGCACCATAGTAGAACACAGATGAAGCTTTTAAGTTGATGTAATAGCCAGTAAGAAGTAGTAGAATTCAAGTTTTGGTATCGATTATTGACTTTTTAGCTGGCTTTGGTGCCTTGGACATGAGCTAGGACCTTAAGATTCTGCATGAAAGGAGGACTAGCAGCCGAGTTGCACGGGAGAATGTGAAAAGTGTTCATATGTAGTAAAAACCTGAGAAATCCATCCGTTTTCGTCATTTGTTATCGAATCGACTTAAAGCCAGATCGTCACATTGGCCGCTCTTCTCTCTGAAACGGTTGTACTTATCGTCTGCAAAGCTATGTCGCGTGCTGCGGTATGCGGAGACACTAAAAGCACCATAGTAGAACACA
This sequence comes from Schistocerca gregaria, assembly GCF_023897955.1. Taxonomy (NCBI): domain Eukaryota; kingdom Metazoa; phylum Arthropoda; class Insecta; order Orthoptera; family Acrididae; genus Schistocerca; species Schistocerca gregaria. The sequence goes on along the minus strand of NW_026061795.1, from coordinate 15,528,076 downwards.
GATGAAGCTTCTAAGTTGATGTCATAGCCAGGAAGAAGTAGTAGAATTCAAGTTTTTGGTATCGATTATTGACTTTTTTGCTGGCTTTGGTACCTTGGACATGAGCTAGGACCTTAAGATTCTGCATGAAAGGACGACTAGCAGCCGAGTTGCACGGGAGAATGTGAAAAGTCTTCATATGTAGTAAAAACCTGAGAAATCCGTCCGTTTTCGTCATTTGTTATCGAATCGACTTAAAGCCAGATCGTCACATTGGCCGCTCTGCTCTCGGAAACGGTTGTACTTATCGTCTGCAAAGCTATGTCGCGTGCTGCGGTATGCGGAGGCTCTAAAAGCACCATAGTAGAACACAGATGAAACTTCTAAGTTGCTGTAATAGCCAGTAAGAAGTAATACCATTCAAGTTTTAGGTATCGTTTACTGACTTTTTAGCTGGCTTTGGTGCCTTGGACATGAGCTAGGACTTTAAGATTCTGCATAAAAGGAGGACTAGCAGCCCAGTTGCACGGGAGAATGTGAAAAGTGTTCATATGTATTAAAAACCTGAGACATCCGTCCGTTTTCGTCATTTGTTATCGAATCGACTTAAAGCCAGATCGTCACATTGGCCGCTCTTCTCTCTGAAACGGTTGTACTTATCGTCTGCAAAGCTATGTCGCGTGCTGCGGTAAGCGGAGACACTAAAAGCACCATAGTAGAACACAGATGAAGCTTCTAAGTTGATGTAATAGCCAGTAAAAAGTAGTACAATTAAAGTTTTAGGTATCGGTTATTGACTTTTTACCCTTCTTTGGTGCCTTGGACTCGAGCTAGGAACTTAAGATTTTGCATGAGGGAGGACTAGCAGCCGTGTTGCACGGGAGAATGTGAAAAGTGTTCATATGTAGTAAAAACCTGAGAAATCCGTCCGTTTTCGTCATTTGTTATCGAATCGACTTAAAGCCAGATCGTCACATTGGCCACTCTTCTCTCTGAAACGGTTGTACTTATCGTCTACAAAGCTATGTCGCGTGCTGCGATATGCGGAGACATTAAAAGCACCATAGTAGAACACAAATGATGCTTCTAAGTTGGTGTAATAGCCAGTAAGAAGTAGTCCAATTCAAGATTTAGGTATCGATTATAGACTTTTTAGCTGGCTTTGGTGCCTTGGACATGAGCTAGGACCTTATGATTCTGCATGAAACGAGGACTAGCGGCCGCGTTGCACGGGAGTATGTGAAAAGTGTTCATATGTAGTAAAAACCTGAGAAATCTGTCCGTTTTCGTCATTTGTTATCGAATCGACTTAAAGCCAGATCGTCACATTGGCCGCTCTTCTCTCTGAAACGGTTGTACTTATCGTCTGCAAAGCTATGTCGCGTGCTGCGGTATGTGGAGACACTAAAAGCACCATAGTAGAACACAGATGAAGCTTTTAAGTTGATGTAATAGCCAGTAAGAAGTAGTAGAATTCAAGTTTTGGTATCGATTATTGACTTTTTAGCTGGCTTTGGTGCCTTGGACATGAGCTAGGACCTTAAGATTCTGCATGAAAGGAGGACTAGCAGCCGAGTTGCACGGGAGAATGTGAAAAGTCTTCATATGTAGTAAAAACCTGAGAAATCCGTCCGTTTTCGTCATTTGTTATCGAATCGACTTAAAGCCAGATCGTCACATTGGCCGCTCTTCTCTCTGGAAAAGTTGTACTTATCGTCTGCAAAGCTATGTCGCGTGCTGCGGTATGCGGACACAATAAAAGCACCATAGTAGAACACAGATGAAGCTTCTAAGTTGAAGTAATAGCCAGTAAGAAGTAGTACAATTAAAGTTTTAGGTATCGGTTAATGACTTTTACCCTTCTTTGGTGCCTTGGGCACGAGCTAGGAAATTAAGATTTTGCATGAAGGAGGACTATCAGCCGAGTTGCACGGGAGAATGTGAAAAGTGTTCATATGTAGTAAAAACCTAAGAAATCCGTCCGTTTTCGTCATTTGTTATCGAATCGACTTAAAGCCAGATCGTCACATTGGCCGCTCTTTTCTGAAACGGTTGTACTTATCGTCTGTAAAACTATGTCGCGTGCTGCGGTATGCGGAGAAACTAAAAGCACCGTAGTAGAACACAGATGAAGCTTCTAAGTTGATGTAATAGCCATGAAGAAGTAGTACAATTCAAGTTTTAGGTATCGATTATTGACTTTTTAGCTGGCTTTGGTGCCTTGGACATGAGCTAGAACCTTAAGATTCTGCATAAAAGGAGGACTAGCAGCCGAGTTGCACGGGAGAATGTGAAAAGTTTTCATATGTAGTAAAAACCTGAGAAATCCGTCCGTTTTCGTCATTTGTTATCGAATCGACTTAAAGCCAGATCGTCACATTGGCCGCTCTTCTCTCTGAAACGGTTGTACTTATCGTCTGCAAAGCTATGTCGCGTGTTGCCGTAGGCGGAAACAGTAAAAGCACCATAGTAGAACACAGATGAAGCTTCTACGTTGATGTAATAGCCAGTAAGAAGTAGTCCAATTCAAGTTTTAGGTATCGATTATTGAATTTTTATGTGGCTTTGGTGCCTTGGACATGAGCTATTACCTTAAGATTCTGCATGAAAGGAGGACTAGCAGCCGAGTTGCATGGGAGAATGTGAAAAGTGTTCATATGTAGTAAAAACCTGAGAAATCCGTCCGTTTTCGTCATTTGTTATCGAATCGAATTAAAGCCCGATCGTCACATTGGCCGCTCTTCTCTCTGAAACGGTTGTACTTATCGTCTGCAATGCTATGTCGCGTGCTGCGGTATGCGGAGACACTAAATTCTCCATAGTAGAACACAGATGAAGCTTCTAAGTTGATGTAATAGCCAGTAAGAAGTAGTACAATTCAAGTTTTAGGTATCGATTATTGAATTTTTATGTGGCTTTGGTGCCTTGGACATGAGCTAGGACCTTAAGATTGTGCATGAAAGGAGGACTAGCAGCCGAGTTGCACGGGAGAATGTGAAAAGTGTTCAAATAGAGTAAAAACCTGAGAAATCCGTCCGTTTTCGTCATTTTTATCGAATCGACTTAAAGCCAAATCGTCACATTGGCCGCTCTTCTCTCTGAAACAGTTGTACTTATCGTCTGCAGAGCTACGTCGCGTGCTGCGGTATGCAGAGACACTAAACGCCCCATAGTAGAACACAGATGACACTTCCAAGTTGATGTAATAGCCAGTAAGAAGTAGTACAATTCAAGTTTTATTTATCGATTATTGACTTTTAAGGTGGCTTTGGTGCCTTAGACATGAGCTAGGACCTTAAGATTCTGCATGAAAGGAGGACTAGCAGCCGAGTTGCACGGGATAATGTGAAAAGTGTCCATATGTAGTAAAAACCTGAGAAATCCGTCCGTTTTCGTCATTTGTTATCGAATCGACATAAAGCCAGATCGTCACATTGGCCGCTCTTCTCTCTGAAACGGTTGTACTTATCGTCTGCAAAGCTATGTCGCGTGCTGCGGTGTGAGGAGACACTAAAAGCACCATAGTAGAACACAGATCAAGCTTCTAATTTGATGTAATAGCCAGTAAGAAGTAGTACAATTCAAGTTATAGGTATTGAATATGGACCTTTTAGCTGGCTTTGGTGCCTTGGATATGAGCTAGGACCTTAAGATTCTGCATGAAAGGAGGACTAGCAGCCGAGTTGCACGGGAGAATGTGAAAAGTGTTCATATGTAGTAATAACCTGAGAAATCCGTCCTTTTTCGTCATTTGTTATCGAATCGACTTAAAGCCAGATCGTCACTTTGGCCGCTCTTCTCTCTGAAATGGTTGTGCTTATCGTCTGCAAAGCTATGTCGCATGCTGCGGTATGCGGAGACACTAAAAGCACCATAGTAGAACACAGACGAAGCTTCTAAGTTGACGTAATAGCCGGTAAGATGTAGTCCAATTCAAGATTTACGTATCGATTTTTGACTTTTTAACTGGCTTTGGTGCCTTGGACATGAGCTAGGACCTTGACATTCTGCATGAAAGGAGGACTAGCATCCGAGTTGCACGGGAGAATGTGAAAATTGTTCATATGTAGTAAAAACCTGAGAATTCCGTCCGTTTTCGTCATTTGTTATCGAATCGACTTAAAGCCAGATGGTCACATAAGCCGCTCTTCTCTCTGAAACGGTTGTACATATCGTCTGCAAAGCTATGTTGCGTGCAGCGGCATGTGGAGACACTAAAATCACCATAGTAGAACACAGATGAAGCATCTAAGTTGATGTAATAGCCAGTAAGAAGTAGTACAATTCAAGTTTTAGGAATCGATTATTGACTTTTTAGCTGGCTTTGGTGCCTTGGACATGAGCTAGGACCTTAAGATTCTGCATGAAATGAGGACTAGCAGCCGAGTTGCACGGGAGAATGTGAAAAGTGTTCATATGTAGTAAAATCATGAGAAATCCGTCCGTTTTCGTCATTTGTTATCGAATCGACTTAAAGCCAGATCGTGACATTGGCCGCTCTTCTCTCTGAAACGGTTGTACTTATCGTCTGCAAACCTATGTCGCGTAATGCGGTATGCTAAGACACTAAAAGCACCATAGTAGAACACAGATCAAGTTTCTAAGTTGATGTAATAGCCAGTAAGAAGTAGCACAATTCAAGTTTTAGGTAATGAATATGGAACTTTTAGCTGGCTTTGGTGCCTTGGACATGAGCTAGGACCTTGAGATTCTGACTGAAAGGAGGACTAGCAGCCGAGTTGCACGGGAGAATGTGAAAAGTGTTCATATGTAGTAAAAACCTGATAAATCCGTCCGTTTTCGTCATTTGTTATCGAATCGACTTAAAGCCCGATCGTCACATTGGCCGCTCTTCTCTCTGAAACGGTTGTACTTATCGTCTGCAATGCTATGTCGCGTGCTGCGGTATGCGGAGACACTAAATTCTCCATAGTAGAACACAGATGAAGCTTCTAAGTTGATGTAATAGCCAGTAAGAAGTAGTACAATTCAAGTTTTAGGTATCGATTATTGAATTTTTATGTGGCTTTGGTGCCTTGGACATGAGCTAGGACCTTAAGATTGTGCATGAAAGGAGGATTAGCAGCCGAGTTGCACGGGAGAATGTGAAAAGTGTTCAAATAGAGTAAAAACCTGAGAAATCCGTCCGTTTTCGTCATTTTTATCGAATCGACTTAAAGCCAAATCGTCACATTGGCCGCTCTTCTCTCTGAAACAGTTGTACTTATCGTCTGCAGAGCTACGTCGCGTGCTGCGGTATGCAGAGACACTAAACGCCCCATAGTAGAACACAGATGACACTTCCAAGTTGATGTAATAGCCAGTAAGAAGTCGTACAATTCAAGTTTTAGTTACTGATTATTGACTTTTTAGCTGGCTTTGGTGCCTTGGTCATGATGTAGGACCTTAAGATTCTGCATGAAATGAGGAGTAGCAGCCGAGTTGCCCAGGAGAATGTGAAAAGTGTTCATATGTAGTAAAAACCTGAGACATCCGTCCGTTTTCGTCATTTGTTATTGAATCGGCTTAAAGCCAGATCGTCACATGGCCGCTCTTCTCTCTGAAACGGTTGTACTTATCGTCTGCAAATCTATGTCGCGTACTGCGGTATGCTGAGACACTAAAAGAACCATAGTAGAACACAGATGAAGCATCTAAGTTGATGTAATAGCCAGTAAGAAGTAGTACAATTCAAGTATTAGGAATCGATTATTGACCTTTTAGCTGGCTTTGGTGCCTTGGACATGAGCTAGGACCTTAAGATTCTGCATGAAAGGAGGACTAGCAGCCGAGTTGCACGGGAGAATGTGAAAAGTGTTCATATGTAGTAAAAACCTGAGAAATCGGTCCGTGTTCGTCATTTGTTATCGAATCGACTTAAAGCCAGATCGTCACATTGGCCGCTCTTCTCTCTGAAACGGTTGTACTTATTGTCTGCAAAGCTATGTCGCGTGCTGCGGTATGCGGAGACACTAAAATCACCATAGTAGAACACAGATGAAGCATCTAAGTTGATGTAATAGCCAGTAAGAAGTAGTACAATTCAAGTTTTAGGAATCGATTATTGACTTTTTAGCTGGCCTTTGCCTTGGACATGAGCTAGGACTTTAAGATTCTGCATGAAAGGAGGACTAGCAGCCGAGTTGCACGGCAGAATGTGAAAAGTCTTCCTATGTAGTAAAAACCTGAGAAATCCGTCCGTTTTCGTCATTTGTTATCGAATCGACTTAAGGCCAGATCGTCACATTGGCCGCTCTTCTCTCAGAAACGGTTGTACTTATCGTCTGCAAAGCTATGTCGCGTGCTGCGGTATGCGGAGACACTAAAATCACCATAGTAGAACACAGATGAAGCTTCTAAGTTTATGCAATAGCCAGTAAGAAGTAGAACAATTCAAGTTTTAGGTATCGATTATTGACTTTTTCTGGCTTTTGCCTTGGACATGAGCTAGGACTTTAAGATTCTGCATAAAAGGTGGACTAGCAGCCCAGTTGCACTGGAGAATGTGAAAAGTGTTCACATGTAGTAAAAACCTGAGACATCCGTCCGTTTTCGTCATTTGTTATTGAATCGACTTAAAGTCAGATCGTCACATTGGCCGCTCTTCTCTCTGAAACGGTTGTACTTATCGTCTGCAAAGCTATGTCGCGTACTGCGGTATGCTGAGACACTAAAAGCACCATAGTAGAACACAGATCACGCTTCTAAGTTGATGTAATAGCCAGTAAGAAGTAGCACAATTCAAGTTTTAGGTAATGAATATGGAACTTTTAGCTGGCTTTGGTGCCTTGGACATGAGCTAGGACCTTAAGATTGTGCATGAAAGGAGGACTAGCAGCCGAGTTGCACGGGAGAATGTGAAAAGTGTTCAAATAGAGTAAAAACCTGAGAAATCCGTCCGTTTTCGTCATTTTTATCGAATCGACTTAAAGCCAAATCGTCACATTGGCCGCTCTTCTCTCTGAAACAGTTGTACTTATCGTCTGCAGAGCTACGTCGCGTGCTGCGGTATGCAGAGACACTAAACGCCCCATAGTAGAACACAGATGACACTTCCAAGTTGATGTAATAGCCAGTAAGAAGTAGTACAATTCAAGTTTTAGTTACTGATTATTGATTTTTTTGCTGGCTTTGGTGCCTTGGACATGAGGTAGGACCTTAAGATTCTGCATGAAAGGAGGAGTAGCAGCCGAGTTGCCCAGGAGAATGTGAAAAGTGTTCATATGTAGTAAAAACCTGAGAAATCCGTCCGTTTTCGTCATTTGTTATCGAATGGACTTAAAGCCAGATCGTCACATTGGCCGCTCTTCTCTCCGAAACGGTTGTACTTATCGTCTGCAAAGCTATGTCGCGTGCGCGGCATGCGGGGACACTAAAATCACCATAGTGGAACACAGATGAAGCTTCCAAGTTGACGTAATAGCCAGTAAGATGTAGTACAATTCCAGTTTTAGGTATCGATTATTGACTTTTTAGCTGGCTTTGATGCCTTGGACATGAGCTAGGACCTTAAGATTCTGCATAAAAGGAGGACTAGCAGCCGAGTTGCACGGGAGAATGTGAAAAGTTTTCATATGTAGTAAAAACCTGAGAAATCCGTCCGTTTTCGTCATTTGTTATCGAATCGACTTAAAGCCAGATCGTCACATTGGCCGCTCTTCTCTCTGAAACGGTTGTACTTATCGTCTGCAAGGCTATGTCGCGTGCTGCGGTATGCGGAGATACTAAAATCACCATAGTAGAACACAGATGAAGCTTCTAAGTTGATGCAATAGCCAGTAAGATGTAGAACAATTCAAGTTTTAGGTATCGATTATTGACTTTTTAGCTGGCTTTGGTGCCTTGGACATGAGCTAGGACCTCAAGATTCTGCATGAAAGGTGGACTAGCAGCCGAGTTGCAGGGGAGAATGTGAAAAGTGTTCATATGTAGTAAAAACCTTAGAAATCCGTCCGTTTTCGTCATTTGTTATCGAATCGGCATAAAGCCAGATCGTCACATTGGCCGCTCTTCTCTCTGAAACGGTTGTACTTATCGTCTGCAAAGCTATGTCGCGTGCTGCGGTATGCTGAGACACTAAAAGCACCATAGTAGAACACAGATCAAGGTTCTAAGTTGATGTAATAGCCAGTAAGAAGTAGTACAATTCAAGTTTTAGGTATTGAATATGGAACTTTTAGCTGGCTTTGGTGCCTTGGACATGAGCTAGGACCTTAAGATTCTGCATGAAAGGAAGACTAGCAGCCGAGTTGCACGGGATAATGTGAGAAGTGTTCTTATGTAGTAATAACCTAAGAAATCCGTCCTTTTTCTTCATTTGCTAACGAATGAACATAAAGCCAGATCGTCACATTGGCCGCTCTTCTCTCTGAAACGGTTGTGCTTACCGTCTGCAAAGCTATGTCGCGTGTTGCCGTAGGCGGAAACAGGAAAAGCACCATAGTAGAATACAGATGATGCTTCTAAGTTGATGTAATAGCCAGTAATAAGTAGTCCAATTCAAGAATTAGGTATCGATTATTGACTTTTTAGCAGGCTTTCGTGCCTTGGTCTTGAGCCAGGACTTTAAGATTCTGCATAAAAGGAGGACTAGCAGCCCAGTTGCACGGGAGAATGTGAAAAGTGTTTATATGTAGTAAAAACCTGAGAAATCGGTCCGTTTTCGTCATTTGTTATCGAATCGACTTAAAGCCAGATCGTCACATTGGCCGCTCTTCTCTCTGAAACGGTTGTACTTATCGTCTGCAAAGCTATGTCGCGTGCTGCGGTATGCGGAGACACTAAAATCACCATAGTAGAACACAGATGAAGCATCTAAGTTGATGTAATAGCCAGTAAGAAGTAGTACAATTCAAGTTTTAGGAATCGATTATTGACTTTTTAGCTGGCCTTTGCCTTGGACATGAGCTAGGACTTTAAGATTCTGCATGAAAGGAGGACTAGCAGCCGAGTTGCACGGGAGAATGTGAAAAGTGTTCATATGTGGTAAAAACCTGAGAAATCCGTCCGTGTTCGTCATTTGTTATCGAATCGACTTAAGGCCAGTTCGTCACATTGGCCGCTCTTCTCTCAGAAACGGTTGTACTTATCGTCTGCAAAGCTATGTCGCGTGCTGCGGTATGCGGAGACACTAAAATCACCATAGTAGAACACAGATGAAGCTTCTAAGTTGATGCAATAGCCAGTAAGAAGTAGAACAATTCAAGTTTTAGGTATCGATTATTGACTTTTTAGCTGGCTTTTGCCTTGGACATGAGCTAGGACTTTAAGATTCTGCATAAAAGGTGGACTAGCAGCCCAGTTGCACTGGAGAATGTGAAAAGTGTTCACATGTAGTAAAAACCTGAGACATCCGTCCGTTTTCGTCATTTGTTATTGAATCGACTTAAAGTCAGATCGTCACATTGGCCGCTCTTCTCTCTGAAACGGTTGTACTTATCGTCTGCAAAGCTATGTCGCGTACTGCGGTATGCTGAGACACTAAAAGCACCATAGTAGAACACAGATCAAGCTTCTAAGTTGATGTAATAGCCAGTAAGAAGTAGTACAATTCAAGTTTTAGGTATTGAATATTGACCTTTTAGCTGGCTTTGGTGATTTGGACATGAGCTAGGACCTTAAGATTCTGCATGAAAGGAGGACTAGCAGCCGAGTTGCACGGGAGAATGTGAAAAGTGTTCATATGTTGTAAAATCCAGAGAAATCCGTCCGTTTTCGTCATTTGTTATTGAATCGACATAAAGCCCGATCGTCACATTGGCCGCTCTTCTCTCTGAAACGGTTGTACATATCGTCTGCAAAGCTATGTCGCGTGCAGCGGTATGTGGAGACACTAAAATCACCATAGAAGAACACAGATGAAGCATCTAAGTTAAAGTAATAGCCAGTAAAAAGTTGTACAATTCAAGTTTTTGGAATCGATTATTGACTTTTTAGCTGGCTTTTGCCTTGGACATGAGCTAGGACTTAAAGATTCTGCATAAAAAGAGGACTAGCAGCCCAGTTGCACGGGAGAATGTGAAAAGTGTTCACATGTAGTAAAAACCTGAAAAATCCGTCCGTCTTCGTCATTTGTTATCGAATCGACTTAAAGCCAGTTCGTCACATTGGCCGCTCTGCTCTCTGAAACGGTTGTACTTATCGTCTGCAAAGCTATGTCGCGTACCGCTTTATTCGGAGACACTAAAAGCACCATAGTAGAACACAGATGAAGCTCCTAAGATGACGTAATGGCCAGTAAGAAGTAGTACATTTCAAGTTTTAGGTATCGGTTATTGACTTTTTAGCTGGCTTTGGTGCCTTGGACATGAGCTAGGACCTTAAGATTCTGCATGAAAGGAGGACTAGCAGCCGAGTTGCACGGGAGAATGTGAAAAGTGTTCATATGTAGTAAAAACCTGAGAAATCCGTCCGTTTTCGTCATTTGTTATCGAATCGACTTAAAGCCAGATCGTCACATTGGCCGCTCTTCTCTCTGAAACGGTTGTACTTATCGTCTGCAAAGCTATGTCGCGTGCTGCGGTATGCGGAGACACTAAAATCACCATAGTAGAACACAGATGAAGCTTCTAAGTTGATGCAATAGCCAGTAAGAAGTAGAACAATTAAAGTTTTAGGTATCGATTATTGACTTTTTAGCTGGCTTCGGTACCTTGGACATGAGCTAGGACCTTAAGATTCTGCATGAAAGGAGGACTAGCAGCCGAGTTGCACGAGAAAATGTAAAAAGTGTTCATATGTAGTAAAAACCTGAGAAATCCGTCCGTTTTCGTCATTTGTTATCGAATCGACTTAAAGCCAGATCGTCACATTGGCCGCTCTTCTCTCTGAAACGGTTGTACTTATCGTCTGCAAAGCTATGTCGCGTGCTGCGGTATGCGGAGACACTAATATCACCATAGTAGAACACAGATGAAGCTTCTAAGTTGATGCAATAGCCAGTAAGAAGTAGAACAATTCAAGTTTTAGGTATCGATTATTGACTTTTTAGCTGGCTTCGGTACCTTGGACATGAGCTAGGACCTTAAGATTCTGCATGAAATGAGGTCTAGCAGCCGAGTTGCACGGGAGAATGTGAAAAGTGTTCATATGTAGTAAAATCATGAGAAATCCGTCCGTTTTCGTCATTTGTTATCGAATCGACTTAAAGCCAGATCGTCACATTGGCCGCTCTTCTCTCTGAAACGGTTGTACTTATCGTCTGCAAAGCTACGTCGCGTGCTGCGGTATGCTGAGACACTAAAAGCACCATAGTAGAACACAGATGAAGCTTCTAAGTTGATGTAATAGCCAGTAAGAAGTAGTACAATTCAAGTTTTAGGTATCGATTATTGACTTTTTAGCTGGCTTTGGTGCCTTTTACATGAGCTAGGACCTTGACATTCTGCATGAAAGAAGGACTAGCAGCCGAGTTGCTCGGGAGACTGTGAAAAGTTTTCATATGTAGTAAAAACCTGAGAAATCCGTCCGTTTTCGTCATTTGTTATCGAATCGACTTAAAGCCAAATCGTCACATTGGCTACTCTTCTCTCTTAAACGGTTGTACTTATCGTCTGCGAAGCTATGTCGCGTGCTGCGGTATGTGGAGACACTAAAAGCACCATAGTAGAACACAGATGAAGCTTCTAAGTTGATGTAATAGCCAGTAAGAAGTAGTAGAATTCAAGTTTTAGGTATCGATTATTGACTTTTTAGCTGGCTTTCGTGCCTTGGACATGAGCAAGGACCTTAAGATTCTGCATGAAAGGAGGACTATCAGCCGAGTTGCACGGGAGAATGTGAAAAGTGTTCACATGTAGTAAAAACCTGAGACATCCGTCCGTTTTCGTCATTTGTTATTGAATCGACTTAAAGTCAGATCGTCACATTGGCCGCTCTTCTCTCTGAAACGGTTGTACTTATCGTCTGCAAAGCTATGTCGCGTACTGCGGTATGCTGAGACACTAAAAGCACCATAGTAGAACACAGATCACGCTTCTAAGTTGATGTAATAGCCAGTAAGAAGTAGCACAATTCAAGTTTTAGGTAATGAATATGGAACTTTTAGCTGGCTTTGGTGCCTTGGACATGAGCTAGGACCTTAAGATTGTGCATGAAAGGAGGACTAGCAGCCGAGTTGCACGGGAGAATGTGAAAAGTGTTCAAATAGAGTAAAAACCTGAGAAATCCGTCCGTTTTCGTCATTTTTATCGAATCGACTTAAAGCCAAATCGTCACATTGGCCGCTCTTCTCTCTGAAACAGTTGTACTTATCGTCTGCAGAGCTACGTCGCGTGCTGCGGTATGCAGAGACACTAAACGCCCCATAGTAGAACACAGATGACACTTCCAAGTTGATGTAATAGCCAGTAAGAAGTAGTACAATTCAAGTTTTAGTTACTGATTATTGACTTTTTTGCTGGCTTTGGTGCCTTGGACATGAGGTAGGACCTTAAGATTCTGCATGAAAGGAGGAGTAGCAGCCGAGTTGCCCAGGAGAATGTGAAAAGTGTTCATATGTAGTAAAAACCTGAGAAATCCGTCCGTTTTCGTCATTTGTTATCGAATGGACTTAAAGCCAGATCGTCACATTGGCCGCTCTTCTCTCCGAAACGGTTGTACTTATCGTCTGCAAAGCTATGTCGCGTGCGCGGCATGCGGGGACACTAAAATCACCATAGTGGAACACAGATGAAGCTTCCAAGTTGACGTAATAGCCAGTAAGATGTAGTACAATTCCAGTTTTAGGTATCGATTATTGACTTTTTAGCTGGCTTTGATGCCTTGGACATGAGCTAGGACCTTAAGATTCTGCATAAAAGGAGGACTAGCAGCCGAGTTGCACGGGAGATTGTGAAAAGTTTTCATATGTAGTAAAAACCTGAGAAATCCGTCCGTTTTCGTCATTTGTTATCGAATCGACTTAAAGCCAGATCGTCACATTGGCCGCTCTTCTCTCTGAAACGGTTGTACTTATCGTCTGCAAAGCTATGTCGCGTGTTGCCGTAGGCGGAAACAGTAAAAGCACCATAGTAGAACACAGATGAAGCTTCTACGTTGATGTAATAGCCAGTAAGAAGTAGTCCAATTCAAGATTTAGGTATCGATTATTGACTTTTTAGCTGGCTTTTGTGCCTTGGACATGAGCTAGGACTTTAAGATTCTGCATAAAAGGAGGACTAGCAGCCCAGTTGCACGGGAGAATGTGAAAAGTGTTCATATGTAGTAAAAACCTGAGAAATCCGTCCGTTTTCGTCATTTGTTATCGAATCGACTTAAAGCCAGATCGTCACATTGGCCGCTCTTCTCTCTGAAACGGTTGTACTTATCGTCTGCAAGGCTATGTCGCGTGCTGCGGTATGCGGAGACACTAAAATCACCATAGTAGAACACAGATGAAGCTTCTAAGTTGATGCAATAGCCAGTAAGATGTAGAACAATTCAAGTTTTAGGTATCGATTATTGACTTTTTAGCTGGCTTTGGTGCCTTGGACATGAGCTAGGACCTCAAGATTCTGCATGAAAGGACGACTAGCAGCCGAGTTGCACGGGAGAATGTGAAAAGTGTTCATATGTAGTAAAAACCTTAGAAATCCGTCCGTTTTCGTCATTTGTTATCGAATCGGCATAAAGCCAGATCGTCACATTGGCCGCTCTTCTCTCTGAAACGGTTGTACTTATCGTCTGCAAAGCTATGTCGCGTGCTGCGGTATGCTGAGACACTAAAAGCACCATAGTAGAACACAGATCAAGGTTCTAAGTTGATGTAATAGCCAGTAAGAAGTAGTACAATTCAAGTTTTAGGTATTGAATATGGAACTTTTAGCTGGCTTTGGTGCCTTGGACATGAGCTAGGACCTTAAGATTCTGCATGAAAGGAAGACTAGCAGCCGAGTTGCACGGGATAATGTGAGAAGTGTTCTTATGTAGTAATAACCTAAGAAATCCGTCCTTTTTCTTCATTTGCTAACGAATCAACATAAAGCCAGATCGTCACATTGGCCGCTCTTCTCTCTGAAACGGTTGTGCTTACCGTCTGCAAAGCTATGTCGCGTGTTGCCGTAGGCGGAAACAGGAAAAGCACCATAGTAGAATACAGATGATGCTTCTAAGTTGATGTAATAGCCAGTAATAAGTAGTCCAATTCAAGAATTAGGTATCGATTATTGACTTTTTAGCAGGCTTTCGTGCCTTGGACTTGAGCCAGGACTTTAAGATTCTGCATAAAAGGAGGACTAGCAGCCCAGTTGCCCGGGAGAATGTGAAAAGTGTTCACATGTAGTAAAAACCTGAGACATCCGTCCGTTTTCGTCATTTGTTATTGAATCGGCTTAAAGCCAGATCGTCACATGGCCGCTCTTCTCTCTGAAACGGTTGTACTTATCGTCTGCAAATCTATGTCGCGTACTGCGGTATGCTGAGACACTAAAAGAACCATAGTAGAACACAGATGAAGCATCTAAGTTGATGTTTTAGCCAGTAAGAAGTAGTACAATTCAAGTATTAGGAATCGATTACTGACCTTTTAGCTGGCTTTGGTGCCTTGGACATGAGCTAGGACCTTAAGATTCTGCATGAAAGGAGGACTAGCAGCCGAGTTGCACGGGAGAATGTGAAAAGTGTTCATATGTAGTAAAACCCTGAGAAATCGGTCCGTTTTCGTCATTTGTTATCGAATCGACTTAAAGCCAGATCGTCACATTGGCCGCTCTTCTCTCAGAAACGGTTGTACTTATCGTCTGCAAAGCTATGTCGCGTGCTGCGGTATGCGGAGACACTAAAATCACCATAGTAGAACACAGATGAAGCTTCTAAGTTGATGCAATAGCCAGTAAGAAGTAGAACAATTCAAGTTTTAGGTATCGATTATTGACTTTTTAGCTGGCTTTTGCGTTGGACATGAGCTAGGACTTTAAGATTCTGCATAAAAGGTGGACTAGCAGCCCAGTTGCACTGGAGAATGTGAAAAGTGTTCACATGTAGTAAAAACCTGAGACATCCGTCTGTTTTCGTCATTTGTTATTGAATCGACTTAAAGTCAGATCGTCACATTGGCCGCTCTTCTCTCTGAAACGGTTGTACTTATCGTCTGCAAAGCTATGTCGCGTACTGCGGTATGCTGAGACACTAAAAGCACCATAGTAGAACACAGATCAAGCTTCTAAGTTGATGTAATAGCCAGTAAGAAGTAGTACAATTCAAGTTTTAGGTATTGAATATTGACCTTTTAGCTGGCTTTGGTGCCTTGGACATGAGCTAGGACCTTAAGATTCTGCATGAAAGGAGGACTAGCAGCCGAGTTGCACGTGAGAATGTGAAAAGTGTTCATATATAGTAGAAACCTAAGAAATCCGTCCGTTTTCGTCATTTGTTATCGAATCGACTTAAAGCCAGATGGTCACATTGGCCACTCTTCTATCTGAAACGGTTGTACATATCGTCTGCAAAGCTATGTCGCGTGCAGCGGTATGTGGAGACACTAAAATCACCATAGTAGAACACAGATGAAGCTTCTAAGTTGATGTAATAGCCAGTAAGAAGTAGTACAATTCAAGTTTTAGGAATCGATTATTGACTTTTTAGCTGGCTTTGGTGCCTTGGACATGAGCTAGGACTTAAAGATTCTGCATAAACGGAGGACTAGCAGCCCAGTTGCACGGGAGAATGTGAAAAGTGTTCATATGTAGTAAAATCCAGAGAAATCCGTCCGTTTTCGTCATTTGTTATTGAATCGACATAAAGCCCGATCGTCACATTGGCCGCTCTTCTCTCTGAAACGGTTGTACATATCGTCTGCAAAGCTATGTCGCGTGCAGCGGTATGTGGAGACACTAAAATCACCATAGCAGAACACAGATGAAGCATCTAAGTTAAAGTAATAGCCAGTAAAAAGTTGTACAATTCAAGTTTTTGGAATCGATTATTGACTTTTTAGCTGGCTTTTGCCTTGGACATGAGCTAGGACTTAAAGATTCTGCATAAAAGGAGGACTAGCAGCCCAGTTGCACGGGAGAATGTGAAAAGTGTTCACATGTAGTAAAAACCTGAGAAATCCGTCCGTCTTCGTCATTTGTTATCGAATCGACTTAAAGCCAGTTCGTCACATTGGCCGCTCTGCTCTCTGAAACGGTTGTACTTATCGTCTGCAAAGCTATGTCGCGTACCGCTTTATTCGGAGACACTAAAAGCACCATAGTAGAACACAGATGAAGCTCCTAAGATGACGTAATGGCCAGTAAGAAGTAGTACATTTCAAGTTTTAGGTATCGGTTATTGACTTTTTAGCTGGCTTTGGTGCCTTGGACATGAGCTAGGACCTTAAGATTCTGCATGAAAGGAGGACTAGCAGCCGAGTTGCACGGGAGAATGTGAAAAGTGTTCATATGTAGTAAAAACCTGAGAAATCCGTCCGTTTTCGTCATTTGTTATCGAATCGACTTAAAGCCAGATCGTCACATTGGCCGCTCTTCTCTCTGAAACGGTTGTACTTATCGTCTGCAAAGCTATGTCGCGTGCTGCGGTATGCGGAGACACTAAAATCACCATAGTAGAACACAGATGAAGCTTCTAAGTTGATGCAATAGCCAGTAAGAAGTAGAACAATTAAAGTTTTAGGTATCGATTATTGACTTTTTAGCTGGCTTCGGTACCTTGGACATGAGCTAGGACCTTAAGATTCTGCATGAAAGGAGGACTAGCAGCCGAGTTGCACGAGAAAATGTAAAAAGTGTTCATATGTAGTAAAAACCTAAGAAATCCGTCCGTTTTCGTCATTTGTTATCGAATCGACTTAAAGCCAGATCGTCACATTGGCCGCTCTTCTCTCTGAAACGGTTGTACTTATCGTCTGCAAAGCTATGTCACGTGCTGCGGTATGCGGAGACACTAATATCACCATAGTAGAACACAGATGAAGCTTCTAAGTTGATGCAATAGCCAGTAAGAAGTAGAACAATTCAAGTTTTAGGTATCGATTATTGACTTTTTAGCTGGCTTCGGTACCTTGGACATGAGCTAGGACCTTAAGATTCTGCATGAAATGAGGTCTAGCAGCCGAGTTGCACGGGAGAATGTGAAAAGTGTTCATATGTAGTAAAATCATGAGAAATCCGTCCGTTTTCGTCATTTGTTATCGAATCGACTTAAAGCCAGATCGTCACATTGGCCGCTCTTCTCTCTGAAACGGTTGTACTTATCGTCTGCAAAGCTATGTCGCGTGCTGCGGTATGCTGAGACACTAAAAGCACCATAGTAGAACACAGATGAAGCTTCTAAGTTGATGTAATAGCCAGTAAGAAGTAGTAGAATTCAAGTTTTAGGTATCGATTATTGACTTTTTAGCTGGCTTTCGTGCCTTGGACATGAGCAAGGACCTTAAGATTCTGCATGAAAGGAGGACTATCAGCCGAGTTGCACGGGAGAATGTGAAAAGTGTTCACATGTAGTAAAAACCTGAGACATCCGTCCGTTTTCGTCATTTGTTATTGAATCGACTTAAAGTCAGATCGTCACATTGGCCGCTCTTCTCTCTGAAACGGTTGTACTTATCGTCTGCAAAGCTATGTCGCGTACTGCGGTATGCTGAGACACTAAAAGCACCATAGTAGAACACAGATCAAGCTTCTAAGTTGATGTAATAGCCAGTAAGGAGTAGTACAATTCAAGTTTTAGGTATTGAATATTGACCTTTTAGCTGGCTTTGGTGCCTTGGACATGAGCTAGGACCTTAAGATTCTGCATGAAAGGAGGACTAGCAGCCGAGTTGCACGTGAGAATGTGAAAAGTGTTCATATGTAGTAAAAACCTAAGAAATCCGTCCGTTTTCGTCATTTGTTATCGAATCGACTTAAAGCCAGATGGTCACATTGGCCACTCTTCTCTCTGAAACGGTTGTACATATCGTCTGCAAAGCTATGTCGCGTGCAGCGGTATGTGGAGACACTAAAATCACCATAGTAGAACACAGATGAAGCTTCTAAGTTGATGTAATAGCCAGTAAGAAGTAGTACAATTCAAGTTTTAGGAATCGATTATTGACTTTTTAGCTGGCTTTGGTGCCTCGGACATGAGCTAGGACTTAAAGATTCTGCATAAACGGAGGACTAGCAGCCCAGTTGCACGGGAGAATGTGAAAAGTGTTCACATGTAGTAAAAACCTGAGAAATCCGTCCGTCTTCGTCATTTGTTATCGAATCGACATAAAGCCAGATGGTCACATTGGCCGCTCTGCTCTCTGAAACGGTTGTACTTATCGTCTGCAAAGCTATGTCGCGTACTGCTTTATTCGGAGACACTAAAAGCACCATAGTAGAACACAGATGAAGCTCCTAAGATGACGTAATAGCCAGTAAGATGTAGTACATTTCAGGTTTTAGGTATCGGTTATTGACTTTTTAGCTGGCTTTGGTGCCTTGGACATAAGCTAGGACCTTAAGATTCTGCATGAAAGGAGGACTAGCAGCCGAGTTGCACGGGAGAATGTGAAAAGTGTTCATATGTAGTAAAAACCTGAGAAATCCGTCCGTTTTCGTCATTTGTTATCGAATCGACTTAAAGCCAGATCGTCACATTGGCCGCTCTTCTCTCTGAAACGGTTGTACTTATCGTCTGCAAAGCTATGTCGCGTGCTGCGGTATGCGGAGACACTAAAATCACCATAGTAGAACACAGATGAAGCTTCTAAGTTGATGCAATAGCCAGTAAGAAGTAGAACAATTCAAGTTTTAGGTATCGATTATTGACTTTTTAGCTGGCTTCGGTACCTTGGACATGAGCTAAGACCTTAAGATTCTGCATGAAAGGAGGACTAGCAGCCGAGTTGTACGAGAGAATGTAAAAAGTGTTCATATGTAGTAAAAACCTGAGAAATCCGTCCGTTTTCGTCATTTGTTTTCGAATCGACTTAAAGCCAGATCGTCACATTGGCCGCTCTTCTCTCTGAAACGGTTGTACTTATCGTCTGCAAAGCTATGTCGCGTGCTGCGGTATGCTGAGACACTAAAAGCACCATAGTAGAACACAGATGAAGCTTCTAAGTTGATGTAATAGCCAGTAAGAAGTAGTACAATTTAAGTTTTAGGTATCGATTATTGACTTTTTAGCTGGCTTTGGTGCCTTGGACATGATATAGGACCTTGACATTCTGCATGAAAGAAGGACTAGCAGCCGAGTTGCACGGGAGACTGTGAAAAGTTTTCATATGTAGTAAAAACCTGAGAAATCCGTCCGTTTTCGTCATTTGTTATCGAATCGACTTAAAGCCAAATCGTCACATTGGCTACTCTTCTCTCTGAAACGGTTGTACTTATCGTCTGCAAAGCTATGTCGCGTGCTGCGGTATGTGGAGACACTAAAAGCACCATAGTAGAACACAGATGAAGCTTCTAAGTTGATGTAATAGCCAGTAAGAAGTAGTAGAATTCAAGTTTTAGGTATCGATTATTGACTTTTTAGCTGGCTTTCGTGCCTTGGACATGGGCAAGGACCTTAAGATTCTGCATGAAAGGAGGACTATCAGCCGAGTTGCACGGGAGAATGTGAAAAGTGTTCATATGTAGTAAAAACCTGAGAAATCCGTCCGTTTTCATCATTTGTTATCGAATCGACTTAAAGCCACATCGTCACATTGGCCGCTCTTCTCTCTGAAACGGTTGTGCTTATCGACTGCAAAACTATGTCGCGTGCTGCGATATGCGGAGAAATTAAAAGCACCGTAGTAGAACACAGATGAAGCTTCTAAGTTGATGTAATAGCCAGTAAGAAGTAGTCCAATTCAAGTTTTAGGTATAGATTATTGACTTTTTAGCTGGCTTTGGTGCCTTGGACATGAGCTAGGACCTTAAGATCCTGCATGAAAGGAGGACTAGCAGCCGAGTTGCACGGGAGAATGTGAAAAGTGTTCATATGTAGTAAAAACCTGAGAAATCCGTCCGTTTTCGTCATTTGTTATCGAATCGACTTAAAGCCAGATCGTCACATTGGCCGCTCTTCTCTCTGAAACGCTTGTACTTATCGTCTGCAAAGCTATGTCGCGTGTTGCCGTAGGCGGAAACAGGAAAAGCACCATAGTAGAACACAGATGAAGCTTCTAAGTTGATGTAATAGCCAGTAAGAAGTAGTCCAATTCAAGTTTTAGGTATAGATTATTGACTTTTTAGCTGGCTTTCGTGCCTTGGACATGAGCTAGGACTTTAAGATTCTGCATAAAAGGAGGACTAGCAGCCGGGTTGCACGGGAGAATGTGAAAAGTGTTCACATGTAGTAAAAACCTAAGACATCCGTCCGTTTTCGTCATTTGTCATTGAATCGACTTAAAGTCAGATCGTCACATTGGCCGCTCTTCTCTCTGAAACGGTTGTACTTATCGTCTGCAAAGCTATGTCGCGTACTGCGGTATGCTGAGACACTAAAAGCACCATAGTAGAACACAGATCAAGCTTCTAAGTTGATGTAATAGCCAGTCAGAAGTAGTATAATTCAAGTTTTAGGTATTGAATATTGACCTTTTAGCTGGCTTTGGTGCCTTGGACATGAGCTAGGACCTTAAGATTCTGCATGAAAGGAGGACTAGCAGCCGAGTTGCACGTGAGAATGTGAAAAGTGTTCATATGTAGTAAAAACCTAAGAAATCCGTCCGTTTTCGTCATTTGTTATCGAATCGACTTAAAGCCAGATGGTCACATTGGCCACTCTTCTCTCTGAAACGGTTGTACATATCGTCTGCAAAGCTATGGCGCGTGCAGCGGTATGTGGAGACACTAAAATCACCATAGTAGAACACAGATCAAGCTTCTAAGTTGATGTAATAGCCAGTAAGAAGTAGTACAATTCAAATTTTAGGAATCGATTATTGACTTTTTAGCTGGCTTTGGTGCCTTGGACATGAGCTAGGACCTTAAGATTCTGCATGAAAGGAGGACTAGCATCCGAGTTGCACGGGAGAATGTGAAAAGTGTTCATATGTAGTAAAATCCAGAGAAATCCGTCCGTTTTCGTCATTTGTTATTGAATCGACATAAAGCCCGATCGTCACATTGGCCTCTCTTCTCTCTGAAACGGTTGTACATATCGTCTGCAAAGCTATGTCGCGTGCAGCGGTATGTGGAGATACTAAAATCACCATAGGTGAACACAGATGAAGCTTCTAAGTTGATGCAATAGCCAGTAAGAAGTAGAACAATTCAAGTTTTAGGTATCGATTATTGACTTTTTAGCTGGTTTCGGTACCTTGGACATGAGCTAGGACCTTAAGATTCTGCATGAAAGGAGGACTAGCAGCCGAGTTGTACGAGAGAATGTAAAAAGTGTTCATATGTAGAAAAAACCTGAGAAATCCGTCCGTTTTCGTCATTTGTTATCGAATCGACTTAAAGCCAGATCGTCACATTGGCCGCTCTTCTCTCTGAAACGGTTGTACTTATCGTCTGCAAAGCTATGTCGCGTGCTGCGGTATGCTGAGACACTAAAAGCACCATAGTAGAACACAGATGAAGCTTCTAAGTTGATGTAACAGCCAGTAAGAAGTAGTACAATTCAAGTTTTAGGTATCGATTATTGACTTTTTAGCTGGCTTTGGTGCCTTGGACATGAGCTAGGACCTTGACATTCTGCATGAAAGAAGGACTAGCAGCCGAGTTGCACGGGAGACTGTGAAAAGTTTTCATATGTAGTAAAAACCTGAGAAATCCGTCCGTTTTCGTCATTTGTTATCGAATCGACTTAAAGCCAAATCGTCACATTGGCTACTCTTCTCTCTGAAACGGTTGTACTTATCGTCTGCAAAGCTATGTCGCGTGCTGCGGTATGTGGAGACACTAAATGCACCGTAGTAGAACACAGATGAAGCTTCTAAGTTGATGTAATAGCCAGTAAGAAGTAGTCCAATTCAAGTTTTAGGTATAGATTATTACTTTTTAGCTGGCTTTGGTGCCTTGGACATGAGCTAGGACCTTAAGATCCTGCATGAAAGGAGGACTAGCAGCCGAGTTGCACGGGAGAATGTGAAAAGTGTTCATATGTAGTAAAAACCTGAGAAATCCGTCCGTTTTCGTCATTTGTTATCGAATCGACTTAAAGCCAGATCGTCACATTGGCCGCTCTTCTCTCTGAAACGGTTGTACTTATCGTCTGCAAAGCTATGTCGCGTGTTGCCGTAGGCGGAAACAGGAAAAGCACCATAGTAGAACACAGATGAAGCTTCTAAGTTGATGTAATAGCCAGTAAGAAGTAGTCCAATTCAAGATTTAGGTATCGTTTATTGACTTTTTAGCTGGCTTTGGTGCCTTGGACATGAGCTAGGACTTTAAGATTCTGCATAAAAGGAGGACTACCAGCCGGGTTGCACGGGAGAATGTGAAAAGTGTTCACATGTAGTAAAAACCTGAGACATCCGTCCGTTTTCGTCATTTGTTATTGAATCGACTTAAAGTCAGATCGTCACATTGGCCGCTCTTCTCTCTGAAACGGTTGTACTTATCGTCTGCAAAGCTATGTCGCGTACTGCTGTATGCTGAGACATTAAAAGCACCATAGTAGAACACAGATCAAGCTTCTAAGTTGATGTAATAGCCAGTAAGAAGTAGTACAATTCAAGTTTTAGGTATTGAATATTGACCTTTTAGCTGGCTTTAGTGCCTAGGACATGAGCTAGGACCTTAAGATTCTGCATGAACGGAGGACTAGCAGCCGAGTTGCACGTGAGAATGTGAAAAGTGTTCATATGTAGTAAAAAACTAAGAAATCCGTCCGTTTTCGTCATTTGATATCGAATCGACTTAAAGCCAGATCGTCACATTGGCCACTCTTCTCTCTGAAACGGTTGTACATATCGTCTGCAAAGCTATGTCGCGTGCAGCGGTATGTGGAGACACTAAAATCACCATAGTAGAACACAGATGAAGCTTCTAAGTTGATGTAATAGCCAGTAAGAAGTAGTACAATTCAAGTTTTAGGAATCGATTATTGACTTTTTAGCTGGATTTGGTGCCTTGGACATCAGCTAGGACCTTAAGATTCTGCATGAAAGGAGGACTAGCAGCCGAGTTGCACGGGAGAATGTGAAAAGTGTTCATATGTAGTAAAATCCAGAGAAATCCGTCCGTTTTCGTCATATGTTATTGAATCTACATAAAGCCCGATCGTCACATTGGCCACTCTTCTCTCTGAAACGGTTGTACATATCGTCTGCAAAGCTATGTCGCGTGCTGCGGTATGCGGAGACACTAAAATCACCATACTAGAACACAGATGAAGCTTCTAACTTGATGCAATAGCCAGTAAGAAGTAGAACAATTCAAGTTTTAGGTATCGATTATTGTCTTTTTAGCTGGCTTTGGTGCCTTGGACATGAGCTAGGACCTTAACATTCTGCATGAAAGGAGGACTAGCAGCCGAGTTGCACGGGAGAATGTGAAAAGTGTTCAAATGTAATAAAAACCTGAGAAATCCGTCCGTTTTCGTCAGTTGTTATCGAATCGACTTAAAGCCAGATCGTCACATTGGCCGCTCTTCTCACTGAAACGGTTGTACTTATCGTCTGCAAAGCTATGTCGCGTGCTGCGGTATGCGGAGACACTAAAATCACCATAGTAGAACACAGATGAAGCTACTAAGTTGATGCAATAGCCAGTAAGAAGTAGTCCAATTCAAGATTTAGGTATTGAATATTGACCTTTTAGCTGGCTTTGGTGCCTTAGACATGAGCAAGGACCTTAAGATTCTGCATGAAAGGAGGACTAGCAGCCGAGTTGCACGGGAGAATGTGAGAAGTGTTCATATGTAGTAAAAACCTGAGAAATCCGTCCGTTTTCGTCACTTGTTATCGAATCGACTTAAAGCCAGATCGTCACATTGGCCGCTCTTCTCTCTGAAACGGTTGTATTTATCGTCTGCAGAGCTATGTCGCGTTCTGCGCTATGCGGAGACACTAAAAGCACCATAGTAGAACACAGATGAAGCTTCTAAGTTGATGTAATAGCCAGTAAGAAGTAGTACAATTCAAGTTTTAGGTATCGATTATTGACTTCTTAGCTGGCTTTGGTGCCTTGTACATGAGCTAGGACATTAAGATTCTGCATGAAAGGAGGAGTAGCAGCCGAGTTGCACGGGAGAATGTGAAATGTGTTTATATGTAGTAAAAACCGGAGAAATTCGTCCGTTTTCGTCATTTGTTATCGAATCGACTGAAAGCCAGATCGTCACATTGGCCGCTCTTCTCTCTGAAACGCTTGTACTTATCGTCTCCAAAGCTATGTCGCGTGCTGCGGTATGCGGAGACACTAAAATCACCATAGTATAACACAGATGAAGCTACTAACTTCATGCAATAGCCAGTAAGAAGTAGTCCTATTCAAGATTTAGGTATCGATTATTGACTTTTTAGCTGGCTTCGGTACCTTGGACATGAGCTAGGACCTTAAGATTCTGCATAAAAGGAGGACTAGCAGCCCAGTTGCACGGGAGAATGTGAAAAGTGTTCATATGCAGTAAAAACCTGAGAAATCCGTCCGTTTTCGTCATTTGTTATCGAATCTACTTAAAGCCAGATCGTCACATTGGCCGCTCTTCTCTCTGAAACGCTTGTACTTATCGTCTGCAAAGCTGTGTCGCGTGCTGCGATATGCGGGGAAACTAAAAGCACCGTAGTAGAACACAGATGAAGCTTCTAAGTTGATGTAATAGCCAGTAAAAAGATAGGTATCGATTATTGACTTTTTAGCTGGCTTTGGTGCCTTGGACATGAGCTAGGACCTTAAGATTCTGCATAAAAGGAGGACTAGCAGCCGAGTTGCACGGGAGAATGTGAAAAGTGTTCATATGTAGTAAAAACCTGAGAAATCCGTCCGTTTTCGTCATTTGTTATCGAATCGACTTAAAGCCAGATCGTCACATTGGCCGCTCGTCTCTCTGAAACGGTTGTACTTATCGTCTACAAAGCTATGTCGCGTGCTGCGGTATGCGGAGACACTAAAAGCATCATAGTAGAACACAGATGAAGCTTCTAAGTTGATGTAATAGTCAGTAAGAAGTAGTACAATTCAAGTTTTAGGTATCGGTTACTGACTTTTTAGCTGGCTTTGGTGCCTTGGACATGAGCTAGGACCTTAATATTCTGCATGAAAGGAGGACTAGCAGCCGAGTTGCACGGGAGAATGTGAAAAGTGTTCATATGTAATAAACACCTGAGAAATCCGTCCGTTTTCGTCATTTGTTATCGAATCGACTTAAAGCCAGATCGTCACATTGGCCGCTCGTCTCTCTGAAACGGTTGTACTTATCGTCTACAAAGCTATGTCGCGTGCTGCGGTATGCGGAGACACTAAAATCACCATAGTAGAACACAGATGAAGCTACTAAGTTGATGCAATAGCCAGTAAGAAGTAGACCAATTCAAGATTTAGGTATTGAATATTGACCTTTTAGCCGGCTTTGGTGCCTTGGACATGAGCTAGGACCTTAAGATTCTGCATGAAAGGAGGAGTATCAGCCGAGTTGCACGGGAGAATGTGAAAAGTGTTTATATGTAGTAAAAACCGGAGAAATTCGTCCGTTTTCGTCATTTGTTATCGAATCGACTGAAAGCCAGATAGTTACATTGGCCGCTCTTCTCTCTGAAACGCTTGTACTTATCGTCTGCAAAGCTATGTCACGTGTTGCGGTATGCGGAGACACTAAAATCACCATAGTAGAACACAGGTGAAGCTACTAAGTTGATGCAATAGCCAGTAAGAAGTAGTCCAATACAAGATTTAGGTATCGATTATTGACTTTTTAGCTGGCTTCGGTACCTTGGACATGAGCTAGGACCTTAAGATTCTGCATAAAAGGAGGACTAGCAGCCGAGTTGCACGGGAGAATGTGAAAAGTGTTCATATGTAGTAAAAACCTGAGAAATCCGTCCGTTTTCGTCATTTGTTATCGAATCGACTTAAAGCCAGATCGTCACATTGGCCGCTCGTCTCTCTGAAACGGTTGTACTTATCGTCTACAAAGCTATGTCGCGTGCTGCGGTATGCGGAGACACTAAAAGCATCATAGTAGAACACAGATGAAGCTTCTAAGTTGATGTAATAGTCAGTAAGAAGTAGTACAATTCAAGTTTTAGGTATCGGTTACTGACTTTTTAGCTGGCTTTGGTGCCTTGGACATGAGCTAGGACCTTGAGATTCTGCGTGAATGGAGGACTAGCAGCCCAGTTGCACGGTAGAATGTGAAAAGTGTTCATATGCAGTAAAAACCAGAGAAATCCGTCCGTTTTCGTCATTTGTTATCGAATCGACTTAAAGCCAGATCGTCACATTGGCCGCTCTTCTCTCTGAAACGGTTGTGCTTATCGTCTGCAAAACTATGTCGCGTGCTGCGGTATGCGGAGAAACTAAAAGCACCATAGTAGATCACAGATGAAGCTTCTAAGATGATGTATTAGCCAGTAAGAAGTAGTACAATTCAAGTTTTAGGTATCGATTATTGACTTTTTAGCTGGCTTTGGTGACTTGGACATGAGCTAGGACCTTAAGATTCTGCATGAAAGGAGGACTAGCAACCGAGTTGCACGGGAGAATGTGAAAAGTGTTCATATGTAATAAAAACCTGAGAAATCCGTCCGTTTTCGTCATTTGTTATCGAATCGACTTAAAGCCATATCGTCACATTGGCCGCTCTTCTCTCTGAAACGGTTGTACTTATCGTCTGCAAAGCTGTGTCGCGTGCTGCGGTATGCGGAGAAACTAAAAGCACCGTAGTAGAACACAGATGAAGCTTCTAAGTTGATGTAATAGCCAGTAAGAAGTTAGGTATCGATTATTGACTTTTTAGCTGGCTTTGGTGCCTTGGACATGAGCTAGGACCTTAACATTCTGAATGAAAGAAGGACTAGCAGCCGCGTTGCTCGGGAGAATGTGAAAAGTGTTCATATGTAGTAAAAACCTGAGAAATCCGTCCGGTTTCGTCATTTGTTATCGAATCGACTTAAAGCCAGATCGTCACATTGGCCGCTGTTCTCTCTGAAACGGTTGTACTTATCGTCTGCAACGCTATGTCGCGTGCTGCGGTATGCGGAGACACTAAAAGCACCATAGTAGAACACAGATGAAGCTTCTAAGTTGATGTAATAGCCAGTAAGAAGTAGTCCAATTCAAGTTTTAGGTATCGATTATTGACTTTTCTGCTGGCTTTGGTGCCTTGGACATGAGCTAGGACCTTGAGATTCTGCATAAAAGAAGGACTAGCAGCCCAGTTTCACGGGAGAATGTGAAAAGTGCTCATATGTAGTAAAAACCTGAGAAATCCGTCCGTTTTCGTCATTTGTTATCGAATCGACTTAAAGCCAGATCGTCACATTGGCCGCTCTTCTCTCTGAAACGGTTGTACTTATCGTCTGCAAAGCTATGTCGCGTGCTGCGGTATGCGGAGACAGTTAAAGCACCATAGTAGAACACATATGAAGCTTCAAAGTTGATGTAATAGCCAGTAACAAGTAGTACAGTTGAAGTTTTAGGTATCGATTATTGACTTTTTAGCCGGCTTTGGTGCATTGGACATGAGCTAGGCCCTTAACGTTCTGCATGAAAGGAGGACTAGCAGCCGAGTTGCATGGGAGAATGTGAAAAGTGTTCATCTGTAGTAAAATCCTTGTAAATCCGTTCGTTTTCGTCATTTGTTAGCGAATCGACTTATAGCCAGATCGTCACATTGGCCACTCTTCTCCGTGAAACGGTTGTACTTATCGTCTGCAAAGCTATGTCGCGTGCTGCGGTATGCGGAGACACGGAAATCATCATAGTAGAACACAGATGAAGCTTCTAAGTTGGTGTAATAGCCAGTAAGAAGTAGTACAATTCAAGTTTTAGGTATCGATTATTGACTTTTTAGCTGGCTTTGGTGCTTTGGACATGAGCTAGGACCTTGAGATTCTGCGTGAAAGGAGGACTAGCAGCAGAGTTGCATGGGAGAATGTGAAAAGTGTTCGCATGTAGTAAAAACCTGAGAAATCCGTCCGTTTTCGTCATTTGTTATCGAATCGACTTAAAGCCAGATCGTCACATTGGCCGCTCTTCTCTCTGAAACGGTTGTGCTTATCGTCTGCAAAACTATGTCGCGTGCTGCGGTATGCACAGAAACTAAAAGCACCGTAGTAGAACACAGATGAAGCTTCTAAGTTGATGTAATAGCCAGTAAGAAGTAGTACAGTTCAAGTTTTAGGTATCGATTATTGACTTTTTAGCTGGCTTTGGTGACTTGGACATGAGCTAGGACCTTAAGATTCTGCATGAAAGGAGGACTAGAAACCGAGTTGCACGGGAGAATGTGAAAAGTTTTCATATGTAATAAAAACCTGAGAAATCCGTCCGTTTTCGTCATTTGTTATCGAATCGACTTAAAGCCAGATCGTCACATTGGCCGCTCTTCTCTTTGAAACGCTTGTACTTATCGTCTACAAAGCTATGTCGCGTGCTGCGGTATGCGGAGACACTAAAAGCACCATAGTAGAACACAGATGAAGCTTCTAAGTTGATGTAATAAGTAAGAAGTAGTACAATTCAAGTTTTAGGTATCGATTATTGACTTTTTAGCTGGCTTTGGTGCCTTGGACATGAGCTACGACCTTGAGATTCTGCGTGAATGGAGGACTAGCAGCAGAGTTGCACGGGAGAATGTGAAAAGTGTTCGCATGTAGTAAAAACCTGAGAAATCCGTCCGTTTTCTTCATTTGTTATCGAATCGACTTAAAGCCAGATCGTCACATTGGCCGCTCTTCTCTCT
This sequence comes from Schistocerca gregaria, assembly GCF_023897955.1. Classification (NCBI taxonomy): domain Eukaryota; kingdom Metazoa; phylum Arthropoda; class Insecta; order Orthoptera; family Acrididae; genus Schistocerca; species Schistocerca gregaria. The sequence goes on along the minus strand of NW_026061795.1, from coordinate 15,499,360 downwards.
GAAACGGTTGTACTTATCGTCTGCAAAGCTATGTCACGTTCTGCGGTATGCTGAGACACTAAAAGCACCATAGTACAACACAGATGAAGCTTCTAAGTTGATGTAATAGCCAGTAAGAAGTAGTACAATTCAAGTTTTAGGTATTGAATATTGACCTTTTAGCTGGCTTTGGTGCCTTGGACATGAGCTAGGACCTTAGAATTCTGCATGAAAGGAGGACTAGCAGCCGAGTATCACGGGAGAGTGTGAAAAGTCTTCATTTGTAGTAAAAATCTGAGAAATCCGTCCGTCTTCGTCATTTGTTATCGAATCGACTTTTAGCCAGATCGTCACATTGGCCGCTCTTCTCTCTGAAACGGTTGTGCTTATCGTCTGCAAAACTATATCGCGTGCTGCGGTATGCGGAGAAACTAAAAGCACCGTAGTAGAACACAGATGAAGCTTCTTAGTTGATGTAATAGCCAGTAAGAAGTAGTCCAATTCAAGTTTTAGGTATAGATTATTGACTTTTTAGCTGTCTTTGGTGCCTTAGACATGAGCTAGGACATTAAGATTCTGCATAAAAGGAGGACTAGCAGCACAGTTGCACGGGAGAATGTGAAAAGTGTTCACATGTAGTAAAAACCTGAGACATCCGTCCGTTTTCGTCATTTGTTATCGAATCGACTTAAAGCCAGATCGTCACATTGGCCGCACTTCTCTCTGAAACGGTTGTACTTATCTTCTGCAAAGCTATGTTGCGTGCTGCGTTATGTGGAGACACTAAAAGCACCATAGTAGAACAGAGATGAAGCTTCTAAGTTGATGTAGTAGCCAGTAAGAAGTAGTAGAATTCAAGTTTTAGGTATTGATTATTGACTTTTTAGCTGGCTTTGGTGCCTTGGACATTAGCTAGGACCTTAAGATTCTGCATGAAAGGAGGACTAGCAGCCGAGTTGCACGGGAGAATGTGAAAAGTGTTCATATGTAATAAAAACCTGAGAAATCCGTCCGTTTTCGTCATTTGTTATCGAATCGACTTAAAGCCAGATCATCACATTGGCCGCTCTTCTCTCTGAAACGGTTGTACTTATCGTCTACAAAGCTATGTCGCGTGCTGCGGTATGCGGAGACACTAAAAGCACCATAGTAGAACACAGATGAAGCTTCTAAGTTGATGTAATAGCCAGTAAGAAGTAGTACAATTCAAGTTTTAGGTATCGGTTATTGACTTTTTAGCTGGCTTTGGTGCCTTGGACATGAGCTAGGACCTTAAGATTCTGCATGAAAGGAGGACTAGCTGCCGAGTTGCACGGGAGAATGTGAGAAGTGTTCATATGTAGTAAAAACCCAAGAAATCCGTCCGTTTTCGTCATTAGTTATCGAATCGTCTTAAAGCCAGATCGTCACATTGACCGCTCTTCTCTCTGAAACGGTTGTACTTATCGTCTGCAAATCTATGTCGCGTGCTGGGGTATGTGGAGACACTAAAAGCACCATAGTAGAACACAGATGAAGCTTCTAAGATGATGTAATAGCCAGTAAGAAATAGTACAATTCAAGTTTTAGGTATAGATTATTGACTTTTTAGCTGGCTTTGGTGCCTTGGACATGGGCTATGACCTTAAGATTCTGCATGAAAGGAGGACTAGCAGCCGAGTTGCCCGGGAGAATGTGAAAAGTGTTCATATGTAGTAAAAACCTGAGAAATCCGTCCGTTTTCGTCATTTGTTATCGAATCGACTTTTAGCCAGATCGTCACATTGGCCGCTCTTCTCTCTGAAACCGTTGTACTTATCTTCTGCAAAGCTATGTCGCGTGCTGCGGTATGTGAAGACACTAAAAACTCCATAGTAGAACAGAGATGAAGCTTCTAAGTTGATGTAATAGCCACTAAGAAGTAGTAGAATTCAAGTTTTAGGTATTGATTATTGACTTTTTAGCTGGCTTTGGTGCCTTGGACATGAGCTATGACCTTAAGATTCTGCATGAAAGGAGGACTAGCAGCCGAGTTGCACGGGAGAATGTGAAAAGTGTTCATATGTAAAAAAAATCCTGAGAAATCCGTCCGTTTTCGTCATTTGTTATCGAATCGACTTAAAGCCAGATCGTCACATTGGCCGCTCTTCTCTCTGAAAACGTTGTACTTATCGTCTACAAAGCTATGTCGCGTGCTGCGGTATGCGGAGACACTAAAAGCACCATAGTAGAACACAGATGAAGCTTCTAAGTTGATGTAATAGCCAGTAAGAAGTAGTACAATTCAAGTTTTAGGTATCGGTTATTGACTTTTTAGCTGGCTTTGGTGCCTTGGACATGAGCTAGGACCTTAAGATTCTGCATGAAAGGAGGACTAGCTGCCGAGTTGCACGGGAGAATGTGAAAAGTGTTCATATGTAGTAAAAACCCAAGAAATCCGTCCGTTTTCGTCATTTGTTATCGAATCGTCTTAAAGCCAGATCGTCACATTGACCGCTCTTCTCTCTGAAACGGTTGTACTTATAGTCTGCAAAGCTATGACGCGTGCTGCGGTATGCGGAGACATTAAAAGCACCATAGTAGAACACAGATGAAGCTTCTAAGTTGATGTAATAGCCAGTAAGAAGTAGTACAATTCAAGTTTTAAGTATTGATTATTGACCTTTTAGCTGCCTTGGTGCCTTGGACATGAGCTAGGACCTTGAGATTCTGCATGAAAGGAGGACTAGCAGCCGAGTTGCACCGGAGAATGTGAAAAGTGTTCATATGTAGTAAAAACCTGAGAAATCCGTCCGTTTTCGTCATTTGTTATCGAATCGACTTTTAGCCAGATCGTCACATTGGCCGCTCTTCTCTCCGAAACGGTTGTACTTATCGTCTACAAAGCTATGTCGCGTGCTGCGGTATGCGGAGACACTAAAAGCACCATAGTAGAACACAGATGAAGCTTCCAAGTTGATGTAATAGCCAGTAAGAATTAGTACAATTCAAGTTTTAGGTATCGGTTATTGACTTTTTAGCTGGCTTTGGTGCCTTGGACATGAGCTAGGACCTTAAGATTCTGCATGAAAGGAGGACTAGCTGCCGAGTTGCACGGGAGAATGTGAAAAGTGTTCATATGTAGTAAAAACCCAAGAAATCCGTCCGTTTTCGTCATTTGTTATCGAATCGTCTTAAAGCCAGATCGTCACATTGACCGCTCTTCTCTCTGAAACGGTTGTACTTATCGTCTGCAAAGCTATGTCGCGTGCTGCGGTATGCGGAGACATTAAAAGCACCATAGTAGAACACAGATGAAGCTTCTAAGTTGATGTAATAGCCAGTAAGAAGTAGTACAATTCAAGTTTTAAGTATTGATTATTGACCTTTTAGCTGCCTTGGTGCCTTGGACATGAGCTAGGACCTTGAGATTCTGCATGAAAGGATGACTAGCAGAGGAGTTGCACGGGTGAATGTGAGAAGTGTTCATACGTAGTAAAAACCTGAGAAATCCGTTCGTTTTCGTCATTTGTTATCGAATCGACTTAAAGCCAGATCGTCACATTGGCCGCTCTTCTCTCTGAAACCGTTGTACTTATCGTCTGCAAAGCTATGTCGCGTGCTGCGTTATGCGGAGACACTAAAAGCACCATAGTAGAACACAGATGAAGCTTCTAAGTTGAAGCAATAGCCAGTAAGAAGTAGTACAATTCAAGTTTTATGTATCGATTATTGACTTTTTAGCTGGCTTCGGTGCCTTGGGCATGAGCTAGGACCTTAAGATTCTGCATGAAAGGAGGACTAGCAGCCGAGTTGCACGGGAGAATGTGGAAAGTGGTTATATGTAGTAAAAACCTGAGAAATCCGTCCGTTTTCGTCATTTGTTATCGAATCGACATAAAGCCAGATGGTCACATTGGCCGCTATTCTCTCTGAAACGGTTGTACTTATCGTCTGCAAAGATATGTCACGTACTGCGGTATTCTGAGACACTAAAAACACCATAGTAGAACACAGATGAAGCTTCTAAGTTGATGTAATAGCCAGTAAGAAGTTGTAGAATTCAATTTTTAGGTATCGGTTATTGACGTTTTGGCTCGCTTTGGTCCCTTGGACATGAGCTAGGACCTTACGATTCTGCATGAAAGGAGGACTAGGTGCAGAGTTGCACGGGAGAATGTGAAAAGTGTTCATATGTAGTAAAAATCTGAGAAATCCGTCCGTTTTCTTCATTTGTTATCGAATCGACTTAAAGCCAGATCGTAACATTGGTCACTCTTCTCTCTGAATTGGTTGTACTTATTGTCTGCAAAGCTATGTCGCGTGCTGCGGTATGCGGAGACACGAAAATCATCATAGTAGAACACAGATCAAGCTTCTAAGTTGATGTAATAGCCAGTAAGAACTAGTACAATTCAAGTTTTAGGTATCGATTATTGACTTTTTAGCTGGCTTTGGTGCCTTGGACATGAGCTAGGACCTTACGATTCTGCATGAAAGGAGGACTAGCAGCCGAGTTGCACGGGAGAATGTGAAAAGTGTTCATATGTAATAAAAACCTGAGACATCCGTCCGTTTTCGTCATTTGTTATCGAATCGTCTTAAAGCCAGATCGTCACATTGACCGCTCTTCTCTCTGAAACGGTTGTACTTATCGTCTGCAAAGCTATGTCGCGTGCTGCGGTATGCGGAGACATTAAAAGCACCATAGTAGAACACAGATGAAGCTTCTAAATTGATGTAATAGCCAGTAAGAAGTAGTACAATTCAAGTTTTAAGTATTGATTATTGACCTTTTAGCTGCCTTGTTGCCTTGGACAAGAGCTAGGACCTTGAGATTCTGCATGAAAGGAGGACTAGCAGCCGAGTTGCACGGGATAATGTGAAAAGTGTTCGCATGTAGTAAAAACCTAAGAAATCCGTCCGTTTTCGTCATTTGTTATCGAATCGACTTATAGCCAGATCGTCACATTGGCCGCTCTTCTCTCTGAAACGGTTGTACTTATCGTCTGCAAAGCTATGTCGCGTGCTGCGGTATGCGGAGACACTAAAATCACCATAGTAGAACACAGATGAAGCATCTAAGTTGATGTAATAGCCAGTAAGAAGTAGTCCAATTCAAGTTTTAGGTATCGATTATTGACTTTTTAGCTGGCTTTGGTGACTTGGACATGAGCTAGGACCTTAAGGTTCTATATGAAAGGAGGACTAGCAACCGAGTTGCACGGTAGAATGTGAAAAGTGTTCATATGTATTAAATACCTGAGAAATCCGTCCGTTTTCGTCATTTGTTATCGAATCGACTTAAAGCCAGATCGTCACATTGGCCGCTCTTCTCTCTGAAACGGTTGTACTTATCGTCTACAAAGCTATATCGCGTGCTGCGGTATGCGGAGACACTAAAAGCACCATAGTAGAACACAGATGAAGCTTCTAAGTTGATGTAATAGCCAGTAAGAAGTAGTACAATTCAAGTTTTAGGTATCGGTTATTGACTTTTTAGCTGGCTTTGGTGACTTGGACATGAGCTAGGACCTTAAGATTCTGCATGAAAGGAGGACTAGCTGCCGAGTTGCACGGGAGAATGTGAAAAGTGTTCATATGTAGTAAAAACCCAAGAAATCCGTCCGTTTTCGTCATTTGTTATCGAATCGTCTTAAAGCCAGATCGTCACATTGACCGCTCTTCTCTCTGAAACGGTTGTACTTATCGTCTGCAAAGCTATGTCGCCTGCTGCGGTACGCGGAGACACTAAATGTGAAAAGTGAAAATGTGAAAAGTGTTCATATGTAGTAAAAACCTGAGAAAACCGTCCGGTTTTGTCATTTGTTATCGAATGGACTCAAAGCCAGATCATCACATTGGCCGCTCTTCTCTCTGAAACGGTTGTACCTACCGCCTGCGAAGCTATGTCGCGTGCTGCGGTATGCGCAGACACCAAAAGCACCATAGTAGAACACAGATGTTGCTTCTAAGTTGATGTAATAGCCAGTAAGAAGTAGTACAAATCAAGTTTTAGGTATCGATTATAGACTTTTTATCTGGCTTTGGTGCCTTGGACATGAGCTAGGACCTTCAAAATCTGCATGAAAGGAGGACTAGCAGCCGCGTTGCACGGGAGAATGTGAAAAGTGTTCATATGTAGTAAAAATTTGAGAAATCCGTCCGTTTTCGCCATTTGTTATCGAATCGACTTAAAGCCAAGTCGTCACAATGGCCGCCCTTCTCTCTGAAACAGTTGTACTTATCGTCTGCAAAGCTATGTCGCGTGCTGCGGTATGCGGAGACTCTAAAAGCACCATAGTAGAACACAGATGAAGCTTCTAAGTTAATGTAATAGCCAGTAAGAAGTAGAACAATTCAAGTTTTAGGTATCGATTATTGACTTTTTAGCTGGCTTCGGTGCCTTGGACATGAGGTAGGACCTTAAGATTCTGCATGAAAGGAGAACTAGCAGCCGAGTTGCACGGGAGAATTTGAAAAGTGTTCATATGTAGTAAAAACCTGAGAAATCCGTCCGCTTTCGTCATTTGTTATCGAATCGATTTAAAGCCTGATCGTCACATTGGCCGCTCTTCTCTCTGAAACGGTTGTACTTATCGTCTGCAAAGCTATGTCGCGTGCTGCGGTATTCGGAGACACAAAAGCAACATAGTAGGACACAGATGAAGCTTCTAAGTTGATGTAATAGCAAGTAAGAAGTAGTACAATTCAAGTTTTAGGTATCGATTATTGACTTTTTAGCTGGCTTTGATGCCTTGGATATGAGCTGGGACCTTAAGATTCAGCATGAAAGGAGGACTAGCAGCCGCGTTGCATGGTAGAATGTGAAAAGTGTTCATATGTAGTAAAAATCTGAGAAAACCGTCCGTTTTCGTCATTTGTTATCGAATGGACTCAAAGCCAGATCGTCACATTGGCCGCTCTTCTCTCTGAAACGGTTGTACTTACCGTCTGCGAAACTATGTCGCGTGCTGCGGTATGAGCAGACACCAAAAGCACCTCAGTAGAACACAGATGAAGCTTCTAAGTTGATGTAATAGCCAGTAAGAAGTAGTACAAATCAAGTTTTAGTTATCGATTATTATCTTTTTAGCTGGGTTTAGTGCCTTAAACATGAGCTAGGATCTTAAGATTCTGCATGAAAGGAGGACTACCAGCCGAGTTTCACGGGAGAATTTGAAAAATGTTCATATGTAGTAAAAATCTGAGAAATCCGTCCGTTTTCGTCATTTGTTATCGAATCGACTTAAAGCCAGATCGTCACATTGGCCGCTCTTCTCTCTGAAACGGTTGTACTTATCGTCTGCAAAGCTATGTCGCGTGCTGCGGTATGCGGAGACACTAAAAGCACCATAGTAGAACACAGATGAAGCTTCTAAGTTGATGTAATAGCCAGTAAGAAGTAGAACAATTCAAGTTTTAGGTATCGATTATTGACTTTTTAGCTGGATTTGGTGCCTTGGACATGAGCTTGGAACTTCAAAATCAGCATGAAAGGAGGACTAGCAGCCGCGTTGCACGGGAGAATGTGAAAAGTGTTCATATGTAGTAAAAATTTGATAAATCCGTCCGTTTTCGCCATTTGTTATCCAATCGACTTAAAGCCAGGTCGTCATATTTGCCGCCGTTCTCTCTGAAAGGGTTGTACTTTGCAAAGCTATATCGCGTACTGCGGTATGCGGAGACACTAAAAGCACCATAGTAGAACACAGATGAAGCTTCTAAGTTGATGTAATAGCCAGTAAGAAGTAGAACAATTCAAGTTTTAGGTATCGATTATTGACTTTTTAGCTGGCTTCTGTGCCTTGGACATGAGCTAGGACCTTAAGATTCTGCATGAAAAAAGGACTACCAGCCGAGTTGCACGGGAGAATTTGAAAAGTGTTCATATGTAGTAAAAACCTGAGAAATCCGTCCGCTTTCGTCATTTGTTATCGAATGGACTCAAAGCCAGATCGTCACATTGGCCGCTCTTCTCACTGAAACGGTTTTACTTATCGTCTGCAAAGCTATGTCGCGTGCTGCGGTATGCGGAGACACTAAAAGCACCATAGTAGAACACAGATGAAGCTTCTAAGTTGATGTAAAAGCGAGTAAGAGGTAGTACAATTTAAGTTTTAGGTATCGATTATTGACTATTTAGGTGGCTTTGGTGCCTTGGACATGAGCTAGGAACTTAAGATTCTGCATGAAAGGAGGACTACCAGCCGAGTTGCATGGTAGAATGTGAAAAGTGTTCATATGTTGTAAAAACCTGAGAAAACCGTCTGTTTTCGTCATTTGTTATCGAATGGACTCAAAGCCAGATCGTCACATTGGCCGCTCTTCTCTCTGAAACGGTTGTACTTACCGTCTGCGAAGCTATGTCGCGTGCTGCGGTATGCGCAGATACCAAAAGCACCATAGTAGAACACAGATGAAGTTTCTAAGTTGATGTAATAGCCAGTAAGAAGTAGTACAATTCAAGTTTTAGGTATCGATTATTGACTTTTTAGCTGCCTTTGGAGCCTTGGACATGAGCTAGGACCTTAAGATTCTGCATGAAAGGAGGACTAGCAGCCGAGTTGCATGGGAGAATGTGAAAAGTGTTCATATGTAGTAAAAACCTGAGAAATCAGTCCGTTTTCGTCATTTGGTATCGAATCGATTTAAAGCCAGATCGTCACATTGGCCGCTCTTCTCTCTGAAACGGTTGTACTTATCGTCTGCAAAGCTATGTCCCGTGCTGCGGTATTCGGAGACACTAAAAGCACCATAGTAGAACACAGATGAAGCTTCTAAGTTGATGTAAAAGCGAGTAAGAAGTAGTACAATTCAAGTTTTAGGTATCGATTATTGACTTTTTAGCTGGCTTTGGTGCATTGGACATGAGCTAGGACCTTAAGATTCTGCATGAAAGGAGGACTAGCAGCCGAGTTGCATGGGAGAATGTGAAAAGTGTTCATATGTAGTAAAAATCTGAGAAAATCGTCCGTTTTCGTTATTGTTATCGAATGGACTCAAAGCCTGATCGTCACATTGGCCGCTCTTATCTCTGAAACGGTTGTACTTACCGTCTGCGAAGCTATGTCGCGTGCTGCGGTATGAGCAGACATCAAAAGCACCATAGTAGAACACCGATGAAGCATCTAAGTTGATGTAATAGCCAGTAAGAAGTAGTACAAATCAAGTTTTAGATATCGATTATTAACTTTTTAGCTGGCTTTAGTGCCTTGTACATGAGCTAGGACCTTAAGATTCTGCATGAAAGGAGGACTAGCAGCCGCGTTGCACGGGAGAATGTGGAAAGTGTTCATATGTAGTAAGATCCTGAGAAAACCGTCCGTTTTCGTCATTTGTAATCGAATGGACTCAAGGCCAGATCGTCACATTGGCTGCTCTTCTCTCTGAAACGGTTGTACTTATCGTCTGCAAAGCTATGTCGCGTGCTGCGGTATTCGGAGACACTAAAAGCACCATAGTAGAACACAGATGAAGCTTTTAAGTTGATGTAAAAGCGAGTAAGAAGTAGTCCAATTCAAGTTTTAGGTATCGATTATTAACTTTTTAGCTGGCTTTAGTGCCTTGTACATAAGCTAGGACCTTAAGATTCTGCATGAAAGGAGGACTAGCAGCCGCGTTGCACGGGAGAATTTGAAAAGTGTTCATATGTAGTAAAAACCTGAGAAATCCGTCCGTTTTCGCCATTTGTTATCGAATCGACTTAAAGCCAGATCGTCACATTGGCCGCTCTTCTCTCTGAAACGGTTGTACTTATCGTCTGCAAAGCTATGTCGCGTGCTGCGGTATGCGGAGACACTAAAATCAATATAGTAGTACACAGATGAAGCTTCCAAGTTGAAGTAATAGCCACTAAGAAGTAGTACAATTTAAGTTTTAGGTATCGATTATTGACTTTTTAGCTGGCTTTGGTGCCTTGGACATGAGCTAGGACCTTCTGATTCTGCATGAAAGGAGGACTAGCAACCGAGTTTAACGGGACAATGTGAAAAGTGTTCATATGTAGTAAAAACATGAGAAATCCGTCGGCTTTCTTCATTTCTTATCAAATCGACTAAAAGCCAAATCGTCACATTGGCCGCTCTTCTCTCAGAAACGTTTGTACTTATCGTCTGCAAAGCTATGTCGTGTGCTGCGGTATCCGGAGACACTAAAAGCACCATAGTAGAACACAGATGAAGCTTCTAAGTTGTTGTAATAGCCAGTAAGAAGTAGTACAATTCAAGTTTTAGGAATCGATTATTGACTTTTTAGCTGGCTTTGGAGCATTGGACATTAGCTAGGACTTTAAGATTCTGCATGAAAGGAGGACTAGCAGCCGCGTTGCATGGGAGAATGTGAAAAGTGTTCATATGTAGTAAAATCCTGAGAAATCCGTCCGTTTTCGTCATTTGTTTTCGAATTGACTCAAAGCCAAATCGTCACATTGGCCGCTCTTCTCTCTGAAACCGTTGTACTTATCGTCTGCGAAGCTATGTCGCGTGCTGCGGTATGCGGAGACACTGAAAGCACCATAGTAGAACACAGATGAAGATTCAAAGTTGATGTAATAGCCAGTAAGATGTAGTACAATTCAAGTTTTAGGTATCGATTATTGACTTTTTAGCTGCCTTTGGAGCCTTGGACATGTGCTAGGACCTTAAGATTCTGCATGAAAGGAGGACTAGCAGCCGAGTTGCATGGGAGAATGTGAAAAGTGTTCATATGTAGTAAAAATCTGAGAAAATCGTCCGTTTTCGTCATTTGTTATCGAATGGACTCAAAGCCTGATTGTCACATTGGCCGCTCTTATCTCTGAAACGGTTGTACTTACCGTCTGCGAAGCTATGTCGCATGCTGCGGTATGAGCAGACATCAAAAGCACCATAGTAGAACACAGATGAAGCTTCTAAGTTGATGTAATAGCCAGTAAGAAGTAGTACAAATCAAGTTTTAGGTATCGATTATTAAATTTTTAGCTGGCTTTAGTGCCTTGGACATGAGCTAGGACCTTAAGATTCTGCATGTAAGGAGGACTAGCAGCCGCGTTGCACGGGAGAATGTGAAAAGTGTTCATATGTAGTAAAAACCTGAGAAATCCGTCCGTTTTCGCCATTTGCTATCGAATTGACTCAAAGCCAAATCGTCACATTGGCCGCTCTTCTCTCTGAAACGGTTGTACTTATTGTCTGCGAAGATATGTCGCGTGCTGCGGTATGCGGAGACACTAAAAGCACCATAGTAGAACACAGATGAAGCTTTTAATTTGATGTAATAGCCAGTAAGATGTAGTACAATTCCAGTTTTAGGTATCGATTTTTCACATTTTAGCTGGCTTTGGTGCCTTGGACATGAGCTAGGACCTTAAGATTCTGCATGAAAGGAGGACTAGCAGCCGAGTTGCACGGGAGAATTTGAAAAGTGTTCATATGTAGTAAAAACCTGAGAAATCCGTCCGTTTTCGTTATTTGTTATCGAATCGACTTAAAGCCGGATAGTCACATTGGCCGCTCTTCTCTCTGAAACGGTTGTACTTATCGGCTGCAAAGCTATGTCACGTGCTGCGGTATTCGGAGACACAAAAAGCACCATAGTAGGACACAGATGAAGCTTCTAAGTTGATGTAATAGCAAGTAAGAAGTAGTACAATTCAAGTTTTAGGTATCGGTTATTGACTTTTTAGCTTGCTTTGTTGCCTTGGATATGAGCTGGGACCTTCAGATTCAGCATGAAAGGAGGACTAGCAGCCGAGTTGCATGGTAGAATGTGAAAAGTGTTCATATGTAGTAAAAATCTGAGAAAATCGTCCGTTTTCGTCATTTGTTATCGAATGGACTCAAAGCCTGATCGTCACATTGGCCGCTCTTATCTCTGAAACAGTTGTACTTACCGTCTGCGAAGCTATGTCGCGTGCTGCGGTACGCGGAGACACTAAAAGCACCATAGTAGAACACAGATGAAGCTTCTAAGTGTATGTAATAGCCAGTAAGATGTAGTACAATTCAAGTTTTAGGTATCGATTATTGACTTTTTAGCTGGCTTCGGTGCCTCGGACATGAGCTAGGACCTTAAGATTCTGCATGAAAGGAGGACTAGCAGCCGAGTTGCATGGTAGAATGTGAAAAGTGTTCATATGTAGTAAAAACCTGAGAAAACCGTCCGGATTTGTCATTTGTTATCGAATGGACTCAAAGCCAGATCATCACATTGGCCGCTCTTCTCTCTGAAACGGTTGTACTTACCGAATGCGAAGCTATGTCGCGTGCTGCGGTATGCGCAGACACCAAAAGCACCATAGTAGAACACAGATGTTGCTTCTAAGTTGATGTAATAGCCAGTAAGAAGTAGTACAAATCAAGTTTTAGGTATCGATTATAGACTCTTTAGCTGGCTTTGGTGCCTTGGACATGAGCTTGGACCTTCAAAATCTGCATGAAAGGAGGACTAGCAGCCGCGTTGCACGGGAGAATGTGAAAAGTGTTCATATGTAGTAAAAATTTGAGAAATCCGTCCGTTTTCGCCATTTGTTATCGAATCGACTTAAAGCCAGGTCGTCACATTGGCCGCTCTTCTCTCTGAAACGGTTGTACTTATCGTCTGCGAAGCTATGTCGCGTGCTGCGGTATGCGGAGACACTAAAAGCACCATAGTAGAGCACAGATGAAGATTCTAAGTTGATGTAATAGCCAGTAAGAAGTAGTACAATTCTAGTTTTAGGTATCGATTATTGACTTTTTAGCTGCCTTTGGAGCCTTGGACATGAGCTAGGACCTTAAGATTCTGCATGAAAGGAGGACTAGCAGCCGAATTACATGGGAGAATGTGAAAAGTGTTCATATGTAGTAAAAACCTGAGAAATCCGTCCGTTTTCGTCATTTGGTATCGAATCGACTTAAAGCCAGATCGTCACATTGGCCGCTCTTCTCTCTGAAACGGTTGTACTTATCGTCTGCAAAGCTACGTCGCGTGCTGCGGTATTCGGAGACACTAAAAGCACCATAGTAGGACACAGATGAAGCTTCTAAGATGATGTAACAGCAAGTAAGGGTAGTACAATTCAAGTTTTAGGTATCGATTATTGACTTTTTAGCTGGCTTTGGTGCCTTGGACATGAGCTAGGACCTTAAGATTCTGCATGAAAGGAGGACTAGCAGCCGAGTTGCATGGGAGAATGTGAAAAATGTTCATATGTAGTAAAAACCTGAGAAATCCGTCCGTTTTCGTCATTTGTTATCGATTCGACTCAAAGACAGATTGTCACATTGGCCGCTCTTCTCTCTGAAACGGTTGTACTTTGCAAAGCTATATCGCGTGCTGCGGTATGCGGAGACACTAAAAGCACCATAGTAGAACACAGATGAAGCTTCTAAGTTGATGTAATAGCCAGTAAGAAGTAGTACAATTCAAGTTTTAGGTATCGACTATTGACTTTTTAGCTGCCTTTGGTGCCTTGGACATGTGCTAGGACCTTAAGATTCTGCATAAAAGGAGGACTAGCAGCCGAACTGCATGGTAGAATGTGAAAAGTGTTCATATGTAGTAAAAACCTGAGAAAACCGTCCGTTTTCGTCATTTGTTATCGAATGGACTCAAAGCCAGATCGTCACATTGGCCGCTCTTCTCTCTGAAACGATTGTACTTACCAACTGCGAAGCTATGTCGCGTCCTGCGGTATGCGGAGACACTAAAAGCACCATAGTAGAACGCAGATGAAGCTTCTAAGTGTATGTAATAGCCAGTAAGATGTAGTACAACTCAAGTTTTAGGTATCGATTATTGACTTTTTAGCTGGCTTCGGTGCCTCGGACATGAGCTAGGACCTTAAGATTCTGCATGAAAGGAGGACTAGCAGCCGAGTTGCATGGTAGAATGTGAAAAGTGTTCATATGTAGTAAAAACCTGAGAAAACCGTCCGGTTTTGTCATTTGTTATCGAATGGACTCAAGGCCAGATCGTCACATTGGCTGCTCTTCTCTCTGAAACGGTTGTACTTATCGTCTGCAAAGCTATGTCGCGTGCTGCGGTATTCGGAGACACTAAAAGCACCATAGTAGAACACAGATGAAGCTTTTAAGTTGATGTAAAAGCGAGTAAGAAGTAGTCCAATTCAAGTTTTAGGTATCGATTATTAACTTTTTAGCTGGCTTTAGTGCCTTGTACATAAGCTAGGACCTTAAGATTCTGCATGAAAGGAGGACTAGCAGCCGCGTTGCACGGGAGAATTTGAAAAGTGTTCATATGTAGTAAAAACCTGAGAAATCCGTCCGTTTTCGCCATTTGTTATCGAATCGACTTAAAGCCAGATCGTCACATTGGCCGCTCTTCTCTCTGAAACGGTTGTACTTATCGTCTGCAAAGCTATGTCGCGTGCTGCGGTATGCGGAGACACTAAAATCAATATAGTAGTACACAGATGAAGCTTCCAAGTTGAAGTAATAGCCACTAAGAAGTAGTACAATTTAAGTTTTAGGTATCGATTATTGACTTTTTAGCTGGCTTTGGTGCCTTGGACATGAGCTAGGACCTTCTGATTCTGCATGAAAGGAGGACTAGCAACCGAGTTTAACGGGACAATGTGAAAAGTGTTCATATGTAGTAAAAACATGAGAAATCCGTCGGCTTTCTTCATTTCTTATCAAATCGACTAAAAGCCAAATCGTCACATTGGCCGCTCTTCTCTCAGAAACGTTTGTACTTATCGTCTGCAAAGCTATGTCGTGTGCTGCGGTATCCGGAGACACTAAAAGCACCATAGTAGAACACAGATGAAGCTTCTAAGTTGTTGTAATAGCCAGTAAGAAGTAGTACAATTCAAGTTTTAGGAATCGATTATTGACTTTTTAGCTGGCTTTGGAGCATTGGACATTAGCTAGGACTTTAAGATTCTGCATGAAAGGAGGACTAGCAGCCGCGTTGCATGGGAGAATGTGAAAAGTGTTCATATGTAGTAAAATCCTGAGAAATCCGTCCGTTTTCGTCATTTGTTTTCGAATTGACTCAAAGCCAAATCGTCACATTGGCCGCTCTTCTCTCTGAAACCGTTGTACTTATCGTCTGCGAAGCTATGTCGCGTGCTGCGGTATGCGGAGACACTGAAAGCACCATAGTAGAACACAGATGAAGATTCAAAGTTGATGTAATAGCCAGTAAGATGTAGTACAATTCAAGTTTTAGGTATCGATTATTGACTTTTTAGCTGCCTTTGGAGCCTTGGACATGTGCTAGGACCTTAAGATTCTGCATGAAAGGAGGACTAGCAGCCGAGTTGCATGGGAGAATGTGAAAAGTGTTCATATGTAGTAAAAATCTGAGAAAATCGTCCGTTTTCGTCATTTGTTATCGAATGGACTCAAAGCCTGATTGTCACATTGGCCGCTCTTATCTCTGAAACGGTTGTACTTACCGTCTGCGAAGCTATGTCGCATGCTGCGGTATGAGCAGACATCAAAAGCACCATAGTAGAACACAGATGAAGCTTCTAAGTTGATGTAATAGCCAGTAAGAAGTAGTACAAATCAAGTTTTAGGTATCGATTATTAAATTTTTAGCTGGCTTTAGTGCCTTGGACATGAGCTAGGACCTTAAGATTCTGCATGTAAGGAGGACTAGCAGCCGCGTTGCACGGGAGAATGTGAAAAGTGTTCATATGTAGTAAAAACCTGAGAAATCCGTCCGTTTTCGCCATTTGCTATCGAATTGACTCAAAGCCAAATCGTCACATTGGCCGCTCTTCTCTCTGAAACGGTTGTACTTATTGTCTGCGAAGATATGTCGCGTGCTGCGGTATGCGGAGACACTAAAAGCACCATAGTAGAACACAGATGAAGCTTTTAATTTGATGTAATAGCCAGTAAGATGTAGTACAATTCCAGTTTTAGGTATCGATTTTTCACATTTTAGCTGGCTTTGGTGCCTTGGACATGAGCTAGGACCTTAAGATTCTGCATGAAAGGAGGACTAGCAGCCGAGTTGCACGGGAGAATTTGAAAAGTGTTCATATGTAGTAAAAACCTGAGAAATCCGTCCGTTTTCGTTATTTGTTATCGAATCGACTTAAAGCCGGATAGTCACATTGGCCGCTCTTCTCTCTGAAACGGTTGTACTTATCGGCTGCAAAGCTATGTCACGTGCTGCGGTATTCGGAGACACAAAAAGCACCATAGTAGGACACAGATGAAGCTTCTAAGTTGATGTAATAGCAAGTAAGAAGTAGTACAATTCAAGTTTTAGGTATCGGTTATTGACTTTTTAGCTTGCTTTGTTGCCTTGGATATGAGCTGGGACCTTCAGATTCAGCATGAAAGGAGGACTAGCAGCCGAGTTGCATGGTAGAATGTGAAAAGTGTTCATATGTAGTAAAAATCTGAGAAAATCGTCCGTTTTCGTCATTTGTTATCGAATGGACTCAAAGCCTGATCGTCACATTGGCCGCTCTTATCTCTGAAACAGTTGTACTTACCGTCTGCGAAGCTATGTCGCGTGCTGCGGTACGCGGAGACACTAAAAGCACCATAGTAGAACACAGATGAAGCTTCTAAGTGTATGTAATAGCCAGTAAGATGTAGTACAATTCAAGTTTTAGGTATCGATTATTGACTTTTTAGCTGGCTTCGGTGCCTCGGACATGAGCTAGGACCTTAAGATTCTGCATGAAAGGAGGACTAGCAGCCGAGTTGCATGGTAGAATGTGAAAAGTGTTCATATGTAGTAAAAACCTGAGAAAACCGTCCGGATTTGTCATTTGTTATCGAATGGACTCAAAGCCAGATCATCACATTGGCCGCTCTTCTCTCTGAAACGGTTGTACTTACCGAATGCGAAGCTATGTCGCGTGCTGCGGTATGCGCAGACACCAAAAGCACCATAGTAGAACACAGATGTTGCTTCTAAGTTGATGTAATAGCCAGTAAGAAGTAGTACAAATCAAGTTTTAGGTATCGATTATAGACTCTTTAGCTGGCTTTGGTGCCTTGGACATGAGCTTGGACCTTCAAAATCTGCATGAAAGGAGGACTAGCAGCCGCGTTGCACGGGAGAATGTGAAAAGTGTTCATATGTAGTAAAAATTTGAGAAATCCGTCCGTTTTCGCCATTTGTTATCGAATCGACTTAAAGCCAGGTCGTCACATTGGCCGCTCTTCTCTCTGAAACGGTTGTACTTATCGTCTGCGAAGCTATGTCGCGTGCTGCGGTATGCGGAGACACTAAAAGCACCATAGTAGAGCACAGATGAAGATTCTAAGTTGATGTAATAGCCAGTAAGAAGTAGTACAATTCTAGTTTTAGGTATCGATTATTGACTTTTTAGCTGCCTTTGGAGCCTTGGACATGAGCTAGGACCTTAAGATTCTGCATGAAAGGAGGACTAGCAGCCGAATTACATGGGAGAATGTGAAAAGTGTTCATATGTAGTAAAAACCTGAGAAATCCGTCCGTTTTCGTCATTTGGTATCGAATCGACTTAAAGCCAGATCGTCACATTGGCCGCTCTTCTCTCTGAAACGGTTGTACTTATCGTCTGCAAAGCTACGTCGCGTGCTGCGGTATTCGGAGACACTAAAAGCACCATAGTAGGACACAGATGAAGCTTCTAAGTTGATGTAATAGCCAGTAAGAAGTAGTACAATTCAAGTTTTAGGTATCGACTATTGACTTTTTAGCTGCCTTTGGTGCCTTGGACATGTGCTAGGACCTTAAGATTCTGCATAAAAGGAGGACTAGCAGCCGAACTGCATGGTAGAATGTGAAAAGTGTTCATATGTAGTAAAAACCTGAGAAAACCGTCCGTTTTCGTCATTTGTTATCGAATGGACTCAAAGCCAGATCGTCACATTGGCCGCTCTTCTCTCTGAAACGATTGTACTTACCAACTGCGAAGCTATGTCGCGTCCTGCGGTATGCGGAGACACTAAAAGCACCATAGTAGAACGCAGATGAAGCTTCTAAGTGTATGTAATAGCCAGTAAGATGTAGTACAACTCAAGTTTTAGGTATCGATTATTGACTTTTTAGCTGGCTTCGGTGCCTCGGACATGAGCTAGGACCTTAAGATTCTGCATGAAAGGAGGACTAGCAGCCGAGTTGCATGGTAGAATGTGAAAAGTGTTCATATGTAGTAAAAACCTGAGAAAACCGTCCGGTTTTGTCATTTGTTATCGAATGGACTCAAAGCCAGATCATCACATTGGCCGCTCTTCTCTCTGAAACGGTTGTACTTACCGAATGCGAAGCTATGTCGCGTGCTGCGGTATGCGCAGACACCAAAAGCACCATAGTAGAACACAGATGTTGCTTCTAAGTTGATGTAATAGCCAGTAAGAAGTAGTACAAATCAAGTTTTAGGTATCGATTATAGACTCTTTAGCTGGCTTTGGTGCCTTGGACATGAGCTTGGACCTTCAAAATCTGCATGAAAGGAGGACTAGCAGCCGAGTTGCACGGGAGAATGTGAAAAGTGTTCATATGTAGTAAAAATTTGAGAAATCCGTCCGTTTTCGCCATTTGTTATCGAATCGACTTAAAGCCAGGTCGTCACATTGGCCGCTCTTCTCTCTGAAACGGTTGTACTTATCGTCTGCGAAGCTATGTCGCGTGCTGCGGTATGCGGAGACACTAAAAGCACCATAGTAGAACACAGATGAAGATTCTAAGTTGATGTAATAGCCAGTAAGAAGTAGTACAATTCTAGTTTTAGGTATCGATTATTGACTTTTTAGCTGCCTTTGGAGCCTTGGACATGAGCTAGGACCTTAAGATTCTGCATGAAAGGAGGACTAGCAGCCGAATTACATGGGAGAATGTGAAAAGTGTTCATATGTAGTAAAAACCAGAGAAATCCGTCCGTTTTCGTCATTTGGTATCGAATCGACTTAAAGCCAGATCGTCACATTGGCCGCTCTTCTCTCTGAAACGGTTGTACTTATCGTCTGCAAAGCTACGTCGCGTGCTGCGGTATTCGGAGACACTAAAAGCACCATAGTAGGACACAGATGAAGCTTCTAAGATGATGTAACAGCAAGTAAGGGTAGTACAATTCAAGTTTTAGGTATCGATTATTGACTTTTTAGCTGGCTTTGGTGCCTTGGACATGAGCTAGGACCTTAAGATTCTGCATGAAAGGAGGACTAGCAGCCGAGTTGCATGGTAGAATGTGAAAAGTGTTCATATGTAGTAAAAACCTGAGAAAACCGTCCGGTTTTGTCATTTGTTATCGAATGGACTCAAAGCCAGATCATCACATTGGCCGCTCTTCTCTCTGAAACGGTTGTACCTACCGCCTGCGAAGCTATGTCGCGTGCTGCGGTATGCGCAGACACCAAAAGCACCATAGTAGAACACAGATTTTGCTTCTAAGTTGATGTAATAGCCAGTAAGAAGTAGTACAAATCAAGTTTTAGGTATCGATTATAGACTTTTTATCTGGCTTTGGTGCCTTGGACATGAGCTAGGACCTTCAAAATCTGCATGAAAGGAGGACTAGCAGCCGCGTTGCACGGGAGAATGTGAAAAGTGTTCATATGTAGTAAAAATTTGAGAAATCCGTCCGTTTTCGCCATTTGTTATCGAATCGACTTAAAGCCAAGTCGTCACAATGGCCGCCCTTCTCTCTGAAACAGTTGTACTTATCGTCTGCAAAGCTATGTCGCGTGCTGCGGTATGCGGAGACTCTAAAAGCACCATAGTAGAACACAGATTTTGCTTCTAAGTTAATGTAATAGCCAGTAAGAAGTAGAACAATTCAAGTTTTAGGTATCGATTATTGACTTTTTAGCTGGCTTCGGTGCCTTGGACATGAGGTAGGACCTTAAGATTCTGCATGAAAGGAGAACTAGCAGCCGAGTTGCACGGGAGAATTTGAAAAGTGTTCATATGTAGTAAAAACCTGAGAAATCCGTCCGCTTTCGTCATTTGTTATCGAATCGATTTAAAGCCTGATCGTCACATTGGCCGCTCTTCTCTCTGAAACGGTTGTACTTATCGTCTGCAAAGCTATGTCGCGTGCTGCGGTATTCGGAGACACAAAAGCAACATAGTAGGACACAGATGAAGCTTCTAAGTTGATGTAATAGCAAGTAAGAAGTAGTACAATTCAAGTTTTAGGTATCGATTATTGACTTTTTAGCTGGCTTTGATGCCTTGGATATGAGCTGGGACCTTAAGATTCAGCATGAAAGGAGGACTAGCAGCCGCGTTGCATGGTAGAATGTGAAAAGTGTTCATATGTAGTAAAAATCTGAGAAAACCGTCCGTTTTCGTCATTTGTTATCGAATGGACTCAAAGCCAGATCGTCACATTGGCCGCTCTTCTCTCTGAAACGGTTGTACTTACCGTCTGCGAAACTATGTCGCGTGCTGCGGTATGAGCAGACACCAAAAGCACCTCAGTAGAACACAGCTGAAGCTTCTAAGTTGATGTAATAGCCAGTAAGAAGTAGTACAAATCAAGTTTTAGTTATCGATTATTATCTTTTTAGCTGGGTTTAGTGCCTTAAACATGAGCTAGGATCTTAAGATTCTGCATGAAAGGAGGACTACCAGCCGAGTTTCACGGGAGAATTTGAAAAATGTTCATATGTAGTAAAAATCTGAGAAATCCGTCCGTTTTCGTCATTTTTGTTATCGAATCGACTTAAAGCCAGATCGTCACATTGGCCGCTCTTCTCTCTGAAACGGTTGTACTTATCGTCTGCAAAGCTATGTCGCGTGCTGCGGTATGCGGAGACACTAAAAGCACCATAGTAGAACACAGATGAAGCTTCTAAGTTGATGTAATAGCCAGTAAGAAGTAGAACAATTCAAGTTTTAGGTATCGATTATTGACTTTTTAGCTGGATTTGGTGCCTTGGACATGAGCTTGGACCTTCAAAATCAGCATGAAAGGAGGACTAGCAGCCGCGTTGCACGGGAGAATGTGAAAAGTGTTCATATGTAGTAAAAATTTGATAAATCCGTCCGTTTTCGCCATTTGTTATCCAATCGACTTAAAGCCAGGTCGTCATATTTGCCGCCGTTCTCTCTGAAAGGGTTGTACTTTGCAAAGCTATATCGCGTACTGCGGTATGCGGAGACACTAAAAGCACCATAGTAGAACACAGATGAAGCTTCTAAGTTGATGTAATAGCCAGTAAGAAGTAGAACAATTCAAGTTTTAGGTATCGATTATTGACTTTTTAGCTGGCTTCGGTGCCTTGGACATGAGCTAGGACCTTAAGATTCTGCATGAAAGGAGGACTACCAGCCGAGTTGCACGGGAGAATTTGAAAAGTGTTCATATGTAGTAAAAACCTGAGAAATCCGTCCGCTTTCGTCATTTGTTATCGAATGGACTCAAAGCCAGATCGTCACATTGGCCGCTCTTCTCACTGAAACGGTTTTACTTATCGTCTGCAAAGCTATGTCGCGTGCTGCGGTATGCGGAGACACTAAAAGCACCATAGTAGAACACAGATGAAGCTTCTAAGTTGATGTAAAAGCGAGTAAGAGGTAGTACAATTTAAGTTTTAGGTATCGATTATTGACTATTTAGGTGGCTTTGGTGCCTTGGACATGAGCTAGGAACTTAGGATTCTGCATGAAAGGAGGACTACCAGCCGAGTTGCATGGTAGAATGTGAAAAGTGTTCATATGTTGTAAAAACCTGAGAAAACCGTCTGTTTTCGTCATTTGTTATCGAATGGACTCAAAGCCAGATCGTCACATTGGCCGCTCTTCTCTCTGAAACGGTTGTACTTACCGTCTGCGAAGCTATGTCGCGTGCTGCGGTATGCGCAGATACCAAAAGCACCATAGTAGAACACAGATGAAGTTTCTAAGTTGATGTAATAGCCAGTAAGAAGTAGTACAATTCAAGTTTTAGGTATCGATTATTGACTTTTTAGCTGCCTTTGGAGCCTTGGACATGAGCTAGGACCTTAAGATTCTGCATGAAAGGAGGACTAGCAGCCGAGTTGCATGGGAGAATGTGAAAAGTGTTCATATGTAGTAAAAACCTGAGAAATCAGTCCGTTTTCGTCATTTGGTATCGAATCGATTTAAAGCCAGATCGTCACATTGGCCGCTCTTCTCTCTGAAACGGTTGTACTTATCGTCTGCAAAGCTATGTCCCGTGCTGCGGTATTCGGAGACACTAAAAGCACCATAGTAGAACACAGATGAAGCTTCTAAGTTGATGTAAAAGCGAGTAAGAAGTAGTACAATTCAAGTTTTAGGTATCGATTATTGACTTTTTAGCTGGCTTTGGTGCATTGGACATGAGCTAGGACCTTAAGATTCTGCATGAAAGGAGGACTAGCAGCCGAGTTGCATGGGAGAATGTGAAAAGTGTTCATATGTAGTAAAAATCTGAGAAAATCGTCCGTTTTCGTTATTGTTATCGAATGGACTCAAAGCCTGATCGTCACATTGGCCGCTCTTATCTCTGAAACGGTTGTACTTACCGTCTGCGAAGCTATGTCGCGTGCTGCGGTATGAGCAGACATCAAAAGCACCATAGTAGAACACCGATGAAGCATCTAAGTTGATGTAATAGCCAGTAAGAAGTAGTACAAATCAAGTTTTAGATATCGATTATTAAATTTTAGCTGGCTTTAGTGCCTTGTACATGAGCTAGGACCTTAAGATTCTGCATGAAAGGAGGACTAGCAGCCGCGTTGCACGGGAGAATGTGGAAAGTGTTCATATGTAGTAAGATCCTGAGAAAACCGTCCGTTTTCGTCATTTGTAATCGAATGGACTCAAGGCCAGATCGTCACATTGGCTGCTCTTCTCTCTGAAACGGTTGTACTTATCGTCTGCAAAGCTATGTCGCGTGCTGCGGTATTCGGAGACACTAAAAGCACCATAGTAGAACACAGATGAAGCTTTTAAGTTGATGTAAAAGCGAGTAAGAAGTAGTCCAATTCAAGTTTTAGGTATCGATTATTAACTTTTTAGCTGGCTTTAGTGCCTTGTACATAAGCTAGGACCTTAAGATTCTGCATGAAAGGAGGACTAGCAGCCGCGTTGCACGGGAGAATTTGAAAAGTGTTCATATGTAGTAAAAACCTGAGAAATCCGTCCGTTTTCGCCATTTGTTATCGAATCGACTTAAAGCCAGATCGTCACATTGGCCGCTCTTCTCTCTGAAACGGTTGTACTTATCGTCTGCAAAGCTATGTCGCGTGCTGCGGTATGCGGAGACACTAAAATCAATATAGTAGTACACAGATGAAGCTTCCAAGTTGAAGTAATAGCCACTAAGAAGTAGTACAATTTAAGTTTTAGGTATCGATTATTGACTTTTTAGCTGGCTTTGGTGCCTTGGACATGAGCTAGGACCTTCTGATTCTGCATGAAAGGAGGACTAGCAACCGAGTTTAACGGGACAATGTGAAAAGTGTTCATATGTAGTAAAAACATGAGAAATCCGTCGGCTTTCTTCATTTCTTATCAAATCGACTAAAAGCCAAATCGTCACATTGGCCGCTCTTCTCTCAGAAACGTTTGTACTTATCGTCTGCAAAGCTATGTCGTGTGCTGCGGTATCCGGAGACACTAAAAGCACCATAGTAGAACACAGATGAAGCTTCTAAGTTGTTGTAATAGCCAGTAAGAAGTAGTACAATTCAAGTTTTAGGAATAGATTATTGACTTTTTAGCTGGCTTTGGAGCATTGGACATTAGCTAGGACTTTAAGATTCTGCATGAAAGGAGGACTAGCAGCCGCGTTGCATGGGAGAATGTGAAAAGTGTTCATATGTAGTAAAATCCTGAGAAATCCGTCCGTTTTCGTCATTTGTTTTCGAATTGACTCAAAGCCAAATCGTCACATTGGCCGCTCTTCTCTCTGAAACCGTTGTACTTATCGTCTGCGAAGCTATGTCGCGTGCTGCGGTATGCGGAGACACTGAAAGCACCATAGTAGAACACAGACGAAGATTCAAAGTTGATGTAATAGCCAGTAAGATGTAGTACAATTCAAGTTTTAGGTATCGATTATTGACTTTTTAGCTGCCTTTGGAGCCTTGGACATGTGCTAGGACCTTAAGATTCTGCATGAAAGGAGGACTAGCAGCCGAGTTGCATGGGAGAATGTGAAAAGTGTTCATATGTAGTAAAAATCTGAGAAAATCGTCCGTTTTCGTCATTTGTTATCGAATGGACTCAAAGCCTGATTGTCACATTGGCCGCTCTTATCTCTGAAACGGTTGTACTTACCGTCTGCGAAGCTATGTCGCATGCTGCGGTATGAGCAGACATCAAAAGCACCATAGTAGAACACAGATGAAGCTTCTAAGTTGATGTAATAGCCAGTAAGAAGTAGTACAAATCAAGTTTTAGGTATCGATTATTAAATTTTTAGCTGGCTTTAGTGCCTTGGACATGAGCTAGGACCTTAAGATTTTGCATGTAAGGAGGACTAGCAGCCGCGTTGCACGGGAGAATGTGAAAAGTGTTCATATGTAGTAAAAACCTGAGAAATCCGTCCGTTTTCGCCATTTGCTATCGAATTGACTCAAAGCCAAATCGTCACATTGGCCGCTCTTCTCTCTGAAACGGTTGTACTTATTGTCTGCGAAGATATGTCGCGTGCTGCGGTATGCGGAGACACTAAAAGCACCATAGTAGAACACAGATGAAGCTTTTAATTTGATGTAATAGCCAGTAAGATGTAGTACAATTCCAGTTTTAGGTATCGATTTTTCACATTTTAGCTGGCTTTGGTGCCTTGGACATGAGCTAGGACCTTAAGATTCTGCATGAAAGGAGGACTAGCAGCCGAGTTGCACGGGAGAATTTGAAAAGTGTTCATATGTAGTAAAAACCTGAGAAATCCGTCCGTTTTCGTTATTTGTTATCGAATCGACTTAAAGCCGGATAGTCACATTGGCCGCTCTTCTCTCTGAAACGCTTGTACTTATCGGCTGCAAAGCTATGTCACGTGCTGCGGTATTCGGAGACACAAAAAGCACCATAGTAGGACACAGATGAAGCTTCTAAGTTGATGTAATAGCAAGTAAGAAGTAGTACAATTCAAGTTTTAGGTATCGGTTATTGACTTTTTAGCTTGCTTTGTTGCCTTGGATATGAGCTGGGACCGTCAGATTCAGCATGAAAGGAGGACTAGCAGCCGAGTTGCATGGTAGAATGTGAAAAGTGTTCATATGTAGTAAAAATCTGAGAAAATCGTCCGTTTTCGTCATTTGTTATCGAATGGACTCAAAGCCTGATCGTCACATTGGCCGCTCTTATCTCTGAAACAGTTGTACTTACCGTCTGCGAAGCTATGTCGCGTGCTGCGGTACGCGGAGACACTAAAAGCACCATAGTAGAACACAGATGAAGCTTCTAAGTTGATGTAATAGCCAGTAAGAAGTAGTACAGTTCAAGTTTTTGGAATCGATTATTAACTTTTTAGCTGGCTTTGGTGCCTTGGACTTGAGCTAGGACCTTAAGATTGTGCATGAAAGGAGGACTAGCAGCCGAGTTGCACGGGAGAATGTGAAAAGGGTTCATATTTAGTAAAAACCTGAGAAATCCGTCAGTTTTCGTCATTTGTTATCGAATCGACATAAAGCCAGATCGTCACATTGGCCGCTCTTCTCTCTGAACGGTTGCACTTATCGTCTGCAAAGCTATGACGCGTGCTGCGGTATGTGAAGACACTAAAAGCACCATAGTAGAACACAGATGAAGCTTCTAAGTAGATGTAATTGCCAGTAAGAAGTAATACAATTCAAGTTTTAGGTATCGATTATTGACTTTTTAGCTGCCTTTGGTGCCTTGGACATGAGCTGGACCTTAAGATTCTGCATGAAAGGAGGACTAGCAGCCTAGTTGCATGGTAGAATGTGAAAAGTGTTCATATGTAGTAAAAACCTGAGAAATCCGTCCGTTTTCGTCATTTGTTATCGAATCGACTTAAAGCCAGATCGTCACATTGGCCGCCCTTCTGTCTGAACGGTTGCACTTGTCGTCTGCAAAGCTATGACGCGTGCTGCGGTATTTGGAGACACTAAAAGCACCATAGTAGAACAAAGATGAAGCTTCTAAGTTGATGTAATAGCCAGTAAGAAGTAGTATAATTTAAGTATTAGGTATCGATTATTGACTTTTTAGCTGGCTTTGGTGCCTTGGACATTAGCTAGGACTTTAAGATTCTGCATGAAATGAGGACTAGTAGCCGCGTTGCATGGGAGAACGTGAAAAGTGTTCATATGTAGTAAAAACCTGAGAAATCCGTCCGTTTTCTTCATTTGTTATCGAATCGACTTAAAGCCAGGTCGTCACATTCGCAGAACTTCTCTCTGAAACGGTTGTACTGCAAAGCTATGTCGCTTGCTGCGGTATGCGGTGACACTAAAAGCACCATAATAGAACACAGATGAAGCTTCTAAGTTGATGTAATAGGCAGTAAGAACTAGTACAGTTCAAGTTTTAGGTATCGATTATTGACATTTTAGCTGGCTTTGGTGCCTTGGACATGAGCTAGGACTTCAAGATTCTGCATGAAAGGAGGACTAGCAGCCGTGTTGCATGGGAGAATGTGAAAAGTGTTCATATGTAGTAAAAATCTGAGAATTCCGTCCGTTTTCGTCATTTGTTATCGAATCGACTTAAAGCCAGGGCGTCACATTGGCCGCTCTTCTCTCTGAAACGGTTGTACTTATCGTGTGCAAAGCTATGTCGCGTGCTGCGGAATGCGGAGACACTAAAAGCACCATAGTAGAACACAAATGAAGCTTCTAAGTTGATGTAATAGCCAGTAAGAAGTAGTACAATACAAGTTTAAGGTATCGATTATTGACTTTTTAGCTGGCTTTGGTGCCTTGAACATGAGCTAGGACCTTAAGATTCTGCATGACAGGAGGATTAGCAGCCGCGTTGCATGGGAGAATGTGAAAAGTGTTCATATGTAGTAAAAACCTGAGAATTCCGTTCGTTTTCATCATTTGTTATCGAATCGACTTAAAGCCAGATCGTCACATTGGCCGCTCTTCTCTCTGAAACGGTTGTACTTATCGTCTGCAAAGCTATGTAGCGTGCTGCGTTATGCGGAGACACTAAAAGCACCATAGTAGAACACAGATGAAGCTTCTAAGTTGAAGTAATAGCCAGTAAGAAGTAGTACAATTCAAGTTTTAGGAATCGATTATTGACTTTTTAGCTGGCTTTGGTGCCTTGGACATGAGCTAGGACCTCAAGATTCTGCATGACAGGAGGACTAGCAGCCGAGTTGCATGGGAGAATGTGAAAAGTGTTCATATGTAGTAAAAACCTGAGAAATCCGTCCGTTTTCGTCATTTGTTATCGAATCGACTTAAAGCCAGATCGTCACATTGGCCGCCCTTCTGTCTGAACGGTTGCACTTGTCGTCTGCAAAGCTATGACGCGTGCTGCGGTATGTGGAGACACTAAAAGCACCATAGTAGAACACAGATGAAGCATCTAAGTTGATGTAATAGCCAGTAAGAAGTAGTATAATTTAAGTATTAGGTATCGATTATTGACTTTTTAGCTGGCTTTGGTGCCTTGGACATTAGCTAGGACTTTAAGATTCTGCATGAAATGAGGACTAGTAGCCGCGTTGCATGGGAGAACGTGAAAAGTGTTCATATGTAGTAAAAACCTGAGAAATCCGTCCGTTTTCTTCATTTGGTATCGAATCGACTTAAAGCCAGGTCGTCACATTCGCCGAACTTCTCTCTGAAACGGTTGTACTGCAAAGCTATGTCGCTTGCTGCGGTATGCGGTGACACTAAAAGCACCATAATAGAACACAGATGAAGCTTCTAAGTTGATGTAATAGGCAGTAAGAAGTAGTACAGTTCAAGTTTTAGGTATCGATTATTGACATTTTAGCTGGCTTTGGTGCCTTGGACATGAGCTAGGACTTCAAGATTCAGCATGAAAGGAGGACTAGCAGCCGTGTTGCATGGGAGAATGTGAAAAGTGTTCATATGTAGTAAAAATCTGAGAATTCCGTCCGTTTTCGTCATTTGTTATCGAATCGACTTAAAGCCAGGGCGTCACATTGGCCGCTCTTCTCTCTGAAACGGTTGTACTTATCGTCTGCAAAGCTATGTCGCGTGCTGCGGTATGCGGAGACACTAAAAGCACCATAGTAGAACACAAATGAAGCTTCTAAGTTGATGTAATAGCCAGTAAGAAGTAGTACAATTCAAGTTTTAGGTATCGATTATTGACATTTTAGCTGGCTTTGGTGCCTTGGACATGAGCTAGGACCTTAAGATTCTGCATGAAAGGAGGACTAGCAGCCGCGTTGCACGGGAGAATTTGAATAGTGTTCATATGTAGTAAAAACCTGAGAAATCCGTCCGTTTTCGCCATTTGTTATCGAATCGACTTAAAGCCAGATCGTCACATTGGCCGCTCTTCTCTCTGAAACGGTTGTACTTATCGTCTGCAAAGCTATGTCGCGTGCTGCGGTATGCGGAGACACTAAAATCAATATAGTAGTACACAGATGAAGCTTCCAAGTTGAAGTAATAGCCACTAAGAAGTAGTACAATTTAAGTTTTAGGTATCGATTATTGACTTTTTAGCTGGCTTTGGTGCCTTGGACATGAGCTAGGACCTTCTGATTCTGCATGAAAGGAGGACTAGCAACCGAGTTTAACGGGACAATGTGAAAAGGTTTCATATGTAGTAAAAACATGAGAAATCCGTCGGCTTTCTTCATTTCTTATCAAATCGACTAAAAGCCAAATCGTCACATTGGCCGCTCTTCTCTCAGAAACGTTTGTACTTATCGTCTGCAAAGCTATGTCGTGTGCTGCGGTATCCGGAGACACTAAAAGCACCATAGTAGAACACAGATGAAGCTTCTAAGTTGTTGTAATAGCCAGTAAGAAGTAGTACAATTCAAGTTTTAGGAATCGATTATTGACTTTTTAGCTGGCTTTGGAGCATTGGACATTAGCTAGGACTTTAAGATTCTGCATGAAAGGAGGACTAGCAGCCGCGTTGCATGGGAGAATGTGAAAAGTGTTCATATGTAGTAAAATCCTGAGAAATCCGTCCGTTTTCGTCATTTGTTATCGAATTGACTCAAAGCCAAATCGTCACATTGGCCGCTCTTCTCTCTGAAACCGTTGTACTTATCGTCTGCGAAGCTATGTTGCGTGCTGCGGTATGCGGAGACACTGAAAGCACCATAGTAGAACACAGATGAAGATTCAAAGTTGATGTAATAGCCAGTAAGATGTAGTACAATTCAAGTTTTAGGTATCGTTTATTGATTTTTAGCTGCCTTTGGAGCCTTGGACATGTGCTAGGACCTTAAGATTCTGCATGAAAGGAGGACTAGCAGCCGAGTTGCATGGGAGAAAGTGAAAAGTGTTCATATGTAGTAAAAATCTGAGAAAGTCGTCCGGTTTCGTCATTTGTTATCGAATGGACTCAAAGCCTGATTGTCACATTGGCCGCTATTATCTCTGAAACGGTTGTACTTACCGTCTGCGAAGCTATGTCGCATGCTGCGGTATGAGCAGACATCAAAAGCACCATAGTAGAACACAGATGAAGCTTCTAAGTTGATGTAATAGCCAGTAAGAAGTAGTACAAATCAAGTTTTAGGTATCGATTATTAAATTTTTAGCTGGCTTTAGTGCCTTGGACATGAGCTAGGACCTTAAGATTCTGCATGAAAGGAGGACTAGCAGCCGCGTTGCACGGGAGAATGTGAAAAGTGTTCATATGTAGTAAAAACCTGAGAAATCCGTCCGTTTTCGTTATTTGTTATCGAATCGACTTAAAGCCGGATAGTCACATTGGCCGCTCTTCTCTCTGAAACGGTTGTACTTATCGGCTGCAAAGCTATGTCACGTGCTGCGGTATTCGGAGACACAAAAAGCACCATAGTAGGACACAGATGAAGCTTCTAAGTTGATGTAATAGCAAGTAAGAAGTAGTACAATTTAAGTTTTAGGTATCGGTTATTGACTTTTTAGCTTGCTTTGTTGCCTTGGATATGAGCTGGGACCTTCAGATTCAGCATGAAAGGAGGACTAGCAGCCGAGTTGCATGGTAGAATGTGAAAAGTGTTCATATGTAGTAAAAATCTGAGAAAATCGTCCGTTTTCGTCATTTGTTATCGAATGGACTCAAAGCCTGATCGTCACATTGGCCGCTCTTATCTCTGAAACAGTTGTACTTACCGTCTGCGAAGCTATGTCGCGTGCTGCGGTACGCGGAGACACTAAAAGCACCATAGTAGAACACAGATGAAGCTTCTAAGTTGATGTAATAGCCAGTAAGAAGTAGTACAATTCAAGTTTTAGGTATCGATTATTGACTTTTTAGCTGGCTTTGGTGCCTTGGACATGAGCTATGACCTTTAGATTCTGCATGAAAGGAGGACTAGCAGCCGAGTTGCATGGGAGAATGTGAAAAGTGTTCATATGTAGTAAAAACGTGAGAAAACGGTTCGTTTTCATCATTTGTTATCGAATCGACTTAAAGCCAGATCGTCACATTGGCCGCTCTTCTCTCTGAAATGGTTGTACTTATCATGTGCAAAGCTATGTCGCGTGCTGCGGTAGGCGGAGACACTAAAAGCACCATAGCAGAACACAGATGAAGCTTCTAAGTTGATGTAATTGCCAGTAAGAAGTAATACAATTCAAGTTTTAGGTATCGATTATTGACTTTTTAGCTGGCTTTGGTGCCTTGGACTTGAGCTAGGACCTTAAGATTGTGCATGAAAGGAGGACTAGCAGCCGAGTTGCACGGGAGAATGTGAAAAGGGTTCATATTTAGTAAAAACCTGAGAAATCCGTCAGTTTTCGTCATTTGTTATCGAATCGACTTAAAACCAGATCGTCACATTGGCCGCTCTTGTCTCTGAACGGTTGCACTTATCGTCTGCAAAGCTATGACGCGCGCTGCGGTATGTGAAGACACTACAAGCACCATAGTAGAACAAAGATGATGCTTCTAAGTTGATGTAATAGCCAGTAAGAAGTAATACAATTCAAGTTTTAGGTATCGATTATTGACTTTTTAGCTGGCTTTGGTGCCTTAGACATTAGGTAGGACTTTAAGATTCTGCATCAAAGGAGGACTAGTTGCCGCGTTGCACGGGAGAATGTGAAAAGTGTTCATATGTAGTAAAAACCTGAGAATTTCGTCCGTTTTCGTCATTTGTTATCGAATCGACTTAAAGCCAGGTCGCCACATTGGCCGCCCTTCTCTCTGAAACGGTTGTACTTATCATCTGCAAAGCTATGTCGCGTGCTGCGGTATGCGGAGACACTAAAAGCACCAGAGTAGAACACAGATGAAGCTTTTAAGTTGATGTAATAGCCAGTAAGAAGTAGTACAATTCAAGTTTTAGGTATCGATTATTGACTTTTTAGCTGCCTTTGGTGCCTTGGACATGAGCTGGACCTTAACATTCTGCATGAAAGGAGGACTAGCAGCCTAGTTGCATGGTAGAATGTGAAAAGTGTTCATATGTAGTAAAAACCTGAGAAATCCGTCCGTTTTCGTCATTTGTTATCGAATCGACTTAAAGCGAGAACGTCACATTGGCCGCTCTTTCCTCTGAAACGGTTGTACTTATCGTCTGCATAGCTTTGTTGCGTGCTGCAGTATGCGGAGACACTAAAAGCACCATAGTAGAACACAGATGAAGCTTCTAAGTTGATGTAATAGCCAGTAAGAAGTAGTACAATTTAAGTATTAGGTATCGATTATTGACTTTTTAGCTGGCTTTGGTGCCTTGGACATGAGCTAGGACCTTCAGAATCTGCATGAAAGGAGGACTAGCAACCGAGTTGCACGGGACAATGTGAAAAGTGTACATATGTAGTAAAAACCTGAGAAATCAGTCGGTTTTCGTCATTTGTTATGTAATCGACATAAAGCCAGATTGTCACATTATCCGCTCTTCTCTCTGAAACGGTTGCACTTATCGTCTGCAAAGCTATGTCGCGTGCAGCGGTATGCGGAGACACTAAAAGCACCATAGTAGAACACATATGAAGCTTCTAAGTTGATGTAATAGCCAGTAAGAAGTAGTACAATACAAGTTTAAGGTATCGATTATTGACTTTTTAGCTGGCTTTGGTGCCTTGAACATGAGCTAGGACCTTAAGATTCTGCATGACAGGAGGATTAGCAGCCGCGTTGCATGGGAGAATGTGAAAAGTGTTCATATGTAGTAAAAACCTGAGAATTCCGTTCGTTTTCATCATTTGTTATCGAATCGACTTAAAGCCAGATCGTCACATTGGCCGCTCTTCTCTCTGAAACGGTTGTACTTATCGTCTGCAAAGCTATGTAGCGTGCTGCGTTATGCGGAGACACTAAAAGCACCATAGTAGAACACAGATGAAGCTTCTAAGTTGAAGTAATAGCCAATAAGAAGTAGTACAATTCAAGTTTTAGGTATCGATTATTGACTTTTTAGCTGGCTTTGGTGCCTTGGACATGAGCTAGGACCTCAAGATTCTGCATGACAGGAGGACTAGCAGCCGAGTTGCATGGGAGAATGTGAAAAGTGTTCATATGTAGTAAAAACCTGAGAAATCCGTCCGTTTTCGTCATTTGTTATCGAATCGACTTAAAGCCAGATCGTCACATTGGCCGCCCTTCTGTCTGAACGGTTGCACTTGTCGTCTGCAAAGCTATGACGCGTGCTGCGGTATGTGGAGACACTAAAAGCACCATAGTAGAACACAGATGAAGCTTCTAAGTTGATGTAATAGCCAGTAAGAAGTAGTATAATTTAAGTATTAGGTATCGATTATTGACTTTTTAGCTGGCTTTGGTGCCTTGGACATTAGCTAGGACTTTAAGATTCTGCATGAAATGAGGACTAGTAGCCGCGTTGCATGGGAGAACGTGAAAAGTGTTCATATGTAGTAAAAACCTGAGAAATCCGTCCGTTTTCTTCATTTGGTATCGAATCGACTTAAAGCCAGGTCGTCACATTCGCCGAACTTCTCTCTGAAACGGTTGTACTGCAAAGCTATGTCGCTTGCTGCGGTATGCGGAGACACTAAAAGCACCATAGTAGAACACAAATGAAGCTTCTAAGTTGATGTAATAGCCAGTAAGAAGTAGTACAATTCAAGTTTTAGGTATCGATTATTGACATTTTAGCTGGCTTTGGTGCCTTGGACATGAGCTAGGAACTTAAGATTCTGCATGAAAGGAGGACTACCAGCCGAGTTGCATGGTAGAATGTGAAAAGTGTTCATATGTTGTAAAAACCTGAGAAAACCGTCTGTTTTCGTCATTTGTTATCGAATGGACTCAAAGCCAGATCGTCACATTGGCCGCTCTTCTCTCTGAAACGGTTGTACTTACCGTCTGCGAAGCTATGTCGCGTGCTGCGGTATGCGCAGATACCAAAAGCACCATAGTAGAACACAGATGAAGTTTCTAAGTTGATGTAATAGCCAGTAAGAAGTAGTACAATTCAAGTTTTAGGTATCGATTATTGACTTTTTAGCTGCCTTTGGAGCCTTGGACATGAGCTAGGACCTTAAGATTCTGCATGAAAGGAGGACTAGCAGCCGAGTTGCATGGGAGAATGTGAAAAGTGTTCATATGTAGTAAAAACCTGAGAAATCAGTCCGTTTTCGTCATTTGGTATCGAATCGATTTAAAGCCAGATCGTCACATTGGCCGCTCTTCTCTCTGAAACGGTTGTACTTATCGTCTGCAAAGCTATGTCCCGTGCTGCGGTATTCGGAGACACTAAAAGCACCATAGTAGAACACAGATGAAGCTTCTAAGTTGATGTAAAAGCGAGTAAGAAGTAGTACAATTCAAGTTTTAGGTATCGATTATTGACTTTTTAGCTGGCTTTGGTGCATTGGACATGAGCTAGGACCTTAAGATTCTGCATGAAAGGAGGACTAGCAGCCGAGTTGCATGGGAGAATGTGAAAAGTGTTCATATGTAGTAAAAATCTGAGAAAATCGTCCGTTTTCGTTATTGTTATCGAATGGACTCAAAGCCTGATCGTCACATTGGCCGCTCTTATCTCTGAAACGGTTGTACTTACCGTCTGCGAAGCTATGTCGCGTGCTGCGGTATGAGCAGACATCAAAAGCACCATAGTAGAACACCGATGAAGCATCTAAGTTGATGTAATAGCCAGTAAGAAGTAGTACAAATCAAGTTTTAGATATCGATTATTAACTTTTTAGCTGGCTTTAGTGCCTTGTACATGAGCTAGGACCTTAAGATTCTGCATGAAAGGAGGACTAGCAGCCGCGTTGCACGGGAGAATGTGGAAAGTGTTCATATGTAGTAAGATCCTGAGAAAACCGTCCGTTTTCGTCATTTGTAATCGAATGGACTCAAGGCCAGATCGTCACATTGGCTGCTCTTCTCTCTGAAACGGTTGTACTTATCGTCTGCAAAGCTATGTCGCGTGCTGCGGTATTCGGAGACACTAAAAGCACCATAGTAGAACACAGATGAAGCTTTTAAGTTGATGTAAAAGCGAGTAAGAAGTAGTCCAATTCAAGTTTTAGGTATCGATTATTAACTTTTTAGCTGGCTTTAGTGCCTTGTACATAAGCTAGGACCTTAAGATTCTGCATGAAAGGAGGACTAGCAGCCGCGTTGCACGGGAGAATTTGAAAAGTGTTCATATGTAGTAAAAACCTGAGAAATCCGTCCGTTTTCGCCATTTGTTATCGAATCGACTTAAAGCCAGATCGTCACATTGGCCGCTCTTCTCTCTGAAACGGTTGTACTTATCGTCTGCAAAGCTATGTCGCGTGCTGCGGTATGCGGAGACACTAAAATCAATATAGTAGTACACAGATGAAGCTTCCAAGTTGAAGTAATAGCCACTAAGAAGTAGTACAATTTAAGTTTTAGGTATCGATTATTGACTTTTTAGCTGGCTTTGGTGCCTTGGACATGAGCTAGGACCTTCTGATTCTGCATGAAAGGAGGACTAGCAACCGAGTTTAACGGGACAATGTGAAAAGTGTTCATATGTAGTAAAAACATGAGAAATCCGTCGGCTTTCTTCATTTCTTATCAAATCGACTAAAAGCCAAATCGTCACATTGGCCGCTCTTCTCTCAGAAACGTTTGTACTTATCGTCTGCAAAGCTATGTCGTGTGCTGCGGTATCCGGAGACACTAAAAGCACCATAGTAGAACACAGATGAAGCTTCTAAGTTGTTGTAATAGCCAGTAAGAAGTAGTACAATTCAAGTTTTAGGAATAGATTATTGACTTTTTAGCTGGCTTTGGTGCCTTGGACATTAGCTAGGACTTTAAGATTCTGCATGAAAGGAGGACTAGCAGCCGCGTTGCATGGGAGAATGTGAAAAGTGTTCATATGTAGTAAAATCCTGAGAAATCCGTCCGTTTTCGTCATTTGTTTTCGAATTGACTCAAAGCCAAATCGTCACATTGGCCGCTCTTCTCTCTGAAACCGTTGTACTTATCGTCTGCGAAGCTATGTCGCGTGCTGCGGTATGCGGAGACACTGAAAGCACCATAGTAGAACACAGACGAAGATTCAAAGTTGATGTAATAGCCAGTAAGATGTAGTACAATTCAAGTTTTAGGTATCGATTATTGACTTTTTAGCTGCCTTTGGAGCCTTGGACATGTGCTAGGACCTTAAGATTCTGCATGAAAGGAGGACTAGCAGCCGAGTTGCATGGGAGAATGTGAAAAGTGTTCATATGTAGTAAAAATCTGAGAAAATCGTCCGTTTTCGTCATTTGTTATCGAATGGACTCAAAGCCTGATTGTCACATTGGCCGCTCTTATCTCTGAAACGGTTGTACTTACCGTCTGCGAAGCTATGTCGCATGCTGCGGTATGAGCAGACATCAAAAGCACCATAGTAGAACACAGATGAAGCTTCTAAGTTGATGTAATAGCCAGTAAGAAGTAGTACAAATCAAGTTTTAGGTATCGATTATTAAATTTTTAGCTGGCTTTAGTGCCTTGGACATGAGCTAGGACCTTAAGATTTTGCATGTAAGGAGGACTAGCAGCCGAGTTGCACGGGAGAATGTGAAAAGGGTTCATATTTAGTAAAAACCTGAGAAATCCGTCAGTTTTCGTCATTTGTTATCGAATCGACATAAAGCCAGATCGTCACATTGGCCGCTCTTCTCTCTGAACGGTTGCACTTATCGTCTGCAAAGCTATGACGCGTGCTGCGGTATGTGAAGACACTAAAAGCACCATAGTAGAACACAGATGAAGCTTCTAAGTAGATGTAATTGCCAGTAAGAAGTAATACAATTCAAGTTTTAGGTATCGATTATTGACTTTTTAGCTGCCTTTGGTGCCTTGGACATGAGCTGGACCTTAAGATTCTGCATGAAAGGAGGACTAGCAGCCTAGTTGCATGGTAGAATGTGAAAAGTGTTCATATGTAGTAAAAACCTGAGAAATCCGTCCGTTTTCGTCATTTGTTATCGAATCGACTTAAAGCCAGATCGTCACATTGGCCGCCCTTCTGTCTGAACGGTTGCACTTGTCGTCTGCAAAGCTATGACGCGTGCTGCGGTATTTGGAGACACTAAAAGCACCATAGTAGAACAAAGATGAAGCTTCTAAGTTGATGTAATAGCCAGTAAGAAGTAGTATAATTTAAGTATTAGGTATCGATTATTGACTTTTTAGCTGGCTTTGGTGCCTTGGACATTAGCTAGGACTTTAAGATTCTGCATGAAATGAGGACTAGTAGCCGCGTTGCATGGGAGAACGTGAAAAGTGTTCATATGTAGTAAAAACCTGAGAAATCCGTCCGTTTTCTTCATTTGTTATCGAATCGACTTAAAGCCAGGTCGTCACATTCGCAGAACTTCTCTCTGAAACGGTTGTACTGCAAAGCTATGTCGCTTGCTGCGGTATGCGGTGACACTAAAAGCACCATAATAGAACACAGATGAAGCTTCTAAGTTGATGTAATAGGCAGTAAGAACTAGTACAGTTCAAGTTTTAGGTATCGATTATTGACATTTTAGCTGGCTTTGGTGCCTTGGACATGAGCTAGGACTTCAAGATTCTGCATGAAAGGAGGACTAGCAGCCGTGTTGCATGGGAGAATGTGAAAAGTGTTCATATGTAGTAAAAATCTGAGAATTCCGTCCGTTTTCGTCATTTGTTATCGAATCGACTTAAAGCCAGGGCGTCACATTGGCCGCTCTTCTCTCTGAAACGGTTGTACTTATCGTGTGCAAAGCTATGTCGCGTGCTGCGGAATGCGGAGACACTAAAAGCACCATAGTAGAACACAAATGAAGCTTCTAAGTTGATGTAATAGCCAGTAAGAAGTAGTACAATACAAGTTTAAGGTATCGATTATTGACTTTTTAGCTGGCTTTGGTGCCTTGAACATGAGCTAGGACCTTAAGATTCTGCATGACAGGAGGATTAGCAGCCGCGTTGCATGGGAGAATGTGAAAAGTGTTCATATGTAGTAAAAACCTGAGAATTCCGTTCGTTTTCATCATTTGTTATCGAATCGACTTAAAGCCAGATCGTCACATTGGCCGCTCTTCTCTCTGAAACGGTTGTACTTATCGTCTGCAAAGCTATGTAGCGTGCTGCGTTATGCGGAGACACTAAAAGCACCATAGTAGAACACAGATGAAGCTTCTAAGTTGAAGTAATAGCCAGTAAGAAGTAGTACAATTCAAGTTTTAGGAATCGATTATTGACTTTTTAGCTGGCTTTGGTGCCTTGGACATGAGCTAGGACCTCAAGATTCTGCATGACAGGAGGACTAGCAGCCGAGTTGCATGGGAGAATGTGAAAAGTGTTCATATGTAGTAAAAACCTGAGAAATCCGTCCGTTTTCGTCATTTGTTATCGAATCGACTTAAAGCCAGATCGTCACATTGGCCGCCCTTCTGTCTGAACGGTTGCACTTGTCGTCTGCAAAGCTATGACGCGTGCTGCGGTATGTGGAGACACTAAAAGCACCATAGTAGAACACAGATGAAGCATCTAAGTTGATGTAATAGCCAGTAAGAAGTAGTATAATTTAAGTATTAGGTATCGATTATTGACTTTTTAGCTGGCTTTGGTGCCTTGGACATTAGCTAGGACTTTAAGATTCTGCATGAAATGAGGACTAGTAGCCGCGTTGCATGGGAGAACGTGAAAAGTGTTCATATGTAGTAAAAACCTGAGAAATCCGTCCGTTTTCTTCATTTGGTATCGAATCGACTTAAAGCCAGGTCGTCACATTCGCCGAACTTCTCTCTGAAACGGTTGTACTGCAAAGCTATGTCGCTTGCTGCGGTATGCGGTGACACTAAAAGCACCATAATAGAACACAGATGAAGCTTCTAAGTTGATGTAATAGGCAGTAAGAAGTAGTACAGTTCAAGTTTTAGGTATCGATTATTGACATTTTAGCTGGCTTTGGTGCC
This sequence comes from Schistocerca gregaria, assembly GCF_023897955.1. Classification (NCBI taxonomy): domain Eukaryota; kingdom Metazoa; phylum Arthropoda; class Insecta; order Orthoptera; family Acrididae; genus Schistocerca; species Schistocerca gregaria. The sequence goes on along the minus strand of NW_026061795.1, from coordinate 15,461,060 downwards.
TTGGACATGAGCTAGGACTTCAAGATTCAGCATGAAAGGAGGACTAGCAGCCGTGTTGCATGGGAGAATGTGAAAAGTGTTCATATGTAGTAAAAATCTGAGAATTCCGTCCGTTTTCGTCATTTGTTATCGAATCGACTTAAAGCCAGGGCGTCACATTGGCCGCTCTTCTCTCTGAAACGGTTGTACTTATCGTCTGCAAAGCTATGTCGCGTGCTGCGGTATGCGGAGACACTAAAAGCACCATAGTAGAACACAAATGAAGCTTCTAAGTTGATGTAATAGCCAGTAAGAAGTAGTACAATTCAAGTTTTAGGTATCGATTATTGACATTTTAGCTGGCTTTGGTGCCTTGGACATGAGCTAGGACCTTAAGATTCTGCATGAAAGGAGGACTAGCAGCCGCGTTGCACGGGAGAATTTGAATAGTGTTCATATGTAGTAAAAACCTGAGAAATCCGTCCGTTTTCGCCATTTGTTATCGAATCGACTTAAAGCCAGATCGTCACATTGGCCGCTCTTCTCTCTGAAACGGTTGTACTTATCGTCTGCAAAGCTATGTCGCGTGCTGCGGTATGCGGAGACACTAAAATCAATATAGTAGTACACAGATGAAGCTTCCAAGTTGAAGTAATAGCCACTAAGAAGTAGTACAATTTAAGTTTTAGGTATCGATTATTGACTTTTTAGCTGGCTTTGGTGCCTTGGACATGAGCTAGGACCTTCTGATTCTGCATGAAAGGAGGACTAGCAACCGAGTTTAACGGGACAATGTGAAAAGGTTTCATATGTAGTAAAAACATGAGAAATCCGTCGGCTTTCTTCATTTCTTATCAAATCGACTAAAAGCCAAATCGTCACATTGGCCGCTCTTCTCTCAGAAACGTTTGTACTTATCGTCTGCAAAGCTATGTCGTGTGCTGCGGTATCCGGAGACACTAAAAGCACCATAGTAGAACACAGATGAAGCTTCTAAGTTGTTGTAATAGCCAGTAAGAAGTAGTACAATTCAAGTTTTAGGAATCGATTATTGACTTTTTAGCTGGCTTTGGAGCATTGGACATTAGCTAGGACTTTAAGATTCTGCATGAAAGGAGGACTAGCAGCCGCGTTGCATGGGAGAATGTGAAAAGTGTTCATATGTAGTAAAATCCTGAGAAATCCGTCCGTTTTCGTCATTTGTTATCGAATTGACTCAAAGCCAAATCGTCACATTGGCCGCTCTTCTCTCTGAAACCGTTGTACTTATCGTCTGCGAAGCTATGTTGCGTGCTGCGGTATGCGGAGACACTGAAAGCACCATAGTAGAACACAGATGAAGATTCAAAGTTGATGTAATAGCCAGTAAGATGTAGTACAATTCAAGTTTTAGGTATCGTTTATTGATTTTTAGCTGCCTTTGGAGCCTTGGACATGTGCTAGGACCTTAAGATTCTGCATGAAAGGAGGACTAGCAGCCGAGTTGCATGGGAGAAAGTGAAAAGTGTTCATATGTAGTAAAAATCTGAGAAAGTCGTCCGGTTTCGTCATTTGTTATCGAATGGACTCAAAGCCTGATTGTCACATTGGCCGCTATTATCTCTGAAACGGTTGTACTTACCGTCTGCGAAGCTATGTCGCATGCTGCGGTATGAGCAGACATCAAAAGCACCATAGTAGAACACAGATGAAGCTTCTAAGTTGATGTAATAGCCAGTAAGAAGTAGTACAAATCAAGTTTTAGGTATCGATTATTAAATTTTTAGCTGGCTTTAGTGCCTTGGACATGAGCTAGGACCTTAAGATTCTGCATGAAAGGAGGACTAGCAGCCGCGTTGCACGGGAGAATGTGAAAAGTGTTCATATGTAGTAAAAACCTGAGAAATCCGTCCGTTTTCGTTATTTGTTATCGAATCGACTTAAAGCCGGATAGTCACATTGGCCGCTCTTCTCTCTGAAACGGTTGTACTTATCGGCTGCAAAGCTATGTCACGTGCTGCGGTATTCGGAGACACAAAAAGCACCATAGTAGGACACAGATGAAGCTTCTAAGTTGATGTAATAGCAAGTAAGAAGTAGTACAATTTAAGTTTTAGGTATCGGTTATTGACTTTTTAGCTTGCTTTGTTGCCTTGGATATGAGCTGGGACCTTCAGATTCAGCATGAAAGGAGGACTAGCAGCCGAGTTGCATGGTAGAATGTGAAAAGTGTTCATATGTAGTAAAAATCTGAGAAAATCGTCCGTTTTCGTCATTTGTTATCGAATGGACTCAAAGCCTGATCGTCACATTGGCCGCTCTTATCTCTGAAACAGTTGTACTTACCGTCTGCGAAGCTATGTCGCGTGCTGCGGTACGCGGAGACACTAAAAGCACCATAGTAGAACACAGATGAAGCTTCTAAGTTGATGTAATAGCCAGTAAGAAGTAGTACAATTCAAGTTTTAGGTATCGATTATTGACTTTTTAGCTGGCTTTGGTGCCTTGGACATGAGCTATGACCTTTAGATTCTGCATGAAAGGAGGACTAGCAGCCGAGTTGCATGGGAGAATGTGAAAAGTGTTCATATGTAGTAAAAACGTGAGAAAACGGTTCGTTTTCATCATTTGTTATCGAATCGACTTAAAGCCAGATCGTCACATTGGCCGCTCTTCTCTCTGAAATGGTTGTACTTATCATGTGCAAAGCTATGTCGCGTGCTGCGGTAGGCGGAGACACTAAAAGCACCATAGCAGAACACAGATGAAGCTTCTAAGTTGATGTAATTGCCAGTAAGAAGTAATACAATTCAAGTTTTAGGTATCGATTATTGACTTTTTAGCTGGCTTTGGTGCCTTGGACTTGAGCTAGGACCTTAAGATTGTGCATGAAAGGAGGACTAGCAGCCGAGTTGCACGGGAGAATGTGAAAAGGGTTCATATTTAGTAAAAACCTGAGAAATCCGTCAGTTTTCGTCATTTGTTATCGAATCGACTTAAAACCAGATCGTCACATTGGCCGCTCTTGTCTCTGAACGGTTGCACTTATCGTCTGCAAAGCTATGACGCGCGCTGCGGTATGTGAAGACACTACAAGCACCATAGTAGAACAAAGATGATGCTTCTAAGTTGATGTAATAGCCAGTAAGAAGTAATACAATTCAAGTTTTAGGTATCGATTATTGACTTTTTAGCTGGCTTTGGTGCCTTAGACATTAGGTAGGACTTTAAGATTCTGCATCAAAGGAGGACTAGTTGCCGCGTTGCACGGGAGAATGTGAAAAGTGTTCATATGTAGTAAAAACCTGAGAATTTCGTCCGTTTTCGTCATTTGTTATCGAATCGACTTAAAGCCAGGTCGCCACATTGGCCGCCCTTCTCTCTGAAACGGTTGTACTTATCATCTGCAAAGCTATGTCGCGTGCTGCGGTATGCGGAGACACTAAAAGCACCAGAGTAGAACACAGATGAAGCTTTTAAGTTGATGTAATAGCCAGTAAGAAGTAGTACAATTCAAGTTTTAGGTATCGATTATTGACTTTTTAGCTGCCTTTGGTGCCTTGGACATGAGCTGGACCTTAACATTCTGCATGAAAGGAGGACTAGCAGCCTAGTTGCATGGTAGAATGTGAAAAGTGTTCATATGTAGTAAAAACCTGAGAAATCCGTCCGTTTTCGTCATTTGTTATCGAATCGACTTAAAGCGAGAACGTCACATTGGCCGCTCTTTCCTCTGAAACGGTTGTACTTATCGTCTGCATAGCTTTGTTGCGTGCTGCAGTATACGGAGACACTAAAAGCACCATAGTAGAACACAGATGAAGCTTCTAAGTTGATGTAATAGCCAGTAAGAAGTAGTACAATTTAAGTATTAGGTATCGATTATTGACTTTTTAGCTGGCTTTGGTGCCTTGGACATGAGCTAGGACCTTCAGAATCTGCATGAAAGGAGGACTAGCAACCGAGTTGCACGGGACAATGTGAAAAGTGTACATATGTAGTAAAAACCTGAGAAATCAGTCGGTTTTCGTCATTTGTTATGTAATCGACATAAAGCCAGATTGTCACATTATCCGCTCTTCTCTCTGAAACGGTTGCACTTATCGTCTGCAAAGCTATGTCGCGTGCAGCGGTATGCGGAGACACTAAAAGCACCATAGTAGAACACATATGAAGCTTCTAAGTTGATGTAATAGCCAGTAAGAAGTAGTACAATACAAGTTTAAGGTATCGATTATTGACTTTTTAGCTGGCTTTGGTGCCTTGAACATGAGCTAGGACCTTAAGATTCTGCATGACAGGAGGATTAGCAGCCGCGTTGCATGGGAGAATGTGAAAAGTGTTCATATGTAGTAAAAACCTGAGAATTCCGTTCGTTTTCATCATTTGTTATCGAATCGACTTAAAGCCAGATCGTCACATTGGCCGCTCTTCTCTCTGAAACGGTTGTACTTATCGTCTGCAAAGCTATGTAGCGTGCTGCGTTATGCGGAGACACTAAAAGCACCATAGTAGAACACAGATGAAGCTTCTAAGTTGAAGTAATAGCCAATAAGAAGTAGTACAATTCAAGTTTTAGGTATCGATTATTGACTTTTTAGCTGGCTTTGGTGCCTTGGACATGAGCTAGGACCTCAAGATTCTGCATGACAGGAGGACTAGCAGCCGAGTTGCATGGGAGAATGTGAAAAGTGTTCATATGTAGTAAAAACCTGAGAAATCCGTCCGTTTTCGTCATTTGTTATCGAATCGACTTAAAGCCAGATCGTCACATTGGCCGCCCTTCTGTCTGAACGGTTGCACTTGTCGTCTGCAAAGCTATGACGCGTGCTGCGGTATGTGGAGACACTAAAAGCACCATAGTAGAACACAGATGAAGCTTCTAAGTTGATGTAATAGCCAGTAAGAAGTAGTATAATTTAAGTATTAGGTATCGATTATTGACTTTTTAGCTGGCTTTGGTGCCTTGGACATTAGCTAGGACTTTAAGATTCTGCATGAAATGAGGACTAGTAGCCGCGTTGCATGGGAGAACGTGAAAAGTGTTCATATGTAGTAAAAACCTGAGAAATCCGTCCGTTTTCTTCATTTGGTATCGAATCGACTTAAAGCCAGGTCGTCACATTCGCCGAACTTCTCTCTGAAACGGTTGTACTGCAAAGCTATGTCGCTTGCTGCGGTATGCGGAGACACTAAAAGCACCATAGTAGAACACAAATGAAGCTTCTAAGTTGATGTAATAGCCAGTAAGAAGTAGTACAATTCAAGTTTTAGGTATCGATTATTGACATTTTAGCTGGCTTTGGTGCCTTGGACATGAGCTAGGAACTTAAGATTCTGCATGAAAGGAGGACTACCAGCCGAGTTGCATGGTAGAATGTGAAAAGTGTTCATATGTTGTAAAAACCTGAGAAAACCGTCTGTTTTCGTCATTTGTTATCGAATGGACTCAAAGCCAGATCGTCACATTGGCCGCTCTTCTCTCTGAAACGGTTGTACTTACCGTCTGCGAAGCTATGTCGCGTGCTGCGGTATGCGCAGATACCAAAAGCACCATAGTAGAACACAGATGAAGTTTCTAAGTTGATGTAATAGCCAGTAAGAAGTAGTACAATTCAAGTTTTAGGTATCGATTATTGACTTTTTAGCTGCCTTTGGAGCCTTGGACATGAGCTAGGACCTTAAGATTCTGCATGAAAGGAGGACTAGCAGCCGAGTTGCATGGGAGAATGTGAAAAGTGTTCATATGTAGTAAAAACCTGAGAAATCAGTCCGTTTTCGTCATTTGGTATCGAATCGATTTAAAGCCAGATCGTCACATTGGCCGCTCTTCTCTCTGAAACGGTTGTACTTATCGTCTGCAAAGCTATGTCCCGTGCTGCGGTATTCGGAGACACTAAAAGCACCATAGTAGAACACAGATGAAGCTTCTAAGTTGATGTAAAAGCGAGTAAGAAGTAGTACAATTCAAGTTTTAGGTATCGATTATTGACTTTTTAGCTGGCTTTGGTGCATTGGACATGAGCTAGGACCTTAAGATTCTGCATGAAAGGAGGACTAGCAGCCGAGTTGCATGGGAGAATGTGAAAAGTGTTCATATGTAGTAAAAATCTGAGAAAATCGTCCGTTTTCGTTATTGTTATCGAATGGACTCAAAGCCTGATCGTCACATTGGCCGCTCTTATCTCTGAAACGGTTGTACTTACCGTCTGCGAAGCTATGTCGCGTGCTGCGGTATGAGCAGACATCAAAAGCACCATAGTAGAACACCGATGAAGCATCTAAGTTGATGTAATAGCCAGTAAGAAGTAGTACAAATCAAGTTTTAGATATCGATTATTAACTTTTTAGCTGGCTTTAGTGCCTTGTACATGAGCTAGGACCTTAAGATTCTGCATGAAAGGAGGACTAGCAGCCGCGTTGCACGGGAGAATGTGGAAAGTGTTCATATGTAGTAAGATCCTGAGAAAACCGTCCGTTTTCGTCATTTGTAATCGAATGGACTCAAGGCCAGATCGTCACATTGGCTGCTCTTCTCTCTGAAACGGTTGTACTTATCGTCTGCAAAGCTATGTCGCGTGCTGCGGTATTCGGAGACACTAAAAGCACCATAGTAGAACACAGATGAAGCTTTTAAGTTGATGTAAAAGCGAGTAAGAAGTAGTCCAATTCAAGTTTTAGGTATCGATTATTAACTTTTTAGCTGGCTTTAGTGCCTTGTACATAAGCTAGGACCTTAAGATTCTGCATGAAAGGAGGACTAGCAGCCGCGTTGCACGGGAGAATTTGAAAAGTGTTCATATGTAGTAAAAACCTGAGAAATCCGTCCGTTTTCGCCATTTGTTATCGAATCGACTTAAAGCCAGATCGTCACATTGGCCGCTCTTCTCTCTGAAACGGTTGTACTTATCGTCTGCAAAGCTATGTCGCGTGCTGCGGTATGCGGAGACACTAAAATCAATATAGTAGTACACAGATGAAGCTTCCAAGTTGAAGTAATAGCCACTAAGAAGTAGTACAATTTAAGTTTTAGGTATCGATTATTGACTTTTTAGCTGGCTTTGGTGCCTTGGACATGAGCTAGGACCTTCTGATTCTGCATGAAAGGAGGACTAGCAACCGAGTTTAACGGGACAATGTGAAAAGTGTTCATATGTAGTAAAAACATGAGAAATCCGTCGGCTTTCTTCATTTCTTATCAAATCGACTAAAAGCCAAATCGTCACATTGGCCGCTCTTCTCTCAGAAACGTTTGTACTTATCGTCTGCAAAGCTATGTCGTGTGCTGCGGTATCCGGAGACACTAAAAGCACCATAGTAGAACACAGATGAAGCTTCTAAGTTGTTGTAATAGCCAGTAAGAAGTAGTACAATTCAAGTTTTAGGAATAGATTATTGACTTTTTAGCTGGCTTTGGAGCATTGGACATTAGCTAGGACTTTAAGATTCTGCATGAAAGGAGGACTAGCAGCCGCGTTGCATGGGAGAATGTGAAAAGTGTTCATATGTAGTAAAATCCTGAGAAATCCGTCCGTTTTCGTCATTTGTTTTCGAATTGACTCAAAGCCAAATCGTCACATTGGCCGCTCTTCTCTCTGAAACCGTTGTACTTATCGTCTGCGAAGCTATGTCGCGTGCTGCGGTATGCGGAGACACTGAAAGCACCATAGTAGAACACAGACGAAGATTCAAAGTTGATGTAATAGCCAGTAAGATGTAGTACAATTCAAGTTTTAGGTATCGATTATTGACTTTTTAGCTGCCTTTGGAGCCTTGGACATGTGCTAGGACCTTAAGATTCTGCATGAAAGGAGGACTAGCAGCCGAGTTGCATGGGAGAATGTGAAAAGTGTTCATATGTAGTAAAAATCTGAGAAAATCGTCCGTTTTCGTCATTTGTTATCGAATGGACTCAAAGCCTGATTGTCACATTGGCCGCTCTTATCTCTGAAACGGTTGTACTTACCGTCTGCGAAGCTATGTCGCATGCTGCGGTATGAGCAGACATCAAAAGCACCATAGTAGAACACAGATGAAGCTTCTAAGTTGATGTAATAGCCAGTAAGAAGTAGTACAAATCAAGTTTTAGGTATCGATTATTAAATTTTTAGCTGGCTTTAGTGCCTTGGACATGAGCTAGGACCTTAAGATTTTGCATGTAAGGAGGACTAGCAGCCGAGTTGCACGGGAGAATGTGAAAAGGGTTCATATTTAGTAAAAACCTGAGAAATCCGTCAGTTTTCGTCATTTGTTATCGAATCGACATAAAGCCAGATCGTCACATTGGCCGCTCTTCTCTCTGAACGGTTGCACTTATCGTCTGCAAAGCTATGACGCGTGCTGCGGTATGTGAAGACACTAAAAGCACCATAGTAGAACACAGATGAAGCTTCTAAGTAGATGTAATTGCCAGTAAGAAGTAATACAATTCAAGTTTTAGGTATCGATTATTGACTTTTTAGCTGCCTTTGGTGCCTTGGACATGAGCTGGACCTTAAGATTCTGCATGAAAGGAGGACTAGCAGCCTAGTTGCATGGTAGAATGTGAAAAGTGTTCATATGTAGTAAAAACCTGAGAAATCCGTCCGTTTTCGTCATTTGTTATCGAATCGACTTAAAGCCAGATCGTCACATTGGCCGCCCTTCTGTCTGAACGGTTGCACTTGTCGTCTGCAAAGCTATGACGCGTGCTGCGGTATTTGGAGACACTAAAAGCACCATAGTAGAACAAAGATGAAGCTTCTAAGTTGATGTAATAGCCAGTAAGAAGTAGTATAATTTAAGTATTAGGTATCGATTATTGACTTTTTAGCTGGCTTTGGTGCCTTGGACATTAGCTAGGACTTTAAGATTCTGCATGAAATGAGGACTAGTAGCCGCGTTGCATGGGAGAACGTGAAAAGTGTTCATATGTAGTAAAAACCTGAGAAATCCGTCCGTTTTCTTCATTTGTTATCGAATCGACTTAAAGCCAGGTCGTCACATTCGCAGAACTTCTCTCTGAAACGGTTGTACTGCAAAGCTATGTCGCTTGCTGCGGTATGCGGTGACACTAAAAGCACCATAATAGAACACAGATGAAGCTTCTAAGTTGATGTAATAGGCAGTAAGAACTAGTACAGTTCAAGTTTTAGGTATCGATTATTGACATTTTAGCTGGCTTTGGTGCCTTGGACATGAGCTAGGACTTCAAGATTCTGCATGAAAGGAGGACTAGCAGCCGTGTTGCATGGGAGAATGTGAAAAGTGTTCATATGTAGTAAAAATCTGAGAATTCCGTCCGTTTTCGTCATTTGTTATCGAATCGACTTAAAGCCAGGGCGTCACATTGGCCGCTCTTCTCTCTGAAACGGTTGTACTTATCGTGTGCAAAGCTATGTCGCGTGCTGCGGAATGCGGAGACACTAAAAGCACCATAGTAGAACACAAATGAAGCTTCTAAGTTGATGTAATAGCCAGTAAGAAGTAGTACAATACAAGTTTAAGGTATCGATTATTGACTTTTTAGCTGGCTTTGGTGCCTTGAACATGAGCTAGGACCTTAAGATTCTGCATGACAGGAGGATTAGCAGCCGCGTTGCATGGGAGAATGTGAAAAGTGTTCATATGTAGTAAAAACCTGAGAATTCCGTTCGTTTTCATCATTTGTTATCGAATCGACTTAAAGCCAGATCGTCACATTGGCCGCTCTTCTCTCTGAAACGGTTGTACTTATCGTCTGCAAAGCTATGTAGCGTGCTGCGTTATGCGGAGACACTAAAAGCACCATAGTAGAACACAGATGAAGCTTCTAAGTTGAAGTAATAGCCAGTAAGAAGTAGTACAATTCAAGTTTTAGGAATCGATTATTGACTTTTTAGCTGGCTTTGGTGCCTTGGACATGAGCTAGGACCTCAAGATTCTGCATGACAGGAGGACTAGCAGCCGAGTTGCATGGGAGAATGTGAAAAGTGTTCATATGTAGTAAAAACCTGAGAAATCCGTCCGTTTTCGTCATTTGTTATCGAATCGACTTAAAGCCAGATCGTCACATTGGCCGCCCTTCTGTCTGAACGGTTGCACTTGTCGTCTGCAAAGCTATGACGCGTGCTGCGGTATGTGGAGACACTAAAAGCACCATAGTAGAACACAGATGAAGCATCTAAGTTGATGTAATAGCCAGTAAGAAGTAGTATAATTTAAGTATTAGGTATCGATTATTGACTTTTTAGCTGGCTTTGGTGCCTTGGACATTAGCTAGGACTTTAAGATTCTGCATGAAATGAGGACTAGTAGCCGCGTTGCATGGGAGAACGTGAAAAGTGTTCATATGTAGTAAAAACCTGAGAAATCCGTCCGTTTTCTTCATTTGGTATCGAATCGACTTAAAGCCAGGTCGTCACATTCGCCGAACTTCTCTCTGAAACGGTTGTACTGCAAAGCTATGTCGCTTGCTGCGGTATGCGGTGACACTAAAAGCACCATAATAGAACACAGATGAAGCTTCTAAGTTGATGTAATAGGCAGTAAGAAGTAGTACAGTTCAAGTTTTAGGTATCGATTATTGACATTTTAGCTGGCTTTGGTGCCTTGGACATGAGCTAGGACTTCAAGATTCAGCATGAAAGGAGGACTAGCAGCCGTGTTGCATGGGAGAATGTGAAAAGTGTTCATATGTAGTAAAAATCTGAGAATTCCGTCCGTTTTCGTCATTTGTTATCGAATCGACTTAAAGCCAGGGCGTCACATTGGCCGCTCTTCTCTCTGAAACGGTTGTACTTATCGTCTGCAAAGCTATGTCGCGTGCTGCGGTATGCGGAGACACTAAAAGCACCATAGTAGAACACAAATGAAGCTTCTAAGTTGATGTAATAGCCAGTAAGAAGTAGTACAATTCAAGTTTTAGGTATCGATTATTGACATTTTAGCTGGCTTTGGTGCCTTGGACATGAGCTAGGACCTTAAGATTCTGCATGAAAGGAGGACTAGCAGCCGCGTTGCACGGGAGAATTTGAATAGTGTTCATATGTAGTAAAAACCTGAGAAATCCGTCCGTTTTCGCCATTTGTTATCGAATCGACTTAAAGCCAGATCGTCACATTGGCCGCTCTTCTCTCTGAAACGGTTGTACTTATCGTCTGCAAAGCTATGTCGCGTGCTGCGGTATGCGGAGACACTAAAATCAATATAGTAGTACACAGATGAAGCTTCCAAGTTGAAGTAATAGCCACTAAGAAGTAGTACAATTTAAGTTTTAGGTATCGATTATTGACTTTTTAGCTGGCTTTGGTGCCTTGGACATGAGCTAGGACCTTCTGATTCTGCATGAAAGGAGGACTAGCAACCGAGTTTAACGGGACAATGTGAAAAGGTTTCATATGTAGTAAAAACATGAGAAATCCGTCGGCTTTCTTCATTTCTTATCAAATCGACTAAAAGCCAAATCGTCACATTGGCCGCTCTTCTCTCAGAAACGTTTGTACTTATCGTCTGCAAAGCTATGTCGTGTGCTGCGGTATCCGGAGACACTAAAAGCACCATAGTAGAACACAGATGAAGCTTCTAAGTTGTTGTAATAGCCAGTAAGAAGTAGTACAATTCAAGTTTTAGGAATCGATTATTGACTTTTTAGCTGGCTTTGGAGCATTGGACATTAGCTAGGACTTTAAGATTCTGCATGAAAGGAGGACTAGCAGCCGCGTTGCATGGGAGAATGTGAAAAGTGTTCATATGTAGTAAAATCCTGAGAAATCCGTCCGTTTTCGTCATTTGTTATCGAATTGACTCAAAGCCAAATCGTCACATTGGCCGCTCTTCTCTCTGAAACCGTTGTACTTATCGTCTGCGAAGCTATGTTGCGTGCTGCGGTATGCGGAGACACTGAAAGCACCATAGTAGAACACAGATGAAGATTCAAAGTTGATGTAATAGCCAGTAAGATGTAGTACAATTCAAGTTTTAGGTATCGTTTATTGATTTTTAGCTGCCTTTGGAGCCTTGGACATGTGCTAGGACCTTAAGATTCTGCATGAAAGGAGGACTAGCAGCCGAGTTGCATGGGAGAAAGTGAAAAGTGTTCATATGTAGTAAAAATCTGAGAAAGTCGTCCGGTTTCGTCATTTGTTATCGAATGGACTCAAAGCCTGATTGTCACATTGGCCGCTATTATCTCTGAAACGGTTGTACTTACCGTCTGCGAAGCTATGTCGCATGCTGCGGTATGAGCAGACATCAAAAGCACCATAGTAGAACACAGATGAAGCTTCTAAGTTGATGTAATAGCCAGTAAGAAGTAGTACAAATCAAGTTTTAGGTATCGATTATTAAATTTTTAGCTGGCTTTAGTGCCTTGGACATGAGCTAGGACCTTAAGATTCTGCATGAAAGGAGGACTAGCAGCCGCGTTGCACGGGAGAATGTGAAAAGTGTTCATATGTAGTAAAAACCTGAGAAATCCGTCCGTTTTCGTTATTTGTTATCGAATCGACTTAAAGCCGGATAGTCACATTGGCCGCTCTTCTCTCTGAAACGGTTGTACTTATCGGCTGCAAAGCTATGTCACGTGCTGCGGTATTCGGAGACACAAAAAGCACCATAGTAGGACACAGATGAAGCTTCTAAGTTGATGTAATAGCAAGTAAGAAGTAGTACAATTTAAGTTTTAGGTATCGGTTATTGACTTTTTAGCTTGCTTTGTTGCCTTGGATATGAGCTGGGACCTTCAGATTCAGCATGAAAGGAGGACTAGCAGCCGAGTTGCATGGTAGAATGTGAAAAGTGTTCATATGTAGTAAAAATCTGAGAAAATCGTCCGTTTTCGTCATTTGTTATCGAATGGACTCAAAGCCTGATCGTCACATTGGCCGCTCTTATCTCTGAAACAGTTGTACTTACCGTCTGCGAAGCTATGTCGCGTGCTGCGGTACGCGGAGACACTAAAAGCACCATAGTAGAACACAGATGAAGCTTCTAAGTTGATGTAATAGCCAGTAAGAAGTAGTACAATTCAAGTTTTAGGTATCGATTATTGACTTTTTAGCTGGCTTTGGTGCCTTGGACATGAGCTATGACCTTTAGATTCTGCATGAAAGGAGGACTAGCAGCCGAGTTGCATGGGAGAATGTGAAAAGTGTTCATATGTAGTAAAAACGTGAGAAAACGGTTCGTTTTCATCATTTGTTATCGAATCGACTTAAAGCCAGATCGTCACATTGGCCGCTCTTCTCTCTGAAATGGTTGTACTTATCATGTGCAAAGCTATGTCGCGTGCTGCGGTAGGCGGAGACACTAAAAGCACCATAGCAGAACACAGATGAAGCTTCTAAGTTGATGTAATTGCCAGTAAGAAGTAATACAATTCAAGTTTTAGGTATCGATTATTGACTTTTTAGCTGGCTTTGGTGCCTTGGACTTGAGCTAGGACCTTAAGATTGTGCATGAAAGGAGGACTAGCAGCCGAGTTGCACGGGAGAATGTGAAAAGGGTTCATATTTAGTAAAAACCTGAGAAATCCGTCAGTTTTCGTCATTTGTTATCGAATCGACTTAAAACCAGATCGTCACATTGGCCGCTCTTGTCTCTGAACGGTTGCACTTATCGTCTGCAAAGCTATGACGCGCGCTGCGGTATGTGAAGACACTACAAGCACCATAGTAGAACAAAGATGATGCTTCTAAGTTGATGTAATAGCCAGTAAGAAGTAATACAATTCAAGTTTTAGGTATCGATTATTGACTTTTTAGCTGGCTTTGGTGCCTTAGACATTAGGTAGGACTTTAAGATTCTGCATCAAAGGAGGACTAGTTGCCGCGTTGCACGGGAGAATGTGAAAAGTGTTCATATGTAGTAAAAACCTGAGAATTTCGTCCGTTTTCGTCATTTGTTATCGAATCGACTTAAAGCCAGGTCGCCACATTGGCCGCCCTTCTCTCTGAAACGGTTGTACTTATCATCTGCAAAGCTATGTCGCGTGCTGCGGTATGCGGAGACACTAAAAGCACCAGAGTAGAACACAGATGAAGCTTTTAAGTTGATGTAATAGCCAGTAAGAAGTAGTACAATTCAAGTTTTAGGTATCGATTATTGACTTTTTAGCTGCCTTTGGTGCCTTGGACATGAGCTGGACCTTAACATTCTGCATGAAAGGAGGACTAGCAGCCTAGTTGCATGGTAGAATGTGAAAAGTGTTCATATGTAGTAAAAACCTGAGAAATCCGTCCGTTTTCGTCATTTGTTATCGAATCGACTTAAAGCGAGAACGTCACATTGGCCGCTCTTTCCTCTGAAACGGTTGTACTTATCGTCTGCATAGCTTTGTTGCGTGCTGCAGTATGCGGAGACACTAAAAGCACCATAGTAGAACACAGATGAAGCTTCTAAGTTGATGTAATAGCCAGTAAGAAGTAGTACAATTTAAGTATTAGGTATCGATTATTGACTTTTTAGCTGGCTTTGGTGCCTTGGACATGAGCTAGGACCTTCAGAATCTGCATGAAAGGAGGACTAGCAACCGAGTTGCACGGGACAATGTGAAAAGTGTACATATGTAGTAAAAACCTGAGAAATCAGTCGGTTTTCGTCATTTGTTATGTAATCGACATAAAGCCAGATTGTCACATTATCCGCTCTTCTCTCTGAAACGGTTGCACTTATCGTCTGCAAAGCTATGTCGCGTGCAGCGGTATGCGGAGACACTAAAAGCACCATAGTAGAACACATATGAAGCTTCTAAGTTGATGTAATAGCCAGTAAGAAGTAGTACAATACAAGTTTAAGGTATCGATTATTGACTTTTTAGCTGGCTTTGGTGCCTTGAACATGAGCTAGGACCTTAAGATTCTGCATGACAGGAGGATTAGCAGCCGCGTTGCATGGGAGAATGTGAAAAGTGTTCATATGTAGTAAAAACCTGAGAATTCCGTTCGTTTTCATCATTTGTTATCGAATCGACTTAAAGCCAGATCGTCACATTGGCCGCTCTTCTCTCTGAAACGGTTGTACTTATCGTCTGCAAAGCTATGTAGCGTGCTGCGTTATGCGGAGACACTAAAAGCACCATAGTAGAACACAGATGAAGCTTCTAAGTTGAAGTAATAGCCAATAAGAAGTAGTACAATTCAAGTTTTAGGTATCGATTATTGACTTTTTAGCTGGCTTTGGTGCCTTGGACATGAGCTAGGACCTCAAGATTCTGCATGACAGGAGGACTAGCAGCCGAGTTGCATGGGAGAATGTGAAAAGTGTTCATATGTAGTAAAAACCTGAGAAATCCGTCCGTTTTCGTCATTTGTTATCGAATCGACTTAAAGCCAGATCGTCACATTGGCCGCCCTTCTGTCTGAACGGTTGCACTTGTCGTCTGCAAAGCTATGACGCGTGCTGCGGTATGTGGAGACACTAAAAGCACCATAGTAGAACACAGATGAAGCTTCTAAGTTGATGTAATAGCCAGTAAGAAGTAGTATAATTTAAGTATTAGGTATCGATTATTGACTTTTTAGCTGGCTTTGGTGCCTTGGACATTAGCTAGGACTTTAAGATTCTGCATGAAATGAGGACTAGTAGCCGCGTTGCATGGGAGAACGTGAAAAGTGTTCATATGTAGTAAAAACCTGAGAAATCCGTCCGTTTTCTTCATTTGTTATCGAATCGACTTAAAGCCGGATAGTCACATTGGCCGCTCTTCTCTCTGAAACGGTTGTACTTATCGGCTGCAAAGCTATGTCACGTGCTGCGGTATTCGGAGACACAAAAAGCACCATAGTAGGACACAGATGAAGCTTCTAAGTTGATGTAATAGCAAGTAAGAAGTAGTACAATTTAAGTTTTAGGTATCGGTTATTGACTTTTTAGCTTGCTTTGTTGCCTTGGATATGAGCTGGGACCTTCAGATTCAGCATGAAAGGAGGACTAGCAGCCGAGTTGCATGGTAGAATGTGAAAAGTGTTCATATGTAGTAAAAATCTGAGAAAATCGTCCGTTTTCGTCATTTGTTATCGAATGGACTCAAAGCCTGATCGTCACATTGGCCGCTCTTATCTCTGAAACAGTTGTACTTACCGTCTGCGAAGCTATGTCGCGTGCTGC
Organism: Schistocerca gregaria; assembly: GCF_023897955.1. Classification (NCBI taxonomy): domain Eukaryota; kingdom Metazoa; phylum Arthropoda; class Insecta; order Orthoptera; family Acrididae; genus Schistocerca; species Schistocerca gregaria. The sequence continues at coordinate 15,445,037 of NW_026061795.1, read as the reverse complement.
GGTACGCGGAGACACTAAAAGCACCATAGTAGAACACAGATGAAGCTTCTAAGTTGATGTAATAGCCAGTAAGAAGTAGTACAATTCAAGTTTTAGGTATCGATTATTGACTTTTTAGCTGGCTTTGGTGCCTTGGACATGAGCTATGACCTTTAGATTCTGCATGAAAGGAGGACTAGCAGCCGAGTTGCATGGGAGAATGTGAAAAGTGTTCATATGTAGTAAAAACCTGAGAAAACGGTTCGTTTTCATCTTTTGTTATCGAATCGACTTAAAGCCAGATCGTCACATTGGCCGCTCTTCTCTCTGAAATGGTTGTACTTATCATGTGCAAAGCTATGTCGCGTGCTGCGGTAGGCGGAGACACTAAAAGCACCATAGTAGAACACAGATGAAGCTTCTAAGTTGATGTAATTGCCAGTAAGAAGTAATACAATTCAAGTTTTAGGTATCGATTATTGACTTTTTAGCTGGCTTTGGTGCCTTGGACTTGAGCTAGGACCTTAAGATTGTGCATGAAAGGAGGACTAGCAGCCGAGTTGCACGGGAGAATGTGAAAAGGGTTCATATTTAGTAAAAACCTGAGAAATCCGTCAGTTTTCGTCATTTGTTATCGAATCGACTTAAAACCAGATCGTCACATTGGCCGCTCTTGTCTCTGAACGGTTGCACTTATCGTCTGCAAAGCTATGACGCGCGCTGCGGTATGTGAAGACACTACAAGCACCATAGTAGAACAAAGATGATGCTTCTAAGTTGATGTAATAGCCAGTAAGAAGTAATACAATTCAAGTTTTAGGTATCGATTATTGACTTTTTAGCTGGCTTTGGTGCCTTAGACATTAGGTAGGACTTTAAGATTCTGCATCAAAGGAGGACTAGTTGCCGCGTTGCACGGGAGAATGTGAAAAGTGTTCATATGTAGTAAAAACCTGAGAATTTCGTCCGTTTTCGTCATTTGTTATCGAATCGACTTAAAGCCAGGTCGCCACATTGGCCGCCCTTCTCTCTGAAACGGTTGTACTTATCATCTGCAAAGCTATGTCGCGTGCTGCGGTATGCGGAGACACTAAAAGCACCAGAGTAGAACACAGATGAAGCTTTTAAGTTGATGTAATAGCCAGTAAGAAGTAGTACAATTCAAGTTTTAGGTATCGATTATTGACTTTTTAGCTGCCTTTGGTGCCTTGGACATGAGCTGGACCTTAACATTCTGCATGAAAGGAGGACTAGCAGCCTAGTTGCATGGTAGAATGTGAAAAGTGTTCATATGTAGTAAAAACCTGAGAAATCCGTCCGTTTTCGTCATTTGTTATCGAATCGACTTAAAGCGAGAACGTCACATTGGCCGCTCTTTCCTCTGAAACGGTTGTACTTATCGTCTGCATAGCTTTGTTGCGTGCTGCAGTATGCGGAGACACTAAAAGCACCATAGTAGAACACAGATGAAGCTTCTAAGTTGATGTAATAGCCAGTAAGAAGTAGTACAATTTAAGTATTAGGTATCGATTATTGACTTTTTAGCTGGCTTTGGTGCCTTGGACATGAGCTAGGACCTTCAGAATCTGCATGAAAGGAGGACTAGCAACCGAGTTGCACGGGACAATGTGAAAAGTGTACATATGTAGTAAAAACCTGAGAAATCAGTCGGTTTTCGTCATTTGTTATGTAATCGACATAAAGCCAGATTGTCACATTATCCGCTCTTCTCTCTGAAACGGTTGCACTTATCGTCTGCAAAGCTATGTCGCGTGCAGCGGTATGCGGAGACACTAAAAGCACCATAGTAGAACACATATGAAGCTTCTAAGTTGATGTAATAGCCAGTAAGAAGTAGTACAATACAAGTTTAAGGTATCGATTATTGACTTTTTAGCTGGCTTTGGTGCCTTGAACATGAGCTAGGACCTTAAGATTCTGCATGACAGGAGGATTAGCAGCCGCGTTGCATGGGAGAATGTGAAAAGTGTTCATATGTAGTAAAAACCTGAGAATTCCGTTCGTTTTCATCATTTGTTATCGAATCGACTTAAAGCCAGATCGTCACATTGGCCGCTCTTCTCTCTGAAACGGTTGTACTTATCGTCTGCAAAGCTATGTAGCGTGCTGCGTTATGCGGAGACACTAAAAGCACCATAGTAGAACACAGATGAAGCTTCTAAGTTGAAGTAATAGCCAATAAGAAGTAGTACAATTCAAGTTTTAGGTATCGATTATTGACTTTTTAGCTGGCTTTGGTGCCTTGGACATGAGCTAGGCCCTCAAGATTCTGCATGACAGGAGGACTAGCAGCCGAGTTGCATGGGAGAATGTGAAAAGTGTTCATATGTAGTAAAAACCTGAGAAATCCGTCCGTTTTCGTCATTTGTTATCGAATCGACTTAAAGCCAGATCGTCACATTGGCCGCCCTTCTGTCTGAACGGTTGCACTTGTCGTCTGCAAAGCTATGACGCGTGCTGCGGTATGTGGAGACACTAAAAGCACCATAGTAGAACACAGATGAAGCTTCTAAGTTGATGTAATAGCCAGTAAGAAGTAGTATAATTTAAGTATTAGGTATCGATTATTGACTTTTTAGCTGGCTTTGGTGCCTTGGACATTAGCTAGGACTTTAAGATTCTGCATGAAATGAGGACTAGTAGCCGCGTTGCATGGGAGAACGTGAAAAGTGTTCATATGTAGTAAAAACCTGAGAAATCCGTCCGTTTTCTTTATTTGTTATCGAATCGACTTAAAGCCGGATAGTCACATTGGCCGCTCTTCTCTCTGAAACGGTTGTACTTATCGGCTGCAAAGCTATGTCACGTGCTGCGGTATTCGGAGACACAAAAAGCACCATAGTAGGACACAGATGAAGCTTCTAAGTTGATGTAATAGCAAGTAAGAAGTAGTACAATTTAAGTTTTAGGTATCGGTTATTGACTTTTTAGCTTGCTTTGTTGCCTTGGATATGAGCTGGGACCTTCAGATTCAGCATGAAAGGAGGACTAGCAGCCGAGTTGCATGGTAGAATGTGAAAAGTGTTCATATGTAGTAAAAATCTGAGAAAATCGTCCGTTTTCGTCATTTGTTATCGAATGGACTCAAAGCCTGATCGTCACATTGGCCGCTCTTATCTCTGAAACAGTTGTACTTACCGTCTGCGAAGCTATGTCGCGTGCTGCGGTACGCGGAGACACTAAAAGCACCATAGTAGAACACAGATGAAGCTTCTAAGTTGATGTAATAGCCAGTAAGAAGTAGTACAATTCAAGTTTTAGGTATCGATTATTGACTTTTTAGCTGGCTTTGGTGCCTTGGACATGAGCTATGACCTTTAGATTCTGCATGAAAGGAGGACTAGCAGCCGAGTTGCATGGGAGAATGTGAAAAGTGTTCATATGTAGTAAAAACCTGAGAAAACGGTTCGTTTTCATCATTTGTTATCGAATCGACTTGAAGCCAGATCGTCACATTGGCCGCTCTTCTCTCTGAAATGGTTGTACTTATCATGTGCAAAGCTATGTCGCGTGCTGCGGTAGGCGGAGACACTAAAAGCACCATAGTAGAACACAGATGAAGCTTCTAAGTTGATGTAATTGCCAGTAAGAAGTAATACAATTCAAGTTTTAGGTATCGATTATTGACTTTTTAGCTGGCTTTGGTGCCTTGGACTTGAGCTAGGACCTTAAGATTGTGCATGAAAGGAGGACTAGCAGCCGAGTTGCACGGGAGAATGTGAAAAGGGTTCATATTTAGTAAAAACCTGAGAAATCCGTCAGTTTTCGTCATTTGTTATCGAATCGACTTAAAACCAGATCGTCACATTGGCCGCTCTTGTCTCTGAACGGTTGCACTTATCGTCTGCAAAGCTATGACGCGCGCTGCGGTATGTGAAGACACTACAAGCACCATAGTAGAACAAAGATGATGCTTCTAAGTTGATGTAATAGCCAGTAAGAAGTAATACAATTCAAGTTTTAGGTATCGATTATTGACTTTTTAGCTGGCTTTGGTGCCTTAGACATTAGGTAGGACTTTAAGATTCTGCATCAAAGGAGGACTAGTTGCCGCGTTGCACGGGAGAATGTGAAAAGTGTTCATATGTAGTAAAAACCTGAGAATTTCGTCCGTTTTCGTCATTTGTTATCGAATCGACTTAAAGCCAGGTCGCCACATTGGCCGCCCTTCTCTCTGAAACGGTTGTACTTATCATCTGCAAAGCTATGTCGCGTGCTGCGGTATGCGGAGACACTAAAAGCACCAGAGTAGAACACAGATGAAGCTTTTAAGTTGATGTAATAGCCAGTAAGAAGTAGTACAATTCAAGTTTTAGGTATCGATTATTGACTTTTTAGCTGCCTTTGGTGCCTTGGACATGAGCTGGACCTTAACATTCTGCATGAAAGGAGGACTAGCAGCCTAGTTGCATGGTAGAATGTGAAAAGTGTTCATATGTAGTAAAAACCTGAGAAATCCGTCCGTTTTCGTCATTTGTTATCGAATCGACTTAAAGCGAGAACGTCACATTGGCCGCTCTTTCCTCTGAAACGGTTGTACTTATCGTCTGCATAGCTTTGTTGCGTGCTGCAGTATGCGGAGACACTAAAAGCACCATAGTAGAACACAGATGAAGCTTCTAAGTTGATGTAATAGCCAGTAAGAAGTAGTACAATTTAAGTATTAGGTATCGATTATTGACTTTTTAGCTGGCTTTGGTGCCTTGAACATGAGCTAGGACCTTAAGATTCTGCATGACAGGAGGATTAGCAGCCGCGTTGCATGGGAGAATGTGAAAAGTGTTCATATGTAGTAAAAACCTGAGAATTCCGTTCGTTTTCATCATTTGTTATCGAATCGACTTAAAGCCAGATCGTCACATTGGCCGCTCTTCTCTCTGAAACGGTTGTACTTATCGTCTGCAAAGCTATGTAGCGTGCTGCGTTATGCGGAGACACTAAAAGCACCATAGTAGAACACAGATGAAGCTTCTAAGTTGAAGTAATAGCCAGTAAGAAGTAGTACAATTCAAGTTTTAGGTATCGATTATTGACTTTTTAGCTGGCTTTGGTGCCTTGGACATGAGCTAGGACCTCAAGATTCTGCATGACAGGAGGACTAGCAGCCGAGTTGCATGGGAGAATGTGAAAAGCGTTCATATGTAGTAAAAACCTGAGAAATCCGTCCGTTTTCGTCATTTGTTATCGAATCGACTTAAAGCCAGATCGTCACATTGGCCGCCCTTCTGTCTGAACGGTTGCACTTGTCGTCTGCAAAGCTATGACGCGTGCTGCGGTATGTGGAGACACTAAAAGCACCATAGTAGAACACAGATGAAGCTTCTAAGTTGATGTAATAGCCAGTAAGAAGTAGTATAATTTAAGTATTAGGTATCGATTATTGACTTTTTAGCTGGCTTTGGTGCCTTGGACATTAGCTAGGACTTTAAGATTCTGCATGAAATGAGGACTAGTAGCCGCGTTGCATGGGAGAACGTGAAAAGTGTTCATATGTAGTAAAAACCTGAGAAATCCGTCCGTTTTCTTCATTTGTTATCGAATCGACTTAAAGCCAGGTCGTCACATTCGCCGAACTTCTCTCTGAAACGGTTGTACTGCAAAGCTATGTCGCTTGCTGCGGTATGCGGTGACACTAAAAGCACCATAATAGAACACAGATGAAGCTTCTAAGTTGATGTAATAGGCAGTAAGAAGTAGTACAATTCAAGTTTTAGGTATCGATTATTGACATTTTAGCTGGCTTTGGTGCCTTGGACATGAGCTAGGACTTCAAGATTCTGCATGAAAGGAGGACTAGCAGCCGTGTTGCATGGGAGAATGTGAAAAGTGTTCATATGTAGTAAAAATCTGAGAATTCCGTCCGTTTTCGTCATTTGTTATCGAATCGACTTAAAGCCAGGGCGTCACATTGGCCGCTCTTCTCTCTGAAACGGTTGTACTTATCGTGTGCAAAGCTATATCGCGTGCTGCGGTATGCGGAGACACTAAAAGCACCATAGTAGAACACAAATGAAGCTTCTAAGTTGATGTAATAGCCAGTAAGAAGTAGTACAATTCAAGTTTTAGGTATCGATTATTGAATTTTTAGCTGGCTTTGGTGCCTTGGACATTAGCTGGACCTTAAGATTCTGCATGAAAGGAGGACTTGCAGCCTAGTTGCATGGTAGAATGTGAAAAGTGTTCATATGTAGTAAAAACCTGAGAAATCCGTCCGTTTTCGTCATTTGTTATCGAATCGACTTAAATCGAGAACGTCACATTGGCCGCTCTTTCCTCTGAAACGGTTGTACTTATCGTCTGTATAGCTTTGTTGCGTGCTGCAGTATGCGGAGACACTAAAAGCACCATAGTAGAACACAGATGAAGCTTCTAAGTTGATGTAATAGCCAGTAAGAGGTAGTACAATTTAAGTATTAGGTATCGATTATTGACTTTTTAGCTGGCTTTGGAGCCTTGGACATGAGCTAGGACCTTAAGATTATTCATGAAAGGAGGACTAGCAGCCACGTTACAAGGGAGAATGTGAAATGTGTTCATATGTAGTAAAAACCTGAGAAATCCGTCCCTTTTTGTCATTTATTATCGAATCGACTTAAAGCCAGTTCGTCACATTGGCCGCTCTTCTCTCTGAAACGGTTGTACTTATCGTCTGCAAAGCTATGTAGCGTGCTGCGTTATGCGGAGACACTAAAAGCACCATAGTAGAACACAGATGAAGCTTCTAAGTTGATGTAATAGCCAGTAAGAAGTAGTACAATTTAAGTTTTAGGTATCGATTATTGACTTTTTAGCTGGCTTTGGTGCCTTGGACATGAGCTAGGACCTCAAGATTCTGCATGACAGGAGGACTAGCAGCCGAGTTGCATGGGAGAATGTGAAAAGTGTTCATATGTAGTAAAAACCTGAGAAATCCGTCCGTTTTCGTCATTTGTTATCGAATCGACTTAAAGCCAGATCGTCACATTGGCCGCCCTTCTGTCTGAACGGTTGCACTTGTCGTCTGCAAAGCTATGACGCGTGCTGCGGTATGTGGAGACACTAAAAGCACCATAGTAGAACACAGATGAAGCTTCTAAGTTGATGTAATAGCCAGTAAGAAGTAGTATAATTTAAGTATTAGGTATCGATTATTGACTTTTTAGCTGGCTTTGGTGCCTTGGACATTAGCTAGGACTTTAAGATTCTGCATGAAATGAGGACTAGTAGCCGCGTTGCATGGCAGAACGTGAAAAGTGTTCATATGTAGTAAAAACCTGAGAAATCTGTCCGTTTTCTTCATTTGTTATCGAATCGACTTAAAGCCAGGTCGTCACATTCGCCGAACTTCTCTCTGAAACGGTTGTACTGCAAAGCTATGTCGCTTGCTGCGGTATGCGGTGACACTAAAAGCACCATAATAGAACACAGATGAAGCTTCTAAGTTGATGTAATAGGCAGTAAGAAGTAGTACAGTTCAAGTTTTAGGTATCGATTAGTGACATTTTAGCTGGCTTTGGTGCCTTGGACATGAGCTAGGACTTCAAGATTCTGCATGAAAGGAGGACTAGCAGCCGTGTTGCATGGGAGAATGTGAAAAGTGTTCATATGTAGTAAAAATCTGAGAATTCCGTCCGTTTTCGTCATTTGTTATCGAATCGACTTAAAGCCAGGGCGTCACATTGGCCGCTCTTCTCTCTGAAACGGTTGTACTTATCGTGTGCAAAGCTATGTCGCGTGCTGCGGTATGCGGAGACACTAAAAGCACCATAGTAGAACACAAATGAAGCTTCTAAGTTGATGTAATAGCCAGTAAGAAGTAGTACAATTCAAGTTTTAGGTATATCGATTATTGACATTTTAGCTGGCTTTGGTGCCTTGGACATGAGCTATGACCTTTAGATTCTGCATGAAATGAGGACTAGCAGCCGAGTGTCATGGGAGAATGTGAAAAGTGTTCATATGTAGTAAAAACCTGAGAAATCCGTTCGTTTTCATCATTTGTTATCGAATCGACTTAAAGCCAGATCGTCACATTGGCCGCTCTTCTCTCTGAAATGGTTGCACTTATCGTGTGCAAAGCTATGTCGCGTGCTGCGGTAGGCGGAGACACTAAAAGCAATATAGTAGAACACAGATGAAGCTTCTAAGTTGATGTAATAGCCAGTAAGAAGTAATACAATTCAAGTTTTAGGTATCGATTATTGACTTTTTAGCTGGCTTTGGTGCCTTAGACATTAGCTAGGACTTTAAGATTGTGCATGAAAGGAGGATTAGCAACCGAGATGCACGGGACAATGTGAAAAGTGTACATATGTAGTAAAAACCTGAGAAATCCGTCGGTTTTCGTCACTTGTTATCTAATCGACATAAAGCCAGATCGTCACATTAACCGCTCTTCTCTCTGAAATGGTTGCACTTATCGTGTGCAAAGCTATGTCGCGTGCTGCGGTAGGCGGAGACTTTAAAAGCAATATAGTAGAACACAGATGAAGCTTCTAAGTTGATGTAATAGCCAGTAAGAAGTAATACAATTCAAGTTTTAGGTATCGATTATTGACTTTTTAGCTGGCTTTGGTGCCTTGGACATGAGCTAGGACCTTCAGAATCTGCATGAAAGGAGGATTAGAACCGAGATGCACGGGACAATGTGAAAAGTGTACATATGTAGTAAAAACCTGAGAAATCCGTCCGTTTTCTTCATTTGTTATCGAATCGACTTAAAGCCAGGTCGTCACATTCGCCGAACTTCTCTCTGAAACGGTTGTACTGCAAAGCTATGTCGCTTGCTGCGGTATGCGGTGACACTAAAAGCACCATAATAGAACACAGATGAAGCTTCTAAGTTGATGTAATAGGCAGTAAGAAGTAGTACAGTTCAAGTTTTAGGTATCGATTAGTGACATTTTAGCTGGCTTTGGTGCCTTGGACATGAGCTAGGACTTTAAGATTCTGCATCAAAGGAGGACTTGTTGCCGCGTTGCACGGGAGAATGTGAAAAGTGTTCATATGTAGTAAAAACCTGAGAATTTCGTCCGTTTTCGTCATTTGTTATCGAATCGTCTTAAAGCCAGGTCGCCACATTGGCCGCCCTTCTCTCTGAAACGGTTGTACTTATCATCTGCAAAGCTATGTCGTGTGCTGCGGTATCCGGAGACACTAAAAGCACCATAGTAGAACACAGATGAAGCTTCTAAGTTTATGTAATAGCCAGTAAGAAGTAGTACAATTTAAGTTTTAGGTATCGATTATTGACTTTTTAGCTGGCATTGGTGCCTTGGACATTAGCTAGGACTTTAAGATTGTGCATGAAAGGAGGATTAGCAGCCGCGTTGCATGAGAGAATGTGAAAAGTGTTCATATGTAGTAAAAACCTGAGAATTCCGTTCGATTTCATCATTTGTTATCGAATCGACATAAAGCCAGATCGTCACATTGGCCGCTCTTCTCTCTGAAACGGTTGTACTTATCGTCTGCAAAGCTATGTAGCGTGCTACGTTATGCGGAGACACTAAAAGCACCATAGTAGAACACAGATGAAGCTTCTAAGTTGAAGTAATAGCCAGTAAGAAGTAGTACAATTCAAGTTTTAGGTATCGATTATTGACTTTTTAGCTGGCTTTGGTGCCTTGGACATGAGCTAGGACCTCAACATTCTGCATGACAGGAGGACTAGCAGCCGAGTTGCATGGGAGAATGTGAAAAGTGTTCATATGTAGTAAAAACCTGAGAAATCCGTCCGTTTTCGTCATTTGTTATCGAATCGACTTAAAACCATATCGTCACATTGGCCGCTCTTCTCTCTGAACGGTTGCACTTATCGTCTGCAAAGCTATGACGCGTGCTGCGGTATGTGAAGACACTAAAAGCACCAGAGTAGAACACAAATAAAGCTTTTAAGTTGATGTAATAGCCAGTAAGAAGTAGTACAATTCAAGTTTTAGGTATCGATTATTGACTTTTTAGCTGCCTTTATTGCCTTGGACATGAGCTGGACCTTAAGATTCTGCATGAAAGGAGGACTAGCAGCCTAGTTGCATGGTAGAATGTGAAAAGTGTTCATATGTAGTAAAAACCTGAGAAATCCGTCCGTTTTCGTCATTTGTTATTGAATCGACTTAAAGCGAGATCGTCACATTGGCCGCTCTTTCCTCTGAAACGGTTGTACTTATCGTCTGCATAGCTTTGTTGCGTGCTGCAGTATGCGGAGACACTAAAAGCACCATAGTAGAACACAGATGAAGCTTCTAAGTTGATGTAATAGCCAGTAAGAAGTAGTACAATTTAAGTATTAGGTATCGATTATTGACTTTTTAGCTGGCTTTGGTGCCTTGGACATGAGCTAGGACCTTCAGAATCTGCATGAAAGGAGGACTAGCAACCGAGATGCACGGGACAATGTGAAAAGTGTACATATGTAGTAAAAACCTGAGAAATCCGTCGGTTTTCGTCACTTGTTATCTAATCGACATAAAGCCAGATCGTCACATTAACCGCTCTTCTCTCTGAAACGGTTGCACTTATCGTATGCAAAGCTATGTCACGTGCTTCGGTCTGTGGAGACACTAAAAGCACCATAGTAGAACACATATGAAGCTTCTAAGTTGATGTAATAGAGAGTAAGAAGTAGTAGAATACAAGTTTAAGGTATCGATTATTGACTTTTTAGCTGGCTTTGGTGCCTTGAACATGAGCTAGGACCTTAAGATTCTGCATGACAGGAGGACTAGCTGCCGCGTTGCACGGAAGAATGTGAAAAGTGTTCATATGTAGTAAAAACCTGAGAAATCCGTCCGTTTTCGTTATTTGTTTTCGAATCGACTAAAAGCCAGATCGTCACATTGGCCGCTCTTCTCTCAGAAAAGTTTGTACTTATCGTCTGCAAAGCTATGTCGTGTGCTGCGGTATCCGGAGACACTAAAAGCACCATAGTAGAACACAGATGAAGCTTCTAAGTTGATGTAATAGCGAGTAAGAAGTAGTACAATTTAAGGTTTAGGTATCGATTATTGACTTTTTAGCTGGCATTGGTGCCTTGGACATTAGCTAGGACTTTAAGATTGTGCATGAAAGGAGGATTAGCAGCCGCGTTGCATGGGAGAATGTGAAAAGTGTTCATATGCAGTAAAACCCTGAGAATTCCGTTCGTTTTCATCATTTGTTATCGAATCGACTTAAAGCCAGATCGTCACATTGGCCGCTCTTTTCTCTGAATCGGTTGTACTTATCGTCTGCAAAGCTATGTAGCGTGCTGCGTTATGCGGAAACACTAAAAGCACCATAGTAGAACACAGATGAAGCTTCTAAGTTGATGTAATAGCCAGTAAGAAGTAGTACAATTCAAGTTTTAGGTATCTATTATTGACTTTTTAGCTGGCTTTGGTGCCTTGGACATGAGCTAGGACCTCAAGATTCTGCATGACAGGAGGACTAGCAGCCGAGTTGCATGTTAGAATGTGAAAAGTGTTCATATGTAGTAAAAACCTGAGAAATCCGTCCGTTTTCGTCATTTGTTATCGAATCGACTTAAAGCCAGATCGTCACATTGGCCGCCCTTCTGTCTGAACGGTTGCACTTGTCGTCTGCAAAGCTATGACGCGTGCTGCGGTATGTGAAGACACTAAAAGCACCAGAGTAGAACACATATGAAGCTTCTAAGTTGATGTAATAGCCAGTAAGAAGTAGTACAATACAAGTGTAAGGTATCGATTATTGACTTTTTAGCTGGCTTTGGTGCCTTGAACATGAGCTAGGACCTTAAGATTCTGCATGACAGGAGGACTAGCTGCCGCGTTGCACGGAAGAATGTGAAAGGTGTTCATATGTAGTAAAAACCTGAGAAATCCGTCCGTTTTCGTCATTTGTTATCGAATCGACTAAAAGCCAGATCGTCACATTGGCCGCTCTTCTCTCAGAAAAGTTTGTACTTATCGTCTGCAAAGCCATGTCGTGTGCTGCGGTATCCGGAGACACTAAAAGCACCATAGTAGAACACAGATGAAGCTTCCAAGTTGATGTAATAGCGAGTAAGAAGTAGTACAATTTAAGGTTTAGGTATCGATTATTGACTTTTTAGCTGGCATTGGTGCCTTGGACATTAGCTAGGACTTTAAGATTGTGCATGAAAGGAGGATTAGCAGCCGCGTTGCATGGGAGAATGTGAAAAGTGTTCATATGTAGTAAAACCCTGAGAATTCCGTTCGTTTTCATCATTTGTTATCGAATCGACTTAAAGCCAGATCGTCACATTGGCCGCTCTTCTCTCTGAAACGGTTGTACTTATCGTCTGCAAAGCTATGTAGCGTGCTGCGTTATGCGGAGACACTAAACGCACCATAGTAGAACACAGATGAAGCTTCTAAGTTGATGTAATAGCCAGTAAGAAGTAGTACAATTCAAGTTTTAGGTATCGATTATTGACTTTTTAGCTGGCTTTGGTGCCTTGGACATGAGCTAGGACCTCAAGATTCTGCATGACAGGAGGACTAGCAGCCGAGTTGCATGGGAGAATGTGAAAAGTGTTCATATGTAGTAAAAACCTGAGAAATCCGTCCGTTTTCGTCATTTGTTATCGAATCGACTTAAAGCCAGATCGTCACATTGGCCGCTCTTCTGTCTGAACGGTTGCACTTGTCGTCTGCAAAGCTATGACGCGTGCTGCGGTATGTGGAGACACTAAAAGCACCATAGTAGAACACAGATGAAGCTTCTAAGTTGATGTAATAGCCAGTAAGAAGTAGTATAATTTAAGTATTAGGTATCGATTATTGACTTTTTAGCTGGCTTTGGTGCCTTGGACATTAGCTAGGACTTTAAGATTCTGCATGAAATGAGGACTAGTAGCCGCGTTGCATGGGAGAACGTGAAAAGTGTTCATACGTAGTAAAAACCTGATAATTTCGTCCGTTTTCGTCATTTGTTATCGAATCGACTTAAAGCCAGGGCGTCACATTGGCCGCTCTTCTCTCTGAAACGGTTGTACTTATCGTCTGCAAAGCTATGTCGCGTGCTGAGTTATGTGGAGACACTAAAATCACCATAGTAGAACACAGATGAAGCTTTTAAGTTGATGTAATAGCCAGTAAGAAGTAGTACAGTTCAAGTTTTAGGAATCGATTATTAACATTTTAGCTGGCTTTGGTGCCTTGGACTTGAGCTAGGACCTTAAGATTGTGCATGAAAGGAGGACTAGCAGCCGAGTTGCACGGGAGAATGTGAAAAGGGTTCATATTTAGTAAAAACCTGAGAAATCCGTCAGTTTTCGTCATTTGTTATCGAATCGACATAAAGCCAGATCGTCACATTGGCCGCTCTTCTCTCTGAACGGTTGCACTTATCGTCTGCAAAGCTATGACGCGTGCTGCGGTATGTGAAGACACTAAATGCACCATAGTAGAACACAGATGAAGCTTCTAAGTAGATGTAAATGCCAGTAAGAAGTAATACAATTCAAGTTTTATGTATCGATTATTGACTTTTTAGCTGGCTTTGGTGCCTTGGACATTACCTAGGACTTTAAGATCCTGCATGAAAGGAGGACTAGAAGCCGCGTTGCAAGGGAGTATGTGAAAGTGTTCATATGTAGTAAAAACCTGGGAAATCCGTCCGTTTTCGTCATTTGTTATCGAATCGACTTAAAGCCAGATCGTCACATTGGCCGCTCTTCTCCTGAAACGGTTGTACTTATCGTCTGCAAAGCTATGTCGCGTGCTGAGTTATGCGGAGACACTAAAAGCACCATAGTAGAACACAGATGAAGCTTCTAAGTTGATGTAATAGCCAGTAAGAAGTAGTACAATTCATGTTTTAGGTATCGATTATTGACTTTTTAGCTGGCATTAGTGCCTTGGACATGAGCTAGGACCTTAAGATTCTGCATGAAAGGAGGACTAGCAGCCGAGTTGCACGGGAGAATGTGAAAAGGGTTCATATTTAGTAAAAACCTGAGAAATCCGTCAGTTTTCATCATTTGTTATCGAATCGACATAAAGCCAGATCGTCACATTGGCCGCTCTTCTCTCTGAAACGGTTGTACTTATCGTCTGCAAAGCTATGTAGCGTGCTGCGGTATGCGGAGACACTAAAATCACCATAGTAGAACACATATGAAGCTTCTAAGTTGATGTAATAGCCAGTAAGAAGTAGTACAAATCAAGTTTTAGATATCGATTATTAAATTTTTAGCAGGTTTTGGTGCCTTGGACATGAGATAGGACCATAAGATTCTGCATGAAAGGAGGACTAGCAGCCGAGTTGCATGGGAGAATGTGAAAAGTGTTCATATGTAGTAAAAACCTGAGAAATCAGTCCGTTTTCGTCATTTGTTATCGAATAGACTTAAAGCCAAATCGTGACATTATCCGCTCTTCTCTCTGAACGGTTGCACTTATCGTGTGCAAAGCTACGACGCGTGCTGCGGTATGTGGAGACACTAAAAGCACCATAGTAGAACATAGATGAAGCTTCTAAGTTGCTGTAATTGCCAGTAAGAAGTAATACAATTCAAGTTTTAGGTATCGATTATAGACTTTTTAGCTGGCTTTGGTGCCTTGGAAATTAGCTAGTACCTTTAGATTCTGCATGAAAGGAGGTCTAGCAGCCGAGTTGCACAGGAGAATGTGAAAAGTTTTCATATGTAGTAGAAACCTGAGAAATCCGTCCGTTTTCGTCATTTGTTATCGAATCGACTTGAAGCCAGATCGTCACATTGGCCGCTCTTCTCTCTGAAACGGTTGTACTTATCGTCTGCAAAACTATGTCTCGTGCTGCGTAGTGCGGACACACAAAGAGCACCATAGTTGAACACAGATGAAGCTTCTATGTTGATGTAATAGCCAGTAAGAAGTAGTACATTTCAAGTTTTAGGTATCGATTATTGACATTTTAGCTGGCTTTGGTGCCTTGGACATGAGCTAGGACTTCAAGATTCTGCATGAAAGGAGGACTAGCAGCCGTGTTGCACGGGAGAATGTGAAAAGTGTTCATATGTAGTAAAAATCTGAGAATTCATCCGTTTTCGTCATTTGTTATCGAATCGACTTAAAACCATATCGTCACATTGGCCGCTCTTCTCCCTGAACGGTTGCACTTATCGTCTGCAAAGCTATGACGCGTGCTGCGGTATCCGGAGACACTAAAAGCACCATAGTAGAACAAAGATGAGGCTTCTAAGTAGATGTAATTGCTAGTAAGAAGTAATACAATTCAAGTTTTAGGTATCGATTATTGACTTTTTAGCTGGCTTTGGTGCCTTGGACATTAGCTAGGACTTTAAGATTCTGCATGATAGGAGCACTAGTTGCCGCGTTGCACGGGAGAATGTGAAAAGTGTTCATATGTAGTAAAAACCTGAGAATTTCGTCCGTTTTCGTCATTTGTTATCGAATCGACTTAAAGCCAGGTCGTCACATTGGCCGCTCTTCTCTCTGAAACGGTTGTACTTATCGTGTGCAAAGCTATGTAGCGTGCTGCGGTATGCGGAGACACCAAAAGCACCATAGTAGAACACAGATGAAGCTTCTAAGTTGATGTAATAGCCAGTAAGAAGTAGTACAATTCAAGTTTTAGGTATCGATTATTGACTTTTTAGGTGGCTTTTGTGCCTTGCACATGAGCTAGGACCTTTAGATTCTGCATGAAAGGAGGACTAGCAGCCGAGTTGCATGGGAGAATGTGAAAAGTGTTCATATGTAGTAAAAACCTGAGAAATCCGTTCGTTTTCATCATTTGTTATCGAATCGACTTAAAGCCAGATCGTCACATTGGCCGCTCTTCTCTCTGAAATGGTTGTACTTCTCGTGTGCAAAGCTATGTCGCGTGCTGCGGTAGGCGGAGACACTAAAAGCAATATAGTAGAACACAGATGAAGCTTCTAAGTTGATGTAATAGCCAGTAAGAAGAAGTACAGTTCAAGTTTTAGGTATCGATTATTGACATTTTAGCTGGTTTTGGTGCCTTGGAGATGAGCTAGGACTTCAAGATTCTGCATGAAAGGAGGACTAGTAGCCGTGTTGCACGGGAGAATGTGAAAAGTGTTCATATGTAGTAAAAATCTGAGAATTCCGTCCGTTTTCGTCATTTGTTATCGAATCGACTTAAAACCAGATCGTCACATTGGCCGCTCTTGTGTCTGAACGGTTGCACTTATCGTCTGCAAAGCTATGACGCGTGCTGCGGTATGTGGAGACACTACAAGCACCATAGTAGAACAAAGATGAAGCTTCTAAGTTGATGTAATAGCCAGTAAGAAGTAATACATTTCAAGTTTTAGGTATCGATTATTGACTTTTTAGCGGGCTTTGGTGCCTTAGACATTAGCTAGGACTTTAAGATTCTGCATCAAAGGAGGACTAGTTGCCGCGTTGCACGGGAGAATGTTAAAAGTGTTCATATGTAGTAAAAACCTAAGAATTTCGTCCGTTTTCGTCATTTGTTATCGAATCGACTTAAAGCCAGGTCGCCACATTGGCCGCCCTTCTCTCTGAAACTGTTGTCCTTATCATCTGCAAAGCTATGTCGCGTGCTGCGGTATGCGGAGACACTAAAAGCACCAGAGTAGAACACAGATGAAGCTTTTAAGTTGATGTAATAGCCAGTAAGAAGTAGTACAATTCAAGTTTTAGGTATCGATTATTGACTTTTTAGCTGCCTTTGGTGCCTTGGACATGAGCTGGACCTTAAGATTCTGCATGAAAGGAGGACTAGCAGCCTAGTTGCATGGTAGAATGTGAAAAGTGTTCATATGTAGTAAAAACCTGAGAAATCCGTCCGTTTTCGTCATTTGCTATCGAATCGACTTAAAGCGAGATCGTCACATTGGCCGCTCTATCCTCTGAAACGGTTGTACTTATCGTCTGCATAGCTTTGTTGCGTGCTGCATTATGCGGAGACACTAAAAGCACCATAGTAGAACACAGATGAAGCTTCTAAGTTGATGTAATAGCCAGTAAGAAGTAGTACAATTTAAGTATTAGGTATCGATTATTGATTTTTTAGCTGGCTTTGGTGCCTTGGACATTAGCTAGGACTTAAAGATTGTGCATGAAAGGAGGATTAGCAGCCGCGTTGCATGGGAGATTGTGAAAAGTGTTCATATGTAGTAAAAACCTGAGAATTCCGTTCGTTTTCATCATTAGTTATCGAATCGACTTAAAAGAAAATGGCTCTGAGCACTATGGGACTCAACTGCTGTGGTCATTAGTCCCCTAGAACTTAGAACTACTTAAACCTAACTAACCTAAGGACCTCACACACATCCATGCATGAGGCAGGATTCGAACCTGCGACCGTAGCAGTCGCACGGTTCCGGTCTGCGCGCCTAGATCCGCGAGACCACCGCGGCCGGCGAATCGACTTAAAGCCAGATCGTCACATTGGCCGCTCTTCTCTCTGAAACGGTTGTACTTATCGTCTGCAAAGCTATGTAGCGTGCTGCGTTATGCGGAGACACTAAAAGCACCATAGTAGAACACAGATGAAGCTTCTAAGTTGAAGTAATAGCCAGTAAGAAGTAGTACAATTCAAGTTTTATGTATCGATTACTGACTTTTTAGCTGGCTTTGGTGCCTTGGACATGAGCTAGGACCTCAAGATTCTGCATGACAGGAGGACTAGCAGCCGAGTTGCATGGGAGAATGTGAAAAGTGTTCATATGTAGTAAAAACCTGAGAAATCCGTCCGTTTTCGTCATTTGTTATCGAATCGACTTAAAGCCAGGTCGTCACATTCGCCGAACTTGTCTCTGAAACGGTTGTACTGAAAAGCTATGTCGCTTGCTGCGGTATGCGGTGACACTAAAAGCACCATAGTAGAACACAGATGAAGCTTCTAAGTTGATGTAATAGCCAGTAAGAAGTAGTACAATTAAAGTTTTAGGTATCGATTATTGACTTTTTATCTGGCTTTGGTGCCTTGGACATGAGCTATGACCTTTAGATTCTGCATGAAAGAAGGACTAGCAGCCGAGTTGCATGGGAGAATGTGAAAAGTGTTCATATGTAGTAAAAACCTGAGAAATCCGTTCGTTTTCATCATTTGTTATCGAATCGACTTAAAGCCAGATCGTCACATTGGCCGCTCTTCTCTCTGAAATGGTTGTACTTATCGTGTGCAAAGCTATGTCGCGTGCTGCGGTAGGCGGAGACACTAAAAGCAATATAGTAGAACACAGATGAAGCTTCTAAGTTGATGTAATAGCCAGTAAGAAGAAGTACAGTTCAAGTTTTAGGTATCGATTATTGACATTTTAGCTGGTTTTGGTGCCTTGGAGATGAGCTAGGACTTCAAGATTCTGCATGAAAGGAGGACTAGTAGCCGTGTTGCACGGGAGAATGTGAAAAGTGTTCATATGTAGTAAAAATCTGAGAATTCCGTCCGTTTTCGTCATTTGTTATCGAATCGACTTAAAACCAGATCGTCACATTGGCCGCTCTTGTGTCTGAACGGTTGCACTTATCGTCTGCAAAGCTATGACGCGTGCTGCGGTATGTGGAGACACTACAAGCACCATAGTAGAACAAAGATGAAGCTTCTAAGTTGATGTAATAGCCAGTAAGAAGTAATACATTTCAAGTTTTAGGTATCGATTATTGACTTTTTAGCTGGCTTTGGTGCCTTAGACATTAGCTAGGACTTTAAGATTCTGCATCAAAGGAGGACTAGTTGCCGCGTTGCACGGGAGAATGTTAAAAGTGTTCATATGTAGTAAAAACCTAAGAATTTCGTCCGTTTTCGTCATTTGTTATCGAATCGACTTAAAGCCAGGTCGCCACATTGGCCGCCCTTCTCTCTGAAACTGTTGTCCTTATCATCTGCAAAGCTATGTCGCGTGCTGCGGTATGCGGAGACACTAAAAGCACCAGAGTAGAACACAGATGAAGCTTTTAAGTTGATGTAATAGCCAGTAAGAAGTAGTACAATTCAAGTTTTAGGTATCGATTATTGACTTTTTAGCTGCCTTTGGTGCCTTGGACATGAGCTGGACCTTAAGATTCTGCATGAAAGGAGGACTAGCAGCCTAGTTGCATGGTAGAATGTGAAAAGTGTTCATATGTAGTAAAAACCTGAGAAATCCGTCCGTTTTCGTCATTTGCTATCGAATCGACTTAAAGCGAGATCGTCACATTGGCCGCTCTATCCTCTGAAACGGTTGTACTTATCGTCTGCATAGCTTTGTTGCGTGCTGCATTATGCGGAGACACTAAAAGCACCATAGTAGAACACAGATGAAGCTTCTAAGTTGATGTAATAGCCAGTAAGAAGTAGTACAATTTAAGTATTAGGTATCGATTATTGATTTTTTAGCTGGCTTTGGTGCCTTGGACATTAGCTAGGACTTAAAGATTGTGCATGAAAGGAGGATTAGCAGCCGCGTTGCATGGGAGATTGTGAAAAGTGTTCATATGTAGTAAAAACCTAGGAATTCCGTTCGTTTTCATCATTAGTTATCGAATCGACTTAAAAGAAAATGGCTCTGAGCACTATGGGACTCAACTGCTGTGGTCATTAGTCCCCTAGAACTTAGAACTACTTAAACCTAACTAACCTAAGGACCTCACACACATCCATGCCCGAGGCAGGATTCGAACCTGCGACCGTAGCAGTCGCACGGTTCCGGACTGCGCGCCTAGATCCGCGAGACCACCGCGGCCGGCGAATCGACTTAAAGCCAGATCGTCACATTGGCCGCTCTTCTCTCTGAAACGGTTGTACTTATCGTCTGCAAAGCTATGTAGCGTGCTGCGTTATGCGGAGACACTAAAAGCACCATAGTAGAACACAGATGAAGCTTCTAAGTTGAAGTAATAGCCAGTAAGAAGTAGTACAATTCAAGTTTTATGTATCGATTACTGACTTTTTAGCTGGCTTTGGTGCCTTGGACATGAGCTAGGACCTCAAGATTCTGCATGACAGGAGGACTAGCAGCCGAGTTGCATGGGAGAATGTGAAAAGTGTTCATATGTAGTAAAAACCTGAGAAATCCGTTCGTTTTCATCATTTGTTATCGAATCGACTTAAAGCCAGATCGTCACATTGGCCGCTCTTCTCTCTGAAATGGTTGTACTTATCGTGTGCAAAGCTATGTCGCGTGCTGCGGTAGGCGGAGACACTAAAAGCACCATAGTAGAACACAGATGAAGCTTCTAAGTTGATGTAATAGCCAGTAAGAAATAGCACAGTTCTAGTTTTAGGAATCGATTATTGACTTTTTAGCTGGCTTTGGTGCTTTGGACTTGAGCTAGGACCTTAAGATTGTGCATGAAAGGAGGACTAGCAGCCGCGTTGCAAGGGAGTATGTGAAAAGTGTTCATATGTAGTAAAAACCTAGAAAATCCGTCCGTTTTCGTCATTTGTTATCGAATCGACTTAAAGCAAGATCGTCACATTGGCCGTTCTTCTCCTGAAACGGTTGTACTTATCGTCTGCAAAGCTATGTCGCGTGCTGAGTTATGCGGAGACACTAAAAGCACCATAGTAGAACACAGATGAAGCTTCTAAGTTGATGTAATAGCCAGTAAGAAGTAGTGCAAATCAAGTTTTAGATATCGATTATTAAATTGTTAGCAGGTTTTGGTGCCTTGGACATGAGATAGGACCATAAGATTCTGCATGAAAGGAGGACTAGCAGCCGAGTTGCACGGGAGAGTGTGAAAAGTGTTCATATTTAGTAAAAACCTGAGAAATCCGTCAGTTTTCGTCATTTGTTATCGAATAGCCTTAAAGCCAGATCGTCACATTGGCCGCCCTTCTCTCTGATCGGCTGCACTTATCGTGTGCAAAGCTACGACGCGTGCTGCGGTATGTGGAGACACTAAAAGCACCATAGTAGAACATAGATGAAGCTTCTAAGTTGATGTAATTGCCAGTAAGAAGTAATACAATTCAAGTTTTAGATATCGATTATAGACTTTTTAGCTGGCTTTGGTGCCTTGGACATTAGCTAGGACTTTAAGATTCTGCATGAAAGGAGGACTAGTAGCCGCGTTGCATGGGAGAATGTGAAAAGTGTTCATATGTAGTAAAAACCTGAGAAATCCGTCCGTTTTCGGCATTTGTTATCGAATCGACTTAAAGCCAGGTCGTCACATTGGCCGCTCTTCTCTCTGAAACGGTTGTACTTATCGTCTGCAAAGCTATGTCGCTTGCTGCGGTATGTGGTGACACTAAAAGCACAATAGTAGAACACAGATGAAGCTTCTAAGTTGATGTAATAGCCAGTAAGATGTAGTACAATTCAAGTTTTGGGTATCGATTATTGACTTTTTAGCTGGCTTTGGTGCCTTGGACATGAGCTAGGACCTTAAGATTCTGCATGAAAGGAGGACTAGCAGCCGAGTTGCACAGGAGAATGTGAAAAGTGTTCATATGTAGTAAAAACCTGAGAAATCCGTCCGTTTTCGTCATTTGTTATCGAATCGACTTGAAGCCAGATCGTTACATTGGCCGCTCTTCTCTCTGAAACGGTTGTACTTATCGTCTGCAAAACTATGTCTCGTGCTGTGGTGTGCGGACACACAAAGAGCACCATAGTTGAACACAGATGAAGCTTCTAAGTTGATTTAATAGCCCGTAAGAAGTAGTACATTTCAAGTGTTAGGTATCGATTATTGACATTTTAGCTGGCTTTGGTGCCTTGGACATGAGCTAGGACTTCAAGATTCTGCATGAAAGGAGGACTAGCAGCCGTGTTGCACGGGAGAATGAGAAAAGTGTTCATATGTAGTAAAAATCTGAGAATTCATCCGTTTTCGTCATTTGTTATCGAATCGACTTAAAACCATATCGTCACATTGGCCGCTCTTCTCTCTGAACGGTTGCACTTATCGTCTGCAAAGCTATGACGCGTGCTGCGGTATGCGGAGACACTAAAAGCACCACAGTAGAACACAGATGAAGCTTCTAAGTAGATGTAATTGCTAGTAAGAAGTAATACAATTCAAGTTTTAGGTATCGATTATTGACTTTTTATCTGGCTTTGGTGCCTTGGACATTAGCTAGGACTTTAAGATTCTGCATGAAAGGAGCACTAGTTGCCGCGTTGCATGGGAGAATGTGAAAAGTGTTCATATGTAGTAAAAACCTGAGAAATCCGTCCGTTTTCGTCATTTCTTATCGAATCGACTTAAAGCCAGGTCGTCACATTGGCCACTCTTCTCTCTGAAACGGTTGTACTTATCGTCTGCAAAGATATGTCGCGTGCTGCGGTATGCGGAGACACTAAAAGCACCATAGTAGAACACAGATGAAGCTTCTAAGTTGATGTAATAGCCAGTAAGAAGTAGTACAATTCAAGTTTTAGGTATCGATTATTGACTTTTTAGCTGGCTTTGGTGCCTTGGACATGAGATAGGACCTTTAGATTCCGCATGAAAGGAGGACTAGCAGCCGAGTTGCATGGGAGAATGTGAAAAGTGTTCATGTGTAGTAAAAACCTGAGAAATACGTCCGTTTTCGTCATTTGTTATCGAATCGACTTGAAGCCAGATCGTTACATTGACCGCTCTTCTCTCTGAAACGGTTGAACTTATCGTCTGCAAAACTATGTCTCGTGCTGCGGTGTGCGGACACACAAAGAGCACCATAGTAGAACACATATGAAGCTTCTAAGTTGATGTAATAGCCAGTAAGAAGTAGTACATTTCAAGTTTTAGGTATCGATTATTGACATTTTAGCTGGCTTTGGTGCCTTGGACATGAGCTAGGACTTCAAGATTCTCCATGAAAGGAGGACTAGCAGCCGTGTTGCACGGAAGAATGTGAAAAGTGTTCATATGTAGTAAAAATCTGAGAATTCATCCGTATTCGTCATTTGTTATCGAATCGACTTAAAACCATATCGTCACATTGGCCGCTCTTCTGTCTGAACGGTTGCACTTATCGTCTGCAAAGCTATGACGCGTGCTGCGGTATGCGGAGACACTAAAAGCACCATAGTAGAACACAGATGAAGCTTCTAAGTAGATGTAATTGCCAGTAAGAAGTAATACAATTCAAGTTTTAGGTATCGATTATTGACTGTATAGCTGGCTTTGGTGCCTTGGACATTAGCTAGGACTTTAAGATTCTGCATGAAAGGAGCACTAGTTGCCCCGTTGCACGGGAGAATGTGAAAAGTGTTCATATGTAGTAAAAACCTGAGAATTTCGTCCGTTTTCGTCATTTGTTATCGAATCGACTTAAAGCCAGGTCGTCACATTGGCCGCTCTTCTCTCTGAAACGGTTGTACTTATCGTGTGCAAAGCTATGTCGCGTGCTGCGGTATGCGGAGACACTAAAAGCACCATAGTAGAACACAGATGAAGCTTCTAAGTTGATGTAATAGCCAGTAAGAAGTAGTACAATTCAAGTTTTAGGTATCGATTATTGACTTTTTAGCTGTCTTTGGTGCCTTGGACATGAGCTAGGACCTTTAGATTCTGAATGAAAGGAGGACTAGCAGCCGAGTTGCATGTTAGATGTGAAAAGTGTTCATATGTAGTAAAAACCTGAGAAATCCGTTCGTTTTCATCATTTGTTATCGAATCGACTTAAAGCCAGATCGTCACATTTTCCGCTCTTCTCTCTGAAATGGTTGTACTTATCGTGTGCAAAGCTATGTCGCGTGCTGCGGTAGGCGGAGACACTAAAAGCACCATAGTAGAACACAGATGAAGCTTCTAAGTTGATGTAATAGCCAATAAGAAGTAGTACAGTTCAAGTTTTAGGTATCGATTATTGACTTTTTAGCTGGCTTTGGTGCCTTGGACATGATCTAGGACCTTAAGATTGTGCATGAAAGGAGGACTAGCAGCCGCATTGCACGGGAGAATGTGAAAAGTGTTCATATGTAGTAAAAACCTGAGAAATACGTCCGTTTTCGTCATTTGTTATCGAATCGACTTGAAGCCAGATCGTTACATTGGCCGCTCTTCTCTCTGAAACGGTTGTACTTATCGTCTGCAAAACTATGTCTCGTGCTGCGGTGTGCGGACACACAAAGAGCACTATAGTAGAACACAGATGAAGCTTCTAAGTTGATGTAATAGCCAGTAAGAAGTAGTACATTTCAAGTTTTAGGTATCGATTATTGACATTTTAGCTGGCTTTGGTGCCTTGGACATGAGCTAGGACTTCAAGATTCTGCATGAAAGGAGGACTAGCAGCCGAGTTGCATGGGAGAATGTGAGAAGTGTTCATATGTAGTAAAAACCTGAGAAATCCGTTCGTTTTCATCATTTGTTATCGAATCGACTTAAAGCCAGATCGTCACATTTTCCGCTCTTCTCTCTGAAATGGTTGTACTTATCGTGTGCAAAGCTATATCGCGTGCTGCGGTAGGCGGAGACACTAAAAGCACCATAGCAGAACACAGATGAAGCTTCTAAGTTGATGTAATAGCCAATAAGAAGTAGTACAGTTCAAGTTTTAGGTATCGATTATTGACTTTTTAGCTGGCTTTGGTGCCTTGGACATGATCTAGGACCTTAAGATTGTGCATGAAAGGAGGACTAGCAGCCGCATTGCACGGGAGAATGTGAAAAGTGTTCATATGTAGTAAAAACCTGAGAAATACGTCCGTTTTCGTCATTTGTTATCGAATCGACTTGAAGCCAGATCGTTACATTGGCCGCTCTTCTCTCTGAAACGGTTGTACTTATCGTCTGCAAAACTATGTCTCGTGCTGCGGTGTGCGGACACACAAAGAGCACTATAGTAGAACACAGATGAAGCTTCTAAGTTGATGTAATAGCCAGTAAGAAGTAGTACATTTCAAGTTTTAGGTATCGATTATTGACATTTTAGCTGGCTTTGGTGCCTTGGACATGAGCTAGGACTTCAAGATTCTGCATGAAAGGAGGACTAGCAGCCGTGTTGCACGGGAGAATGTGAAAAGTGTTCATATGTAGTAAAAGTCTGAAAATTCATCCGTTTTCGTCATTTGTTATCGAATCGACTTAAAACCATATCCTCACATTGGCCGCTCTTCTCTCTGAACGGTTGCACTTATCGTCTGCAAAGCTATGACGCGTGCTGCGGTATACGGAGACATCAAAAGCACCATAGTAGAACACAGATGAAGCTTCTAAGTAGATGTAATTGCCAGTAAGAAGTAATACAATTCAAATTTTAGGTATCGATTATTGACTTTTTAGCTGGCTTTGGTGCCTAGGACATTAGCTAGGACTTTAAGATTCTGCATGAAAGGAGCACTAGTTGCCGCGTTGCACGGGAGAATGTGAAAAGTGTTCATATGTAGTAAAAACCTTAGAATTTCGTCCGTTTTCGTCATTTGTTATAGAATCGACTTAAAGCCAGGTCGTCACATTGGCCGCTCTTCTCTCTGACACGGTTGTACTTATCGTGTGCAAAGCTATGTCGCGTGCTGCGGTATGCGGAGACACTAAAAGCACCATAGTAGAACACAGATGAAGCTTCTAAGATGATGTAATAGCCAGTAAGAAGTAGTACAATTCAAGTTTTAGGTATCGATTATTGACTTTTTAGCTGGCTTTGGTGCCTTGGACATGAGCTAGGACCTTAAGATTCTGCATGAAAGGAGGACTAGCAGCCGAGTTGCATGGGAGAATGTGAAAAGTGTTCATATGTAGTAAAAACCTGAGAAATCCGTCCGTTTTCGTCATTTGTTATCGAATCGACTTAAAGCCAGATCGTCACATTGGCCGCTCTTCTCCTGAAACGGTTGTACTTATCGTCTGCAAAGCTATGTCGCGTGCTGAGTTATGTGGAGATACTAAAAGCACCACAGTAGAACACAGATGAAGCTCCTAAGTTGATGTAATAGCCAGTAAGAAGTAGTACAATTCAAGTTTTAGGTATCGATTATTGAGTTTTTAGCTGGCTTTGGTGCCTTGGACATGAGCTAGGACCTTAAGATTCTGCATGAAAGGAGGACTAGCAGCCGCATTGCACGGGAGAATGTGAAAAGTGTTCATATGTAGTAAAAACCTGAGAAATACGACCGTTTTCGTCATTTGTTATCGAATCGACTTAAATCCAGATCGTCACATTGGTTGCTCTTCTCTCTGAATCGGTTGTACTTATCGTCTGCAAAGCTATGTCTCGTGCTGCGCTATTCGGAGACAATAAATGTACCATAGTAGAACACAGATGATGCTTCTAAGTTGATGTAATAGCCAGTAAGAAGTAGTACAAATCAAGTTTTAGGTATCGATTATTGACTTTTTAGCTGCTTTGGTGCCTTGGACAAGAGCTAGGACCTAAAGATTCTGCATGAAAGGAGGACTAGCAGCCGCGTTGCATGGGAGAATGTGAAAAGTGTTCATATGTAGTAAAAACCTGAGAAAACCGTCCGTTTTCGTCATTTCTTATCGAATCGACTTAAAGCCAGGTCGTCACATTGGCCGCTCTTCTCTCTGAAACGGTTGTACTTATCGTCTGCAAAGCCATGTCGCGTGCTGCGGTATGTGGAAACACTAAGAGAACCATAGTAGAACACAGATGAAGCTTCTAAATTGATGTAATAGCCAGTAAGAAGTAGTACAATTCAAGTTTTAGGTATCGATTATTGACTTTTTAGCTGGCTTTGGTGCCTTGGACATGAGCTAGGACCTTTAGATTCTGCATGAAAGGAGGACTAGCAGCCGAGTTGCATGGGAGAATGTGGAAAAGTGTTCATATGTAGTAAAAACCTGAGAAATCCTTACGTTTTCATCATTTGTAATCGAATCGACTTAAAGCCAGATCGTCACATTTTCCGCTCGTCTCTCTGAAATGGTTGTACTTATCGTGTGCAAAGCTATGTCGCGTGCTGCGGTAGGCTGAGACACTAAAAGCACCATAGTAGAACACAGATGATGCTTCTAAGTTGATGTAATAGCCAGTAAGAAGTAGTACAAATCAAGTTTTAGGTATCGATTATTGACTTTTTAGCTGCTTTGGTGCCTTGGACAAGAGTTAGGACCTAAAGATTCTGCATGAAAGGAGGACTAGCAGCCGCGTTGCATGGGAGAATGTGAAAAGTGTTCATATGTAGTAAAAACCTGAGAAAACCGTCCGTTTTCGTCATTTCTTATCGAATCGACTTAAAGCCAGGTCGTCACATTGGCCGCTCTTCTCTCTGAAACGGTTGTACTTATCGTCTGCAAAGCCATGTCGCGTGCTGCGGTATGTGGAAACACTAAGAGAACCATAGTAGAACACAGATGAAGCTTCTAAATTGATGTAATAGCCAGTAAGAAGTAGTACAATTCAAGTTTTAGGTATCGATTATTGACTTTTTAGCTAGCTTTGGTGCCTTGGACATGATCTAGGACCTTAAGATCATGCATGGAAGGAGGACTAGCAGTCGAGTTGCACGGGAGAATGTGAAAAGTGTTCATACGTAGTAAAAACCTGAGAAATACTTCCGTTTTCGTCATTTGTTATCGAATCGACTTAAAGCCAGATCGTCACATTGGTTGCTCTTCCCTCTGAAACGGTTGTACTTACCGTCTGCAAAGCTATGTCGCGTGCTGCGGTATTCGGAAACAATAAATGTACCATAGTAGAACACAGATGAAGCTTCTAAGTAGATGTAATAGCCAGTAAGAAGTAGTAGAATTCAAGTTCTATGTATCGATTATTGACTTTTTAGCTGGCTTTGGTGCCTTGGACATGAGCTTGGACCTTTAGATTCTGCATGAAAGGAGGACTAGCAGCCGAGTTGCACGGGAGAATGTGAAAAATGTTCATATATAGTAAAAATCTGAGAATTCCGTCCGTTTTCGTTATTTGTTATCGAATCGACTTAAAGCCAGATCGTCACACTGGCCGCTCTTCTCTCTGAAACGGTTGTACTTATCGTCTGCAAAGCTATGTCGGGTGCTGCGGTATGCGGAGACACTAAAAGCACTATAGTAGAACACAGATGAAGCTTCTAAGTTGATGTAATAGCCAGTAAGAAGTAGTACAATTCAAGTTTTATGTATCAATTATTGACTTTTTAGATGGCTTTGGTGCCTTGGACATGAGCTAGGACCTTAAGATTCTGCATGAAAGGAGGAGTAGCAGCCGAGTTGCGTTGGAGAATGTGAAAAGTGTTCATATGTAGTAAAAACCTGAGAAATCCGTCCGTTTCCGTCATTTGTTATCGAATCGACTTAAAGCCAGATCGTCACATTGGCCGCTTTTCTCTCCGAACGGTTGCACTTATCGTCTGCAAAGCTATGACGCGTGCTGCGGTATGTGGAGACACTAAAAGCACCATAGTAGAACATAGATGAAGCTTCTAAGTTGATGTAATTGCCAGTAGGAAGTAATAGAATTCAAGTTTTAGGTATCGATTATTGACTTTTTTGCTGGCTTTGGTGCCTTGGACATTAGCTACGACTTTAAGATTCTGCATGAAAGGAGGACTAGTAGCCGCGTTGCATGGGAGAATGTGAAAAGTGTTCATATGTAGTAAAATTATGGGGAAACCGTTCGTTTTCGTCATTTGCTATAGAATCGACTTGAAGCCAGAGCGTCACATTGGCCGCTCTTCTCTCTGAAACGGTTGTACTCATCGTCTTCAAAGCTATGTCGCGTGCTGCGCTATGCGGAGACACTAAAAGCACCATAGTAGAACACAGATGAAGCTTCTAATTTGACGTAATAGCCAGGAAGAAGTAGTACAATTCAAGTTTTAGGTATCGACTATTGACTTTTTAGCACTCTTTGGTGCTTTGGACATGAGCTAGGACCTTAACATTCTGCATGAAAGGAGGACGAGCAGCCGATTTGCATGGGAGAATGTGAAAAGTATTCATATGTAGTAAAAACCCGAGAAATCCGTCCGTTTTCGTCATTTGTTATCGAATCGTCTTAAAGCCAGATCGCCACATTAGCCGCTCTTCACTCTGAAAGGGTTGTACTTATCGTCTGCAAAGCTATGACGCGTGCTGCGGTATGTGGAGACACTAAAAGCACCGTAGTAGGACACTGATGAAGCTTCTAAGTTGATGTAATTGCCAGTAAGGAGTAATACAATTCAAGTTTTAGGTATCGATTACTGACTTTTTTGCTGGCTTTGGTGCCTTGGACATTAGCTAGGACCTTAAGATTCTGCATGAAAGGAGGACTAGTATCCGCGTTGCACGGGAGAATGTGAAAAGTGTTCAGATGTAGTAAAAACCTCAGAATTCCGTCCGTTTTCGTTATTTGTTATCGAATCGACTTAAAGCCATATCGTCACATTGGCCGCTCTTCTCCTGAAACGGTTGTACTTATCGTCTGCAAAGCTGTGTCGCGTGCAAAGTTATGCGGAGACACTAAAATCACCATAGTAGAACACAGATGAAGCTTCTAAGTTGATGTAATAGCCAGTAAGAAGTAGTACAATTCAAGTTTTAAGTATCGATTATTGACTTTTTAGCTGGCTTTGGTGCCTTGGACATGGGCTGGATATTAACATTCTGCATGAAAGGAGGACTAGCAGCCGAGTTGCACGGGAGAATGTGAAAAGTGTTCATATGTAGTAAAAACCTGAGAAATCCGTCCGTTTTCGTCATTTGTTATCGAATCGACGTAAAGCCAAGTCGTCACATTGGCCGCTCTTCTCTCTGAAACGGTTGTACTTATCGTCTGCAAAGCTATGTCGCGTCTGCGGCATGTGGAGACACTAAAAGCACCATAGTATAACACAGATGAAGCTTCTAAGTTGATGTAACAGCCAGTAAGAAGTAGTACAATTCAAGTTTTAGGTATCCATTATTGACTTTTTAGCTGGCTTTGGTGCTTTGGACATGAGCTGGGACCTTAAGATTCTGCATGAAAGGAGGACTAGCAGCCGAGTTGCACGGGAGGATGAGAAAAGTGTTCATATGTAGTAAAAATCTGAGAAATCCGTCCGTTTTCGTCATTTGTTATCGAATCGACTTAAAGCCAGATCGTCACATTGGCCGCTCTTCTCTCTGAAACGGTTGTACTTATCGCGTGCAAAGCTATGTCGCGTGCTGCGGTAGGCGGAGACACTAAAAGCACCATAGTAGAACACAGATGAAGCTTCTAAGTTGATGTAATAGCCAGTAAGAAGTAGTACAGTTCAAGTTTTAGGTATCGATTATTGACTTTTTAGCTGGCTTTGGTGCCTTGGACATGAGCTAGGACCTTAAGATTCTGCATGAAAGGAGGACTTGCAGCCGCGTTGCAAGGGAGTATGTGAAAAGTGTTCATATGTAGTAAAAACCTGAGAAATCCGTCCGTTTTCGTCATTTGGTATCGAATCGACTTAAAGCCAGATCGTCACATTGGCCGCTCTTCTCTCTGAAACGGTTGTACTTATCGTCTGCAAAGCTATGTCGCGTGCTGCGGTATTCGGAGACACTAAAAGCACCATAGTAGAACACAGATGAAGCTTCTAAGTTGATGTAACAGCCAGTAAGAAAGAGTACAATTCAAGTTTTAGGTATCGATTACTGACTTTTTAGCTGGCTTTGGTGCTTTGGACATGAGCTAGGACCTTAAGATTCTGCATGAGAGGAGGACTAGCAGCCGAGTTGCGTGGGAGACTGTGAAAAGTGTTCATATGTAGTAAAATCCTGAGAAAACCGTTCGTTTTCGTCATTTGCTATCGAATCGACTTGAAGCCAGATCGTCACATTTGCCGCTCTTCTCTCTGAAACGGTTCTACTTATCGTCTGCAAAGCTATGTCGCGTGCTGCGGTATGCGGAGACACCAAAAGCACCATAGTAGAACACAGATGAAGCTTCTAAGTTGATGTAATAGCCAGTAAGAAGTAGTACAATTCAAGTTTTAGGTATCGATAATTGACTTTTTAGCTGGCTTTGGTGCTTTGGACATCAGCTATGACCTTAAGATTCTGCATGAAAGGAGGACTAGCAGCCGCATTGCAAGGGAGTATGTGAAAAATGTTCATATGTAGTAAAAACCTGAGAAATCCGTAAGTTTTCGTCATTTGTTATCGAATCGACTAAAAGCCAGATCGACACATTGGCCGCTATTCTCTCTGAAACTGTTGTACTTATCGTCTGCAAAGCTATGTCGCGTGCTGCGGTATGTTTAGACACTAAAAGCACCATAGTAGAACACAGATGAACCTTCTAAGTTGATGTAATTGCCAGTAAGGAGTAATACAATTCAAGTTTTAGGTATCGATTATTGACTTTTTAGCTGGCTTTGGTGCCTTGGACATGAGCTATTACCTTTAGATTCTGCATGAAAGGAAGACTAGCAGCCGTGTTGCACGGGAGAATGTGTAAAGTGTTCATAAGTAGTAAAAACCTGAGAAGTTCGTTAGTTTTCATTATTTGTTATCGAATCGACTTAGGGCCAAATCGTCAAATTGGCCGCTCTTCTCTCTGAAATGGTTGCACTTATCGTCTGCAAAGCTATGTCGCGTGTTGCGGTATGCGGAGACACTAAAAGCACCATAGTATAACACAGATGTAGCTTTTAAGTTGATGTAATAGCCAGTAAGAAGTAGTACAGTTCAAGTTTTAGGTATCGATTATTGCCTTTTTAGCTAGCTTTGATGCCTTGGACATGAGTTAGGACCTTAAGATTCTGCGTGAAAGGAGGACTAGCAGCCGAGTAGCACGGGAGAATTTGAAAAGTGTTCATATGTAGTAATAACCTGAGAAATCCGTCCGTT
Source organism: Schistocerca gregaria (assembly GCF_023897955.1). Lineage (NCBI taxonomy): Eukaryota > Metazoa > Arthropoda > Insecta > Orthoptera > Acrididae > Schistocerca > Schistocerca gregaria. Next base: position 15,413,472 of record NW_026061795.1, on the reverse strand, counting down.
CTCGTCTTTTGTTATCGAATCGACTTAAAGCCAGATCGTCACATTGGCCGCTCTTCTCTCTGAAACGGTTGTACTTATCGTCTGCAAAGCTATGTCGCGTGGAGACACTAAAAGCACCGTAGTAGAACACAGATGAAGCTTCTAAGTTGATGTAATAGCCAGTAAGAAGTAGTACAAATCAAGTTTTAGGTATCGATTATTGACTTTTTAGCTGGCTTTGGTGCCTTGGACATGAGCTAGGACCTTAAGATTCTGCATGAAAGGAGGACTAGCAGTCTAGTTGTACGGGAGAATGTGAAAAGTGTTCATATGTAGTAAAAATCTCAGAAATCGGTCCGTTTTCGTCATTTGTTATCGAATCGACTTAAAGCCAGATCGCCGCATTGGCCGCTCTTCTGTCTGAAACGGTTGTACTTATTGTCTGCAAAGGCTATATCGCGTGTTGCGATATTCGGAGACACTTAAAGCACCATAGTAGGACACAGATGAAGTTTCTAAGTTGATGTAATAGCCAGTAAGAAGTAGTACAATACAAGTTTTAGGTATCGATTATTGACTTTTTAGCTGGCTTTGGTGCCTTGGACATGAGCTAGGACCGTAAGACTCTGCATGAAAGGAGGTCTAGCAGCCGAGTAGCACGGGAGAATTTGAAAAGTGTTCATATGTAGTAAAAACCTGAGAAATCCGTCCGTTCTCCTCTTTTGTTATCGAATCGACTTAAAGCCAGATCGTCACATTGGCCGCTCTTCTCTCTGAAACGGTTGTACTTATCGTCTGCAAAGCTATGTCGCGTGCTGCGGTACGTGGAGACACTAAAAGCACCGTAGTAGAACACAGATGAAGCTTCTAAGTTGATGTAATAGCCAGTAAGAAGTAGTACAATTCAAGTTCTAGGTATCGAGTATTGACTTTTTAGCTGGCTTTGGTGCCTTGGACATGAGCTTGGACCTTTAGATTCTGCATGAAAGGAGGACTAGCAGCCGAGTTGCACGGGAGAATGTGAAAAATGTTCATATATAGTAAAAATCTGAGAATTCCATCCGTTTTCGTTATTTGTTATCGAATCGACTAAAAAGCCAGATCGTCACACTGGCCGCTCTTCTCTCTGAAACGGTTGTACTTATCGTCTGCAAAGCTATGTCGGGTGCTGCGGTATGCGGAGACACTAAAAGCACTATAGTAGAACACAGATGAAGCTTCTAAGTTGATGTAATAGCCAGTAAGAAGTAGTACAATTCAAGTTTTATGTATCAATTATTGACTTTTTAGATGGCTTTGGTGCCTTGGACATGAGCTAGGACCTTAAGATTCTGCATGAAAGGAGGAGTAGCAGCCGAGTTGCGTTGGAGAATGTGAAAAGTGTTCATATGTAGTAAAAACCTGAGAAATCCGTCCGTTTCCGTCATTTGTTATCGAATCGACTTAAAGCCAGATCGTCACATTGGCCGCTTTTCTCTCCGAACGGTTGCACTTATCGTCTGCAAAGCTATGACGCGTGCTGCGGTATGTGGAGACACTAAAAGCACCATAGTAGAACATAGATGAAGCTTCTAAGTTGATGTAATTGCCAGTAGGAAGTAATAGAATTCAAGTTTTAGGTATCGATTATTGACTTTTTTGCTGGCTTTGGTGCCTTGGACATTAGCTACGACTTTAAGATTCTGCATGAAAGGAGGACTAGTAGCCGCGTTGCATGGGAGAATGTGAAAAGTGTTCATTGGTAGTAAAAATCTGAGAATTCCGTCCGTATTCGTTATTTGTTATCGAATCGACTTAAAGCCAGATCGTCACATTTGCCGCTCTTCTCTCTGAAACGGTTGTACTTATCGTCTACAAAGCTATGTCGGGTGCTGCGGTATGCGGTGACACTCAATGCACCATAGTAGGACACAGATGAAGCTTCTAAGTTGATGTAATTGCCAGTAAGAAGTAATACAATTCAAGTTTTAGGTATCGATTATTGACTTTTTTAGCTGGCTTTGGTGCCTTGGACATTAGCTAGGACTTTAAGATTCAGCATGAAAGGAGGACTAGTAGCCGCGTTGCATGGGAGAATGTGAAAAGTGTTCACATGTAGTAAAAACCTGAGAATTCCGTCAGTTTTCGTCATTTGTTATAGAATCGTCTTAAAGCCAGGTCGTCATATTGGGCGCTCTTCTCTCTGAAACGGTTGTACTTATCGTCTGCAAAGCTATGTCGCTTGCTGCGGTATGCGGGGACACGAAAAGCACCATAGTAGAACACAGATGAAGCTTCTAAGTTGATGTAATAGCCAGTAAGAAGTAGTACAATTCAAGTTTTATGTATCGATTATTGACTTTTTAGCTTGCTTTGTACCTTGGACATGAGCTTGGACCTTCAGATTCTGCATGAAAGGAGGACTAGCAGCCGAGTTGCGTGAGAGAATGTGAAAAGTGTTCATATGTAGTAAAATTATGGGGAAACCGTTCGTTTTCGTCATTTGCTATAGAATCGACTTGAAGCCAGAGCGTCACATTGGCCGCTCTTCTCTCTGAACCGGTTGTACTCATTGTCTTCAAAGCTATGTCGCGTGCTGCGCTATGCGGAGACACTAAAAGCACCATAGTAGAACACAGATGAAGCTTCTAATTTGACGTAATAGCCAGGAAGAAGTAGTACAATTCAAGTTTTAGGTATCGACTATTGACTTTTTAGCACTCTTTGGTGCTTTGGACATGAGCTAGGACCTTAACATTCTGCATGAAAGGAGGACGAGCAGCCGATTTGCATGGGAGAATGTGAAAAGTATTCATATGTAGTAAAAACCCGAGAAATCCGTCCGTTTTCGTCATTTGTTATCGAATCGTCTTAAAGCCAGATCGCCACATTAGCCGCTCTTCACTCTGAAAGGGTTGTACTTATCGTCTGCAAAGCTATGACGCGTGCTGCGGTATGTGGAGACACTAAAAGCACCGTAGTAGGACACTGATGAAGCTTCTAAGTTGATGTAATTGCCAGTAAGGAGTAATACAATTCAAGTTTTAGGTATCGATTACTGACTTTTTTGCTGGCTTTGGTGCCTTGGACATTAGCTAGGACCTTAAGATTCTGCATGAAAGTAGGACTAGTATCCGCGTTGCACGGGAGAATGTGAAAAGTGTTCAGATGTAGTAAAAACCTCAGAATTCCGTCCGTTTTCGTTATTTGTTATCGAATCGACTTAAAGCCATATCGTCACATTGGCCGCTCTTCTCCTGAAACGGTTGTACTTATCGTCTGCAAAGCTGTGTCGCGTGCAAAGTTATGCGGAGACACTAAAATCACCATAGTAGAACACAGATGAAGCTTCTAAGTTGATGTAATAGCCAGTAAGAAGTAGTACAATTCAAGTTTTAAGTATCGATTATTGACTTTTTAGCTGGCTTTGGTGCCTTGGACATGGGCTTGATATTAACATTCTGCATGAAAGGAGGACTAGCAGCCGAGTTGCACGGGAGAATGTGAAAAGTGTTCATATGTAGTAAAAACCTGAGAAATCCGTCCGTTTTCGTCATTTGTTATCGAATCGACGTAAAGCCAAGTCGTCACATTGGCCGCTCTTCTCTCTGAACGGTTGTACTTATCGTCTGCAAAGCTATGTCGCGTCTGCGGCATGTGGAGACACTAAAAGCACCATAGTATAACACAGATGAAGCTTCTAAGTTGATGTAACAGCCAGTAAGAAGTAGTACAATTCAAGTTTTAGGTATCCATTATTGACTTTTTAGCTGGCTTTGGTGCTTTGGACATGAGCTGGGACCTTAAGATTCTGCATGAAAGGAGGACTAGCAGCCGAGTTGCACGGGAGGATGAGAAAAGTGTTCATATGTAGTAAAAATCTGAGAAATCCGTCCGTTTTCGTCATTTGTTATCGAATCGACTTAAAGCCAGATCGTCACATTGGCCGCTCTTCTCTCTGAAACGGTTGTACTTATCGCGTGCAAAGCTATGTCGCGTGCTGCGGTAGGCGGAGACACTAAAAGCACCATAGTAGACACAGATGAAGCTTCTAAGTTGATGTAATAGCCAGTAAGAAGTAGTACAGTTCAAGTTTTAGGTATCGATTATTGACTTTTTAGCTGGCTTTGGTGCCTTGGACATGAGCTAGGACCTTAAGATTCTGCATGAAAGGAGGACTTGCAGCCGCGTTGCAAGGGAGTATGTGAAAAGTGTTCATATGTAGTAAAAACCTGAGAAATCCGTCCGTTTTCGTCATTTGGTATCGAATCGACTTAAAGCCAGATCGTCACATTGGCCGCTCTTCTCTCTGAAACGGTTGTACTTATCGTCTGCAAAGCTATGTCGCGTGCTGCGGTATTCGGAGACACTAAAAGCACCATAGTAGAACACAGATGAAGCTTCTAAGTTGATGTAACAGCCAGTAAGAAAGAGTACAATTCAAGTTTTAGGTATCGATTACTGACTTTTTAGCTGGCTTTGGTGCTTTGGACATGAGCTAGGACCTTAAGATTCTGCATGAGAGGAGGACTAGCAGCCGAGTTGCGTGGGAGACTGTGAAAAGTGTTCATATGTAGTAAAATACTGAGAAAACCGTTCGTTTTCGTCATTTGCTATCGAATCGACTTGAAGCCAGATCGTCACATTTGCCGCTCTTCTCTCTGAAACGGTTGTACTTATCGTCTGCAAAGCTATGTCGCGTGCTGCGGTATGAGGAGACACTAAAAAGCACCATAGTAGAACACAGATGAAGCTTCTAAGTTGATGTACTAGCCAGTAAGAAGTAGTACAGTTCTAGTTTTAGGTATCGATTATTGACTTTTTAGCTGCCTTTGGTGCCTTGGACATGAGCTAGGACCTTAAGATTCTGCATGAAAGGAGGACTAGCAGCCGAGTTGCACGGGAGATTGTGAATAATGTTCATATGTAGTAAAAACCTGAGAAATCCGTTCGTTTTCGTCATTTGCTATCGAATCGACTTGAAGCCAGATCGGCACATTGGCCGCTCTTCTCTCTGAAACGGTTCTACTTATCGTCTGCAAAGCTATGTCGCGTGCTGCGGTATGCGGAGACACTAAAAGCACCATAGTAGAACACAGATGAAGCTTCTAAGTTGATGTAATAGCCAGTAAGAAGTAGTACAATTCAAGTTTTAGGTATCGATAATTGACTTTTTAGCTGGCTTTGGTGCTTTGGACATCAGCTATGACCTTAAGATTCTGCATGAAAGGAGGACTAGCAGCCGCATTGCAAGGGAGTATGTGAAAAGTGTTCATATGTAGTAAAAACCTGAGAAATCCGTCCGTTTTCGTCATTTGGTATCGAATCGACTTAAAGCCAGATCGTCACATTGGCCGCTCTTCTCTCTGAAACGGTTCTACTTATCGTCTGCAAAGCTATGTCGCGTGCTGCGGTATGTTTAGACACTAAAAGCACCATAGTAGAACACAGATGAAGCTTCTAAGTTGATGTAATTGCCAGTAAGGAGTAATACAATTCAAGTTTTAGGTATCGATTATTGACTTTTTAGCTGGCTTTGGTGCCTTGGACATGAGCTATTACCTTTAGATTCTGCATGAAAGGAAGACTAGCAGCCGTGTTGCACGGGAGAATGTGTAAAGTGTTCATAAGTAGTAAAAACCTGAGAAATTCGTTAGTTTTCATTATTTGTTATCGAATCGACTTAGGGCCAAATCGTCAAATTGGCCGCTCTTCTCTCTGAATTGGTTGCACTTATCGTCTGCAAAGCTATGTCGCGTGTTGCGGTATGCGGAGACACTAAAAGCACCATAGTATAACACAGATGTAGCTTTTAAGTTGATGTAATAGCCAGTAAGAAGTAGTACAGTTCAAGTTTTAGGTATCGATTATTGCCTTTTTAGCTAGCTTTGGTGCCTTGGACATGAGTTAGGACCTTAAGATTCTGCGTGAAAGGAGGACTAGCAGCCGAGTAGCACGGGAGAATTTGAAAAGTGTTCATATGTAGTAATAACCTGAGAAATCCGTCCGTTCTCGTCTTTTGTTATCGAATCGACTTAAAGCCAGATCGTCACATTGGCCGCTCTTCTCTCTGAAACGGTTGTACTTATCGTCTGCAAAGCTATGTCGCGTGGAGACACTAAAAGCACCGTAGTAGAACACAGATGAAGCTTCTAAGTTGATGTAATAGCCAGTAAGAAGTAGTACAAATCAAGTTTTAGGTATCGATTATTAACTTTTTAGCTGGCTTTGGTGCCTTGGACATGAGCTAGGACCTTAAGATTCTGCATGAAAGGAGGACTAGCAGTCTAGTTGCACGGGAGAATGTGAAAAGTGTTCATATGTAGTAAAAATCTCAGAAATCGGTCCGTTTTCGTCATTTGTTATCGAATCGACTTAAAGCCAGATCGCCGCATTGGCCGCTCTTCTGTCTGAAACGGTTGTACTTATTGTCTGCAAAGGCTATATCGCGTGTTGCGATATTCGGAGACACTTAAAGCACCATAGTAGGACACAGATGAAGTTTCTAAGTTGATGTAATAGCCAGTAAGAAGTAGTACAATACAAGTTTTAGGTATCGATTATTGACTTTTTAGCTGGCTTTGGTGCCTTGGACATGAGCTAGGACCGTAAGACTCTGCATGAAAGGAGGTCTAGCAGCCGAGTAGCACGGGAGAATTTGAAAAGTGTTCATATGTAGTAAAAACCTGAGAAATCCGTCCGTTCTCCTCTTTTGTTATCGAATCGACTTAAAGCCAGATCGTCACATTGGCCGCTCTTCTCTCTGAAACGGTTGTACTTATCGTCTGCAAAGCTATGTCGCGTGCTGCGGTACGTGGAGACACTAAAAGCACCGTAGTAGAACACAGATGAAGCTTCTAAGTTGATGTAATAGCCAGTAAGAAGTAGTACAATTCAAGTTCTAGGTATCGAGTATTGACTTTTTAGCAGGCTTTGGTGCTTTGGACATGGGCTAGGACATTAAGATTGTGCATGAAAGGAGGACTAGCAGCCGACTTGCACGGGAGAATGTGAAAAGTGTTCATATGAAGTAAAAACCTGAGAAATATGTCCGTTTTCGTCATTTGTTATCGAATCGACTTAAAGCCAGATCGTCACATTGGCCGCTCTTCTCTCTGAAACGGTTGTACTTATCGTCTGCAAAGCTATGTCGCGTGCTGCGGTATTCGGAGACACTTAAAGCACCATAGTAGGACACAGATGAAGCTTCTAAGTTGATGTAATAGCCAGTAAGAAGTAGTACAAATCAAGTTTTAGGTATCGATTATTGACTTTTTAGCTGGCTTTGGTGCCTTGGACATGAGCTAGGACCTTACGATTCTGCATGAAAGGAGGACTAGCAGCCGCGTTGCACGGGAGAATGTGAAAAGTGTTCATATGTAGTAAAAACCTATGAAATCCGTCCGTTTTCGTCATTTGTTATCGAATCGACTTAAAGCCAGATTGTCACATTGGCCGCTCTTCTCCCTGAAACGGTTGTACTCATCGTCTGCAAAGCTATGTCGCGTGCTGCGCTATGCGGAGACACTAAAAGCACCATAGTAGAACACAGATGAAACTTCTAAGTTGATGTAATAGCCAGTAAGAAGTAGTACAATTCAAGTTTTAGGTATCGATTATTGACTTTTTAGCTGGCTTTGGTGCCTTGGACATGGGCTGGATATTAACATTCTGCATGAAAGGAGGACTAGCAGCCGAGTTGCACGGGAGAATGTGAAAAGTGTTCATATGTAGTAAAAACCTGAGAAATCCGTCCGTTTTCGTCATTTGTTATCGAATCGACGTAAAGCCAAGTCGTCACATTGGCCGCTCTTCTCTCTGAAACGGTTGTACTTATCGTCTGCAAAGCTATGTCGCGTCTGCGGCATGTCTAGACACTAAAAGCACCATAGTATAACACAGATGAAGCTTCTAAGTTGATGTAACAGCCAGTAAGAAGTAGTACAATTCAAGTTTTAGGTATCCATTATTGACTTTTTAGCTGGCTTTGGTGCTTTGGACATGAGCTGGGACCTTAAGATTCTGCATGAAAGGAGGACTAGCAGCCGAGTTGCACGGGAGGATGAGAAAAGTGTTCATATGTAGTAAAAATCTGAGAAATCCGTCCGTTTTCGTCATTTGTTATCGAATCGACTTAAAGCCAGATCGTCACATTGGCCGCTCTTCTCTCTGAAACGGTTGTACTTATCGCGTGCAAAGCTATGTCGCGTGCTGCGGTAGGCGGAGACACTAAAAGCACCATAGTAGAACACAGATGAAGCTTCTAAGTTGATGTAATAGCCAGTAAGAAGTAGTACAGTTCAAGTTTTAGGTATCGATTATTGACTTTTTAGCTGGCTTTGGTGCCTTGGACATGAGCTAGGACCTTAAGATTCTGCATGAAAGGAGGACTTGCAGCCGCGTTGCAAGGGAGTATGTGAAAAGTGTTCATATGTAGTAAAAACCTGAGAAATCCGTCCGTTTTCGTCATTTGGTATCGAATCGACTTAAAGCCAGATCGTCACATTGGCCGCTCTTCTCTCTGAAACGGTTGTACTTATCGTCTGCAAAGCTATGTCGCGTGCTGCGGTATTCGGAGACACTAAAAGCACCATAGTAGAACACAGATGAAGCTTCTAAGTTGATGTAACAGCCAGTAAGAAAGAGTACAATTCAAGTTTTAGGTATCGATTACTGACTTTTTAGCTGGCTTTGGTGCTTTGGACATGAGCTAGGACCTTAAGATTGTGCATGAGAGGAGGACTAGCAGCCGAGTTACGTGGGAGACTGTGAAAAGTGTTCATATGTAGTAAAATCCTGAGAAAACCGTTCGTTTTCGTCATTTGCTATCGAATCGACTTGAAGCCAGATCGTCACATTTGCCGCTCTTCTCTCTGAAACGGTTGTACTTATCGTCTGCAAAGCTATGTCGCGTGCTGCGGTATGAGGAGACACTAAAAAGCACCATAGTAGAACACAGATGAAGCTTCTAAGTTGATGTACTAGCCAGTAAGAAGTAGTACAGTTCTAGTTTTAGGTATCGATTATTGACTTTTTAGCTGCCTTTGGTGCCATGGACATGAGCTAGGACCTTAAGATTCTGCATGAAAGGAGGACTAGCAGCCGAGTTGCACGGGAGATTGTGAATAATGTTCATATGTAGTAAAAACCTGAGAAATCCGTTAGTTTTCGTCATTTGCTATCGAATCGACTTGAAGCCAGATCGGCACATTGGCCGCTCTTCTCTCTGAAACGGTTCTACTTATCGTCTGCAAAGCTATGTCGCGTGCTGCGGTATGCGGAGACACTAAAAGCACCATAGTAGAACACAGATGAAGCTTCTAAGTTGATGTAATAGCCAGTAAGAAGTAGTACAATTCAAGTTTTAGGTATCGATAATTGACTTTTTAGCTGGCTTTGGTGCTTTGGACATCAGCTATGACCTTAAGATTCTGCATGAAAGGAGGACTAGCAGCCGCATTGCAAGGGAGTATGTGAAAAATGTTCATATGTAGTAAAAACCTGAGAAATCCGTCCGTTTTCGTCATTTGCTATCGAATCGACTTGAAGCCAGATCGGCACATTGGCCGCTCTTCTCTCTGAAACGGTTCTACTTATCGTCTGCAAAGCTATGTCGCGTCCTGCGGTATGAGGAGACACTGAAAGCACCCTAGTAGAACACAGATGAAGCTTCTAAGTTGATGTAATAGCCAGTAAGAAGTAGTAGAGGTCAAGTTTAAGGTATCGATTATTGACTTTTTAGCCTCTCTTTGGTGCTTTCGACATGAGCTAGGACCTTAAGATTCTGCATGAAAGGAGGAGTAGCAGCCGAGTTGCATGGGAGAATGTGAAAAGTGCTCATATGTAGTAAAATCCTGAGAAATCCGTAAGTTTTCGTCATTTGTTATCGAATCGACTAAAAGCCAGATCGACACATTGGCCGCTATTCTCTCTGAAACTGTTGTACTTATCGTCTGCAAAGCTATGTCGCGTGCTGCGGTATGTTTAGACACTAAAAGCACCATAGTAGAACACAGATGAAGCTTCTAAGTTGATGTAATTGCCAGTAAGGAGTAATACAATTCAAGTTTTAGGTATCGATTATTGACTTTTTAGCTGGCTTTGGTGCCTTGGACATGAGCTATTACCTTTAGATTCTGCATGAAAGGAGGACTAGCAGCCGTGTTGCACGGGAGAATGTGTAAAGTGTTCATATGTAGTAAAAACCTGAGAAGTTCGTTAGTTTTCATTATTTGTTATCGAATCGACTTAGGGCCAAATCGTCAAATTGGCCGCTCTTCTCTCTGAAATGGTTGCACTTATCGTCTGCAAAGCTATGTCGCGTGTTGCGGTATGCGGAGACACTAAAAGCACCATAGTATAACACAGATGTAGCTTTTAAGTTGATGTAATAGCCAGTAAGAAGTAGTACAGTTCAAGTTTTAGGTATCGATTATTGCCTTTTTAGCTAGCTTTGGTGCCTTGGACATGAGTTAGGACCTTAAGATTCTGCGTGAAAGGAGGACTAGCAGCCGAGTAGCACGGGAGAATTTGAAAAGTGTTCATATGTAGTAAAAACCTGAGAAATCCGTCCGTTCTCGTCTTTTGTTATCGAATCGACTTAAAGCCAGATCGTCACATTGGCCGCTCTTCTCTCTGAAACGGTTGTACTTATCGTCTGCAAAGATATGTCGCGTGCTGCGGTACGTGGAGACACTAAAAGCACCGTAGTAGAACACAGATGAAGCTTCTAAGTTGATGTAATAGCCAGTAAGAAGTAGTACAATTCAAGTTCTAGGTATCGATTATTGACTTTTTAGCAGGCTTTGGTGCTTTGGACATGGGCTAGGACATTAAGATTGTGCATGAAAGGAGGACTAGCAGCCGACTTGCACGGGAGAATGTGAAAAGTGTTCATATGAAGTAAAAACCTGAGAAATATGTCCGTTTTCGTCATTTGTTATCGAATCGACTTAAAGCCAGATCGTCACATTGGCCGCTCTTCTCTCTGAAACGGTTGTACTTATCGTCTGCAAAGCTATGTCGCGTGCTGCGGTATTCGGAGACACTTAAAGCACCATAGTAGGACACAGATGAAGCTTCTAAGTTGATGTAATAGCCAGTAAGAAGTAGTACAAATCAAGTTTTAGGTATCGATTATTGACTTTTTAGCAGGCTTTGGTGCCTTGGACATGAGCTAGGACCTTACGATTCTGCATGAAAGGAGGACTAGCAGCCGCGTTGCACGGGAGAATGTGAAAAGTGTTCATATGTAGTAAAAACCTATGAAATCCGTCCGTTTTCGTCATTTGTTATCGAATCGACTTAAAGCCAGATTGTCACATTGGCCGCTCTTCTCCCTGAAACGGTTGTACTCATCGTCTGCAAAGCTATGTCGCGTGCTGCGCTATGCGGAGACACTAAAAGCACCATAGTAGAACACAGATGAAACTTCTAAGTTGATGTAATAGCCAGGAAGAAGTAGTACAATTCAAGTTTTAGGTATCGATTATTGACTTTTTAGCTGGCTTTGGTGCCTTGGACATGAGCTAGGACCTTAAGATTCTGCATGAAAGGAGGACTAGCAGCCGAGTTGCATGGGAGAATGTGAAAAGTGTTCATATGTAGTAAAAACCTGAGAAATCCGTAAGTTTTCGTCATTTGTTATCGCATCGACTTAAAGCCAGATCGCCGCATTGGCCGCTCATCTGTCTGAAACGGTTGTATTTATTGTCTGCTAAGCTATGTCGCGTGTTGCGGTATCCGGAGACACTAAAAGCACCATATTAGAACACAGATGAAGCTTCTAATTTGATGTAATAGCCAGTAAGAAGTAGCACAATTCAAGTTTTAGATCGATTATTGATTTTTTAGCTGGCTTTGGTGCCTTGGACATGAGCTAGGACCTTAAGATTCTGAATGAAAGGAAGACTAGCAGTCTAGTTGCACGGGAGAATGTGAAAAGTGTTCATATGTAGTAAAAACCTGAGAAATCCGTCCGTTTTCGTCATTTGTTATCGAATCGACTTAAAGCCAGATCGTCACATTGGCCGCTCTTCTCCCTGAAACGATTGTACTTATCGTCTGCAAAGCTATGTCGCGTGCTGCGCTATGCGGAGACACTAAAAGCACCATAGTAGAACACAGATGAAACTTCTAAGTTGATGTATTAGCCAGTAAGAAATAGTACTATTCAAGTTTTAGTTATCGATTATTGACTTTTTAAATGGCTTTGGTGACTTGGACATGAGCTAGGACCATAAGATTCTGCATGAAAGGAGGACTAGCAGCCGAGTTGTACGGGAGAATGTAAAAAGTGTTCATGTGTAGTAATAACCAGAGAAATCCGTCGGTTTTCGTCATTTGTTATCGAATCGACTTACAGCCAGATCGCCGCATTGGCCGCTCTTCTGTCTGAAACGTTTGTATTTATTGTCTGCTAAGCTATGTCGTGTGTTGCGGTATCCGGAGACACTAAAAGCACCATATTAGAACACAGATGAAGCTTCTAATTTGATGTAATAGCCAGTAAGAAGTAGCACAATTCAAGTTTTAGGTATCGATTATTGACTTTTTAGCAGGCTTTGGTGCTTTGGACATGGGCTAGGACCTTAAGATAGTGCATGAAAGGAGGAGTAGCAGCCGCGTTGCACGGGAGAATTTGAGAAGTGTTCATATGTAGTAAAAACCTGAGAAATCAGCCCGTTTTCGTCATTAGTTATCGAATCGACTTAAAGGCAGAACGTCACATTGGCCGCTCTTCTCTCTGAAACGGTTGTACTTATCGTCTGCAAAGCTATGTCGCGTGCTGCGGTATTCGGAGACACATAAAGCACCATAGTAGGACACAGATGAAGCTTCTAAGTTGATGTAATAGCCAGTAAGAAGCAGTACAAATCAAGATTTAGGTATCGATTATTGACTTTATAGCTGGCTTTGGTGCCTTGGACATGAGCGAGGACCTTAAGATTCTGCATGAAAGGAGGACTAGCAGCCGCGTTTCACGGGAGAATGTGAAAAGTGTTCATATGTAGAAAAAACCAGAGAAATCCGTCCGTTTTCGTCATTTGTTATCGAATCGACTTAAAGCCAGGTCGTCACATTGAGCGCTCGTCTCTCTGAAACGGTGGTACTTATCGTCTGCAAAGCTATGTCGCTTGCTGCGGTATGCGGAGACACTAAAAGCACCATAGTAGAACACAGATGAAGCTTCTACGTTGATTTAACAGCCAGTAAGAAGTAGTACAATTCAAGTTTTAGGTATCGATTATTGACTTTTTAGCTGGCTTTGGTGCTTTGTACATGAGCTAGGGCCTTAAGATTCTGCATGATAGGAGGACTAGCAGCAGAGTTGCATGGGAGAATGTGAAAAGTGTTAATATGTAGTAAAAACCTGAGAAATCCGTTCGATTTCGTCATTAGCTATCGAATCGACTTGAAGCCAGATCGTCACATTGGCCGCTCTTCTCTCTGTAACGGTTGTACTTATCGTCTGCAAAGCTATGTCGCATGCTGCGGTATGCAGAGACATTAAAAGCACCATAGTAGAACACAGATGAAGCTTCTAAGTTGATGTAATAGCCAGTAAGAAGTAGTACAGTTCAAGTTTTAGGTATCGATTATTGCCTCTTTAGCTGGCTTTGGTGCCTTGGACATCAGCTAGGACCTTAAGATTCTGCATTAAAGGAGGACTAGCAGCCGAGTTTCATGGGAGAATGTGAAAAGTGTTCATATGTAGTAAAAGCCTGCGAAATCCGTAAGTTTTCGTCATTTGTTATCGAATCGACTTAATGCCAGATCGTCACATTGGCCGCTTTGCTCTCTGAAACGGTTGTACTTATCGTCTGCAAAGCAATGTCCCGTACTGCGGTATTCGGAGACACTAAAAGCACCATAGTAGAACACAAATGAAGCTGCTAAGTTGATGTAATAGCCAGTAAGAAGTAGTACAATTCAAGTTTTACATATCGATTATTGACTTTTTAGCTGGCTTTGGTGCCTTGGACATGAGCTAGGACCTTAAGATTCTGAATGAAAGGAGGACTAGCAGCCGAGTTGCAAGGGAGAATGTGAAAAGTGTTCATATGTTGTAAAAACCTGAGAAATACGTCCGTTTTCGTCATTTGTTATCGAATCGACTTAAAGCCAGGTCGTCAACTTGGCCGCTCGTCTCTCTGAAACGGTTGTTCTTATTGTCTGCAAACATATGTCGCGTGCTGCGGTATGCGGAGACACTAAAAGCACCATAGTAGAACACAGATGAAGCTTCTAAGTTGATGTAACAGCCAGTAAGAAGTAGTACAATTTAAGTTTTAGGTATCGATTATTGACTTTTTAGCTGGCTTTGGTGCTTTTGACATGAGCTAGGGCCTTAAGATTCTGCATGAAAGGAGGACTAGCAGCCGAGTTGCATGGGAGAATGTGAAAAGTGTTCAAATGTAGTAAAAATCTGAGAAATACGTTCGATTTCGTCATTAGCTCTCGAATCGACTTGAAGCCAGATCGTCACATTGGCCGCTCTTCTCTCTGAAACGGTTGTACTTATCGTCTGCAAAGCTATGTTGCATGCTGCGGTATGCGGAGACACGAAAAGCACCATAGTAGAACACATATGAAGCTTCTAAGTTGATGTAACAGCCAGTAAGAAGTAGTACAATTCAAGTTTTAGGTATCGATTATTGAATTTTTAGCTGGCTTTGGTGCCTTGGACATGATCTAGGACCTTACGATTCTGCATGAAAGGAGGACTAGCAGCCGCGTTTCACGGGAGAATGTGAAAAGTGTTCATATGTAGAAAAAACCAGAGAAATCCGTCCGTTTTCGTCATTTGTTATCGAATCGACTTAAAGCCAGGTCGCCACATTGGGCGCTCGTCTCTCTGAAACGGTTGTCCTTATCGTCTGCAAAGATATGTCGCGTGTTGCGGAATGCGGAGACACTAAAAGCACCATAGTAGAACACAGATGAAGCTTTTTAGTTGATGTAATAGCCAGTAAGAAGTAGTACAATTCAAGTTTTAGGTATAGATTATTGACTTTTTAGCTGGCTTTGGTGCTTTGTACATGAGCTAGGGCCTTAAGATTCTGCATGATAGGAGGACTAGCAGCAGAGTTGCATGGGAGAATGTGAAAAGTGTTAATATGTAGTAAAAACCTGAGAAATCCGTTCGATTTCGTCATTAGCTATCGAATCGACTTGAAGCCAGATCGTCACATTGGCCGCTCTTCTCTCTGTAACGGTTGTACTTATCGTCTGCAAAGCTATGTCGCGTGCTGCGGTATGCAGAGACATTAAAAGCACCATAGTAGAACACAGATAAAGCTTCTACGTTGATGTAATAGCCAGTAAGAAGTAGTACAGTTCAAGTTTTAGGTATCGATTATTGCCTTTTTAGCTGGCTTTGGTGCCTTGGACATCAGCTAGGACCTTAAGATTCTGCATTAAAGGAGGACTAGCAGCCGAGTTGCACGGGAGAATGTGAAAAGTGTTCATATGTAGTAAAAACCTGAGAAATCCGTCCGTTTTCGTCATTTGTTATCGAATCGACTTGAAGCCAGGTCGTCACATTGGCCGCTCGTCTCTCTGAAACGGTTGTACTTATTGTCTGCAAACCTATGTCGCGTGCTGCGGTATGCGGAGACACTAAAAGCACCATAGTAGAACACAGATGAAGCTTCTAAGTTGATGTAACAGCCAGTAAGAAGTAGTACAATTTAAGTTTTAGGTATCGATTATTGACTTTTTAGCTGTCTTTGGTGCTTTGGACATGGGCTAGGACCTTAAGATTCTGCATGAAAGGAGGACTAGCAGCCGAGTTGCATGGGAGAATGTGAAAAGTGTTCATATGTAGTAAAAACCTGAGAAACCCGTCCGTTTTCGTCATTTGTTATTGAATCGACTTAAAGCCAGATAGCCGCATTGGCCGCTCTTCTGTCTGAAAAGGTTGTACTTATCGTCTGCAAAGCTATGTCGCGTGCTGCGGTATTCGGAGACACTTAAAGCACCATAGTAGGACACAGATGAAGTTTCTAAGTTGATGTAATAGCCAGTAAGAAGTAGTACAAATCAAGTTTTAGGTATCGATTATTGACTTTTTAGCTGGCTTTGGTGCCTTGGACATGAGCTAGGACCTTACGATTCTGCATGAAAGGAGGACTAGCAGCCGCGTTGCACGGGAGAATGTGAAAAGTGTTCATATGTAGTAAAAACCTGAGAAATCCGTCCGTTTTCGTCATTTGTTATCGAATCGACTTAAAGCCAGATTGTCACATTGGCCGCTCTTCTCCCGGAAACGGTTGTACTCATCGTCTGCAAAGCTATGTCGCGTGCTGCGCTATGCGGAGACACTAAAAGCACCATAGTAGAACACAGATGAAACTTCTAAGTTGATGTAATAGCCAGTAAGAAGTAGTACAATTCAAGTTTTAGGTATCGATTATTGACTTTTTAGCTGGCTTTGGTGCCTTGGACATGAGATAGGACTTTAAGATTCTGCATGAAAAGTGGACTAGCAGCCGAGTTGCACGGGAGAATGTGAAAAGTGTTCATATGTAGTAAAAACCTGAGAAATCCGTCCGTTTTCGTCATTTGTTATCGAATCGACTTAAGGCAAGATCGACACATTGGCCGCTCTTCTCCCTGAAGCGGTTGTACTCATCGTCTGCAAAGCTATTTTGCGTGCTGCGGTTTGCGGAGACACCAAAAGCACCATAGTAGAACACAGATGAAACTTCTAAGTTGATGTAATAGCCAGTAAGAAGTAGTACAATTCAAGTTTTAGGTATCGATTATTGACTTTTTAGCTGGCTTTGGTGCCTTGGTCATGAGGTAGGACCTTAAGATTCAGCATGAAAGGAGGACTAGCAGCCGAGTTGCACGGGAGAATGTGAAAAGTGTTCATATGTAGTAAAAACCTGAGAAATCCGTCCGTTTTCGTCATTTGTTATCGAATCGACTTAAAGCCAGATCGACGCATTGGCCGCTCTTCTGTCTGAAAAGGTTGTACTTATCGTCTGCTAAGCTTTGTCGCGTGTTGCGGTATCCGGAAACACGAAAAGCACCGTAGTAGAACACAGATGAAGCTTCTAAGTTGATGTAATAGCCAGTTAGAAGTAGTACAATTCAAGTTCTAGGTATCGATTATTGACTTTTTAGCAGGCTTTGGAGCTTTGGACATAGGCTAGGACCTTAAGATTGTGCATGAAAGGAGGATTAGCAGCCGACTTGCACGGGAGAATGTGAAAAGTGTTCATATGTAGTAAAAACCTGAGAAATATGTCCGTTTTCGTCATTTACTATCGAATCGACTTAAAGCCAGATCGTCACATTGGCCGCTCTTCTCTCTGAAACGGTTTTACTTATCGTCTGCAACGCTATGTCGCGTGCTGCGGTATTCGGAGACACTTAAAGCACCATAGTAGGACTCAGATGAAGCTTCTAAGTTGATGTAATAGCCAGTAAGAAGTAGTACAATTCAAGTTTTAGGTATCGATTATTGACTTTTTAGCTGGCTTTGGTGCCTTGGACACGAGCTAGGACCATAAGATTCTGCATGAAAGGAGGACTAGCAGCCGCGTTGCACGGGAGAATGTGAAAAGTGTTCATATGTAGTAAAAACCTGAGAAATCCGTTCGATTTCGTCATTAGATCTCGAATCGACTTGAAGCCAGATCTTCAAATTGGCCGCTCTTCTCTCTGAAACGGTTTTCCTTATCGTCTGCAAAGCTATGTCGCGTGCTGCGGTATGCGGAGACACTAAAAGCACCATAGTAGAACACACATGAAACTTCTAAGTTGATGTAATAGCCAGTAAGAAGTAGTACAATTCAAGTTTTAGGTATAGATTATTGACTTTTTAGCTGGCTTTGGTGCTTGGACATGAGCTAGGACCTTAAGATTCTGCATGAAAGGAGGAATAGCAGCCGAGTTGCATGGGAGAATGTGAAAAGTGTTCATATGTAGTAAAAACATGAGAAATCCGTTCGTTTTCGTCATTTGTTATCGAATCGACTCAAAGCCAGATCGTCACATTGGCCGCTCTTCTCTCTGAAACGGTTGTACTTAATGTCTGCAAAGCTATGTCGCGTGCTGACGTATCAGGAGACACTAAAAGCACCATAGTAGAACACAGATGAACCTTCTAAGTTGATGTAATAGCCAGTAAGACGTAGTACAATTCAAGTTTTAGCATCGATTATTGATTTTTTAGCTCATTTGGTGCCTTGGACATGAGCTAGGACCATAAGATTCTGCATGAAAGGAGGACTAGCAGCCGAGTTGCACGGGAGAATGTGTAAAGTGTTCATATGTAGTAAAAACCTGAGAAATCCGTCCGTTTTCGTCATTTGTTATCGAATCGACTTAAAGCCAGATCGTCACATTGGCCGCTCTTCTCCCTGAAACGGTTGTCCTTATCGTGTGCAAAGCTATGTCGCGTGCTGCGGTATGCGGAGACATTAAAACCACCATAGTAGAACACACATGAAACTTCTAAGTTGATGTAATAGCCAGTAAGAAGTAGTACAATTCAAGTTTTAGGAATAGATTATTGACTTTTTAGCTGCCTTTGGTGCCTTGGACATGAGCTAGGACCTTAAGATTCTGCATGAAAGGAGGACTACTAGCCGAGTTGCATGGGAGAATGTGAAAAGGGTTTATATGTAGTAAAAACCTGAGAAATCCGTTCGATTTCGTCATTAGCTCTCGAATCGACTTGAAGCCAGATCGTCACATTGGCCGCTCTTCTCTCTGAAACGGTTGTCCTTATCGTCTGCAAAGCTATGTCGCGTGCTGCGGTATGCGGAGACACTAAAAGCACCGTAGTAGAACACACATGAAACTCCTAAGTTGATGTAATAGCCAGTAAGAAGTAGTACAATTCAAGTTTTAGGTATAGATTATTGACTTTTGAGCTGGCTTTGGTGCCTTGGACATGAGCTAGGACCTTAAGATTCTGCATGAAAGGAGGAATAGCAGCCAAGTTACACGGGAGAATGTGAAAAGTGTTCATATGTAGTAAAAACCTGAGAAATCCGTCCGTTTTCGTCATTTGTTATCGAAATGACTCAAAGCCAGATCGTCACATTGGCCGCTCTTCTCTCTGAAACGGTTGTACTTAATGTCTGCAAAGCTATGTCGCGTGCTGACGTATCAGGAGACACTAAAAGCACCATAGTAGAACACAGATGAACCTTCAAAGTTGATGTAATAGCCAGTAAGACGTAGTACAATTCAAGTTTTAGGTATCGATTATTGATTTTTTAGCTCATTTGGTGCCTTGGACATGAGCTAGGACCATAAGATTCTGCATGAAAGGAGGACTAGCAGCCGAGTTGCACGGGAGAATGTGAAACGTGTTCATATGTAGTAAAAACCTGAGAAATCCGTTCGTTTTCGTCATTTGTTATCGAATCGACTTAAAGCCAGATCGTCACATTGGCCGCTCTTCTCCCTGAAACGGTTGTCCTTATCGTCTGCAAAGCTATGTCGCGTGCTGCGGTATGCGGAGACACTAAAACCACCATAGTAGAACACACATGAAACTTCTAAGTTGATGTAATAGCCAGTAAGAAGTAGTACAATTCAAGTTTTAGGAATAGATTATTGACTTTTTAGCTGGCTTTGGTGCCTTGGACATGAGCTAGGACCTTAAGATTCTGCATGAAAGGAGGACTAGCAGCCGAGTTGCATGGGAGAATGTGAAAAGGGTTTATATGTAGTAAAAACCTGAGAAATCCGTTCGATTTCGTCATTAGCTCTCGAATCGACTTGAAGCCAGATCGTCACATTGGCCGCTCTTCTCTCTGAAACGGTTGTCCTTATCGTCTGCAAAGCTATGTCGCGTGCTGCGGTATTCGGAGACACTAAAAGCACCATAGTAGAACACACATGAAACTCCTAAGTTGATGTAATAGCCAGTAAGAAGTAGTACAATTCAAGTTTTAGGTATAGATTATTGACTTTTGAGCTGGCTTTGGTGCCTTGGACATGAGCTAGGACCTTAAGATTCTGCATGAAAGGAGGAATATCAGCCAAGTTACACGGGAGAATGTGAAAAGTGTTCATATGTAGTAAAAACCTGAGAAATCCGTCCGTTTTCGTCATTTGTTATCGAATCGACTCAAAGCCAGATCGTCACATTGGCCGCTCTTCTCTCTGAAACGGTTGTACTTATTGTCTGCAAAGCTATGTCGCGTGCTGAGGTATCAGGAGACACTAAAAGCACCATAGTAGAACACAGATGAACCTTCTAAGTTGATGTAATAGCCAGTAAGAAGTAGTACAATTCAAGTTTTAGGTATCGATTATTGATTTTTTAGTTGGCTTTGGTGCCTTGGACATGAGCTAGTACCTTAAGATTTTGCATGAAACGAGGACTAGCAGCCGAGTTGCATGGGAGAATGTGAAAAGTGTTCATATGTAGTAAAAACCTGAGAAATCCGTCCGTTTTCGTCATTTGTTATCGAATCGACTTAAGGCCAGATCGTCACATTGGCCACTCTTCTCCCTGAAACGGTTGTACTCATCGTCTGCAAAGCTATGTGGCGTGCTGCGGTATGCGGAGACACTAAAAGCACCATAGCAGAACACAGATGAAACTTCTAAGTTGATGTAATAGCCAGTAAGAAGTAGTACAATTCAAGTTTTAGGTATCGATTATTGACTTTTTAGCTGGCTTTGGTTCCTTGGACATGAGCTAGGACCTTAAGATTCTGCATGAAAGGAGGAATAGCAGCCGAGTTGCACGGGAGAATGTGAAAAGTGTTCATATGTAGTAAAAGCCTGAGAAATCCGTCCGTTTTCGTCATTTGTTATCGAATCGACTTAAAGCCAGATCGCCGCATTGGCCGCTCTTCTCTCTGAAAAGGTTGTACTTATCTTCTGCTAAGCTATGTCGCGTGTTGCGGTATCCGGAGACACTAAAAGCACCGTAGTAGAACACAGATGAAGCTTCTAAGTTGATGTAATAGCCAGTAAGAAGTAGTACAATTCAAGGTCTAGGTATCGATTATTGACTTTTTAGCAGGCTTTGGTGCTTTGGACATGGGCTAGGACCTTAAGATTGTGCATGAAAGGAGGACTAGATGCCGACTTGCACGGGAGAATGTGAAAAGTGTTCATATGTAGTAAAAACCTTTGAAATCGGTCCGTTTTCGTCATTTGTGTTCGAATCGACTTAAAGCCAGATCGTCACATTTTCCGCTCTTCTCTCTGAAACGGTTGTACTTATCGTCTGCAAAGCTATGTCGCGTGCTGCGGTATTCGGAGACACTAAAAGCACCATAGTAGCACACATATGAAACTTTTAAGTTGATGTAATAGCCAGTAAGAAGTAGTACAATTCAAGTTTTAGGTATCGATTATTGATTTTTTAGCTGGCTTTGGTGCCTTGGACATGAGCTAGGACCTTAAGATTCTGCATGAAAGGAGGACTAGCAGCCGAGTTGCACGGAAGAATGTGAAAAGTGTTCATATGTAGTAAAAACCTGAGAAATCCGTTCGTTTTCGTCATTTGTTATCGAATCGACTTAAAGCCAGATCGTCACATTGGCCGCTCTTCTCCCTGAAACGGTTGTACTCATCGTCTGCAATGCTATGTCGCGTGCTGCGCTATGCGGAGACACTAAAAGCACCATAGTAGAACACAGATGAAACTTCTAAGTTGATGTAATAGCCAGTAAGAAGTAGTACAATTCAAGTTTTAGATATCGATTATTGACTTTTTAGCTGGCTTTGGTGCCTTGGACATGAGCTAGGACCTTAAGATTCTGCATGAAAGGAGGACTAGCAGCCGAGTTGCACGGGAGAATGTGAAAAGTGTTCATATGTAGTAAAAACCTGAGAAATCCGTCCGTTTTCGTCATTTGTTATCGAATCGACTTAAGGCCAGATCGTAACATTGGCCGCTCTTCTCCCTGAAACGGTTGTACTCATCGTCTGCAAAGCTATGTCGCGTGCTGCGGTATGCGGAGACACTAAAAGCACCATAGTAGAACACAGATGAAACTTCTAAGTTGATGTAATAGCCAGTAAGAAGTAGTACAATTCAAGTTTTAGGTATCGATTATTGACTTTTTAGCTGGCTTTGGTGCCTTGGACATGAGCTAGGACCTTAAGATTCTGCATGAAAGGAGGACTAGCAGCCGAGTTGCACGGGAGAATGTGAAAAGTGTTCATATGTAGTAAAAACCTGAGAAATCCGTCCGTTTTCGTCATTTGTTATCGAATCGACTTATAGCCAGATCGCAGCATTGGCCGCTCTTCTGTCTGAAAAGGTTGTACTTATCGTCTGCTAAGCTATGTCATGTGTTGCGGTATCCGGAGACACTAAAAGCACCGTAGTAGAAGACAGATGAAGCTTCTAAGTTGATGTAATAGCCAGTAAGAAGTAGTACAATTCAAGTTCTAGGTATCGATTATTGACTTTTTAACAGGCTTTGGTGCTTTGGACATGGGCTAGGACCTTAAGATTGTGCATGAAAGGAGGACCAGCAGCCGAGTTGCATGGGAGAATGTGAAAAGCGTTCATATGTAGTAAAAACCTGAGAAATCCGTTCGTTTTCGTCATTTGTTATCGAATCGACTTTTAGCCAGATCGTCACATTGGCCGCTCTTCTCTCTGAAACGGTTGTACTTATCGTCTGCAAAGCTATGTCGCGTGCTGCGGTATTCGGAGAAACTTAAAGCACCATAGTAGGACACAGATGAAGCTTCTAAGTTGATGTATTAGCCAGTAAGAAGTAGTACAAATCAAGTTTTAGGTATCGATTATTGACTTTTTAGCTGGCTTTGGTGCCTTGGACATGAGCTAGGACCTTAAGATTCTGCATGAAAGGAGGACTAGCAGCCGCGTTGCACGGGAGAATGTAAAAAGTTATCATATGTAGTAAAAACCTGAGAAATCCGTCCGTTTTCGTCATTTGTTATCGAATCGACTTAGAGCCAGGTCGTCACATTGGCCGCTCGTCTCTCTGAAACGGTTGTACTTATCGTCTGCAAAGCTATGTCGCGTGCTGCGGTATGCGGAGTCACTAAAAGCACCATAGTAGAACACACATGAAACTTCCAAGTTGATGTAATAGCCAGTAAGAAGTAGTACAATTCTAGTTTTAGGTATCGATTATTGACTTTTTAGCTGGCTTTGGTGATTTGGACATGAGCTAGGGCCTTAAGATTCTGCATGAAAGGAGGACTAGCAGCCAAGTTTCACGGGAGAATGTGAAAGTGTTCATATGTAGTAAAAACCTGAGAAATCCGTTCGATTTCGTCATTAGCTCTCGAATCGACTTGAAGCCAGATCGTCACATTGGCCGCTCTTCTCTCTGAAACGGTTGTCCTTATCGTCTGCAAAGCTATGTCGCGTGTTGCGGTATCCGGAGACACTAAAAGCACCGTAGTAGAACACAGATGAAGCTTCTAAGTTGATGTAATAGCCAGTAAGAAGTAGTACAATTCAAGTTCTAGGTATCGATTATTGACTTTTTAGCAGGCTTTGGTTCTTTGGACATGGGCTAGGACCTTAAGATTGTGCAAGAAAGGAGGACTAGCAGCCGCGTTGCACGGGAGAATGAGAAAAGTGTTCATATGTAGTAAAAACCTGAGAAATCCGTTCGATTTCGTCATTAACTATCGAATCGACTTGAAGCCAGATCGTCACATTGGCCGCTCTTCTCTCTGTAACGGTTGTACTTATCGTCTGCAAAGCTATGTCGCGTGCTGCGGTATGCAGAGACATTAAAAGCACCATAGTAGAACACAGATGAAGCTTCTAAGCTGATGTAATAGCCAGTAAGATGTAGTGCAATTCAAGTTTTAGGTATCGATTATTGACTTTTTAGCTGGCTTTGGTGCCTTGGACATGAGCTAGGACCTTAAGATTCTGCATGAAAGGAGAACTAGCAGCCGAGTTGCACGGGAGAATGTGAAAAGTGTTCATATGTAGTAAAAACATGAGAAATACGTAAGTTTTCGTCATTTGTTATCGAATCGACTTAAAGCCAAATCGTTACATTGGCCGCTCTTCTCTCTGAAACGTTTGTACTTATCGTCTGCAAAGCTATGTCGCGTGCTGCGGTATTCGGAGACACTAAAAGCACCATAGTAGGACACAGATAAAGCTTCTAATTTGATGTAATAGCAAGTAAGAAGTAGTACAATTAATGTTTTAGGTATCGATTATTGACTTTTTAGCAGGCTTTGGTGCTTTGGACATGGGCTAGGACCTTAAGATTGTGCATGAAAGGAGGACTAGCAGCCGAGTTGCACGGGAGAATGTGAAAAGTGTTCATATGTAGTAAAAACCTTTGAAATCCGTCCGTTTTCGTCATTTGTTATCGAATCGACTTAAAGCCAGGTCGTCACATTGGCCGCTCGTCTCTCTGAAACGGTTGTACTTATCGTCTGCAAACCTAAGTCGCGTGCTGCGGTATGCGGAGACACTAAAAGCACCATAGTAGAACACAGATGAAGCTTCTAAGTTGATGTAACAGCCAGTAGGAAGTAGTACAATTCAAGTTTTAGGTATAGATTATTGACTTTTTAGCTGGCTTTGGTGCCTTGGACAGGAGCTAGGACCTTAAGATTCTGCTTGAAAGGAGGAATAGCAGCCGAGTTGCACGGGAGAATGTGAAAAGTGTTCATATGTAGTAAAAACCTGAGAAATCCGTCCGTTTTCGTCATTTGTTATCGAATCAACTCAAAGCCAGATCGTCACATTGGCCGCTCTTCTCTCTGAAACGGTTGTACTTAATGTCTGCAAAGCTATGTCGCGTGCTGTGGTATCAGGAGACACTAAAAGCACCATAGTGGAACATAGATGAATCTTCTAAGTTGATGTAATAGCCAGTAAGAAGTAGTACAATTCAAGTTTTAGGTATCGATTACTGACTTTTTAGCTGGCTTTGGTGCCTTGGACATGAGCTAGGACCTTAAGATTCTGCGTGAAAGGAGGACTAGCAGCCGAGTTGCACGGGAGAATGTGAAAAGTGTTCATATGTAGTAAAAACCTGAGAAATCCGTCCGTTTTCGTCATTTGTTATCGAATCGACTTAAAGACAGATCGTCACATTGGCCGCTCTTCTCCCTGAAACGGTTGTACTTATCGTCTGCAAAGCTATGTCACGTGCTGCGGTATGCGGAGACACTAAAAGCACCATAGTAGAACACAGATGAAACTTCTAAGTTGATGTAATAGCCAGTAAGAAGTAGTACAATTCAAGTTTTAGGTATCGATTATTGACTTTTTAGCTGGCTTTGGTGCCTTGGACATGAGCTAGGACCTTAAGATTCTGCATGAAAGGAGGACTAGCAGCCGAGTTGCACGGGAGAATGTGAAAAGTGTTCATATGTAGTAAAAACCTGAGAAATCCGTCCGTTTTCGTCATTTGTTATCGAATCGACTTAAAGCCAAATCGCCGCATTGGCCGCTCTTCTGTCTGAAACGGTTGTACTTATCGTCTGCTAAGCTATGTCGCGTGTTGCGGTATGCGGAGACACTAAAAGCACCATAGTAGAACACAGATGAAGCTTTTAAGTTGATGTAATAGCCAGTAAGAAGTAGTACAATTCAAGTTTTAGGTATCGATTATTGACTTTTTAACTGGCTTTGGTGCCTTGGACATGGGCTAGGACCTTAAGATTCTGCATGAAAGGAGGAATAGCAGCGGAGTTGCACGGGAGAATGTGAAAAGTGTTCATATGTAGTAAAAACCTGAGAAATCCGTCCTTTTTCGTCATTTGTTATCGAATCGACATCAAGCCAGATCGCCGCATTGGCCGCTCTTCTGTCTGAAACGGTTGTACTTATCGTCTGCTAAGCTATGTCGAATGTTGCGGTATCTGGAGACACTAAAAGCACGATAGTAATACACAGATGAACCTTATAAGTTGATGTAATAGCCATTAAGAAGTAGTACAATACAAGTTTTAGGTATCGATTATTGACTTTTTAGCTGGCTTTGGTGCTTTGGACATGAGCTAAGGCCTTAAGATTCTGCATGAAAGGAGGACTAGAAGCCGAGTTGCATGGGAGAATGTGAAAAGTGTTCATATGTAGTAAAAACCTGAGAAATCCGTTCGATTTCTTCATTAGCTCTCGAATCGACTTGAAGCCAGATCGTCACATTGGCCGCTCTTCTCCCTGAAACGGTTGTACTTATCGTGTGCAAAGCTATGTTGCGTGCTGCGGTATGCGGAGACACTAAAAGCACCATAGTAGAACACAGATGAAACTTCTAAGTTGATGTAATAGCCAGTAAGAAGTAGTACAATTCAAGTTTTAGGTATCGATTATTGACTTTTTAGCTGGCTTTGGTGCTTTGGACATGAGCTAAGGCCTTAAGATTCTGCATGAAAGGAGGTCTAGAAGCCGAGTTGCATGGGAGAATGTGAAAAGTGTTCATATGTAGTAAAAACCTGAGAAATCCGTTCGATTTCGTCATTAGCTCTCGAATCGACTTGAAGCCAGATCGTCACATTGGCCTCTCTTCTCTCTGAAACGGTTGTCCTTATCGTCTTCAAAGCTATGTCACGTGCTGCGGTATGCGGAGACACTAAAAGCACCATAGTAGAACACACATGAAACTTCTAAGTTGATGTAATAGCCAGTAAAAAGTAGTACAATTCAAGTTTTAGGTATAGATTATTGACTTTTTAGCTGGCTTTGGTGCCTTGGACATGAGGTAGAACCTTAAGATTCTGCATGAAAGGAGGAATAGCAGCCGAGTTGCATGGGAGAATGTGAAAAGTTTTCATATGTAGTAAAAACCTGAGAAATCCGTCCGTTTTCGTCATTTGTTATCGAATCAACTCGAAGCCAGATCGTCACATTGGCCGCTCTTCTCACTGAAACGGTTGTACTTATCGTCTGCAAAGATATGTCTCGTGTTGCGGTATGCGGAGACACTAAAAGCACCATAGTAGAACACAGATGAAGCTTTTAAGTTGATGTAATAGCCAGTAAGAAGTAGTACAATTCAAGTTTTAGGTATCGATTATTGACTTTTAAACTGGCTTTGGTGCCTTGGACATGAGCTAGGACCTTAAGATTTTGCATGAAAGGAGGACTAGCAGCCGAGTTGCATGGGAGAACGTGAAAAGTGTTCATATGTAGTAAAAACCTGAGAAATCCGTCCGTTTTCGTCATTTGTTATCGAATCGACTTAAAGCCAGGTCGTCACATTGGCCGCTCGTCTCTCTGAAACGGTTGTACTTATCGTCTGCAAAGCTATGTCGCGTGCTGCGTTATGCGGAGACACTAAAGGCACCATAGTAGAACACAGATGAAGCTTCTATGTTGATGTAATAGCCAGTAAGAAATAGTACAATTCACGTTTTAGGTATCGATTATTGACTTTTTAGCTGGCTTTGGTGCCTTGGACATGAGCTAGGACCTTAAGATTCTGCATGAAAGGAGGACTAGCAGCCGAGTTGCACGGGAGAATGTGAAAAGTGTTCATATGTAGTAAAAACCTGAGAAATCCGTAAGTTTTGGTCATTTGTTATCGAATCGACTTAAAGCCAGATCGTTACATTGGCCGCTCTTCTCTCTGAAACGTTTGTACTTATCGTCTGCAAAGCTATGTCGCGTGCTGCGGTATTCGGAGACACTAAAAGCACCATAGTAGGACATAGATGAAGCTTCTAAGTTGATGTAATAGCAAGTAAGAAGTAGTACAATTTAAGTTTTAGGTATCGATTATTGATTTTTTAGCTGGCTTTGGTGCCATGGACATGAGCTAGGACCTTAAGATTCTGCATGAGAGGAGGACTAGCAGCCAAGTTGCACAGGAGAATGTGAAATGTGTTGATATGTAGTAAAAACCTGAGAAATCCTTCCGTTTTCGTCATTTGTTATCGAATCGACTTAAAGCCAGTTCGTCACATTGGCCGCTCTTCTCCCTGAAACGGTTGTACTTATCGTCTGCAAAGCTATGTTGCGTGCTGCGGTATGCGGAGACACTAAAAGCACCATAGTAGAACACAGATGAAACTTCTAAGTTGATGTAATAGCCAGTAAGAAGTAGTACAATTCAAGTTTTAGGTATCGATTATTGACTTTTTAGCTGGCTTTGGTGCTTTGGACATGAGCTAACGCCTTAAGATTCTGCATGAAAGGAGGACTAGAAGCCGAGTTGCATGGGAGAATGTGAAAAGTGTTCATATGTAGTAAAAACCTGAGAAATCCGTTCGATTTCGTCGTTAGCTCTCGAATCGACTTGAAGCCAGATCGTCACATTGGCCTCTCTTCTCTCTGAAACGGTTGTCCTTATCGTCTTCAAAGCTATGTCACGTGCTGCGGTATGCGGAGACACTAAAAGCACCATAGTAGAACACACATGAAACTTCTAAGTTGATGTAATAGCCAGTAAGAAGTAGTACAATTCAAGTTTTAGGTATAGATTATTGACTTTTTAGCTGGCTTTGGTGCCTTGGACATGAGGTAGGACCTTAAGATTCTGCATGAAAGGAGGAATAGCAGCCGAGTTGCATGGGAGAATGTGAAAAGTTTTCATATGTAGTAAAAACCTGAGAAATCCGTCCGTTTTCGTCATTTGTTATCGAATCAACTCGAAGCCAGATCGTCACATTGGCCGCTCTTCTCACTGAAACGGTTGTACTTATCGTCTGCAAAGATATGTCTCGTGTTGCGGTATGCGGAGACACTAAAAGCACCATAGTAGAACACAGATGAAGCTTTTAAGTTGATGTAATAGCCAGTAAGAAGTAGTACAATTCAAGTTTTAGGTATCGACTATTGACTTTTTAACTGGCTTTGGTGCCTTGGACATGAGCTAGGACCTTAAGATTTTGCATGAAAGGAGGACTAGCAGCCGAGTTGCATGGGAGAACGTGAAAAGTGTTCATATGTAGTAAAAACCTGAGAAATCCTTCCGTTTTCGTCATTTGTTATCGAATCGACTTAAAGCCAGATCGTCACAATGGCCGTTGTTCTCTTTAAAACTATTGTACTTATCGTCTGCTAAGCTATGTCGCGTGCTGCGGTATCCGGAGACACTAAAAGCACCATAGTAGAACACAGATGAAGCTTCTAATTTGATGTAATAGCCAGTAAGAAGTAGTACAATTAAAGTTTTAGGTATCGATTATTGACTTTTTAGCAGGCTGTGGTGCTTTGGACATGGGCTAGGACCTTAAGATTGTGCATGAAAGGAGGACTTGCAGCCGACTTGCACGGGAGAATGTGAAAAGTGTTTATATGTAGTAAAAACCTGAGAGATATGTCAGTTTTCGTCGTTTGTTATCGAATCGACTTAAAGCCAGATCGTCACATTGGCCGCCCTTCTCTCTGAAACGGTTGTACTTATATTCTGCAAAGCTATGACGCGTGCTGCGGTATTCGGAGACACTTAAAGCACCATAGTAGGACACAGATGAAGCTTCTAAGTTGATGTAATAGCCAGTAAGAAGTAGTACAAATCAAGTTTTAGGTATCGATTATTGACGTTTTATCTGGCTTTGGTGCCTTGGACATGAGCTAGGACCTTAAGATTCTGCATGAAAAGAGGACTAGCAGCCGCGTTGCGCGGGAGAATGTGAAAAGTGTTCATATGTAGTAAAAACCTGAGAAATCCGTAAGTTTTGGTCATTTGTTATCGAATCGACTTAAAGCCAGATCGTTACATTGGCCGCTCTTCTCTCTGAAACGTTTGTACTTATCGTCTGCAAAGCTATGTCGCGTGCTGCGGTATTCGGAGACACTAAAAGCACCATAGTAGGACATAGATGAAATTTCTAAGTAGATGTAATAGCAAGTAAGAAGTAGTACAATTCAAGTTTTAGGTATCGATTATTGATTTTTTAGCTGGCTTTGGTGCCTTGGACATGAGCTAGGACCTTAAGATTCTGCATGAGAGGAGGACTAGCAGCCAAGTTGCACGGGAGAATGTGAAATGTGTTCATATGTAGTAAAAACCTGAGAAATCCTTCCGTTTTCGTCATTTGTTATCGAATCGACTTAAAACCAGATCGTCACATTGGCCGCTCTTCTACCTGACACGGTTGTACTTATCGTCTGCAAAGCTATGTTGCGTGCTGCGGTATGCGGAGACATTAAAAGCACCATAGTAGAACACAGATGAAACTTCTAAGTTGATGTAATAGCCAGTACGAAGTAGTACAATTCAAGTTTTAGGTATCGATTATTGACTTTTTAGCTGGCTTTGGTGCTTTGGACATGAGCTAAGGCCTTAAAATTCTGCATGAAAGGAGGACTAGAAGCCGAGTTGCATTTGAGAATGTGAAAAGTGTTCATATGTAGTAAAAACCTGAGAAATCCGTTCGATTTCGTCATTAGCTCTCGAATCGACTTGAAGCCATATCGTCACATTGGCCTCTCTTCCCTCTGAAACGGTTGTCCTTATCGTCTTCAAAGCTATGTCACGTGCTGCGGTATGCGGAGACACTAAAAGCACCATAGTAGAACACACATGAAACTTCTAAGTTGATGTAATAGCCAGTAAGAAGTAGTACAATTCAAGTTTTAGGTATAGATTATTGACTTTTTAGCTGGCTTTGGTGCCTTGGACATGAGGTAGGACCTTAAGATTCTGCATGAAAGGAGGAATAGCAGTCGAGTTGCATGGGAGAAGTTGAAAAGTGTTCATATGTAGTAAAAACCTGAGAAATCCGTCCATTTTCGTCATTTGTTATCGAATCAACTCAAAGCCAGATCGTCACATTGGCCGCTCTTCTCACTGAAACGGTTGTACTTATCGTCTGCAAAGATATGTCTCGTGTTGCGGTATGCGGAGACACTAAAAGCACCATAGTAGAACACAGATGAAGCTTTTAAGTTGCTGTAATAGCCAGTAAGAAGTAGTACAATTCAAGTTTAAGGTATCGATTATTGACTTTTTAACTGGCTTTGGTGCCTTGGACATGAGCTAGGACCTTAAGATTTTGCATGAAAGGAGGACTAGCAGCCGAGTTGCATGGGAGAACGTGAAAAGTGTTCATATGTAGTAAAAACCTGAGAAATCCGTCCGTTTTCGTCATTTGTTATCGAATCGACTTAAAGCCAGATCGTCACAATGGCCATTGTTCTCCTTAAAACTATTGTACTTATCGTCTGCAAAGCTATGTCGCGTGCTGCGTTATGCGGAGACACTAAAGGCACCATAGTAGAACACAGATGAAGCTTCTATGTTGATGTAATAGCCAGTAAGAAGTAGTACAATTCAAGTTTTAGGTATCGATTATTGACTTTTTAACTGGCTTTGGTGCCTTGGACATGAGCTAGGACCTTAAGATTTTGCATGAAAGGAGGACTAGCAGCCGAGTTGCATGGGAGAACGTGAAAAGTGTTCATATGTAGTAAAAACCTGAGAAATCCTTCCGTTTTCGTCATTTGTTGTCGAATCGACTTAAAGCCAGATCGTCACATTGGCCGCTCTTCTCCCTGAAACGGTTGTACTTATCGTCTGCTAAGCTATGTCGCGTGCTGCGGTATCCGGAGACACTAAAAGCACCATAGTAGAACACAGATGAAGCTTCTAATTTGATGTAATAGCCAGTAAGAAGTAGTACAATTAAAGTTTTAGGTATCGATTATTGACTTTTTAGCAGGCTTTGGTGCTTTGGACATGGGCTAGGACCTTAAGATTGTGCATGAAAGGAGGACTTGCAGCCGACTTGCACGGGAGAATGTGAAAAGTGTTCATATGTAGTAAAAACCTGAGAAATATGTCCGTTTTCGTCATTTGTTATCGAATCGACTTAAAGCCAGATCGTCACATTGGCCGCTCTTCTCTCTGAAACGGTTGTACTTATCGTCTGCAAAGCTATGACTCGTGCTGCGGTATTCGGAGACACTTAAAGCACCATAGTAGGACACAGATGAAGCTTCTAAGTTGAAGTAATAGCCAGTAAGAAGTAGTACAAATCAAGTTTTAGGTATCGATTATTGACTTTTTATCTGGCTTTGGTGCCTTGGACATGAGCTAGGACCATAAGATTCTGCATGAAAAGAGGACTAGCAGCCGCGTTGCGCGGGAGAATGTGAAAAGTGTTCATATGTAGTAAAAACCTGAGAAATCCGTCCGTTTTCGTCATTTGTTATCGAATCGACTTAAAGCCAGGTCGTCACATTGGCCGTTCGTCTCTCTGAAACGGTTGTACTTATCGTCTGCAAACCTATGTCGCGTGCTGCGGTATGCGGAGACACTAAAAGCACCATAGTAGAACACAGATGAAGCTTCTAAGTTGATGTAACAGCCAGTAGGAAGTAGTACAATTCAAGTTTTAGGTATCGATTATTGACTTTTTAGCTGGCTTTGGTGCTTTGGACATGAGCTGGGGCCTTAAGATTCTGCATGAAAGGAGGACTAGCGGCCGAGTTGCATGGGAGAATGTGAAAAGTGTTCATATGTAGTAAAAACCTGAGAAATCCGTTCGATTTCGTCATTAGCTCTCGAATCGACTTGAAGCCAGATCGTCACAATGGCCGCTCTTCTCTCTGAAACGGTTGTCCTTATCGTCTGCAAAGCTATGTCGCGTGCTGCGGGATGCGGAGACACTAAAAGCACCATAGTAGAACACACATGAAACTTCAAAGTTGATGTAATAGCCAGTAAGAAGTAGTACAATTCAAGTTTTTGGTATAGATTATTGACATTTTAGCTGGCTTTGGTGCCTTTGACATGAGCTAGGACCTTAAGATTCTGCATGAAAGGAGGACTAGCAGCCGAGTTGCACGGGAGAATGTGTAAAGTGTTCATATGTAGTAAAAACCTGAGAAATCCGTCCGTTTTCGTCATTTGTTATCGAATCAACTCAAAGCCAGATCGTCACATTGGCCGCTCTTCTCTCTGAAACGGTTGTACTTATCGTCTGCAAAGCTATGTCTCGTGTTGCGGTATGCGGAGACACTAAAAGCACCATAGTAGAACACAGATGAAGCTTTTAAGTTGATGTAATAGCCAGTAAGAAGTAGTAAAATTCAAGTTTTAGGTATCGATTATTGACTTTTTAACTGGCTTTGGTGCCTTGGACATGAGCTAGGACCTTAAGATTCTGCATGAAAGGAGGAATAGCAGCCGAGTTGCACAGGAGACTGTGAAAAGTGTTCATATGTAGTAAAAAAGTGAGAAATCCGTAAGTTTTCGTCATTTGTTATCGAATCGACTTAAAGCCAGATCGTTACATTGGTCGCTCTTCTCTCTGAAACGGTTGTACTTATCGTCTGCAAAGCTATGTCGCGTGCTGCGGTATTCGGAGACACTAAAAGCACCATAGAAGGACACAGATGAAGCTTCTAAGTTGATGTAATAGCAAGTAAGAAGTAGTACAATTCAAGTTTTAGGTATCGATTATTGACTTTTTAGCTGGCTTTGGTGCCTTTGACATGAGCTAGGACCTTAAGATTCTGCATGAAAGGAGGACTAGCAGCCGAGTTGCACGGGAGAATGTGAAAAGTGTTCATATGTAGTAAAAACCTGAGAAATCCGTCCGTTTTCGTCATTTGTTATCGAATCAACTCAAAGCCAGATCATCACATTGGCCGCTCTTCTCTCTGAAACGGTTGTACTTATCGTCTGCAAAGCTATGTCTCGTGTTGCGGTATGCGGAGACACTAAAAGCACCATAGTAGAACACAGATGAAGCTTTTAAGTTGATGTAATAGCCAGTAAGAAGTAGTACAATTCAAGTTTTAGGTATCGATTATTGACTTTTTAGCAGGCTTTGGTGCTTTGGACATGGGCTAGGACCTTAAGATTGTGCATGAAAGGAGGACTTGCAGCCGACTTGCACGGGAGAATGTGAAAAGTGTTTATATGTAGTAAAAACCTGAGAAATATGTCCGTTTTCGTCATTTGTTATCGAATCGACTTAAAGCCAGATCGTCACATTGGCCGCTCTTCTCTCTGAAACGGTTGTACTTATCGTCTGCAAAGCTATGACTCGTGCTGCGGTATTCGGAGACACTTAAAGCACCATAGTAGGACACAGATGAAGCTTCTAAGTTGAAGTAATAGCCAGTAAGAAGTAGTACAATTCAAGTTTTAGGTATCGATTATTGACTTTTTAGCTGGCTTTGGTGCCTTGGACATGAGCTAGGACCTTAAGATTTTGCATGAAAGGAGGACTAGCAGCCGAGGTGCATGGGAGAACGTGAAAAGTGTTCATATGTAGTAAAAACCTGAGAAATCCTTCCGTTTTCGTCATTTGTTGTCGAATCGACTTAAAGCCAGATCGTCACATTGGCCGCTCTTCTCCCTGAAACGGTTGTACTTATCGTCTGCTAAGCTATGTCGCGTGCTGCGGTATCCGGAGACACTAAAAGCACCATAGTAGAACACAGATGAAGCTTCTAATTTGATGTAATAGCCAGTAAGATGTAGTACAATTAAAGTTTTAGGTATCGATTATTGACTTTTTAGCAGGCTTTGGTGCTTTGGACATGGGCTAGGACCTTAAGATTGTGCATGAAAGGAGGACTTGCAGCCGACTTGCACGGGAGAATGTGAAAAGTGTTTATATGTAGTAAAAACCTGAGAAATATGTCCGTTTTCGTCATTTGTTATCGAATCGACTTAAAGCCAGATCGTCACATTGGCCGCTCTTCTCTCTTAAACGGTTGTACTTATCGTCTGCAAAGCTATGACTCGTGCTGCGGTATTCGGAGACACTTAAAGCACCATAGTAGGACACAGATGAAGCTTCTAAGTTGAAGTAATAGCCAGTAAGAAGTAGTACAAATCAAGTTTTAGGTATCGATTATTGACTTTTTATCTGGCTTTGGTGCCTTGGACATGAGCTCGGACCATAAGATTCTGCATGAAAAGAGGACTAGCAGCCGCGTTGCGCGGGAGAATGTGAAAAGTGTTCATATGTAGTAAAAACCTGAGAAATCCGTCCGTTTTCGTCATTTGTTATCGAATCGACTTAAAGCCAGGTCGTCAAATTGGCCGTTCGTCTCTCTGAAACGGTTGTACTTATCGTCTGCAAACCTATGTCGCGTGCTGCGGTATGCGGAGACACTAAAAGCACCATAGTAGAACACAGATGAAGCTTCTAAGTTGATGTAACAGCCAGTAGGAAGTAGTACAATTCAAGTTTTAGGTATCGATTATTGACTTTTTAGCTGGCTTTGGTGCTTTGGACATGAGCTGGGGCCTTAAGATTCTGCATGAAAGGAGGACTAGCGGCCGAGTTGCATGGGAGAATGTGAAAAGTGTTCATATGTAGTAAAAACCTGAGAAATCCGTTCGATTTCGTCATTAGCTCTCGAATCGACTTGAAGCCAGATCGTCACAATGGCCGCTCTTCTCTCTGAAACGGTTGTCCTTATCGTCTGCAAAGCTATGTCGCGTGCTGCGGGATGCGGAGACACTAAAAGCACCATAGTAGAACACACATGAAACTTCAAAGTTGATGTAATAGCCAGTAAGAAGTAGTACAATTCAAGTTTTTGGTATAGATTATTGACATTTTAGCTGGCTTTGGTGCCTTTGACATGAGCTAGGACCTTAAGATTCTGCATGAAAGGAGGACTAGCAGCCGAGTTGCACGGGAGAATGTGTAAAGTGTTCATATGTAGTAAAAACCTGAGAAATCCGTCCGTTTTCGTCATTTGTTATCGAATCAACTCAAAGCCAGATCGTCACATTGGCCGCTCTTCTCTCTGAAACGGTTGTACTTATCGTCTGCAAAGCTATGTCTCGTGTTGCGGTATGCGGAGACACTAAAAGCACCATAGTAGAACACAGATGAAGCTTTTAAGTTGATGTAATAGCCAGTAAGAAGTAGTAAAATTCAAGTTTTAGGTATCGATTATTGACTTTTTAACTGGCTTTGGTGCCTTGGACATGAGCTAGGACCTTAAGATTCTGCATGAAAGGAGGAATAGCAGCCGAGTTGCACAGGAGACTGTGAAAAGTGTTCATATGTAGTAAAAAAGTGAGAAATCCGTAAGTTTTCGTCATTTGTTATCGAATCGACTTAAAGCCAGATCGTTACATTGGTCGCTCTTCTCTCTGAAACGGTTGTACTTATCGTCTGCAAAGCTATGTCGCGTGCTGCGGTATTCGGAGACACTAAAAGCACCATAGAAGGACACAGATGAAGCTTCTAAGTTGATGTAACAGCCAGTAGGAAGTAGTACAATTCAAGTTTTAGGTATCGATTATTGACTTTTTAGCTGGCTTTGGTGCTTTGGACATGAGCTGGGGCCTTAAGATTCTGCATGAAAGGAGGACTAGCGGCCGAGTTGCATGGGAGAATGTGAAAAGTGTTCATATGTAGTAAAAACCTGAGAAATCCGTTCGATTTCGTCATTAGCTCTCGAATCGACTTGAAGCCAGATCGTCACAATGGCCGCTCTTCTCTCTGAAACGGTTGTCCTTATCGTCTGCAAAGCTATGTCGCGTGCTGCGGGATGCGGAGACACTAAAAGCACCATAGTAGAACACACATGAAACCTCAAAGTTGATGTAATAGCCAGTAAGAAGTAGTACAATTCAAGTTTTTGGTATAGATTATTGACATTTTAGCTGGCTTTGGTGCCTTTGACATGAGCTAGGACCTTAAGATTCTGCATGAAAGGAGGACTAGCAGCCGAGTTGCACGGGAGAATGTGTAAAGTGTTCATATGTAGTAAAAACCTGAGAAATCCGTCCGTTTTCGTCATTTGTTATCGAATCAACTCAAAGCCAGATCGTCACATTGGCCGCTCTTCTCTCTGAAACGGTTGTACTTATCGTCTGCAAAGCTATGTCTCGTGTTGCGGTATGCGGAGACACTAAAAGCACCATAGTAGAACACAGATGAAGCTTTTAAGTTGATGTAATAGCCAGTAAGAAGTAGTAAAATTCAAGTTTTAGGTATCGATTATTGACTTTTTAACTGGCTTTGGTGCCTTGGACATGAGCTAGGACCTTAAGATTCTGCATGAAAGGAGGACTAGCAGCCGAGTTGCACAGGAGACTGTGAAAAGTGTTCATATGTAGTAAAAAAGTGAGAAATCCGTAAGTTTTCGTCATTTGTTATCGAATCGACTTAAAGCCAGATCGTTACATTGGTCGCTCTTCTCTCTGAAACGGTTGTACTTATCGTCTGCAAAGCTATGTCGCGTGCTGCGGTATTCGGAGACACTAAAAGCACCATAGAAGGACACAGATGAAGCTTCTAAGTTGATGTAATAGCAAGTAAGAAGTAGTACAATTCAAGTTTTAGGTATCGATTATTGACTTTTTACCTGGCTTTGGTGCCTTGGACATGAGCTAGGAACTTAAGATTCTGCATGAAAGGAGGACTAGCAGCCGAGTTGCACGGGAGAATGTGAAAAGTGTTCATATGTAGTAAAAACCTGAGAAATCCGTCCGTTTTCGTCATTTGTTATCGAATCAACTCAAAGCCAGATCGTCACATTGGCCGCTCTTCTCTCTGAAACGGTTGTACTTATCGTCTGCAAAGCTATGTCTCGTGTTGCGGTATGCGGAGACACTAAAAGCACCATAGTAGAACACAGATGAAGCTTTTAAGTTGATGTAATAGCCAGTAAGAAGTAGTACAATTCAAGTTTTAGGTATCGATTATTGACTTTTTAACTGGCTTTGGTGCCTTGGACATGGGCTACGACCGTAAGATTCTGCACGTAAGGAGGTCTAGCAGCCGAGTTGCATGGGAGAATGTGAAAAGTGTTCATATGTAGTAAAAACCTGAGAAATCCGTAAGTTTTCGTCATTTGTTATCGAATCGACTTAAAGCCAGATCGTTACATTGGTCGCTCTTCTCTCTGAAACGGTTGTACTTATCGTCTGCAAAGCTACGTCGCGTGCTGCGGTATTCGGTGACACTAAAAGCACCATAGCAGGACACAGATGAAGCTTCTAAGTTGATGTAATAGCAAGTAAGAAGTAGTACAATTCAAGTTTTAGGTATCGATTATTGACTTTTTAGCTGGCTTTGGTGCCTTGGACATGAGCTAGGACCTTAAGATTCTGCATGAAAGGAGGAATAGCAGCCGAGTTGCACGGGAGACTGTGAAAAGTGTTCATATGTAGTAAAAACCTGAGAAATATGTCCGTTTTCGTCATTTGTTATCGAATCGACTTAAAGCCAGATCGTCACATTGGCCGCTCTTCTCTCTGAAACGGTTGTACTTATCGTCTGCAAGGCTATGTCTCGTGTTGCGGTATGCGGAGACACTAAAAGCACCATAGTAGAACTCAGATGAAGCTTCTAAGTTGATGTAATAGCCAGTAAGAAATAGTACAATACAAGTTTTAGGTATCGATTATTGACTCTTTAGCTGGCTTTGGTGCCTTGGACATGAGCTACGACCGTAAGATTCTGCACGTAAGGAGGTCTAGCAGCCGAGTTGCATGGGAGAATGTGAAAAGTGTTCATATGTAGTAAAAACCTGAGAAATCCGTCTGTTTTCGTCTTTTGTTCTCGAATCGACTTAATGCCAGATCGTCACATTGGTCGCTCTTCTCTATGAAACGGTTGTACTTATCGTCTGCAAAGATATGTCGCGTGTTGCGGTATGCGGAGACACTAAAAGCACCATAGTAGAACACAGATGAAGCTATTAAGTTGATGTAATAGCCAGTAAGAAGTAGTACAGTTCAAGTTTTAGGTATCGATTATTGACTTTTTAGCTGGCCTTGGTGCCTTGGACATGAGCTACGACCTTAATATTCTGCATGAAAGGAGAACTAGCAGTCGAGTTGCACGGGAGAATGTGAAAAGTGTTCATATGTAGTAAAAACCTGAGAAATCCGTCCGTTTTCGTCATTTGTTATCGAATCGACTCAAAGCCAGATCGTCACATTGGCCGCTCTTCTCTCTGAAACGGTTGTACTTATCGTCTGCAAAGCTATGTCTCGTGTTGCGGTATGAGGAGACACTAAAAGCACCATAGTAGAACACAGATGAAGCTTTTAAGTTGATGTAATAGCCAGTACGAAGTAGTACAATTCAAGTTTTAGGTATCGATTATTGACTTTTTAGCTGGCTTTGGTGCCTTGGACATGAGCTAGGACCTTAAGATTCTGCATGAAAGGAGGACTAGCAGCCGAGTTGCACGGGAGAATGTGAAAAGTGTTCATATGTAGTAAAAACCTTAGAAATCCGTCCGTTTTCGTCATTTGTTATCGAATCGACTTAAAGCCAGATCGCCGCATTGGCCGCTCTTCTGTCTGAAACGGTTGTACTTATCGTCTGCTAAGCTATGTCGCGTGTTGCGGTATCCGGAGACACTAAAAGCACCATAGTAATACTCAGATGAACCTTCTAAGTTGATGTAATAGCCAGTAAGAAGTAGTAGAATACAAGTTTTAGGTATCGATTATTGACTTCTTAGCTTTCTTTCGTGATTTGGACATGAGCTAGGACCTTAAGATTCTGCATGAAAGGAGGACTAGCAGCCGAGTTGTACAGGAGAATGTGAAAAGTGTTCATATGTAGTAAAAACCTGAGAAATCCGTCCGTTTTCGTCATTTGTTAACGAATCGACTCAAAGCCAGATCGTCACATTGGCCGCTATTCTCTCTGAAACGGTTGTCCTTATCGTCTGCAAAGATATGTCGCGTGTTGCGGTATGCGGAGACACTAAAAGCACCATAGTAGAACACAGATGAAGCTATTAAGTTGATGTAATAGCCAGTAAGAAGTAGTACAGTTCAAGTTTTAGGTATCGATTATTGACTTTTTAGCTGGCTTTGGTGCCTTGGACATGAGCTACGACCTTAAGATTCTGCATGAAAGGAGAACTAGCAGTCGAGTTGCACGGGAGAATGTGAAAAGTGTTCATATGTAGTAAAAACCTGAGAAATCCGTCCGTTTTCGTCATATGTTATCGAATCGACTCAAAGCCAGATCGTCACAATGGCCGCTCTTCTCTCTGAAACGGTTGTCCTTATCGTCTGCAAAGCTATGTCGCGTGCTGCGGGATGCGGAGACACTAAAAGCACCATAGTAGAACACACATGAAACTTCAAAGTTGATGTAATAGCCAGTAAGAAGTAGTACAATTCAAGTTTTTGGTATAGATTATTGACATTTTAGCTGGCTTTGGTGCCTTTGACATGAGCTAGGACCTTAAGATTCTGCATGAAAGGAGGACTAGCAGCCGAGTTGCACGGGAGAATGTGTAAAGTGTTCATATGTAGTAAAAACCTGAGAAATCCGTCCGTTTTCGTCATTTGTTATCGAATCAACTCAAAGCCAGATCGTCACATTGGCCGCTCTTCTCTCTGAAACGGTTGTACTTATCGTCTGCAAAGCTATGTCTCGTGTTGCGGTATGCGGAGACACTAAAAGCACCATAGTAGAACACAGATGAAGCTTTTAAGTTGATGTAATAGCCAGTAAGAAGTAGTAAAATTCAAGTTTTAGGTATCGATTATTGACTTTTTAACTGGCTTTGGTGCCTTGGACATGAGCTAGGACCTTAAGATTCTGCATGAAAGGAGGAATAGCAGCCGAGTTGCACAGGAGACTGTGAAAAGTGTTCATATGTAGTAAAAAAGTGAGAAATCCGTAAGTTTTCGTCATTTGTTATCGAATCGACTTAAAGCCAGATCGTTACATTGGTCGCTCTTCTCTCTGAAACGGTTGTACTTATCGTCTGCAAAGCTATGTCGCGTGCTGCGGTATTCGGAGACACTAAAAGCACCATAGAAGGACACAGATGAAGCTTCTAAGTTGATGTAATAGCAAGTAAGA
Source organism: Schistocerca gregaria (assembly GCF_023897955.1). Classification (NCBI taxonomy): domain Eukaryota; kingdom Metazoa; phylum Arthropoda; class Insecta; order Orthoptera; family Acrididae; genus Schistocerca; species Schistocerca gregaria. Next base: position 15,372,846 of record NW_026061795.1, on the reverse strand, counting down.
AGTAGTACAATTCAAGTTCTAGGTATCGATTATTGACTTTGTAGCTGGCTTTGGTGCCTTGGACATGAGCTAGGACCTTAAGATTCTGCATGAAAGGAGGACTAGCAGCCGAGTTGCACGGGAGAATGTGAAAAGTGTTCATATGTAGTAAAAACCTGAGAAATCCGTCCGTTTTCGTCATTTGTTATCGAATCAACTCAAAGCCAGATCGTCACATTGGCCGCTCTTCTCTCTGAAACGGTTGTACTAATCGTCTGCAAAGCTATGTCTCGTGTTGCGGTATGCGGAGACACTAAAAGCACCATAGTAGAACACAGATGAAGCTTTTAAGTTGATGTAATAGCCAGTAAGAAGTAGTACAATTCAAGTTTTAGGTATCGATTATTGACTTTTTAGCAGGCTTTGGTGCTTTGGACATGGGCTAGGACCTTAAGATTGTGCATGAAAGGAGGACTTGCAGCCGACTTGCACGGGAGAATGTGAAAAGTGTTTATATGTAGTAAAAACCTGAGAAATATGTCCGTTTTCGTCATTTGTTATCGAATCGACTTAAAGCCAGATCGTCACATTGGCCGCTCTTCTCTCTGAAACGGTTGTACTTATCGTCTGCAAAGCTATGACTCGTGCTGCGGTATTCGGAGACACTTAAAGCACCATAGTAGGACACAGATGAAGCTTCTAAGTTGAAGTAATAGCCAGTAAGAAGTAGTACAATTCAAGTTTTAGGTATCGATTATTGCCTTTTTAGCTGGCTTTGGTGCCTTGGACATGAGCTAGGACCTTAAGATTTTGCATGAAAGGAGGACTAGCAGCCGAGCTGCATGGGAGAACGTGAAAAGTGTTCATATGTAGTAAAAACCTGAGAAATCCTTCCGTTTTCGTCATTTGTTGTCGAATCGACTTAAAGCCAGATCGTCACATTGGCCGCTCTTCTCCCTGAAACGGTTATACTTATCGTCTGCTAAGCTATGTCGCGCGCTGCGGTATCCGGAGACACTAAAAGCACCATAGTAGAACACAGATGAAGCTTCTAATTTGATGTAATAGCCAGTAAGAAGTAGTACAATTAAAGTTTTAGGTATCGATTATTGACTTTTTAGCAGGCTTTGGTGCTTTGGACATGGGCTAGGACCTTAAGATTGTGCATGAAAGGAGGACTTGCAGCCGACTTGCACGGGAGAATGTGAAAAGTGTTTATATGTAGTAAAAACCTGAGAAATATGTCCGTTTTCGTCATTTGTTATCGAATCGACTTAAAGCCAGATCGTCACATTGGCCGCTCTTCTCTCTGAAACGGTTGTACTTATCGTCTGCAAAGCTATGACTCGTGCTGCGGTATTCGGAGACACTTAAAGCACCATAGTAGGACACAGATGAAGCTTCTAAGTTGAAGTAATAGCCAGTAAGAAGTAGTACAAATCAAGTTTTAGGTATCGATTATTGACTTTTTATCTGGCTTTGGTGCCTTGGACATGAGCTAGGACCATAAGATTCTGCATGAAAAGAGGACTAGCAGCCGCGTTGCGCGGGAGAATGTGAAAAGTGTTCATATGTAGTAAAAACCTGAGAAATCCGTCCGTTTTCGTCATTTGTTATCGAATCGACTTAAAGCCAGGTCGTCACATTGGCCGTTCGTCTCTCTGAAACGGTTGTACTTATCGTCTGCAAACCTATGTCGCGTGCTGCGGTATGCGGAGACACTAAAAGCACCATAGTAGAACACAGATGAAGCTTCTAAGTTGATGTAACAGCCAGTAGGAAGTAGTACAATTCAAGTTTTAGGTATCGATTATTGACTTTTTAGCTGGCTTTGGTGCTTTGGACATGAGCTGGGGCCTTAAGATTCTGCATGAAAGGAGGACTAGCGGCCGAGTTGCATGGGAGAATGTGAAAAGTGTTCATATGTAGTAAAAACCTGAGAAATCCGTTCGATTTCGTCATTAGCTCTCGAATCGACTTGAAGCCAGATCGTCACAATGGCCGCTCTTCTCTCTGAAACGGTTGTCCTTATCGTCTGCAAAGCTATGTCGCGTGCTGCGGGATGCGGAGACACTAAAAGCACCATAGTAGAACACACATGAAACTTCAAAGTTGATGTAATAGCCAGTAAGAAGTAGTACAATTCAAGTTTTTGGTATAGATTATTGACATTTTAGCTGGCTTTGGTGCCTTTGACATGAGCTAGGACCTTAAGATTCTGCATGAAAGGAGGACTAGCAGCCGAGTTGCACGGGAGAATGTGTAAAGTGTTCATATGTAGTAAAAACCTGAGAAATCCGTCCGTTTTCGTCATTTGTTATCGAATCAACTCAAAGCCAGATCGTCACATTGGCCGCTCTTCTCTCTGAAACGGTTGTACTTATCGTCTGCAAAGCTATGTCTCGTGTTGCGGTATGCGGAGACACTAAAAGCACCATAGTAGAACACAGATGAAGCTTTTAAGTTGATGTAATAGCCAGTAAGAAGTAGTAAAATTCAAGTTTTAGGTATCGATTATTGACTTTTTAACTGGCTTTGGTGCCTTGGACATGAGCTAGGACCTTAAGATTCTGCATGAAAGGAGGACTAGCAGCCGAGTTGCACAGGAGACTGTGAAAAGTGTTCATATGTAGTAAAAAAGTGAGAAATCCGTAAGTTTTCGTCATTTGTTATCGAATCGACTTAAAGCCAGATCGTTACATTGGTCGCTCTTCTCTCTGAAACGGTTGTACTTATCGTCTGCAAAGCTATGTCGCGTGCTGCGGTATTCGGAGACACTAAAAGCACCATAGAAGGACACAGATGAAGCTTCTAAGTTGATGTAATAGCAAGTAAGAAGTAGTACAATTCAAGTTTTAGGTATCGATTATTGACTTTTTACCTGGCTTTGGTGCCTTGGACATGAGCTAGGACCTTAAGATTCTGCATGAAAGGAGGACTAGCAGCCGAGTTGCACGGGAGAATGTGAAAAGTGTTCATATGTAGTAAAAACCTGAGAAATCCGTCCGTTTTCGTCATTTGTTATCGAATCAACTCAAAGCCAGATCGTCACATTGGCCGCTCTTCTCTCTGAAACGGTTGTACTTATCGTCTGCAAAGCTATGTCTCGTGTTGCGGTATGCGGAGACACTAAAAGCACCATAGTAGAACACAGATGAAGCTTTTAAGTTGATGTAATAGCCAGTAAGAAGTAGTACAATTCAAGTTTTAGGTATCGATTATTGACTTTTTAACTGGCTTTGGTGCCTTGGACATGGGCTACGACCGTAAGATTCTGCACGTAAGGAGGTCTAGCAGCCGAGTTGCATGGGAGAATGTGAAAAGTGTTCATATGTAGTAAAAACCTGAGAAATCCGTAAGTTTTCGTCATTTGTTATCGAATCGACTTAAAGCCAGATCGTTACATTGGTCGCTCTTCTCTCTGAAACGGTTGTACTTATCGTCTGCAAAGCTACGTCGCGTGCTGCGGTATTCGGTGACACTAAAAGCACCATAGCAGGACACAGATGAAGCTTCTAAGTTGATGTAATAGCAAGTAAGAAGTAGTACAATTCAAATTTTAGGTATCGATTATTGACTTTTTAGCTGGCTTTGGTGCCTTGGACATGAGCTAGGACCTTAAGATTCTGCATGAAAGGAGGAATAGCAGCCGAGTTGCACGGGAGACTGTGAAAAGTGTTCATATGTAGTAAAAACCTGAGAAATATGTCCGTTTTCGTCATTTGTTATCGAATCGACTTAAAGCCAGATCGTCACATTGGCCGCTCTTCTCTCTGAAACGGTTGTACTTATCGTCTGCAAGGCTATGTCTCGTGTTGCGGTATGCGGAGACACTAAAAGCACCATAGTAGAACTCAGATGAAGCTTCTAAGTTGATGTAATAGCCAGTAAGAAGTAGTACAATACAAGTTTTAGGTATCGATTATTGACTCTTTAGCTGGCTTTGGTGCCTTGGACATGAGCTACGACCGTAAGATTCTGCACGTAAGGAGGTCTAGCAGCCGAGTTGCATGGGAGAATGTGAAAAGTGTTCATATGTAGTAAAAACCTGAGAAATCCGTCTGTTTTCGTCTTTTGTTCTCGAATCGACTTAATGCCAGATCGTCACATTGGTCGCTCTTCTCTATGAAACGGTTGTACTTATCGTCTGCAAAGATATGTCGCGTGTTGCGGTATGCGGAGACACTAAAAGCACCATAGTAGAACACAGATGAAGCTATTAAGTTGATGTAATAGCCAGTAAGAAGTAGTACAGTTCAAGTTTTAGGTATCGATTATTGACTTTTTAGCTGGCCTTGGTGCCTTGGACATGAGCTACGACCTTAATATTCTGCATGAAAGGAGAACTAGCAGTCGAGTTGCACGGGAGAATGTGAAAAGTGTTCATATGTAGTAAAAACCTGAGAAATCCGTCCGTTTTCGTCATTTGTTATCGAATCGACTCAAAGCCAGATCGTCACATTGGCCGCTCTTCTCTCTGAAACGGTTGTACTTATCGTCTGCAAAGCTATGTCTCGTGTTGCGGTATGAGGAGACACTAAAAGCACCATAGTAGAACACAGATGAAGCTTTTAAGTTGATGTAATAGCCAGTAAGAAGTAGTACAATTCAAGTTTTAGGTATCGATTATTGACTTTTTAGCTGGCTTTGGTGCCTTGGACATGAGCTAGGACCTTAAGATTCTGCATGAAAGGAGGACTAGCAGCCGAGTTGCACGGGAGAATGTGAAAAGTGTTCATATGTAGTAAAAACCTTAGAAATCCGTCCGTTTTCGTCATTTGTTATCGAATCGACTTAAAGCCAGATCGCCGCATTGGCCGCTCTTCTGTCTGAAACGGTTGTACTTATCGTCTGCTAAGCTATGTCGCGTGTTGCGGTATCCGGAGACACTAAAAGCACCATAGTAATACTCAGATGAACCTTCTAAGTTGATGTAATAGCCAGTAAGAAGTAGTAGAATACAAGTTTTAGGTATCGATTATTGACTTCTTAGCTTTCTTTCGTGATTTGGACATGAGCTAGGACCTTAAGATTCTGCATGAAAGGAGGACTAGCAGCCGAGTTGTACAGGAGAATGTGAAAAGTGTTCATATGTAGTAAAAACCTGAGAAATCCGTCCGTTTTCGTCATTTGTTAACGAATCGACTCTAAGCCAGATCGTCACATTGGCCGCTATTCTCTCTGAAACGGTTGTCCTTATCGTCTGCAAAGATATGTCGCGTGTTGCGGTATGCGGAGACACTAAAAGCACCATAGTAGAACACAGATGAAGCTATTAAGTTGATGTAATAGCCAGTAAGAAGTAGTACAGTTCAAGTTTTAGGTATCGATTATTGACTTTTTAGCTGGCTTTGGTGCCTTGGACATGAGCTACGACCTTAAGATTCTGCATGAAAGGAGAACTAGCAGTCGAGTTGCACGGGAGAATGTGAAAAGTGTTCATATGTAGTAAAAACCTGAGAAATCCGTCCGTTTTCGTCATATGTTATCGAATCGACTCAAAGCCAGATCGTCACATTGCCGCTCTTCTCTCTGAAACGGTTGTACTTATCGTCTGCAAAGCTATGTCTCGTGTTGCGGTATGCGGAGACACTAAAAGCACTATAGTAGAACACACATGAAGCTTCTAAGTTGATGTAATAGCCAGTAAGAAGTAGTACAATTCTAGTTTTAAGTATCGATTATTGACTTTTTAGCTGGCTTTGGTGCCTTGGACAGGAGCTAGGACCTTAAGATTCTGCATGAAAGGAGGACTAGCAGCCGCGTTGCATGGGAGTATGTGAAAAGTGTTCATATGTAGTAAAAACCTGAGAAATCCGTCCGTTTTCGTCACTTGTTATCGAATCGACTCAAAGCCAGATCGCCACATTGGCCGCTCTTCTCTCTGAAACGGTTGTACTTCTCGTGTGCAAAGCTATGTCTCGTGTTGCGGTATGCGGAGACACTAAAAGCACCATAGTAGAACACAGATGAAGCTTTTAAGTTCATGTAATAGCCAGTAAGAAGTAGTACAATTCAAGTTTTAGGTATCGATTATTGACTTTTTAGCTGGCTTTGGTGCCTTGGACATGAGCTAGGACCTTAAGATTCTGCATGAAAGGAGGACTAGCAGCCGAGTTGCACGGGAGAATGTGAAAAGTGTTCATATGTAGTAAAAACCTTAGAAATCCGTCCGTTTTCGTCATTTGTTATCGAATCGACTTAAAGCCAGATCGCCGCATTGGCCGCTCTTCTGTCTGAAACGGTTGTACTTATCGTCTGCTAAGCTATGTCGCGTGTTGCGGTATCCGGAGACACTAAAAGCACCATAGTAATACTCAGATGAACCTTCTAAGTTGATGTAATAGCCAGTAAGAAGTAGTAGAATACAAGTTTTAGGTATCGATTATTGACTTCTTAGCTTTAATTCGTGATTTGGACATGAGCTAGGACCTTAAGATTCTGCATGAAAGGAGGACTAGCAGCCGAGTTGTACAGGAGAAAGTGAAAAGTGTTCATATGTAGTAAAAACCTGAGAAATCCGTCCGTTTTCGTCTTTTGTTATCGATTCGACTTAAAGCCAGATCGTCACATTGGCCGCTCTTCTCTCTGAAACGGTTGTACTTATCGTCTGCAAAGCTATTTCGCGTGATGCGGTATGCGGAGACACTAAAAGCACCATAGTAGAACACAGATGAAGCTTCTAAGTTGATGTAATAGCCAGTAAGAACTAGACAATTTAAGTTTTAGGTATCGATTATTGACTTTTTAGCTGGCTTTGGTGCCGTTGACATGAGCTAGGACCTTAAGATTCTGCATGAAAGGAGGACTAGCAGCCGCGTTGCATGGGAGTATGTGAAAAGTGTTCATATGTAGTAAAAACCTGAGAAATCCGTCCGTTTTCGTCATTTGTTATCGAATCGACTCAAAGCCAGATCGCCACATTGGCTGCTCTTCTCTCTGAAACGGTTGTACTTATCGTCTGCAAAGCTATGTCTCGTGTTCCGGTATGTGGAGACACTAAAAGCACCATAGTAGAACACAGATGAAGCTTTTAAGTTGATGTAATAGCCAGTAAGAAGTAGTACAATTCAAGTTTTAGGTATCGATTATTGACTTTTTAGCTTGCTTTGGTTCCTTGGACATGAGCTAGGACCTTAAGATTCTGCATGAAAGGAGGAATAGCAGAAGAGTTGCACGGGAGAATGTGAAAAGTGTTCATATGTAGTAAAAACCTGAGAAATCCGTCCGTTTTCGTCATTTGTTATCGAATCGACACAAAGCCAAATCGTCACATTGGCCGCTCTTCTCTCTGAAACGGTTGTACTTATCGTCTGCAAAGCTATTTCGCGTGCTGCGGTATGCGGGGACACTAAAAGCACCATAGAAGAATACAGATGAACCTTCTAAGATGATGTAATAGCCAGTAAGAAGTAGTACAATTCAAGTTTTAGGTATCGATTATTGACTTTTAAGCTGGCTTTGGTGCCTTGGACATGAGCTAGGACCTTATGATTCTGCATGAAAGGAGGACTAGCAGCCGAGTTGCACGGGAGAATGTGAAAAGTGTTCATATGTAGTAAAAACCTTTGAAATCCGTCCGTTTTCGTCATTTGTTTTCGAATCGACTTAAAGCCAGATCGTCATATCGGCCGCTCTTTTCTCTGAAACGGTTGTACTTGTCGTCTGCAAAGCTATGTCGCGTGCTGCGGTATGCGGAGACACTAAAAGCACCATAGTAGAACACACATGAAGCTTCTAAGTTGATGTAATAGCCAGTAAGTTGTAGTACAATTCACGTTTTAGGTATCGATTATTGACTTTTTAGCTGGCTTTGGTGCCTTTGACATGAGCTAGGACCTTAAGATTCTGCATGAAAGGAGGACTAGCAGCCGAGTTGCATGGAGAATGTGAAAAGAGTTCATATGTAGTAAAAACCTGAGAAATTAGTCCGTTTTCGTCATTTGTTAACGAATCGACTCAAAGCCTGATCGTCACATTGGCCGCTCTTCTCTCTGAAACGGTTGTCCTTATCGTCTGCAAAGATATGTAGCGTGTTGCGGTATGCGGAGTCACTAAAAGCACCATAGTAGAACACAGATGAAGCTTTTAAGTTGATGTAATAGCCAGTAAGAAGTAGTACAATTCAAGCTTTAGGTATAGATTATTGACTTTTTAGCTGGCTTTGGTGCCTTAAACATGAGCTAGGACCTTAAGATTCTGCATGAAAGGAGGACTAGCAGCCGAGTTGCACGGGAGAATGTGAAAAGTGTTCATATGTAGTAAAAACCTGAGAAATCCGTCCGTTTTCGTCATTTGTTATCGAATCGTCTCAAAGCCAGATCGTCACATTGGCCGCTCTTCTGTCTGAAACGGTTGTACTTATCGTCTGCAAAGCTATGTCTCGTGTTCCGGTATGCGGAGACACTAAAAGCACCATAGAAGAATACAGATGAACCTTCTAAGATGATGTAATAGCCAGTAAGAAGTAGTACAATTCAAGTTTTAGGTATCGATTATTGACTTTTTAGCTGGCTTTGGTGCCTTGGACATGGGCTAGGACCTTAAGATTCTGCATGAAAGGAGGACTAGCAGCCGAGTTGCACGGGAGAATGTGAAAAGTGTTCATATGTAGTAAAAACCTGAGAAATCCGTCCGTTTTCGTCATTTGTTTTCGAATCGACTTAAAGCCAGATCGTCATATTGGCCGCTCTTCTCTCTGAAACGGTTGTACTTGTCGTCTGCAAAGCTATGTCGCGTGCTGCGGTATGCGGAGACACTAAAAGCACCATAGTAGAACACACATGAAGCTTCTAAGTTGGTGTAATAGCCAGTAAGATGTAGTACAATTCACGTTTTAGGTATCGATTATTGACTTTTTAGCTGGCTTTGGTGCCTTTGACATGAGCTAGGACCTTAAGATTCTGCATGAAAGGAGGACTAGCAGCCGAGTTGCATGGAGAATGTGAAAAGAGTTCATATGTAGTAAAAACCTGAGAAATTAGTCCGTTTTCGTCATTTGTTAACGAATCGACTCAAAGCCTGATCGTCACATTGGCCGCTCTTCTCCCTGAAACGGTTATACTTATCGTCTGCTAAGCTATGTCGCGCGCTGCGGTATCCGGAGACACTAAAAGCACCATAGTAGAACACAGATGAAGCTTCTAATTTGATGTAATAGCCAGTAAGAAGTAGTACAATTAAAGTTTTAGGTATCGATTATTGACTTTTTAGCAGGCTTTGGTGCTTTGGACATGGGCTAGGACCTTAAGATTGTGCATGAAAGGAGGACTTGCAGCCGACTTGCACGGGAGAATGTGAAAAGTGTTTATATGTAGTAAAAACCTGAGAAATATGTCCGTTTTCGTCATTTGTTATCGAATCGACTTAAAGCCAGATCGTCACATTGGCCGCTCTTCTCTCTGAAACGGTTGTACTTATCGTCTGCAAAGCTATGACTCGTGCTGCGGTATTCGGAGACACTTAAAGCACCATAGTAGGACACAGATGAAGCTTCTAAGTTGAAGTAATAGCCAGTAAGAAGTAGTACAAATCAAGTTTTAGGTATCGATTATTGACTTTTTATCTGGCTTTGGTGCCTTGGACATGAGCTAGGACCATAAGATTCTGCATGAAAAGAGGACTAGCAGCCGCGTTGCGCGGGAGAATGTGAAAAGTGTTCATATGTAGTAAAAACCTGAGAAATCCGTCCGTTTTCGTCATTTGTTATCGAATCGACTTAAAGCCAGGTCGTCACATTGGCCGTTCGTCTCTCTGAAACGGTTGTACTTATCGTCTGCAAACCTATGTCGCGTGCTGCGGTATGCGGAGACACTAAAAGCACCATAGTAGAACACAGATGAAGCTTCTAAGTTGATGTAACAGCCAGTAGGAAGTAGTACAATTCAAGTTTTAGGTATCGATTATTGACTTTTTAGCTGGCTTTGGTGCTTTGGACATGAGCTGGGGCCTTAAGATTCTGCATGAAAGGAGGACTAGCGGCCGAGTTGCATGGGAGAATGTGAAAAGTGTTCATATGTAGTAAAAACCTGAGAAATCCGTTCGATTTCGTCATTAGCTCTCGAATCGACTTGAAGCCAGATCGTCACAATGGCCGCTCTTCTCTCTGAAACGGTTGTCCTTATCGTCTGCAAAGCTATGTCGCGTGCTGCGGGATGCGGAGACACTAAAAGCACCATAGTAGAACACACATGAAACTTCAAAGTTGATGTAATAGCCAGTAAGAAGTAGTACAATTCAAGTTTTTGGTATAGATTATTGACATTTTAGCTGGCTTTGGTGCCTTTGACATGAGCTAGGACCTTAAGATTCTGCATGAAAGGAGGACTAGCAGCCGAGTTGCACGGGAGAATGTGTAAAGTGTTCATATGTAGTAAAAACCTGAGAAATCCGTCCGTTTTCGTCATTTGTTATCGAATCAACTCAAAGCCAGATCGTCACATTGGCCGCTCTTCTCTCTGAAACGGTTGTACTTATCGTCTGCAAAGCTATGTCTCGTGTTGCGGTATGCGGAGACACTAAAAGCACCATAGTAGAACACAGATGAAGCTTTTAAGTTGATGTAATAGCCAGTAAGAAGTAGTAAAATTCAAGTTTTAGGTATCGATTATTGACTTTTTAACTGGCTTTGGTGCCTTGGACATGAGCTAGGACCTTAAGATTCTGCATGAAAGGAGGACTAGCAGCCGAGTTGCACAGGAGACTGTGAAAAGTGTTCATATGTAGTAAAAAAGTGAGAAATCCGTAAGTTTTCGTCATTTGTTATCGAATCGACTTAAAGCCAGATCGTTACATTGGTCGCTCTTCTCTCTGAAACGGTTGTACTTATCGTCTGCAAAGCTATGTCGCGTGCTGCGGTATTCGGAGACACTAAAAGCACCATAGAAGGACACAGATGAAGCTTCTAAGTTGATGTAATAGCAAGTAAGAAGTAGTACAATTCAAGTTTTAGGTATCGATTATTGACTTTTTACCTGGCTTTGGTGCCTTGGACATGAGCTAGGACCTTAAGATTCTGCATGAAAGGAGGACTAGCAGCCGAGTTGCACGGGAGAATGTGAAAAGTGTTCATATGTAGTAAAAACCTGAGAAATCCGTCCGTTTTCGTCATTTGTTATCGAATCAACTCAAAGCCAGATCGTCACATTGGCCGCTCTTCTCTCTGAAACGGTTGTACTTATCGTCTGCAAAGCTATGTCTCGTGTTGCGGTATGCGGAGACACTAAAAGCACCATAGTAGAACACAGATGAAGCTTTTAAGTTGATGTAATAGCCAGTAAGAAGTAGTACAATTCAAGTTTTAGGTATCGATTATTGACTTTTTAACTGGCTTTGGTGCCTTGGACATGGGCTACGACCGTAAGATTCTGCACGTAAGGAGGTCTAGCAGCCGAGTTGCATGGGAGAATGTGAAAAGTGTTCATATGTAGTAAAAACCTGAGAAATCCGTAAGTTTTCGTCATTTGTTATCGAATCGACTTAAAGCCAGATCGTTACATTGGTCGCTCTTCTCTCTGAAACGGTTGTACTTATCGTCTGCAAAGCTACGTCGCGTGCTGCGGTATTCGGTGACACTAAAAGCACCATAGCAGGACACAGATGAAGCTTCTAAGTTGATGTAATAGCAAGTAAGAAGTAGTACAATTCAAATTTTAGGTATCGATTATTGACTTTTTAGCTGGCTTTGGTGCCTTGGACATGAGCTAGGACCTTAAGATTCTGCATGAAAGGAGGAATAGCAGCCGAGTTGCACGGGAGACTGTGAAAAGTGTTCATATGTAGTAAAAACCTGAGAAATATGTCCGTTTTCGTCATTTGTTATCGAATCGACTTAAAGCCAGATCGTCACATTGGCCGCTCTTCTCTCTGAAACGGTTGTACTTATCGTCTGCAAGGCTATGTCTCGTGTTGCGGTATGCGGAGACACTAAAAGCACCATAGTAGAACTCAGATGAAGCTTCTAAGTTGATGTAATAGCCAGTAAGAAGTAGTACAATACAAGTTTTAGGTATCGATTATTGACTCTTTAGCTGGCTTTGGTGCCTTGGACATGAGCTACGACCGTAAGATTCTGCACGTAAGGAGGTCTAGCAGCCGAGTTGCATGGGAGAATGTGAAAAGTGTTCATATGTAGTAAAAACCTGAGAAATCCGTCTGTTTTCGTCTTTTGTTCTCGAATCGACTTAATGCCAGATCGTCACATTGGTCGCTCTTCTCTATGAAACGGTTGTACTTATCGTCTGCAAAGATATGTCGCGTGTTGCGGTATGCGGAGACACTAAAAGCACCATAGTAGAACACAGATGAAGCTATTAAGTTGATGTAATAGCCAGTAAGAAGTAGTACAGTTCAAGTTTTAGGTATCGATTATTGACTTTTTAGCTGGCCTTGGTGCCTTGGACATGAGCTACGACCTTAATATTCTGCATGAAAGGAGAACTAGCAGTCGAGTTGCACGGGAGAATGTGAAAAGTGTTCATATGTAGTAAAAACCTGAGAAATCCGTCCGTTTTCGTCATTTGTTATCGAATCGACTCAAAGCCAGATCGTCACATTGGCCGCTCTTCTCTCTGAAACGGTTGTACTTATCGTCTGCAAAGCTATGTCTCGTGTTGCGGTATGAGGAGACACTAAAAGCACCATAGTAGAACACAGATGAAGCTTTTAAGTTGATGTAATAGCCAGTAAGAAGTAGTACAATTCAAGTTTTAGGTATCGATTATTGACTTTTTAGCTGGCTTTGGTGCCTTGGACATGAGCTAGGACCTTAAGATTCTGCATGAAAGGAGGACTAGCAGCCGAGTTGCACGGGAGAATGTGAAAAGTGTTCATATGTAGTAAAAACCTTAGAAATCCGTCCGTTTTCGTCATTTGTTATCGAATCGACTTAAAGCCAGATCGCCGCATTGGCCGCTCTTCTGTCTGAAACGGTTGTACTTATCGTCTGCTAAGCTATGTCGCGTGTTGCGGTATCCGGAGACACTAAAAGCACCATAGTAATACTCAGATGAACCTTCTAAGTTGATGTAATAGCCAGTAAGAAGTAGTAGAATACAAGTTTTAGGTATCGATTATTGACTTCTTAGCTTTCTTTCGTGATTTGGACATGAGCTAGGACCTTAAGATTCTGCATGAAAGGAGGACTAGCAGCCGAGTTGTACAGGAGAATGTGAAAAGTGTTCATATGTAGTAAAAACCTGAGAAATCCGTCCGTTTTCGTCATTTGTTAACGAATCGACTCTAAGCCAGATCGTCACATTGGCCGCTATTCTCTCTGAAACGGTTGTCCTTATCGTCTGCAAAGATATGTCGCGTGTTGCGGTATGCGGAGACACTAAAAGCACCATAGTAGAACACAGATGAAGCTATTAAGTTGATGTAATAGCCAGTAAGAAGTAGTACAGTTCAAGTTTTAGGTATCGATTATTGACTTTTTAGCTGGCTTTGGTGCCTTGGACATGAGCTACGACCTTAAGATTCTGCATGAAAGGAGAACTAGCAGTCGAGTTGCACGGGAGAATGTGAAAAGTGTTCATATGTAGTAAAAACCTGAGAAATCCGTCCGTTTTCGTCATATGTTATCGAATCGACTCAAAGCCAGATCGTCACATTGCCGCTCTTCTCTCTGAAACGGTTGTACTTATCGTCTGCAAAGCTATGTCTCGTGTTGCGGTATGCGGAGACACTAAAAGCACTATAGTAGAACACACATGAAGCTTCTAAGTTGATGTAATAGCCAGTAAGAAGTAGTACAATTCTAGTTTTAAGTATCGATTATTGACTTTTTAGCTGGCTTTGGTGCCTTGGACAGGAGCTAGGACCTTAAGATTCTGCATGAAAGGAGGACTAGCAGCCGCGTTGCATGGGAGTATGTGAAAAGTGTTCATATGTAGTAAAAACCTGAGAAATCCGTCCGTTTTCGTCACTTGTTATCGAATCGACTCAAAGCCAGATCGCCACATTGGCCGCTCTTCTCTCTGAAACGGTTGTACTTCTCGTGTGCAAAGCTATGTCTCGTGTTGCGGTATGCGGAGACACTAAAAGCACCATAGTAGAACACAGATGAAGCTTTTAAGTTCATGTAATAGCCAGTAAGAAGTAGTACAATTCAAGTTTTAGGTATCGATTATTGACTTTTTAGCTGGCTTTGGTGCCTTGGACATGAGCTAGGACCTTAAGATTCTGCATGAAAGGAGGACTAGCAGCCGAGTTGCACGGGAGAATGTGAAAAGTGTTCATATGTAGTAAAAACCTTAGAAATCCGTCCGTTTTCGTCATTTGTTATCGAATCGACTTAAAGCCAGATCGCCGCATTGGCCGCTCTTCTGTCTGAAACGGTTGTACTTATCGTCTGCTAAGCTATGTCGCGTGTTGCGGTATCCGGAGACACTAAAAGCACCATAGTAATACTCAGATGAACCTTCTAAGTTGATGTAATAGCCAGTAAGAAGTAGTAGAATACAAGTTTTAGGTATCGATTATTGACTTCTTAGCTTTAATTCGTGATTTGGACATGAGCTAGGACCTTAAGATTCTGCATGAAAGGAGGACTAGCAGCCGAGTTGTACAGGAGAAAGTGAAAAGTGTTCATATGTAGTAAAAACCTGAGAAATCCGTCCGTTTTCGTCTTTTGTTATCGATTCGACTTAAAGCCAGATCGTCACATTGGCCGCTCTTCTCTCTGAAACGGTTGTACTTATCGTCTGCAAAGCTATTTCGCGTGATGCGGTATGCGGAGACACTAAAAGCACCATAGTAGAACACAGATGAAGCTTCTAAGTTGATGTAATAGCCAGTAAGAACTAGACAATTTAAGTTTTAGGTATCGATTATTGACTTTTTAGCTGGCTTTGGTGCCGTTGACATGAGCTAGGACCTTAAGATTCTGCATGAAAGGAGGACTAGCAGCCGCGTTGCATGGGAGTATGTGAAAAGTGTTCATATGTAGTAAAAACCTGAGAAATCCGTCCGTTTTCGTCATTTGTTATCGAATCGACTCAAAGCCAGATCGCCACATTGGCTGCTCTTCTCTCTGAAACGGTTGTACTTATCGTCTGCAAAGCTATGTCTCGTGTTCCGGTATGTGGAGACACTAAAAGCACCATAGTAGAACACAGATGAAGCTTTTAAGTTGATGTAATAGCCAGTAAGAAGTAGTACAATTCAAGTTTTAGGTATCGATTATTGACTTTTTAGCTTGCTTTGGTTCCTTGGACATGAGCTAGGACCTTAAGATTCTGCATGAAAGGAGGAATAGCAGAAGAGTTGCACGGGAGAATGTGAAAAGTGTTCATATGTAGTAAAAACCTGAGAAATCCGTCCGTTTTCGTCATTTGTTATCGAATCGACACAAAGCCAAATCGTCACATTGGCCGCTCTTCTCTCTGAAACGGTTGTACTTATCGTCTGCAAAGCTATTTCGCGTGCTGCGGTATGCGGGGACACTAAAAGCACCATAGAAGAATACAGATGAACCTTCTAAGATGATGTAATAGCCAGTAAGAAGTAGTACAATTCAAGTTTTAGGTATCGATTATTGACTTTTAAGCTGGCTTTGGTGCCTTGGACATGAGCTAGGACCTTATGATTCTGCATGAAAGGAGGACTAGCAGCCGAGTTGCACGGGAGAATGTGAAAAGTGTTCATATGTAGTAAAAACCTTTGAAATCCGTCCGTTTTCGTCATTTGTTTTCGAATCGACTTAAAGCCAGATCGTCATATCGGCCGCTCTTTTCTCTGAAACGGTTGTACTTGTCGTCTGCAAAGCTATGTCGCGTGCTGCGGTATGCGGAGACACTAAAAGCACCATAGTAGAACACACATGAAGCTTCTAAGTTGATGTAATAGCCAGTAAGTTGTAGTACAATTCACGTTTTAGGTATCGATTATTGACTTTTTAGCTGGCTTTGGTGCCTTTGACATGAGCTAGGACCTTAAGATTCTGCATGAAAGGAGGACTAGCAGCCGAGTTGCATGGAGAATGTGAAAAGAGTTCATATGTAGTAAAAACCTGAGAAATTAGTCCGTTTTCGTCATTTGTTAACGAATCGACTCAAAGCCTGATCGTCACATTGGCCGCTCTTCTCTCTGAAACGGTTGTCCTTATCGTCTGCAAAGATATGTAGCGTGTTGCGGTATGCGGAGTCACTAAAAGCACCATAGTAGAACACAGATGAAGCTTTTAAGTTGATGTAATAGCCAGTAAGAAGTAGTACAATTCAAGCTTTAGGTATAGATTATTGACTTTTTAGCTGGCTTTGGTGCCTTAAACATGAGCTAGGACCTTAAGATTCTGCATGAAAGGAGGACTAGCAGCCGAGTTGCACGGGAGAATGTGAAAAGTGTTCATATGTAGTAAAAACCTGAGAAATCCGTCCGTTTTCGTCATTTGTTATCGAATCGTCTCAAAGCCAGATCGTCACATTGGCCGCTCTTCTGTCTGAAACGGTTGTACTTATCGTCTGCAAAGCTATGTCTCGTGTTCCGGTATGCGGAGACACTAAAAGCACCATAGAAGAATACAGATGAACCTTCTAAGATGATGTAATAGCCAGTAAGAAGTAGTACAATTCAAGTTTTAGGTATCGATTATTGACTTTTTAGCTGGCTTTGGTGCCTTGGACATGGGCTAGGACCTTAAGATTCTGCATGAAAGGAGGACTAGCAGCCGAGTTGCACGGGAGAATGTGAAAAGTGTTCATATGTAGTAAAAACCTGAGAAATCCGTCCGTTTTCGTCATTTGTTTTCGAATCGACTTAAAGCCAGATCGTCATATTGGCCGCTCTTCTCTCTGAAACGGTTGTACTTGTCGTCTGCAAAGCTATGTCGCGTGCTGCGGTATGCGGAGACACTAAAAGCACCATAGTAGAACACACATGAAGCTTCTAAGTTGGTGTAATAGCCAGTAAGATGTAGTACAATTCACGTTTTAGGTATCGATTATTGACTTTTTAGCTGGCTTTGGTGCCTTTGACATGAGCTAGGACCTTAAGATTCTGCATGAAAGGAGGACTAGCAGCCGAGTTGCATGGAGAATGTGAAAAGAGTTCATATGTAGTAAAAACCTGAGAAATTAGTCCGTTTTCGTCATTTGTTAACGAATCGACTCAAAGCCTGATCGTCACATTGGCCGCTCTTCTCTCTGAAACGGTTGTCCTTATCGTCTGCATAGATATGTAGCGTGTTTTGCGGTATGCGGAGACACTAAAAGCACCATAGTAGAACACAGATGAAGCTTTTAAGTTGATGTAATAGCCAGTAAGAAGTAGTATAATTCAAGCTTTAGGTATAGATTATTGACTTTTTAGCTGGCTTTGGTGCCTTAAACATGAGCTAGGACCTTAAGATTCTGCATGAAAGGAGGACTAGCAGCCGAGTTGCACGGGAGAATGTGAAAAGTGTTCATATGTAGTAAAAACCTGAGAAATCCGTCCGCTTTTGTCATTTGTTATCGAATCGACTTAAAGCCAGATCGTCACATTGGCCGCTCTTCTCCCTGAAACGGTTGTACTTATCGTCTGCAAAGCTATGTCGCGTGCTGCGGTATGCGGAGAAATCAAAAACACCATAGAAGAATAGTGATGAACCTTCTAGGTTGATGTAATAGCCAGTAAGATGTAGTACAATTTAAGTTTTAGGTATCGATTATTGACTCTTTAGCTGGCTTTGGTGTCTTGGACATGAGCTAGGACCTTATGATTCTGCATGAAAGGAGGACTAGCAGCCGAGTTGCACGGGAGAATGTGAAAAGTGTTCATATGTAGTAAAAACCTTTGAAATCCGTCCGTTTTCGTCATTTGATTTCGAATCGACTTAAAGCCAGATCGTCACATTGGCCGCTCTTCTCACTGAAGCGGTTGTACTTATCGTCTGCAAAGCTATGTCGCGTGCTGCGGTATGCGGAGACACTAAAAGCACCATAGTAGAACACAGATGAAGCTTCTAAGTTGATGTAATAGCCAGTAAGAAGTAGTACAATTCAAGTTTTAGGTATCGATTATTGATTTTTTGCTGGCTTTGGTGGCTTGGACATGAGCTAGGACCTTATGATTCTGCGTGAAAGGAGGACTAGCAGCCGAGTTGCACGGGAGAATGTGAAAAGTGTTCATATGTAGTAAAAACCTGAGAAATCCGTCCGTTTTCATCATTTGTTATCGAATCGACTTAAAGCCAGATCGTCACATTGGCCGCTCTTCTCGCTGAAGCGGTTGTACTTATAGTCTGCAAAGCTATGTCGCGTGCTGCGGTATCCGGAGACACTAAAAGCACCATAGTAGAACACAGATGAAACTTCTAAGTTGATGTAATAGCCAGTAAGAAGTAGTACAATTAAAGTTTTAGGTATCGATTATTGACATTTTAGCTGGCTTTGGTGCCTTGGACATGAGCTAGGACCTTAAGATTCTGCATGAAAGGAGGACTAGCAGCCGAGTTGCACGGGAGAATGTGAAAAGTGTTCATATGTAGTAAAAACCTTAGAAATCCGTCCGTTTTCGTCATTTGTTATCGAATCGACTAAAAGCCAGATCGCCGCATTGGCCGCTATTCTGTCTGAAACGGTTGTACTTATCGTCTGCTAAGCTGTGTCGCGTGTTGCGGTATCCGGAGACAATAAAAGCACCATAGTAATACTCAGATGATACTTCTAAGTTGATGTAATAGGCAGTAAGAAGTAGTACAATTCAAGTTTTAGGTATCGATTATTGACTTTGTAGCTGGCTTTGGTGCCTTGGACATGAGCTACGACCGTAAGATTCTGCACGTAAGGAGGTCTAGCAGCCGAGTTGCATGGGAGAATGTGAAAAGTGTTCATATGTAGTAAAAACCTTTGAAATCCGTCTGTTTTCGTCTTTTGTTCTCGAATCGACTTAAAGCCAGATCGTCACATTGGCCGCTCTTCTCTATGAAATGGTTGTACTTAGCGTCTCCAAAGCTATGTCGCATGCTGCGGTATGCGGAGACACTAAAAGCACCAAAGTAGAATACACATGAAGCTTCTAAGTTGATGTAATAGCCAGTAAGAAGTAGTACAATTCAAGATTTAGGTATCGATTATTGACTTCTTAGATTTCTTTCGTGATTTGGACATGAGCTAGGACCTTAAGATTGTGCATGAAAGGAGGACTAGCAGCCGAGTTGTACAGGAGAATGTGAAAAGTGTTCATATGTAGTAAAAACCTGAGAAATCCGTCCGTTTTCGTCATTTGTTAACGAATCGACTCAAAGCCAGATCGTCACATTGGCCGCTATTCTCTCTGAAACGGTAGTCCTTATCGTCTGCAAAGATATGTCGCGTGTTGCGGTATGCGGAGACACTAAAAGCACCATAGTAGAACACAGATGAAGCTATTAAGTTGATGTAATAGCCAGTAAGAAGTAGTACAATTCAAGTTTTAGGTATCGATTATTGACTTTTTAGCTGGCTTTGGTGCCTTGGACGTGACTTACGACCTTAAGATTCTGCATGAAAGGAGAACTAGCAGTCGAGTTGCACGGGAGAATGTCAAAAGTGTTCATATGTAGTAAAAACCTGAGAAATCCGTCCGTTTTCGTCATTTGTTATCGAATTGACTCAAAGCCAGATCGTTACAGTGGCCGCTCTTCTCTCTGAAACGGTTGTACTTATCGTCTGCAAAGCTATGTCGCGTGCTGCGGTATTCGGAGACACTAAAAGCACCATAGTAGAACACAGATAAAGCTTTTAAGTTGATGTAATAGCAAGTAAGAAGTAGTACAGTTCAAGTTTTAGGTATCGATTATTGACTTTTTAGTTGGCTTTGGTGCCACGCACATGATCTAGGGCATTAAGATTCTGCATGAAAGGAGAACTAGCAGCCGAGTTGCACGGGAGAATGTGAAAAGTGTTCATATGTAGTAAAAACCTGAGAAATCCGTCCGCTTTTGTCATTTGTTATCGAATCGACTTAAAGCCAGATCGTCACATTGGCCGCTCTTCTCCCTGAAACGGTTGTACTTATCGTCTGCAAAGCTATGTCGCGTGCTGCGGTATGCGGAGAAATCAAAAACACCATAGAAGAATAGTGATGAACCTTCTAGGTTGATGTAATAGCCAGTAAGATGTAGTACAATTTAAGTTTTAGGTATCGATTATTGACTCTTTAGCTGGCTTTGGTGTCTTGGACATGAGCTAGGACCTTATGATTCTGCATGAAAGGAGGACTAGCAGCCGAGTTGCACGGGAGAATGTGAAAAGTGTTCATATGTAGTAAAAACCTTTGAAATCCGTCCGTTTTCGTCATTTGATTTCGAATCGACTTAAAGCCAGATCGTCACATTGGCCGCTCTTCTCACTGAAGCGGTTGTACTTATCGTCTGCAAAGCTATGTCGCGTGCTGCGGTATGCGGAGACACTAAAAGCACCATAGTAGAACACAGATGAAGCTTCTAAGTTGATGTAATAGCCAGTAAGAAGTAGTACAATTCAAGTTTTAGGTATCGATTATTGATTTTTTGCTGGCTTTGGTGGCTTGGACATGAGCTAGGACCTTATGATTCTGCGTGAAAGGAGGACTAGCAGCCGAGTTGCACGGGAGAATGTGAAAAGTGTTCATATGTAGTAAAAACCTGAGAAATCCGTCCGTTTTCATCATTTGTTATCGAATCGACTTAAAGCCAGATCGTCACATTGGCCGCTCTTCTCACTGAAGCGGTTGTACTTATAGTCTGCAAAGCTATGTCGCGTGCTGCGGTATCCGGAGACACTAAAAGCACCATAGTAGAACACAGATGAAACTTCTAAGTTGATGTAATAGCCAGTAAGAAGTAGTACAATTAAAGTTTTAGGTATCGATTATTGACATTTTAGCTGGCTTTGGTGCCTTGGACATGAGCTAGGACCTTAAGATTCTGCATGAAAGGAGGACTAGCAGCCGAGTTGCACGGGAGAATGTGAAAAGTGTTCATATGTAGTAAAAACCTTAGAAATCCGTCCGTTTTCGTCATTTGTTATCGAATCGACTAAAAGCCAGATCGCCGCATTGGCCGCTATTCTGTCTGAAACGGTTGTACTTATCGTCTGCTAAGCTGTGTCGCGTGTTGCGGTATCCGGAGACAATAAAAGCACCATAGTAATACTCAGATGATACTTCTAAGTTGATGTAATAGGCAGTAAGAAGTAGTACAATTCAAGTTTTAGGTATCGATTATTGACTTTGTAGCTGGCTTTGGTGCCTTGGACATGAGCTACGACCGTAAGATTCTGCACGTAAGGAGGTCTAGCAGCCGAGTTGCATGGGAGAATGTGAAAAGTGTTCATATGTAGTAAAAACCTTTGAAATCCGTCTGTTTTCGTCTTTTGTTCTCGAATCGACTTAAAGCCAGATCGTCACATTGGCCGCTCTTCTCTATGAAATGGTTGTACTTAGCGTCTCCAAAGCTATGTCGCATGCTGCGGTATGCGGAGACACTAAAAGCACCAAAGTAGAATACACATGAAGCTTCTAAGTTGATGTAATAGCCAGTAAGAAGTAGTACAATTCAAGTTTTAGGTATCGATTATTGACTTCTTAGCTTTCTTTCGTGATTTGGACATGAGCTAGGACCTTAAGATTGTGCATGAAAGGAGGACTAGCAGCCGAGTTGTACAGGAGAATGTGAAAAGTGTTCATATGTAGTAAAAACCTGAGAAATCCGTCCGTTTTCGTCATTTGTTAACGAATCGACTCAAAGCCAGATCGTCACATTGGCCGCTATTCTCTCTGAAACGGTAGTCCTTATCGTCTGCAAAGATATGTCGCGTGTTGCGGTATGCGGAGACACTAAAAGCACCATAGTAGAACACAGATGAAGCTATTAAGTTGATGTAATAGCCAGTAAGAAGTAGTACAATTCAAGTTTTAGGTATCGATTATTGACTTTTTAGCTGGCTTTGGTGCCTTGGACGTGACTTACGACCTTAAGATTCTGCATGAAAGGAGAACTAGCAGTCGAGTTGCACGGGAGAATGTCAAAAGTGTTCATATGTAGTAAAAACCTGAGAAATCCGTCCGTTTTCGTCATTTGTTATCGAATTGACTCAAAGCCAGATCGTTACAGTGGCCGCTCTTCTCTCTGAAACGGTTGTACTTATCGTCTGCAAAGCTATGTCGCGTGCTGCGGTATTCGGAGACACTAAAAGCACCATAGTAGAACACAGATAAAGCTTTTAAGTTGATGTAATAGCAAGTAAGAAGTAGTACAGTTCAAGTTTTAGGTATCGATTATTGACTTTTTAGTTGGCTTTGGTGCCACGCACATGATCTAGGGCATTAAGATTCTGCATGAAAGGAGAACTAGCAGCCGAGTTGCACGGGAGAATGTGAAAAGTGTTCATATGTAGTAAAAACCTGAGAAATCCGTCCGTTTTCGTCTTTTGTTATCGAATCGACTTAAAGCCAGATCGTCACATTGGCCGCTCTTCTCTCTGAAACGGTTATACGTATTGTCTGCTAAGCTATATCGCGTGATGCGGTATGCGGAGACACTAAAAGCACCATAGTAGAACACAGATGAAGCTTCTAAGTTGATGTAATAGCCAGTAAGAAGTAGTACAATTTAAGTTTTAGGTATCGATTATTTACTTTTTAGCTGGATTTGGTGCCTTGGACATGAGCTAGGACCTTACGATTCTGCATGAAAGGAGGACTAGCAGCCGAGTTGCATAGGAGTATATGAAAAGTGATCATATGTAGTAAAAACCTGAGAAATCCGTCCGTTTTCGTCACCTGTTATCGAATCGACTCAAAGACAGATCGCCACATTGGCCGCTCTTCTCTCTGAAATGGTTGTACTTATCGTCTGCAAAGCTATGTCTCGTGTTGCGGTATGCGGAGACACTAAAAGCACCATAGTAGAACACAGATGAAGCTTTTAAGTTGATGTAATAGCCAGTAAGAAGTAGTACAATTCAAGTTTTAGGTATCGATTATTGACTTTTTAGCTGGCTTTGGTGCCTTGGACATGAGCTAGGACCTTAAGATTCTGCATGAAAGGAGGACTAGCAGCCGAGTTGCACGGGAGAATGTGAAAAGTGTTCATATGTAGTAAAATCCTTAGAAATCCGTCCGTTTTCGTCATTTGTTATCGAATCGACTTAAAGCCAGATCGCCGCATTGGCCGCTCTTCTGTCTGAAACGGTTGTACTTTTCGTCTGCTAAGCTATGTCGCGTGTTGCGGTATCCGGAGACACTAAAAGCACCATAGTAATACTCAGATGAACCTTCTAAGTTGATGTAATAGCCAGTAAGAAGTAGTACAATACAAGTTTTAGGTATCGATTATTGACTCTTTAGCTGGCTTTGGTGCCTTGGACATGAGCTACGACCGTAAGATTCAGCATGAAAGGAGGTCTAGCAGCCGAGTTGCATGGGAGAATGTGAAAAGTGTTCATATGTAGTAAAAACCTTTGAAATCCGTCTGTTTTCGTCTTTTGTTCTCGAATCGACTCAAAGCCAGATCGTCACATTGCCGCTCTTCTCTCTGAAACCGTTGTACTTATCGTCTGCAAAGCTATGTCTCGTGTTGCGGTATGCGGAGACACTAAAAGCACTATAGTAGAACACAGATGAAGCTTTTATGTTGATGTAATAGGCAGTAAGAAGTAGTACAATTCAAGGTTTAGGTATCGATTATTGACTTTGTAGCTGGCTTTGGTGCCTTGGACATGAGCTGGGACCTTAAGATTCTGCATGAAAGGAGGACTAGCAGCCGACTTGCATGGGAGAATGTGAAAAGTGTTCATATGTAGTAAAAACCTTTGAAATCCGTAAGTTTTCGTCATTTGTTATCGAATCGACTTAAAGCCAGATAGTTACAGTGGCCGCTCTTGTCTCTGAAACGGTTGTACTTATCGTCTGCAAAGCTATGTCGCGTGCTGCGGTATTCGGAGACACTAAGAGCACCATAGTAGAACACATGAAGCTTTTAAGTTGATGTAATAGCAAGTAAGAAGTAGTACAGTTCAAGTTTTAGGTATCGATTATTGACTTTTTAGTTGGCTTTGGTGCCACGCACATGATCTAGGGCATTAAGATTCTGCATGAAAGGAGAACTAGCAGCCGAGTTGCACGGGAGAATGTGAAAAGTGTTCATATGTAGTAAAAACCTGAGAAATCCGTCCGTTTTCGTCACTTGTTATCGAATCGACTCAAAGCCAGATCGCCACATTGGCCGCTCTTCTCTCTGAAACGGTTGTACTTCTCGCCTGCAAAGCTATGTTGCGTGCTGCGGTATGCGGAGACAGTAAAAGAACCGTAGTAGAACACAGATGAAGCTTTTAAGTCGATGTAATAGCCAGTAAGAAGTAGTACAATTCAAGTTTTAGGTATCGATTATTGACTTCTTAGCTTTAATTCGTGATTTGGACATGAGCTAGGACCTTAAGATTCTGCATGAAAGGAGGACTAGCTGCCGAGTTGCACGGGAGAATGTGAAAAGTGTTCATATGTAGTAAAAACCTGAGAAATCCGTCCGTTTTCGTCATTTGTTGTCGACTCGACTTAAAGCCAGATCTCCACATTGGCCGCTCTTCTCTCTGAAACGGTCCTAATTATCGTCTGCAAAGCTATGTCTCGTGCTCCGGTATGTGGAGACACTAAAAGCACCATAGTAGAAAACAGATGAAGCTTCTAAGTTGATGTAATAGCCAGTAAGATATAGTACAATTCAAGTTTTAGGTATCGATTATTGACTTTTTAGCTGGCTTTGGTGCCTTGGACATGATCTAGGACTTTAAGATTCTGAATGAAAGGAGGACTAGCAGCCGAGTTGCATGGAAGAATGTGGAATGTGTTCATATGTAGTAAAAACCTAGAAATCCGTCCGTTTTCGTCATTTGTTATAGAATCGACTTAAAGCCAGATCGTCACATTGGCCGCTCTTCTCTCTGAAACGGTTGTACTTATCGTCTGCAAAGCTACGTCGCGTGCTGCGATATGCGGAGACACTAAAAGCATCATAGTAATACTCAGATGAACCTTCTAAGTTGATGTAATAGCCAGTAAGAAGTAGTACAATACAAGTTTTAGGTATCGATTATTGACTCTTTAGCTGGCTTTGGTGCCTTGGACATGAGCTACGACCGTAAGATTCAGCATGAAAGGAGGTCTAGCAGCCGAGTTGCATTGGAGAATGTGAAAAGTGTTCATATGTAGTAAAAACCTGAGAAATCCGTCTGTTTTCGTCTTTTGTTCTCGAATCGACTTAAAGCCAGATCGTCACACTGGCCGCTCTTCTCTATGAAACGGTTGTACTTATCGTCTGCAAAGCTATGTCGCGTGCTGCGGTATGCGGAGACACTAAAAGCACCATAGTAGAACACACATGAAGCTTCCAAGTTGATGTAATAGCCAGTAAGAAGTAGTACAATTCAAGTTTTAGGTATCGATTATTGACTTCTTAGCTTTAATTCGTGATTTGGACATGAGCTAGGACCTTAAGATTCTGCATGAAAGGAGGACTAGCAGCCGAGTTGTACAGGAGAATGTGAAAAGTGTTCATATGTAGTAAAAACCTGAGAAATCCGTCCGTTTTCGTCATTTGTTAACGAATCGACTCAAAGCCAGATCGTCACATTGGCCGCTATTCTCTCTGAAACGGTTGTCCTTATCGTCTGCAAAGATATGTCGCGTGTTGCGGTATGCGGAGACACTAAAAGCACCATAGAAGAACACAGATGAAGCTATTAAGTTGATGTAATAGCCAGTAACAAGTAGTAGAATTCAAGTTTTAGGTTTCGATTATTGACTTTTTAGCTGGCTTTGGTGCCTTGGCCATGAGCTAGGACCTTACGATTCTGCATGAAAGGAGAACTAGCAGCCGAGTTGCACGGGAGAATGTGAAAAGTGCTCATATGTAGTAAAAACCTGAGAAATCCGTCCGTTTTCGTCATTTGTTATCGAATCGACTCAAAGCCAGATCGTCACATTGCCGCTCTTCTCTCTGAAACGGTTGTACTTATCGTCTGCAAAGCTATGTCTCGTGTTGCGGTATGTGGAGACACTAAAAGCACTATAGTAGAACACAGATGAAGCTTCTAAGTTGATGTAATAGCCAGTAAGAAGTAGTACAATTCAAGTTTTAGGTATCGATTATTGACTTTTTAGTTGGCTTTGGTGCCATGGACATGAGCTAGGGCCTTATGATTTTGCATTAAAGGAGGACTAGCAGCCGAGTTGCACGGGAGAATGTGAAAAGTGTTCATATGTAGTAAAAACCTGAGAAATCCGTCCGTTTTCGTCTTTTGTTATCGAATCGACTTAAAGCCAGATCGTCACATTGGCCGCTCTTCTCTCTGAAACGGTTGTACTTCTCGTCTGCAAAGCTATGTCGCGTGATGCGGTATGCGGAGACACTAAAAGCACCATAGTAGAACACAGATGAAGCTTCTAAGTTGATGTAATAGCCAGTAAGAAGTAGTACAATTTAAGTTTTAGGTATCGATTATTGACTTTTTAGCTGGCTTTTGTGCCGTAGACATGAGCTAGGACCTTAAGATTCTGCATGAAAGGAGGACTAGCAGCCGCGTTGCATGGCAGTATGTGAAAAGTGTTCATATGTAGTAAAAACCTGAGAAATCCGTCCGTTTTCGTCATATGTTATCGAATCGACTCAAAGCCAGATCGTCACATTGGCCGCTCTTCTCTCTGAAACGGTTGTACTTATCGTCTGCAAAGCTATGTCTCGTGTTCCGGTATGCGGAGACACTAAAAGCACCACAGTAGAACACAGATGAAGCTTTTAAGTTGATGTCATAGCCAGTAAGAAGTAGTACAATTCAAGTTTTAGGTATCGATTATTGACTTTTTAGCTGGCTTTGGTGCCTTGGACATGAGCTAGGACCTTAAGATTCTGCATGAAAGGAGGACTAGCAGCCGAGTTGCGCGGGAGAATGTGAAAAGTGTTCATATGTAGTAAAAACCTGAGAAACCCGTCCGTTTTCGTCATTTGTTATCGAACTGACTTAAAGCCAGATCGTCACATTGGCCGCTCTTCTCCCTGAAACGGTTGTACTTATCGTCTGCAAAGCTATGTCGCGTGCTGCGGTATCCGGAGACACTAAAATCAATATAGTAGTACACAGATGAAGTTTCTAAGTTGAAGTAATAGCCAGTAACAAGTAGTACAATTCAAGTTTTAGGTATCGATTATTGACTTTTTAGCTGGCTTTGGTGCCTTGGCCATGAGCTAGGACCTTACGATTCTGCATGAAAGGAGAACTAGCAGCCGAGTTGCACGGGAGAATGTGAAAAGTGTTCATATGTAGTAAAAACCTGAGAAATCCGTCCGTTTTCGTCATTTGTTATCGAATCGACTCAAAGCCAGATCGTCACATTGCCGCTCTTCTCTCTGAAACGGTTGTACTTATCGTCTGCAAAGCTATGTCTCGTGTTGCGGTATGTGGAGACACTAAAAGCACTATAGTAGAACACAGATGAAACTTCTAAGTTGATGTAATAGCCAGTAAGAAGTAGTACAATTCAAGTTTTAGGTATCGATTATTGACTTTTTAGTTGGCTTTAGTGCCATGGACATGGGCTAGGGCCTTATGATTCTGCATGAAAGGAGGACTAGCAGCCGAGTTGCACGGGAGAATGTGAAAAGTGTTCATATGTAGTAAAAACCTGAGAAATCCGTCCGTTTTCGTCTTTTGTTATCGAATCGACTTAAAGCCAGATCGTCACATTGGCCGCTCTTCTCTCTGAAACGGTTGTACTTCTCGTCTGCAAAGCTATGTCGCGTGATGCGGTATGCGGAGACACTAAAAGCACCATAGTAGAACACAGATGAAGCTCCTAAGTTGATGTAATAGCCAGTAAGAAGTAGTACAATTTAAGTTTTAGGTATCGATTATTGACTTTTTAGCTGGCTTTTGTGCCGTAGACATGAGCTAGGACCTTAAGATTCTGCATGAAAGGAAGACTAGCAGCCGCGTTGCATGGCAGTATGTGAAAAGTGTTCATATGTAGTAAAAACCTGAGAAATCCGTCCGTTTTCGTCACTTGTTATAGAATCGATTTAAAGCCAGATCGTCATATTTGCCGCTCTTCTCTCTGAAACGGTTGTACTTATGGTCTGCAAAGCTATGTCGCGTGCTGCGGTATGCGGAGACACTAAAAGCACCATAGTAGAACACAGAGGAAACTTCTAAGTTGATGTAATAGCCAGTATGATGTAGTATAATTTAAGTGTTAGGTATCGATTATTGACTCTTTAGCTGGCTTTGGTGCCTTGGACATGGGCTACGACCTTAAGAATCTGCATGAAAGGAGGACTAGCAGCCGAGTTGCACGGGAGAATGTGAAAAGTGTTCATATGTAGTAAAAACCTGAGAAATCCGTCCGTTTTCGTCACTTGTTATCGAATCGACTCAAAGCCAGATCGTCACATTGGCCGCTCTTCTCTCTGAAACGGTTGTACTTATCGTCTGCAAAGCTATGTCTCGTGTTGCGGTATGCGGAGACACTAAAAGCACCATAGTAGAACACAGATGAAGCTTTTAAGTTGATGTAATAGCCAGTAAGAAGTAGTACAATTCAAGTTTTAGGTATCGATTATTGACTTTTTAGCTGGCTTTGGTGCCTTGGACATGAGCTAGGACCTTAAGATTCTGCATGAAAGGAGGACTAGCAGCCGAGTTGTTTGGGAGAATGTGAAAAGTGTTCATATGTAGTAAAAACCTTAGAAATCCGTCCGTTTTCGTCATTTGTTATCGAATCGACTTAAAGTTGATCGCCGCATTGGCCGCTCTTCTGTCTGAAACGGTTGTACTTTTCGTCTGCTAAGCTATGTCGCGTGTTGCGGTATCCGGAGACACTAAAAGCACCATAGTAATACTCAGATGAACCTTCTAAGTTGATGTAATAGCCAGTAAGAAGTAGTACAATACAAGTTTTAGGTATCGATTATTGACTCTTTAACTGGCTTTGGTGCCTTGGACATGAGCTACGACCGTAAGATTCAGCATGAAAGGAGGTCTAGCAGCCGAGTTGCATGGGAGAATGTGAAAAGTGTTCATATGTAGTAAAAACCTTTGAAATCCGTCTGTTTTCGTCTTTTGTTCTCGAATCGACTTAAAGCCAGATCGTCACATTGGCCGCTCTTCTCTATGAAACGGTTGTACTTATCGTCTGCAAAGCTATGTCGCATGCAGCGGTATGCGGAGACACTAAAAGCACCATAGTAGAACACACATGAAGCTTCTAAGTTGATGTAATAGCCAGTAAGAAGTAGTACAATTCAAGTTTTAGGTATCGATTTTTGACTTCTTAGCTTTCTTTCGTGATTTGGACATGAGCTAGGACCTTAAGATTGTACATGAAAGGAGGACTAGCAGCCGAGTTGTACAGGAGAATGTGAAAAGTTTTCATATGTAGTAAAAACCTGAGAAATCCGTCCGTTTTCGTCATTTGTTAACGAATCGACTCAAAGCCAGATCGTCACATTGGCCGCTATTCTCTCTGAAACGGTTGTCCTTATCGTCTGCAAAGATATGTCGCGTGTTGCGGTATGCGGAGACACTAAACGCACCATAGTAGAACACAGATGAAGCTATTAAGTTGATGTAATAGCCAGTAAGAAATAGTACAATTCAAGTTTTAGGTATCGATTATTGACTTTTTAGTTGGCTTTGGTGCCTTGGACATGAGCTACGACCTTAAGATTCTGCATGAAAGGAGAACTAGCAGTCGAGTTGCACGGGAGAATGTCAAAAGTGTTCATATGTAGTAAAAACCTGAGTAATCCGTCCGTTTTCGTCATTTGTTATCGAATCGACTCAAAGCCAGATCGTCACATTGCCGCTCTTCTCTCTGAAACGGTTGTACTTATCGTCTGCAAAGCTATGTCTCGTGTTGCTGTATGCGGAGACACTAAAAGCACTATAGTAGAACACAGATGAAGCTTTTAAGTTGATGTAATAGGCAGTAAGAAGTAGTACAATTCAAGTTTTAGGTATCGATTATTGACTTTGTAGCTGGCTTTGGTGCCTTGGACATGAGCTAGGACCTTAAGATTCTGCATGAAAGGAGGACTAGCAGCCGACTTGCATGGGAGAATGTGAAAAGTGTTCATATGTAGTAAAAACCTTTGAAATCCGTAAGTTTTCGTCATTTGTTATCGAATCGACTTAAAGCCAGATCGTTACAGTGGCCGCTCTTCTCTCTGAAACGGTTGTACTTATCGTCTGCAAAGCTATGTCGCGTGCTGCGGTATTCGGAGACACTAAGAGCACCATAGTAGAACACAGATAAAGCTTTTATGTTGATGTAATAGCAAGTAAGAAGTAGTACAGTTCAAGTTTTAGGTATCGATTATTGACTTTTTAGTTGGCTTTGGTGCCATGGACATGAGCTAGGGCCTTAAGATTCTGCATGAAAGGAGGACTAGCAGCCGAGTTGCACGGGAGAATGTGAAAAGTGTTCATATGTAGTAAAAACCTGAGAAATCCGTCCGTATTCGTCTTTTGTTATCGAATCGACTTAAAGCCAGATCGTCACATTGGCCTCTCTTCTCTCTGAAACGGTTGTACTTCTCGTCTGCAAAGCTATGTCGCGTGATGCGGTATTCGGAGACACTAAGAGCACCATAGTAGAACACAGATAAAGCTTTTATGTTGATGTAATAGCAAGTAAGAAGTAGTACAGTTCAAGTTTTAGGTATCGATTATTGACTTTTTAGTTGGCTTTGGTGCCATGGACATGAGCTAGGGCCTTAAGATTCTGCATGAAAGGAGGACTAGCAGCCGAGTTGCACGGGAGAATGTGAAAAGTGTTCATATGTAGTAAAAACCTGAGAAATCCGTCCGTATTCGTCTTTTGTTATCGAATCGACTTAAAGCCAGATCGTCACATTGGCCTCTCTTCTCTCTGAAACGGTTGTACTTCTCGTCTGCAAAGCTATGTCGCGTGATGCGGTATGCGGAGACACTAAAAGCACCATAGTAGAACACAGATGAAGCTTCTAAGTTGATGTAATAGCCAGTAAGAAGTAGTACAATTCAAGTTTTAGGTATCGATTATTGACTTTTTATCTGGCTTTGGTGCCGTGGACATGAGCTAGGACCTTAAGATTCTGCATGAAAGGAGGACTAGCAGCCGCGTTGCATGGGAGTATGTGAAAAGTGTTCATATGTAGTAAAAACCTGAGAAATCCGTCCGTTTTCGTCATATGTTATCGAATCGACTCAAAGCCAGATCGCCACATTGGCCGCTCTTCTCTCTGAAACGGTTGTACTTATCGTCTGCAAAGCTATGTCTCGTGTTCCGGTATGCGGAGACACTTAAAGCACCACAGTAGAACACAGATGAAGCTTTTAAGTTGATGTCATAGCCAGTAAGAAGTAGTACAATTCAAGTTTTAGGTATCGATTATTGACTTTTTAGCTGGCTTTGGTGCCTTGGACATGAGCTAGCACCTTAAGATTCTGCATGAAAGGAGGACTAGCAGCCGAGTTACACGGGAGAATGTTAAAAGTGTTCATATGTAGTAAAAACCTGAGAAATCCGACCGTTTTCGTCATTTCCTATCGAAACGACTTAAAGCCAGATCGTCACATTGGCCGCTCTTGTCCCTGAAACGGTTGTACTTATCGTCAGCAAAGCTATGTCGCGTGCTGCGGTATGCGGAGACACTAAAAGCACCATAGTAGAACACAGATGAAACTTCTAAGTTGATGTAATAGCCAGTAAGAGGTAGTACAATTCAAGTTTGAGGTGTCGATTATTGACTTTTTAGCTGGCTTTGGTGCCTTGGACATGAGCTAGGACCTTAAGATTCTGCATGAAAGGAGGACTAGCAGCCGAGTTGCACGGGAGAATGTGAAAAGTGTTCATATGTAGTAAAAACCTGAGAAACCCGTCCGTTTTCGTCATTTGTTATCGAACTGACTTAAAGCCAGATCGTCACATTGGCCGCTCTTCTCTCTGAAACGGTTGTACTTATCGTCTGCAAAGCAATGTCTCGTGTTCCGGTATGCGGAGACACTAAAAGCACCACAGTAGAACACAGATGAAGCTTTTAAGTTGATGTCATAGCCAGTAAGAAGTAGTACAATTCAAGTTTTAGGTATCGATTATTGACTTTTTAGCTGGCTTTGATGCCTTGGACATGAGCTAGCACCTTAAGATTCTGCATGAAAGGAGGACTAGCAGCCGAGTTGCACGGGAGACTGTGAAAAGTGTTCATATGTAGTAAACACCTGAGGAATCCGTCCGTTTTCGTCATTTCTTATCGAAACGACTTAAAGCCAGATCGTTACCTTGGCCGCTCTTGTCCCTGAAACGGTTGTACTTATCGTCAGCAAAGCTATGTCGCGTGCTGCGGTATGCGGAGACACTAAAAGCACCATAGTAGAACACAGATGAAACTTCTAAGTTGATGTAATAGCCAGTAAGAGGTAGTACAATTCAAGTTTTAGGTATCGATTATTGACTTTTTAGCTGGCTTTGGTGCCTTGGACATGAGCTAGGACCTTAAGATTCTGCATGAAAGGAGGACTAGCAGCCGAGTTGCACGGGAGAATGTGAAAAGTGTTCATATGTAGTAAAAACCTGAGAAACCCGTCCGTTTTCGTCATTTGTTATCGAACTGACTTAAAGCCAGATCGTCACATTGGCCGCTCTTCTCCCTGAAACGGTTGTACTTATCGTCTGCAAAGCTATGTCGCGTGCTGCGGTATCCGGAGACACTAAAATCAATATAGTAGTACACAGATGAAGTTTCTAAGTTGAAGTAATAGCCAGTAAGAAATAGTACAATTTAAGTTTTAGGTATCGATTATTGACTTTTTAGCTTGCTTTGGTGCCTTGGACACGAGCTAGGACCCTAAGATTCTGCGTGAAAGGAGGACTAGCAGCCGAGTTCATGGGAGAATGTGAAAAGTGTTCATATGTAGTAAAAACCTGAGAAATCCGTCCGTTTTCGTCACTTGTTATAGAATCGACTTAAAGCCAGATCGTCACATTGGCCGCTCTTCTCTCTGAAACGGTTGTACTTATGGTTTGCAAAGCTATGTCGCGTGCTGCGGTATGCGGAGACACTAAAAGCACCATAGTAGAACACAGATGAAACTTCTAAGTTGATGTAATAGCCAGTATGATGTGGTATAATTTAAGTTTTAGGTATCGATTATTGACTCTTTAGCTGGCTTTGGTGCCTTGGACATGAGCTACGACCTTAAGAATCTGCATGAAAGGAGGACTTGCAGCCGAGTTGCACGGGAGAATGTGAAAAGTGTTCATATGTAGGACAAACCTAAGAAATCCGTCCGTGTTCGTCATTTGTTATCGAATCGACACAAAGCCAGATCGTCACATTGGCTGCTCTTCTCTCTGAAACGGTTGTACTTATCGTCTGCAAAGCTATTTCGCGTGCTGCGGTATGCGGAGACACTAAAAGCACCATAGAAGAATACAGATGAACCTTCTAAGTTGATGTAATAGCCAGTAAGAAGTAGTACAATTCAAGTTTTAGGTATCGATTATTGACTTTTTAGCTGGCTTTGGTGCCTTGGACATGAGCTAGGACCTTATGAATCTGCATGAAAGGAGGACTAGCAGCCGAGTTGCACGGGAGAATGTGAAAAGTGTTCATATGTAGTAAAAACCTTTGAAATCCGTCCGGTTTCGTCATTTGTTAACGAATCGACTCAAAGCCAGATCGTCACATTGGCCGCTCTTCTCTCTGAAACGGTTGTCCTTATCGTCTGCAAAGATATGTCGCGTGTTGCGGTATGCGGAGACACTAAAAGCACCATAGTAGAACACAGATGAAGCTTTTAAGTTGATGTAATAGCCAGTAAGAAGTAGTACAATTCAAGTTTTAGGTATAGATTATTGACTTTTTAGCTGGCTTTGGTGCCTTAAACATGAGCTAGGACCTTAAGATTCTGCATGAAAGGAGGACTAGCAGCCGAGTTGCAAGGGAGAATGTGAAAAGTGTTCATATGTAGTAAAAACCTGAGATATCCGTCCGTTTTCGTCATTTGTTATCGAATCGTCTCAAAGCCAGATCGTCACATTGGCCGCTCTTCTGTCTGAAACGGTTGTACTTATCGTCTGCAAACCTATGTCGCGTGCTGCGGTATTCGGAGACACTAAAAGCACCATAGTAGGACACAGATGAAGCTTCTAAGTTGATGTAATAGCAAGTAAGGAGTAGTACAATTCAAGTTTTAGGTATCGATTATTGACTTTTTACCTGGCTTTGATGCCTTGGACATGAGCTAGGACCTTAAGATTCTGCATGAAAGGAGGACTAGCAGCCGAGTTGCTCGGGAGAATGTGAAAAGTATTTTTATGTAGTAAAAACCGGAGAAATTCGTCCGTTTTCGTCATTTGTTATCGAATCGTCTTAAAGCCAGATCGTCACATTGGCCGCTCTTCTCCCTGAAACGGTTGTACTTATCGTCTGCAAAGCTATGTCGCGTGCTGCGGAATGCGGAGACACTAAAAGCACCATAGTAGAACACAGATGAAACTTCTAAGTTGATGTAATAGCCAGTAAGAGGTAGTACAATTCAAGTTTTAGGTATCGATTATTGACTTTTTAGCTGGCTTTGGTGCCTTGGACATGAGCTAGGACCTTAAGAATCTGCATGAAAGGAGGACTAGCAGCCGAGTTGCACGGGAGAATGTGAAAAGTGTTCATATGTAGCACAAACCTAAGAAATCCGTCCGTGTTCGTCATTTGTTATCGAATCGACACAAAGCCAGATCGTCACATTGGCCGCTCTTCTCCCTGAAACGGTTGTACTTATCGTCTGCAAAGCTATGTCGCGTGCTGCGGTATCCGGAGACACTAAAATCAATATAGTAGTACACAGATGAAGTTTCTAAGTTGAAGTAATAGCCAGTAAGAAGTAGTACAATTTAAGTTTTAGGAATCGATTATTGACTTTTTAGCTGGCTTTGGTGCCTTGGACACGAGCTAGGACCTTAAGATTCTGCATGAAAGGAGGACTAGCAGCCGAGTTCATGGGAGAATGTGAAAAGTGTTCATATGTAGTAAAAACCTGAGAAATCAGTCCGCTTTCGTCACTTGTTATAGAATCGACTTAAAGCCAGATCGTCACATTGGCTGCTGTTCTGTCTGAAACGGTTGTACTTATCGTCTGCAAAGCTATGTCGCGTGCTGCGGTATGCGGACACACTAACAGCACCATAGTAGAACACAGATGAAACTACTAAGTTAATGTAATAGCCAGTAAGATGTAGTACAATTTAAGTTTTAGGTATCGATTATTGACTTTGTAGCTGGCTTTGGTGCCTTGGACATGAGCTAGGACCTTAAGATTCTGCATGAAAGGAGGACTAGCAGCCGAGTTGCACGGGAGAATGTGAAAAGTGTTCATATGTAGTAAAAACCTGAGAAATCCGTCCGTTTTCGTCATTTGTTATCGAATCGTCTCAAAGCCAGATCGTCCCATTGGCCGCTCTTCTGTCTGAAACGGTTGTACTTATCGTCTGCAAACCTATGTCGCGTGCTGCGGTATCCGGAGACACTAAAATCAATATAGTAGTACACAGATGAAGTTTCTAAGTTGAAGTAATAGCCAGTAAGAAGTAGTACAATTTAAGTTTTAGGAATCGATTATTGACTTTTTAGCTGGCTTAGGTGCCTTGGACACGAGCTAGGACCTTAAGATTCTGCATGAAAGGAGGACTAGCAGCCGAGTTCATGGGAGAATGTGAAAAGTGTTCATATGTAGTAAAAACCTGAGAAATCAGTCCGTTTTCGTCACTTGTTATAGAATCGACTTAAAGCCAGATCGTCACATTGGCCGCTGTTCTGTCTGAAACGGTTGTACTTATCGTCTGCAAAGCTATGTCGCGTGCTGCGGTATGAGGAGACACTAAAAGCACCATAGTAGAACACAGATGAAACTTCTAAGTTGATGTAATAGCCAGGAAGAAGTAGTACAATTAAAGTTTTAGGTATCGATTATTGACTTTTTAGCTGGCTTTGGTGCCTTGGACATGAGCTAGGACCTTAAGATTCTGCATGAAAGGAGTATTAGCAGCCGAGTTGCACGGGAGAATGTGAAAAGAGTTCATATGTAGTAAAAACCTCAGAAATCCGTCCGTTTTCGTCATTTGTTATCGAAGCGACTTAAAGTCAGAACGCAGCATTGGCCGCTCTTCTGTCTGAAACGGTTGTACTTATCGTCTGCTAAGCTATGTCGCGTGTTGCGGTATCCGGAGACACTAAAAGCACCATAGTAATACACAGATGAACCTTCTAAGTTGATGTAATAGACAGTAAGAAGTAGTACAATACAAGTATTAGTTATCGATTATTGACTTTTTGCTGGCTTTGGTGCCTTGGACATGAGCTAGGACCGTAAGATTCTGCATGAAAGGAGGTGTAGCAGCCGAGTTGCATGGGAGAATGTGAAAACTGTTCATATGTAGTAAAAACCTGAGAAACCCGTCCGTTTTCGTCATTTGTTATCGAATCGACTTAAAGCCAGATCGTCACATTGGCCGCTCTTCTCCCTGAAACGGTTGTATTTATCGTCTGCAAAGCTATGTCGCGTGCTGCGGTATCCGGAGACACTAAAATCAATATAGTAGTACACAGATGAAGCTTCTAAGTTGAAGTAATAGCAAGTAAGAAGTAGTACAATTTAAGTTTTAGGTATCGATTATTGACTTTTTAGCTGGCTTTGGTGCCTTGGACATGAGCTAGGACCTTAAGATTCTGCATGAAAGGAGGACTAGCAGCCGAGTTCATGGGAGAATGTGAAAAGTGTTCATAGGTAGTAAAAACCTCAGAAATCTGTCCGTTTTCGTCATTTGTTGTCGAATCGACTTAAAGCGAGATCGTCACGTTGGCCGCTCTTCTCTCTGAAACGGTTGTACTTACCGTCTGCAAAGCTATTTCGCGTGCTGCGGTATGCGGAGACACTAAAAGCACCATAGAAGAATACAAATGAACCTTCTAAGTTGATGTAATAGCCAGTAAGAAGTAGTACAATTCAAGTTTTAGGTATCGATTATTGACTTTTTAGCTGGCTTTGGTGCCTTGGACATGAGCTAGGACCTTATGATTCTGCATGAAAGGAGGACTAGCAGCCGAGTTGCACGGGAGAATGTGAAAAGTGTTCATATGTAGTAAAAACCTTTGAAATCCGTCCGTTTTCGTCATTTGTTTTCGAATGGACTTAAAGCCAGATCGTCATATTGGCCGCTCTTCTCTCTGAAACGGTTGTACTTATCGTCTGCAAAGCTATGTCGCGTGCAGCGGTGTGCGGAGACACTAAAAGCACAATAGTAGAACACACATGAAGCTTCTAAGTTGATGTAATAGCCAGTAAGAAGTTCAAATGGCTCTGAGCACTATGGGACTCAACTGCTGTGGTCATTAGTCCCCTAGAACTTAGAACTACTTAAACCTAACTAACCTAAGGACATCACACACATCCATGCCCGAGGCAGGATTCGAACCTGCGACCGTAGCAGTCGCACGGTTCCGGACTGCGCGCCTAGAACCGCGAGACCACCGCGGCCGGCCAGTAAGAAGTAGTACAATTCACGTTTATGTATCGATTATTGACTTTTTAGCTGGCTTTGGTGCCTTTGACCTGAGCTAGGACCTTAAGATTCTGCATGAAAGGAGGACTAGCGGCCGAGTTGCATGGGAGAATGTGAAAAGAGGTCATATGTAGTAAAAACCTGAGAAATCCGTCCGTTTTCGTCATTTGTTAACGAATCGACTCAAAGCCAGATCGTCACATTGGCCGCTCTTCTCTCTGAAACGGTTGTCCTTATCGTCTACAAAGATATGTCGCGTGTCGCCGTATGCGGAGACACTAAAAGCACCATAGTAGAACACAGATGAAGCTTTTAAGTTGATGTAATAGCCAGTAAGAAGTAGTACAATTCAAGTTTTAGGTATAGATTATTGACTTCTTAGCTGGCTTTGGTGCCTTAAACATGAGGTAGGACCTTAAGATTCTGCATGAGAGGAGGACTAGCAGCCGAGTTGCACGGGAGAATGTGAAAAGTGTTCATATGTAGTAAAAACATAGGAAATCCGTCCGTTTTCGTCATTTGTTATCGAATCGACTCAAAGCCAGATCGTCACATTGGCCGCTCTTCTCTCTGAAACGGTTGTACTTATCGTCTGCAAAGCTATGTCGCGTGCTGCGGTATTCGGAGACACTAAAAGCACCACAGTAGGACACAGATGAACCTTCCAAGTTGATGTAATAGCAAGTAAGAAGTAGTACAAATCAAGTTTTTGGTATCGATTATTGACTTTTTAGCTGGCTTTGGTGCCTTGGACATGAGCTAGGACCTTAAGATTCTGCATGAAAGGAGGACTAGCAGCCGAGTTGCACGGGAGAATGTGAAAAGTGTTCATATGTAGCACAAACCTAAGAAATCCGTCCGTGTTCGTCATTTGTTATCGAATCGACACAAAGCCAGATCGTCACATTGGCCGCTCTTCTCTCTGAAACGGTTGTACTTATCGTCTGCAAAGCTATTTCGCGTGCTGCGGTATGCGGAGACACTAAAAGCACCATAGAAGAATACAGATGAACCTTCTAAGTTGATGTAATAGCCAGTAAGAAGTAGTACAATTCAAGTTTTAGGTATCGATTATTGACCTTTTAGCTGGCTTTGGTGCCTTGGACATGAGCTAGGACCTTATGAATCTGCATGAAAGGAGGACTAGCAGCCGAGTCGCACGGGAGAATGTGAAAAGTGTTCATATGTAGTAAAAACCTTTGAAATCCGTCCGTTTTCGTCATTTGTTTTCGAATCGACTTAAAGCCAGATCGTCATATTGGCCGCTCTTCTCTCTGAAACGGTTGTATTTATCGTCTGCAAACCTATGTTGCGTGCTGCGGTATGCGGAGACACTAAAAGCACCATAGTAGAACACACATGAAGCTTCTAAGTTGATGTAATAGCCAGTAAGAAGTAGTACAATTCAAGTTTTAGGTATCGATTATTGATTTTTTAGCTGGCTTTGGTCTCTTGGACTTGAGCTAGGACCTTAAGATTCTGCGTGAAAGGAGGACTAGCAGCCGAGTTGCACGGGAGAATGTGAAAAGTGTTCACGTGTAGTAAAAACCTGAGGAATCCGTCCGTTTTCGTGATTTGTTATCGAATCGACTTAAAGCCAGATCGTCACATTGGCCGCTCTTCTCCCTGAAACGGTTGTACTTATCGTCTGCAAAAGTATGTCGCGTGCTGCGGTATGAGGAGACACTAAAAGCACCATAGTAGAACACAGATGAAACTTCTAAGTTGATGTAATAGCCAGTAAGAAGTAGTACAATTAAAGTTTTAGGTATCGATTATTGACTTTTTAGCTGGCTTTGGTGCCTTGGACATGAGCTAGCACCTTAAGATTCTGAATGAAAGGAGGACTAGCAGCCGAGTTGCACGGGAGAATGTGAACTGTGTTCATATGTAGTAAAAACATGAGAAATCCGTCCGTTTTCGTCATTTGTTATCGAATCGACTTAAAGCCAGATCGTCACATTGGCCGCTCTTCTCCCTGAAACGGTTGTACTTATCGTCTGCAAAGCTATGTCGCGTGCTGCGGTATCCGGAGACACTAAAATCAATATAGTAGTACACAGATGAAGTTTCTAAGTTGAAGTAATAGCCAGTAAGAAGTAGTACAATTTAAGTTTTAGGTATCGATTATTGACTTTTTAGCTGGCTTTGGTGCCTTGGACACTAGCTAGGACCTTAAGATTCTGCATGAAAGGAGGACTAGCAGCCGAGTTCATGGGAGAATGTGAAAAGTGTTCATATGTAGTAAAAACCTGAGAAATCAGTCCGTTTTCGTCACTTGTTATAGAATCGACTTAAAGCCAGATCGTCACATTGGCCGCTCTTCTGTCTGAAACGGTTGTACTTATCGTCTGCAAAGCTATGTCGCGTGCTGCGGTATGCGGACACACTAAAAGCACCATAGTAGAACACAGATGAAACTACTAAGTTAATGTAATAGCCAGTAAGATGTAGTACAATTTAAGTTTTAGGTATCGATTATTGACTCTTTAGCTGGCTTTGGTGCCTTGGACATGAGCTAGGACCTTAAGAATCTGCATGAAAGCAGGACCAGCAGCCGAGTTGCACGGGAGAATGTGAAAAGTGTTCATATGTAGCACTAACCTAAGAAATCCGTCCATGTTCGTCATTTGTTATCGAATCGACACAAAGCCAGATCGTCACATTGGCCGCTCTTCTCTCTGAAACGGTTGTACTTATCGTCTGCAAAGCTATTTCGCGTGCTGCGGTATGCAGAGACATCAAAAGCACCATAGAAGAATACAGATGAACCTTCTAAGTTGATGTAATAGCCAGTAAGATGTAGTACAATTTAAGTTTTAGGTATCGATTATTGACTCTTTAGCTGGCTTTGGTGCTTGGACATGAGCTAGGACCTTATGATTCTGCATGAAAGGAGGACTAGCAGCCGAGTTGCACGGGAGAATGTGAAAAGTGTTCATATGTAGTAAAAACCTTTGAAATACGTCCGTTTTCGTCATTTGTTTTCGAATCGACTTAAAGCCAGATCGTCATATTGGCCGCTCTTCTCTCTGAAACGGTTGTACTTATCGTCTGCAAAGCTATGTCGCGTGCTGCGGTATGCGGAGACACTAAAAGCACCATAGTAGAACACACATGAAGCTTCTAAGTTGATGTAATAGCTAGTAAGAAGTAGTACAATTCACGTTTTAGGTATCGATTATTGACTTTTTACCTGGCTTTGGTGCCTTGGACATGAGCTAGGACCTTAAGAATCTGTATGAAAGGAGGACTAGAAGCCGAGTTGAGCGGGAGAATGTGTAAAGTGTTCATATGTAGTAAAAACCTGAGAAATCCGTCCGTTTTCGTCTTTTGTTCTCGATTCGACTTAAAGCCAGATCGTCACATTGGCCGCTCATCTCTATGAAACGGTTGTACTTATCGTCGGCAAAACTATGTGGCGTGCTGCGGTATGCGGAGACACTAAAAGCACCATAGTAGAACACACATGAAGCTTCTAAGTTGATGTAATAGCCAGTAAGAGGTAGTACAATTCAAGATTTAGGTATCGATTATTGACTTTTTAGCTGGCTTTGGTGCCTTGGACATGAGCTAGGACCTTAAGATTCTGCATGAAAGGAGGACTAGCAGCCGAGTTGCACGGGAGAATGTGAAAAGTGTTCATATGTAGCAAAAACCTGAGAAACCCGTCCGTTTTCGTCATTTGTTATCGAATCGACTTAAAGCCAGATCGTCTCATTGGCCGCTCTTCTCCCTGAAACGGTTGTACTTATCGTCTGCAAAGCTATGTCGCGTGCTGCGGTAACCGGAGACACTAAAATCAATATAGTAGTACACAGATGAAGCTTCTAAGTTGAAGTAATAGCAAGTAAGAAGTAGTACAATTTAAGTTTTAGGTATCGATTATTGAATTTTTAGCTTTCTTTGGTGCCTTGGACATGAGCTAGGACCTTAAGATTCTGCATGAAAGGAGGACTAGCAGCCGAGTTCATGGGAGAATGTGAAAAGTGTTCATATGTAGTAAAAACCTGAGATATCCGTCCGTTTTCGTCATTTGTTGTCGAATCGACTTAAAGCCAGATCGTCACATTGGCCGCTCTTCTCTCTGAAACGGTTGTCCTTATCGTCTGCAAAGATATGTCGCGTGTTGCCGTATGCGGAGACACTAAAAGCACCATAGAAGAATACAGATGAACCCTCTAACTTGATGTAATAGCCAGTAAGAAGTAGTACAATTCAAGTTTTAGGTATCGATTATTGACTTTTTAGCTGGCTTTGGTGCCTTGGACATGAGCTAGGACCTTATGATTCTGTATGAAAGGAGGACTAGGAGCCGAGTTGCACGGGAGAATGTGAAAAGTGTTCATATGTAGTAAAAACCTTTGAAATCAGTCCGTTTTCGTCATTTTTTTTCGAATGGACTTAAAGCCAGATCGTCATATTGGCCGCTCTTCTCTCTGAAACGGTTGTACTTATCGTCTGCAAAGCTATGTCGCGTGCAGCGGTGTGCGGAGACACTAAAAGCACAATAGTAGAACACACATGAAGCTTCTAAGTTGATGTAATAGCCAGTAAGAAGTAGTACAATTCACGTTTTAGGTATCGATTATTGACTTTTTAGCAGGCTTTGGTGACTTTGACATGAGCTAGGACCTTAAGATTCTGCATGAAAGGAGGACTAGCGCCGAGTTGCATGGGAGAATGTGAAAAGAGTTCATATGTAGTAAAAACCTGAGAAATCCGTCCGTTTTCGTCATTTGTTAACGAATCGACTCAAAGCCAGATCGTCACATTGGCCGCTCTTCTCTCTGAAACGGTTGTCCTTATCGTCTGCAAAGATATGTCGCGTGTTGCCGTATGCGGAGACACTAAAAGCACCATAGTAGAACACAGATGAAGCTTTTAAGTTGATGTAATAGCCAGTAAGAAGTAGTACAATTCAAGTTTTAGGTATAGATTATTGACTTTTTAGCTGGCTTTGGTGCCTTAAACATGAGCCAGGACCTTAAGATTCTGCATGAAAGGAGGACTAGCAGCCGAGTTGCACGGGAGAATGTGAAAAGTGTTCATATGTAGTAAAAACATAGGAAATCCGTCCGTTTTCGTCATTTGTTATCGAATCGACTCAAAGCCAGATCGTCACATTGGCCGCTCTTCTGTCTGAAACGGTTGTATTTATCGTCTGCAAAGCTATGTCGCGTGCTGCGGTATCCGGAGACACTAAAATCAATATAGTAGTACACAGATGAAGTTTCTAAGTTGAAGTAATAGCCAGTAAGAAGTAGTACAATTTAAGTTTTAGGTATCGATTATTGACTTTTTAGCTGGCTTTGGTGCCTTGGACACTAGCTAGGACCTTAAGATTCTGCATGAAAGGAGGACTAGCAGCCGAGTTCATGGGAGAATGTGAAAAGTGTTCATATGTAGTAAAAACCTGAGAAATCAGTCCGTTTTCGTCACTTGTTATAGAATCGACTTAAAGCCAGATCGTCACATTGGCCGCTCTTCTGTCTGAAACGGTTGTACTTATCGTCTGCAAAGCTATGTCGCGTGCTGCGGTATGCGGACACACTAAAAGCACCATAGTAGAACACAGATGAAACTACTAAGTTAATGTAATAGCCAGTAAGATGTAGTACAATTTAAGTTTTAGGTATCGATTATTGACTCTTTAGCTGGCTTTGGTGCCTTGGACATGAGCTAGGACCTTAAGAATCTGCATGAAAGCAGGACTAGCAGCCGAGTTGCACGGGAGAATGTGAAAAGTGTTCATATGTAGCACTAACCTAAGAAATCCGTCCATGTTCGTCATTTGTTATCGAATCGACACAAAGCCAGATCGTCACATTGGCCGCTCTTCTCTCTGAAACGGTTGTACTTATCGTCTGCAAAGCTATTTCGCGTGCTGCGGTATGCGGAGACATCAAAAGCACCATAGAAGAATACAGATGAACCTTCTAAGTTGATGTAATAGCCAGTAAGATGTAGTACAATTTAAGTTTTAGGTATCGATTATTGACTCTTTAGCTGGCTTTGGTGCTTGGACATGAGCTAGCACCTTATGATTCTGCATGAAAGGAGGACTAGGAGCCGAGTTGCACGGGAGAATGTGAAAAGTGTTCATATGTAGTAAAAACCTTTGAAATCAGTCCGTTTTCGTCATTTTTTTTCGAATGGACTTAAAGCCAGATCGTCATATTGGCCGCTCTTCTCTCTGAAACGGTTGTACTTATCGTCTGCAAAGCTATGTCGCGTGCAGCGGTGTGCGGAGACACTAAAAGCACAATAGTAGAACACACATGAAGCTTCTAA
The DNA here is from genome assembly GCF_023897955.1 of Schistocerca gregaria. Lineage (NCBI taxonomy): Eukaryota > Metazoa > Arthropoda > Insecta > Orthoptera > Acrididae > Schistocerca > Schistocerca gregaria. Next base: position 15,329,046 of record NW_026061795.1, on the reverse strand, counting down.
GTTGATGTAATAGCCAGTAAGAAGTAGTACAATTCACGTTTTAGGTATCGATTATTGACTTTTTAGCAGGCTTTGGTGACTTTGACATGAGCTAGGACCTTAAGATTCTGCATGAAAGGAGGACTAGCGCCGAGTTGCATGGGAGAATGTGAAAAGAGTTCATATGTAGTAAAAACCTGAGAAATCCGTCCGTTTTCGTCATTTGTTAACGAATCGACTCAAAGCCAGATCGTCACATTGGCCGCTCTTCTCTCTGAAACGGTTGTCCTTATCGTCTGCAAAGATATGTCGCGTGTTGCCGTATGCGGAGACACTAAAAGCACCATAGTAGAACACAGATGAAGCTTTTAAGTTGATGTAATAGCCAGTAAGAAGTAGTACAATTCAAGTTTTAGGTATAGATTATTGACTTTTTAGCTGGCTTTGGTGCCTTAAACATGAGCCAGGACCTTAAGATTCTGCATGAAAGGAGGACTAGCAGCCGAGTTGCACGGGAGAATGTGAAAAGTGTTCATATGTAGTAAAAACATAGGAAATCCGTCCGTTTTCGTCATTTGTTATCGAATCGACTCAAAGCCAGATCGTCACATTGGCCGCTCTTCTGTCTGAAACGGTTGTATTTATCGTCTGCAAAGCTATGTCGCGTGCTGCGGTATCCGGAGACACTAAAATCAATATAGTAGTACACAGATGAAGTTTCTAAGTTGAAGTAATAGCCAGTAAGAAGTAGTACAATTTAAGTTTTAGGTATCGATTATTGACTTTTTAGCTGGCTTTGGTGCCTTGGACACTAGCTAGGACCTTAAGATTCTGCATGAAAGGAGGACTAGCAGCCGAGTTCATGGGAGAATGTGAAAAGTGTTCATATGTAGTAAAAACCTGAGAAATCAGTCCGTTTTCGTCACTTGTTATAGAATCGACTTAAAGCCAGATCGTCACATTGGCCGCTCTTCTGTCTGAAACGGTTGTACTTATCGTCTGCAAAGCTATGTCGCGTGCTGCGGTATGCGGACACACTAAAAGCACCATAGTAGAACACAGATGAAACTACTAAGTTAATGTAATAGCCAGTAAGATGTAGTACAATTTAAGTTTTAGGTATCGATTATTGACTCTTTAGCTGGCTTTGGTGCCTTGGACATGAGCTAGGACCTTAAGAATCTGCATGAAAGCAGGACTAGCAGCCGAGTTGCACGGGAGAATGTGAAAAGTGTTCATATGTAGCACTAACCTAAGAAATCCGTCCATGTTCGTCATTTGTTATCGAATCGACACAAAGCCAGATCGTCACATTGGCCGCTCTTCTCTCTGAAACGGTTGTACTTATCGTCTGCAAAGCTATTTCGCGTGCTGCGGTATGCGGAGACATCAAAAGCACCATAGAAGAATACAGATGAACCTTCTAAGTTGATGTAATAGCCAGTAAGATGTAGTACAATTTAAGTTTTAGGTATCGATTATTGACTCTTTAGCTGGCTTTGGTGCTTGGACATGAGCTAGGACCTTATGATTCTGCATGAAAGGAGGACTAGCAGCCGAGTTGCACGGGAGAATGTGAAAAGTGTTCATATGTAGTAAAAACCTTTGAAATACGTCCGTTTTCGTCATTTGTTTTCGAATCGACTTAAAGCCAGATCGTCATATTGGCCGCTCTTCTCTCTGAAACGGTTGTACTTATCGTCTGCAAAGCTATGTCGCGTGCTGCGGTATGCGGAGACACTAAAAGCACCATAGTAGAACACACATGAAGCTTCTAAGTTGATGTAATAGCTAGTAAGAAGTAGTACAATTCACGTTTTAGGTATCGATTATTGACTTTTTACCTGGCTTTGGTGCCTTGGACATGAGCTAGGACCTTAAGAATCTGTATGAAAGGAGGACTAGCAGCCGAGTTGAGCGGGAGAATGTGTAAAGTGTTCATATGTAGTAAAAACGTGAGAAATCCGTCCGTTTTCGTCATTTGTTATCGAAACGACTTAAAGCCAGATCGTCACATTGGCCGCTCTTCTCTCTGAAACGGTCGTTCTTATCGTCTGCAAAGCTATGTCGCGTGCTGCGGTATGTGGAGACACTAAAAGCACCATAGTAGAACACAGATGAAGCCTCTAAGTTGATGTAATAGCCAGTAAGAAGTAGTACAATTCAAGTTTTAGGTATCGATTATTGACTTTTTAGCAGGCTTTGGTGCCTTGGACATGAGCTAGGACCTGAAAATTCTGCGTGAAAGGAGGACTAGCAGCCGAGTTGCACGGGAGAACGTGAAAAGTGTTCATATGTAGTAAAAACCTTTGAAATCCGTCCGTTTTCGTCATTTGTTATCGAATCGACTTAAAGCCAGATCGTCACATTGGACGCTCTTCTCCCTGAAACGGTTGTACTTATCGCCTGCTAAGCTATGTCGCGTGTTGCGGTATCCGGAGACACTAAAAGCACCATAGTAATACACAGATGAACCTTCTAAGTTGATGTAATAGACAGTAAGAAGTAGTACAATACAAGTATTAGTTATCGATTATTGACTTTTTGCTGGCTTTGGTGCCTTGGACATGAGCTAGGACCGTAAGATTCTGCATGAAAGGAGGTCTAGCAGCCGAGTTGCATGGGAGAATGTGAAAACTGTTCATATGTAGTAAAAACCTGAGAAATCCGTCCGTTTTCGTCTTTTGTTCTCGATTCGACTTAAAGCCAGATCGTCACATTGGCCGCTCATCTCTATGAAACGGTTGTACTTATCGTCGGCAAAACTATGTGGCGTGCTGCGGTATGCGGAGACACTAAAAGCACCATAGTAGAACACACATGAAGCTTCTAAGTTGATGTAATAGCCAGTAAGAGGTAGTACAATTCAAGATTTAGGTATCGATTATTGACTTTTTAGCTGGCTTTGGTGCCTTGGACATGAGCTAGGACCTTAAGATTCTGCATGAAAGGAGGACTAGCAGCCGAGTTGCACGGGAGAATGTGAAAAGTGTTCATATGTAGCAAAAACCTGAGAAACCCGTCCGTTTTCGTCATTTGTTATCGAATCGACTTAAAGCCAGATCGTCTCATTGGCCGCTCTTCTCCCTGAAACGGTTGTACTTATCGTCTGCAAAGTTATGTCGCGTGCTGCGGTAACCGGAGACACTAAAATCAATATAGTAGTACACAGATGAAGCTTCTAAGTTGAAGTAATAGCAAGTAAGAAGTAGTACAATTTAAGTTTTAGGTATCGATTATTGAATTTTTAGCTTTCTTTGGTGCCTTGGACATGAGCTAGGACCTTAAGATTCTGCATGAAAGGAGGACTAGCAGCCGAGTTCATGGGAGAATGTGAAAAGTGTTCATATGTAGTAAAAACCTGAGATATCCGTCCGTTTTCGTCATTTGTTGTCGAATCGACTTAAAGCCAGATCGTCACATTGGCCGCTCTTCTCTCTGAAACGGTTGTCCTTATCGTCTGCAAAGATATGTCGCGTGTTGCCGTATGCGGAGACACTAAAAGCACCATAGAAGAATACAGATGAACCCTCTAACTTGATGTAATAGCCAGTAAGAAGTAGTACAATTCAAGTTTTAGGTATCGATTATTGACTTTTTAGCTGGCTTTGGTGCCTTGGACATGAGCTAGGACCTTATGATTCTGTATGAAAGGAGGACTAGGAGCCGAGTTGCACGGGAGAATGTGAAAAGTGTTCATATGTAGTAAAAACCTTTGAAATCAGTCCGTTTTCGTCATTTTTTTTCGAATGGACTTAAAGCCAGATCGTCATATTGGCCGCTCTTCTCTCTGAAACGGTTGTACTTATCGTCTGCAAAGCTATGTCGCGTGCAGCGGTGTGCGGAGACACTAAAAGCACAATAGTAGAACACACATGAAGCTTCTAAGTTGATGTAATAGCCAGTAAGAAGTAGTACAATTCACGTTTTAGGTATCGATTATTGACTTTTTAGCAGGCTTTGGTGCCTTTGACATGAGCTAGGACCTTAAGATTCTGCATGAAAGGAGGACTAGCGCCGAGTTGCATGGGAGAATGTGAAAAGAGTTCATATGTAGTAAAAACCTGAGAAATCCGTCCGTTTTCGTCATTTGTTAACGAATCGACTCAAAGCCAGATCGTCACATTGGCCGCTCTTCTCTCTGAAACGGTTGTCCTTATCGTCTGCAAAGATATGTCGCGTGTTGCCGTATGCGGAGACACTAAAAGCACCATAGTAGAACACAGATGAAGCTTTTAAGTTGATGTAATAGCCAGTAAGAAGTAGTACAATTCAAGTTTTAGGTATAGATTATTGACTTTTTAGCTGGCTTTGGTGCCTTAAACATGAGCTAGGACCTTAAGATTCTGCATGAAAGGAGGACTAGCAGCCGAGTTGCACGGGAGAATGTGAAAAGTGTTCATATGTAGTAAAAACATAGGAAATCCGTCCGTTTTCGTCATTTGTTATCGAATCGACTCAAAGCCAGATCGTCACATTGGCCGCTCTTCTGTCTGAAACGGTTGTATTTATCGTCTGCAAAGCTATGTCGCGTGCTGCGGTATTCGGAGACACTAAAAGCACCATAGTAGGACACAGATAAAGCTTCTAAGTTGATGTAATAGCAAGTAAGAAGTAGTACAATTCAAGTTTTAGGTATCGATTATAGACTTTTTAGTTGGCTTTGGTGCCTTGGACATGAGCTAGGACCTTAAGATTCTTAATGAAAGGAGGACTAGCAGCCGAGTTGCACGGGAGAATGTGAAAAGTGTTCATATGTAGTAAAAACCCGAGAAATCCGTCCGTTTTCGTCATTTGTTATCGAATCGACTTAGAGCCAGATCGTCACATTTGCCGCTCTTCTCTCTGAAACGGTCGTACTTATCGTCTGCAAAGATATGTCGCGTGCTGCGGTATGCGGACACACTAAAAGCACCATAGTAGAACACAGATGAAACTACTAAGTTAATGTAATAGCCAGTAAGATGTAGTACAATTTAAGTTTTAGGTATCGATTATTGACTCTTTAGCTGGCTTTGGTGCCTTGGACATGAGCTAGGACCCTAAGAATCTGCATGAAAGCAGGACTAGCAGCCGAGTTGCACGGGAGAATGTGAAAAGTGTTCATATGTAGCACTAACCTAAGAAATCCGTCCATGTTCGTCATTTGTTATCGAATCGACACAAAGCCAGATCGTCACATTGGCCGCTCTTCTCTCTGAAACGGTTGTACTTATCGTCTGCAAAGCTATTTCGCGTGCTGCGGTATGCGGAGACATCAAAAGCACCATAGAAGAATACAGATGAACCTTCTAAGTTGATGTAATAGCCAGTAAGATGTAGTACAATTTAAGTTTTAGGTATCGATTATTGACTCTTTAGCTGGCTTTGGTGCTTGGACATGAGCTAGGACCTTATGATTCTGCATGAAAGGAGGACTAGCAGCCGAGTTGCACGGGAGAATGTGAAAAGTGTTCATATGTAGTAAAAACCTTTGAAATACGTCCGTTTTCGTCATTTGTTTTCGAATCGACTTAAAGCCAGATCGTCATATTGGCCGCTCTTCTCTCTGAAACGGTTGTACTTATCGTCTGCAAAGCTATGTCGCGTGCTGCGGTATGCGGAGACACTAAAAGCACCATAGTAGAACACACATGAAGCTTCTAAGTTGATGTAATAGCTAGTAAGAAGTAGTACAATTCACGTTTTAGGTATCGATTATTGACTTTTTACCTGGCTTTGGTGCCTTGGACATGAGCTAGGACCTTAAGAATCTGTATGAAAGGAGGACTAGCAGCCGAGTTGAGCGGGAGAATGTGTAAAGTGTTCATATGTAGTAAAAACGTGAGAAATCCGTCCGTTTTCGTCATTTGTTATCGAAACGACTTAAAGCCAGATCGTCACATTGGCCGCTCTTCTCTCTGAAACGGTCGTTCTTATCGTCTGCAAAGCTATGTCGCGTGCTGCGGTATGTGGAGACACTAAAAGCACCATAGTAGAACACAGATGAAGCCTCTAAGTTGATGTAATAGCCAGTAAGAAGTAGTACAATTCAAGTTTTAGGTATCGATTATTGACTTTTTAGCAGGCTTTGGTGCCTTGGACATGAGCTAGGACCTGAAAATTCTGCGTGAAAGGAGGACTAGCAGCCGAGTTGCACGGGAGAACGTGAAAAGTGTTCATATGTAGTAAAAACCTTTGAAATCCGTCCGTTTTCGTCATTTGTTATCGAATCGACTTAAAGCCAGATCGTCACATTGGACGCTCTTCTCCCTGAAACGGTTGTACTTATCGCCTGCTAAGCTATGTCGCGTGTTGCGGTATCCGGAGACACTAAAAGCACCATAGTAATACACAGATGAACCTTCTAAGTTGATGTAATAGACAGTAAGAAGTAGTACAATACAAGTATTAGTTATCGATTATTGACTTTTTGCTGGCTTTGGTGCCTTGGACATGAGCTAGGACCGTAAGATTCTGCATGAAAGGAGGTCTAGCAGCCGAGTTGCATGGGAGAATGTGAAAACTGTTCATATGTAGTAAAAACCTGAGAAATCCGTCCGTTTTCGTCTTTTGTTCTCGATTCGACTTAAAGCCAGATCGTCACATTGGCCGCTCATCTCTATGAAACGGTTGTACTTATCGTCGGCAAAACTATGTGGCGTGCTGCGGTATGCGGAGACACTAAAAGCACCATAGTAGAACACACATGAAGCTTCTAAGTTGATGTAATAGCCAGTAAGAGGTAGTACAATTCAAGATTTAGGTATCGATTATTGACTTTTTAGCTGGCTTTGGTGCCTTGGACATGAGCTAGGACCTTAAGATTCTGCATGAAAGGAGGACTAGCAGCCGAGTTGCACGGGAGAATGTGAAAAGTGTTCATATGTAGCAAAAACCTGAGAAACCCGTCCGTTTTCGTCATTTGTTATCGAATCGACTTAAAGCCAGATCGTCTCATTGGCCGCTCTTCTCCCTGAAACGGTTGTACTTATCGTCTGCAAAGTTATGTCGCGTGCTGCGGTAACCGGAGACACTAAAATCAATATAGTAGTACACAGATGAAGCTTCTAAGTTGAAGTAATAGCAAGTAAGAAGTAGTACAATTTAAGTTTTAGGTATCGATTATTGAATTTTTAGCTTTCTTTGGTGCCTTGGACATGAGCTAGGACCTTAAGATTCTGCATGAAAGGAGGACTAGCAGCCGAGTTCATGGGAGAATGTGAAAAGTGTTCATATGTAGTAAAAACCTGAGATATCCGTCCGTTTTCGTCATTTGTTGTCGAATCGACTTAAAGCCAGATCGTCACATTGGCCGCTCTTCTCTCTGAAACGGTTGTCCTTATCGTCTGCAAAGATATGTCGCGTGTTGCCGTATGCGGAGACACTAAAAGCACCATAGAAGAATACAGATGAACCCTCTAACTTGATGTAATAGCCAGTAAGAAGTAGTACAATTCAAGTTTTAGGTATCGATTATTGACTTTTTAGCTGGCTTTGGTGCCTTGGACATGAGCTAGGACCTTATGATTCTGTATGAAAGGAGGACTAGGAGCCGAGTTGCACGGGAGAATGTGAAAAGTGTTCATATGTAGTAAAAACCTTTGAAATCAGTCCGTTTTCGTCATTTTTTTTCGAATGGACTTAAAGCCAGATCGTCATATTGGCCGCTCTTCTCTCTGAAACGGTTGTACTTATCGTCTGCAAAGCTATGTCGCGTGCAGCGGTGTGCGGAGACACTAAAAGCACAATAGTAGAACACACATGAAGCTTCTAAGTTGATGTAATAGCCAGTAAGAAGTAGTACAATTCACGTTTTAGGTATCGATTATTGACTTTTTAGCAGGCTTTGGTGCCTTTGACATGAGCTAGGACCTTAAGATTCTGCATGAAAGGAGGACTAGCGCCGAGTTGCATGGGAGAATGTGAAAAGAGTTCATATGTAGTAAAAACCTGAGAAATCCGTCCGTTTTCGTCATTTGTTAACGAATCGACTCAAAGCCAGATCGTCACATTTGCCGCTCTTCTCTCTGAAACGGTTGTCCTTATCGTCTGCAAAGATATGTCGCGTGTTGCCGTATGCGGAGACACTAAAAGCACCATAGTAGAACACAGATGAAGCTTTTAAGTTGATGTAATAGCCAGTAAGAAGTAGTACAATTCAAGTTTTAGGTATAGATTATTGACTTTTTAGCTGGCTTTGGTGCCTTAAACATGAGCTAGGACCTTAAGATTCTGCATGAAAGGAGGACTAGCAGCCGAGTTGCACGGGAGAATGTGAAAAGTGTTCATATGTAGTAAAAACATAGGAAATCCGTCCGTTTTCGTCATTTGTTATCGAATCGACTCAAAGCCAGATCGTCACATTGGCCGCTCTTCTGTCTGAAACGGTTGTATTTATCGTCTGCAAAGCTATGTCGCGTGCTGCGGTATTCGGAGACACTAAAAGCACCATAGTAGGACACAGATAAAGCTTCTAAGTTGATGTAATAGCAAGTAAGAAGTAGTACAATTCAAGTTTTAGGTATCGATTATAGACTTTTTAGTTGGCTTTGGTGCCTTGGACATGAGCTAGGACCTTAAGATTCTTAATGAAAGGAGGACTAGCAGCCGAGTTGCACGGGAGAATGTGAAAAGTGTTCATATGTAGTAAAAACCCGAGAAATCCGTCCGTTTTCGTCATTTGTTATCGAATCGACTTAGAGCCAGATCGTCACATTTGCCGCTCTTCTCTCTGAAACGGTCGTACTTATCGTCTGCAAAGATATGTCGCGTGCTGCGGTATGTGGAGACACTAAAAGCGCCATAGTAGAACACAGATGAAGCCTCTAAGTTGATGTAATAGCCAGTAAGAAGTAGTACAATTCAAGTTTTATTTATCGATTATTGATTTTTTAGCTGGCTTTGGTGCCTTGGACATGAGCTAGGACCTTAAGATTCTGCGTGAAAGGAGGACTAGCAGCCGAGTTGCACGGAAGAATGTGAAAAGTGTTCACATGTAGTAAAAACCTGAGGAATCCGTCCGTTTTCGAGATTTGTTATCGAATCGACTTAAAGCCAGATCGTCACACTGGCCGCTTTTCTCCCTGAAACGGTTGTACTTATCGTCTGCAAAGCTATGTCGCGTGCTGCGGTATGAGGAGACACTAAAAGCACCATAGTAGAACACAGATGAAACTTCTAAGTTGATGTAATAGCCAGTAAGAAGTAGTACAATTAAAGTTTTGGGTATCGTTTATTGACTTTTTAGCTGGCTTTGGTGCCTTGGACATGAGCTAGGACCTTAGGATTCTGCATGAAAGGAGGACTAGGAGCCGAGTTGCACGGGAGAATGTGAAATGTGTTCATATGTAGTAAAAACCTTTGAAATCAGTCCGTTTTCGTCATTTTTTTTCGAATGGACTTAAAGCCAGATCGTCATATTGGCCGCTCTTCTCTCTGAAACGGTTGTACTTATCGTCTGCAAAGCTATGTCGCGTGCAGCGGTGTGCGGAGACACTAAAAGCACAATAGTAGAACACACATGAAGCTTCTAAGTTGATGTAATAGCCAGTAAGAAGTAGTACAATTCACGTTTTAGGTATCGATTATTGACTTTTTAGCTGGCTTTGGTGCCTTTGACATGAGCTAGGACCTTAAGATTCTGCATGAAAGGAGGACTAGCGCCGAGTTGCATGGGAGAATGTGAAAAGAGTTCATATGTAGTAAAAACCTGAGAAATCCGTCCGTTTTCGTCATTTGTTAACGAATCGACTCAAAGCCAGATCGTCACATTGGCCGCTCTTCTCTCTGAAACGGTTGTCCTTATCGTCTGCAAAGATATGTCGCGTGTTGCCGTATGCGGAGACACTAAAAGCACCATAGTAGAACACAGATGAAGCTTTTAAGTTGATGTAATAGCCAGTAAGAAGTAGTACAATTCAAGTTTTAGGTATAGATTATTGACTTTTTAGCTGGCTTTGGTGCCTTAAACATGAGCTAGGACCTTAAGATTCTGCATGAAAGGAGGACTAGCAGCCGAGTTGCACGGGAGAATGTGAAAAGTGTTCATATGTAGTAAAAACATAGGAAATCCGTCCGTTTTCGTCATTTGTTATCGAATCGACTCAAAGCCAGATCGTCACATTGGCCGCTCTTCTGTCTGAAACGGTTGTATTTATCGTCTGCAAAGCTATGTCGCGTGCTGCGGTATTCGGAGACACTAAAAGCACCATAGTAGGACACAGATAAAGCTTCTAAGTTGATGTAATAGCAAGTAAGAAGTAGTACAATTCAAGTTTTAAGTATCGATTATAGACTTTTTAGTTGGCTTTGGTGCCTTGGACATGAGCTAGGACCTTAAGATTCTTAATGAAAGGAGGACTAGCAGCCGAGTTGCACGGGAGAATGTGAAAAGTGTTCATATGTAGTAAAAACCCGAGAAATCCGTCCGTTTTCGTCATTTGTTATTGAATCGACTTAGAGCCAGATCGTCACATTTGCCGCTCTTCTCTCTGAAACGGTCGTACTTATCGTCTGCAAAGATATGTCGCGTGCTGCGGTATGTGGAGACACTAAAAGCGCCATAGTAGAACACAGATGAAGCCTCTAAGTTGATGTAATAGCCAGTAAGAAGTAGTACAATTCAAGTTTTATTTATCGATTATTGATTTTTTAGCTGGCTTTGGTGCCTTGGACATGAGCTAGGACCTTAAGATTCTGCGTGAAAGGAGGACTAGCAGCCGAGTTGCACGGAAGAATGTGAAAAGTGTTCACATGTAGTAAAAACCTGAGGAATCCGTCCGTTTTCGAGATTTGTTATCGAATCGACTTAAAGCCAGATCGTCACATTGGCTGCTTTTCTCCCTGAAACGGTTGTACTTATCGTCTGCAAAGCTATGTCGCGTGCTGCGGTATGAGGAGACACTAAAAGCACCATAGTAGAACACAGATGAAACTTCTAAGTTGATGTAATAGCCAGTAAGAAGTAGTACAATTAAAGTTTTGGGTATCGTTTATTGACTTTTTAGCTGGCTTTGGTGCCTTGGACATGAGCTAGGACCTTAGGATTCTGCATGAAAGGAGGACTAGCAGCCGAGTTGCACGGGAGAATGTGAACTGTGTTCATATGTAGTAAAAACATGAGAAATCCGTCCGTTTTCGTCATTTGTTATCGAATCGACTTAAAGCCAGATCGCCGCATTGGCTGCTCTTCTGTCTGAAACGGTTGTACTTATCGTCTGCTAAGCTATGTCGCGTGTTGCGGTATCCGGGGACACTAAAAGCACCATAGTAATACACAGATGAACCTTCTAAGTTGATGTAATAGCCAGTAAGAAGTAGTACAATACAAGTTTTAGTTGTCGATCATTGACTTTTTAGCTGGCTTTGGTGCCTTGGACATGAGCTAGGACCTTAAGATTCTGCATGAAAGGAGGTCTAGCAGCCGAGTTGCATGGGAGAATGTGAAAAGTGTTCATATGTAGTAAAAACCTGAGAAATCCGTCCGTTTTCGTCTTTTGTTCTCGAATCGACTTAAAGCCAGATCGTCACATTGGCCGCTGTTCTCTATGAAACGGTTGTACTTATCGTCGGCAAAGCTATGTCGCGTGCTGCGGTATGCGGAGACACTAAAAGCACCATAGTAGAACACACATGAAGCTTCTAAGTGGATGTAATAGCCAGTAAGAAGTAGTACAATTCAAGTTTTAGGTCTCGATTATTGATTTTTAGCTGGCTTTGGTGCCTTGGACATGGGCTAGGACCTTAAGATTCTGCATGAAAGGAGGACTAGCAGCCGAGTTGCTTGGGAGAATGTGAAAAGTGTTCATATGTAGTAAAAACCTGAGAAATCCGTCCGTTTTCGTCATTTGTTAACGAATCGACTCAAAGCCATATCGTCACATTGGCCGCTATTCTCTCTGAAACGGTTGTCCTTATCGTCTGCAAAGATATGTCGCGTGTTGCAGTATGCGGAGACACTAAAAGCACCATAGTAGAACACAGATGAAGCTTTTAAGTTGATGTAATAGCCAGTAAGAAGTAGTACAATTCAAGTTTTAGGTATCGATTATTGACTTTCTAGCTGGCTTTGGTGCCTTGGACATGAGCTAGGACCTTAAGATTCTGCATGAAAGGAGGACTAGCAGCCGAGTTGCACGGGAGAATGTGAAAAGTGTTCATATGTAGTAAAAACCTGAGAAATCCGTCCGTTTTCGTCATTTGTTATCGAATCGACTTAAAGCCAGATCGTCACATTGGCCGCTCTTCTCCCTGAAACGGTTGTACTTATCGTCTGCAAAGCTATGTCGCGTGCTGCGGTATGCGGAGACACTAAAAGCACCATAGTAGAACACAGATGAAACTTCTAAGTTGATGTAATAGCCCGTAAGAGGTAGTACAATTCAAGTTTTAGGTATCGATTATTGACTTTTTAGCTGGCTTTGGTGCCTTGGACATGAGCTAGGACCTTAAGATTCTGCATGAAAGGAGGACTAGCAGCCGAGTTGCACGGGAGAATGTGAAAAGTGTTCATATGTAGTAAAAACCTGAGAAACCCGTCCGTTTTCGTCATTTGTTATCGAATCGCCTTAAAGCCAGATCGTCACATTGGCCGCTCTTCTCCCTGAAACGGTTGTACTTATCGTCTGCAAAGCTATGTCGCGTGCTGCGGTATTCGGAGACACTAAAATCAATATAGTAGTACACAGATGAAGTTTCTAAGTTGAAGTAATAGCCAGTAAGAAGTAGTACAATTTAAGTTTTAGGTATCGATTATTGACTTTTTAGCTGGCTTTGGTGCCTTGGACATGAGCTAGGACCTTAAGATTCCGCATGAAAGGTGAACTAGCAGCCGAGTTCATGGGAGAATGTGAAAAGTGTTCATATGTAGTAAAAACCTGGGAAATCCGTCCGTTTTCGTCACTTGTTATAGAATCGACTTAAAGCCAGATCGTCACATTGGCCGCTCTTCTGTCTGAAACGGTTGTACTTATCGTCTGCAAAGCTATGTCGCGTGCTGCGGTATGCGGAGACACTAAAAGCACCATAGTAGAACACAGATGAAACTTCTAAGTTGATGTAATAGCCAGTAAGAGGTAGTACAATTCAAGTTTTAGGTATCGATTATTGACTTTTTAGCTGGCTTTGGTGCCTTGGACATGAGCTAGGACCTTAAGATTCTGCATGAAAGGAGGACTAGCAGCCGAGTTGCACGGGAGAATGTGAAAAGTGTTCATATTTAGTAAAAACCTGAGAAATCCGTCCGTTTTCGCCACTTGTTATAGAATCGACTTAAAGCCAGATCGTCACATTGGCCGCTCTTCTCTCTGAAACGGTTGTACTTATCGTCTGCAAAGCTATGTCGCGTGCTGCGGTATGCGGAGACACTAAAAGCACCATAGTAGATCACAGATGAAACTTCTAAGATGATGTAATAGCCAGTAAGATGTAGTACAATTTAAGTTTCAGGTATCGATTATTGAATTTTTAGCTGGCTTTGGTGCCTTGGACATGAGCTAGGACCATAAGAATCTGCATGAAAGGAGGACTAGCAGCCGAGTTGCATGGGAGAATGTGAAAAGAGTTCATATGTAGTAAAAACCTGAGAAATCCGTCCGTTTTCATCATTTGTTAACGAATCGACTCAAAGCCAGATCGTCACATTGGCCGCTCTTTTCTCTAAAACGGTTGTTCTTATCGTCTGCAAAGATATGTCGCGTGTTGCAGTATGCGGAGACACTAAAAGCACCATAGTAGAACACAGATGAAGCTTTTAAGTTGATGTAATAGCCAGTAAGAAGTAGTACAATTCAAGTTTTAGGTATCGATTATTGACTTTTTAGCTGGCTTTGGTGACTTGGACATGAGCTAGGACCTTAAGATTCTGCATGAAAGGAGGACTAGCAGCCGAGTTGCATGGGAGTATGTGAAAAGTGTTCATATGTAGTAAAAACCTGAGAAATCCGTCCGTTTTCGTCATTTGTTGTCGAATCGACTCAAAGCCAGATCGCCACTTGGCCGCTCTTCTCTCTGAAACGGTTGTACTTATCGTCTGCAAAGCTATGTCTCGTGTTCCGGTATGCGGAGACACTAAAAGCACCATAGTAGAACACAGATGAAGCTTTTAAGTTGATGTAATAGGCAGTAAGAAGTAGTACAATTCAAGTTTTAGGTATCGATTATTGACTTTTTAGCTGGCTTTGGTGCCTTGGACATGAGCTAGGACCTTAAGATTCTGCATGAAAGGAGGACTAGCAGCCGAGTTGCACGGGAGAATGTGAAAAGTGTTCATATGTAGTAAAAACCTGAGAAATCCGTCCGTTTTCGTCATTTGTTATCAAATCGACTTAAAGCCAGATCGTCACATTGGCCGCTCTTCTCCCTGAAACGGTTGTACTTATCGTCTGCAAAGATATGTCGCGTGCTGCGGTATGCGGAGACACTAAAAGCACCATAGTAGAACACAGATGAAACTTCTAAGTTGATGTAATAGCCCGTAAGAGGTAGTACAATTCAAGTTTTAGGTATCGATTATTGACTTTTTAGCTGGCTTTGGTGCCTTGGACATGAGCTAGGACCTTAAGATTCTGCATGAAAGGAGGACTAGCAGCCGAGTTGCACGGGAGAATGTGAAAAGTGTTCATATGTAGTAAAAACCTGAGAATCCCCTCCGTTTTCGTCATTTGTTATCGAATCGCCTTAAAGCCAGATCGTCACATTGGCCGCACTTCTCCCTGAAGCGGTTGGACTTATCGTCTGCAAAGCTATGTCGCGTGCTGCGGTATCCGGAGACACTAAAATCAATATAGTAGTACACAGATGAAGTTTCTAAGTTGAAGTAATAGCCAGTAAGAAGTAGTACAATTTAAGTTTTAGGTATCGATTATTGACTTTTTAGCTGGCTTTGGTGCCTTGGACATGAGCTAGGACCTTAAGATTCTGCATGAAAGGTGAACTAGCAGCCGAGTTCATGGGAGAATGTGAAAAGTGTTCATATGTAGTAAAAACCTGGGAAATCCGTCCGTTTTCGTCACTTGTTATAGAATCGACTTAAAGCCAGATCGTCACATTGGCCGCTCTTCTCTCTGAAACGGTTGTACTTATCGTCTGCAAAGCTATGTCGCGTGCTGCGGTATGCGGAGACACTAAAAGCACCATAGTAGAACACAGATGAAACTTCTAAGTTGATGTAATAGCCAGTAAGAGGTAGTACAATTCAAGTTTTACGTATCGATTATTGACTTTTTAGCTGGCTTTGGTGCCTTGGACATGAGCTAGGACCTTAAGATTCTGCATTAAAGGAGGACTAGCAGCCGTGTTGCACGGGAGAATGAGAAAAGTGTTCATATGTAGTAAAAACCTGAGAAATCCGTCCGTTTTCGTCACTTGTTATAGAATCGACTTAAGGCCAGATCGTCACATTGGCCGCTCTTCTCTCTGAAACGGTTGTACTAATCGTCTGCAAAGCTATGTCGCGTGCTGCGGTATGCGGAGACACTAAAAGCACCATAGTAGATCATAGATGAAACTTCTAAGATGATGTAATAGCCAGTAAGATGTAGTACAATTTAAGTTTTAGGTATCGATTATTGACTTTTTAGCTGGCTTTGGTGCCTTGGACATGAGCTAGGACCTTAAGATTCTGCATGAAAGGAGGACTAGCAGCCGAGTTGCATGGGAGAATGTGAAAAGAGTTCATATGTAGTAAAAACCTGAGAAATCCGTCCGTTTTCGTCATTTGTTAACGAATCGACTCAAAGCCAGATCGTCACATTGGCCGCTCTTTTCTCTAAAACGGTTGTCCTTATCGTCTGCAAAGCTATGTCGCGTGCTGCGGTATGCGGAGACACTAAAAGCACCATAGTAGAACACAGATGAAACTTCTAAGTTGATGTAATAGCCAGTAAGAGGTAGTACAATTCAAGTTTTAGGAATCGATTATTGACTTTTTAGTTGGCTTTGGTGCCATGGACATAAGCTAGGGCCTTAAGATTCTGCATGAAAGGAGGACTAGCAGCCGAGTTGCATGGAAGAATGTGAAAAGTGTTCATATGTAGTAAAAACCTGAGAAATCCGTCCGTTTTCGTCATTTGTTATCGAATCGACTTAAAGCCAGATCGTCACATTGGCCGCTCTTCTCCCTGAAACGGTTGTACTTATCGTCTGCAAAGCTATGTCGCGTGATGCGGTATCCGGAGACACTAAAATCAATATAGTAGTACACAGATGAAGTTTCTAAGTAGAAGTAATAGCCAGTAAGAAGTAGTACAATTTAAGTTTTAGGTACCGATTATTGACTTTTTAGCTGGCTTTGGTGCCTTGGACATGAGCTAGGACCTTAAGAATCTGCATGAAAGGAGGACTAGCAGCCGAGTTGCACGGGAGAATGTGAAAAGTGTTCATATGTAGCACAAACCTAAGAAATCCGTCCGTGTTCGTCATTTGTTATCGAATCGACACAAAGCCAGATCGTCACATTGGCCGCTCTTCTCTCTGAAACGGTTGTACTTATCGTCTGCAAAGCTATTTCGCGTGCTGTGGTATGCGGAGACACTAAAAGCACCATAGTAGAACACAGATGAAGCTTTTAAGTTGATGTAATAGCCAGTAAGAAGTAGTACAATTCAAGTTTTAGGTATCGATTATTGACTTTTTAGCTGGCTTTGGTGCCTTGGACATGAGCTAGGACCATAAGATTCTGCATGAAAGGAGGACTAGTAGCCGAGTTGCATGGGAGAATGTGAAAAGAGTTCATATGTAGTAAAAACCTGAGAAATCCGTCCGTTTTCGTCATTTGTTAACGAATCGACTCAAAGCCAGATCGTCACATTGGCCGCTCTTCTCTCTGAAACGGTTGTCCTTATCGTCTGCAAAGGTATGTCGCGTGTTGCGGTATGCGGAGACACTAAAAGCACCATAGTAGAACACAGATGAAGCTTCTAAGTTGATGTAATAGCCAGTAAGGAGTAGTACAATTCAAGTTTTAGGTATGGATTATTTACTATTTACTCTTCTTTTGTGCCTTGGACATGACCTAGGAACTTAAGATTTTGCATGAAAGGAGGACTAGCAGCCGCGTTGCTCGGGAGAATGTGAAAAGTGTTCATATGTAGTAAAAACCTGAGAAATCCGTCCGTTTTCGTCATTTGTTATTGAATCGACTTAAAGCCAGATCGTCACATTGGCCGCTCTTCTCTCTGAAACGGTTGTACTTATCGTCTGCAAAGCTATGTCGCGTGATGCTGTATGCGGAGACACTAAAAGCACCATAGTAGAACACAGATGAAGCTTCTAGGTTCATGTAATAGCCAGTAAGAAGTAGTACAATTCAAGTCTTAGTTATCGATTATTGACTTTTCAGCTGGCTTTGGTGCCTTGGACATGAGCTAGGACCTTAAGATTCTGAATGAAAGGAGGACTAGCAGCCGAGTTGCACGGGAGAATGTGAAAAGTGTTCATATGTAGTAAAAACCTGAGAAATCCGTCCGTTTTCGTCATTTGTTATCGAATCGACTTAAAGCCAGATCGTCACATTGGCCGCTCTTCTCCCTGAAACGGTTGTACTTATCGTCTGCAAAGCTATGTCGCGTGCTGCGGTATGCGGAGACACTAAAAGCACCATAGTAGAACACAGATGAAACTTCTATGTTGATGTAATAGCCCCTAAGAGGTAGTACAATTCAAGTTTTAAGTATCGATTATTGACTTTTTAGCTGGCTTTGGTGCCTTGGACATGAGCTAGGACCTTAAGATTCTGCATGAAAGGAGGACTAGCAGCCGAGTTGCACGGGAGAATGAGAAAAGTGTTCATATGTAGTAAAAACCTGAGAAACCTGTCCGTTTTCGTCATTTGTTATCGAATCGCCTTAAAGCCAGATCGTCACATTGGCCGCTCTTCTCCCTGAAACGGTTGTACTTATCGTCTGCAAAGCTATGTCGCGTGCTGCGGTATCCGGAGACACTAAAATCAATATAGTAGTACACAGATGAAGTCTCTAAGTAGAAGTAATAGCCAGTAAGAAGTAGTACAATTTAAGTTTTAGGTATCGATTATTGACTTTTTAGCTGGCTTTGGTGCCTTGGACATGAGCTAGGACCTTAAGATTCTGCATGAAAGGAGGACTAGCAGCCGAGTTCATGGGGGAATGTGAAAAGTGTTCATATGTAGTAAAAACCTGAGAAATCCGTCCGTTCTCGTCATTTGTTGTCGAATCGACTTAAAGCCAGATCGTCATATTGGCCGCTCTTCTCTCTGAAACGGTTGTACTTATCGTCTGCAAAGCTATGTCGTGTGCTGCGGTATGCGGAGGCACTAAAAGCACCATAGTAGAACACAGATGAAACTTCTAAGTTGATGTAATAGCCAGTAAGAAGTAGTACAATTCAAGTTTTAGGTATCGATTATTGACTTTTTAGCTGGCTTTGGTGCCTTGGACATGAGCTAGGACCTTATGATTCTGCATGAAAGGAGGACTAGCAGCCGAGTTGCACGTGAGAATGTGAAAAGTGTTCATATGTAGTAAAAACCTTTGAAATCGGTCCGTTTTCTTCATTTGTTTTCGAATCGACTTAAAGCCAGATCGTCATATTGGCCGCTCTTCTCTCTGAAACGGTTGTACTTATCGTCTGCAAAGCTATGTCGCGTGATGCGGTATGCGGAGACACTAAAAGCAGCATAGTAGAACACACATGAAGCTTCTAAGTTGATGTAATAGCAAGTAAGAGGTAGTACAATTCAAGTTTTAGGTATCGATTATTGACATTTTACCTGGCTTTGGTGCCTTGGACATGAGCTAGGACCTTAAGATTCTGCATGAAAGGAGGACTAGCAGCCGAGTTGCACGGGAGAATGTAAAAAGTGTTCATATGTAGTAAAAACCTGAGAAATCCGTCCGTTTTCGTCATTTGTTATCGAATCGACTTAAAGCCAGATCGTCGCATTGGCCGCTCTTCTCTCTGAAACGGTTGTACTTATCGTCTGCAAAGCTATGTCTCGTGTTATGGTATGCAGAGACACTAAAAGCACCGTAGTAGAACACAGATGAAGCTTTTACGTTGATGTAATAGCCAGTAAGAGGTAGTACAATTCAAGTTTTAGGTATCGATTATTGACTTTTTAGCTGGCTTTGGTGCCTTGGACATGAGCTAGGACCTTAAGATTCTGCATGAAAGGAGGACTAGCAGCCGAGTTGCACGGCAGAATGTGAAAAGTGTTCATATGTAGTAAAAACCTGAGAAACCCGTCCGTTTTCGTCATTTGTTGTCGAATCGACTTAAAGCCAGATCGTCACATTGGCCGCTCTTCTCCCTGAAACGGTTGTACTTATCGTCTGCAAAGCTATGTCGCGTGCTGCGGTTTCCGGAGACACTAAAATCAATATAGTAGTACACAGATGAAGTTTCTAAGTAGAAGTAATAGCCAGTAAGAAGTAGTACAATTTAAGTTTTAGGTATCGATTATTGACTTTTTAGCTGGCTTTGGTGCCTTGGACATGAGCTAGGACCTTAAGATTCTGCATGAAAGGAGGACTAGCAGCCGAGTTCATGGGGGAATGTGAAAAGTGTTCATATGTAGTAAAAACCTGAGAAATCCGTCCGTTCTCGTCATTTGTTGTCGAATCGACTTAAAGCCAGATCGTCACATTGGCCGCTCTTCTCTCTGAAACGGTTGTACTTATCGTCTGCAAAGCTATTTCGCGTGATGCAGTATGCGGAGACACTAAAAGCACCATAGTAGAACACAGATGAAACTTCTAAGTTGATGTAATAGCCAGTAAGATGTAGTACAATTTAAGTTTTAGGTATCGATTATTGACTCTTTAGCTGGCTTTGGTGCCTTGGACATGAGCTAGGACCTTAAGAATCTGCATGAAAGGAGGACTAGCAGCCGAGTTGCATGGGAGAATGTGAAATGTGTTCATATGTAGCACAAACCTA
The DNA here is from genome assembly GCF_023897955.1 of Schistocerca gregaria. NCBI lineage: Eukaryota > Metazoa > Arthropoda > Insecta > Orthoptera > Acrididae > Schistocerca > Schistocerca gregaria. Next base: position 15,309,171 of record NW_026061795.1, on the reverse strand, counting down.
AGATATCCGTCCGTGTTCGTCATTTGTTATCGAATCGACACAAAGCCAGATCGTCACATTGGCCGCTCTTCTCTCTGAAACGGTTGTACTTATCGTCTGCAAAGCTATTTCGCGTGCTGCGGTATGCGGAGACACTAAAAGCACCATAGAAGAATACAGATGAACCTTCTAAGTTGATGTAATAGCCAGTAAGAAGTAGTACAATTCAAGTTTTAGGTATCGATTATTGACTTTTTAGCTGGCTTTGGTGCCTTGGACATGAGCTAGGACCTTATGATTCTGCATGAAAGGAGGACTAGCAGCCGAGTTGCATGGGAGAATGTGAAAAGTGTTCATATGTAGTAAAAACCTTTGAAATCGGTCCGTTTTCGTCATTTGTGTTCGAATCGACTTAAAGCCTGATCGTCATATTGGCCGCTCTTCTCTCTGAAACGGTTGTACTTATCGTCTGCAAAGCTATGTCGCGTGCTGCGGTATGCGGGGACACTAAAAGCACCATAGTAAAACACACATGAAGCTTCTAAGTAGATGTAATAGCCAGTAAGAAGTAGTACAATTCACGTTTTAGGTATCGATTATTGACTTTTTAGCTGGCTTTGGTGCCTTTGACATGAGCTAGGACCTGAAGATTCTGCATGAAAGGAGGACTAGCAGCCGAGTTGCACGGGAGAATGTGGAAAGTGTTCATATGTAGTAAAAACCTGAGAAATCCGTCCGTTTTCGTCATTTGTTGTCGAATCGACTTAAAGCCAGATCGTCACATTGGCCGCTCTTCTCTCTGAAACGGTTGTACTTATCGTCTGCAAAGCTATTTCGCGTGCTGCGGTATGCGGAGACACTAAAATCAATATAGTAGTACACAGGTGAAGTTTCTAAGTAGAAGTAATAGCCAGTAAGAAGTAGTACAATTTAAGTTTTAGGTATCGATTATTGACTTTTTAGCTGGCTTTGGTGCCTTGGACATGAGCTAGGACCTTAAGATTCTGCATGAAAGGAGGACTAGCAGCCGAGTTCATGGGGGAATGTGAAAAGTGTTCATATGTAGTAAAAACCTGAGAAATCCGTCCGTTTTCGTCATTTGTTGTCGAATCGACTTAAAACCAGATCGTCACATTGGCCGCTCTTCTCTCTGAAACGGTTGTACTTATCGTCTGCAAAGCTATTTCGCGTGCTGCGGTATGCGGAGACACTAAAAGCACCATAGTAGAACACAGATGAAACTTCTAAGTTGATGTAATAGCCAGTAAGATGTAGTACAATTTAAGTTTTAGGTATCGATTATTGACTCTTTAACTGGCTTTGGTGCCTTGGACATGAGCTAGGACCTTAAGAATCTGCATGAAAGGAGGACTAGCAGCCGAGTTGCACGGGAGAATGTGAAAAGTGTTGATATGTAGCACAAACCTAAGAAATCCGTCCGTGTTCGTCATTTGTTATCGAATCGACACAAAGCCAGAGCGTCACATTGGCCGCTCTTCTGTCTGAAACGGTTGTACTTATCGTCTGCAAAGCTATGTCGCGTGCTGCGGTATTCGGAGACACTAAAAGCACCATAGTATTACACAGATGAAGCTTCTAAGTGATGTAATAGCAAGTAAGAAGTAGTACAATTCAAGTTTTATGTATCGATTATTGACATTTTACCTGGCTTTGGTGCCTTTGACATGAGCTAGGACCTTAAGATTCTGCATGAAAGGAGGACTAGCAGCCGAGTTGCATGGGAGAATGTGAAAAGTGTTGATATGTAGCACAAACCTAAGAAATCCGTCCGTTTTCATCATTTGTTATCGAATCGACTTAAAGCCAGAGCGTCACATTGGCCGCTCTTCTCTCTGAAACGGTTGTACTTATCGTCTGCAAAGCTATTTCGCGTGCTGCGGTATGCGGAGACACTAAAAGCACCATAGTAGAACACAGATGAAGCTTTTAAGTTGATGTAATAGCCAGTAAGAAGTAGTACAATTCAAGTTTTAGGTATCGATTATTGACTTTTTAGCTGGCTTTGGTGCCTTGGACATGAGCTAGGACCTTAAGATTCTGCATGAAAGGAGGACTAGCAGCCGAGTTGCATGGGAGAATGTGAAAAGAGTTCATATGTAGTAAAAACCTGAGAAATCCGTCCGTTTTCGTCATTTGTTAACGAATCGACTCAAAGCCAGATCGTCACATTGGCCGCTCTTCTCTCTGAAACGGTTGTCCTTATCGTCTGCAAAGGTATGTCGCGTGTTGCGGTATGCGGAGACACTAAAAGCACCATAGTAGAACACAGATGAAGCTTCTAAGTTGATGTAATAGCCAGTAAGGAGTAGTACAATTCAAGTTTTAGGTATGGATTATTTACTATTTACTCTTCTTTTGTGCCTTGGACATGACCTAGGAACTTAAGATTTTGCATGAAAGGAGGACTAGCAGCCGCGTTGCTCGGGAGAATGTGAAAAGTGTTCATATGTAGTAAAAACCTGAGAAATCCGTCCGTTTTCGTCATTTGTTATTGAATCGACTTAAAGCCAGATCGTCACATTGGCCGCTCTTCTCTCTGAAACGGTTGTACTTATCGTCTGCAAAGCTATGTCGCGTGATGCTGTATGCGGAGACACTAAAAGCACCGTAGTACAACACAGATGAAGCTTTTACGTTGATGTAATAGCCAGTAAGAAGTAGTTCAATTCAAGTTTTAGGTATCGATTATTGACTTTTTAGCTGGCTTTGGTGCATTGGACATAAGCTAGGACCTTAAGATTCTGAATGAAAGGAGGACTAGCAGCCGAGTTGCACGGGAGAATGTGAAAAGTGTTCATATGTAGTAAAAACCTGAGAAATCCGTCCGTTTTCGTCATTTGTTATCGAATCGACTTAAAGCCAGGTCGTCACATTGGCCGCTCTTCTCCCTGAAACGGTTGTACTTATCGTCTGCAAAGCTATGTCGCGTGCTGCGGTATGCGGAGACACTAAAAGCACCATAGTAGAACACAGATGAAACTTCTAAGTTGATGTAATAGCCCCTAAGAGGTAGTACAATTCAAGTTTTAGGTATCGATTATTGACTTTTTAGCTGGCTTTGGTGCCTTGGACATGAGCTAGGACCTTAAGATTCTGCATGAAAGGAGGACTAGCAGCCGAGTTGCACGGGAGAATGAGAAAAGTGTTCATATGTAGTAAAAACCTGAGAAACCCGTCCGTTTTCGTCATTTGTTATCGAATCGCCTTAAAGCCAGATCGTCACATTGGCCGCTCTTCTCCCTGAAACGGTTGTACTTATAGTCTGCAAAGCTATGTCGCGTGCTGCGGTATCCGGAGACACTAAAATCAATATAGTAGTACACAGATGAAGTTTCTAAGTAGGAGTAATAGCCAGTAAGAAGTAGTACAATTTAAGTTTTAGGTATTGATTATTGACTTTTTAGCTGGCTTTGGTGCCTTGGACATGAGCTAGGACCTTAAGAATCTGCATGAAAGGAGGACTAGCAGCCGAGTTGCACGGGAGAATGTGAAAAGTGTTCATATGTAGCACAAACCTAAGAAATCCGTCCGTGTTCGTCATTTGTTATCGAATCGACACAAAGCCAGATCGTCACATTGGCCGCTCTTCTCTCTGAAACGGTTGTACTTATCGTCTGCAAAGCTATTTCGCGTGCTGTGGTATGCGGAGACACTAAAAGCACCATAGTAGAACACAGATGAAGCTTTTAAGTTGATGTAATAGCCAGTAAGAAGTAGTACAATTCAAGTTTTAGGTATCGATTATTGACTTTTTAGCTGGCTTTGGTGCCTTGGACATGAGCTAGGACCTTAAGATTCTGCATGAAAGGAGGACTAGCAGCCGAGTTGCATGGGAGAATGTGAAAAGAGTTCATATGTAGTAAAAACCTGAGAAATCCGTCCGTTTTCGTCATTTGTTAACGAATCGACTCAAAGCCAGATCGTCACATTGGCCGCTCTTCTCTCTGAAACGGTTGTCCTTATCGTCTGCAAAGGTATGTCGCGTGTTGCGGTATGCGGAGACACTAAAAGCACCATAGTAGAACACAGATGAAGCTTCTAAGTTGATGTAATAGCCAGTAAGGAGTAGTACAATTCAAGTTTTAGGTATGGATTATTTACTATTTACTCTTCTTTTGTGCCTTGGACATGACCTAGGAACTTAAGATTTTGCATGAAAGGAGGACTAGCAGCCGCGTTGCTCGGGAGAATGTGAAAAGTGTTCATATGTAGTAAAAACCTGAGAAATCCGTCCGTTTTCGTCATTTGTTATTGAATCGACTTAAAGCCAGATCGTCACATTGGCCGCTCTTCTCTCTGGAACGGTTGTACTTATCGTCTGCAAAGCTATGTCGCGTGATGCTGGATGCGGAGACACTAAAAGCACCATAGTAGAACACAGATGAAGCTTCTAGGTTCATGTAATAGCCAGTAAGAAGTAGTACAATTCAAGTTTTAGTTATCGATTATTGACTTTTCAGCTGGCTTTGGTGCCTTGGACATGAGCTAGGACCTTAAGATTCTGAATGAAAGGAGGACTAGCAGCCGAGTTGCACGGGAGAATGTGAAAAGTGTTCATATGTAGTAAAAACCTGAGAAATCCGTCCGTTTTCGTCATTTGTTATCGAATCGACTTAAAGCCAGATCGTTACATTGGCCGCTCTTCTTTCTGAAACGGTTGTACTTATCGTCTGCAAAGCTATGTCGCGTGCTGCGGTATGCGGAGACACTAAAAGCACCATAGTAGAACACAGATGAAACTTCTATGTTGATGTAATAGAACCTAAGAGGTAGTACAATTCAAGTTTTAAGTATCGATTATTGACTTTTTAGCTGGCTTTGGTGCCTTGGACATGAGCTAGGACCTTAAGATTCTGCATGAAAGGAGGACTAGCAGCCGAGTTGCACGGGAGAATGAGAAAAGTGTTCATATGTAGTAAAAACCTGAGAAACCCGTCCGTTTTCGTCATTTGTTATCGAATCGCCTTAAAGCCAGATCGTCACATTGGCCGCTCTTCTCCCTGAAACGGTTGTACTTATCGTCTGCAAAGCTATGTCGCGTGCTGCGGTATCCGGAGACACTAAAATCAATATAGTAGTACACAGATGAAGTCTCTAAGTAGAAGTAATAGCCAGTAAGAAGTAGTACAATTTAAGTTTTAGGTATCGATTATTGACTTTTTAGCTGGCTTTGGTGCCTTGGACATGAGCTAGGACCTTAAGATTCTGCATGAAAGGTGAACTAGCAGCCGAGTTGCACGGGAGAATGAGAAAAGTGTTCATATGTAGTAAAAACCTGAGAAACCCGTCCGTTTTCGTCATTTGTTATCGAATCGCCTTAAAGCCAGATCGTCACATTGGCCGCTCTTCTCCCTGAAACGGTTGTACTTATAGTCTGCAAAGCTATGTCGCGTGCTGCGGTATCCGGAGACACTAAAATCAATATAGTAGTACACAGATGAAGTTTCTAAGTAGGAGTAATAGCCAGTAAGAAGTAGTACAATTTAAGTTTTAGGTAGTGATTATTGACTTTTTAGCTGGCTTTGGTGCCTTGGACATGAGCTAGGACCTTAAGAATCTGCATGAAAGGAGGACTAGCAGCCGAGTTGCACGGGAGAATGTGAAAAGTGTTCACATGTAGTAAAAACCTGAGAAATCCGTCCGTTTTCGTCATTTGTTATTGAATCGACTTAAAGCCAGATCGTCACATTGGCCGCTCTTCTCTCTGAAACGGTTGTACTTATCGTCTGCAAAGCTATGTCGCGTGATGCTGTATGCGGAGACACTAAAAGCACCATAGTAGAACACAGATGAAGCTTCTAGGTTCATGTAATAGCCAGTAAGAAGTAGTACAATTCAAGTTTTAGTTATCGATTATTGACTTTTCAGCTGGCTTTGGTGCCTTGGACATGAGCTAGGACCTTAAGATTCTGAATGAAAGGAGGACTAGCAGCCGAGTTGCACGGGAGAATGTGAAAAGTGTTCATATGTAGTAAAAACCTGAGAAATCCGTCCGTTTTCGTCATTTGTTATCGAATCGACTTAAAGCCAGATCGTCACATTGGCCGCTCTTCTCTCTGAAACGGTTGTACTTATCGTCTGCAAAGCTATTTCGCGTGCTGCGGTATGCGGAGACACTAAAAGCACCATAGAAGAATACAGATGAACCTTCTAAGTTGATGTAATAGCCAGTAAGAAGTAGTACAATTCACGTTTTAGGTATCGATTATTGACTTTTTAGCTGGCTTTGGTGCCTTTGACATGAGCTAGGACCTTAAGATTCTGCATGAAAGGAGGACTAGCAGCCGAGTTGCATGGGAGAATGTGAAAAGAGTTCATATGTAGTAAAAACCTGAGAAATCCGTCCGTTTTCGTCATTTGTTAACGAATCGACTCAAAGCCAGATCGCCACATTGGCCGCTCTTCTCTCTGAAACGGTTGTACTTATCGTCTGCAAAGCTATGTGTCGTGTTCCGGTATGTGGAGACACTAAAAGCACCGTAGTACAACACAGATGAAGCTTTTACGTTGATGTAATAGCCAGTAAGAAGTAGTTCAATTCAAGTTTTAGGTATCGATTATTGACTTTTTAGCTGGCTTTGGTGCATTGGACATAAGCTAGGACCTTAAGATTCTGAATGAAAGGAGGACTAGCAGCCGAGTTGCACGGGAGAATGTGAAAAGTGTTCATATGTAGTAAAAACCTGAGAAATCCGTCCGTTTTCGTCATTTGTTATCGAATCGACTTAAAGCCAGATCGTCACATTGGCCGCTCTTCTCCCTGAAACGGTTGTACTTATCGTCTGCAAAGCTATGTCGCGTGCTGCGGTATGCGGAGACACTAAAAGCACCATAGTAGAACACAGATGAAACTTCTAAGTTGATGTAATAGCCAGTAAGATGTAGTACAATTTAAGTTTTAGGTATCGATTATTGACTCTTTAGCTGGCTTTGGTGCCTTGGACATGAGCTAGGACCTTAAGAATCTGCATGAAAGGAGGACTAGCAGCCGAGTTGCATGGGAGAATGTGAAATGTGTTCATATGTAGCACAAACCTAAGAAATCCGTCCGTGTTCGTCATTTGTTATCGAATCGACACAAAGCCAGATCGTCACATTGGCCGCTCTTCTCTCTGAAACGGTTGTACTTATCGTCTGCAAAGCTATTTCGCGTGCTGCGGTATGCGGAGACTCTAAAAGCACCATAGAAGAATACAGATGAACCTTCTAAGTTGATGTAATAGCCAGTAAGAAGTAGTACAATTCAAGTTTTAGGTATCGATTATTGACTTTTTAGCTGGCTTTGGTGCCTTGGACATGAGCTAGGACCTTATGATTCTGCATGAAAGGAGGACTAGCAGCCGAGTTGCATGGGAGAATGTGAAAAGTGTTCATATGTAGTAAAAACCTTTGAAATCGGTCCGTTTTCGTCATTTGTGTTCGAATCGACTTAAAGCCAGATCGTCATATTGGCCGCTCTTCTCTCTGAAACGGTTGTACTTATCGTCTGCAAAGCTATGTCGCGTGCTGCGGTATGCGGGGACACTAAAAGCACCATAGTAAAACACACATGAAGCTTCTAAGTAGATGTAATAGCCAGTAAGAAGTAGTACAATTCACGTTTTAGGTATCGATTATTGACTTTTTAGCTGGCTTTGGTGCCTTTGACATGAGCTAGGACCTGAAGATTCTGCATGAAAGGAGGACTAGCAGCCGAGTTGCACGGGAGAATGTGGAAAGTGTTCATATGTAGTAAAAACCTGAGAAATCCGTCCGTTTTCGTCATTTGTTGTCGAATCGACTTAAAGCCAGATCGTCACATTGGCCGCTCTTCTCTCTGAAACGGTTGTACTTATCGTCTGCAAAGCTATTTCGCGTGCTGCGGTATGCGGAGACACTAAAATCAATATAGTAGTACACAGGTGAAGTTTCTAAGTAGAAGTAATAGCCAGTAAGAAGTAGTACAATTTAAGTTTTAGGTATCGATTATTGACTTTTTAGCTGGCTTTGGTGCCTTGGACATGAGCTAGGACCTTAAGATTCTGCATGAAAGGAGGACTAGCAGCCGAGTTCATGGGGGAATGTGAAAAGTGTTCATATGTAGTAAAAACCTGAGAAATCCGTCCGTTTTCGTCATTTGTTGTCGAATCGACTTAAAACCAGATCGTCACATTGGCCGCTCTTCTCTCTGAAACGGTTGTACTTATCGTCTGCAAAGCTATTTCGCGTGCTGCGGTATGCGGAGACACTAAAAGCACCATAGTAGAACACAGATGAAACTTCTAAGTTGATGTAATAGCCAGTAAGATGTAGTACAATTTAAGTTTTAGGTATCGATTATTGACTCTTTAACTGGCTTTGGTGCCTTGGACATGAGCTAGGACCTTAAGAATTTGCATGAAAGGAGGACTAGCAGCCGAGTTGCACGGGAGAATGTGAAAAGTGTTGATATGTAGCACAAACCTAAGAAATCCGTCCGTGTTCGTCATTTGTTATCGAATCGACACAAAGCCAGAGCGTCACATTGGCCGCTCTTCTGTCTGAAACGGTTGTACTTATCGTCTGCAAAGCTATGTCGCGTGCTGCGGTATTCGGAGACACTAAAAGCACCATAGTATTACACAGATGAAGCTTCTAAGTGATGTAATAGCAAGTAAGAAGTAGTACAATTCAAGTTTTATGTATCGATTATTGACATTTTACCTGGCTTTGGTGCCTTTGACATGAGCTAGGACCTTAAGATTCTGCATGAAAGGAGGACTAGCAGCCGAGTTGCATGGGAGAATGTGAAAAGTGTTGATATGTAGCACAAACCTAAGAAATCCGTCCGTTTTCATCATTTGTTATCGAATCGACTTAAAGCCAGAGCGTCACATTGGCCGCTCTTCTCTCTGAAACGGTTGTACTTATCGTCTGCAAAGCTATTTCGCGTGATGCTGTATGCGGAGACACTAAAAGCACCATAGTAGAACACAGATGAAGCTTCTAGGTTCATGTAATAGCCAGTAAGAAGTAGTACAATTCAAGTTTTAGTTATCGATTATTGACTTTTCAGCTGGCTTTGGTGCCTTGGACATGAGCTAGGACCTTAAGATTCTGAATGAAAGGAGGACTAGCAGCCGAGTTGCACGGGAGAATGTGAAAAGTGTTCATATGTAGTAAAAACCTAAGAAATCCATCCGTTTTCGTCATTTGTTATCGAATCGACTTAAAGCCAGATCGTCACATTGGCCGCTCTTCTCTCTGAAACGGTTGTACTTATCGTCTGCAAAGCTATTTCGCGTGCTGCGGTATGCGGAGACACTAAAAGCACCATAGAAGAATACAGATGAACCTTCTAAGTTGATGTAATAGCCAGTAAGAAGTAGTACAATTCACGTTTTAGGTATCGATTATTGACTTTTTAGCTGGCTTTGGTGCCTTTGACATGAGCTAGGACCTTAAGATTCTGCATGAAAGGAGGACTAGCAGCCGAGTTGCATGGGAGAATGTGAAAAGAGTTCATATGTAGTAAAAACCTGAGAAATCCGTCCGTTTTCGTCATTTGTTAACGAATCGACTCAAAGCCAGATCGCCACATTGGCCGCTCTTCTCTCTGAAACGGTTGTACTTATCGTCTGCAAAGCTATGTGTCGTGTTCCGGTATGTGGAGACACTAAAAGCACCGTAGTACAACACAGATGAAGCTTTTACGTTGATGTAATAGCCAGTAAGAAGTAGTTCAATTCAAGTTTTAGGTATCGATTATTGACTTTTTAGCTGGCTTTGGTGCATTGGACATAAGCTAGGACCTTAAGATTCTGAATGAAAGGAGGACTAGCAGCCGAGTTGCACGGGAGAATGTGAAAAGTGTTCATATGTAGTAAAAACCTGAGAAATCCGTCCGTTTTCGTCATTTGTTATCGAATCGACTTAAAGCCAGATCGTCACATTGGCCGCTCTTCTCCCTGAAACGGTTGTACTTATCGTCTGCAAAGCTATGTCGCGTGCTGCGGTATGCGGAGACACTAAAAGCACCATAGTAGAACACAGATGAAACTTCTAAGTTGATGTAATAGCCAGTAAGATGTAGTACAATTTAAGTTTTAGGTATCGATTATTGACTCTTTAGCTGGCTTTGGTGCCTTGGACATGAGCTAGGACCTTAAGAATCTGCATGAAAGGAGGACTAGCAGCCGAGTTGCATGGGAGAATGTGAAATGTGTTCATATGTAGCACAAACCTAAGAAATCCGTCCGTGTTCGTCATTTGTTATCGAATCGACACAAAGCCAGATCGTCACATTGGCCGCTCTTCTCTCTGAAACGGTTGTACTTATCGTCTGCAAAGCTATTTCGCGTGCTGCGGTATGCGGAGACACTAAAAGCACCATAGAAGAATACAGATGAACCTTCTAAGTTGATGTAATAGCCAGTAAGAAGTAGTACAATTCAAGTTTTAGGTATCGATTATTGACTTTTTAGCTGGCTTTGGTGCCTTGGACATGAGCTAGGACCTTATGATTCTGCATGAAAGGAGGACTAGCAGCCGAGTTGCATGGGAGAATGTGAAAAGTGTTCATATGTAGTAAAAACCTTTGAAATCGGTCCGTTTTCGTCATTTGTGTTCGAATCGACTTAAAGCCAGATCGTCATATTGGCCGCTCTTCTCTCTGAAACGGTTGTACTTATCGTCTGCAAAGCTATGTCGCGTGCTGCGGTATGCGGGGACAATAAAAGCACCATAGTAAAACACACATGAAGCTTCTAAGTAGATGTAATAGCCAGTAAGAAGTAGTACAATTCACGTTTTAGGTATCGATTATTGACTTTTTAGCTGGCTTTGGTGCCTTTGACATGAGCTAGGACCTGAAGATTCTGCATGAAAGGAGGACTAGCAGCCGAGTTGCACGGGAGAATGTGGAAAGTGTTCATATGTAGTAAAAACCTGAGAAATCCGTCCGTTTTCGTCATTTGTTGTCGAATCGACTTAAAGCCAGATCGTCACATTGGCCGCTCTTCTCTCTGAAACGGTTGTACTTATCGTCTGCAAAGCTATTTCGCGTGCTGCGGTATGCGGAGACACTAAAATCAATATAGTAGTACACAGGTGAAGTTTCTAAGTAGAAGTAATAGCCAGTAAGAAGTAGTACAATTTAAGTTTTAGGTATCGATTATTGACTTTTTAGCTGGCTTTGGTGCCTTGGACATGAGCTAGGACCTTAAGATTCTGCATGAAAGGAGGACTAGCAGCCGAGTTCATGGGGGAATGTGAAAAGTGTTCATATGTAGTAAAAACCTGAGAAATCCGTCCGTTTTCGTCATTTGTTGTCGAATCGACTTAAAACCAGATCGTCACATTGGCCGCTCTTCTCTCTGAAACGGTTGTACTTATCGTCTGCAAAGCTATTTCGCGTGCTGCGGTATGCGGAGACACTAAAAGCACCATAGTAGAACACAGATGAAACTTCTAAGTTGATGTAATAGCCAGTAAGATGTAGTACAATTTAAGTTTTAGGTATCGATTATTGACTCTTTAACTGGCTTTGGTGCCTTGGACATGAGCTAGGACCTTAAGAATCTGCATGAAAGGAGGACTAGCAGCCGAGTTGCACGGGAGAATGTGAAAAGTGTTGATATGTAGCACAAACCTAAGAAATCCGTCCGTGTTCGTCATTTGTTATCGAATCGACACAAAGCCAGAGCGTCACATTGGCCGCTCTTCTGTCTGAAACGGTTGTACTTATCGTCTGCAAAGCTATGTCGCGTGCTGCGGTATTCGGAGACACTAAAAGCACCATAGTATTACACAGATGAAGCTTCTAAGTGATGTAATAGCAAGTAAGAAGTAGTACAATTCAAGTTTTATGTATCGATTATTGACATTTTACCTGGCTTTGGTGCCTTTGACATGAGCTAGGACCTTAAGATTCTGCATGAAAGGAGGACTAGCAGCCGAGTTGCATGGGAGAATGTGAAAAGTGTTGATATGTAGCACAAACCTAAGAAATCCGTCCGTTTTCATCATTTGTTATCGAATCGACTTAAAGCCAGAGCGTCACATTGGCCGCTCTTCTCTCTGAAACGGTTGTACTTATCGTCTGCAAAGCTATTTCGCGTGCTGCGGTATGCGGAGACACTAAAAGCACCATAGTAGAACACAGATGAAGCTTTTAAGTTGATGTAATAGCCAGTAAGAAGTAGTACAATTCAAGTTTTAGGTATCGATTATTGACTTTTTAGCTGGCTTTGGTGCCTTGGACATGAGCTAGGACCTTAAGATTCTGCATGAAAGGAGGACTAGCAGCCGAGTTGCATGGGAGAATGTGAAAAGAGTTCATATGTAGTAAAAACCTGAGAAATCCGTCCGTTTTCGTCATTTGTTAACGAATCGACTCAAAGCCAGATCGTCACATTGGCCGCTCTTCTCTCTGAAACGGTTGTCCTTATCGTCTGCAAAGGTATGTCGCGTGTTGCGGTATGCGGAGACACTAAAAGCACCATAGTAGAACACAGATGAAGCTTCTAAGTTGATGTAATAGCCAGTAAGGAGTAGTACAATTCAAGTTTTAGGTATGGATTATTTACTATTTACTCTTCTTTTGTGCCTTGGACATGACCTAGGAACTTAAGATTTTGCATGAAAGGAGGACTAGCAGCCGCGTTGCTCGGGAGAATGTGAAAAGTGTTCATATGTAGTAAAAACCTGAGAAATCCGTCCGTTTTCGTCATTTGTTATTGAATCGACTTAAAGCCAGATCGTCACATTGGCCGCTCTTCTCTCTGAAACGGTTGTACTTATCGTCTGCAAAGCTATGTCGCGTGATGCTGTATGCGGAGACACTAAAAGCACCATAGTAGAACACAGATGAAGCTTCTAGGTTCATGTAATAGCCAGTAAGAAGTAGTACAATTCAAGTTTTAGTTATCGATTATTGACTTTTCAGCTGGCTTTGGTGCCTTGGACATGAGCTAGGACCTTAAGATTCTGAATGAAAGGAGGACTAGCAGCCGAGTTGCACGGGAGAATGTGAAAAGTGTTCATATGTAGTAAAAACCTGAGAAATCCGTCCGTTTTCGTCATTTGTTATCGAATCGACTTAAAGCCAGATCGTCACATTGGCCGCTCTTCTCTCTGAAACGGTTGTACTTATCGTCTGCAAAGCTATTTCGCGTGCTGCGGTATGCGGAGACACTAAAAGCACCATAGAAGAATACAGATGAACCTTCTAAGTTGATGTAATAGCCAGTAAGAAGTAGTACAATTCACGTTTTAGGTATCGATTATTGACTTTTTAGCTGGCTTTGGTGCCTTTGACATGAGCTAGGACCTTAAGATTCTGCATGAAAGGAGGACTAGCAGCCGAGTTGCATGGGAGAATGTGAAAAGAGTTCATATGTAGTAAAAACCTGAGAAATCCGTCCGTTTTCGTCATTTGTTAACGAATCGACTCAAAGCCAGATCGCCACATTGGCCGCTCTTCTCTCTGAAACGGTTGTACTTATCGTCTGCAAAGCTATGTGTCGTGTTCCGGTATGTGGAGACACTAAAAGCACCGTAGTACAACACAGATGAAGCTTTTACGTTGATGTAATAGCCAGTAAGAAGTAGTTCAATTCAAGTTTTAGGTATCGATTATTGACTTTTTAGCTGGCTTTGGTGCATTGGACATAAGCTAGGACCTTAAGATTCTGAATGAAAGGAGGACTAGCAGCCGAGTTGCACGGGAGAATGTGAAAAGTGTTCATATGTAGTAAAAACCTGAGAAATCCGTCCGTTTTCGTCATTTGTTATCGAATCGACTTAAAGCCAGGTCGTCACATTGGCCGCTCTTCTCCCTGAAACGGTTGTACTTATCGTCTGCAAAGCTATGTCGCGTGCTGCGGTATGCGGAGACACTAAAAGCACCATAGTAGAACACAGATGAAACTTCTAAGTTGATGTAATAGCCCCTAAGAGGTAGTACAATTCAAGTTTTAGGTATCGATTATTGACTTTTTAGCTGGCTTTGGTGCCTTGGACATGAGCTAGGACCTTAAGATTCTGCATGAAAGGAGGACTAGCAGCCGAGTTGCACGGGAGAATGAGAAAAGTGTTCATATGTAGTAAAAACCTGAGAAACCCGTCCGTTTTCGTCATTTGTTATCGAATCGCCTTAAAGCCAGATCGTCACATTGGCCGCTCTTCTCCCTGAAACGGTTGTACTTATAGTCTGCAAAGCTATGTCGCGTGCTGCGGTATCCGGAGACACTAAAATCAATATAGTAGTACACAGATGAAGTTTCTAAGTAGGAGTAATAGCCAGTAAGAAGTAGTACAATTTAAGTTTTAGGTATTGATTATTGACTTTTTAGCTGGCTTTGGTGCCTTGGACATGAGCTAGGACCTTTAGAATCTGCATGAAAGGAGGACTAGCAGCCGAGTTGCACGGGAGAATGTGAAAAGTGTTCATATGTAGCACAAACCTAAGAAATCCGTCCGTGTTCGTCATTTGTTATCGAATCGACACAAAGCCAGATCGTCACATTGGCCGCTCTTCTCTCTGAAACGGTTGTACTTATCGTCTGCAAAGCTATTTCGCGTGCTGTGGTATGCGGAGACACTAAAAGCACCATAGTAGAACACAGATGAAGCTTTTAAGTTGATGTAATAGCCAGTAAGAAGTAGTACAATTCAAGTTTTAGGTATCGATTATTGACTTTTTAGCTGGCTTTGGTGCCTTGGACATGAGCTAGGACCTTAAGATTCTGCATGAAAGGAGGACTAGCAGCCGAGTTGCATGGGAGAATGTGAAAAGAGTTCATATGTAGTAAAAACCTGAGAAATCCGTCCGTTTTCGTCATTTGTTAACGAATCGACTCAAAGCCAGATCGTCACATTGGCCGCTCTTCTCTCTGAAACGGTTGTCCTTATCGTCTGCAAAGGTATGTCGCGTGTTGCGGTATGCGGAGACACTAAAAGCACCATAGTAGAACACAGATGAAGCTTCTAAGTTGATGTAATAGCCAGTAAGGAGTAGTACAATTCAAGTTTTAGGTATGGATTATTTACTATTTACTCTTCTTTTGTGCCTTGGACATGACCTAGGAACTTAAGATTTTGCATGAAAGGAGGACTAGCAGCCGCGTTGCTCGGGAGAATGTGAAAAGTGTTCATATGTAGTAAAAACCTGAGAAATCCGTCCGTTTTCGTCATTTGTTAACGAATCGACTCAAAGCCAGATCGCCACATTGGCCGCTCTTCTCTCTGAAACGGTTGTACTTATCGTCTGCAAAGCTATGTGTCGTGTTCCGGTATGTGGAGACACTAAAAGCACCGTAGTACAACACAGATGAAGCTTTTACGTTGATGTAATAGCCAGTAAGAAGTAGTTCAATTCAAGTTTTAGGTATCGATTATTGACTTTTTAGCTGGCTTTGGTGCATTGGACATAAGCTAGGACCTTAAGATTCTGAATGAAAGGAGGACTAGCAGCCGAGTTGCACGGGAGAATGTGAAAAGTGTTCATATGTAGTAAAAACCTGAGAAATCCGTCCGTTTTCGTCATTAGTTATCGAATCGACTTAAAGCCAGGTCGTCACATTGGCCGCTCTTCTCCCTGAAACGGTTGTACTTATCGTCTGCAAAGCTATGTCGCGTGCTGCGGTATGCGGAGACACTAAAAGCACCATAGTAGAACACAGATGAAACTTCTAAGTTGATGTAATAGCCCCTAAGAGGTAGTACAATTCAAGTTTTAGGTATCGATTATTGACTTTTTAGCTGGCTTTGGTGCCTTGGACATGAGCTAGGACCTTAAGATTCTGCATGAAAGGAGGACTAGCAGCCGAGTTGCACGGGAGAATGAGAAAAGTGTTCATATGTAGTAAAAACCTGAGAAACCCGTCCGTTTTCGTCATTTGTTATCGAATCGCCTTAAAGCCAGATCGTCACATTGGCCGCTCTTCTCCCTGAAACGGTTGTACTTATAGTCTGCAAAGCTATGTCGCGTGCTGCGGTATCCGGAGACACTAAAATCAATATAGTAGTACACAGATGAAGTTTCTAAGTAGGAGTAATAGCCAGTAAGAAGTAGTACAATTTAAGTTTTAGGTATTGATTATTGACTTTTTAGCTGGCTTTGGTGCCTTGGACATGAGCTAGGACCTTAAGAATCTGCATGAAAGGAGGACTAGCAGCCGAGTTGCACGGGAGAATGTGAAAAGTGTTCATATGTAGCACAAACCTAAGAAATCCGTCCGTGTTCGTCATTTGTTATCGAATCGACACAAAGCCAGATCGTCACATTGGCCGCTCTTCTCTCTGAAACGGTTGTACTTATCGTCTGCAAAGCTATTTCGCGTGCTGTGGTATGCGGAGACACTAAAAGCACCATAGTAGAACACAGATGAAGCTTTTAAGTTGATGTAATAGCCAGTAAGAAGTAGTACAATTCAAGTTTTAGGTATCGATTATTGACTTTTTAGCTGGCTTTGGTGCCTTGGACATGAGCTAGGACCTTAAGATTCTGCATGAAAGGAGGACTAGCAGCCGAGTTGCATGGGAGAATGTGAAAAGAGTTCATATGTAGTAAAAACCTGAGAAATCCGTCCGTTTTCGTCATTTGTTAACGAATCGACTCAAAGCCAGATCGTCACATTGGCCGCTCTTCTCTCTGAAACGGTTGTCCTTATCGTCTGCAAAGGTATGTCGCGTGTTGCGGTATGCGGAGACACTAAAAGCACCATAGTAGAACACAGATGAAGCTTCTAAGTTGATGTAATAGCCAGTAAGGAGTAGTACAATTCAAGTTTTAGGTATGGATTATTTACTATTTACTCTTCTTTTGTGCCTTGGACATGACCTAGGAACTTAAGATTTTGCATGAAAGGAGGACTAGCAGCCGCGTTGCTCGGGAGAATGTGAAAAGTGTTCATATGTAGTAAAAACCTGAGAAATCCGTCCGTTTTCGTCATTTGTTATTGAATCGACTTAAAGCCAGATCGTCACATTGGCCGCTCTTCTCTCTGGAACGGTTGTACTTATCGTCTGCAAAGCTATGTCGCGTGATGCTGTATGCGGAGACACTAAAAGCACCATAGTAGAACACAGATGAAGCTTCTAGGTTCATGTAATAGCCAGTAAGAAGTAGTACAATTCAAGTTTTAGTTATCGATTATTGACTTTTCAGCTGGCTTTGGTGCCTTGGACATGAGCTAGGACCTTAAGATTCTGAATGAAAGGAGGACTAGCAGCCGAGTTGCACGGGAGAATGTGAAAAGTGTTCATATGTAGTAAAAACCTGAGAAATCCGTCCGTTTTCGTCATTTGTTATCGAATCGACTTAAAGCCAGATCGTTACATTGGCCGCTCTTCTTTCTGAAACGGTTGTACTTATCGTCTGCAAAGCTATGTCGCGTGCTGCGGTATGCGGAGACACTAAAAGCACCATAGTAGAACACAGATGAAACTTCTATGTTGATGTAATAGAACCTAAAAGGTAGTACAATTCAAGTTTTAAGTATCGATTATTGACTTTTTAGCTGGCTTTGGTGCCTTGGACATGAGCTAGGACCTTAAGATTCTGCATGAAAGGAGGACTAGCAGCCGAGTTGCACGGGAGAATGAGAAAAGTGTTCATATGTAGTAAAAACCTGAGAAACCCGTCCGTTTTCGTCATTTGTTATCGAATCGCCTTAAAGCCAGATCGTCACATTGGCCGCTCTTCTCCCTGAAACGGTTGTACTTATCGTCTGCAAAGCTATGTCGCGTGCTGCGGTATCCGGAGACACTAAAATCAATATAGTAGTACACAGATGAAGTCTCTAAGTAGAAGTAATAGCCAGTAAGAAGTAGTACAATTTAAGTTTTAGGTATCGATTATTGACTTTTTAGCTGGCTTTGGTGCCTTGGACATGAGCTAGGACCTTAAGATTCTGCATGAAAGGTGAACTAGCAGCCGAGTTCATGGGAGAATGTGAAAAGTGTTCATATGTAGTAAAAACCTGAGATATCCGTCCGTTTTCGTCACTTGTTATAGAATCGACTTAAAGCCAGATCGTCACATTGGCCGCTCTTCTCTCTGAAACGGTTGTACTTATCGTCTGCAAAGCTATGTCGCGTGCTGCGGTATGCGGAGACACTAAAAGCACCATAGTAGAACACAGATGAAACTTCTAAGTTGATGTAATAGCCAGTAAGAAGTTGTACAATTCAAGTTTTAGGTATCGATTATTGACTTTTTAGCTGGCTTTGGTGCCTTGGACATGAGCTAGGACCTTATGATTCTGCATGAAAGGAGGACTAGCAGCCGAGTTGCACGTGAGAATGTGAAAAGTGTTCATATGTAGTAAAAACCTTTGAAATCGGTCCGTTTTCTTCATTTGTTTTCGAATCGACTTAAAGCCAGATCGTCATATTGGCCGCTCTTCTCTCTGAAACGGTTGTACTTATCAACTGCAAAGCTATGTCGCGTGCTGCGGTATGCGGAGACACTAAAAGCACCATAGTAGAACACACATGAAGCTTCTAAGTTGATGTAATAGCAAGTAAGAAGTAGTACAATTCAAGTTTTAGGTATCGATTATTGACATTTTACCTGGCTTTGGTGCCTTGGACATGAGCTAGGACCTTAAGATTCTGCATGAAAGGAGGACTAGCAGCCGAGTTGCACGGGAGAATGTAAAAAGTGTTCATATGTAGTAAAAACCTGACAAATCCGTCCGTTTTCGTCATTTGTTATCGAATCGACTTAAAGCCAGATCGTCGCATTGGCCGCTCTTCTCTCTGAAACGGTTGTACTTATCGTCTGCAAAGCTGTGTCTCGTGTTATGGTATGCAGAGACACTAAAAGCACCGTAGTAGAACACAGATGAAGCTTTTACGTTGATGTAATAGCCAGTAAGAGGTAGTACAATTCAAGTTTTAGGTATCGATTGTTGACTATTTAGCTGGCTTTGGTGCCTTGGACATGAGCTAGGACCTTAAGATTCTGCATGAAATCAGGACTAGCAGCCGAGTTGCACGGCAGAATGTGAAAAGTGTTCATATGTAGTAAAAACCTGAGAAACCCGTCCGTTTTCGTCATTTGTTGTCGATTCGACTTAAAGCCAGATCGTCACATTGGCCGCTCTTCTCCCTGAAACGGTTGTACTTATCGTCTGCAAAGCTATGTCGCGTGCTGCGGTTTCCGGAGACACTAAAATCAATATAGTAGTACACAGATGAAGTTTCTAAGTAGAAGTAATAGCCAGTAAGAAGTAGTACAATTTAAGTTTTAGGTATCGATTATTGACTTTTTAGCTGGCTTTGGTGCCTTGGACATGAGCTAGGACCTTAAGATTCTGCATGAAAGGAGGACTAGCAGCCGAGTTCATGGGGGAATGTGAAAAGTGTTCATATGTAGTAAAAACCTGAGAAATCCGTCCGTTCTCGTCATTTGTTGTCGAATCGACTTAAAGCCAGATCGTCACATTGGCCGCTCTTCTCTCTGAAACGGTTGTACTTATCGTCTGCAAAGCTATTTCGCGTGATGCAGTATGCGGAGACACTAAAAGCACCATAGTAGAACACAGATGAAACTTCTAAGTTGATGTAATAGCCAGTAAGATGTAGTACAATTTAAGTTTTAGGTATCGATTATTGACTCTTTAGCTGGCTTTGGTGCCTTGGACATGAGCTAGGACCTTAAGAATCTGCATGAAAGGAGGACTAGCAGCCGAGTTGCACGGGAGAATGTGAAATGTGTTCATATGTAGCACAAACCTAAGAAATCCGTCCGTGTTCGTCATTTGTTATCGAATCGACACAAAGCCAGATCGTCACATTGGAAGCTCTTCTCTCTGAAACGGTTGTACTTATCGTCTGCAAAGCTATTTCGCGTGCTGCGGTATGCGGAGACACTAAAAGCACCATAGAAGAATACAGATGAACCTTCTAAGTTGATGTAATAGCCAGTAAGAAGTAGTACAATTCAAGTTTTAGGTATCGATTATTGACTTTTTAGCTGGCTTTGGTGCCTTGGACATGAGCTAGGACCTTATGATTCTGCATGAAAGGAGGACTAGCAGCCGAGTTGCATGGGAGAATGTGAAAAGTGTTCATATGTAGTAAAAACCTTTGAAATCGGTCCGTTTTCGTCATTTGTGTTCGAATCGACTTAAAGCCAGATCGTCATATTGGCCGCTCTTCTCTCTGAAACGGTTGTACTTATCGTCTGCAAAGCTATGTCGCGTGCTGCGGTATGCGGGGACACTAAAAGCACCATAGTAAAACACACATGAAGCTTCTAAGTTGATGTAATAGCCAGTAAGAAGTAGTACAATTCACGTTTTAGGTATCGATTATTGACTTTTTAGCTGGCTTTGGTGCCTTTGACATGAGATAGGACCTGAAGATTCTGCATGAAAGGAGGACTAGCAGCCGAGTTGCACGGGAGAATGTGGAAAGTGTTCATATGTAGTAAAAACCTGAGAAATCCGTCCGTTTTCGTCATTTGTTGTCGAATCGACTTAAAGCCAGATCGTCACATTGGCCGCTCTTCTCTCTGAAACGGTTGTACTTATCGTCTGCAAAGCTATTTCGCGTGCTGCGGTATGCGGAGACACTAAAATCAATATAGTAGTACACAGGTGAAGTTTCTAAGTAGAAGTAATAGCCAGTAAGAAGTAGTACAATTTAAGTTTTAGGTATCGATTATTGACTTTTTAGCTGGCTTTGGTGCCTTGGACATGAGCTAGGACTTTAAGATTCTGCATGAAAGGAGGACTAGCAGCCGAGTTTATGGGGGAATGTGAAAAGTGTTCATATGTAGTAAAAACCTGAGAAATCCGTCCGTTTTCGTCATTTGTTGTCGAATCGACTTAAAGCCAGATCGTCACATTGGCCGCTCTTCTCTCTGAAACGGTTGTACTTATCGTCTGCAAAGCTATTTCGCGTGCTGCGGTATGCGGAGACACTAAAAGCACCATAGTAGAACACAGATGAAACTTCTAAGTTGATGTAATAGCCAGTAAGATGTAGTACAATTTAAGTTTCAGGTATCGATTATTGACTCTTTAACTGGCTTTGGTGCCTTGGACATGAGCTAGGACCTTAAGAATCTGCATGAAAGGAGGACTAGCAGCCGAGTTGCACGGGAGAATGTGAAAAGTGTTGATATGTAGCACAAACCTAAGATATCCGTCCGTGTTCGTCATTTGTTATCGAATCGACACAAAGCCAGAGCGTCACATTGGCCGCTCTTCTGTCTGAAACGGTTGTACTTATCGTCTGCAAAGCTATGTCGCGTGCTGCGGTATTCGGAGACAATAAAAGCACCATAGTATTACACAGATGAAGCTTCTAAATGATGTAATAGCAAGTAAGAAGTAGTACAATTCAAGTTTTATGTATCGATTATTGACATTTTACCTGGCTTTGGTGCCTTTGACATGAGCTAGGACCTTAAGATTCTGCATGAAAGGAGGACTAGCAGCCGAGTTGCATGGGAGAATGTGAAAAGTGTTGATATGTAGCACAAACCTAAGAAATCCGTCCGTTTTCGTCATTTGTTATCGAATCGACTTAAAGCCAGAGCGTCACATTGGTCGCTCTTCTCTCTGAAACGGTTGTACTTATCGTCTGCAAAGCTATTTCGAGTGCTGCGGTATGCGGAGACACTAAAAGTACCATAGTTGAACACAGATGAAACTTCTAAGTTGATGTAATAGCCAGTAAGATGTAGTACAATTTAAGTTTTAGGTATCGATTATTGACTCTTTAACTGGCTTTGGTGCCTTGGACATGAGCTAGGACCTTAAGAATCTGCATGAAAGGAGGACTAGCAGCCGAGTTGCACGGGAGAATGTGAAAAGTGTTGATATGTAGCACAAACCTAAGAAATCCGTCCGTGTTCGTCATTTGTTATCGAATCGACACAAAGCCAGAGCGTCACATTGGCCGCTCTTCTCTCTGAAACGGTTGTACTTATCGTCTGCAAAGCTATTTCGCGTGCTGCGGTATGCGGAGACACTAAAAGCACCATAGAAGAATACAGATGAACCTCCTAAGTTGATGTAATAGCAAGTAAGAAGTAGTACAATTCAAGTTTTAGGTATAGATTATTGACTTTTTAGCTGGCTTTGGTGCCTTAAACATGAGCTAGGACCTTAAGAATCTGCATGAAAGGAGGACTAGCAGCCGAGTTGCACGGGAGAATGTGAAAAGTGTTCATATGTAGTAAAAACCTGAGAAATCCGTCCGTTTTCATCATTTGTTATCGAATCGACTCAAAGCCAGATCGCCACATTGGCCGCTCTTCTCCCTGAAACGGTTGTACTTATCGTCTGCAAAGCTATGTCGCGTGCTGCGGTATTCGGAGACACTAAAAGCACCATAGTAGGACACAGATGAAGCTTCTAAGTTGATGTAATAGCAAGTAAGAAGTAGTACAATTCAAGTTTTAGGTATCGATTATTGACATTTTACCTGGCTTTGGTGACTTGGACATGAGCTAGGACCTTAAGATTCTGCATGAAAGGAGGACTAGCAGCCGAGTTGCACGGGAGAATGTGAAAAGTGTTCATATGTAGTAAAAACCTGAGAAATCCGTCCGTTTTCGTCATTTGTTATCGAATCGACTTAAAGCCAGATCGTCACATTGGCCGCTCTTCTCTCTGAAACGGTTGTACTTATCGTCTGCAAAGCTATGTCTCGTGTTATGGTATGCAGAGACACTAAAAGCACCGTAGTAGAACACAGATGAAGTTTCTAAGTAGAAGTAATAGCCAGTAAGAAGTAGTACAATTTAAGTTTTAGGTATCGATTATTGACTTTTTAGCTGGCTTTGGTGCCTTGGACATGAGCTAGGACCTTAAGATTCTGCATGAAAGGAGGACTAGCAGCCGAGTTCATGGGGGAATGTGAAAAGTGTTCATATGTAGTAAAAACCTGAGAAATCCGTCCGTTTTCGTCATTTGTTATCGAATCGACTTAAAGCCAGATCGTCACATTGGCCGCTCTTCTCTCTGAAACGGTTGTACTTATCGTCTGCAAAGCTATGTCTCGTGTTATGGTATGCAGAGACACTAAAAGCACCGTAGTAGAACACAGATGAAGTTTCTAAGTAGAAGTAATAGCCAGTAAGATGTAGTACTATTTAATTTTTAGGTATCGATTATTGACTTTTTAGCTGGCTTTGGTGCCTTGGACATGAGCTAGGACCTTATGATTCTGCATGAAAGGAGGACTAGCAGCCGAGTTGCATGGGAGAATGTGAAAAGTGTTCATATGTAGTAAAAACCTTTGAAATCGGTCCGTTTTCGTCATTTGTTTTCGAATCGACTTAAAGCCAGATCGTCATATTGGCCGCTCTTCTCTCTGAAACGGTTGTACTTATCGTCTGCAAAGCTATGTCGCGTGCTGCGGTATGCGGAGACACTAAAAGCACCATAGTAAAACACACATGAAGCTTCTAAGTTGATGTAATAGCCAGTAAGAAGTAGTACAATTCACGTTTTAGGTATCGATTATTGACTTTTTAGCTGGCTTTGGTGCCTTTGACATGAGCTAGGACCTGAAGATTCTGCATGAAAGGAGGACTAGCAGCCGAGTTGCACGGGAGAATGTGGAAAGTGTTCATATGTAGTAAAAACCTGAGAAATCCGTCCGTTTTCGTCATTTGTTGTCGAATCGACTTAAGGCCAGATCGTCACATTGGCCGCTCTTCTCTCTGAAACGGTTGTACTTATCGTCTGCAAAGCTATTTCGCGTGCTGCGGTATGCGGAGACACTAAACGCACCATAGTAGAACACAGATGAAACTTCTAAGTTGATGTAATAGCCAGTAAGATGTAGTACAATTTAAGTTTTAGGTATCGATTATTGACTCTTTAACTGGCTTTGGTGCCTTGGACATGCGCTAGGACCTTAAGAATCTGCATGAAAGGAGGACTAGCAGCCGAGTTGCACGGGAGAATGTGAAAAGTGTTGATATGTAGCACAAACCTAAGAAATCCGTCCGTGTTCGTCATTTGTTACCGAATCGACACAAAGCCAGAGCGTCACATTGGCCGCTCTTCTCTCTGAAACGGTTGTACTTATCGTCTGCAAAGCTATTTCGCGTGCTGCGGTATGCGGAGACACTAAAAGCACCATAGAAGAATACAGATGAACCTCCTAAGTTGATGTAATAGCAAGTAAGAAGTAGTACAATTCAAGTTTTAGGTATAGATTATTGACTTTTTAGCTGGCTTTGGTGCCTTAAACATGAGCTAGGACCTTAAGAATCTGCATGAAAGGAGGACTAGCAGCCGAGTTGCACGGGAGAATGTGAAAAGTGTTCATATGTAGTAAAAACCTGAGAAATCCGTCCGTTTTCATCATTTGTTATCGAATCGACTCAAAGCCAGATCGCCACATTGGCCGCTCTTCTCCCTGAAACGGTTGTACTTATCGTCTGCAAAGCTATGTCGCGTGCTGCGGTATTCGGAGACACTAAAAGCACCATAGTAGGACACAGATGAAGCTTCTAAGTTGATGTAATAGCAAGTAAGAAGTAGTACAATTCAAGTTTTAGGTATCGATTATTGAGATTTTACCTGGCTTTGGTGACTTGGACATGAGCTAGGACCTTAAGATTCTGCATGAAAGGAGGACTAGCAGCCGAGTTGCACGGGAGAATGTGAAAAGTGTTCATATGTAGTAAAAACCTGAGAAATCCGTCCGTTTTCGTCATTTGTTATCGAATCGACTTAAAGCCAGATCGTCACATTGGCCGCTCTTCTCTCTGAAACGGTTGTACTTATCGTCTGCAAAGCTATGTCGCGTGCTGCGGTATCCGGAGACACTAAAATCTATATAGTAGTACACAGATGAAGTTTCTAAGTAGAAGTAATAGCCAGTAAGAAGTAGTACAATTTAAGTTTTAGGTATCGATTATTGACTTTTTAGCTGGCTTTGGTGCCTTGGACATGAGCTAGGACCTTATGATTCTGCATGAAAGGAGGACTAGCAGCCGAGTTGCATGGGAGAATGTGAAAAGTGTTCATATGTAGTAAAAACCTTTGAAATCGGTCCGTTTTCGTCATTTGTTTTCGAATCGACTTAAAGCCAGATCGTCATATTGGCCGCTCTTCTCTCTGAAACGGTTGTACTTATCGTCTGCAAAGCTATGTCGCGTG
The DNA here is from genome assembly GCF_023897955.1 of Schistocerca gregaria. Taxonomy (NCBI): domain Eukaryota; kingdom Metazoa; phylum Arthropoda; class Insecta; order Orthoptera; family Acrididae; genus Schistocerca; species Schistocerca gregaria. The sequence continues at coordinate 15,284,074 of NW_026061795.1, read as the reverse complement.
CTGCGGTATGCGGAGACACTAAAAGCACCATAGTAAAACACACATGAAGCTTCTAAGTTGATGTAATAGCCAGTAAGAAGTAGTACAATTCACGTTTTAGGTATCGATTATTGACTTTTTAGCTGGCTTTGGTGCCTTTGACATGAGCTAGGACCTGAAGATTCTGCATGAAAGGAGGACTAGCAGCCGAGTTGCACGGGAGAATGTGGAAAGTGTTCATATGTAGTAAAAACCTGAGAAATCCGTCCGTTTTCGTCATTTGTTGTCGAATCGACTTAAGGCCAGATCGTCACATTGGCCGCTCTTCTCTCTGAAACGGTTGTACTTATCGTCTGCAAAGCTATTTCGCGTGCTGCGGTATGCGGAGACACTAAACGCACCATAGTAGAACACAGATGAAACTTCTAAGTTGATGTAATAGCCAGTAAGATGTAGTACAATTTAAGTTTTAGGTATCGATTATTGACTCTTTAACTGGCTTTGGTGCCTTGGACATGCGCTAGGACCTTAAGAATCTGCATGAAAGGAGGACTAGCAGCCGAGTTGCACGGGAGAATGTGAAAAGTGTTGATATGTAGCACAAACCTAAGAAATCCGTCCGTGTTCGTCATTTGTTACCGAATCGACACAAAGCCAGAGCGTCACATTGGCCGCTCTTCTCTCTGAAACGGTTGTACTTATCGTCTGCAAAGCTATTTCGCGTGCTGCGGTATGCGGAGACACTAAAAGCACCATAGTAGAACACGGATGAAACTTCTAAGTTGATGTAATAGCCAGTAAGATGTAGTACAATTTAAGTTTTAGGTATCGATTATTGACTCTTTAACTTGCTTTGGTGCCTTGGACATGAGCTAGGACCTTAAGAATCTGCATGAAAGGAGGACTAGCAGCCGAGTTGCACGGGAGAATGTGAAAAGTGTTGATATGTAGCACAAACCTAAGAAATCCGTCCGTTTTCGTCATTTGTTATCGAATCGACACAAAGCCAGAGCGTCACATTGGCCGCTCTTCTCTCCGAAACGGTTGTACTTATCGTCTGCAAAGCTATTTCGCGTGCTGCGGTATGCGGAGACACTAAAAGCACCATAGAAGAATACAGATGAACCTCCTAAGTTTATGTTATAGCCAGTAAGAAGTAGTACAATTAAAGTTTTAGGTATCGTTTATTGACTTTTTAGCTAGCTTTGGTGCCTTGGACATGAGCTAGGACCTTAAGATTCTGCATGAAAGGAGGACTAGCAGCCGAGTTGCACGGGAGAATGTGAACTGTGTTCATATGTAGTAAAAACCTGAGAAATCCGTCCGTTTTCGTCATTTGTTATCGAATCGACTCAAAGCCAGATCGTCACATTGGCCGCTCTTCTCCCTGAAACGGTTGTACTTATCGTCTGCAAAGCTATGTCGCGTGCTGCGGTATTCGGAGACACTAAAAGCACCATAGTAGGACACAGATGAAGCTTCTAAGTTGATGTAATAGCAAGTAAGAAGTAGTACAATTCAAGTTTTAGGTATCGATTATTGACATTTTACCTGGCTTTGGTGTCTTGGACATGAGCTAGGAACTTAAGATTCTGCATGAAAGGAGGACTAGCAGCCGAGTTGCACGGGAGAATGTGAAAAGTGTTCATATGTAGTAAAAACCTGAGAAATCCGTCCGTTTTCGTCATTTGTTATCGAATCGACTTAAAGCCAGATCGTCACATTGGCCGCTCTTCTCTCTGAAACGGTTGTACTTATCGTCTGCAAAGCTATGTCCCGTGTTATGGTATGCAGAGTCACTAAAAGCACCGTAGTAGAACACAGATGAAGCTTTTACGTTGATGTAATAGCCAGTAAGAGGTAGTACAATTCAAGTTTTAGGTATCGATTATTGACTTTCTAGCTGGCTTTGGTGCCTTGGACATGAGCTAGGACCTTAAGATTCTGAATGAAAGGAGGACTAGCAGCCGGGTAGCACGGGAGAATGTGAAAAGTGTTCATATGTAGTAAAAACCTGAGAAATCCGTCCGTTTTCGTCATTTGTTATTGAATCGACTTAAAGCCAGATCGTCACATTGGCCGCTCTTCTCCCTGAAACGGTTGTACTTATCGTCTGCAAAGCTATGTCGCGTGCTGCGGTATGCGGAGACACTAAAAGCACCATAGTAGAACACAGATGAAACTTCTAAGTTGATGTAATAGCCAGTAAGATGTAGTACAATTTAAGTTTTAGGTATCGATTATTGACTCTTTAACTGGCTTTGGTGCCTTGGACATGAGCTAGGACCTTAAGAATCTGCATGAAAGGAGGACTAGCAGCCGAGTTGCACGGGAGAATGTGAAAAGTGTTGATATGTACCACAAACCTAAGAAATCCGTCCGTGTTCGTCATTTGTTATCGAATCGACACAAAGCCAGAGCGTCACATTGGCCGCTCTTCTCTCTGAAACGGTTGTACTTATCGTCTGCAAAGCTATTTCGCGTGCTGCGGTATGCGGAGACACTAAAAGCACCATAGTAGAACACGGATGAAACTTCTAAGTTGATGTAATAGCCAGTAAGATGTAGTACAATTTAAGTTTTAGGTATCGATTATTGACTCTTTAACTGGCTTTGGTGCCTTGGACATGAGCTAGGACCTTAAGAATCTGCATGAAAGGACGACTAGCAGCCGAGTTGCACGGGAGAATGTGAAAAGTGTTGATATGTAGCACAAACCTAAGAAATCCGTCCGTGTTCGTCATTTGTTATCGAATCGACACAAAGCCAGAGCGTCACATTGGACGCTATTCTCTCTGAAACGGTTGTACTTATCGTCTGCAAAGCTATTTCGCGTGCTGCGGTATGCGGAGACACTAAAAGCACCATAGAAGAATACAGATGAACCTCCTAAGTTGATGTAATAGCCAGTAAGAAGTAGTACAATTAAAGTTTTAGGTATCGATTATTGACTTTATAGCTGGCTTTGGTGCCTTGGACATGAGCTAGGACCTTAAGATTCTGCATGAAAGGAGGACTAGCAGCCGAGTTGCACGGGAGAATGTGAACTGTGTTCATATGTAGTAAAAACCTGAGAAATCCGTCCGTTTTCGTCATTTGTTATCGAATCGACTCAAAGCCAGATCGTCACATTGGCCGCTCTTCTCCCTGAAACGGTTGTACTTATCGTCTGCAAAGCTATGTCGCGTGCTGCGGTTTCCGGAGACACTAAAATCAATATAGTAGTACACAGATGAAGTTTCTAAGTAGAAGTAATAGCCAGTAAGAAGTAGTACAATTTAAGTTTTAGGTATCGATTATTGACTTTTTAGCTGGCTTTGGTGCCTTGGACATGAGCTAGGACCTTAAGATTCGGCATGAAAGGAGGACTAGCAGCCGAGTTCATGGTGGAATGTGAAAAGTGTTCATATGTAGTAAAAACCTGAGAAATCCGTCCGTTTTCGTCATTTGTTGTCGAATCGACTTAAAGCCAGATCGTCACATTGGCCGCTCTTCTCTCTCAAACGGTTGTACTTATCGTCTGCAAAGCTATTTCGCGTGCTGCGGTATGCGGAGACACTAAAAGCACCATAGTAGAACACAGATGAAACTTCTAAGTTGATGTAATAGCCAGTAAGAAGTAGTACAATTTAAGTTTTAGGTATCGATTATTGACTCTTTAGCTGGCTTTGGTGCCTTGGGCATGAGCTAGGACCTTAAGAATCTGCATGAAAGGAGGACTAGCAGCCGAGTTGCACGGGAGAATGTGAAATGTGTTCATATGTAGCACAAACCTAAGAAATCCGTCCGTGTTCGTCATTTGTTATCGAATCGACACAAAGCCAGATCGTCACATTGGCCGCTCTTCTCTCTGAAACGGTTGTACTTATCGTCTGCAAAGCTATTTCGCGTGCTGCGGTATGCGGAGACACTAAAAGCACCATAGTAGAACACGGATGAAACTTCTAAGTTGATGTAATAGCCAGTAAGATGTAGTACAATTTAAGTTTTAGGTATCGATTATTGACTCTTTAACTGGCTTTGGTGCCTTGGACATGAGCTAGGACCTTAAGAATCTGCATGAAAGGAGGACTAGCAGCCGAGTTGCACGGGAGAATGTGAAAAGTGTTGATATGTAGCACAAACCTAAGAAATCCGTCCGTGTTCGTCATTTGTTATCGAATCGACACAAAGCCAGAGCGTCACATTGGCCGCTCTTCTCTCTGAAACGGTTGTACTTATCGTCTGCAAAGCTATTTCGCGTGCTGCGGTATGCGGAGACACTAAAAGCACCATAGAAGAATACAGATGAACCTCCTAAGTTGATGTAATAGCCAGTAAGAAGTAGTACAATTCAAGTTTTAGGTATAGATTATTGACTTTTTAGCTGGCTTTGGTGCCTTAAACATGAGCTAGGACCTTAAGAATCTGCATGAAAGGAGGACTAGCAGCCGAGTTGCACGGGAGAACGTGAAAAGTGTTCGTATGTAGTAAAAACCTGAGAAATCCGTCCGTTTTCGTCATTTGTTATCGAATCGACTCAAAGCCAGAGCGTCACATTGGCCGCTCTTCTCCCTGAAACGGTTGTACATATCGTCTGCAAAGCTATGTCGCGTGCTGCGGTATTCGGGGACACTAAAAGCACCATAGTAGGACACAGATGAAGCTTCTAAGTTTGTGTAATAGCAAGTAAGAAGTAGTACAATTCAAGTTTTAGGTATCGATTATTGACATTTTACCTGGCTTTGGTGCCTTGGACATGAGCTAGGACCTTAAGATTCTGCATGAAAGGAGGACTAGCAGCCGAGTTGCACGGGAGAATGTGAAAAGGGTTCATATGTAGTAAAAACCTGAGAAATCCGTCCGTTTTCGTCATTTGTTATCGAATCGACTTAAAGCCAGATCGTCACATTGGCCGCTCTTCTCTCTGAAACGGTTGTACTTATCGTCTGCAAAGCTATGTCTCGTGTTATGGTATGCAGAGACACTAAAAGCACCGTAGTAGAACACAGATGAAGCCTTTACGTTGATGTAATAGCCAGTAAGAGGTAGTACAATTCAAGTTTTAGGTATCGATTATTGACTTTTTAGCTGGCTTTGGTGCCTTGGACATGAGCTAGGACCTTAAGATTCTGAATGAAAGGAGGACTAGCAGCCGGGTAGCACGGGAGAATGTGAAAAGTGTTCATATGTAGTAAAAACCTGAGAAATCCGTCCGTTTTCGTCATTTGTTATTGAATCGACTTAAAGCCAGATCGTCACATTGGCCGCTCTTCTCCCTGAAACGGTTGTACTTATCGTCTGCAAAGCTATGTCGCGTGCTGCGGTATGCGGAGACACTAAAAGCACCATAGTAGAACACAGATGAAACTTCTAAGTTGATGTAATAGCCAGTAAGAGGTAGTACAATTCAAGTTTTAGGTATCGATTATTGACTTTTTAGTTGGCTTTGGTGCCATGGACATAAGCTAGGGCCTTAAGATTCTGCATGAAAGGAGGACTAGCAGCCGAGTTGCACGGCAGAATGTGAAAAGTGTTCATATGTAGTAAAAACCTGAGAAACCCGTCCGTTTTCGTCATTTGTTATCGAATCGACTTAAAGCCAGATCGTCACATTGGCCGCTCTTCTCCTTGAAACGGTTGTACTTATCGTCTGCAAAGCTATGTCGCGTGCTGCGGTTTCCGGAGACACTAAAATCAATATAGTAGTACACAGATGAAGTTTCTAAGTAGAAGTAATAGCCAGTAAGAAGTAGTACAATTCAAGTTTTAGGTATCGATTATTGACTTTTTAGCTGGCTTTGGTGCCTTGGACATGAGCTGTGACCTTAAGATTCTGCATGAAAGGAGGACTAGCAGCCGAGTTCATGGGGGAATGTGAAAAGTGTTCATATGTAGTAAAAACCTGAGAAATCCGTCCGTTTTCGTCATTTGTTGTCGAATCGACTTAAAGCCAGATCGTCACATTGGCCGCTCTTCTCTCTCAAACGGTGGTACTTATTGTCTGCAAAGCTATTTCGCGTGCTGCGGTATGCGGAGACACTAAAAGCACCATAGTAGAACACAGATGAAACTTCTAAGTTGATGTAATAGCCAGTAAGATGTAGTACAATTTTAGTTTTAGGTATCGATTATTGACTCTTTAGCTGGCTTTGGTGCCTTGGACATGACCTAGGACCTTAAGAATCTGCATGAAAGGAGGACTAGCAGCCGAGTTGTACGGGAGAATGTGAAATGTGTTCATATGTAGCACAAACCTAAGAAATCCGTCCGTGTTCGTCATTTGTTATCGAATCGACACAAAGCCAGATCGTCACATTGGCCGCACTTCTCTCTGAAACGGTTGTACTTATCGTCTGCAAAGCTATTTCGCGTGCTGCGGTATGCGGAGACACTAAAAGCACCATAGAAGAATACAGATGAACCTTCTAAGTTGATGTAGTAGCCAGTAAGAAGTAGTACAATTCAAGTTTTAGGTATCGATTATTGACTTTTTAGCTGGCTTTGGTACCTTGGACATGAGCTAGGACCTTATGATTCTGCATGAATGGAGGACTAGCAGCCGAGTTGCACGTGAGAATGTGAAAAGTGTTCATATGTAGTAAAAACCTTTGAAATCGGTCCGTTTTCGTCATTTGTTTTCGAATCGACTTAAAGCCAGATCGTCATATTGGCCGCTCTTCTCTCTGAAACGGTTGTACTTATCGTCTGCAAAGCTATGTCGCGTGCTGCGGTATGCGGAGACACTAAAAGCACCATAGTAGAACACACATGAAGCTTCTAAGTTGATGTAATAGCCAGTAAGAAGTAGTACAATTCACGTTTTAGGTATCGATTATTGACTTTTTAGCTGGCTTTGGTGCCTTTGACATGAGCTAGGACCTGAAGATTCTGCATGAAAGGAGGACTAGCAGCCGAGTTGCACGGGAGAATGTGAAAAGTGTTCATATGTAGTAAAAACCTGAGAAATCCGTCCGTTTTCGTCATTTGTTAACGAATCGACTCAAAGCCAGATCGTCACATTGGCCGCTCTTCTCTCTGAAACGGTTGTCCTTATCGTCTGCAAAGCTATGTCGCGTGTTGCGGTATGCGGAGACACTAAAAGCACCATAGTAGAACACAGATGAAGCTTTTAAGTTGATGTAATAGCCAGTAAGAAGTAGTACAATTCAAGTTTTAGGTATAGATTATTGACTTTTTAGCTGGCTTTGGTGCCTTAAACATGAGCTAGGACCTTACGATTCTGCATGAAAGGAGGACTAGCAGCCGAGTTGCACGGTAGAATGTGAAAAGTGTTCATATGTAGTAAAAACCTGAGAAATCCGTCCGTTTTCGTCATTTGTTATCGAATCGACTCAAAGCCAGATCGTCACATTGGCCGCTCTTCTGTCTGAAACGGTTGTACTTATCGTCTGCAAAGCTATGTCGCGTGCTGCGGTATTCGGAGACACTAAAAGCACCATAGTACGACACAGATGAAGCTTCTAAGTTGATGTAATAGCAAGTAAGAAGTAGTACAATTCAAGTTTTATGTATCGATTATTGACATTTTACCTGGCTTTGGTGCCTTGGACATGAGCTAGGACCTTAAGATTCTGCATGAAAGGAGGACTAGCAGCCGAGTTGCACGGGAGAATGTGAAAAGTGTTCATATGTAGTAAAAACCTGAGAAATCCGTCCGTTTTTGTCATTTGTTATCGAATCGACTTAAAGCCAGATCGTCACATTGGCCGCGCTTCGCTATGAAACGGTTGTACTTATCGTCGGCAAAGCTATGTCGCGTGCTGCGGTATGCGGAGACACTGAAAGCACCATAGTAGAACACAGATGAAGCTTCTAAGTTGATGTAATAGCCAGTAAGAAGTAGTACAATTCAAGTTTTAGGTATCGATTATTGACTTTTTGGCTGGCTTTGGTGCCTTGGACATGGGCTAGGACCTTAAGATTCTGCATGAAAGGAGGACTAGCAGCCGAGTTGCATGGGAGAATGTGAAAAGTGTTCATATGTAGTAAAAACCTGAGAAATCCGTCCGTTTTCGTCATTTGTTAACGAATCGACTCCAAGCCAGATCGCCACATTGGCCGCTCTTCTCTCTGAAACGGTTGTACTTATCGTCTGCAAATCTATGTCCCGTGTTCCGGTATGCGGAGACACTAAAAGCACCGTAGTAGAACACAGATGAAGCTTTTACGTTGATGTAATAGCCAGTAAGAAGTAGTACAATTCAAGTTTTAGGTATCGATTATTGACTTTTTAGCTGGCTTTGGTGCCTTGGACATGAGCTAGGACCTGAAGATTCTGAATGAAAGGAGGACTAGCAGCCGAGTTGCACGGGAGAATGTGAAAAGTGTTCATATGTAGTAAAAACCTGAGAAATCCGTCCGTTTTCGTCATTTGTTAAAGAATCGACTCCAAGCCAGATCGCCACATTGGCCGCTCTTCTCTCTGAAACGGTTGTACTTATCGTCTGCAAAGCTATGTCTCGTGTTCCGGTATGCGGAGACACTAAAAGCACCGTAGTAGAACACAGATGAAGCTTTTACGTTGATGTAATAGCCAGTAAGAGGTAGTACAATTCAAGTTTTAGGTATCGATTATTGACTTTTTAGTTGGCTATGGTGCCATGGACATAAGCTAAGGCCTTAAGATTCTGCATGAAAGGACGACTAGCAGCCGAGTTGCACGGGAGAATGTGAAAAGTGTTCATATGTAGTAAAAACCTGAGAAATCCGTCCGTTTTCGTCATTTGTTGTCCAATCGACTTAAAGCCAGATCGTCACATTGGCCGCTCTTCTCTCTGAAACGGTTGTACTTATCGTCTGCAAAGCTATTTCGCGTGCTGCGTTATGCGGAGACACTAAAAGGACCATAGTAGAACACAGATGAAACTTCTAAGTTGATGTAATAGCCGGTAAGATGTAGTACAATTTAAGTTTTAGGTATCGATTATTGACTCTTTAGCTGGCTTTGGTGCCTTGGACATGAGCTAGGACCTTAAGAATCTGCATGAAAGGAGGACTAGCAGCCGAGTTGCACGGGAGAATGTGAAAAGTGTTCATATGTAGCACAAACCTAAGAAATCCGTCCGTGTTCGTCATTTGTTATCGAATCGACACAAAGCCAGATCGTCACATTGGCCGCTCTTCTCTCTGAAACGGTTGTACTTATCGTCTGCAAAGCTATTTCGCGTGCTGCGGTATGCGGAGACACTAAAAGCACCATAGTAGAACACAGATGAAGCTTCTAAGTTGATGTAATAGCAAGTAAGAAGTAGGACAATTCAAGTTTTAGGTATCGATTATTGACTTTTTACCTGGCTTTGGTGCCTTGGACATGAGCTAGTACCTTAAGATTCTGCATGAAAGGAGGACTAGCAGCCGAGTTGCACGGGAGAATGTGAAAAGTGTTCATATGTAGTAAAAACCTGAGAAATCCGTCCGTTTTCGTCATTTGTTATCGAATCGACTTAAAGCCAGATCGTCACATTGGCCGCTCTTCTCTATGAAACGGTTGTACTTATCGTCGGCAAAGCTATGTCGCGTGCTGCGGTATGCGGAGACACTAAAACCACCATAGTAGAACACACATGCAGCTTCTAAGTTGATGTAGTAGCCAGTAAGAAGTAGTACAATTCAAGTTTTAGGTATCGATTATTGACTTTTTAGCTGGCTTTGGTGCCTTGGACATGGGCTAGGACCTTAAGATTCTGCATGAAAGGAGGACTAGTAGCCGAGTTGCATGGGAGAATGTGAAAAGTGTTCATATGTAGTAAAAACCTGAGAAATTCGTCATTTGTTAACGAATCGACTCAAAGCCAGATCGCCACATTGGCCGCTCTTCTCTCTGAAACGGTTGTACTTATCGTCTGCAAAGCTATGTCTCGTGTTCCGGTATGCGGAGACACTAAAAGCACCGTAGTAGAACACAGATGAAGCTTTTACGTTGATGTAATAGCCAGTAAGAATTAGTACAATTCAAGTTTTAGGTATCGATTATTGACTTTTTAGCTGGCTTTGGTGCCTTGGACATGAGCTAGGACCTTAAGATTCTGAATGAAAGGAGGACTAGCAGCCGAGTTGCACGTGAGAATGTTAAAAGTGTTGATATGTAGTAAAAACCTTGGAAATCGGTCCGTTTTCGTCATTTGTTTTCGAATCGACTTAAAGCCAGATCGTCATATTGGCCGCTCTTCTCTCTGAAACGGTTGTACTTATCGTCTGCAAAGCTATGTCGCGTGCTGCGGTATGCGGAGACACTAAAAGCAGCATAGTAGAACACACATGAAGCTTCTAAGTTGATGTAATAGCCAGTAAGAAGTAGTACAATTCACGTTTTAGGTATCGATTATTGACTTTTTAGCTGGCTTTGGTGCCTTTGACATGAGCTAGGACCTGAAGATTCTGCATGAAAGGAGGACTAGCAGCCGAGTTGCACGGGAGAATGTGGAAAGTGTTCATATGTAGTAAAAACCTGAGAAATCCGTCCGTTTTCGTCATTTGTTGTCGAATCGACTTAAAGCCAGATCGTCACATTCGCCGCTCTTCTCTCTGAAACGGTTGTACTTATCGTCTGCAAAGCTATTTCTCGTGTTCCGGTATGCGGAGACACTAAAAGCACCATAGTAGAACACAGATGAAACTTCTAAGTTGATGTAATAGCCGGTAAGATGTAGTACAATTTAAGTTTTAGGTATCGATTATTGACTCTTTAGCTGGCTTTGGTGCCTTGGACATGAGCTATGACCTTAAGAATCTGCATGAAAGGAGGACTAGCAGCCGAGTTGCACGGGAGAATGTGAAAAGTGTTCATATGTAGCACAAACCTAAGAAATCCGTCCGTGTTCGTCATTTGTTATCGAATCGACACAAAGCCAGATCGTCACATTGGCCGCTCTTCTCTCTGAAACGGTTGTACTTATCGTCTGCAAAGCTATTTCGCGTGCTGCGGTATGCGGAGACACTAAAAGCACCATAGTAGAACACAGATGAAGCTTCTAAGTTAATGTAATAGCAAGTAAGAAGTAGGACAATTCAAGTTTTAGGTATAGATTATTGACTTTTTACCTGGCTTTGGTGCCTTGGACATGAGCTAGGACCTTAAGATTCTGCATGAAAGGAGGACTAGCAGCCGAGTTGCACGGGAGAATGTGAAAAGTGTTCATATGTAGTAAAAACCTGAGAAATCCGTCCGTTTTCGTCATTTGTTATCAAATCGACTTAAAGCCAGATCGTCACATTGGCCGCTCTTCTCTATGAAACGGTTGTACTTATCATCGGCAAAGCTATGTCGCGTGCTGCGGTATGCGGAGACACTAAAAGCACCATAGTAGAACACACATGCAGCTTCTATGTTGATGTAATAGCCAGTAAGAAGTAGTACAATTCAAGTTTTAGGTATAGATTATTGACTTTTTAGCTGGCTTTGGTGCCTTAAACATGAGCTAGGACCTTACGATTCTGCATGAAAGGAGGACTAGCAGCCGAGTTGCACGGGAGAATGTGAAAAGTGTTCATATGTAGTAAAAACCTGAGAAATCCGTCCGTTTTCGTCATTTGTTATCGAATCGACTCAAAGCCAGAACGTCACATTGGCCGCTCTTCTGTCTGAAACGGTTGTACTTATCGTCTGCAAAGCTATGTCGCGTGCTGCGGTATTCGGAGACACTAAAAGCACCATAGTAGGACATAGATGAAGCTTCTAAGTTGATGTAATAGCAAGTAAGAAGTAGTACAATTCAAGTTTTATGTATCGATTATTGACATTTTACCTGGCTTTGGTGCCTTGGACATGAGCTAGGAACTTAAGATTCTGCATGAAAGGAGGACTAGCAGCCGAGTTGCTCGGGAGAATGTGAAAAGTGTTCATATGTAGTAAAAACCTGAGAAATCCGTCCGTTTTCGTCATTTGTTATCGAATCGACTTAAAGCCAGATCGTCACATTGGCCGCTCTTCTCTATGAAACGGTTGCACTTATCGTCGGCAAAGCTATGTCGCGTGCTGCGGTATGCGGAGACACTAAAAGCACCATAGTAGAACACACATGTAGCTTCTAAGTTGATGTAATAGCCAGTAAGAAGTAGTACAATTCAAGTTTTAGGTATCGATTATTGCCTTTTAACTGGCTTTGGTGCCTTGGACATGGGCTAGGACCTTAAGATTCTGCATGAAAGGAGGACTAGCAGCCGAGTTGCATGGGAGAATGTGAAAAGTGTTCATATGTAGTAAAAACCTGAGAAATCCGTCCGTTTTCGTCATTTGTTAACGAATCGACTCAAAGCCAGATCGCCACATTGGCCGCTCTTCTCTCTGAAACGGTTGTACTTATCGTCTGCAAAGCTATGTCTCGTGTTCCGGTATGCGGAGACACTAAAAGCACCGTAGTAGAACACAGATGAAGCTTTTACGTTGATGTAATAGCCAGTAAGAATTAGTACAATTCAAGTTTTAGGTATCGATTATTGACTTTTTTGCTGGCTTTGGTGCCTTGGACATGAGCTAGGACCTTAAGATTCTGAATGAAAGGAGGACTAGCAGCCGAGTTGCACGTGAGAATGTGAAAAGTGTTCAATTGTAGTAAAAACCTTTGAAATAGGTCCGTTTTCGTCATTTGTTTTCGAATCGACTTAAAGCCAGATCGTCATATTGGCCGCTCTTCTCTCTGAAACGGTTGTACTTATCGTCTGCAAAGCTATGTCGCGTGCTGCGGTATGCGGAGACACTAAAAGCACCATAGTAGAACACACATGAAGCTTCTAAGTTGATGTAATAGCCAGTAAGAAGTAGTACAATTCACGTTTTAGGTATCGGTTATTGACTTTTTAGCTGGCTTTGGTGCCTTTGACATGAGCTAGGACCTGAAGATTCTGCATGAAAGGAGGACTAGCAGCCGAGTTGCACGGGAGAATGTGAAAAGTGTTCATATGTAGTAAAAACCTGAGAAATCCGTCCGTTTTCGTCATTTGTTAACGAATCGACTCAAAGCCAGATCGTCACATTGGCCGCTCTTCTCTCTGAAACGGTTGTCCTTATCGTCTGCAAAGATATGTCGCGTGTTGCGGTATGCGGAGACACTAAAAGCACCATAGTAGAACACAGATTAAGCTTTTAAGTTGATGTAATAGCCAGTAAGATGTAGTACAATTTAAGTTTTAGGTATCGATTATTGACTTTTTAGCTGGCTTTGATGCCTTGGACATGAGCTAGGACCTTAAGAATCTGCATGAAAAGAGGACTAGCAGCCGAGTTGCACGGGAGAATGTGAAAAGTGTTCATATGTAGCACAAACCTAAGAAATCCGTCCGTGTTCGTCATTTGTTATCGAATCGACACAAAGCCAGATCGTCACATTGGCCGCTCTTCTCTCTGAAACGGTTGTACTTATCGTCTGCAAAGCTATTTCGCGTGCTGCGGTATGCGGAGACACTAAAAGCACCATAGTAGAACACAGATGAAGCTTTTAAGTTGATGTAATAGCCAGTAAGAAGTAGTACAATTCAAGTTTTAGGTATCGATTATTGACTTTTTAGCTGGCTTTGGTGCCTTGGACATGAGCTAGGACCTTAAGATTTTGCATGAAAGGAGGACAAGCAGCTGAGTTGCACGGGAGAATGTGAAAAGTGTTCATATGTAGTAAAAACCTGAGAAATCCGACCGTTTTCGTCATTTGTTATCGAATCGACTTAAAGCCAGATCGTCACATTGGCCGCTCTTCTCCCTGAAACGGTTGTACTTATCGTCTGCAAAGCTATGTCGCGTGCTGCGGTATCCGGAGACACTAAAATCTATATAGTAGTACACAGATGAAGTTTCTAAGTAGAAGTAATAGCCAGTAAGAAGTAGTACAATTTAAGTTTTAGGTATCGATTATTGACTTTTTAGCTGGCTTTGGTGCCTTGGACATGAGCTAGGACCTTAAGATTCTGCATGAAAGGAGGACTAGCAGCCGAGTTCATGGGAGAATGTGAAAAGTGTTCATATGTAGTAAAAACCTGAGAAATCCGTCCGTTTTCGTCATTTGTTGTCGAATCGACTTAAAGCCAGATCGTCACATTGGCCGCTCTTCTCTCTGAAACGGTTGTACTTATCGTCTGCAAAGCTATTTCGCGTGCTGCGGTATGCGGAGACACTAAAAGCACCATAGTAGAACACAGATGAAACTTCTAAGTTGATGTAATAGCCAGTAAGATGTAGTACAATTTAAGTTTTAGGTATCGATTATTGACTCTTTAGCTGGCTTTGGTGCCTTGGACATGAGCTAGGACCTTAAGAATCTGCATGAAAGGAGGACTAGCAGCCGAGTTGCACGGGAGAATGTGAAAAGTGTTCATATGTAGCACAAACCTAAGAAATCCGTCCGTGTTCGTCATTTGTTATCGAATCGACACAAAGCCAGATCGTCACATTGGCCGCTCTTCTCTCTGAAACGGTTGTACTTATCGTCTGCAAAGCTATTTCGCGTGCTGCGGTATGCGGAGACACTAAAAGCACCATAGTAGAACACAGATGAAGCTTTTAAGTTGATGTAATAGCCAGTAAGAAGTAGTACAATTCAAGTTTTATGTATCGATTATTGACATTTTACCTGGCTTTGGTGCCTTGGACATGAGCTAGGACCTTAAGATTCTGCATGAAAGGAGGACTAGCAGCCGAGTTGCACGGGAGAATGTGAAAAGTGTTCATATGTAGTAAAAACCTGAGAAATCCGTCCGTTTTCGTCATTTGTTATCGAATCGACTTAAAGCCAGATCGTCACATTGGCCGCTCTTCTCTATGAAACGGTTGTACTTATCGTCGGCAAAGCTATGTCGCGTGCTGCGGTATGCGGAGACACTGAAAGCACCATAGTAGAACACAGATGAAGCTTCTAAGTTGATGTAATAGCCAGTAAGAAGTAGTACAATTCAAGTTTTAGGTATCGATTATTGACTTTTTAGCTGGCTTTGGTGCCTTGGACATGGGCTAGGACCTTAAGATTCTGCATGAAAGGAGGACTAGCAGCCGAGTTGCATGGGAGAATGTGAAAAGTGTTCATATGTAGTAAAAACCTGAGAAATTCGTCATTTGTTAACGAATCGACTCAAAGCCAGATCGCCACATTGGCCGCTCTTCTCTCTGAAACGGTTGTACTTATCGTCTGCAAAGCTATGTCTCGTGTTCCGGTATGCGGAGACACTAAAAGCACCGGAGTAGAACACAGATGAAGCTTTTACGTTGATGTAATAGCCAGTAAGAATTAGTACAATTCAAGTTTTAGGTATCGATTATTGACTTTTAACTGGCTTTGGTGCCTTGGACATGAGCTAGGACCTTAAGATTCTGAATGAAAGGAGGACTAGCAGCCGAGTTGCACGTGAGAATGTTAAAAGTGTTTATATGTAGTAAAAACCTTTGAAATCGGTCCGTTTTCGTCATTTGTTTTCGAATCGACTTAAAGCCAGATCGTCATATTGGCCGCTCTTCTCTCTGAAACGGTTGTACTTATCGTCTGCAAAGCTATGTCACGTGCTGCGGTATGCGGAGACACTAAAAGCAGCATAGTAGAACACATATGAAGCTTCTAAGTTGATGTAATAGCCAGTAAGAAGTAGTACAATTCACGTTTTAGGTATCGATTATTGACTTTTTAGCTGGCTTTGGTGCCTTTGACATGAGCTAGGACCTGAAGATTCTGCATGAAAGGAGGACTAGCAGCCGAGTTGCACGGGAGAATGTGGAAAGTGTTCATATGTAGTAAAAACCTGAGAAATCCGTCAGTTTTCGTCATTTGTTGTCGAATCGACTTAAAGCCAGATCGTCACATTGGCCGCTCTTCTCTCTGAAACGGTTGTACTTATCGTCTGCAAAGCTATTTCGCGTGCTGCGGTATGCGGAGACACTAAAAGCACCATAGTAGAACACAGATGAAACTTCTAAGTTGATGTAATAGCCGGTAAGATGTAGTACAATTTAAGTTTTAGGTATCGATTATTGACTCTTTAGCTGGCTTTGGTGCCTTGGACATGAGCTATGACCTTAAGAATCTGCATGAAAGGAGGACTAGCAGCCGAGTTGCACGGGAGAATGTGAAAAGTGTTCATATGTAGCACAAACCTAAGAAACCCGTCCGTGTTCGTCATTTGTTATCGAATCGACACAAAGCCAGATCGTCACATTGGCCGCTCTTCTCTCTGAAACGGTTGTACTTATCGTCTGCAAAGCTATTTCGCGTGCTGCGGTATGCGGAGACACTAAAAGCACCATAGTAGAACACAGATGAAGCTTCTAAGTTAATGTAATAGCAAGTAAGAAGTAGGACAATTCAAGTTTTAGGTATCGATTATTGACTTTTTACCTGGCTTTGGTGCCTTGGACATGAGCTAGGACCTTAAGATTCTGCATGAAAGGAGGACTAGCAGCCGAGTTGCACGGGAGAATGTGAAAAGTGTTCATATGTAGTAAAAACCTGAGAAATCCGTCCGTTTTCGTCATTTGTTATCGAATCGACTTAAAGCCAGATCGTCACATTGGCCGCTCTTCTCTATGAAACGGTTGTACTTATCGTCGGCAAAGCTATGTCGCGTGCTGAGGTATGCGGAGACACTAAAAGCACCATAGTAGAACACACATGCAGCTTCTAAGTTGATGTAATAGCCAGTAAGAAGTAGTACAATTCAAGTTTTAGGTATAGATTATTGACTTTTTAGCTGGCTTTGGTGCCTTAAACATGAGCTAGGACCTTACGATTCTGCATGAAAGGAGGACTAGCAGCCGAGTTGCACGGGAGAATGTGAAAAGTGTTCATATGTAGTAAAAACCTGAGAAATCCGTCCGTTTTCGTCATTTGTTATCGAATCGACTCAAAGCCAGAACGTCACATTGGCCGCTCTTCTGTCTGAAACGGTTGTACTTATCGTCTGCAAAGCTATGTCGCGTGCTGCGGTATTCGGAGACACTAAAAGCACCATAGTATGACATAGATGAAGCTTCTAAGTTGATGTAATAGCAAGTAAGAAGTAGTACAATTCAAGTTTTAGGTATCGATTATTGACATTTTACCTGGCTTTGGTGCCTTGGACATGAGCTAGGACCTTAAGATTCTGCATGAAAGGAGGACTAGCAGCCGAGTTGCACGGGAGAATGTGAAATGTGTTCATATGTAGCACAAACCTAAGAAATCCGTCCGTGTTCGTCATTTGTTATCGAATCGACACAAAGCCAGATCGTCACATTGGCCGCTCTTCTCTCTGAAACGGTTGTACTTATCGTCTGCAAAGCTATTTCGCGTGCTGCGGTATGCGGAGACACTAAAAGCACCATAGTAGAACACGGATGAAACTTCTAAGTTGATGTAATAGCCAGTAAGATGTAGTACAATTTAAGTTTTAGGTATCGATTATTGACTCTTTAACTGGCTTTGGTGCCTTGGACATGAGCTAGGACCTTAAGAATCTGCATGAAAGGAGGACTAGCAGCCGAGTTGCACGGGAGAATGTGAAAAGTGTTGATATGTAGCACAAACCTAAGAAATCCGTCCGTGTTCGTCATTTGTTATCGAATCGACACAAAGCCAGAGCGTCACATTGGCCGCTCTTCTCTCTGAAACGGTTGTACTTATCGTCTGCAAAGCTATTTCGCGTGCTGCGGTATGCGGAGACACTAAAAGCACCATAGAAGAATACAGATGAACCTCCTAAGTTGATGTAATAGCCAGTAAGAAGTAGTACAATTCAAGTTTTAGGTATAGATTATTGACTTTTTAGCTGGCTTTGGTGCCTTAAACATGAGCTAGGACCTTAAGAATCTGCATGAAAGGAGGACTAGCAGCCGAGTTGCACGGGAGAACGTGAAAAGTGTTCGTATGTAGTAAAAACCTGAGAAATCCGTCCGTTTTCGTCATTTGTTATCGAATCGACTCAAAGCCAGAGCGTCACATTGGCCGCTCTTCTCCCTGAAACGGTTGTACATATCGTCTGCAAAGCTATGTCGCGTGCTGCGGTATTCGGGGACACTAAAAGCACCATAGTAGGACACAGATGAAGCTTCTAAGTTGATGTAATAGCAAGTAAGAAGTAGTACAATTCAAGTTTTAGGTATCGATTATTGACATTTTACCTGGCTTTGGTGCCTTGGACATGAGCTAGGACCTTAAGATTCTGCATGAAAGGAGGACTAGCAGCCGAGTTGCACGGGAGAATGTGAAAAGGGTTCATATGTAGTAAAAACCTGAGAAATCCGTCCGTTTTCGTCATTTGTTATCGAATCGACTTAAAGCCAGATCGTCACATTGGCCGCTCTTCTCTCTGAAACGGTTGTACTTATCGTCTGCAAAGCTATGTCTCGTGTTATGGTATGCAGAGACACTAAAAGCACCGTAGTAGAACACAGATGAAGCCTTTACGTTGATGTAATAGCCAGTAAGAGGTAGTACAATTCAAGTTTTAGGTATCGATTATTGACTTTTTAGCTGGCTTTGGTGCCTTGGACATGAGCTAGGACCTTAAGATTCTGAATGAAAGGAGGACTAGCAGCCGGGTAGCACGGGGAGAATGTGAAAAGTGTTCATATGTAGTAAAAACCTGAGAAATCCGTCCGTTTTCGTCATTTGTTATTGAATCGACTTAAAGCCAGATCGTCACATTGGCCGCTCTTCTCCCTGAAACGGTTGTACTTATCGTCTGCAAAGCTATGTCGCGTGCTGCGGTATGCGGAGACACTAAAAGCACCATAGTAGAACACAGATGAAACTTCTAAGTTGATGTAATAGCCAGCAAGAGGTAGTACAATTCAAGTTTTAGGTATCGATTATTGACTTTTTAGTTGGCTTTGGTGCCATGGACATAAGCTAGGGCCTTAAGATTCTGCATGAAAGGAGGACTAGCAGCCGAGTTGCACGGCAGAATGTGAAAAGTGTTCATATGTAGTAAAAACCTGAGAAACCCGTCCGTTTTCGTCATTTGTTATCGAATCGACTTAAAGCCAGATCGTCACATTGGCCGCTCTTCTCCTTGAAACGGTTGTACTTATCGTCTGCAAAGCTATGTCGCGTGCTGCGGTTTCCGGAGACACTAAAATCAATATAGTAGTACACAGATGAAGTTTCTAAGTAGAAGTAATAGCCAGTAAGAAGTAGTACAATTTAAGTTTTAGGTATCGATTATTGACTTTTTAGCTGGCTTTGGTGCCTTGGACATGAGCTGTGACCTTAAGATTCTGCATGAAAGGAGGACTAGCAGCCGAGTTCATGGGGGGAATGTGAAAAGTGTTCATATGTAGTAAAAACCTGAGAAATCCGTCCGTTTTTCGTCATTTGTTGTCGAATACGACTTAAAGCCAGATCGTCACATTGGCCGCTAACACGCGATCTAGTGTTACTTATTGTCTGCAAAGCTATTTCGCGTGCTGCGGTATGCGGAGACACTAAAAGCACCATAGTAGAACCCAGATGAAACTTCTAAGTTGATGTAATAGCCAGTAAGATGTAGTACAATTTTAGTTTTAGGTATCGATTATTGACTCTTTAGCTGGCTTTGGTGCCTTGGACATGACCTAGGACCTTAAGAATCTGCATGAAAGGAGGACTAGCAGCCGAGTTGTACGGGAGAATGTGAAATGTGTTCATATGTAGCACAAACCTAAGAAATCCGTCCGTGTTCGTCATTTGTTATCGAATCGACACAAAGCCAGATCGTCACATTGGCCGCTCTTCTCTCTGAAACGGTTGTACTTATCGTCTGCAAAGCTATTTCGCGTGCTGCGGTATGCGGAGACACTAAAAGCACCATAGAAGAATACAGATGAACCTTCTAAGTTGATGTAGTAGCCAGTAAGAAGTAGTACAATTCAAGTTTTAGGTATCGATTATTGACTTTTTAGCTGGCTTTGGTACCTTGGACATGAGCTAGGACCTTATGATTCTGCATGAATGGAGGACTAGCAGCCGAGTTGCACGTGAGAATGTGAAAAGTGTTCATATGTAGTAAAAACCTTTGAAATCGGTCCGTTTTCGTCATTTGTTTTCGAATCGACTTAAAGCCAGATCGTCATATTGGCCGCTCTTCTCTCTGAAACGGTTGTACTTATCGTCTGCAAAGCTATGTCGCGTGCTGCGGTATGCGGAGACACTAAAAGCACCATAGTAGAACACACATGAAGCTTCTAAGTTGATGTAATAGCCAGTAAGAAGTAGTACAATTCACGTTTTAGGTATCGATTATTGACTTTTTAGCTGGCTTTGGTGCCTTTGACATGAGCTAGGACCTGAAGATTCTGCATGAAAGGAGGACTAGCAGCCGAGTTGCACGGGAGAATGTGAAAAGTGTTCATATGTAGTAAAAACCTGAGAAATCCGTCCGTTTTCGTCATTTGTTAACGAATCGACTCAAAGCCAGATCGTCACATTGGCCGCTCTTCTCTCTGAAACGGTTGTCCTTATCGTCTGCAAAGATATGTCGCGTGTTGCGGTATGCGGAGACACTAAAAGCACCATAGTAGAACACAGATGAAGCTTTTAAGTTGATGTAATAGCCAGTAAGAAGTAGTACAATTCAAGTTTTAGGTATAGATTATTGACTTTTTAGCTGGCTTTGGTGCCTTAAACATGAGCTAGGACCTTACGATTCTGCATGAAAGGAGGACTAGCAGCCGAGTTGCACGGTAGAATGTGAAAAGTGTTCATATGTAGTAAAAACCTGAGAAATCCGTCCGTTTTCGTCATTTGTTATCGAATCGACTCAAAGCCAGATCGTCACATTGGCCGCTCTTCTGTCTGAAACGGTTGTACTTATCGTCTGCAAAGCTATGTCGCGTGCTGCGGTATTCGGAGACACTAAAAGCACCATAGTACGACACAGATGAAGCTTCTAAGTTGATGTAATAGCAAGTAAGAAGTAGTACAATTCAAGTTTTATGTATCGATTATTGACATTTTACCTGGCTTTGGTGCCTTGGACATGAGCTAGGACCTTAAGATTCTGCATGAAAGGAGGACTAGCAGCCGAGTTGCACGGGAGAATGTGAAAAGTGTTCATATGTAGTAAAAACCTGAGAAATCCGTCCGTTTTTGTCATTTGTTATCGAATCGACTTAAAGCCAGATCGTCACATTGGCCGCGCTTCGCTATGAAACGGTTGTACTTATCGTCGGCAAAGCTATGTCGCGTGCTGCGGTATGCGGAGACACTGAAAGCACCATAGTAGAACACAGATGAAGCTTCTAAGTTGATGTAATAGCCAGTAAGAAGTAGTACAATTCAAGTTTTAGGTATCGATTATTGACTTTTTGGCTGGCTTTGGTGCCTTGGACATGGGCTAGGACCTTAAGATTCTGCATGAAAGGAGGACTAGCAGCCGAGTTGCATGGGAGAATGTGAAAAGTGTTCATATGTAGTAAAAACCTGAGAAATCCGTCCGTTTTCGTCATTTGTTAACGAATCGAATCCAAGCCAGATCGCCACATTGGCCGCTCTTCTCTCTGAAACGGTTGTACTTATCGTCTGCAAATCTATGTCCCGTGTTCCGGTATGCGGAGACACTAAAAGCACCGTAGTAGAACACAGATGAAGCTTTTACGTTGATGTAATAGCCAGTAAGAAGTAGTACAATTCAAGTTTTAGGTATCGATTATTGACTTTTTAGCTGGCTTTGGTGCCTTGGACATGAGCTAGGACCTGAAGATTCTGAATGAAAGGAGGACTAGCAGCCGAGTTGCACGGGAGAATGTGAAAAGTGTTCATATGTAGTAAAAACCTGAGAAATCCGTCCGTTTTCGTCATTTGTTAAAGAATCGACTCCAAGCCAGATCGCCACATTGGCCGCTCTTCTCTCTGAAACGGTTGTACTTATCGTCTGCAAAGCTATGTCTCGTGTTCCGGTATGCGGAGACACTAAAAGCACCGTAGTAGAACACAGATGAAGCTTTTACGTTGATGTAATAGCCAGTAAGAGGTAGTACAATTCAAGTTTTAGGTATCGATTATTGACTTTTTAGT
Organism: Schistocerca gregaria; assembly: GCF_023897955.1. Classification (NCBI taxonomy): domain Eukaryota; kingdom Metazoa; phylum Arthropoda; class Insecta; order Orthoptera; family Acrididae; genus Schistocerca; species Schistocerca gregaria. Next base: position 15,262,151 of record NW_026061795.1, on the reverse strand, counting down.
TGGCTATGGTGCCATGGACATAAGCTAAGGCCTTAAGATTCTGCATGAAAGGACGACTAGCAGCCGAGTTGCACGGGAGAATGTGAAAAGTGTTCATATGTAGTAAAAACCTGAGAAATCCGTCCGTTTTCGTCATTTGTTGTCGAATCGACTTAAAGCCAGATCGTCACATTGGCCGCTCTTCTCTCTGAAACGGTTGTACTTATCGTCTGCAAAGCTATTTCGCGTGCTGCGTTATGCGGAGACACTAAAAGGACCATAGTAGAACACAGATGAAACTTCTAAGTTGATGTAATAGCCGGTAAGATGTAGTACAATTTAAGTTTTAGGTATCGATTATTGACTCTTTAGCTGGCTTTGGTGCCTTGGACATGAGCTAGGACCTTAAGAATCTGCATGAAAGGAGGACTAGCAGCCGAGTTGCACGGGAGAATGTGAAAAGTGTTCATATGTAGCACAAACCTAAGAAATCCGTCCGTGTTCGTCATTTGTTATCGAATCGACACAAAGCCAGATCGTCACATTGGCCGCTCTTCTCTCTGAAACGGTTGTACTTATCGTCTGCAAAGCTATTTCGCGTGCTGCGGTATGCGGAGACACTAAAAGCACCATAGTAGAACACAGATGAAGCTTCTAAGTTGATGTAATAGCAAGTAAGAAGTAGGACAATTCAAGTTTTAGGTATCGATTATTGACTTTTTACCTGGCTTTGGTGCCTTGGACATGAGCTAGTACCTTAAGATTCTGCATGAAAGGAGGACTAGCAGCCGAGTTGCACGGGAGAATGTGAAAAGTGTTCATATGTAGTAAAAACCTGAGAAATCCGTCCGTTTTCGTCATTTGTTATCGAATCGACTTAAAGCCAGATCGTCACATTGGCCGCTCTTCTCTATGAAACGGTTGTACTTATCGTCGGCAAAGCTATGTCGCGTGCTGCGGTATGCGGAGACACTAAAACCACCATAGTAGAACACACATGCAGCTTCTAAGTTGATGTAGTAGCCAGTAAGAAGTAGTACAATTCAAGTTTTAGGTATCGATTATTGACTTTTTAGCTGGCTTTGGTGCCTTGGACATGGGCTAGGACCTTAAGATTCTGCATGAAAGGAGGACTAGTAGCCGAGTTGCATGGGAGAATGTGAAAAGTGTTCATATGTAGTAAAAACCTGAGAAATTCGTCATTTGTTAACGAATCGACTCAAAGCCAGATCGCCACATTGGCCGCTCTTCTCTCTGAAACGGTTGTACTTATCGTCTGCAAAGCTATGTCTCGTGTTCCGGTATGCGGAGACACTAAAAGCACCGTAGTAGAACACAGATGAAGCTTTTACGTTGATGTAATAGCCAGTAAGAATTAGTACAATTCAAGTTTTAGGTATCGATTATTGACTTTTTAGCTGGCTTTGGTGCCTTGGACATGAGCTAGGACCTTAAGATTCTGAATGAAAGGAGGACTAGCAGCCGAGTTGCACGTGAGAATGTTAAAAGTGTTGATATGTAGTAAAAACCTTGGAAATCGGTCCGTTTTCGTCATTTGTTTTCGAATCGACTTAAAGCCAGATCGTCATATTGGCCGCTCTTCTCTCTGAAACGGTTGTACTTATCGTCTGCAAAGCTATGTCGCGTGCTGCGGTATGCGGAGACACTAAAAGCAGCATAGTAGAACACACATGAAGCTTCTAAGTTGATGTAATAGCCAGTAAGAAGTAGTACAATTCACGTTTTAGGTATCGATTATTGACTTTTTAGCTGGCTTTGGTGCCTTTGACATGAGCTAGGACCTGAAGATTCTGCATGAAAGGAGGACTAGCAGCCGAGTTGCACGGGAGAATGTGGAAAGTGTTCATATGTAGTAAAAACCTGAGAAATCCGTCCGTTTTCGTCATTTGTTGTCGAATCGACTTAAAGCCAGATCGTCACATTCGCCGCTCTTCTCTCTGAAACGGTTGTACTTATCGTCTGCAAAGCTATGTCTCGTGTTCCGGTATGCGGAGACACTAAAAGCACCATAGTAGAACACAGATGAAACTTCTAAGTTGATGTAATAGCCGGTAAGATGTAGTACAATTTAAGTTTTAGGTATCGATTATTGACTCTTTAGCTGGCTTTGGTGCCTTGGACATGAGCTATGACCTTAAGAATCTGCATGAAAGGAGGACTAGCAGCCGAGTTGCACGGGAGAATGTGAAAAGTGTTCATATGTAGCACAAACCTAAGAAATCCGTCCGTGTTCGTCATTTGTTATCGAATCGACACAAAGCCAGATCGTCACATTGGCCGCTCTTCTCTCTGAAACGGTTGTACTTATCGTCTGCAAAGCTATTTCGCGTGCTGCGGTATGCGGAGACACTAAAAGCACCATAGTAGAACACAGATGAAGCTTCTAAGTTAATGTAATAGCAAGTAAGAAGTAGGACAATTCAAGTTTTAGGTATAGATTATTGACTTTTTACCTGGCTTTGGTGCCTTGGACATGAGCTAGGACCTTAAGATTCTGCATGAAAGGAGGACTAGCAGCCGAGTTGCACGGGAGAATGTGAAAAGTGTTCATATGTAGTAAAAACCTGAGAAATCCGTCCGTTTTCGTCATTTGTTATCAAATCGACTTAAAGCCAGATCGTCACATTGGCCGCTCTTCTCTATGAAACGGTTGTACTTATCGTCGGCAAAGCTATGTCGCGTGCTGCGGTATGCGGAGACACTAAAAGCACCATAGTAGAACACACATGCAGCTTCTATGTTGATGTAATAGCCAGTAAGAAGTAGTACAATTCAAGTTTTAGGTATAGATTATTGACTTTTTAGCTGGCTTTGGTGCCTTAAACATGAGCTAGGACCTTACGATTCTGCATGAAAGGAGGACTAGCAGCCGAGTTGCACGGGAGAATGTGAAAAGTGTTCATATGTAGTAAAAACCTGAGAAATCCGTCCGTTTTCGTCATTTGTTATCGAATCGACTCAAAGCCAGAACGTCACATTGGCCGCTCTTCTGTCTGAAACGGTTGTACTTATCGTCTGCAAAGCTATGTCGCGTGCTGCGGTATTCGGAGACACTAAAAGCACCATAGTATGACATAGATGAAGCTTCTAAGTTGATGTAATAGCAAGTAAGAAGTAGTACAATTCAAGTTTTATGTATCGATTATTGACATTTTACCTGGCTTTGGTGCCTTGGACATGAGCTAGGAACTTAAGATTCTGCATGAAAGGAGGACTAGCAGCCGAGTTGCTCGGGAGAATGTGAAAAGTGTTCATATGTAGTAAAAACCTGAGAAATCCGTCCGTTTTCGTCATTTGTTATCGAATCGACTTAAAGCCAGATCGTCACATTGGCCGCTCTTCTCTATGAAACGGTTGCACTTATCGTCGGCAAAGCTATGTCGCGTGCTGCGGTATGCGGAGACACTAAAAGCACCATAGTAGAACACACATGTAGCTTCTAAGTTGATGTAATAGCCAGTAAGAAGTAGTACAATTCAAGTTTTAGGTATCGATTATTGCCTTTTAACTGGCTTTGGTGCCTTGGACATGGGCTAGGACCTTAAGATTCTGCATGAAAGGAGGACTAGCAGCCGAGTTGCATGGGAGAATGTGAAAAGTGTTCATATGTAGTAAAAACCTGAGAAATCCGTCCGTTTTCGTCATTTGTTAACGAATCGACTCAAAGCCAGATCGCCACATTGGCCGCTCTTCTCTCTGAAACGGTTGTACTTATCGTCTGCAAAGCTATGTCTCGTGTTCCGGTATGCGGAGACACTAAAAGCACCGTAGTAGAACACAGATGAAGCTTTTACGTTGATGTAATAGCCAGTAAGAATTAGTACAATTCAAGTTTTAGGTATCGATTATTGACTTTTTTGCTGGCTTTGGTGCCTTGGACATGAGCTAGGACCTTAAGATTCTGAATGAAAGGAGGACTAGCAGCCGAGTTGCACGTGAGAATGTGAAAAGTGTTCAATTGTAGTAAAAACCTTTGAAATAGGTCCGTTTTCGTCATTTGTTTTCGAATCGACTTAAAGCCAGATCGTCATATTGGCCGCTCTTCTCTCTGAAACGGTTGTACTTATCGTCTGCAAAGCTATGTCGCGTGCTGCGGTATGCGGAGACACTAAAAGCACCATAGTAGAACACACATGAAGCTTCTAAGTTGATGTAATAGCCAGTAAGAAGTAGTACAATTCACGTTTTAGGTATCGGTTATTGACTTTTTAGCTGGCTTTGGTGCCTTTGACATGAGCTAGGACCTGAAGATTCTGCATGAAAGGAGGACTAGCAGCCGAGTTGCACGGGAGAATGTGAAAAGTGTTCATATGTAGTAAAAACCTGAGAAATCCGTCCGTTTTCGTCATTTGTTAACGAATCGACTCAAAGCCAGATCGTCACATTGGCCGCTCTTCTCTCTGAAACGGTTGTCCTTATCGTCTGCAAAGATATGTCGCGTGTTGCGGTATGCGGAGACACTAAAAGCACCATAGTAGAACACAGATTAAGCTTTTAAGTTGATGTAATAGCCAGTAAGATGTAGTACAATTTAAGTTTTAGGTATCGATTATTGACTTTTTAGCTGGCTTTGGTGCCTTGGACATGAGCTAGGACCTTAAGAATCTGCATGAAAAGAGGACTAGCAGCCGAGTTGCACGGGAGAATGTGAAAAGTGTTCATATGTAGCACAAACCTAAGAAATCCGTCCGTGTTCGTCATTTGTTATCGAATCGACACAAAGCCAGATCGTCACATTGGCCGCTCTTCTCTCTGAAACGGTTGTACTTATCGTCTGCAAAGCTATTTCGCGTGCTGCGGTATGCGGAGACACTAAAAGCACCATAGTAGAACACAGATGAAGCTTTTAAGTTGATGTAATAGCCAGTAAGAAGTAGTACAATTCAAGTTTTAGGTATCGATTATTGACTTTTTAGCTGGCTTTGGTGCCTTGGACATGAGCTAGGACCTTAAGATTTTGCATGAAAGGAGGACAAGCAGCTGAGTTGCACGGGAGAATGTGAAAAGTGTTCATATGTAGTAAAAACCTGAGAAATCCGACCGTTTTCGTCATTTGTTATCGAATCGACTTAAAGCCAGATCGTCACATTGGCCGCTCTTCTCCCTGAAACGGTTGTACTTATCGTCTGCAAAGCTATGTCGCGTGCTGCGGTATCCGGAGACACTAAAATCTATATAGTAGTACACAGATGAAGTTTCTAAGTAGAAGTAATAGCCAGTAAGAAGTAGTACAATTTAAGTTTTAGGTATCGATTATTGACTTTCTAGCTGGCTTTGGTGCCTTGGACATGAGCTAGGACCTTAAGATTCTGCATGAAAGGAGGACTAGCAGCCGAGTTCATGGGAGAATGTGAAAAGTGTTCATATGTAGTAAAAACCTGAGAAATCCGTCCGTTTTCGTCATTTGTTGTCGAATCGACTTAAAGCCAGATCGTCACATTGGCCGCTCTTCTCTCTGAAACGGTTGTACTTATCGTCTGCAAAGCTATTTCGCGTGCTGCGGTATGCGGAGACACTAAAAGCACCATAGTAGAACACAGATGAAACTTCTAAGTTGATGTAATAGCCAGTAAGATGTAGTACAATTTAAGTTTTAGGTATCGATTATTGACTCTTTAGCTGGCTTTGGTGCCTTGGACATGAGCTATGACCTTAAGAATCTGCATGAAAGGAGGACTAGCAGCCGAGTTGCACGGGAGAATGTGAAAAGTGTTCATATGTAGCACAAACCTAAGAAATCCGTCCGTGTTCGTCATTTGTTATCGAATCGACACAAAGCCAGATCGTCACATTGGCCGCTCTTCTCTCTGAAACGGTTGTACTTATCGTCTGCAAAGCTATTTCGCGTGCTGCGGTATGCGGAGACACTAAAAGCACCATAGTAGAACACAGATGAAGCTTTTAAGTTGATGTAATAGCCAGTAAGAAGTAGTACAATTCAAGTTTTATGTATCGATTATTGACATTTTACCTGGCTTTGGTGCCTTGGACATGAGCTAGGACCTTAAGATTCTGCATGAAAGGAGGACTAGCAGCCGAGTTGCACGGGAGAATGTGAAAAGTGTTCATATGTAGTAAAAACCTGAGAAATCCGTCCGTTTTCGTCATTTGTTATCGAATCGACTTAAAGCCAGATCGTCACATTGGCCGCTCTTCTCTATGAAACGGTTGTACTTATCGTCGGCAAAGCTATGTCGCGTGCTGCGGTATGCGGAGACACTGAAAGCACCATAGTAGAACACAGATGAAGCTTCTAAGTTGATGTAATAGCCAGTAAGAAGTAGTACAATTCAAGTTTTAGGTATCGATTATTGACTTTTTAGCTGGCTTTGGTGCCTTGGACATGGGCTAGGACCTTAAGATTCTGCATGAAAGGAGGACTAGCAGCCGAGTTGCATGGGAGAATGTGAAAAGTGTTCATATGTAGTAAAAACCTGAGAAATTCGTCATTTGTTAACGAATCGACTCAAAGCCAGATCGCCACATTGGCCGCTCTTCTCTCTGAAACGGTTGTACTTATCGTCTGCAAAGCTATGTCTCGTGTTCCGGTATGCGGAGACACTAAAAGCACCGGAGTAGAACACAGATGAAGCTTTTACGTTGATGTAATAGCCAGTAAGAATTAGTACAATTCAAGTTTTAGGTATCGATTATTGACTTTTAACTGGCTTTGGTGCCTTGGACATGAGCTAGGACCTTAAGATTCTGAATGAAAGGAGGACTAGCAGCCGAGTTGCACGTGAGAATGTTAAAAGTGTTTATATGTAGTAAAAACCTTTGAAATCGGTCCGTTTTCGTCATTTGTTGTCGAATCGACTTAAAGCCAGATCGTCACATTGGCCGCTCTTCTCTCTGAAACGGTTGTACTTATCGTCTGCAAAGCTATTTCGCGTGCTGCGGTATGCGGAGACACTAAAAGCACCATAGTAGAACACAGATGAAACTTCTAAGTTGATGTAATAGCCGGTAAGATGTAGTACAATTTAAGTTTTAGGTATCGATTATTGACTCTTTAGCTGGCTTTGGTGCCTTGGACATGAGCTATGACCTTAAGAATCTGCATGAAAGGAGGACTAGCAGCCGAGTTGCACGGGAGAATGTGAAAAGTGTTCATATGTAGCACAAACCTAAGAAATCCGTCCGTGTTCGTCATTTGTTATCGAATCGACACAAAGCCAGATCGTCACATTGGCCGCTCTTCTCTCTGAAACGGTTGTACTTATCGTCTGCAAAGCTATTTCGCGTGCTGCGGTATGCGGAGACACTAAAAGCACCATAGTAGAACACAGATGAAGCTTCTAAGTTAATGTAATAGCAAGTAAGAAGTAGGACAATTCAAGTTTTAGGTATCGATTATTGACTTTTTACCTGGCTTTGGTGCCTTGGACATGAGCTAGGACCTTAAGATTCTGCATGAAAGGAGGACTAGCAGCCGAGTTGCACGGGAGAATGTGAAAAGTGTTCATATGTAGTAAAAACCTGAGAAATCCGTCCGTTTTCGTCATTTGTTATCGAATCGACTTAAAGCCAGATCGTCACATTGGCCGCTCTTCTCTATGAAACGCTTGTACTTATCGTCGGCAAAGCTATGTCGCGTGCTGAGGTATGCGGAGACACTAAAAGCACCATAGTAGAACACACATGCAGCTTCTAAGTTGATGTAATAGCCAGTAAGAAGTAGTACAATTCAAGTTTTAGGTATAGATTATTGACTTTTTAGCTGGCTTTGGTGCCTTAAACATGAGCTAGGACCTTACGATTCTGCATGAAAGGAGGACTAGCAGCCGAGTTGCACGGGAGAATGTGAAAAGTGTTCATATGTAGTAAAAACCTGAGAAATCCGTCCGTTTTCGTCATTTGTTATCGAATCGACTCAAAGCCAGAACGTCACATTGGCCGCTCTTCTGTCTGAAACGGTTGTACTTATCGTCTGCAAAGCTATGTCGCGTGCTGCGGTATTCGGAGACACTAAAAGCACCATAGTATGACATAGATGAAGCTTCTAAGTTGATGTAATAGCAAGTAAGAAGTAGTACAATTCAAGTTTTATGTATCGATTATTGACATTTTACCTGGCTTTGGTGCCTTGGACATGAGCTAGGAACTTAAGATTCTGCATGAAAGGAGGACTAGCAGCCGAGTTGCACGGGAGAATGTGAAAAGTGTTCATATGTAGTAAAAACCTGAGAAATCCGTCCGTTTTCGTCATTTGTTATCGAATCGACTTAAAGCCAGATCGTCACATTGGCCGCTCTTCTCTATGAAACGGTTGTACTTATCGTCGGCAAAGCTATGTCGCGTGCTGCGGTATGCGGAGACACTAAAAGCACCATAGTAGAACACACATGTAGCTTCTAAGTTGATGTAATAGCCAGTAAGAAGTAGTACAATTCAAGTTTTAGGTATCGATTATTGCCTTTTAACTGGCTTTGGTGCCTTGGACATGGGCTAGGACCTTAAGATTCTGCATGAAAGGAGGACTAGCAGCCGAGTTGCATGGGAGAATGTGAAAAGTGTTCATATGTAGTAAAAACCTGAGAAATCCGTCCGTTTTCGTCATTTGTTAACGAATCGACTCAAAGCCAGATCGCCACATTGGCCGCTCTTCTCTCTGAAACGGTTGTACTTATCGTCTGCAAACCTATGTCTCGTGTTCCGGTATGCGGAGACACTAAAAGCACCGTAGTAGAACACAGATGAAGCTTTTACGTTGATGTAATAGCCAGTAAGAATTAGTACAATTCAAGTTTTAGGTATCGATTATTGACTTTTTAGCTGGCTTTGGTGCCTTGGACATGAGCTAGGACCTTAAGATTCTGAATGAAAGGAGGACTAGCAGCCGAGTTGCACGTGAGAATGTGAAAAGTGTTCAATTGTAGTAAAAACCTTTGAAATCGGTCCGTTTTCGTCATTTGTTTTCGAATCGACTTAAAGCCAGATCGTCATATTGGCCGCTCTTCTCTCTGAAACGGTTGTACTTATCGTCTGCAAAGCTATGTCGCGTGCTGCGGTATGCGGAGACACTAAAAGCAGCATAGTAGAACACACATGAAGCTTCTAAGTTGATGTAATAGCCAGTAAGAAGTAGTACAATTCACGTTTTAGGTATCGATTATTGACTTTTTAGCTGGCTTTGGTGCCTTTGACATGAGCTAGGACCTGAAGATTCTGCATGAAAGGAGGACTAGCAGCCGAGTTGCACGGGAGAATGTGGAAAGTGTTCATATGTAGTAAAAACCTGAGAAATCCGTCAGTTTTCGTCATTTGTTGTCGAATCGACTTAAAGCCAGATCGTCACATTGGCCGCTCTTCTCTCTGAAACGGTTGTACTTATCGTCTGCAAAGCTATTTCGCGTGCTGCGGTATGCGGAGACACTAAAAGCACCATAGTAGAACACAGATGAAACTTCTAAGTTGATGTAATAGCCGGTAAGATGTAGTACAATTTAAGTTTTAGGTATCGATTATTGACTCTTTAGCTGGCTTTGGTGCCTTGGACATGAGCTATGACCTTAAGAATCTGCATGAAAGGAGGACTAGCAGCCGAGTTGCACGGGAGAATGTGAAAAGTGTTCATATGTAGCACAAACCTAAGAAATCCGTCCGTGTTCGTCATTTGTTATCGAATCGACACAAAGCCAGATCGTCACATTGGCCGCTCTTCTCTCTGAAACGGTTGTACTTATCGTCTGCAAAGCTATTTCGCGTGCTGCGGTATGCGGAGACACTAAAAGCACCATAGTAGAACACAGATGAAGCTTCTAAGTTAATGTAATAGCAAGTAAGAAGTAGGACAATTCAAGTTTTAGGTATCGATTATTGACTTTTTACCTGGCTTTGGTGCCTTGGACATGAGCTAGGACCTTAAGATTCTGCATGAAAGGAGGACTAGCAGCCGAGTTGCACGGGAGAATGTGAAAAGTGTTCATATGTAGTAAAAACCTGAGAAATCCGTCCGTTTTCGTCATTTGTTATCGAATCGACTTAAAGCCTGATCGTCACATTGGCCACTCTTCTCTATGAAACGGTTGTACTTATCGTCGGCAAAGCTATGTCGCGTGCTGAGGTATGCGGAGACACTAAAAGCACCATAGTAGAACACACATGCAGCTTCTAAGTTGATGTAATAGCCAGTAAGAAGTAGTACAATTCAAGTTTTAGGTATAGATTATTGACTTTTTAGCTGGCTTTGGTGCCTTAAACATGAGCTAGGACCTTACGATTCTGCATTAAAGGAGGACTAGCAGCCGAGTTGCACGGGAGAATGTGAAAAGTGTTCATATGTAGTAAAAACCTGAGAAATCCGTCCGTTTTCGTCATTTGTTATCGAATCGACTCAAAGCCAGAACGTCACATTGGCCGCTCTTCTGTCTGAAACGGTTGTACTTATCGTCTGCAAAGCTATGTCGCGTGCTGCGGTATTCGGAGACACTAAAAGCACCATAGTATGACATAGATGAAGCTTCTAAGTTGATGTAATAGCAAGTAAGAAGTAGTAGCACCATAGTATGACATAGATGAAGCTTCTAAGTTGATGTAATAGCAAGTAAGAAGTAGTACAATTCAAGTTTTAGGTATCGATTATTGACATTTTAGCTGCCTTTGGTGCCTTGGACATGAGCTAGGACCTTAAGATTCTGCATGAAAGGAGGACTAGCAGCCGAGTTGCACGTGAGAATGTGAAAAGTGTTCAATTGTAGTAAAAACCTTTGAAATCGGTCCGTTTTCGTCATTTGTTTTCGAATCGACTTAAAGCCAGATCGTCATATTGGCCGCTCTTCTCCCTGAAACGGTTGTACTTATCGTCTGCAAAGCTATGTCGCGTGCTGCGGTATCCGGAGACACTAAAATCTATATAGTAGTACACAGATGAAGTTTCTAAGTAGAAGTAATAGCCAGTAAGAAGTAGTACAATTTAAGTTTTAGGTATCGATTACTGACTTTTTAGCTGCCTTTGGTGCCTTGGACATGAGCTAGGACCTTAAGATTCTGCATGAAAGGAGGACTAGCAGCCGAGTTCATGGGAGAATGTGAAAAGTGTTCATATGTAGTAAAAACCTGAGAAATCCGTCCATTTTCGTCATTTGTTGTCGAATCGACTTAAAGCCAGATCGTCACATTGGCCGCTCTTCTCTCTGAAACGGTTGTACTTATCGTCTGCAAAGCTATTTCGCGTGCTGCGTTATGTGGAGACACTAAAAGGACCATAGTAGAACACAGATGAAACTTCTAAGTTGATGTAATAGCCGGTAAGATGTAGTACAATTTAAGTTTTAGGTATCGATTATTGACTCTTTAGCTGGCTTTGGAGCCTTGGACATGAGCTAGGACCGTAAGAATCTGCATGAAAGGAGGACTAGCAGCCGAGTTGCACGGGAGAATGTGAAAAGTGTTCATATGTAGCAAAAACCTAAGAAATCCGTCCGTGTTCGTCATTTGTTATCGAATCGACACAAAGCCAGATCGTCACATTGGCCGCTCTTCTCTCTGAAACGGTTGTACTTATCGTCTGCAAAGCTATTTCGCGTGCTGCGGTATGCGGAGACACTAAAAGCACCATAGTAGAACACAGATGAAGCTTCTAAGTTGATGTAATAGCAAGTAAGAAGTAGGACAATTCAAGTTTTAGGTATCGATTATTGACTTTTTACCTGGCTTTGGTGCCTTGGACATGAGCTAGTACCTTAAGATTCTGCATGAAAGGAGGACTAGCAGCCGAGTTGCACGGGAGAATGTGAAAAGTGTTCATATGTAGTAAAAACCTGAGAAATCGGTCCGTTTTCGTCATTTGTTATCGAATCGACTTAAAGCCAGATCGTCACATTGGCCGCTCTTCTCTATGAAACGGTTGTACTTATCGTCGGCAAAGCTATGTCGCGTGCTGCGGTATGCGGAGACACTAAAAGCACCATAGTAGAACACACATGCAGCTTCTAAGTTGATGTAATAGCCAGTAAGAAGTAGTACAATTCAAGTTTTAGGTATCGATTATTGACTTTTTAGCTGGCTTTGGTGCCTTGGACATGGGCTAGGACCTTAAGATTCTGCATGAATGGAGGACTAGCAGCCGAGTTGCATGGGAGAATGTGAAAAGTGTTCATATGTAGTAGAAACCTGAGAAATTCGTCATTTGTTAACGAATCGACTCAAAGCCAGATCGCCACATTGGCCGCTCTTCTCTCTGAAACGGTTGTACTTATCGTCTGCAAAGCTATGTCTCGTGTTCCGGTATGCGGAGACACTAAAAGCACCGTAGTAGAACACAGATGAAGCTTTTACGTTGATGTAATAGCCAGTAAGAATTAGTACAATTCAAGTTTTAGGTATCGATTATTGACTTTTAACTGGCTTTGGTGCCTTGGACATGAGCTAGGACCTTAAGATTCTGAATGAAAGGAGGACTAGCAGCCGAGTTGCACGTGGGAATGTTAAAAGTGTTTATATGTAGTAAAAACCTTTGAAATCGGTCCGTTTTCGTCATTTGTTTTCGAATCGACTTAAAGCCAGATCGTCATATTGGCCGCTCTTCTCTCTGAAACGGTTGTACTTATCGTCTGCAAAGCTATGTCGCGTGCTGCGGTATGCGGAGACACTAAAAGCAGCATAGTAGAACACACATGAAGCTTCTAAGTTGATGTAATAGCCAGTAAGAAGTAGTACAATTCACGTTTTAGGTATCGATTATTGACTTTTTAGCTGGCTTTGGTGCCTTTGACATGAGCTAGGACCTGAAGATTCTGCATGAAAGGAGGACTAGCAGCCGAGTTGCACGGGAGAATGTGGAAAGTGTTCATATGTAGTAAAAACCTGAGAAATCCGTCAGTTTTCGTCATTTGTTGTCGAATCGACTTAAAGTCAGATCGTCACATTGGCCGCTCTTCTCTCTGAAACGGTTGTACTTATCGTCTGCAAAGCTATTTCGCGTGCTGCGGTATGCGGAGACACTAAAAGCACCATAGTAGAACACAGATGAAACTTCTAAGTTGATGTAATAGCCGGTAAGATGTAGTACAATTTAAGTTTTAGGTATCGATTATTGACTCTTTAGCTGGCTTTGGTGCCTTGGACATGAGCTATGACCTTAAGAATCTGCATGAAAGGAGGACTAGCAGCCGAGTTGCACGGGAGAATGTGAAAAGTGTTCATATGTAGCACAAACCTAAGAAATCCGTCCGTGTTCGTCATTTGTTATCGAATCGACACAAAGCCAGATCGTCACATTGGCCGCTCTTCTCTCTGAAACGGTTGTACTTATCGTCTGCAAAGCTATTTCGCGTGCTGCGGTATGCGGAGACACTAAAAGCACCATAGTAGAACACAGATGAAGCTTCTAAGTTAATGTAATAGCAAGTAAGAAGTAGGACAATTCAAGTTTTAGGTATCGATTATTGACTTTTTACCTGGCTTTGGTGCCTTGGACATGAGCTAGGACCTTAAGATTCTGCATGAAAGGAGGACTAGCAGCCGAGTTGCACGGGAGAATGTGAAAAGTGTTCATATGTAGTAAAAACCTGAGAAATCCGTCCGTTTTCGTCATTTGTTATCGAATCGACTTAAAGCCAGATCGTCACATTGGCCGCTCTTCTCTATGAAACGGTTGTACTTATCGTCGGCAAAGCTATGTCGCGTGCTGAGGTATGCGGAGACACTAAAAGCACCATAGTAGAACACACATGCAGCTTCTAAGTTGATGTAATAGCCAGTAAAAAGTAGTACAATTCAAGTTTTAGGTATAGATTATTGACTTTTTAGCTGGCTTTGGTGCCTTAAACATGAGCTAGGACCTTACGATTCTGCATTAAAGGAGGACTAGCAGCCGAGTTGCACGGGAGAATGTGAAAAGTGTTCATATGTAGTAAAAACCTGAGAAATCCGTCCGTTTTCGTCATTTGTTATCGAATCGACTCAAAGCCAGAACGTCACATTGGCCGCTCTTCTGTCTGAAACGGTTGTACTTATCGTCTGCAAAGCAATGTCGCGTGCTGCGGTATTCGGAGACACTAAAAGCACCATAGTATGACATAGATGAAGCTTCTAAGTTGATGTAATAGCAAGTAAGAAGTAGTACAATTCAAGTTTTAGGTATCGATTATTGACATTTTACCTGGCTTTGGTGCCTTGGACATGAGCTAGGAACTTAAGATTCTGCATGAAAGGAGGACTAGCAGCCGAGTTGCACGGGAGAATGTGAAAAGTGTTCATATGTAGTAAAAACCTGAGAAATCCGTCCGTTTTCGTCATTTGTTATCGAATCGACTTAAAGCCAGATCGTCACATTGGCCGCTCTTCTCTATGAAACGGTTGTACTTATCGTCGGCAAAGCTATGTCGCGTGCTGCGGTATGCGGAGACACTAAAAGCACCATAGTAGAACACACATGTAGCTTCTAAGTTGATGTAATAGCCAGTAAGAAGTAGTACAATTCAAGTTTTAGGTATCGATTATTGCCTTTTAACTGGCTTTGGTGCCTTGGACATGGGCTAGGACCTTAAGATTCTGCATGAAAGGAGGACTAGCAGCCGAGTTGCATGGGAGAATGTGAAAAGTGTTCATATGTAGTAAAAACCTGAGAAATCCGTCCGTTTTCGTCATTTGTTAACGAATCGACTCAAAGCCAGATCGCCACATTGGCCGCTCTTCTCTCTGAAACGGTTGTACTTATCGTCTGCAAAGCTATGTCTCGTGTTCCGGTATGCGGAGACACTAAAAGCACCGTAGTAGAACACAGATGAAGCTTTTACGTTGATGTAATAGCCAGTAAGAATTAGTACAATTCAAGTTTTAGGTATCGATTATTGACTTTTTAGCTGGCTTTGGTGCCTTGGACATGAGCTAGGACCTTAAGATTCTGAATGAAAGGAGGACTAGCAGCCGAGTTGCACGTGAGAATGTGAAAAGTGTTCAATTGTAGTAAAAACCTTTGAAATCGGTCCGTTTTCGTCATTTGTTTTCGAATCGACTTAAAGCCAGATCGTCATATTGGCCGCTCTTCTCTCTGAAACGGTTGTACTTATCGTCTGCAAAGCTATGACGCGTGCTGCGGTATGCGGAGACACTAAAAGCACCATAGTAGAACACACATGAAGCTTCTAAGTTGATGTAATAGCCAGTAAGAAGTAGTACAATTCACGTTTTAGGTATCGGTTATTGACTTTTTAGCTGGCTTTGGTGCCTTTGACATGAGCTAGGACCTGAAGATTCTGCATGAAAGGAGGACTAGCAGCCGAGTTGCACGGGAGAATGTGAAAAGTGTTCATATGTAGTAAAAACCTGAGAAATCCGTCCGTTTTCGTCATTTGTTAACGAATCGACTCAAAGCCAGATCGTCACATTGGCCGCTCTTCTCTCTGAAACGGTTGTCCTTATCGTCTGCAAAGATATGTCGCGTGTTGCGGTATGCGGAGACACTAAAAGCACCATAGTAGAACACAGATTAAGCTTTTAAGTTGATGTAATAGCCAGTAAGAAGTAGTACAATTCAAGTTTTAGGTATAGATTATTGACTTTTTAGCTGGCTTTGGTGCCTTAAACATGAGCTAGGACCTTACGATTCTGCATGAAAGGAGGACTAGCAGCCGAGTTGCATGGGAGAATGTGAAAAGTGTTCATATGTAGTAAAAACCTGAGAAACCCGTCCGTTTTCGTCATTTGTTATCGAATCGACTTAAAGCCAGATCGTCACATTGGCCGCTCTTCTGTCTGAAACGGTTGTACTTATCGTCTGCAAAGCTATGTCGCGTGCTGCGGTATCCGGAGACACTAAAATCTATATAGTAGTACACATATGAAGTTTCTAAGCAGAAGTAATAGCCAGTAAGAAGTAGTACAATTTAAGTTTTAGGTATCGATTATTGACTTTTTAGCTGCCTTTGGTGCCTTGGACATGAGCTAGGACCTTAAGATTCTGCATGAAAGGAGGACTAGCAGCCGAGTTCATGGGAGAATGTGAAAAGTGTTCATATGTAGTAAAAACCTGAGAAATCCGTCCGTTTTCGTCATTTGTTGTCGAATCGACTTAAAGCCAGATCGTCACATTGGCCGCGCTTCTCTCTGAAACGGTTGTACTTATCGTCTGCAAAGCTATTTCGCGTGCTGCGGTATGCGGAGACACTAAAAGCACCATAGTAGAACACAGATGAAACTTCTAAGTTGATGCAATAGCCAGTAAGATGTAGTACAATTTAAGTTTTAGGTATCGATTATTGACTCTTTAGCTGGCTTTGGTGCCTTGGACATGAGCTAGGACCTTAAGAATCTGCATGAAAGGAGGACTAGCAGCCGAGTTGCACGGGAGAATGTGAAAAGTGTTCATATGTAGCACAAACCTAAGAAATCCGTCCGTGTTCGTCATTTGTTATCGAATCGACACAAAGCCAGATCGTCACATTGGCCGCTCTTCTCTCTGAAACGGTTGTACTTATCGTCTGCAAAGCTATTTCGCGTGCTGCGGTATGCGGAGACACTAAAAGCACCATAGTAGAACACAGATGAAGCTTTTAAGTTGATGTAATAGCCAGTAAGAAGTAGTACAATTCAAGTTTTAGGTATCGATTATTGACTTTTTAGCTGGCTTTGGTGCCTTGGACATGAGCTAGGACCTTAAGATTTTGCATGAAAGAAGGACAAGCAGCTGAGTTGCACGGGAGAATGTGAAAAGTGTTCATATGTAGTAAAAACCTGAGAAATCCGACCGTTTTCGTCATTTGTTATCGAATCGACTTAAAGCCAGATCGTCACATTGGCCGCTCTTCTCCCTGAAACGGTTGTACTTATCGTCTGCAAAGCTATGTCGCGTGCTGCGGTATGCGGAGACACTAAAAGCACCATAGTAGAACACAGATGAAACTTCTAAGTTGATGTAATAGCCAGTAAGAGGTAGTACAATTCAAGTTTTAGGTATCGATTATTGACTTTTTAGTTGGCTTTGGTGCCATGGACATAAGCTAGGGCCTTAAGATTCTGCATGAAAGGAGGACTAGCAGCCGAGTTGCACGGGAGAATGTGAAAAGTGTTCATATGTAGTAAAAACCTGAGAAATCCGTCCGTTTTCGTCATTTGTTGTCGAATCGACTTAAAGCCAGATCGTCACATTGGCCGCTCTTCTCTCTGAAACGGTTGTACTTATCGTCTGCAAAGCTATTTCGCGTGCTGCGGTATGCGGAGACACTAAAAGCACCATAGTAGAACACAGATGAAACTTCTAAGTTGATGTAATAGCCAGTAAGATGTAGTACAATTTAAGTTTTAGGTATCGATTATTGACTCTTTAGCTGGCTTTGGTGCCTTGGACATGAGCTAGGACCTTAAGAATCTGCATGAAAGGAGGACTAGCAGCCGAGTTGCACGGGAGAATGTGAAAAGTGTTCATATGTAGCACAAACCTAAGAAATCCGTCCGTGTTCGTCATTTGTTATCGAATCGACACAAAGCCAGATCGTCACATTGGCCGCTCTTCTCTCTGAAACGGTTGTACTTATCGTCTGCAAAGCTATTTCGCGTGCTGCGGTATGCGGAGACACTAAAAGCACCATAGTAGAACACAGATGAAGCTTTAAGTTGATGTAATAGCCAGTAAGAAGTAGTACAATTCAAGTTTTAGGTATCGATTATTGACTTTTTAGCTGGCTTTGGTGCCTTGGACATGAGCTAGGACCTTAAGATTCTGCATGAAAGGAGGACTAGCAGCTGAGTTGCATGGGAGAATGTGAAAAGTGTTCATAAGTAGTAAAAACCTGAGAAATCCGACTGTTTTCGTCATTTGTTATCGAATCGACTTAAAGCCAGATCGTCACATTGGCCGCTCTTCTCCCTGAAACGGTTGTACTTATCGTCTGCAAAGCTATGTCGCGTGCTGCGGTATGCGGAGACACTAAAAGCACCATAGCAGAACACAGATGAAACTTCTAAGTTGATGTAATAGCCCCTAAGAGGTAGTACAATTAAAGTTTTAGGTATCGATTATTGACTTTTTAGCTAGCTTTGGTGCCTTGGACATGAGCTAGGACCTTAAGATTCTGCATGAAAGGAGGACTAGCAGCCGAGTTGCACGGGAGAATGTGAAAAGTGTTCATATGTAGTAAAAACCTGAGAAACCCGTCCGTTTTCGTCATTTGTTATCGAATCGACTTAAAGCCAGATCGTCACATTGGCCGCTCTTCTCCGTGAAACGGTTGTACTTATCGTCTGTAAAGCTATGTCGCGTGCTGCGGTATCCGGAGACACTAAAATCAATATAGTAGTACACAGATGAAGTTTCTAAGTAGAAGTAATAGCCAGTAAGAAGTAGTACAATTTAAGTTTTAGGTATCGATTATTGACTTTTTAGCTGGCTTTGGTGCCTTGGACATGAGCTAGGACCTTAAGATTCTGCTTGAAAGGAGGACTAGCAGCTGAGTTCATGGGAGAATGTGAAAAGTGTTCATATGTAGTAAAAACCTGAATTATCCGTCCGTTTTCGTCATTTGTTGTCGAATCGACTTAAAGCCAGATCGTCGCATTGGCCGCTCTTCTCTCTGAAATGGTTGTACTTATCGTCTGCAAAGCTATTTCGCGTGCTGCGGTATGTGGAGACACTAAAAGCACCATAGTAGAACACAGATGAAACTTCTAAGTTGATGTAATAGCCAGTAAGATGTAGTACAATTTAAGTTTTAGGTATCGATTATTGACCCTTTAGCTGGCTTTGGTGCCTTTGACATGAGCTAGGACCTTAAGAATCTGCATGAAAGGAGGACTAGCAGCCGAGTTGCACGGGAGAATGTGAAAAGTGTTCATATGTAGCACAAACCTAAGAAATCCGTCCGTGTTCGTCATTTGTTATCGAATCGACACAAAGCCAGATCGTCACATTGGCCGCTCTTCTCTCTGAAACGGTTGTACTTATCGTCTGCAAAGCTATGTCGCGTGCTGCGGTATGCGGAGACACTAAAAGCACCATAGTAGAACACAGATGAAGCTTTTAAGTTGATGTAATAGCCAGTAAGAAGTAGTACAATTCAAGTTTTAGGTATCGATTATTGACTTTTTAGCTGGCTTTGGTGCCTTGGACATGAGCTAGGACCTTATGATTCAGCATGAAAGGAGGACTAGCAGCCGAGTTGCACGGGAGAATGTGATAAGTGTTCATATGTAGTAAAAACCTTTGAAATCCGTATGTTTTCGTCATTTGTTTTCGAATCGACTTAAAGCCAGATCGTCATATTGGCCGCTCTTCTCTCTGAAACGGTTGTACTTATCGTCTGCAAAGCTATGTCGCGTGCTGCGGTATGCGGAGACACTAAAAGCACCATAGTAGAACACACATGAAGCTTCTAAGTCGATGTAATAGCCAGTAAGAAGTAGTACAATTCACGTTTTAGGTATCGATTATTGACTTTTTAGCTGGCTTTGGTGCTTTTGACATGAGCTAGGACCTTAAGATTCTGCATGAAAGGAGGACTAGCAGCCGAGTTGCATATGAGAATGTGAAAAGAGTTCATATGTAGTAAAAACCTGAGAAGTCCGTCCGTTTTCGTCATTTGTTAACGAATCGACTCAAAGCCAGATCGTCACATTGGCCGCTCTTCTCTCTGAAACGGTTGTCCTTATCGTCTGCAAAGATATGTCGAGTGTTCCGGTATGCGGAGACACTAAAAGCACCATAGTAGAACACAGATGAAGCTTTTAAGTTGATGTAATAGCCAGTAAGAAGTAGTACAATTCAAGTTTTAGGTATAGATTATTGACTTTTTAGCTGGCTTTGGTGCCTTAAACATGAGCTAGGACCTTAAGATTCTGCATGAAAGGAGGACTAGCAGCCGAGTGGCACGGGAGAATGTGAAAAGTGTTCATATGTAGTAAAAACCTGAGAAATCCGTCCGTTTTCGTCATTTGTTATCGAATCGACTCAAAGCCAGATCGTCACATTGGCCGCTCTTCTGTCTGAAACGGTTGTACTTATCGTCTGCAAAGCTATGTCGCGTGCTGCGGTATTCGAAGACACTAAGAGCACCATAGTAGGACACAGATGAAGCTTCTAAGTTGATGTAATAGCCACTAAGAAGTAGTACAATACAAGTTTTAGTTATCGATTATTGACTTTTTAGCTGGCTTTGGTGCCTTGGACATGAGCTAGGACCGTAAGATTCTGCATGGAAGGAGGTCTAGCAGCCGAGTTGCATGGGAGAATGTGAAAAGTGTTCAAATATAGTAAAAACCTGAGAAATCCGTCCGTTTTCGTCATTTGTTTTCGAATCGACTTAAAGCCAGATCGTCATATGGGCCGCTCATCTTCCTGAAACGGTTGTACTTATCGTCTGCAAAGCTATGTCGCGTGCTGCGGTATGCGGAGACACTAAAAGCACCATAGTAGAACACACATGAAGCTTCTAAGTTGATGTAATAGCCAGTAAGAAGTAGTACAATTCACGTTTTAGGTATCGATTATTGACTTTTTAGCTGGCTTTGGTGCCTTTGACATGAGCTAGGACCTTAAGATTCTGCATGAAAGGAGGACTAGCAGCCGAGTTGCATGGGAGAATGTGAAAAGAGTTCATATGTAGTAAAAACCTGAGAAATCCGTCCGTTTTCGTCATTTGTTAACGAATCGACTCAAAGCCAGATCGTCACATTGGCCGCTCTTCTCTCTGAAACGGTTGTCCTTATCGTCTGAAAAGATATGTCGCGTGTTGCGGTATGCGGAGACACTAAAAGCACCATAGTAGAACTCAGATGAAGCTTTTTAGTTGATGTAATAGCCAGTAAGAAGTAGTACAAAACAAGTTTTAGTTATCGATTATTGACTTTTTAGCTGGCTTTGGTGCCTTGGACATGCGCTAGGACCGTAAGATTCTGCATGAAAGGAGGATTTACAGCCGAGTTGCACGGGAGAATGTGAAAAGTGTTCATATGTAGTAAAAACCTGAGAAATCCGTCCGTTTTCGTCATTTGTTGTCGAATCGACTTAAAGCCAGATCGTCACGTTGGCCGCTCTTCTCTCTGAAACGGTTGTACTTATTGTCTGCAAAGCTATTTCGCGTGCTGCGGTATGCGGAGACACTAAAAGCACCATAGAAGAATACAGATGAACCTTCTAAGTTGATGTAATAGCCAGTAAGAAGTAGTACAATTCAAGTTTTAGGTATCGATTATTGACTTTTTAGCTGGCTTTGGTGCCTTGGACATGAGCTAGGACCTTAAGATTCTGCATGAAAGGAGGATTAGCAGCCGAGTTGCACGGGAGAATGTGAAAAGTGTTCATATGTAGTAAAAACCTGAGAAATCCGTCCGTTTTCGTCATTTGTTATCGAATCGACTTATAGTCAGATTGCCGCATTGGCCGCTCTTCTGTCTGAAACGGTTGTACTTATCGTCTGCTAAGCTATGTCGCGTGTTGCGGTATCCGGAGACACTAAAAGCACCATAGTAATACACAGATGAACCTTCTAAGTTGATGTAATAGCCAGTAAGAAGTAGTACAATACAAGTTTTAGTTATCGATTATTGACTTTTTGCTGGCTTTGGTGCCTTGGACATGAGCTAGGACCGTAAGACTCTGCTTGAAAGGAGGTCTAGCAGCCGAGTTGCATGGGAGAATGTGAAAAGTGTTCATATGTAGTAAAAACCTGAGAAATCCGTCCGTTTTCGTCATTTGTTTTCGAATCGACTTAAAGCCAGATCGTCATATTGGCCGCTGTTCTCTCTGAAACGGTTGTACTTATCGTCTGCAAAGCTATGTCGCGTGCTGCGGTATGCGGAGACACTAAAAGCACCATAGTAGAACACACATGAAGCTTCTTAGTTGATGTAATAGCCAGTAAGAAGTAGTACAATTCACGTTTTAGGTATCGATTATTGACATTTTAGCTGGCTTTGGTGCCTTTGACATGAGCTAGGACCTTAAGATTCTGCATGAAAGGAGGACTAGCAGCCGAGTTAGATGGGAGAATGTGAAAAGAGTTCATATGTAGTAAAAACCTGAGAAATCCGTCCGTTTTCGTCATTTGTTTTCGAATCGACTTAAAGCCAGATCGTCATATTGACCGCTCTTCTCTCTGAAACGGTTGTACTTATCGTCTGCAAAGCTATGTCGCGTGCTGCGGTATTCGTAGACACTAAAAGCACCATAGTAGGACACAGATGAAGCTTCTAAGTTGATGTAATAGCCAGTAAGAAGTAGTACAATTCAAGTTTTAGGTATCGATTATTGACATTTAAGCTGGCTTTGGTGCCTTGGACATGAGCTAGGACCTTAAGATTCCGCATGAAAGGAGGACTAGCAGCCGAGTTGCATGGGAGAATGTGAAAAGTGTTCATATGTAGTAAAAACCTGAGAAATCCGTCCGTTTTCGTCATTTGTTATCGAATCGACTTAAAGCCAGATCGTCACATTGGACGCTCTTCTCCCTGAAACGGTTGTACTTATCGTCTGCAAAGCTATGTCGCGTGCTGCGGTATGAGGAGACACTAAAAGCACTATAGTAGAACACAGATGAAACTTCTAAGTTGATGTAATAGCCAGTAAGAAGTAGTACAATTCAAGTTTTAGGTATCGATTATTGACTTTTTAGCTGGCTTTGGTGCCTTGGACATGAGCTAGGACCTTAAGATTCTGCATGAAAGGAGGATTAGCAGCCGAGTTGCACGGGAGAATGTGAAAAGTGTTCATATGTAGTAAAAACCTGAGAAATCCGTCCGTTTTCGTCATTTGTTATCGAATCGACTTAAAGTCAGATTGCCGCATTGGCCGCTCTTCTGTCTGAAACGGTTGTACTTATCGTCTGCTAAGCTATGTCGCGTGTTGCGGTATCCGGAGACACTAAAAGCACCATAGTAATACACAGATGAACCTTCTAAGTTGATGTAATAGCCAGTAAGAAGTAGTACAATACAAGTTTTAGTTATCGATTATTGACTTTTTAGCTGGCTTTGGTGCCTTGGACATGAGCTAGGACCTTAAGATTCTGCATGAAAGGAGGACTAGCAGCCGAGTTAGATGGGAGAATGTGAAAAGAGTTCATATGTAGTAAAAACCTGAGATATCCGTCCGTTTTCGTCATTTGTTAACGAATCGACACAAAGCCAGATCGTCACATTGGCCGCTCTTCTCTCAGAAACGGTTGTCCTTATCGTCTGCAAAGATATGTCGCGTGTTGCGGTATGCGGAGACACTAAAAGCACCATAGTAGAACACAGATTAAGCTTTTAAGTTGATGTAATAGCCAGTAAGACGTAGTACAATTCAAGTTTTAGGTATAGATTATTGACTTTTTAGCTGGCTTTGGTGCCTTAAACATGAGCTAGGACCTTAAGATTATGCATGAAAGGAGGACTAGCAGCCGAGTTGCACGGGAGAATGTGAAAAGTGTTCATATGTAGTAAAAACCTGAGAAATCCGTCCGTTTTCGTCATTTGTTATCGAATCGACTTAAAGCCAGATCGTCACATTGGCCGCTCTTCTCTCTGAAACGGTCGTACTTATCGTCTGCAAAGCTATGTCGCGTGCTGCGGTATGTGGAGACACTAAAAGCACCATAGTAGAACACAGATGAAACTTCTAAGTTGATGTAATAGCCAGTAAGAAGTAGTACAATTCAAGTTTTAGGTATCGATTATTGATTATTTAGCTGGCTTTGGTGCCTTGGACATGAGCTAGGACCTTAAGATTCTGCGTGAAAGGAGGACTAGCAGCCGAGTTGCACGGGAGAATGTGAAAAGTGTTCATATGTAGTAAAAACCTGAGAAATCCGTCCGTTTTCGTCATTTGTTATCGAATCGACTTAAAGCCAGATCGTCACATTGGACGCTCTTCTCCCTGAAACGGTTGTACTTATCGTCTGCAAAGCTATGTCGCGTGCTGCGGTATGAGGAGACACTAAAAGCACCATAGTAGAACACAGATGAAACTTCTAAGTTGATGTAATAGCCAGTAAGAAGTAGTACAATTAAAGTTTTAGGTATCGATTATTGACTTTTTAGCTAGCTTTGGTGCCTTGGACATGAGCTAGGACCTTAAGATACTGCATGAAAGGAGGATTAGCAGCCGAGTTGCAAGGGAGAATGTGAAAAGTGTTCATATGTAGTAAAAACCTGAGAAATCCGTCCGTTTTCGTCATTTGTTATCGAATCGACTCAAAGCCAGATCGTCACATTGGCCGCTCTTCTGTCTGAAACGGTTGTACTTATCGTCTGCAAAGCTATGTCGCGTGGTGCGGTATGAGGACACACTAAAAGCACCATAATAGAACACAGATGAAACTTCTAAGTTGATGTAATAGCCAGTAAGAAGTAGTACAATTAAAGTTTTAGGTATCGATTATTGACTTTTTAGCTGGCTTTGGTGCCTTGGACATGATCTAGGACCTTAAGATTCTGCATGAAAGGAGGACTAGCAGCCTAGTTGCACGGGAGAATGTGAAAAGTGTTCATATGTGGTAAAAACCTTTGAAATCCGTCCGTTTTCGTCATTTGTTATCGAATCGACTTAAAGCCAGATCGTCACATTGGCCGCTCTTCTCTCTGAAACGGTTGTACTTATCGTCTGCAAAGCTATGTCGCGTGCTGCGGTATTCGGAGACATTAAAAGCACCATAGTAGAACACAGATAGAGCTTCTAAGTTGATGTAATAGCAAGTGAGAAGAACTACATTCACGTTTTAGGTATCGATTATTGACTTTTTAGCTGGCTTTGGTGCCTTGGACATGAGCTAGGACGTTAACATTTTGCATGAAACGAGGACCAGCAGCCGAGTTGCACGGGAGAATGTGGAAAGTGTTCATATGTAGTAAAAACCTGAGAAATCCGTCCGTTTTCGTCATTTGTTATCGAATCGACTTAAAGCCAGATCGTCACATTGGCCGCTCTTCTCTCTGAAACGGTTTTACTTATCGTCTGCAAAGCTATGTCGCGTGCTGCGGTGTGCGCAGACACTAAAAGCACCATAGTAGAACACAGATGAAGCTTCTAAGTTTATTGTAATAGCCAGTAAGAAGTAGTACATTCAAGTTGTAGGTATCGATTATTGACTTTTTAGCTGGCTTTGCTGCCTTGGACATGAGCTACGACCTTAAGATTCTGCATGAAAGGAGGACTAGCAGCCGAGTTTCACGGGAGAATGTGAAAAGTGTTCATATGTAGTAAAAACCTGAGAAATCCGTCCGTTTTCGTCATTTGTTATCGAATCGACTTAAAGCCAGATCGTCACATTGGCCGCTCTTCTCTCTGAAACGGTCGTACTTATCGTCTGCAAAGCTATGTCGCGTGCTGCGGTATGTGGAGACACTAAAAGCACCATTGTAGAACACAGATGAATCCTCTAAGTTGATGTAATAGCCAGTAAGAAGTAGTAGCATTCAAGTTTTAGGTATCGATTATTGACTTTTTAGCTGGCTTTGGTGCCTTGGACATGAGCTAGGACCTTAATATTCTGCATGAAAGGAGGACTAGCAATCGAGTGGCACGGGAGAATGTGAAAAGTGTTCATATGTAGTAAAAACCTGAGAAATCCGTCCGTTTTCGTCATTTGTTATCGAATCGACTTAAAGCCAGATCGTCACATTGGACGCTCTTCTCCCTGAAACGGTTGTACTTATCGTCTGCAAAGCTATGTCGCGTGCTGCGGTATGAGGAGACACTAAAAGCACCATAGTAGAACACAGATGAAACTTCTAAGTTGATGTAATAGCCAGTAAGAAGTAGTACAATTAATGTTTTAGGTATCGATTATTGACTTTTTAGCTAGCTTTGGTGCCTTGGACATGAGCTAGGACCTTAAGATACTGCATGAAAGGAGGACTAGCAGCCGAGTTGCATGGGAGAATGTGAAAAGTGTTCATATGTAGTAAAAAAATGAGAAATCCGGCCGTTTTCTTCATTTGTTATCGAATCGACTTAAAGCCAGGTCGTCACATTGGCCGCTCTTCTCTCTGAAACGGTATTACATATCGTCTGCAAAGCTATGTCGCGGGCTGCGGTGTGCGCAGACACTAAAAGCACCATAGTAGAACACAGATGAAGCTTCTAAGTTGATGTAATAGCCAGTAAGAAGTAGTACAATTCAAGTTTTAGGTATCGATTATTGACTTTTTAGCTGGCTTTGGTGCCTTGGACATGAGCTAGGACCTTAAGATTCTGCATGAAAGGAGGATTAGCAGCCGAGTTGCACGGGAGAATGTGAAAAGTGTTCATATGTAGTAAAAACCTGAGAAATCCGTCCGTTTTCGTCATTTGTTATCGAATCGACTTATAGTCAGATTGCCGCATTGGCCGCTCTTCTGTCTGAAACGGTTGTACTTATCGTCTGCTAAGCTATGTCGCGTGTTGCGGTATCCGGAGACACTAAAAGCACCATAGTAATACACAGATGAACCTTCTAAGTTGATGTAATAGCCAGTAAGAAGTAGTACAATACAAGTTTTAGTTATCGATTATTGACTTTTTAGCTGGCTTTGGTGCCTTGGACATGGGCTAGGACCGTAAGACTCTGCTTGAAAGGAGGTCTAGCAGCCGAGTTGCATGGGAGAATGTGAAAAGTGTTCATATGTAGTAAAAACCTGAGAAATCCGTCCGTTTTCGTCATTTGTTTTCGAGTCGACTTAAAGCCAGATCGTCATATTGGCCGCTGTTCTCTCTGAAACGGTTGTACTTATCGTCTGCAAAGCTATGTCGCGTGTTGCGGTATCCGGAGACACTAAAAGCACCATAGTAATACACAGATGAACCTTCTAAGTTGATGTAATAGCCAGTAAGAAGTAGTACAATACAAGTTTTAGTTATCGATTATTGACTTTTTAGCTGGCTTTGGTGCCTTGGACATGGGCTAGGACCGTAAGACTCTGCTTGAAAGGAGGTCTAGCAGCCGAGTTGCATGGGAGAATGTGAAAAGAGTTCATATGTAGTAAAAACCTGAGAAATCCGTCCGTTTTCGTCATTTGTTTTCGAATCGACTTAAAGCCAGATCGTCATATTGACCGCTCTTCTCTCTGAAACGGTTGTACTTATCGTCTGCAAAGCTATGTCGCGTGCTGCGGTATTCGTAGACACTAAAAGCACCATAGTAGGACACAGATGAAGCTTCTAAGTTGATGTAATAGCCAGTAAGAAGTAGTACAATTCAAGTTTTAGGTATCGATTATTGACATTTAAGCTGGCTTTGGTGCCTTGGACATGAGCTAGGACCTTAAGATTCTGCATGAAAGGAGGACTAGCAGCCGAGTTGCATGGGAGAATGTGAAAAGTGTTCATATGTAGTAAAAACCTGAGAAATCCGTCCGTTTTCGTCATTTGTTATCGAATCGACTTAAAGCCAGATCGTCACATTGGACGCTCTTCTCCCTGAAACGGTTGTACTTATCGTCTGCAAAGCTATGTCGCGTGCTGCGGTATGAGGAGACACTAAAAGCACTATAGTAGAACACAGATGAAACTTCTAAGTTGATGTAATAGCCAGTAAGAAGTAGTACAATTCAAGTTTTAGGTATCGATTATTGACTTTTTAGCTGGCTTTGGTGCCTTGGACATGAGCTAGGACCTTAAGATTCTGCATGAAAGGAGGATTAGCAGCCGAGTTGCACGGGAGAATGTGAAAAGTGTTCATATGTAGTAAAAACCTGAGAAATCCGTCCGTTTTCGTCATTTGTTATCGAATCGACTTAAAGTCAGATTGCCGCATTGGCCGCTCTTCTGTCTGAAACGGTTGTACTTATCGTCTGCTAAGCTATGTCGCGTGTTGCGGTATCCGGAGACACTAAAAGCACCATAGTAATACACAGATGAACCTTCTAAGTTGATGTAATAGCCAGTAAGAAGTAGTACAATACAAGTTTTAGTTATCGATTATTGACTTTTTAGCTGGCTTTGGTGCCTTGGACATGAGCTAGGACCTTAAGATTCTGCATGAAAGGAGGACTAGCAGCCGAGTTAGATGGGAGAATGTGAAAAGAGTTCATATGTAGTAAAAACCTGAGATATCCGTCCGTTTTCGTCATTTGTTAACGAATCGACACAAAGCCAGATCGTCACATTGGCCGCTCTTCTCTCAGAAACGGTTGTCCTTATCGTCTGCAAAGATATGTCGCGTGTTGCGGTATGCGGAGACACTAAAAGCACCATAGTAGAACACAGATTAAGCTTTTAAGTTGATGTAATAGCCAGTAAGACGTAGTACAATTCAAGTTTTAGGTATAGATTATTGACTTTTTAGCTGGCTTTGGTGCCTTAAACATGAGCTAGGACCTTAAGATTATGCATGAAAGGAGGACTAGCAGCCGAGTTGCACGGGAGAATGTGAAAAGTGTTCATATGTAGTAAAAACCTGAGAAATCCGTCCGTTTTCGTCATTTGTTATCGAATCGACTTAAAGCCAGATCGTCACATTGGCCGCTCTTCTCTCTGAAACGGTCGTACTTATCGTCTGCAAAGCTACGTCGCGTGCTGCGGTATGTGGAGACACTAAAAGCACCATAGTAGAACACAGATGAAACTTCTAAGTTGATGTAATAGCCAGTAAGAAGTAGTACAATTCAAGTTTTAGGTATCGATTATTGATTATTTAGCTGGCTTTGGTGCCTTGGACATGAGCTAGGACCTTAAGATTCTGCGTGAAAGGAGGACTAGCAGCCGAGTTGCACGGGAGAATGTGAAAAGTGTTCATATGTAGTAAAAACCTGAGAAATCCGTCCGTTTTCGTCATTTGTTATCGAATCGACTTAAAGCCAGATCGTCACATTGGACGCTCTTCTCCCTGAAACGGTTGTACTTATCGTCTGCAAAGCTATGTCGCGTGCTGCGGTATGAGGAGACACTAAAAGCACCATAGTAGAACACAGATGAAACTTCTAAGTTGATGTAATAGCCAGTAAGAAGTAGTACAATTAAAGTTTTAGGTATCGATTATTGACTTTTTAGCTAGCTTTGGTGCCTTGGACATGAGCTAGGACCTTAAGATACTGCATGAAAGGAGGATTAGCAGCCGAGTTGCAAGGGAGAATGTGAAAAGTGTTCATATGTAGTAAAAACCTGAGAAATCCGTCCGTTTTCGTCATTTGTTATCGAATCGACTCAAAGCCAGATCGTCACATTGGACGCTCTTCTCCCTGAAACGGTTGTACTTATCGTCTGCAAAGCTATGTCGCGTGCTGCGGTATGAGGAGACACTAAAAGCACTATAGTAGAACACAGATGAAACTTCTAAGTTGATGTAATAGCCAGTAAGAAGTAGTACAATTCAAGTTTTAGGTATCGATTATTGACTTTTTAGCTGGCTTTGGTGCCTTGGACATGAGCTAGGACCTTAAGATTCTGCATGAAAGGAGGATTAGCAGCCGAGTTGCACGGGAGAATGTGAAAAGTGTTCATATGTAGTAAAAACCTGAGAAATCCGTCCGTTTTCGTCATTTGTTATCGAATCGACTTAAAGTCA
The DNA here is from genome assembly GCF_023897955.1 of Schistocerca gregaria. Lineage (NCBI taxonomy): Eukaryota > Metazoa > Arthropoda > Insecta > Orthoptera > Acrididae > Schistocerca > Schistocerca gregaria. The sequence continues at coordinate 15,232,755 of NW_026061795.1, read as the reverse complement.
GATTGCCGCATTGGCCGCTCTTCTGTCTGAAACGGTTGTACTTATCGTCTGCTAAGCTATGTCGCGTGTTGCGGTATCCGGAGACACTAAAAGCACCATAGTAATACACAGATGAACCTTCTAAGTTGATGTAATAGCCAGTAAGAAGTAGTACAATACAAGTTTTAGTTATCGATTATTGACTTTTTAGCTGGCTTTGGTGCCTTGGACATGAGCTAGGACCTTAAGATTCTGCATGAAAGGAGGACTAGCAGCCGAGTTAGATGGGAGAATGTGAAAAGAGTTCATATGTAGTAAAAACCTGAGATATCCGTCCGTTTTCGTCATTTGTTAACGAATCGACACAAAGCCAGATCGTCACATTGGCCGCTCTTCTCTCAGAAACGGTTGTCCTTATCGTCTGCAAAGATATGTCGCGTGTTGCGGTATGCGGAGACACTAAAAGCACCATAGTAGAACACAGATTAAGCTTTTAAGTTGATGTAATAGCCAGTAAGACGTAGTACAATTCAAGTTTTAGGTATAGATTATTGACTTTTTAGCTGGCTTTGGTGCCTTAAACATGAGCTAGGACCTTAAGATTATGCATGAAAGGAGGACTAGCAGCCGAGTTGCACGGGAGAATGTGAAAAGTGTTCATATGTAGTAAAAACCTGAGAAATCCGTCCGTTTTCGTCATTTGTTATCGAATCGACTTAAAGCCAGATCGTCACATTGGCCGCTCTTCTCTCTGAAACGGTCGTACTTATCGTCTGCAAAGCTACGTCGCGTGCTGCGGTATGTGGAGACACTAAAAGCACCATAGTAGAACACAGATGAAACTTCTAAGTTGATGTAATAGCCAGTAAGAAGTAGTACAATTCAAGTTTTAGGTATCGATTATTGATTATTTAGCTGGCTTTGGTGCCTTGGACATGAGCTAGGACCTTAAGATTCTGCGTGAAAGGAGGACTAGCAGCCGAGTTGCACGGGAGAATGTGAAAAGTGTTCATATGTAGTAAAAACCTGAGAAATCCGTCCGTTTTCGTCATTTGTTATCGAATCGACTTAAAGCCAGATCGTCACATTGGACGCTCTTCTCCCTGAAACGGTTGTACTTATCGTCTGCAAAGCTATGTCGCGTGCTGCGGTATGAGGAGACACTAAAAGCACCATAGTAGAACACAGATGAAACTTCTAAGTTGATGTAATAGCCAGTAAGAAGTAGTACAATTAAAGTTTTAGGTATCGATTATTGACTTTTTAGCTAGCTTTGGTGCCTTGGACATGAGCTAGGACCTTAAGATACTGCATGAAAGGAGGATTAGCAGCCGAGTTGCAAGGGAGAATGTGAAAAGTGTTCATATGTAGTAAAAACCTGAGAAATCCGTCCGTTTTCGTCATTTGTTATCGAATCGACTCAAAGCCAGATCGTCACATTGGCCGCTCTTCTGTCTGAAACGGTTGTACTTATCGTCTGCAAAGCTATGTCGCGTGGTGCGGTATGAGGACACACTAAAAGCACCATAATAGAACACAGATGAAACTTCTAAGTTGATGTAATAGCCAGTAAGAAGTAGTACAATTAAAGTTTTAGGTATCGATTATTGACTTTTTAGCTGGCTTTGGTGCCTTGGACATGATCTAGGACCTTAAGATTCTGCATGAAAGGAGGACTAGCAGCCTAGTTGCACGGGAGAATGTGAAAAGTGTTCATATGTGGTAAAAACCTTTGAAATCCGTCCGTTTTCGTCATTTGTTATCGAATCGACTTAAAGCCAGATCGTCACATTGGCCGCTCTTCTCTCTGAAACGGTTGTACTTATCGTCTGCAAAGCTATGTCGCGTGCTGCGGTATTCGGAGACACTAAAAGCACCATAGTAGAACACAGATAGAGCTTCTAAGTTGATGTAATAGCAAGTGAGAAGAACTACATTCACGTTTTAGGTATCGATTATTGACTTTTTAGCTGGCTTTGGTGCCTTGGACATGAGCTAGGACGTTAACATTTTGCATGAAACGAGGACCAGCAGCCGAGTTGCACGGGAGAATGTGGAAAGTGTTCATATGTAGTAAAAACCTGAGAAATCCGTCCGTTTTCGTCATTTGTTATCGAATCGACTTAAAGCCAGATCGTCACATTGGCCGCTCTTCTCTCTGAAACGGTTTTACTTATCGTCTGCAAAGCTATGTCGCGTGCTGCGGTGTTGCCAGACACTAAAAGCACCATAGTAGAACACAGATGAAGCTTCTAAGTTTATTGTAATAGCCAGTAAGAAGTAGTACATTCAAGTTGTAGGTATCGATTATTGACTTTTTAGCTGGCTTTGCTGCCTTGGACATGAGCTACGACCTTAAGATTCTGCATGAAAGGAGGACTAGCAGCCGAGTTTCACGGGAGAATGTGAAAAGTGTTCATATGTAGTAAAAACCTGAGAAATCCGTCCGTTTTCGTCATTTGTTATCGAATCGACTTAAAGCCAGATCGTCACATTGGCCGCTCTTCTCTCTGAAACGGTCGTACTTATCGTCTGCAAAGCTATGTCGCGTGCTGCGGTATGTGGAGACACTAAAAGCACCATTGTAGAACACAGATGAATCCTCTAAGTTGATGTAATAGCCAGTAAGAAGTAGTAGCATTCAAGTTTTAGGTATCGATTATTGACTTTTTAGCTGGCTTTGGTGCCTTGGACATGAGCTAGGACCTTAATATTCTGCATGAAAGGAGGACTAGCAATCGAGTGGCACGGGAGAATGTGAAAAGTGTTCATATGTAGTAAAAACCTGAGAAATCCGTCCGTTTTCGTCATTTGTTATCGAATCGACTTAAAGCCAGATCGTCACATTGGACGCTCTTCTCCCTGAAACGGTTGTACTTATCGTCTGCAAAGCTATGTCGCGTGCTGCGGTATGAGGAGACACTAAAAGCACCATAGTAGAACACAGATGAAACTTCTAAGTTGATGTAATAGCCAGTAAGAAGTAGTACAATTAAAGTTTTAGGTATCGATTATTGACTTTTTAGCTAGCTTTGGTGCCTTGGACATGAGCTAGGACCTTAAGATACTGCATGAAAGGAGGACTAGCAGCCGAGTTGCATGGGAGAATGTGAAAAGTGTTCATATGTAGTAAAAAAATGAGAAATCCGGCCGTTTTCTTCATTTGTTATCGAATCGACTTAAAGCCAGGTCGTCACATTGGCCGCTCTTCTCTCTGAAACGGTTTTACATATCGTCTGCAAAGCTATGTCGCGGGCTGCGGTATGCGCAGACACTAAAAGCACCATAGTACAACACAGATGAAGCTTCTAAGTTGATGTAATAGCCAGTAAGAAGTAGTACAATTCAAGTTTTAGGTATCGATTATTGACATTTAAGCTGGCTTTGGTGCCTTGGACATGAGCTAGGACCTTAAGATTCTGCATGAAAGGAGGACTAGCAGCCGAGTTGCATGGGAGAATGTGAAAAGTGTTCATATGTAGTAAAAACCTGAGAAATCCGTCCGTTTTCGTCATTTGTTATCGAATCGACTTAAAGCCAGATCGTCACATTGGCCGCTCTTCTCTCTGAAACGGTTTTACTTATCGTCTGCAAAGCTATGTCGCGTGCTGCGGTATGCGGAGACACTAAAAGCACCATAGTAGAACACAAATGAAGCTTCTAAGTTGATGTAATAGCCAGTAAGAAGTAGTACAGTTGAAGTTTTGGTTATGGATTATTGACTTTTTACCCTTCTTTCGTGCCTTGGACATGAGCTAGGAACTTTAGATTTTGCATGAAAGGAGGACTAGCAGCCGCGTTGCACGGGAGAATGTGAAAAGTGTTCAAATGTAGTAAAAACGTGAGAAATCCGTCCGTTTACGTCATTTGTTATCGAATCTACTTAAGGCCAGATCGACACATTGGCCGCTCTTCTCTCTGAAACGGTTGTACTTATCGTGTGCAAAGCTATGTCGCGTGCTGCGGTAGGCGGAGACACTAAAAGCACCATAGTAGAACACAGATGAAGCTTCTAAGTTGATGTAATAGCCAGTAAGAAGTAGTACAATTCAAGTTTTAGGTATCAATTATTGACTTTTTAGTTGGCTTTGGTGCCTAGGACCTGAGCTAGGACCTTAAGATTGTGCATGAAAGGAGGACTAGCAGCCGAGTTGCACAGGAGAATATTAAAAGTGTTCATATGTAGTAAAAACCTGAGAAATCCGTCCTTTTTCGTCATTTGTTATCGAATCGACTTAAAGCCAGATCGTCACATTGGCCGCTCTTCTCACTGAAACGGTTGTACTTATCGTCTGCAAAGCTATGTCGCGTGCTGCGGTATGCGGAGACACTAGAAGCACCATAGTATAACACAGATGAAGCTTCTAAATTGATGTAATAGCCAGTAAGAAGTAGTACAATTCAAGTTTTAAATATCTGTTATTGATCTTTTAGCTGGCTTTGGTGCCTTGGACATGAGCTTGGTTCTTAAGATTCTGCGTTTAATGAGGACTAGCAGCCGAGTTGCACGGGAGAATGTGAAAAGTGTTCATATGTAGTAAAAACCTGAGAAATCCGCCCGTTATCGTCATTTGTTATCGAATCGACTTAAAGCCAGATCGTCACATTGGCCGCTCTTCTCTCTGAAACGGTTTTACTTATCGTCTGCAAAGCTATGTCGCGTGCTGCGGTACGCGAGGCACTAAAAGCACCATAGTATTACACAGATGAAGCTTCTAAATTGATGTAATAGCCAGTAAGAAGTAGTACAATTCATGTTCTAGTTATCGATTATTGAATTTTTAACCTTCTTTCGTGCCCTGGACATGAGGTAGGACATTAAGATTTTGCATGAAAGGAGGACTAGCAACCGAGTTGCACTGGAGAATGTGAAAAGTGTTCATATGTAGTAAAAACCTGAGAAATCCGCCCGTTTCGTCATTTGTTACCGAATCGACTTAAAGCCAGATCGTCACATTGGCCGTTCTTCTCTCTGAAACGGTTGTACTTACCGTCTGCAAAGCTATGTCGCGTGCTGCGGTATGCGGAGACACTAATAGCACCATAGTAGAACACAGATGAAACTTCTAATTTGATGTAATAGCCAGTAAGAAGTAGTACAATTCAAGTTGTAGTTTTGGATTATTGACCTTTTAGCTGGCTTTGGTGCCTTGGACATGAGCTAGGAACTTACGATTCTGCATGAAAGGAGCACTAGCAGCCGAGTTGCACGGGAGAATTTGAAAAGTGTTCATATGTTGTAAAAACCTGAGAAATCCGCCCGTTTTCTTCATTTGTTATCAATACGACTTAAAGCCAGATCGTCATATTGGCCGCTCGTCTCTCTGAAACGGTTGTACTTATCGTCTGCAAAGCTATGTTGCGTGCTGCGGTATGCGGAGACACTAAAAGCACCATAGTAGAACAGATGAAGCTTCTAAGTTGATGAAATAGCCAGTAAGAAGTAGTACAATTCAAGTTTTAGGTATCGATTATTGACTTTTTAGCCGGCTTCGGTGCCTTGGCGATGAATTAGGACCATACGATTTTGCATGAAGGGAGGACTAGCAGCCGCGTTGCACGGGAGACTGTGGAAAGTGTTCATTTGTAGTAATAACCTGAGAAATGCGTCCGTTTTCGTCATTTGTTATTGAACCGACTTAAAGCCACATCGTCACATTGGCGGCTCTTTGCTCTGAAACTGTTATATTTATCGTCTGCAAAGATATGTCGGGTACTGTGGCATTAGGAGACACAAAAAGCACCATAGTAGATCACAGAAGAAGCTTCTAAGTTGATGTAATAGCCAGTAAGAAACAGTACAATTCAAGTTTTAGCTATCGATTACTGATTCTTTACCCTTCTCTGGTGCCTTGGACATGAGCTAGGAACTTAAGATTTTGCATGATAGGAGGACTAGCAGCCGCGTTGCACTGGAGAATGTGAAAAGTGTTCATATGTAGTAAAAACCTGAGAAATCCGTCCGTTTTCTCATTTGTTATCGAATCGACTTAAAGCCAGATCGTCACGTTGGGCGCTCTTCTCTCTGAAACGGTTGTACTTATCGTCTGCAATGCTATGTCGCGTGCTGCGGTATGCGGAGACACTAGAAGCACCATAGTAGAACACAGATGAAGCTTCTAAGTTGATGTAATAGCCAGTAAGAAGTAGTACAATTAAAGTTTTAGTTATGGATTATTGACTTTTTACCCTTCTTTGTTGCCTTGGACATAGGCTAGGAACTTAAGATTTTCTATGAGAGGGGGACTAGCAGCCGCGTTGCACGGGAGAATGTGAAAAGTGTTCATATGTAGTAAAAACCTGAGAAATCCGCCCGTGGTCGTCATTTGTTGTCGAATCGACTTAAAGCCAGATCGTCACATTGCCCGCTCTTCTCTCTGAAACGGTTGTACTTATCGTCTGCAAAGCTATGTCGCGTGCTGCGGTATGCGGAGACACTAGAAGCACCATAGTAGAACACAGATGAAGCTTCTAAGTTGAAGTAATCGCCAGTAAGAAGTAGTGCAATTCAAGTTTTAGTTATGGATTATTGACTTTTTACCCTTCTTTGTTGCCTTCGACATGAGCTAGGAACTTAAGATTTTGCATGAAAGGAGGATTAGCGGCCGCGTTGCACGGGAGAATGTGAAAAGTGTTCATATGTAGTAAAAACCTGAGAAATCCGTCCGTGTTCGTCATTTGTTATCGAATCGACTTAAAGCCAGAACGTCACATTGGATGCTCTTCTCTCTGAAACGTTTGTACTTATCGTCTGCAAAGCTATGTCGCGTGCTGCGGTATGCGGAGACACTAAAAGCACCATAGTAGAACACAGATGAAGCTTCTAAGTTGATGTAATAGCCAGTAAGAAGAAGTACAATTCAAGTTTTAGGTATCGATTATTGACTTTTTAGCCGGCTTCGGTGCCTTGGCGATGAACTAGGACCATACGATTTTGCATGAAGGGAGGACTAGCAGCCGCGTTGCACGGGAGAGTGTGGAAAGTGTTCATTTGTAGTAAAAACCTAAGAAATACGTCCGTTTTCGTCATTTGTTATTGAACCGACTTAAAGCCAGATCGTCACATTGGCCGCTCTTTGCTCTGAAACTGTTACATTTATCGTCTGCAAAGCTATGTCGTGTACTGTGGTATTAGGAGACACAAAAAGCACCATAGCAGAACACAGAAGAAGCTTCTAAGTTGATGTAATAGCCAGTAAGAAACAGTACAATTCAAGTTTTAGCTATCGATTACTGATTTTTTACCCTTCTTTGGTGCCTTGGACATGTGCTAGGAAATTAAGATTTTGCATGAGAGGAGGACTAGCAGCCGAGTTCCATGGGAGAATGTGAAAAGTGTTCATATGTAGAAAAACCTGAGAAATCCGTCCGTTTTCTCATTTGTTATCGAATCGACTTGAAGCCAGATCGTCACATTGGCCGCAATTAAGTCTGAAACGGTTACATTTATCGTCTGCAAAGCTATATCGCGTGCTGCGGTATGCGGAGACACTAAAAGCACCATAGTAGAACACAGATGAAGCTTCTAAGTTGATGTAATAGCAAGTGAGAAGTAGTACAATTCACGTTTTAGGTATCGATTATTGACTTTTTACCTGGCTTTGGTGCCTTGGACATTACCTAGGAACTTAAGATTCTGCATGAAAGGAGGACTGGCAGCCGAGTTGCTCGGGAGAATGTGAAAAGTGTTCATATGTAGTAAAAACCTGAGAAATCCGTCCGTGTTCGTCATTTGTTATCGAATCGACTTAAAGCCAGATCGTCACATTGGATGCTCTTCTCTCTGAAACGTTTGTACTTATCGTCTGCAAAGCTATGTCGCGTGCTGCGGTATGCGGAGACACTAAAAGCACCATACTAGAACACAAATGAAGATTCTAAGTTGATGTAATAGCCAGTAAGAAGTAGTACAATTGAAGTTTTGGTTATGGATTATTAACTTTTTACCCTTCTTTCGTGCCTTGGACATGAGCTAGGAACTTTAGATTTTGCATGAAAGGAGGACTAGCAGCCGCGTTGCACGGGAGAATGTGAAAAGTGTTCATATGTAGTAAAAACCTGAGAAATCCGTCCGTGTTCGTCATTTGTTATCGAATCGACACAAAGCCAGATCGTCACATTGGCCGCTCTTCTCTCTGAAACGGTTGTACTTATCGTCTGCAAAGCTATGTCGCGTGCTGCGGTATGCGGAGACACTAAAAGCACCATAGTAGAACACAGATGAAGCTTTTAAGTTGATGTAATAGCCAGTAAGAAGTAGTACAATTCAAGTTTTAGGTATCGATTATTGACTTTTTAGCTGGCTTTGGTGCTTGGACATGAGCTAGGACCTTATGATTCAGCATGAAAGGAGGACTAGCAGCCGAGTTGCACGGGAGAATGTGATAAGTGTTCATATGTAGTAAAAACCTTTGAAATCCGTATGTTTTCGTCATTTGTTTTCGAATCGACTTAAAGCCAGATCGTCATATTGGCCGCTCTTCTCTCTGAAACGGTTGTACTTATCGTCTGCAAAGCTATGTCGCGTGCTGCGGTATGCGGAGACACTAAAAGCACCATAGTAGAACACACATGAAGCTTCTAAGTTGATGTAATAGCCAGTAAGAAGTAGTACAATTCACGTTTTAGGTATCGATTATTGACTTTTTAGCTGGCTTTGGTGCCTTTGACATGAGCTAGGACCTTAAGATTCTGCATGAAAGGAGGACTAGCAGCCGAGTTGCATGGGAGAATGTGAAAAGAGTTCATATGTAGTAAAAACCTGAGAAGTCCGTCCGTTTTCGTCATTTGTTAACGAATCGACTCAAAGCCAGATCGTCACATTGGCCGCTCTTCTCTCTGAAACGGTTGTCCTTATCGTCTGCAAAGATATGTCGCGTGTTCCGGTATGCGGAGACACTAAAAGCACCATAGTAGAACACAGATGAAGCTTTTAAGTTGATGTAATAGCCAGTAAGAAGTAGTACAATTCAAGTTTTAGGTATAGATTATTGACTTTTTAGCTGGCTTTGGTGCCTTAAACATGAGCTAGGACCTTAAGATTCTGCATGAAAGGAGGACTAGCAGCCGAGTGGCACGGGAGAATGTGAAAAGTGTTCATATGTAGTAAAAACCTGAGAAATCCGTCCGTTTTCGTCATTTGTTATCGAATCGACTCAAAGCCAGATCGTCACATTGGCCGCTCTTCTGTCTGAAACGGTTGTACTTATCGTCTGCAAAGCTATGTCGCGTGCTGCGGTATTCGAAGACACTAAAAGCACCATAGTAGGACACAGATGAAGCTTCTAAGTTGATGTAATAGCCACTAAGAAGTAGTACAATACAAGTTTTAGTTATCGATTATTGACTTTTTAGCTGGCTTTGGTGCCTTGGACATGAGCTAGGACCGTAAGATTCTGCATGGAAGGAGGTCTAGCAGCCGAGTTGCATGGGAGAATGTGAAAAGTGTTCAAATGTAGTAAAAACCTGAGAAATCCGTCCGTTTTCGTCATTTGTTTTCGAATCGACTTAAAGCCAGATCGTCATATTGGCCGCTCTTCTCTCTGAAACGGTTGTACTTATCGTCTGCAAAGCTATGTCGCGTGCTGCGGTATGCGGAGACACTAAAAGCACCATAGTAGAACTCAGATGAAGCTTTTTAGTTGATGTAATAGCCAGTAAGAAGTAGTACAATACAAGTTTTAGTTATCGATTATTGACTTTTTAGCTGGCTTTGGTGCCTTGGACATGCGCTAGGACCGTAAGATTCTGCATGAAAGGAGGATTTACAGCCGAGTTGCACGGGAGAATGTGAAAAGTGTTCATATGTAGTAAAAACCTGAGAAATCCTTTCGTTTTCGTCATTTGTTGTCGAATCGACTTAAAGCCAGATCGTCACGTTGGCCGCTCTTCTCTCTGAAACGGTTGTACTTATTGTCTGCAAAGCTATTTCGCGTGCTGCGGTATGCGGAGACACTAAAAGTACCATAGAAGAATACAGATGAACCTTCTAAGTTGATGTAATAGCCAGTAAGAAGTAGTACAATTCAAGTTTTAGGTATCGATTATTGATTTCTTAGCTTGCTTTGGTGCCTTGGACATGAGCTAGGACCTTAAGATTCTGCGTGAAAGGAGGACTAGCAGCCGAGTTGCACGGGAGAATGTGAAAAGTGTTCATATGTAGTAAAAACCTGAGAAATCCGTCCGTTTTCGTCATTTGTTATCGAATCGACTTAAAACCAGATCGTCACATTGGACGCTCTTCTCCCTGAAACGGTTGTACTTATCGTCTGCAAAGCTATGTCGCGTGCTGCGGTATGAGGAGACACTAAAAGCACCATAGTAAAACACAGATGAAACTTCTAAGTTGATGTAATAGCCAGTAAGAAGTAGTACAATTCAAGTTTTAGGTATCGATTATTGACTTTTTAGCTGGCTTTGGTGCCTTGGACATGAGCTAGGACCTTAAGATTCTGCATGAAAGGAGGATTAGCAGCCGAGTTGCACGGGAGAATGTGAAAAGTGTTCATATGTAGTAAAAACCTGAGAAATCCGTCCGTTTTCGTCATTTGTTATCGAATCGACTTAAAGTCAGATTGCCGCATTGGCCGCTCTTCTGTCTGAAACGGTTGTACTTATCGTCTGCTAAGCTATGTCGCGTGTTGCGGTATCCGGAGACACTAAAAGCACCATAGTAATACACAGATGAACCTTCTAAGTTGATGTAATAGCCAGTAAGAAGTAGTACAATACAAGTTTTAGTTATCGATTATTGACTTTTTAGCTGGCTTTGGTGCCTTGGACATGAGCTAGGACCGTAAGACTCTGCTTGAAAGGAGGTCTAGCAGCCGAGTTGCATGGGAGAATGTGAAAAGTGTTCATATGTAGTAAAAACCTGAGAAATCCGTCCGTTTTCGTCATTTGTTTTCGAATCGACTTAAAGCCAGATCGTCATATTGGCCGCTGTTCTCTCTGAAACGGTTGTACTTATCGTCTGCAAAGCTATGTCGCGTGCTGCGGTATTCGTAGACACTAAAAGCACCATAGTAGGACACAGATGAAGCTTCTAAGTTGATGTAATAGCCAGTAAGAAGTAGTACAATTCAAGTTTTAGGTATCGATTATTGACATTTAAGCTGGCTTTGGTGCCTTGGACATGAGCTAGGGCCTTAAGATTCTGCATGAAAGGAGGACTAGCAGCCGAGTTGCATGGGAGAATGTGAAAAGTGTTCATATGTAGTAAAAACCTGAGAAATCCGTCCGTTTTCGTCATTTGTTATCGAATCGACTTAAAGCCAGATCGTCACATTGGCCGCTCTTCTCTCTGAAACGGTCGTACTTATCGTCTGCAAAGCTATGTCGCGTGCTGCGGTATGTGGAGATACTAAAAGCACCATAGAAGAACACAGATGAAGCCTCTAAGTTGATGTAATAGCCAGTAAGAAGTAGTACAATACAAGTTTTAGTTATCGATTATTGACTTTTTAGCTGGCTTTGGTGCCTTGGACATGCGCTAGGACCGTAAGATTCTGCATGAAAGGAGGATTTGCAGCCGAGTTGCACGGGAGAATGTGAAAAGTGTTCATATGTAGTAAAAACCTGAGAAATCCGTCCGTTTTCGTCATTTGTTATCGAATCGACTTAAAGCCAGATCGTCACATTGGACGCTCTTCTCCCTGAAACGGTTGTACTTATCGTCTGCAAAGCTATGTCGCGTGCTGCGGTATGAGGAGACACTAAAAGCACCATAGTAGAACACAGATGAAACTTCTAAGTTGATGTAATAGCCAGTAAGAAGTAGTACAATTCAAGTTTTAGGTATCGATTATTGACTTTTTAGCTGGCTTTGGTGCCTTGGACATGAGCTAGGACCTTAAGATTCTGCATGAAAGGAGGATTAGCAGCCAAGTTGCACGGGAGAATGTGAAAAGTGTTCATATGTAGTAAAAACCTGAGAAATCCGTCCGTTTTCGTCATTTGTTATCGAATCGACTTAAAGTCAGATTGCCGCATTGGCCGCTCTTCTGTCTGAAACGGTTGTACTTATCGTCTGCTAAGCTATGTCGCGTGTTGCGGTATCCGGAGACACTAAAAGCACCATAGTAATACACAGATGAACCTTCTAAGTTGATGTAATAGCCAGTAAGAAGTAGTACAATACAAGTTTTAGTTATCGATTATTGACTTTTTAGCTGGCTTTGGTGCCTTGGACATGAGCTAGGACCGTAAGACTCTGCTTGAAAGGAGGTCTAGCAGCCGAGTTGCATGGGAGAATGTGCAAAGTGTTCATATGTAGTAAAAACCTGAGAAATCCGTCCGTTTTCGTCATTTGTTTTCGAATCGACTTAAAGCCAGATCGTCATATTGGCCGCTGTTCTCTCTGAAACGGTTGTACTTATCGTCTGCAAAGCTATGTCGCGTGCTGCGGTATGCGGAGACACTAAAAGCACCATAGTAGAACACACATGAAGCTTCTTAGTTGATGTAATAGCCAGTAAGAAGTAGTACAATTCACGTTTTAGGTATCGATTATTGACATTTTAGCTGGCTTTGGTGCCTTTGACATGAGCTAGGACCTTAAGATTCTGCATGAAAGGAGGACTAGCAGCCGAGTTAGATGGGAGAATGTGAAAAGAGTTCATATGTAGTAAAAACCTGAGAAATCCGTCCGTTTTCGTCATTTGTTTTCGAATCGACTTAAAGCCAGATCGTCATATTGGCCGCTCTTCTCTCTGAAACGGTTGTACTTATCGTCTGCAAAGCTATGTCGCGTGCTGCGGTATTCGTAGACACTAAAAGCACCATAGTAGGACACAGATGAAGCTTCTAAGTTGATGTAATAGCCAGTAAGAAGTAGTACAATTCAAGTTTTAGGTATCGATTATTGACATTTAAGTTGGCTTTGGTGCCTTGGACATGAGCTAGGGCCTTAAGATTCTGCATGAAAGGAGGACTAGCAGCCGAGTTGCATGGGAGAATGTGAAAAGTGTTCATATGTAGTAAAAACCTGAGAAATCCGTCCGTTTTCGTCATTTGTTATCGAATCGACTTAAAGCCAGATCGTCACATTGGCCGCTCTTCTCTCTGAAACGGTCGTACTTATCGTCTGCAAAGCTATGTCGCGTGCTGCGGTATGTGGAGATACTAAAAGCACCATAGAAGAACACAGATGAAGCCTCTAAGTTGATGTAATAGCCAGTAAGAAGTAGTACAATACAAGTTTTAGTTATCGATTATTGACTTTTTAGCTGGCTTTGGTGCCTTGGACATGCGCTAGGACCGTAAGATTCTGCATGAAAGGAGGATTTGCAGCCGAGTTGCACGGGAGAATGTGAAAAGTGTTCATATGTAGTAAAAACCTGAGAAATCCGTCCGTTTTCGTCATTTGTTATCGAATCGACTTAAAGCCAGATCGTCACATTGGACGCTCTTCTCCCTGAAACGGTTGTACTTATCGTCTGCAAAGCTATGTCGCGTGCTGCGGTATGCGGAGACACTAAAAGCACCATAGTAGAACACACATGAAGCTTCTTAGTTGATGTAATAGCCAGTAAGAAGTAGTACAATTCACGTTTTAGGTATCGATTATTGACATTTTAGCTGGCTTTGGTGCTTTGACATGAGCTAGGACCTTAAGATTCTGCATGAAAGGAGGACTAGCAGCCGAGTTAGATGGGAGAATGTGAAAAGAGTTCATATGTAGTAAAAACCTGAGAAATCCGTCCGTTTTCGTCATTTGTTAACGAATCGACTCAAAGCCAGATCGTCACATTGGCCGCTCTTCTCTCAGAAACGGTTGTCCTTATCGTCTGCAAAGATATGTCGCGTGTTGCGGTATGCGGAGACACTAAAAGCACCATAGTAGAACACAGATTAAGCTTTTAAGTTGATGTAATAGCCAGTAAGAAGTAGTACAATTCAAGTTTTAGGTATAGATTATTGACTTTTTAGCTGGCTTTGGTGCCTTAAACATGAGCTAGGACCTTAAGATTATGCATGAAAGGAGGACTAGCAGCCGAGTTGCACGGGAGAATGTGAAAAGTGTTCATATGTAGTAAAAACCTGAGATATCCGTCCGTTTTCGTCATTTGTTATCGAATCGACTCAAAGCCAGATCGTCACATTGGCCGCTCTTCTCTCTGAAACGGTTGTACTTATCGTCTGCAAAGCTATGTCGCGTGCTGCGGTATTCGTAGACACTAAAAGCACCATAGTAGGACACAGATGAAGCTTCTAAGTTGATGTAATAGCAAGTAAGAAGTAGTACAATTCAAGTTTTAGGTATCGATTATTGACTTTTTAGCTGGCTTTGGTGCCTTGGACATGAGCTACGACCTTAAGATTCTGCATGAAAGGAGGACTAGCAGCCGAGTTTCACGGGAGAATGTGAAAAGTGTTCATATGTAGTAAAAACCTGAGAAATCCGTCCGTTTTCGTCATTTGTTATCGAATCGACTTAAAGCCAGATCGTCACATTGGCCGCTCTTCTCTCTGAAACGGTCGTACTTATCGTCTGCAAAGCTATGTCGCGTGCTGCGGTATGTGGAGACACTAAAAGCACCATAGTAGAACACAGATGAAACTTCTAAGTTGATGTAATAGCCAGTAAGAAGTAGTACAATACAAGTTTTAGTTATCGATTATTGACTTTTTAGCTGGCTTTGGTGCCTTGGACATGAGCTAGGACCGTAAGACTCTGCTTGAAAGGAGGTCTAGCAGCCGAGTTGCATGGGAGAATGTGAAAAGTGTTCATATGTAGTAAAAACCTGAGAAATCCGTCCGTTTTCGTCATTTGTTTTCGAATCGACTTAAAGCCAGATCGTCATATTGGCCGCTGTTCTCTCTGAAACGGTTGTACTTATCGTCTGCAAAGCTATGTCGCGTGCTGCGGTATTCGTAGACACTAAAAGCACCATAGTAGGACACAGATGAAGCTTCTAAGTTGATGTAATAGCCAGTAAGAAGTAGTACAATTCAAGTTTTAGGTATCGATTATTGACATTTAAGCTGGCTTTGGTGCCTTGGACATGAGCTAGGGCCTTAAGATTCTGCATGAAAGGAGGACTAGCAGCCGAGTTGCATGGGAGAATGTGAAAAGTGTTCATATGTAGTAAAAACCTGAGAAATCCGTCCGTTTTCGTCATTTGTTATCGAATCGACTTAAAGCCAGATCGTCACATTGGCCGCTCTTCTCTCTGAAACGGTCGTACTTATCGTCTGCAAAGCTATGTCGCGTGCTGCGGTATGTGGAGATACTAAAAGCACCATAGAAGAACACAGATGAAGCCTCTAAGTTGATGTAATAGCCAGTAAGAAGTAGTACAATACAAGTTTTAGTTATCGATTATTGACTTTTTAGCTGGCTTTGGTGCCTTGGACATGCGCTAGGACCGTAAGATTCTGCATGAAAGGAGGATTTGCAGCCGAGTTGCACGGGAGAATGTGAAAAGTGTTCATATGTAGTAAAAACCTGAGAAATCCGTCCGTTTTCGTCATTTGTTATCGAATCGACTTAAAGCCAGATCGTCACATTGGACGCTCTTCTCCCTGAAACGGTTGTACTTATCGTCTGCAAAGCTATGTCGCGTGCTGCGGTATGAGGAGACACTAAAAGCACCATAGTAGAACACAGATGAAACTTCTAAGTTGATGTAATAGCCAGTAAGAAGTAGTACAATTCAAGTTTTAGGTATCGATTATTGACTTTTTAGCTGGCTTTGGTGCCTTGGACATGAGCTAGGACCTTAAGATTCTGCATGAAAGGAGGATTAGCAGCCGAGTTGCACGGGAGAATGTGAAAAGTGTTCATATGTAGTAAAAACCTGAGAAATCCGTCCGTTTTCGTCATTTGTTATCGAATCGACTTAAAGCCAGATCGTCACATTGGCCGCTCTTCTCACTGAAACGGTTGTACTTATCGTCTGCAAAGCTATGTCGCGTGCTGCGGTATGCGGAGACACTAGAAGCACCATAGTATAACACAGATGAAGCTTCTAAATTGATGTAATAGCCAGTAAGAAGTAGTACAATTCAAGTTTTAAATATCTGTTATTGATCTTTTAGCTGGCTTTGGTGCCTTGGACATGAGCTTGGTTCTTAAGATTCTGCGTTTAATGAGGACTAGCAGCCGAGTTGCACGGGAGAATGTGAAAAGTGTTCATATGTAGTAAAAACCTGAGAAATCCGCCCGTTATCGTCATTTGTTATCGAATCGACTTAAAGCCAGATCGTCACATTGGCCGCTCTTCTCTCTGAAACGGTTTTACTTATCGTCTGCAAAGCTATGTCGCGTGCTGCGGTACGCGAGGCACTAAAAGCACCATAGTATTACACAGATGAAGCTTCTAAATTGATGTAATAGCCAGTAAGAAGTAGTACAATTCATGTTCTAGTTATCGATTATTGAATTTTTAACCTTCTTTCGTGCCCTGGACATGAGGTAGGACATTAAGATTTTGCATGAAAGGAGGACTAGCAACCGAGTTGCACTGGAGAATGTGAAAAGTGTTCATATGTAGTAAAAACCTGAGAAATCCGCCCGTTTCGTCATTTGTTACCGAATCGACTTAAAGCCAGATCGTCACATTGGCCGTTCTTCTCTCTGAAACGGTTGTACTTACCGTCTGCAAAGCTATGTCGCGTGCTGCGGTATGCGGAGACACTAATAGCACCATAGTAGAACACAGATGAAACTTCTAATTTGATGTAATAGCCAGTAAGAAGTAGTACAATTCAAGTTGTAGTTTTGGATTATTGACCTTTTAGCTGGCTTTGGTGCCTTGGACATGAGCTAGGAACTTACGATTCTGCATGAAAGGAGCACTAGCAGCCGAGTTGCACGGGAGAATTTGAAAAGTGTTCATATGTTGTAAAAACCTGAGAAATCCGCCCGTTTTCTTCATTTGTTATCAATACGACTTAAAGCCAGATCGTCATATTGGCCGCTCGTCTCTCTGAAACGGTTGTACTTATCGTCTGCAAAGCTATGTTGCGTGCTGCGGTATGCGGAGACACTAAAAGCACCATAGTAGAACAGATGAAGCTTCTAAGTTGATGAAATAGCCAGTAAGAAGTAGTACAATTCAAGTTTTAGGTATCGATTATTGACTTTTTAGCCGGCTTCGGTGCCTTGGCGATGAATTAGGACCATACGATTTTGCATGAAGGGAGGACTAGCAGCCGCGTTGCACGGGAGACTGTGGAAAGTGTTCATTTGTAGTAATAACCTGAGAAATGCGTCCGTTTTCGTCATTTGTTATTGAACCGACTTAAAGCCACATCGTCACATTGGCGGCTCTTTGCTCTGAAACTGTTATATTTATCGTCTGCAAAGATATGTCGGGTACTGTGGCATTAGGAGACACAAAAAGCACCATAGTAGATCACAGAAGAAGCTTCTAAGTTGATGTAATAGCCAGTAAGAAACAGTACAATTCAAGTTTTAGCTATCGATTACTGATTCTTTACCCTTCTCTGGTGCCTTGGACATGAGCTAGGAACTTAAGATTTTGCATGATAGGAGGACTAGCAGCCGCGTTGCACTGGAGAATGTGAAAAGTGTTCATATGTAGTAAAAACCTGAGAAATCCGTCCGTTTTCTCATTTGTTATCGAATCGACTTAAAGCCAGATCGTCACGTTGGGCGCTCTTCTCTCTGAAACGGTTGTACTTATCGTCTGCAATGCTATGTCGCGTGCTGCGGTATGCGGAGACACTAGAAGCACCATAGTAGAACACAGATGAAGCTTCTAAGTTGATGTAATAGCCAGTAAGAAGTAGTACAATTCAAGTTTTAGTTATGGATTATTGATTTTTTACCCTTCATTGTTGCCTTCGACATGAGCTAGGAACTTAAGATTTTGCATGAAAGGAGGATTAGCGGCCGCGTTGCACGGGAGAATGTGAAAAGTGTTCATATGTAGTAAAAACCTGAGAAATCCGTCCGTTTTCATCATTTGTTATCGAATCGACTTGAAGCCAGATCGTCACATTGGCCGCACATCAGTCTGAAATGGTTACATTTATCGTCTGCAAAGCTATGTCGCGTGCTGCTGTATGCGGAGACACTAAAAGCACCATAGTAGAACATAGATGAAGCTTCTAAGTTGATGAAATAGCCAGTAAGATGTAGTACAATTCAAGTTTTAGGTATCGATTATTGACTTTTTAGCCGGCTTCGGTGCCTTGGCGATGAACTAGGACCATACGATTTTGCATGAAGGGAGGACTAGCAGCCGCGTTTCACGGGAGACTGTGGAAAGCGTTCATTTGTAGTAAAAAACTGAGAAATGCGTGCGTTTTCGTCATTTGTTATTGAACCGACTTAAAGCCAGATCGTCACATTGGCCGCTCTTTGCTCTGAAACTGTTACATTTATCGTCTGCAAAGCTATGTCGGGTACTGTGGCATTAGGAGACACAGAAAGCACCATAGTAGACCACAGAAGAGGCTTCTAAGTTGATGTAATAGCCAGTAAGAAGTAGTACAATTAAAGTTTTAGTTATGGATTATTGACTTTTTACCCTTCTTTGTTGCCTTGGACATAGGCTAGGAACTTAAGATTTTCTATGAGAGGGGGACTAGCAGCCGCGTTGCACGGGAGAATGTGAAAAGTGTTCATATGTAGTAAAAACCTGAGAAATCCGCCCGTGGTCGTCATTTGTTGTCGAATCGACTTAAAGCCAGATCGTCACATTGCCCGCTCTTCTCTCTGAAACGGTTGTACTTATCGTCTGCAAAGCTATGTCGCGTGCTGCGGTATGCGGAGACACTAGAAGCACCATAGTAGAACACAGATGAAGCTTCTAAGTTGATGTAATCGCCAGTAAGAAGTAGTGCAATTCAAGTTTTAGTTATGGATTATTGACTTTTTACCCTTCTTTGTTGCCTTCGACATGAGCTAGGAACTTAAGATTTTGCATGAAAGGAGGATTAGCGGCCGCGTTGCACGGGAGAATGTGAAAAGTGTTCATATGTAGTAAAAACCTGAGAAATCCGTCCGTGTTCGTCATTTGTTATCGAATCGACTTAAAGCCAGAACGTCACATTGGATGCTCTTCTCTCTGAAACGTTTGTACTTATCGTCTGCAAAGCTATGTCGCGTGCTGCGGTATGCGGAGACACTAAAAGCACCATAGTAGAACACAGATGAAGCTTCTAAGTTGATGTAATAGCCAGTAAGAAGAAGTACAATTCAAGTTTTAGGTATCGATTATTGACTTTTTAGCCGGCTTCGGTGCCTTGGCGATGAACTAGGACCATACGATTTTGCATGAAGGGAGGACTAGCAGCCGCGTTGCACGGGAGAGTGTGGAAAGTGTTCATTTGTAGTAAAAACCTAAGAAATACGTCCGTTTTCGTCATTTGTTATTGAACCGACTTAAAGCCAGATCGTCACATTGGCCGCTCTTTGCTCTGAAACTGTTACATTTATCGTCTGCAAAGCTATGTCGTGTACTGTGGTATTAGGAGACACAAAAAACACCATAGCAGAACACAGAAGAAGCTTCTAAGTTGATGTAATAGCCAGTAAGAAACAGTACAATTCAAGTTTTAGCTATCGATTACTGATTTTTTACCCTTCTTTGGTGCCTTGGACATGTGCTAGGAAATTAAGATTTTGCATGAGAGGAGGACTAGCAGCCGAGTTCCATGGGAGAATGTGAAAAGTGTTCATATGTAGAAAAACCTGAGAAATCCGTCCGTTTTCTCATTTGTTATCGAATCGACTTGAAGCCAGATCGTCACATTGGCCGCACTTAAGTCTGAAACGGTTACATTTATCGTCTGCAAAGCTATATCGCGTGCTGCGGTATGCGGAGACACTAAAAGCACCATAGTAGAACACAGATGAAGCTTCTAAGTTGATGTAATAGCAAGTGAGAAGTAGTACAATTCACGTTTTAGGTATCGATTATTGACTTTTTACCTGGCTTTGGTGCCTTGGACATTACCTAGGAACTTAAGATTCTGCATGAAAGGAGGACTGGCAGCCGAGTTGCTCGGGAGAATGTGAAAAGTGTTCATATGTAGTAAAAACCTGAGAAATCCGTCCGTGTTCGTCATTTGTTATCGAATCGACTTAAAGCCAGATCGTCACATTGGATGCTCTTCTCTCTGAAACGTTTGTACTTATCGTCTGCAAAGCTATGTCGCGTGCTGCGGTATGCGGAGACACTAAAAGCACCATACTAGAACACAAATGAAGATTCTAAGTTGATGTAATAGCCAGTAAGAAGTAGTACAATTGAAGTTTTGGTTATGGATTATTAACTTTTTACCCTTCTTTCGTGCCTTGGACATGAGCTAGGAACTTTAGATTTTGCATGAAAGGAGGACTAGCAGCCGCGTTGCACGGGAGAATGTGAAAAGTGTTCATATGTAGTAAAAACCTGAGAAATCCGTCCGTGTTCGTCATTTGTTATCGAATCGACACAAAGCCAGATCGTCACATTGGCCGCTCTTCTCTCTGAAACGGTTGTACTTATCGTCTGCAAAGCTATGTCGCGTGCTGCGGTATGCGGAGACACTAAAAGCACCATAGTAGAACACAGATGAAGCTTTTAAGTTGATGTAATAGCCAGTAAGAAGTAGTACAATTCAAGTTTTAGGTATCGATTATTGACTTTTTAGCTGGCTTTGGTGCTTGGACATGAGCTAGGACCTTATGATTCAGCATGAAAGGAGGACTAGCAGCCGAGTTGCACGGGAGAATGTGATAAGTGTTCATATGTAGTAAAAACCTTTGAAATCCGTATGTTTTCGTCATTTGTTTTCGAATCGACTTAAAGCCAGATCGTCATATTGGCCGCTCTTCTCTCTGAAACGGTTGTACTTATCGTCTGCAAAGCTATGTCGCGTGCTGCGGTATGCGGAGACACTAAAAGCACCATAGTAGAACACACATGAAGCTTCTAAGTTGATGTAATAGCCAGTAAGAAGTAGTACAATTCACGTTTTAGGTATCGATTATTGACTTTTTAGCTGGCTTTGGTGCCTTTGACATGAGCTAGGACCTTAAGATTCTGCATGAAAGGAGGACTAGCAGCCGAGTTGCATGGGAGAATGTGAAAAGTGTTCATATGTAGTAAAAACCTGAGAAGTCCGTCCGTTTTCGTCATTTGTTAACGAATCGACTCAAAGCCAGATCGTCACATTGGCCGCTCTTCTCTCTGAAACGGTTGTCCTTATCGTCTGCAAAGATATGTCGCGTGTTCCGGTATGCGGAGACACTAAAAGCACCATAGTAGAACACAGATGAAGCTTTTAAGTTGATGTAATAGCCAGTAAGAAGTAGTACAATTCAAGTTTTAGGTATAGATTATTGACTTTTTAGCTGGCTTTGGTGCCTTAAACATGAGCTAGGACCTTAAGATTCTGCATGAAAGGAGGACTAGCAGCCGAGTGGCACGGGAGAATGTGAAAAGTGTTCATATGTAGTAAAAACCTGAGAAATCCGTCCGTTTTCGTCATTTGTTATCGAATCGACTCAAAGCCAGATCGTCACATTGGCCGCTCTTCTGTCTGAAACGGTTGTACTTATCGTCTGCAAAGCTATGTCGCGTGCTGCGGTATTCGAAGACACTAAAAGCACCATAGTAGGACACAGATGAAGCTTCTAAGTTGATGTAATAGCCACTAAGAAGTAGTACAATACAAGTTTTAGTTATCGATTATTGACTTTTTAGCTGGCTTTGGTGCCTTGGACATGAGCTAGGACCGTAAGATTCTGCATGGAAGGAGGTCTAGCAGCCGAGTTGCATGGGAGAATGTGAAAAGTGTTCAAATGTAGTAAAAACCTGAGAAATCCGTCCGTTTTCGTCATTTGTTTTCGAATCGACTTAAAGCCAGATCGTCATATTGGCCGCTCTTCTCTCTGAAACGGTTGTACTTATCGTCTGCAAAGCTATGTCGCGTGCTGCGGTATGCGGAGACACTAAAAGCACCATAGTAGAACACACATGAAGCTTCTAAGTTGATGTAATAGCCAGTAAGAAGTAGTACAATTCACGTTTTAGGTATCGATTATTGACTTTTTAGCTGGCTTTGGTGCCTTTGACATGAGCTAGGACCTTAAGATTCTGCATGAAAGGAGGACTAGCAGCCGAGTTGCATGGGAGAATGTGAAAAGAGTTCATATGTAGTAAAAACCTGAGAAATCCGTCCGTTTTCGTCATTTGTTAACGAATCGACTCAAAGCCAGATCGTCACATTGGCCGCTCTTCTCTCTGAAACGGTTGTCCTTATCGTCTGCAAAGATATGTCGCGTGTTGCGGTATGCGGAGACACTAAAAGCACCATAGTAGAACTCAGATGAAGCTTTTTAGTTGATGTAATAGCCAGTAAGAAGTAGTACAATACAAGTTTTAGTTATCGATTATTGACTTTTTAGCTGGCTTTGGTGCCTTGGACATGCGCTAGGACCGTAAGATTCTGCATGAAAGGAGGATTTACAGCCGAGTTGCACGGGAGAATGTGAAAAGTGTTCATATGTAGTAAAAACCTGAGAAATCCTTTCGTTTTCGTCATTTGTTGTCGAATCGACTTAAAGCCAGATCGTCACGTTGGCCGCTCTTCTCTCTGAAACGGTTGTACTTATTGTCTGCAAAGCTATTTCGCGTGCTGCGGTATGCGGAGACACTAAAAGTACCATAGAAGAATACAGATGAACCTTCTAAGTTGATGTAATAGCCAGTAAGAAGTAGTACAATTCAAGTTTTAGGTATCGATTATTGATTTCTTAGCTTGCTTTGGTGCCTTGGACATGAGCTAGGACCTTAAGATTCTGCGTGAAAGGAGGACTAGCAGCCGAGTTGCACGGGAGAATGTGAAAAGTGTTCATATGTAGTAAAAACCTGAGAAATCCGTCCGTTTTTGTCATTTGTTATCGAATCGACTTAAAACCAGATCGTCACATTGGACGCTCTTCTCCCTGAAACGGTTGTACTTATCGTCTGCAAAGCTATGTCGCGTGCTGCGGTATGAGGAGACACTAAAAGCACCATAGTAAAACACAGATGAAACTTCTAAGTTGATGTAATAGCCAGTAAGAAGTAGTACAATTCAAGTTTTAGGTATCGATTATTGACTTTTTAGCTGGCTTTGGTGCCTTGGACATGAGCTAGGACCTTAAGATTCTGCATGAAAGGAGGATTAGCAGCCGAGTTGCACGGGAGAATGTGAAAAGTGTTCATATGTAGTAAAAACCTGAGAAATCCGTCCGTTTTCGTCATTTGTTATCGAATCGACTTAAAGTCAGATTGCCGCATTGGCCGCTCTTCTGTCTGAAACGGTTGTACTTATCGTCTGCTAAGCTATGTCGCGTGTTGCGGTATCCGGAGACACTAAAAGCACCATAGTAATACACAGATGAACCTTCTAAGTTGATGTAATAGCCAGTAAGAAGTAGTACAATACAAGTTTTAGTTATCGATTATTGACTTTTTAGCTGGCTTTGGTGCCTTGGACATGAGCTAGGACCGTAAGACTCTGCTTGAAAGGAGGTCTAGCAGCCGAGTTGCATGGGAGAATGTGAAAAGTGTTCATATGTAGTAAAAACCTGAGAAATCCGTCCGTTTTCGTCATTTGTTTTCGAATCGACTTAAAGCCAGATCGTCATATTGGCCGCTGTTCTCTCTGAAACGGTTGTACTTATCGTCTGCAAAGCTATGTCGCGTGCTGCGGTATTGGTAGACACTAAAAGCACCATAGTAGGACACAGATGAAGCTTCTAAGTTGATGTAATAGCCAGTAAGAAGTAGTACAATTCAAGTTTTAGGTATCGATTATTGACATTTAAGCTGGCTTTGGTGCCTTAGACATGAGCTAGGGCCTTAAGATTCTGCATGAAAGGAGGACTAGCAGCCGAGTTGCATGGGAGAATGTGAAAAGTGTTCATATGTAGTAAAAACCTGAGAAATCCGTCCGTTTTCGTCATTTGTTATCGAATCGACTTAAAGCCAGATCGTCACATTGGCCGCTCTTCTCTCTGAAACGGTCGTACTTATCGTCTGCAAAGCTATGTCGCGTGCTGCGGTATGTGGAGATACTAAAAGCACCATAGAAGAACACAGATGAAGCCTCTAAGTTGATGTAATAGCCAGTAAGAAGTAGTACAATACAAGTTTTAGTTATCGATTATTGACTTTTTAGCTGGCTTTGGTGCCTTGGACATGCGCTAGGACCGTAAGATTCTGCATGAAAGGAGGATTTGCAGCCGAGTTGCACGGGAGAATGTGAAAAGTGTTCATATGTAGTAAAAACCTGAGAAATCCGTCCGTTTTCGTCATTTGTTATCGAATCGACTTAAAGCCAGATCGTCACATTGGACGCTCTTCTCCCTGAAACGGTTGTACTTATCGTCTGCAAAGCTATGTCGCGTGCTGCGGTATGAGGAGACACTAAAAGCACCATAGTAGAACACAGATGAAACTTCTAAGTTGATGTAATAGCCAGTAAGAAGTAGTACAATTCAAGTTTTAGGTATCGATTATTGACTTTTTAGCTGGCTTTGGTGCCTTGGACATGAGCTAGGACCTTAAGATTCTGCATGAAAGGAGGATTAGCAGCCGAGTTGCACGGGAGAATGTGAAAAGTGTTCATATGTAGTAAAAACCTGAGAAATCCGTCCGTTTTCGTCATTTGTTATCGAATCGACTTAAAGTCAGATTGCCGCATTGGCCGCTCTTCTGTCTGAAACGGTTGTACTTATCGTCTGCTAAGCTATGTCGCGTGTTGCGGTATCCGGAGACACTAAAAGCACCATAGTAATACACAGATGAACCTTCTAAGTTGATGTAATAGCCAGTAAGAAGTAGTACAATACAAGTTTTAGTTATCGATTATTGACTTTTTAGCTGGCTTTGGTGCCTTGGACATGAGCTAGGACCGTAAGACTCTGCTTGAAAGGAGGTCTAGCAGCCGAGTTGCATGGGAGAATGTGAAAAGTGTTCATATGTAGTAAAAACCTGAGAAATCCGTCCGTTTTCGTCATTTGTTTTCGAATCGACTTAAAGCCAGATCGTCATATTGGCCGCTGTTCTCTCTGAAACGGTTGTACTTATCGTCTGCAAAGCTATGTCGCGTGCTGCGGTATGCGGAGACACTAAAAGCACCATAGTAGAACACACATGAAGCTTCTTAGTTGATGTAATAGCCAGTAAGAAGTAGTACAATTCACGTTTTAGGTATCGATTATTGACATTTTAGCTGGCTTTGGTGCCTTTGACATGAGCTAGGACCTTAAGATTCTGCATGAAAGGAGGACTAGCAGCCGAGTTAGATGGGAGAATGTGAAAAGAGTTCATATGTAGTAAAAACCTGAGAAATCCGTCCGTTTTCGTCATTTGTTTTCGAATCGACTTAAAGCCAGATCGTCATATTGGCCGCTCTTCTCTCTGAAACGGTTGTACTTATCGTCTGCAAAGCTATGTCGCGTGCTGCGGTATTCGTAGACACTAAAAGCACCATAGTAGGACACAGATGAAGCTTCTAAGTTGATGTAATAGCCAGTAAGAAGTAGTACAATACAAGTTTTAGTTATCGATTATTGACTTTTTAGCTGGCTTTGGTGCCTTGGACATGAGCTAGGGCCTTAAGACTCTGCTTGAAAGGAGGTCTAGCAGCCGAGTTGCATGGGAGAATGTGAAAAGTGTTCATATGTAGTAAAAACCTGAGAAATCCGTCCGTTTTCGTCATTTGTTATCGAATCGACTTAAAGCCAGATCGTCACATTGGCCGCTCTTCTCTCTGAAACGGTCGTACTTATCGTCTGCAAAGCTATGTCGCGTGCTGCGGTATGTGGAGATACTAAAAGCACCATAGAAGAACACAGATGAAGCCTCTAAGTTGATGTAATAGCCAGTAAGAAGTAGTACAATACAAGTTTTAGTTATCGATTATTGACTTTTTAGCTGGCTTTGGTGCCTTGGACATGCGCTAGGACCGTAAGATTCTGCATGAAAGGAGGATTTGCAGCCGAGTTGCACGGGAGAATGTGAAAAGTGTTCATATGTAGTAAAAACCTGAGAAATCCGTCCGTTTTCGTCATTTGTTATCGAATCGACTTAAAGCCAGATCGTCACATTGGACGCTCTTCTCCCTGAAACGGTTGTACTTATCGTCTGCAAAGCTATGTCGCGTGCTGCGGTATGCGGAGACACTAAAAGCACCATAGTAGAACACACATGAAGCTTCTTAGTTGATGTAATAGCCAGTAAGAAGTAGTACAATTCACGTTTTAGGTATCGATTATTGACATTTTAGCTGGCTTTGGTGCCTTGGACATGCGCTAGGACCGTAAGATTCTGCATGAAAGGAGGATTTGCAGCCGAGTTGCACGGGAGAATGTGAAAAGTGTTCATATGTAGTAAAAACCTGAGAAATCCGTCCGTTTTCGTCATTTGTTATCGAATCGACTTAAAGCCAGATCGTCACATTGGACGCTCTTCTCCCTGAAACGGTTGTACTTATCGTCTGCAAAGCTATGTCGCGTGCTGCGGTATGAGGAGACACTAAAAGCACCATAGTAGAACACAGATGAAACTTCTAAGTTGATGTAATAGCCAGTAAGAAGTAGTACAATTCAAGTTTTAGGTATCGATTATTGACTTTTTAGCTGGCTTTGGTGCCTTGGACATGAGCTAGGACCTTAAGATTCTGCATGAAAGGAGGATTAGCAGCCGAGTTGCACGGGAGAATGTGAAAAGTGTTCATATGTAGTAAAAACCTGAGAAATCCGTCCGTTTTCGTCATTTGTTATCGAATCGACTTAAAGTCAGATTGCCGCATTGGCCGCTCTTCTGTCTGAAACGGTTGTACTTATCGTCTGCTAAGCTATGTCGCGTGTTGCGGTATCCGGAGACACTAAAAGCACCATAGTAATACACAGATGAACCTTCTAAGTTGATGTAATAGCCAGTAAGAAGTAGTACAATACAAGTTTTAGTTATCGATTATTGACTTTTTAGCTGGCTTTGGTGCCTTGGACATGAGCTAGGACCGTAAGACTCTGCTTGAAAGGAGGTCTAGCAGCCGAGTTGCATGGGAGAATGTGAAAAGTGTTCATATGTAGTAAAAACCTGAGAAATCCGTCCGTTTTCGTCATTTGTTTTCGAATCGACTTAAAGCCAGATCGTCATATTGGCCGCTGTTCTCTCTGAAACGGTTGTACTTATCGTCTGCAAAGCTATGTCGCGTGCTGCGGTATGCGGAGACACTAAAAGCACCATAGTAGAACACACATGAAGCTTCTTAGTTGATGTAATAGCCAGTAAGAAGTAGTACAATTCACGTTTTAGGTATCGATTATTGACATTTTAGCTGGCTTTGGTGCCTTTGACATGAGCTAGGACCTTAAGATTCTGCATGAAAGGAGGACTAGCAGCCGAGTTAGATGGGAGAATGTGAAAAGAGTTCATATGTAGTAAAAACCTGAGAAATCCGTCCGTTTTCGTCATTTGTTTTCGAATCGACTTAAAGCCAGATCGTCATATTGGCCGCTCTTCTCTCTGAAACGGTTGTACTTATCGTCTGCAAAGCTATGTCGCGTGCTGCGGTATTCGTAGACACTAAAAGCACCATAGTAGGACACAGATGAAGCTTCTAAGTTGATGTAATAGCCAGTAAGAAGTAGTACAATTCAAGTTTTAGGTATCGATTATTGACATTTAAGTTGGCTTTGGTGCCTTGGACATGAGCTAGGGCCTTAAGATTCTGCATGAAAGGAGGACTAGCAGCCGAGTTGCATGGGAGAATGTGAAAAGTGTTCATATGTAGTAAAAACCTGAGAAATCCGTCCGTTTTCGTCATTTGTTATCGAATCGACTTAAAGCCAGATCGTCACATTGGCCGCTCTTCTCTCTGAAACGGTCGTACTTATCGTCTGCAAAGCTATGTCGCGTGCTGCGGTATGTGGAGATACTAAAAGCACCATAGAAGAACACAGATGAAGCCTCTAAGTTGATGTAATAGCCAGTAAGAAGTAGTACAATACAAGTTTTAGTTATCGATTATTGACTTTTTAGCTGGCTTTGGTGCCTTGGACATGCGCTAGGACCGTAAGATTCTGCATGAAAGGAGGATTTGCAGCCGAGTTGCACGGGAGAATGTGAAAAGTGTTCATATGTAGTAAAAACCTGAGAAATCCGTCCGTTTTCGTCATTTGTTATCGAATCGACTTAAAGCCAGATCGTCACATTGGACGCTCTTCTCCCTGAAACGGTTGTACTTATCGTCTGCAAAGCTATGTCGCGTGCTGCGGTATGCGGAGACACTAAAAGCACCATAGTAGAACACACATGAAGCTTCTTAGTTGATGTAATAGCCAGTAAGAAGTAGTACAATTCACGTTTTAGGTATCGATTATTGACATTTTAGCTGGCTTTGGTGCTTTGACATGAGCTAGGACCTTAAGATTCTGCATGAAAGGAGGACTAGCAGCCGAGTTAGATGGGAGAATGTGAAAAGAGTTCATATGTAGTAAAAACCTGAGAAATCCGTCCGTTTTCGTCATTTGTTAACGAATCGACTCAAAGCCAGATCGTCACATTGGCCGCTCTTCTCTCAGAAACGGTTGTCCTTATCGTCTGCAAAGATATGTCGCGTGTTGCGGTATGCGGAGACACTAAAAGCACCATAGTAGAACACAGATTAAGCTTTTAAGTTGATGTAATAGCCAGTAAGAAGTAGTACAATTCAAGTTTTAGGTATAGATTATTGACTTTTTAGCTGGCTTTGGTGCCTTAAACATGAGCTAGGACCTTAAGATTATGCATGAAAGGAGGACTAGCAGCCGAGTTGCACGGGAGAATGTGAAAAGTGTTCATATGTAGTAAAAACCTGAGATATCCGTCCGTTTTCGTCATTTGTTATCGAATCGACTCAAAGCCAGATCGTCACATTGGCCGCTCCTCTCTCTGAAACGGTTGTACTTATCGTCTGCAAAGCTATGTCGCGTGCTGCGGTATTCGTAGACACTAAAAGCACCATAGTAGGACACAGATGAAGCTTCTAAGTTGATGTAATAGCAAGTAAGAAGTAGTACAATTCAAGTTTTAGGTATCGATTATTGACTTTTTAGCTGGCTTTGGTGCCTTGGACATGAGCTACGACCTTAAGATTCTGCATGAAAGGAGGACTAGCAGCCGAGTTTCACGGGAGAATGTGAAAAGTGTTCATATGTAGTAAAAACCTGAGAAATCCGTCCGTTTTCGTCATTTGTTATCGAATCGACTTAAAGCCAGATCGTCACATTGGCCGCTCTTCTCTCTGAAACGGTCGTACTTATCGTCTGCAAAGCTATGTCGCGTGCTGCGGTATGTGGAGACACTAAAAGCACCATAGTAGAACACAGATGAAACTTCTAAGTTGATGTAATAGCCAGTAAGAAGTAGTACAATTCAAGTTTTAGGTATCGATTATTGATTTTTTAGCTGGCTTTGGTGCCTTGGACATGAGCTAGGACCTTAAGATTCTGCGTGAAAGGAGGACTAGCAGCCGAGTTGCACGGGAGAATGTGAAAAGTGTTCATATGTAGTAAAAACCTGAGAAATCCGTCCGTTTTCGTCATTTGTTATCGAATCGACTTAAAGCCAGATCGTCACATTGGACGCTCTTCTCCCTGAAACGGTTGTACTTATCGTCTGCAAAGCTATGTCGCGTGCTGCGGTATGAGGAGACACTAAAAGCACCATAGTAGAACACAGATGAAACTTCTAAGTTGATGTAATAGCCAGTAAGAAGTAGTACAATTAAAGTTTTAGGTATCGATTATTGACTTTTTAGCTAGCTTTGGTGCCTTGGACATGAGCTAGGACCTTAATATTCTGCATGAAAGGAGGATTAGCAGCCGAGTTGCAAGGGAGAATGTGAAAAGTGTTCATATGTAGTAAAAACCTGAGAAATCGGTCCGTTTTCGTCATTTGTTATCGAATCGACTCAAAGCCAGATCGTCACATTGGCCGCTCTTCTGTCTGAAACGGTTGTACTTATCGTCTGCAAAGCTATGTCGCGTGGTGCGGAATGAGGACACACTAAAAGCACCATAATAGAACACAGATGAAACTTCTAAGTTGATGTAATAGCCAGTAAGAAGTAGTACAATTAAAGTTTTAGGTATCGATTATTGACTTTTTAGCTGGCTTTGGTGCCTTGGACATGATCTAGGACCTTAAGATTCTGCATGAAAGGAGGACTAGCAGCCTAGTTGCACGGGAGAATGTGAAAAGTGTTCATATGTGGTAAAAACCTTTGAAATCCGTCCGTTTTCGTCATTTGTTATCGAATCGACTTAAAGCCAGATCGTCACATTGGCCGCTCTTCTCTCTGAAACGGTTGTACTTATCGTCTGCAAAGCTATGTCGCGTGCTGCGGTATTCGGAGACACTAAAAGCACCATAGTAGAACACAGATAGAGCTTCTAAGTTGATGTAATAGCAAGTGAGAAGAACTACATTCACGTTTTAGGTATCGATTATTGACTTTTTAGCTGGCTTTGGTGCCTTGGACATGAGCTAGGACGTTAACATTTTGCATGAAACGAGGACCAGCAGCCGAGTTGCACGGGAGAATGTGGAAAGTGTTCATATGTAGTAAAAACCTGAGAAATCCGTCCGTTTTCGTCATTTGTTATCGAATCGACTTAAAGCCAGATCGTCACATTGGCCGCTCTTCTCTCTGAAACGGTTTTACTTATCGTCTGCAAAGCTATGTCGCGTGCTGCGGTGTGCGCAGACACTAAAAGCACCATAGTAGAACACAGATGAAGCTTCTAAGTTTATTGTAATAGCCAGTAAGAAGTAGTACATTCAAGTTGTAGGTATCGATTATTGACTTTTTAGCTGGCTTTGGTGCCTTGGACATGAGCTACGACCTTAAGATTCTGCATGAAAGGAGGACTAGCAGCCGAGTTTCACGGGAGAATGTGAAAAGTGTTCATATGTAGTAAAAACCTGAGAAATCCGTCCGTTTTCGTCATTTGTTATCGAATCGACTTAAAGCCAGATCGTCACATTGGCCGCTCTTCTCTCTGAAACGGTCGTACTTATCGTCTGCAAAGCTATGTCGCGTGCTGTGGTATGTGGAGACACTAAACGCACCATAGTAGAACACAGATGAATCCTCTATGTTGATGTAATAGCCAGTAAGAAGTAGTAGCATTCAAGTTTTAGGTATCGATTATTGACTTTTTAGCTGGCTTTGGTGCCTTGGACATGAGCTAGGACCCTAATATTCTGCATGAAAGGAGGACTAGCAATCGAGTGGCACGGGAGAATGTGAAAAGTGTTCATATGTAGTAAAAACCTGAGAAATCCGTCCGTTTTCGTCATTTGTTATCGAATCGACTTAAAGCCAGATCGTCACATTGGACGCTCTTCTCCCTGAAACGGTTGTACTTATCGTCTGCAAAGCTATGTCGCGTACTGCGGTATGAGGAGACACTAAAAGCACCATAGTAGAACACAGATGAAACTTCTAAGTTGATGTAATAGCCAGTAAGAAGTAGAACAATTAAAGTTTTAGGTATCGATTAATGACTTTTTAGCTAGCTTTGGTGCCTTGGACATGAGCTAGGACCTTAAGATACTGCATGAAAGGAGGACTAGCAGCCGAGTTGCATGGGAGAATGTGAAAAGTGTTCATATGTAGTAAAAAAATGAGAAATCCGGCCGTTTTCTTCATTTGTTATCGAATCGACTTAAAGCCAGGTCGTCACATTGGCCGCTCTTCTCTCTGAAACGGTTTTACATATCGTCTGCAAAGCTATGTCGCGGGCTGCGGTATGCGCAGACACTAAAAGCACCATAGTACAACACAGATGAAGCTTCTAAGTTGATGTAATAGCCAGTAAGAAGTAGTACAATTCAAGTTTTAGGTATCGATTATTGACATTTAAGCTGGCTTTGGTGCCTTGGACATGAGCTAGGACCTTAAGATTCTGCATGAAAGGAGGACTAGCAGCCGAGTTGCATGGGAGAATGTGAAAAGTGTTCATATGTAGTAAAAACCTGAGAAATCCGTCCGTTTTCGTCATTTGTTATCGAATCGACTTAAAGCCAGATCGTCACATTGGCCGCTCTTCTCTCTGAAACGGTTTTACTTATCGTCTGCAAAGCTATGTCGCGTGCTGCCGTGTGCGCAGACACTAAAAGCACCATAGTAGAACACAGATGAAGCTTCTAAGTTTATTGTAATAGCCAGTAAGAAGTAGTACATTCAAGTTGTAGGTATTGATTATTGATATTTTAGCTGGTTTTGGTGCCTTGGACATGAGCTAGGACCTTAAGATTCTGCATGAGAGGAGGACTATCAGCCGAGTTGCACGGGAGAATGTGAAAAGTGTTCATATGTAGTAAAAACCTGAGAAATCCGTCCGTCTTCGTCATTTGTCATCGAATCGACTTAAAGCCCGATCGTCACATTGGCCGCTGTTCTCTCTGAAACGGTTGTACTTATCGTCTGCAAAGCTATGTCGCGTACTGTGGCATTAGGAGACACAAAATGCACCATAGTAGTACACAGATGAAGCTTCTAAGTTGATGTAATAGCAAGTGAGAAGAACTACATTCACGTTTTAGGTATCGATTATTGACTTTTTAGCTGGCTTTGGTGCCTTGGACATGAGCTAGGACGTTAACATTTTGCATGAAACGAGGACCAGCAGCCGAGTTGCACGGGAGAATGTGGAAAGTGTTCATATGTAGTAAAAAAATGAGAAATCCGGCCGTTTTCTTCATTTGTTATCGAATCGACTTAAAGCCAGGTCGTCACATTGGCCGCTCTTCTCTCTGAAACGGTTTTACATATCGTCTGTAAAGCTATGTCGCGGGCTGCGGTATGCGCAGACACTAAAAGCACCATAGTACAACACAGATGAAGCTTCTAAGTTGATGTAATAGCCAGTAAGAAGTAGTACAATTCAAATTTTAGGTATCGATTATTGACATTTAAGCTGGCTTTGGTGCCTTGGACATGAGCTAGGACCTTAAGATTCTGCATGAAAGGAGGACTAGCAGCCGAGTTGCATGGGAGAATGTGAAAAGTGTTCATATGTAGTAAAAACCTGAGAAATCCGTCCATTTTCGTCATTTGTTATCGAATCGACTTAAAGCCAGATCGTCACATTGGCCGCTCTTCTCTCTGAAACGGTTTTACTTATCGTCTGCAAAGCTATGTCGCGTGCTGCGGTGTGCGCAGACACTAAAAGCACCATAGTAGAACACAGTTGAAGCTTCTAAGTTTATTGTAATAGCCAGTAAGAAGTAGTACAATTCAAGTTGTAGGTATCGATTATTGATATTTTAGCTGGTTTTGGTGCCTTGGACATGAGCTAGGACCTTAAGATTGTGCATGAAAGGAGGACTAGCAGCCGAGTTGCACAGGAGAATATGAAAAGTGTTCATATGTAGTAAAAACCTGAGAAATCCGTCCTTTTTCGTCATTTGTTATCGAATCGCCTTAAAGCCAGATCGTCACATTGGCCGCTCTTCTCTCTGAACGGTTGTACTTATCGTCTGCAAAGCTATGTCGCGTGCTGCGGTATGCGGAGACACTAAAAGCACCATAGTAGAACACAAATGAAGCTTCTAAGTTTATGTAATAGCCAGTAAGAAGTAGTACAATTGAAGTTTTGGTTATGGATTATTGACTTTTTACCCTTCTTTCGTGCCTTGGACATGAGCTAGGAACTTTAGATTTTGCATGAAAGGAGGACTAGCAGCCGCGTTGCACGGGAGAATGTGAAAAGTGTTCAAATGTAGTAAAAACGTGAGAAATCCGTCCGTTTACGTCATTTGTTATCGAATCTACTTAAGGCCAGATCGACACATTGGCCGCTCTTCTCTCTGAAACGGTTGTACTTATCGTGTGCAAAGCTATGTCGCGTGCTGCGGTAGGCGGAGACACTAAAAGCACCATAGTAGAACACAGATGAAGCTTCTAAGTTGATGTAATAGCCAGTAAGAAGTAGTACAATTCAAGTTTTAGGTATCGATTATTGACTTTTTAGTTGGCTTTGGTGCCTAGGACCTGAGCTAGGACCTTAAGATTGTGCATGAAAGGAGGACTAGCAGCCGAGTTGCACAGGAGAATATTAAAAGTGTTCATATGTAGTAAAAACCTGAGAAATCCGTCCTTTTTCGTCATTTGTTATCGAATCGACTTAAAGCCAGATCGTCACATTGGCCGCTCTTCTCACTGAAACGGTTGTACTTATCGTCTGCAAAGCTATGTCGCGTGCTGCGGTATGCGGAGACACTAGAAGCACCATAGTAGAACACAGATGAAGCTTCTAAATTGATGTAATAGCCAGTAAGAAGTAGTACAATTCAAGTTTTAAATGTCTGTTATTGAT
Organism: Schistocerca gregaria; assembly: GCF_023897955.1. Classification (NCBI taxonomy): domain Eukaryota; kingdom Metazoa; phylum Arthropoda; class Insecta; order Orthoptera; family Acrididae; genus Schistocerca; species Schistocerca gregaria. Next base: position 15,198,449 of record NW_026061795.1, on the reverse strand, counting down.
CTTTTAGCTGGCTTTGGTGCCTTGGACATGAGCTTGGTTCTTAAGATTCTGCGTTTAATGAGGACTAGCAGCCGAGTTGCACGGGAGAATGTGAAAAGTGTTCATATGTAGTAAAAACCTGAGAAATCCGCCCGTTATCGTCATTTGTTATCGAATCGACTTAAAGCCAGATCGTCACATTGGCCGCTCTTCTCTCTGAAACGGTTTTACTTATCGTCTGCAAAGCTATGTCGCGTGCTGCGGTACGCGAGGCACTAAAAGCACCATAGTAATACACAGATGAAGCTTCTAAATTGATGTAATAGCCAGTAAGAAGTAGTACAATTCATGTTCTAGTTATCGATTATTGAATTTTTAACCTTCTTTCGTGCCCTGGACATGAGGTAGGACATTAAGATTTTGCATGAAAGGAGGACTAGCAACCGAGTTGCACTGGAGAATGTGAAAAGTGTTCATATGTAGTAAAAACCTGAGAAATCCGCCCGTTTCGTCATTTGTTACTGAATCGACTTAAAGCCAGATCGTCACATTGGCCGTTCTTCTCTCTGAAACGGTTGTACTTACCGTCTGCAAAGCTATGTCGCGTGCTGCGGTATGCGGAGACACTAAAAGCACCATAGTAGAACACAGATGAAACTTGTAATTTGATGTAATAGCCAGTAAGAAGTAGTACAATTCAAGTTGTAGTTTTGGATTATTGACCTTTTAGCTGGCTTTGGTGCCTTGGACATGAGCTAGGAACTTACGATTCTGCATGAAAGGAGCACTAGCAGCCGAGTTGCACGGGAGAATGTGAAAAGTGTTCATATGTTGTAAAAACCTGAGAAATCCGCCCGTTTTCTTCATTTGTTATCAATACGACTTAAAGCCAGATCGTCATATTGGCCGCTCGTCTCTCTGAAACGGTTGTACTTATCGTCTGCAAAGCTATGTTGCGTGCTGCGGTATGCGGAGACACTAAAAGCACCATAGTAGAACACAGATGAAGCTTCTAAGTTTATTGTAATAGCCAGTAAGAAGTAGTACATTCAAGTTGTAGGTATCGATTATGGACTTTTTAGCTGGCTTTGGTGCCTTGGACATGAGCTAGGACGTTAACATTTTGCATGAAACGAGGACCAGCAGCCGAGTTGCACGGGAGAATGTGAAAAGTGTTCATATGTAGTAAAAACCTGAGAAATCCGTCCGTTTTCGTCATTTGTTATCGAATCGACTTAAAGCCAGATCGTCACATTGGCCGCTCTTCTCTCTGAAACGGTTCTACTTATCGTCTGCAAAGCTATGTCGCGTGCTGCGGTGTGCGCAGATACTAAAAGCACCATAGTAGAACACAGATGAAGCTTCTAAGTTTATTGTAATAGCCAGTAAGAAGTAGTACACTCAAGTTGTAGGTATTGATTATTGATATTTTAGCTGGTTTTGGTGCCTTGGACATGAGCTAGGACCTTAAGATTCTGCATGAGAGGAGGACTATCAGCCGAGTTGCACGGGAGAATGTGAAAAGTGTTCATATGTAGTAAAAACCTGAGAAATCCGTCCGTCTTCGTCATTTGTCATCGAATCGACTTAAAGCCCGATCGTCACATTGGCCGCTGTTCTCTCTGAAACGGTTGTACTTATCGTCTGCAAAGCTATGTCGCGTACTGTGGCATTAGGAGACACAAAATGCACCATAGTAGTACACAGATGAAGCTTCTAAGTTGATGTAATAGCAAGTGAGAAGAACTACATTCACGTTTTAGGTATCGATTATTGACTTTTTAGCTGGCTTTGGTGCCTTGGACATGAGCTAGGACGTTAACATTTTGCATGAAACGAGGACCAGCAGCCGAGTTGCACGGGAGAATGTGGAAAGTGTTCATATGTAGTAAAAAAATGAGAAATCCGGCCGTTTTCTTCATTTGTTATCGAATCGACTTAAAGCCAGGTCGTCACATTGGCCGCTCTTCTCTCTGAAACGGTTTTACATATCGTCTGTAAAGCTATGTCGCGGGCTGCGGTATGCGCAGACACTAAAAGCACCATAGTACAACACAGATGAAGCTTCTAAGTTGATGTAATAGCCAGTAAGAAGTAGTACAATTCAAGTTTTAGGTATCGATTATTGACATTTAAGCTGGCTTTGGTGCCTTTGACATGAGCTAGGACCTTAAGATTCTGCATGAAAGGAGGACTAGCAGCCGAGTTGCATGGGAGAATGTGAAAAGTGTTCATATGTAGTAAAAACCTGAGAAATCCGTCCGTTTTCGTCATTTGTTATCGAATCGACTTAAAGCCAGATCGTCACATTGGCCGCTCTTCTCTCTGAAACGGTTTTACTTATCGTCTGCAAAGCTATGTCGCGTGCTGCGGTGTGCGCAGACACTAAAAGCACCATAGTAGAACACAGATGAAGCTTCTAAGTTTATTGTAATAGCCAGTAAGAAGTAGTACAATTCAAGTTGTAGGTATCGATTATTGATATTTTAGCTGGTTTGGTGCCTTGGACATGAGCTAGGACCTTAAGATTGTGCATGAAAGGAGGACTAGCAGCCGAGTTGCACAGGAGAATATGAAAAGTGTTCATATGTAGTAAAAACCTGAGAAATCCGTCCTTTTTCGTCATTTGTTATCGAATCGACTTAAAGCCAGATCGTCACATTGGCCGCTCTTCTCTCTGAACGGTTGTACTTATCGTCTGCAAAGCTATGTCGCGTGCTGCGGTATGCGGAGACACTAAAAGCACCATAGTAGAACACAAATGAAGCTTCTAAGTTGATGTAATAGCCAGTAAGAAGTAGTACAATTGAAGTTTTGGTTATGGATTATTGACTTTTTACCCTTCTTTCGTGCCTTGGACATGAGCTAGGAACTTTAGATTTTGCATGAAAGGAGGACTAGCAGCCGCGTTGCACGGGAGAATGTGAAAAGTGTTCAAATGTAGTAAAAACGTGAGAAATCCGTCCGTTTACGTCATTTGTTATCGAATCTACTTAAGGCCAGATCGACACATTGGCCGCTCTTCTCTCTGAAACGGTTGTACTTATCGTGTGCAAAGCTATGTCGCGTGCTGCGGTAGGCGGAGACACTAAAAGCACCATAGTAGAACACAGATGAAGCTTCTAAGTTGATGTAATAGCCAGTAAGAAGTAGTACAATTCAAGTTTTAGGTATCGATTATTGACTTTTTAGTTGGCTTTGGTGCCTAGGACCTGAGCTAGGACCTTAAGATTGTGCATTAAAGGAGGACTAGCAGCCGAGTTGCACAGGAGAATATTAAAAGTGTTCATATGTAGTAAAAACCTGAGAAATCCGTCCTTTTTCGTCATTTGTTATCGAATCGACTTAAAGCCAGATCGTCACATTGGCCGCTCTTCTCACTGAAACGGTTGTACTTATAGTCTGCAAAGCTATGTCACGTGCTGCGGTATGCGGAGACACTAGAAGCACCATAGTAGAACACAGATGAAGCTTCTAAATTGATGTAATAGCCAGTAAGAAGTAGTAAAATTCAAGTTTTAAACATCTGTTATTGATCTTTTAGCTGGCTTTGGTGCCTTGGACATGAGCTTGGTTCTTAAGATTCTGCGTTTAATGAGGACTAGCAGCCGAGTTGCACGGGAGAATGTGAAAAGTGTTCATATGTAGTAAAAACCTGAGAAATCCGTCCGTTATCGTCATTTGTTATCGAATCGACTTAAAGCCAGATCGTCACATTGGCCGCTCTTCTCTCTGAAACGGTTTTACTTATCGTCTGCAAAGCTATGTCGCGTGCTGCGGTAGGCGGAGACACTAAAAGCACCATAGTAGAACACAGATGAAGCTTCTAAGTTGATGTAATAGCCAGTAAGAAGTAGTACAATTCAAGTTTTAGGTATCGATTATTGACTTTTTAGTTGGCTTTGGTGCCTAGGACCTGAGCTAGGACCTTAAGATTGTGCATTAAAGGAGGACTAGCAGCCGAGTTGCACAGGAGAATATTAAAAGTGTTCATATGTAGTAAAAACCTGAGAAATCCGTCCGTTTTCATCATTTGTTATCGAATCGACTTGAAGCCAGATCGTCACATTGGCCGCACATCAGTCTGAAATGGTTACATTTATCGTCTGCAAAGCTATGTCGCGTGCTGCTGTATGCGGAGACACTAAAAGCACCATAGTAGAACATAGATGAAGCTTCTAAGTTGATGAAATAGCCAGTAAGATGTAGTACAATTCAAGTTTTAGGTATCGATTATTGACTTTTTAGCCGGCTTCGGTGCCTTGGCGATGAACTAGGACCATACGATTTTGCATGAAGGGAGGACTAGCAGCCGCGTTTCACGGGAGACTGTGGAAAGCGTTCATTTGTAGTAAAAAACTGAGAAATGCGTGCGTTTTCGTCATTTGTTATTGAACCGACTTAAAGCCAGATCGTCACATTGGCCGCTCTTTGCTCTGAAACTGTTACATTTATCGTCTGCAAAGCTATGTCGGGTACTGTGGCATTAGGAGACACAGAAAGCACCATAGTAGACCACAGAAGAAGCTTCTAAGTTGATGTAATAGCCAGTAAGAAGTAGTACAATTCAAGTTTTAGTTATGGATTATTGACTTTTTACCCTTCTTTGTTGCCTTGGACATGAGCTAGGAACTTAAGATTTTCTATGAGAGGGGGACTAGCAGCCGCGTTGCACGGGAGAATGTGAAAAGTGTTCATATGTAGTAAAAACCTGAGAAATCCGCCCGTGTTCGTCATTTGTTATCGAATCGACTTAAAGCCAGATCGTCACATTGCCCGCTCTTCTCTCTGAAACGGTTGTACTTATCGTCTGCAATGCTATGTCGCGTGCTGCGGTATGCGGAGACACTAGAAGCACCATAGTAGAACACAGATGAAGCTTCTAAGTTGATGTAATCGCCAGTAAGAAGTAGTGCAATTCAAGTTTTAGTTATGGATTATTGACTTTTTACCCTTCTTTGTTGCCTTCGACATGAGCTAGGAACTTAAGATTTTGCATGAAAGGAGGATTAGCGGCCGCGTTGCACGGGAGAATGTGAAAAGTGTTCATATGTAGTAAAAACCTGAGAAATCCGTCCGTGTTCGTCATTTGTTATCGAATCGACTTAAAGCCAGATCGTCACATTGGATGCTCTTCTCTCTGAAACGTTTGTACTTATCGTCTGCAAAGCTATGTCGCGTGCTGCGGTATGCGGAGACACTAAAAGCACCATAGTAGAACACAGATGAAGCTTCTAAGTTGATGTAATAGCCAGTAAGAAGAAGTACAATTCAAGTTTTAGGTATCGATTATTGACTTTTTAGCCGGCTTCGGTGCCTTGGCGATGAACTAGGACCATACGATTTTGCATGAAGGGAGGACTAGCAGCCGCGTTGCACGGGAGAGTGTGGAAAGTGTTCATTTGTAGTAAAAACCTAAGAAATACGTCCGTTTTCGTCATTTGTTATTGAACCGACTTAAAGCCAGATCGTCACATTGGCCGCTCTTTGCTCTGAAACTGTTACATTTATCGTCTGCAAAGCTATGTCGTGTACTGTGGTATTAGGAGACACAAAAAGCACCATAGCAGAACACAGAAGAAGCTTCTAAGTTGATGTAATAGCCAGTAAGAAACAGTACAATTCAAGTTTTAGCTATCGATTACTGATTTTTTACCCTTCTTTGGTGCCTTGGACATGTGCTAGGAAATTAAGATTTTGCATGAGAGGAGGACTAGCAGCCGAGTTCCATGGGAGAATGTGAAAAGTGTTCATATGTAGAAAAACCTGAGAAATCCGTCCGTTTTCTCATTTATTATCGAATCGACTTGAAGCCAGATCGTCACATTGGCCGCACTTAAGTCTGAAACGTTTACATTTATCGTCTGCAAAGCTATGTCGCGTGCTGCGGTATGCGGAGACACTAAAAGCACCATAGTAGAACACAGATGAAGCTTCTAAGTTGATGTAATAGCAAGTGAGAAGTAGTACAATTCACGTTTTAGGTATCGATTATTGACTTTTTACCTGGCTTTGGTGCCTTGGACATTACCTAGGAACTTAAGATTCTGCATGAAAGGAGGACTGGCAGCCGAGTTGCTCGGGAGAATGTGAAAAGTGTTCATATGTAGTAAAAACCTGAGAAATCCGTCCGTGTTCGTCATTTGTTATCGAATCGACTTAAAGCCAGATCGTCACATTGGATGCTCTTCTCTCTGAAACGTTTGTACTTATCGTCTGCAAAGCTATGTCGCGTGCTGCGGTATGCGGAGACACTAAAAGCACCATACTAGAACACAAATGAAGATTCTAAGTTGATGTAATAGCCAGTAAGAAGTAGTACAATTGAAGTTTTGGTTATGGATTATTAACTTTTTACCCTTCTTTCGTGCCTTGGACATGAGCTAGGAACTTTAGATTTTGCATGAAAGGAGGACTAGCAGCCGCGTTGCACGGGAGAATGTGAAAAGTGTTCGTATGTAAAAAATACCTGAGAAATCCGCCCGTTTTCGTATCTGTTTTCTAATTAACTAAAAGCCAGATCGCCATATTGGCCGCTGTTCTCTCTAAAACGTTTGTACGTATTGTCTGCAAAGTTATGTCGCGTGCTACGGTATGTGGAGACACTAAAAGCACCATAGTAGAACACAGATGAAGTTTCTAAATTGACGTAATAGCCAGTAAAAAGTAGTACAATTCAAGTTGTAGTTATGGATTATTGACCTTTTAGCTGGCTTTGGTGCCTTGGACATAAGCTAGGAACTTACGATTCTGCATGAAAGGAGTACTAGCAGCCGAGTTGCACGGGAGAGTGTGGAAAGTGTTCATATGTAGTAAAAACCTGAGAAATCCGCCCGTTTTCTTCATTTGTTATCAATACGACTTAAAGCACGGGAGACTGTGGAAAGTGTTCATTTGTAGTAAAAACCTGAGAAATGCGTCCGTTTTCGTCTTTTGTTATTGAACCGACTTAAAGCCACATCGTCACATTGGCCGCTCTTTGCTCTGAAACTGTTATATTTATCGTCTGCAAAGATATGTCGGGTACTGTGGCATTAGGAGACACAAAAAGCACCATAGTAGATCACAGAAGAAGCTTCTAAGTTGATGTAATAGCCAGTAAGGAACAGTACAATTCAAGTTTTAGCTATCGATTATTGATTCTTTACCCTTCTCTGGTGCCTTGGACATGAGCTAGGAACTTAAGATTTTGCATGATAGGAGGACTAGCAGCCGCGTTGCACTGGAGAATGTGAAAAGTGTTCATATGTAGTAAAAACCTGAGAAATCCGTCCGTTTTCTCATTTGTTATCGAATCGACTTAAAGCCAGATCGTCACATTGGCCGCTCTTTGCTCTGAAACTGTTACGTTTATCGTCTGCAAAGCTATGTCGGGTACTGTGGGATTAGGAGACACAAAAAGCACCATAGTAGACCACAGAAGAAGCTTCTAAGTTGATGTAATAGCCAGTAAGAAGTAGTACAATTCAAGTTTTAGTTATGGATTATTGACTTTTTACCCTTCTTTGTTGCCTTGGACATGAGCTAGGAACTTAAGATTTTCCATGAGAGGGGGACTAGCAGCCGCGTATCACGGGAGAATGTGAAAAGTGTTCATATGTAGTAAAAACCTGAGAAATCCGCCCGTGTTCGTCATTTGTTATCGAATCGACTTAAGGCCAGATCGTCACCTTGCCCGCTCTTCTCTCTGAAACGGTTGTACTTATCGTCTGCAATGCTATGTCGCGTGCTGCGGTATGCGGAGACACTAGAAGCACCATAGTAGAACACAGATGAAGCTTCTAAGTTGACGTAATTGCCAGTAAGAAGAAATACAATTCAAGTTTTAGTAATGGATTATTGACTATTTAGCCGGCTTTTGTGCCTTGAACATGAGCTAGGACCTTAAGATTTTGCATGAAAGGAGGAGTATCAGCCGCGTTGCTCGGGAGAATGTGGAAAGTCTTCATATGTAGTAAAAACCTGAGAAATCCGTCCGTTTTCGTCATTTGTTATCGAATCGTCTTAACGTCACATCGTCACATTGGCCGAACTTCTCCCTGAAACGGTTACATTATCGACTGCAAAGCTATATCGCGTGCTGCGGTATGCGGAGACACTAAAAGCTCCATAGTAGAACACAGATGAAGCTTCTAAGTTTATGTAATAGCCAGTAAGAAGTAGAACAATTCAAGTTTTAGTTATCGATTATTGACTTTTTAGCCGGCTTTCATGCCTTTGGCATGAGCTACGACCTTAAGATTTTGTTTGAAAGGAGGACTAGCAGCCGCGTTCCACGGGCGAATGTGAAAAGTGTTCATATGTAGTAAAAAACTGTGAAATCCATCCGTTTTCGTCATTTGTTATCGAATCGATTTAAAGCCAGATCGTCGCATTGGCCTCTCTTCTCTCTGAAACCGTTACATTTATCGTCTGCAAAGCTATGTCGCGTGCTGCGGTATGCGGAGACACTAAAAGCACCATAGTAGAACACAGAAGAAGCTTCTAAGTTGATGTAATAGCCCGTAAGATGTTGTACAATTCAAGTTTTAGTTATCGATTATTGTCTTTTTACCATTCTTTGGTGCCTTGGACATGAGCTAGGACCTTAAGATTTTACATGAGAGGAGGACCAGCAGCCACGTTGCACGGGAGAATGTGAAAAGTGTTCATATGTAGTATAAACCAGAGAAATCCGTCCGTTTTCGTCATTTGTTATCGAATCGACTTAAAGCCAGATCGTCACATTGGTCGCTCTTCTCTCTGAAACTGTTACATTTATTGCCTGCAAAGCTACGCCGCTTGCTGCGGTATGCGGAGACACTAAAACCACCATGGTAGAACACAGATGAAGTTTCCAAGTTGATGTAAAAGCCAGTAAGAAGTAGTACAATTCAAGTTTAGTTATCGATTATTGAATTTTTACCCTTCTTTGGTGTCTTGGACATGAGCTAGTACCTTAAGATTTTACATGAAAGGAGAACTGGCAGCCGCATTGCACGGCAGAATGTGAAAAGTATTCATTTGTAGTAAAAACCTGAGAAATCAGTCCGTTATCGTCATTTGTTATCGAATCGACTTAAAGCCAGATCGTCAAATTGGCCGCTCTTCTCTCTGAAACGGTTACATTTATCGTCTGCAAAGCTATGTCGCGTGCTGCGGTATGCCGAGACACTAAAAGCACCATAGTAGAAAACAGATGAAGCTTCTAAGATGATGTAATAGCCAGTAAGTAGCAGTACAATTCAAATTTTAGTTATCGATTATTGACTTTTTACCCTTCTTTGGTGCCGTGGACATGAGCAAGGGCTTTCAGTTATTGCATGAAAGGAGGACCAGTAGCTGCGTTATACGGGAGAATGTGAAAAGTGTTCATATGTAGTAAAAAACCAGAGAAATCCGTCCGTTTTCCTCTTTGTTATCGAATCGACTTAAAGCCAGATCGTCACATTTGAAGCTCATCTCTCTGAAACGGTTACATATATCGTCTGCAAAGCTATGTCGCGTGCTGCGATATGCGGAAACACTTAAAGCGCCATAGTAGAACACAGATGAAGCTTCTAAGATGATGTAATAGCCAGTAAGAAGTAGTACAATTCAAGTTTAGTTACCGATTATTGACTTTTTACCCACATTTGGTGCCTTGTACATGAGCTAGGACATTAAGATTTTGCTTGAGAGGAGCACTAGCAGCCGCGTTGCACAGGAGAAAGTGAAACGTGTTAATATGTACTAAAAACCTGAGAAATCCGTCCGCTTTCGTCTTTTGTTATCGAATCGACTTAAAGCCAGATCGTCACATTGGCCGCTCATCTCTCTGAAACGCTTACATTTATCGTCTGCAAAGCTATGTCGCGTGCTGCGGTATGCGGATACACTAAAAGCACCATAGTAGAACACAGATGAAGCTTCCAAGTTAATGTAATAGCCAGTTAGAAGAAGTTAAATTCAAGTTTTAGTTATCGATTATTGACTTATTACCTTTATTTGGTGCCTTGGACATGAGGTAGGACCTTAAGCTTTTACATGAAAGGAGGACTAGCAGCCGAGTTGCACGGGAGAATGTGAAAAGTGTTCATATGTAGTAAAAACCTGAGGAATCCGTCCGATTTCGTCATTTGTTATTGAATCGACTTAAAGCCATATCGACACATTGGCCGTTCGTCTCTCTGAAACGGTTACATTTATCATTTGCAGAGCTATGTCAAGTGCTGCGGTATGCGGAAACACTTGAAGCACCATAGTAGAACGCAAATGAAGCTTCTACGTTGCTGTAATGGCCAGTGAGAAGTAGTACAATTCAAGTTTTTGTTACCGATTATTGACTTTTTACCCCCATTTAGTGCCTTGTACTTGAACTAGGACCTCAAGATTTTGCATGAAAGGAGTACTAGCAGCCGCGTTGTACAGGAGAATGTGCAAAGTGTTCATATGTAGTAAAACCTGAGAAATCCGTCCGTTTTCGTCATTTGTTATCGAATTGACTTAAAGCCATATCGTCACATTGGCCGCTCTTCTCTCTGAAACGGTTATGTTTAACAGCTGCAAAGATATGTCAAGTGCTGTGGTATGCGGAAACACTAAAACCACCATAGTAGAACAAAGATGATACTTCTAAGTTGATGTAGTAGCCAGTACGAAGCAGTGCAATTCAAGTTTTAGTTATCGATTATTGAATTTTTAGACGGCTTTGGTGCATGGGACATCAGCTAATGCCTTAAGATTTTGCATGAAGGGAGGTCTTGCAGCCGCGTTGCACGGGGGAATGTGAAAAGTCTTCATATGTAAAGAAAACCTGAGAAAGCCGCCCGTTTCCGTCATTTGCTATCGAATCGACTTAGCGCCACATCGTCATAATTGGCCGCTCTTCTCTCTGAAACGGTTACATTTACCGTGTGCAAAGCTATGTCGCGTGCTGCAGTATGCGGAGACACTAAAAGCATCATAATGGAACACAGAAGAAGCTTCTAAGTTGATGTGATAGCCAGTACGAAGCAGTAAAATTCAAGTTTTAGTTATCGATTATTGACTTTTTAGACGGTATTGGTGCGTCGGACATGAGCTAGGACTTTAAGAATTTGCATGAAGGGAGGTCTAGCAGCCGCGTTGTTCGGGGGAATGTGAAAAGTGTTCATATGTAGTGAAAACCTGAGAAACCCTCCCGTTTTCGTCATTTGCTATCGAATGGCCTATATGCCAGATCGTCAGATTAGACGCTCTTCTCTCTGAAACGACTACATTTATCGTGTGCAAAGCTACGTCGCGCGCTGCGGTATGCGGAGACACTAAAAGCACCATAATAGAACACAGATCAAGCCTTTAAGTTGATGTGATACCCAGTACGAAGCAGTAGAATTCATGTTTTGGTTATCGATAATTGACTTTTTAGATGGCTTTGGTGGCTTGGACATGAGCTAGGACCTTAAGGTTTTCCATGACGGGAGGTCTAGCAGCCGCGTTGCGCGGAGGAATGTGAAAAGTGTTCATATTTAGTGAATACCTGGGAAATGCACCCGTTTTCGTCATTTGCTATCGAATAGACTGAATGCCAAATCGACATATATGGCGCTCTTCTCTCTGAAACGTTTACATTTATCGTGTGCAATGATATATCGCGTGGTGCGATTTGCGGAGACACTAAAAGCACCATAATAGAATAGAAAAGAAGCTTCCAAGTTGATGTGATAGCCAGTTAGAACGTACAATTCGAGTTTTAGTACTCGATTATTGACTTTTTAGACGGCTTTTGTGCCTTGGACATGAGCTAGGACCTTAAGATTTGGCATGAAGGGAGGTCGAGCAGCCGCGTTGCATGGGGCAATTTGAAAAGTGTTTATATGTAGCAAAAAGCCGAAAAATCCGCCCGTTTTCGTCATTTCCTATCGAATCGACTTAATGCCAGATCGTCATATCGGCCGCTATTCTCTCTGAAACGATTACATTTAGCGTGTGCAAAGCTATGTCGCGTGCTGCGGAATGCCGACACACTAAAAGCACCATAATAGAACACAGAACAAGTTTCTAAGTTGATGTGATAGCAAGTACGAATCAGTACAATTCACCTTTCAGTTATCGATTATTGACCTTATAGACGGCTTTTGTGTGTTGGGCATGAGCTAGGACCTTAAGATCTTGCATGAAGGGAGCTCTAGCAGCCGCGTTGCTTGGGGGAATGTGAAAAGTGTTCATACGTAGTGAAAACCTGAGAAATCTGCCCGTTTTCGTCATTTGCTATCGAATCGACATAATGCCAGATCGTCATTTGGCCGCTTTTCTCTCTGCAACGGTTACATTTATCGCGTGCTAAGCTATGTCGCGTGCTGCGGTATGCGGAGGCACAAAAAGCACCATAACAGAACACAGAAGAAGCTTCTAAGTTGATGTGATAGCCAGTACGAAGCAGTAAAATTCAAGTTCTAGTTATCGATTACTGACTTTTTAGACGGCTTTGGTGGCTTGGACGTGAGCTAGGACTTTACGATTTTTCATGAAGGGAGGTCTATCAGCCGCGTTGCGCGGAGGAATGTGAAAAGTGTTCATATTTAGTGAAGACCTGAGAAATCCGCCCGTTTTCGTCATTTGCTATCGAATCGACTGAATGCCAGATCGTCATATTGGGCGCTCTTCTCTCTGAAACGGTTACATTTATCGTGTGCAATCTGTGTCGCTTGCTGCGGTATGCGGACACACTAAAAGCACCATAATAGAACTCAGAAGAAGCTTCTAAGTTAGTGTGATAGCCAGTACGAAGCAGTACAAATCAAGTTTTAGTTGTCGATTACTGATTTTTAGACGGCTTTATTGCCTTGGACATGAGCTAGGACCTTAAGATTTTCCAGGAAGGGAGGTCTAGCAGCCGCGTTGCACGGAGGAATGTGAAAAGTGTTCATATGTAGTGAAGACCAGAGAAATCCTCCCGTTTTCGTCATTTGCTATCGAATCGACTGAATCCCAGATCGTCATATTGGGCGCTCTTCTTTCTGAAACGGTTACCTCTATCGTGTGCAATGCTATGTCGCGTGCTGCGGTATGCGGACACACTAAGGCAGCATAACAGAATACAGAAGAAGCTGCTAAGTTGATGTGATAGCCAGTTAGAAAGTACAATTCAAGTTTTAGTCATCGAATATTGACTTTTTAGACGGCTTTTGTGCGTTGGACATGAGCTAGGACCTTAAGATTTGGCATGAAGGGAGGTCTAGCAGCCGCGTTGCAGGGGGGAATGTGAAATGTGTTCATATGCAGTGAAAACATGAGAAATCCGCCCGTTTTCGTCACTTGTTATAGAATCGACTTAAAGCCAGATCGTCACATTGGCCGCTCTTCTGTCTGATACGGTTGTACTTATCGTCTGCAAAGCTATGTCGCGTGCTGCGGAATGCCGAGACACTAAATGCACCATAATAGAACACAGAAGAAGCTACTAAGTTGATTCGATAGCCAGTACGAATCAGTACAATTCACGTTTTAGTTATCGATTATTGACTTTATAGACGGCTTTCGTGCGTTGGGCATGAGCTGGGACCTTAAGATCTTGCATGAAGGGAGCTCTAGCAGCCGCGTTGCTCGGGGGAATGTGAAAAGAGTTCATATGTAGTGAAAACCTGAGAAACCCGCCCGTTTTCGTCATTTGTTATCGAATCGACTTAATGCCAGATCGTCAGATTGGACGCTCTTCTCTCTGAAACGGTTACATATATAGTGTGCAAAGTTACGTCACGTGCTGCGGTATGTGGAGACACCAATAGCACCATAATAGAACACTGATGAAGCTTTTAAAATGATGTGATAGCCAGTACGAAGCACATTAATTCATGTTTTGGTTATCGATTATTGAATTTTAGACGGCTTTTGTGCCTTGGACATGAGCTAGGACCTTAAGATTTGGCATGAAGGGAGGTCTAGCAGCCGCGTTGCAGGGGGGAATGTGAAATGTGTTCATATGCAGTGAAAACCTGAGATATCCGCCCGTTTTTGTCATTTGCTATCGAATCGTCATAATTCCATATCATCATTTTGGCCGCTCTTCTCTCTGACACGGTTACATTTATCGTGTGCAAAGCTATGACGCGTGCTGCGGTATGCGGAGACACTAAAAGCACCATAGTAGAACACAGAAGAAGCATCTAAGTTGATGTTATAGCCAGTACGAAGCAGTGCAATTCAAGTTTTAGTTATCGATTATTGACTTTTTAGAGGGCTTTGGTGCCTTGGACATGAGCTAGGACCTGAAGATTTTGCATGAAGGGAGGTCTAGCCACCGCGTTGCCCGGCAGAATGTGAAATGTGTTCATATGTATTGAAAACCTGAGAAATCCGCCCGTTTTCGTCATTTGCTATCGAATCGACGTAATGCCAGGTCGTCATACTATCCGCTCTTCTTTCTGCAACGGTTACATTTATCGCGTGCTAAGCTATGTCGCGTGCTGCGGTATGCGGAGGCACTAAAAGCACCATAACAGAACACAGAAGAAGCTTCTAAGTTGATGTGATAGTCAGTGCGAAGCAGTACAATTCAAGTTCTAGTTATCGATTACTGACTTTTTAGACGGCTTTGGTGGCTTGGACGTGAGCTAGGACTTTACGATTTTCCATGAAGGGAGGTCTATCAGCCGCGTTGCGCGGAGGAATGTGAAAAGTGTTCATATTTAGTGAAGACCTGAGAAATCCGCCCGTTTTCGTCATTTGCTATCGAATCGACTGAATGCCAGATCGTCATGTTGGGCGCTCTACTCTCTGAAACGGTTACATTTATCGTGTGCAAAGATATGTCGCGTGGAGCGGTTTGCGGAGACACTAAAAGCACCATAATAGAATAGGGAAGAAGCTTCTAAGTTGATGTGATAGCCATTTAGAAGGTACAATTCAAGTTTTAGTTATCGATTATTGACTTTTTAGACGGCTTTGGTGCCTTGGACATGAGCTAGGACCTTAAGATTTGGCATGAAGGGAGGTCTAGCAGCCGCGTTGCACGGGGGAATGTGAAATGTGTTCATATGTATTGAACACCTGAGAAATCCGCTCGTTTTCGTCATTTGCTATCAAATCGACTTAATTCCAGATCGTCATATTGGCCTCTCTTCTCTCTCAAACGGTTACATTTATCGTGTGCAAAGCTACGTCGCGTGCTGCGGTATGCGGAGACACTAATACCACCATAATAGAACACAGATGAAGCTTTTAAGTTGATGTGATAGCCAGTACGAAGCAGATTAATTCATGTTTTGGTTATCGATTATTGACTTTTTAGACGGCTTTGGTGCCTTGGACATGAGCTAGGACCTTACGATTTTGCATGAAGGGAGGTCTAGCAGCCGCGTTGCTCGGGGCTAATGTAGAAGTGTTCATATGTAATGAAAGTCTGAGAAATCCGTCCGTTTTCGTCATTTGCTATCGAATCGACTTAACGCCAGATTGTCATATTGGCCGCTTATCTCTCTGAATTGGTTACATTTATCGTGTGCAAAGCTATGTCGGGTGATGTGGTATGCGGAGACACTAAAAGCACCATAATAGAAGTCAGAAGAAGCTTCTACGTTGGTGTGATAGCCAGTACGAAGCAGTACAATTCAAGTTTTAGTTGTCGATTACTGATTTTTAGACGGCTTTATTGCCTTGGACATGAGCTAGGACCTTACGATTTTGCATGAAGGGAGGTCTAGCCACCGCGTTGCCCGGGAGTATGTGAAATGTGTTGACATGTATTGAAAACCTGAGAAATCCGCCCGTTTTCGTCATTTGCTATTTAATCGACTTAATACCAGGTCGTCAAATTGGCCGCTCTTCTCTCTGCAACGGTTACATTTATCGCGTGCTAAGCTATGTCGCGTGCTGCGGTATGCGGAGACACTGACAGCAACATAACAGAACACAGAAGAAGCTTCTAAGTTGATGTGATAGCCAGTACGAAGCAGTACAATTCAAGTTCTATTTATCGATCATTGACTTTTTAGACTGCTTTGGTGCCTTGGACATGAGCTCGGACCTTACGATTTTGCATGAAGGGAGCTCTAGCAGCTGCGTTGCGCGTGGAAATTTGAAGAATGTTCACATGTAGTAAAATCCCGAGAAATCCGCCCGTTTATGTCATTTGCGATCGAGTCGACTTAATGCCAGATCGTCATATCGGCCGCTCTTCTATCTGAAACGATTACATTTATCGTGTGCAAAGCTATGTCGCGTGCTGCGGAATGCCGAGACACTAAAAGCACCATAATAGAACACAGAAGAAGCTTCTAAGTTGATGTGATAGCCAGTACGAAGCAGTACAATTCAAGTTTTAGTTTACAATTATTGACTTTTTAGACGGCTTTATTGCCTTGGACATGAGCTAGGACCTTAAGATTTTCCATGAAGGGAGGTCTAGCAGGCGCGTTGCACGGAGGAATGTGAGAAGTGTTCATATGTAGTGAAGACCAGAGAAATCCTCCCGTTTTCGTCATTTGCTATCGAATCGACTGAATCCCAGATCGTCATATTGGCCGCTCTTCGCTCTGAAACGATTACATTTATCGTGTGCTAAACTATGTCGCGCGCTGCGGAATGCCGAGACACTAAAATCACCATAATAGAACACAGAAGAAGCTTCTAAGTTGATGTGACAGCCAGTACGAATCAGTACAATTCACGTTTTAGTTATAGATTATTGACTTTGTAGACGGCTTTCGTGCGTTGGTCATGAGCTGGGACCTTAAGATCTTGCATGAAGGGAGCACTAGCAGCCGCGTTGCTCGGGGGAATGTGAAAAGTGTTCATATGTAGTGAAAACCTGCGAAACCCGCCCGTTTTTGTCATTTGCTATCGAATCGACTTAATGCCACATCGTCAGATTGGACGCTCTTCTCTCTGAAACGGTTACATTTATAGTGTGGAAAGCTACGTCGCGTGCTGCAGTATGCGGAGACACCAATAGCACCATAATAGAACACTGATGAAGCTTTTAAGTTGATGTGATAGCCAGTACGAAGCAGAATAATTCATGTTTTGGTTATCGATTATTGAATTTTAGACGGCTTTGGTGGCTTGGATATGAGCTAGGACCTTAAGATTTTCCATAAACAGGTCTAGCAGCCGCGTTGCGCCGAGGAATGTGAAAAGTGTTCTTATTTAGTGAATACCTGAGAAATCCGCCCGTTTTCGTCATTTGCTATCGAATCGACTGAATGCCAGATCGTCATGTTGGCCGCTCTTCTCTCCGAAACGGGTACGTTTATCGTGTGTAAAGCTATGTCGCGTGCTGCGGTATGCGGAGACACTAAAAGCACCATAGTAGAACACAGAAGAAGCATCTAAGTTGATGTTATAGCCAGTACGAAGCAGTGCAATTCAAGTTTTAGTTATCGTTTATTGACTGTTTAGACGGCTTTGGTGCCTTGGACATGAGCTAGGACCTTAAGATTTTGCATGAAGGGAGGTCTGTCAGCCACGTTGCATGGGAGAATGTGAAAAGTGGAATCGACTTAATGCCAGATCGTCACATTGGCCGCTTTTCTCACTGCAACGGTTACATTTATCGTCTGCAAAGCTATGTCATGTGTTGCGGCAATGCGAAAGAACTAAAAGCACAATAGTAAATACAGGGGAAGCTTCTAAGTTGGTGTAATCGGCCAGTAAGAAGCACTACAATTCTAGTTTTAGCTATCGAATTTTGACTTATTAGCCGGTTCTGGTTCCTCAAACATGAGCTAGGACCTGAACCGAGGTCTGTCAGCCACGTTGCACAGGAGAATAAGAAACGTGTTTATATTTAGTAATAAACTGAGAAATCCGCCCGTTTTCGTCATTTGCTATCGAATCGACTTAACGCCAGATAGTCACGTTGGCCGCTTTTCTCTCTGCAATGGTTACATTTATCATCTGCAAAACTATATCGTGTCCTTCGCTATGCTTAGACACTAAAAGAACCATAGAAGGACACAGAAGAAGACTCAGAAGATGTAATCGGCCAGTACGAAGCAGTACAATTCACATTTTACTTATAGATCATTGACTTAGTAGCCGGCTTTGGTTATTTGGACATGCTCTATGACCTTGAGATTGTTCATGAAACGAGGTCTGTCTGCCACGTTACGCGGGAGAATGTGAAAAGTGTTCATTTGTAGTAAAAACCTGAGAAATCCGACCGTTTTCGTCATTTTCTATTTAATCGACTTATTGCCAGATCGTCACATTGGCCGCTTTTCTCTCTGAAACTGTTACATATATCGAATGCAAGCTTATGTCGCGTGCTGCGTTATGCGGAGACATTCAAAGCATCACATTAGAACACAGATGAAGCTTCTCTGTTGGTGTAATCGGCGAGAAAGAACCAGTAAGAAGCAGTACAATTCAAATTTTAGTTATCATTTATTTACATATTAGCCTGCTTCGGTACCTTGGACATGAGCTAGGGCCTTAAGATTTTGCATGAAACGCGGTCTGGACGCCACGTTGCACGGGAGGATGTTAAAAGTGTTCATTTGTAGTAAAAACCTGAGAAATCCGACCGTTTTCTTCATTTGCTGTCGAATCGACTTATTGGCAGATCGTCACATCGGCCGCTTTACGCTCTGAGACGGTTAAATTTATAGTCTGCAAACTTATGTCGCCTGCTGCGGTTTGCGGAGACACTAAAAGCACCACAGTAGAAGACAGAAGAAGGTGTTAAGAAGATGTAACCGGCCAGTAAGAAGCAGTACAATTCAAGTTTTAGTTATCGATTACTGACTTATTAGCCGGCTTTGGTGCCTTGGACATGATCGAGGACCTTAAGCTTTTGCATCAAACGAGGTCTGAACGCCACGTTGCACGGGGAAATGTGAAACATGTTAATATGTAGTAAAAACCTAAGAAAACCTTTCCCATTTCTTTAAGTTCCGTTAGTACAATAAGAATCTGTTAAAAAACTGACTACAATAATCATAATCTTGCTGTACAAGTTAAGTAACTACTATTATTAACAGTATTTATCAACAGCAAATATAATAAAAGCTAAAACAGAAAGATTATCAAACGTCTAATGGCACAGTAACGAAACTGAAAACAGTTCGCGACAATTTCTTCTGAAATTATTGCACCAGTAAACAACAAGAACACCGATTGAAGACTACTAAAGTTCCAAAATAAACCACTATACACAAACAACTAATTAGTACTTAGCTTTGGATGCGCCGCTACAGCTGCAACTGGTCAGCGCGGAATGTAAACACAGGTAAGAGGTTAAGTTCCTCGATACGAAACACTCACAAATATCAGGTCACAACACAAGAAACGCGGAGGTGAATAAAGAAACCACTAATAAGTATCTTGTATAGTAAATATTATCACAAAAACCGTTAAAATATGTATCTGAAACCTATAAATGTATGAAAACTTAGAGAGCGATTTCACACGCACTCACGCGCCTAATCGTAATGCCAGATCGTCGCAGTGGCAGCTTTGCTCACGGAACTGTTTACATATACATCTGGAAACTTACGTCATGTGCTGCGGTATGCGGTCGCACCACAAACAACAAAATAGGGGCTTCTAATTTGATGCAAGCGGCAGGTAAGAAGTAGTACTACTCAAGTTTTAGGTATCGAAAATTCAACTGTAGGCCGGTTCTGGTGTCTTGCAGTTGATAGAGGACCTTGGAACATGTCTGTCTTTTTACCCCCCCCCCCCCCCTCGTAAGATGACTGTCTACGTACACCCGCCCCCCCTCGTAATATGTCTGTCTACCTACTCACGCCTTCCGAAAATGTGTGTCTACCCACTTCCCTCGCAGAAGATGACTCTCTACTTATCCCCCCAACCGGAAAACGTCAGTTTTCCCACCCCCTCCCCCCCTCAGAAGATGACTGTCTACCTACACACCCTCGGAAGATACCTGTCTACCTAAACCCCCCCCCCCCCCTCGTTTGGAACATGTCTGCCTACCTACCACCCTCTCAAAATATGTCTTTCTATCTACATCCCCCACCCCCTCAGAAGATCACTCTCTACCTACTCCGCATGTGGATGATGTCTGTCTCCCTAACCCACCCTTCAGAAGATGTTTGCCTACATACCCCTTCTTGGAAGATGTCTGTCTACCTACACACCTTTGGAAGAGGCCTGTCTACCTACCCCCTCCCCACCCCTTGGAAGATGTCTGCCCAGCTATCCTCCATCTAAGAAAATATTTGTCTACATACACCCCCTTCGGAAAATGTCTGTCTACCTACTACTGCTCTGATGATGTCTGTCTCCCTACCCCACCCTTCAGAAGATGTCTGCCTACCTACTACTCCATGGAAGATGTCTCTATACATACCACCTATCGGGTGATGTTTGTCTACTCGCCCCCCCCCCCCCACCCCATAAGATGTCAATTTAACATCCCCCCCTGTGAAGATGCCTATCTACCACCTAAATCGGAAGCTACCCCAACTCAGAAGATTCCTATCTACCTGCACTTGGAAGATGACTATCTCTCCATCATCTTCAGAAGACTCTTATCTACCCCCTCAGAAGATGGCTGTCTACATACCCCACCCTCAGAATATTACTGTCTCTGATCTCCCACCCTAGGATTCTGTCTGTCTACCGTTCTCACACATCGAGAGAGGTGGCACAGTGGTTAGCACACTGGACTCACATTCGGGAGGACGACGGTTCAATCCCATCTCCGGCCATCCTGATTTAGGTTTTCCGTGATTACCCTAAATCGTTTCAGGCAAATGCCGGGATGGTTCCTTTGAAAGGGCATGGCCGATTTCCTTCCCAATCCTTCCCTAACCCGAGCTTGCGCTCCGTCTCTAATGACCTCGTTGTCGACGGGACGTTAAACACTAACCACCACCCCCACCACCACCACCATTCTCACAATCAGAAACTGTCTGTCTACCTACCTCCCCCCCCCCCCCCCCGGAAGATGTCTGCCTATCTGCCCAGGTACCGCCATTTAGAAGGTGTCTGCCTACCTACACCCACTTCAAAAGATGTGTAACTGACTACCCCACCTCCGAAGATCTCTGTCAAACCCTCCTCCCATCCCTGGAGGATGTATGTGTGCAGACCCCCCTCTTGGAAGACATTTGACAACCGAAAAAACCGCTTTGGAAGATGTATGACTTCCTGTCACTACCCTCGGAAGGTGTATGTCTACCTAGCACCCCCTCGAAGATGTCTGTCTATCTACCGAACCGCGGTATATGCCTGCCTCACCCCGTCAGAATATGTCTGTCTACATACCCCACATGGAATATGTCTGTCTACTTACCCCCCCCCCCCTCGGAAGATGTTTGTCTACCTAGCCCCTCATGGAAGATGTCTGCCCACATAAACACACACTCGGAATATGTATGACTAGCCACCACTCCCCTCAGAACATGTATGTCTACCTACTCCACCTCCGGACATGTCTCTCTACCTACACCCCCACTCATAAGTTGTGTGTCTACCAACCCCCCATTTGAAGATGTCTGTCAACCTGGCCCTCCCTCAGAAAATGTCTGTCTACCTGCCCACCTTGGAATATTTATGTCTACCAAAACCTGGGGGATGTCTGTCTACCCAACACCCCCCCCTCTCAGAAGATGATTGTCTACCTACCCCCGGAAGATTTCAGTCTACCTGCACCCCTCACTTCAGAAGATGCCTGTCAATCTACCCCTCCAACAGAAAATGTCTGTCTACCTACCGCCCCTCGAATGTTGTATGTCTACCACCTCTCCTCGGGAGATGTCTGTCTACCTACCCCCATTCAGAAGATGTCTGTCTACCTACCCCCCCCCCCTCGGTAAATGCCTGTCTACCCAACCCCCTCTCGGGAAAAGTATGTCTACCTATCCCCACTCGGAAGATGGCTGTCTACCTACCACCTCCCTCGGAATATGTCTGTATATCGAACCCGACCTCGGAATATGATTTTCCACCTACTGCATGAGAGATGTCAGTCCACCTGCACCCCACTTTGTAAAATGCCTGTCTACTTTCCACCCCTTTGGAAGATGTCTATCATCCCACCTCGGAAGATGTTTGTCTACCTAGCCCCCTCGGAACATGATTGTCTACTGAACCACAACTCAGAAGATGATTGTCTACTGACCACCCAGAAGATGGAAGCCTATCTGCCCTCTCCCACTAAAACAGAAGATGACCATCCATCTAACCCTTTTGGTGGATGTCTGTTCTTCTCCCCCCCCCCCCTTGGAGGCCTTTGTCTTCCTACCCCCCTCGGAAGATGTCTGTATTTCCAGCCCCCCTCAGAAGAAGTATGTTTACCAACTTTACATCAGGAGAAGTCTGTCCAACTAACCCCTAGGAAGGTCTCTGTCTACCTACCCCCTCTTGGAAGATACCTCTCTACCTACAAAACCCCTCAGAAAATGTCTGTCTACCTACCCCCTCAGAAGATTTCTGTCTACCTACACCTCCTCAGATGATGTCTATCTACGTACACCCCCCCCATCCACAGAATACGTATGTCTACCTACCATCCTCAGAAGATGTCTGTCTACATAACCACCCCCCAGAAGATTTCTGTCTATCTACTGCCTCCCTTAGAAGAAGTCTGTTACCAACACACCCATCAGAGGATGTCTGTCTACCAATCCCACCCTCAGAAGATGTCAGTCTAACCCCGCCCCCCCCCCCTCAGATGAAGTCTATTAACCTCCCTCATAAGATGTCCATCTACCACCCCATCAGAAGATGTCTGTCAACATACCCCCACAGATGGCAGTTTTCCCAACCACAATCAGAAGATGTCTACCTGCCCTTCTGCTATAGGAAGATTACCTATCAGGCATCAGAATATGTCTACCTAAATCCCCTCAGAAGATGTCTTACTACCAACCATCCCCCCTAAGGAGAAGTCTGTCTATCTACCCCCCCCCCCCCTCAGAGGAATTTCTATCTAACCCCTAACTAGAAGTCTGTCTACCTATACCCCCTATCTAAGGTGTCTGTCTACATACCCAACCTCCAAAGATGACTGTCTACCTCGCCCCCTCAAAAACGTCGGTGTACCCATCCCCCCCTCAGAAGATGATTGTCTACCTACTCCCGTGTGCTAGATGTCCCTCTACCTGCCTCCCTTTGGAAGATGTCTGTCTAACTGCCCGCTCCACCCACAAAGATTCCTTTCTAATACTGGCAGAAGACGTCTATCAACCCCCCCTCAGATGATGACTGTCTACCCACCCCCCAGAAGAGGTCTGTGTACACACCCCCCTCAGGAGATGATTGTCTACCTACCCCCGTATGGAAGATGCCAGTCTACTTACACCCCTTTCAGAAAATGTCTGTCTACCTACCCCATCCACGCACGGAAGATTCCTATCTACCCACCTTGGACAATGCCTTTCTACCCCAACTCAGAAATGTCTATCTACCACCATCTCAGAAGATGTCTGTCTACCTACCCCCCATTGAATATATCTGCCTACACAACCCATCTTTGGAAGATGATTGGCTACCTACCCCACGGAAGATGTCAGGCAACCTGCCCGCTCACTTAGGAAGATGCCTACCTCCCCCTTGGAAGTGGTCTATTTTCCACCACTCAGAAGATGTCTGTCTAACTACCCCCTCTGAATATATATGTCTATCAACCATGTCTGTTTACCTACTCCCATAAGATGTCTATCATCCCCCTCAGAAGGTATCTTCCTATATACTCCCTCCCCTTGGAAGATGTGTGTCTACATAGCCAAACTAAGAAGATGTCTGCCAACCTACACCTTCACAGAAGATGTCTGTCTACCTACCACCCTTGGAACATCTATGTCTTTCTACTCCCCGGAAGATGTCTGTCAGTCTGCCCAACTTGGAAAATGTCTGTCTACGTGCCCTCCTTCGGAAGATGTCTATCATCCCCAGCCTCAGAAGAATTATGTCTATTTGTCCCGCACCAACAGTAGATGTCTGTGTACCTACCCCCTTAAGAAGAAGTCTGTTTACCAACCCCCATCAGGAGATTCTCAAACCACCCACCAGGAAAGTCTCTGTCTACCTACCCCCCCCCCCCCCCTTTGGGAGATATCTGTCTACCTACAACACAACTCGGTAAATGTCTGTCTACCTACACCTCACAAGATGTCTGTTTATCCACACCTCCACAGGTGATGTCTATCTACCTACCCCCTGCCCCCATCCTCCGAGGATGTCTGTCTACCTACCCCCTCAGAAGATGTCTGTCTACCTACCCCCCTTGAAAGATGTTGGTCTACTTACCCCTCTAGATGATGTCTGTCTAAGTACGCCCCTCAGAAGATGGCTGTCTACCAACCCACCAATGGGAGATGTCTTTCTACCAACCCCCTCGCAAGGTGCCTTTCTGCGACCCCCTCAGAAGATTGTCTACCTACGAACACTCAGAAAATGTATGTATACCTACCCCCCCTTGGAAGAAGTCTGTCTAATTATTCCCCACCCCTTAGTAATTTCTGTCTACATACCACTTCCTTGCAAGATGTCTGTCTACCTACTCCCTCTTGATAGATATCTGTTTACCTACAAAACCCCTCAGAATATGTCTGTCTACCTACCCCCTCAGAAGATTTCTGTCTACCTACACCCCCTCAGATGATGTCTATCTACGTACACCCCCCCCCCCTCCATCCACGGAAGACGTATGTCTACCTACCATCCTCAGAAGATGTCTGTCTACATAACCACCCCCCAGAAGATTTCTGTCTATCTACTGCCTCCCTTAGAAGAAGTCTGTTACCAACACACCCATCAGAGGATGTCTGTCTACCAATCCCACCCTCAGAAGGTGTCAGTCTAACCCCGCCCCCCTCAGATGAAGTCTATTAACCTCCCTCATAAGATGTCCATCTACCACCCCATCAGAAGATGTCTGTCAACATACCCCCACAGATGGCAGTTTTCCCAACCACAATCAGAAGATGTCTACCTGCCCTTCTGCTATAGGAAGATTACCTATCAGGCCTCAGAATATGTCTACCTAAATCCCCTCAGAAGATGTCTTACTACCAACCATCCCCCCTAAGGAGATGTCTGTCTATCTACCCCCCCCCCCCCTCGGAGGAATTTCTATCTAACCCCTAACTAGAAGTCTGTCTACCTATACCCCCTATCTAAGGTATCTGTCTACATACCCAACCTCCAAAGATGACTGTCTACCTCGCCCCCTCAAAAACGTCGGTGTACCCATCCCCCCCTCAGAAGATGATTGTCTACCTACTCCCGTGTGCTACATGTCCCTCTACCTGCCTCCCTTTGGAAGATGTCTGTCTAACTGCCCGCTCCACCCACAAAGATGTCTTTCTAATACTGGCAGAAGATGTCTATCAACCCCCCTCAGATGATGTCTGTCTACCCACCCCCCGGAAGAGGTCTGTGTACACACCCCCCTCAGAAGATGATTGTCTACCTACCCCCGTATGGAAGATGCCAGTCTACTTACACCCCTTTCAGAAAATGTCTGTCTACCTACCCCATCCACGCACGGAAGATTCCTATCTACCCACCTTGGACAATGCCTTTCTACCCCAACTCAGAAATATCTATCTACCACCATCTCAGAAGATGTCTGTCTACCTACCCCCCATTGAATATATCTGCCTACACAACCCATCTTTGGAAGATGATTGGCTACCTACAACACAACTCGGTAAATGTCTGTCTACCTACCCCTCACAAGATGTCTGTTTATTCACACCTCCACAGATGATGTCTATCTACCTACCCCATGCCCCATCCTCCGAGGATGTCTGTCTACCTACCCCCTCAGAAGATGTCTGTCTACCTACCCCCCTTGGAAGATGTTGGTCTACTTACCCCTCTAGATGATGTCTGTCTAAGTACGCCCCTCAGAAGATGGCTGTCTACCAACCCACCAATGGGAGATGTCTGTCTACCAACCCCCTCGAAAGGTGCCTTTCTGCCGACCCCCTCAGAAGATTGTCTACCTACGAACACTCAGAAAATGTATGTATACCTACCCCCCCTCGGAAGAAGTCTGTCTAATTATTCCCCACCCCTTGGTAATTTCTGTCTACATACCACTTCCTTGCAAGATGTCTGTCTACCTACTCCCTCTTGATAGATATCTGTTTACCTACAAAACCCCTCAGAATATGTCTGTCTACCTACCCCCTCAGAAGATTTCTGTCTACCTACACCTCCTCAGATGATGTCTATCTACGTACACCCCCCCCCCCCCCTCCATCCACGGAAGACGTATGTCTACCTACCATCCTCAGAAGATGTCTGTCTACATAACCAACCCCCAGAAGATTTCTGTCTATCTACTGCCTCCCTTAGAAGAAGTCTGTTACCAACACACCCATCAGAGGATGTCTGTCTACCAATCCCACCCTCAGAAGATGTCAGTCTAACCCCGCCCCCCCCTCAGATGAAGTCTATTAACCTCCCTCATAAGATGTCCATCTACCACCCCATCAGAAGATGTCTGTCAACATACCCCCACAGATGGCAGTTTTCCCAACCAAAATCAGAAGATGTCTACCTGCCCTTCTGCTATAGGAAGATTACCTATCAGGCCTCAGAATATGTCTACCTAAATCCCCTCAGAAGATGTCTTACTACCAACCATCCCCCCTAAGGAGAAGTCTGTCTATCTACCCCCCCCCCCCCCTCGGAGGAATTTCTATCTAACCCCTAACTAGAAGTCTGTCTACCTATACCCCCTATCTAAGGTGTCTGTCTACATACCCAACCTCCAAAGATGACTGTCTACCTCGCCCCCTCAAAAACGTCGGTGTACCCATCCCCCCCTCAGAAGATGATTGTCTACCTACTCCCGTGTGCTAGATGTCCCTCTACCTGCCTCCCTGTGGAAGATGTCTGTCTAACTGCCCGCTCCACCCACAAAGATGCCTTTCTAATACTGGCAGAAGATGTCTATCAACCCCCCCTCAGATGATGTCTGTGTACACACCCCCCTCAGAAGATGATTGTCTACCTACCGCCGTACGGAAGATGCCAGTCTACTTACACCCCTTCCAGAAAATGTCTGTCTACCTACCCCATCCAATCACGGAAGATTCCTATCTACCCACCTTGGACAATGCCTTTCTACCCCAACTCAGAAATGTCTATCTACCACCATCTCAGAAGATGTCTGTCTACCTACCCCCCATTGAATATATCTGCCTACACAACCCATCTTTGGAAGATGATTGGCTACCTACAACACAACTCGGTAAATGTCTGTCTACCTACCCCTCACAAGATGTCTGTTTATCCACACCTCCACAGATGATGTCTATCTACCTACCCCATGCCCCATCCTCCGAGGATGTCTGTCTACCTACCCCCCTTGGAAGATGTTGGTCTACTTACCCCTCTAGATGATGTCTGTCTAAGTACGCCCCTCAGAAGATGGCTGTCTACCAACCCACCAATGGGAGATGTCTGTCTACCAACCCCCTCGAAAGGTGCCTTTCTGCCGACCCCCTCAGAAGATTGTCTACCTACGAACACTCAGAAAATGTATGTATACCTACCCCCCCTCGGAAGAAGTCTGTCTAATTATTCCCCACCCCTTGGTAATTTCTGTCTACATACCACTTCCTTGCAAGATGTCTGTCTACCTACTCCCTCTTGAAAGATATCTGTTTACCTACATCTTCTGTGGGGAGGTAGGAAGACACACATCTTACCCGAGGGGTAGGTAGACAGACATATTCCGAAGCAGGGTACATGGTCAGACATCTTCTGAAGGGTGGTAGGTAGACAGACATCTTCCAAGGGGGGGGGGGGGGGAGACATCTTCTGTGGTGATAATGGTAGACAAGCAATTCCAAGGAGGGGTAGTTAGACAGACATCTTCTGAGGGGTTGTTTATTAGTCAGACGTCTTCCAGGAGGAGGCTTGGTAGACTGACATTTTCCCAGGAGGGAGACATTTTTCGATTGGGGCCAGATAGGTAAACAGATATCCTTTGAGAGGGAGGTAGACATTTTCCGGGGGGGGGGGGAGAGATATTTTCGAGAGTGAGAGTAGATTGACCTGTTCTGGGAGGGGGGGAGATAGTATTCTTCCATGGGGGGAGGTGAGTAGTCAGATATCTTCAAAGTTTGGGGGGGGGGGGAGGTTGGTAGACAGACATCTTCCAAGAAATGTCAGTAAGTAGACAGACATCTTCTGTGGGGAGTGATGGTATGTACACTTACATCTTCTGATGAGTTCGGGTAGAAAAACAGGCATCTTTCATGAAGGGGGGGATAGAGCTCCTTGAAGATGGGGTGTAGATATCTTTGGCGAGGAGGGTAGATAGACATATTCCGAGAGGGGGTTAGATAGATTTCTTCCATAGCGGGGATAGATAGACTTGTCCCGAGTTTGTAGGTAGACAGACTTACAGACATCTTAATAGAATTTGGAGGTAGACAAACACATTCAGAATGGGCGGTAGACACATTCCAAATAAAGGGAGGCTGTAGAAATCATCTGAGTCTAGGATAAATGTTCTCTGAGAGGAGGGGCTAGATGGAAATCTTAACAGGGGTGGGGTAGGTAGACAGACATATTCTGAGAGGAAGGGGTTGGTAGACAGGCATCTTTCATGAGGTGAGTTATAGACATCCGCCTGGGGGATAGACATCTTCTGAGGTGGGGATAGGTATCTTCCAGTGGGTGTAGATGTCATCTGAGGGTGGGGTAGATAGACATCTTCAGAGGTGTTGGTTGATAGTCACCTTCCGAGTGGAGAGATACAGATATTTTCCGCCTGGTCTGGGTAGATAATCTTCTGAAGGGGTGGTAGATATCTTCCAAGGGGGGTAGAGAGACAGCTTCTGAGGGGGGTAGTAGACATTTTCCAAGGATGGGGGCAGATACACATCTTCTGAGCGGGTAGATACACCTCTTCCGGGGAAGGAATGGATAGATAATCTTATGAGGTGGGTGTGGGTAGGCATCAGCTGAAGGGGGCTAGATTGGCATCTTCCGATGTGGAAGGGTTTAGGTAGGCATTTTTATAGGGAGGGATATCTTCCCAGGGGTTTAGATAGGCATCTTCCAAGGGGGTGTAGAGAGACATCTCAGAGAGGGGGTAGACAAAATCTTCCGAGAGGGGGTAGGCAGACAGACATCTTTGGATGGGAGAGTAAGTAAGCAGACATCTTTTGAGTGGGGTTGGTAAACTGACATCTTCCAAAGGGGCAACGTAGACAGATAGTTTCTGAGGGTGGGGCATAGGTAGACTGACACTTTCCGATGTGTGGTAAGTAGAATTACATCTTCTGAGGGGATGGGGTAGGTAGACAGACATTTTCCGAAGGGGTGTAGGTATACAGACATATACCTAGGGGAAGGTAGACAGACATGTCCCGAGTGGTGGTAGGTAGACAGCCATCTTCCAGTTGGGTAGGTACACAGACATCATCCAAGGGGGTTAGAAGGACAGACATTTTCCATGTGGGGGTTGGTAGACATAAATCATCTGAGGGGGGAGGGACATCTTTTGAGGGGAGGGTACATAGACAGACATCTTCAGAGAGGAGGTAGTCATCCTCCGAGAGGGAGATAGTCATCCTCCGAGAGGGGGAGTAGATGTCTTCCGAGATGGGAGGCAGTTGTACATCTTCCACTGGTCTTAGCTAGGCAGACATATTCTGAGGGAGAGTATGTAGACAGACATCTTCTGAGGGGGGATAACGTCGACAGTCATCTTCTGATCGGGGGTGGGTGGGTAGACAGACATCTTCCGAGTGGTGGTAGGTATGGAGATATCTTCTGAGGCTGGATTCGGTAGACAGGCATCTTCCATGGGGGGGGGGGGGGTGTTGGAAGTCAGATATCTTTCAAGGGGTGGGAAACATCTTCTAAAGGATGCAGTTTGGTAGACAGTATCCTCCGAGAGGGGCATAGACATTCTGTGAGAGTGATAAAGTCAACAGTCATCTTCTGATGGGGGTGGGTAGGTAGAAAGACATCTTCCGAGGAGTGTTAGGTATGGAGACATCTTCTGAGCCTGGGTGCAGT
Source organism: Schistocerca gregaria (assembly GCF_023897955.1). NCBI lineage: Eukaryota > Metazoa > Arthropoda > Insecta > Orthoptera > Acrididae > Schistocerca > Schistocerca gregaria. Next base: position 15,168,566 of record NW_026061795.1, on the reverse strand, counting down.
AGAAAGACATCTTCCAAGGTGGGGGGGGGGGGGGGTGTTGGAAGACAGACATCTTCCAAGGGGTGGGAAGCACCGTCTAAAGGATGCAGTTTGGTAGACAGACATCCTATGATAGAGGATGTAGACATTCTCAGATGGGGAGTGTATATCTTCTGAGAGGAGTGGTAGATTGACATCTTCTGAGAGGGGGGAGATACTTTTCTTCCATGGCGGCAATAGATAGATATCTTCCGAGAGGAGGTACATAGATAGACATGTTCTAATGTGTGGTGAATGTAGACTGACAACTTTCGAGAAGGGGGGTAGGTACAGACATCCTCAGAGGTGGTGGGTTGGGAGACAGACATCTTCCGAGATAGAGATAAGATAGAGACAAATCATTCAAGGTGTGGTACATAAATATACAGATTCTGAGGGGTTTAGGTAAACATTCATATTATGACGGGTTGTGGGTGTAGGTAGACAGAAACCATCCGAGGTGGGGTATTTAGGCAGATAACGTCTGAGAGGGGTTACGTAGACTGACATCTTCTGAGGGGTTGTAGGAGGACAGACATCTTCCAAGTGGAGGGTTGGTAGACAGACATCTTCAGAGGTGGGGTGGGGTAGGTAGCCAGACATCTTCCAATAGGGGGTTGGTAGGCAGACATATTCTGTGAGAGGATGGTAGTAGACAGCCTTCTTCTGATGGGTGGGTGGGTAGACTGACATTTTCCATGATGGGGCATAGGCAGAGAGACATTGTCCGAGGTAGGGTGACTATAGACATTTTTCGAGAGGGGGTAGTTAGACAGACTTCTTCTGGGGGTTTGTAGGTAAACTGACCTCTTCAGAGGGGTGGTGTAGAATGACATTTGCCAAGAGGGGATAGGTAGAGAGACATTTTCTGATGGTGGTAAGTAGACAACATCTTCTGATGAGTGTAGGTAGACAGACATCTTCCGAGGGGGATGTGTAGGTGGACATACATCTTCCGATGGTTGGTGGGTACATAGACAGACATATTCCAATGGGGCGTCATAAATAGACAACATACAAAAGTTCACGTAGGTAGACACACATCTTCTGAGGGGGTGTAGGGAGACAGACATTTTCCGAGGGGTGTACATAGACATACATTTTCCAAGTGGGGTCTAGGTAGACAGACATCTTCAGATGAGGGGGTAATTAGACAATCATCTTCTGGGGTAGGTAGACAGACATATTCAGAAGTATGGGTTGGTAGACAAACTTTATGACTGGAGGAACATAGAGACATCTTCCAAGGGGTGTAAGTAGGTAGACAGACCTCTTCTGTTGTGGGATTTGTAGGTAGGCAGACATCTTCTGAAGCAGAGGTGTTGGTAAACAGACAATTATCATGGACAGGGTTAGGTAGGCAGACATCTCCCCAGTGAAGTTTTGTAGACAGACATCTTCCGACGAGGGGTTAGGTAGACTGTCACCTTCTGAGGCAGGGTAGGTAGATAGTCATCTTTGGAGGGGTGTTTTGTATACAGACATCTTCTGAACGGGAGTAGGTATACAGACATATACCTAAGGGGGAGGTAGACAGACATCATGGGAGTGGGGGTACGTAGACAGACAGGTGGGTAGGTAAACAGACATCTTCCAAAGGGGATTAGGAGGACAGACATTTTCCATTTGAGGGTTGATAGACTTACATCATCTGAGGGAGGAGAAATATCTTTCGAGAGGAGGGTATGTAGACAGACATCTTCAGAGAGAGGGTAGACATCATCCAAGAGGGAGGTAGTCATCCTCCAAGACAGGGGTAGATATCTTCCAAGAGGGGTGTAAATAAATATCTTCCAAGATGGGATGTAGATGGACCTCTTCCGAGGGTTTTAGGTAGGCAGACATGTTCCGAGGGGTGGCATGTAGACATACACCTTCTGAGGGGAATAAGGTAGACAGTCATCTTCTTATGGGAAATGGGTAGGTAGACAGACATATTCCAAGGGGGGTAGGTAAGGAGGAAATATATTCTGAGGGTGAGTTCAGTACACAGACATCTTCCGAGAGGTGTTCATGGTAGACAGACATCTTTCAAAGGGGGGAGACATCTTCCAAAGTATGCGTTTTGGTATACAGACATCCTCCAAGAGGGGTGTGGACATTCTCTGATGTGGGAGTAGATATCTTCCCAGAGGAGTGGTAGTTTAACAACTTCCGAGAGGGGGGTAGGCAGAAAGATAGAGGTAGGGGTAGGGAGACAGATACTCCCACAGGAGGGATAAAATCGAATCATTTGAAGGGGGGTAGATAGGCATACATCTTCTGAGGGGTTTAGGTAGACATTCATCTTATGACAGGGGAAGGGGGTAGGTAGACAGATCATGTGGGGGGGGGGGGAGATATGTAGACAGATTTCTTACGAGAGGGGGGTAGGTAGGTAGACATATTCTGAAGAGTTGTAGGACGACGTACATCTTCCAAGGGGTTGGTAGACAGGCAACTACAGGGGGGGTTAGGTAGACAGTCGTCATCAGAGGTGTATAGGTAGACAGACATCATCTAAGGGGGTTTGTAGACCGACATTTCCTAAGGAGTGGCAGGTAGACAAACTTCTTCCGAGTGTGGGTAGGTATGTAGACAGACACCTGTAAGGAATTGTAGGCTGACAGACATCCTTTGTGATAGAGGGTAGGTAGGCAGAAATATTCTGAAGAGATGGTTGAAAACCATACATCTTCCAATGGGATGGATGGGTAGTCATACATCTTCTGAGGGCTGGGTTTAGGTATACAGAGATCTTTCCAAGGGAGGGCAGGTAAGTAGACAGACATAGGGTAGGGGGATAAGAGACAGACATTTTCCGAGGGGGAGGGGTAGGTAGACAGACATCTTCTGATGGTTGGGTAGGTAGAGAGACATCTTCCGGGGTGGATAGCTAATCGGACATGGTTTGAGGTAGCTTAGGTAGACAGACATTTCCGATGGGGAGTGTAGGTAGACAGACATATTCCAAGGGTGGGGAGATGAGAGACAGACATTTTCTGATGTGGAGATAGGTAGACAGACGTCTTCTAAGGGGGTTGTAGGTAGACAGACATCTTCCAAGCAGGAGCTGTAGGTAGACATCTTCAGAGGGAGATTGTAGGTTGATGGACATATTTAGTGCAGGTAATGATAGATAAACAAATTCCAAGGGATGGTAGTTTAACAGACATCTTCCCAGGGGGGCTGAGTAGATAGACAGGCATCATCCAACGTGGGTAAACAGACATATTCCAGGTGGAGTAGACTTCCTCCAAGGGGTGGTGAGGGTAGGTAGACAGCCATCCTATGAGAGTGGGGTTAGAGATTCTCTGAGAGGGGGGTGTAGACAGCTACCGAGAGTGGAGGTAGATAGACATATTCCGAGTGGGGGGGGGTTGGATAGAAATCTTCCGGGGGTTGAGATTTGGCAGTTGGTAGACTGGGCTTTTCTGAGACTGTGTTTGGAAGACATTTTCCGAGGTGGGGAGTAGATATATTCCGAGGCAGTTGGTAGGTAGACAGACTAATTCCAGGGCGGTTGGTATGCTGACAGACATCTTCTGAGGGGGGGGGGGGGGATAGGTAGACAGACATCGCCTGATGGGCTGGAAGACACCTTCCGAAGTTCAGGGGTCTCTAGACATCTTCCGAGACAGGGGTAAACAACTTCCGAGTGAGGGGCTGAGTAGGGGTATGGATGGGATTGGTAGACAGACAAATTCCGAGAGGGTAGGCAGGTAGATAGACATCTGCTTAGCGAGGGGGGCGGGGGGTTGAGAGACATCTTTCAGGGTGATAGACATCTTATGAGATGGGGAGAGAGTTTTTCTGGGGGTGTAGATAGACATCTTCACAGGGTGAGGTAGGTGGACAAACATCTTCCTTAGGGGGTGAGGTAGGCAGACATCTGCCGAGGGGGCAGGTAGACAGACATCTCCTGTGGGGAGTTACGTAGACTGACATTTTCTAAGGAGGCAAGTAGGTAGAATTACATATTAGGTGGTGGGGCGATGAGAGACAGACAGCTTTCGATGGGGGAGAGGTAGAATGAAATCTTCCAATGTGGGAGGTGTAGGTAAATATCTTCTGAGAGGGGTAGGTACACAGACATCTCCCGAGGGGTGGGGTAGGTAGACATTCATATTCCGAGGGGAGGGGTAGGTAGTCACACATATTCTGAGGGGGGGGGGTTAGGTAGACAGACATGTTCCAAGGGTGTGGGTAGGTACACAGACATCATCTGAGGGGGGGGGGGGGGTAGGTGCAGGTTGACAGAGATCTTCCATGGAGGGGTAGCTCGGTAGATATCTTCTGAGAGGGATAGATAGGCATATTTCGTAGGTGGGGTAGATAGGCACCTTCCCAGGGGAGGGGGGGGGGGCAGATCATCATGGGTGTGACGTCACGTGAGCTGCACTGCTGCTGAAATAGCTTGTTAATGTTTTATAAATTTTAGACTTCATTTACGTACTTTAAAGTTTTTTTGTGTTATTATTTTTGCTGTAAAAGCGACTTATTAGTGGATATTCATTTATCTCAGTCTTTCTTCCTGAGGTATTGACTCGAGTGGTCTATTATTTGCGAGTGTGCTTTCATGGTTCGTCTAAGCCTCGCGCCTCATCAGTGTGTTTACGTTTTGCGGCGTGCACTGCATCTGTAGCGGTTATAAGCTAAGTACTGACGAACTTGTTTGTGCTCTGTAATACAGTTATTAAAGTGAATAGATTGCAGTGGTGTTGCTTGCCATTTTTGGCGAAATAATGACTTAATAAACTCTTGTAATCGTTCGCTCGCTGTGTTTTATAGAGTTTTCAGTGTGTTGAAGTCGTTCAATAAATTTCGTGCTTTAGTTTTCAACTTCGTTTAGTTTTAATTTTTTGGTTGTAGCCAACAATTTTGTGAAGTTTTGCTGGTATTGGTATCGGCTGTGTTGTAGTAGTATTAATACAAGTAGCTGCTTTCTTAGTAGGCAGAGAATTTCGAGACCATAGTTGTTAGTTCTTAAATAGTGCTGCTTTTGTAACTGAACTTTGGTAACGTAGACGTATAGTTTTTTTTAGTAACTGTAAAATTTTATCATGAGTGAGAAGTGATGGCTGTGTCGTAGGTTTGTGAATAGTGAATTACGCTGTGGGATTTGTTCAAAGTATTTTCATTGGGGGGAATGCTGTGGGGAAGCCAGTGGTCATTTGAGGGTGATCCTGTCCTGGGAATGTAGAATCTGTAGTAGAAACAAGTTAATAGAGGAGCAGGAGCGTAAGATCTGTGCCCTTCAGGTACAATTACAATGCGCAAAGGAGGAACTAGATAAGTTGAGGAAGGTGAAGGGTGCTGGGGAATGGGAACTGGCAGTTTACAAGAAGATAGATAGGAAAAGGAGGTAGTCAGACAGTTTTACTTTGCATACATGCAATAGATACGACAAACTGTCAAAGTTGAGCGGAGAGGATCCTCGTGTAGCTGTATATGGAGGAAACTTGCAGCCATCCTCAGCAATTAGGAGGCCTAGATTCTGCTGCTAGGTATTTACCGGGTAGAGGTTTGGGCCAGCATTTGCAGGAAGTTTTGTGGAGTGAGTACCAGGTCACAAGCATTGTGAAGCCTAGTGCAGGGTTGGCTCAGGTGGCTGAAAGCATAGGGGAGTTACGTAAGAATTTTACAAAGGAGGATCAGGTAGTGATAGTGGGTGGTGCTGGGAGCAGTCGCAATAGGGACAGGGGGTATGATGTCAGTGGTGACTTGGTTAAGATAGCTACTCAAACTGGTGGCACTAATGTGTTTTTCGTGCAACTGTTTCAGCATCATGATCGGCCACACCTTAATGCGGCTGTTAGGCGCGTAATTGTGGGACTGGGAGTGCACTAATGGGAGAAGGCATGGATCACATCCCAGTGGTGCCAGTTGGGTCTATCAGTAGATGGGGTTTCACTAGGCATGGCCTGCACCTCAATAGGTATGCGAAGGAGAGGCTACCTAAGCTTATAGGTGACAGTGTAGTGGGTGGTGGTGGCGGTAGTGGTGTCACTCATGGAAAAATTCCTGTAGTATTTGGTGTTAGAGCTGCACCTTTTTAATACTGAAGTCAGCTGATTGGTATACCTGCTTAAAGGAAGTGCCTCTAAGGTTCAAAAATGGTTCTAATGGCTCTGAGCACTATGCAAATTAACATATGGGGTCATCAGTCGCCTAGAACGTAGAACTAATTAAACCTAACTAACCTAAGGACATCACACACATCCATGCCCGAGGCAGGATTCGAACCTGCGACCATAGCAGTCGCGCGGTTCCGAACTGAGCGCCTAGAACCACAAGACCACCGCGGCCAGCGTGCCTCTAAGGGCTCTCCTCCAGAGGATGTAATGTTTCCAAGTAGAGAAGGAATTGGCATATTTCATCAGAATATAAGAGTTATTAGAGATAGAGTTAGTGAACTGCTAACAGATGTTTACGCTGAAATTATTTGTATATCAGAGCACCACTTCAATAAATTGATAATTTATAGGCTTCCTTTACCAGGCTACATATTAGCTGGCTGTTTCTCAAGGAGTTCCTTGCGGGATGGGGAGGTGTCTCCGTACATAAAAAACAGTATGTTATTCGAGTCCATAGACTTATCACAACACTGCACTGAACAGATATTTGAATGTTGTGCAGCATTTGTTGAATTTAGTGAAACTCAGCTTCTAATTGCTGGTGTTTATAGGGCCTCTAACTCCAACTTCAGAGCACTTTTGCTTAAGCTAGAGAGGGTTCTTGACTCACTTTGTAGGAAGTACCAGAAAGTAGTTATATGTGGGGACTTCAATATTAATTTTGTATATGATTGTGCAAGAAAAAGGGGGGTTGGGTTGTTTGGCGAAGGAGACCAGACAGCGATGTCATTGGTCTCATCGGATTATGGAAGGATGGGGAAGGAAGTCGGCCATGCCCTTTGAGAGGAACTAACCCAGAATTTGCCGGGAGTGATTTAGGGAAATCACGGAAAACCTGAATCAAGGTGGCTGAACGCGGGACTGAACCGTCGTCTTCCCGAATGTGAGTCCAGTGCCTTAACCACTGCGCCACCTCGCTCGGTCCCAAGAAAAATGATGTTGGTAGATCTCCTAAATTCATATGATCTGATGCCAACTGTGTTTTTTTTTTTTTCAAACTAGGGTGCAGGCGAATAATATCACAGTCATAGACAATATTTTTATTCGTTCTTCAATACTAGATGGGCATCCTGTTATTAAAAGAGTGAATGGCCTTTCAGACCATAATGCACAAATTTTAACACTAAAAGGTTTTTGTACTCAACCCAATGTCATATTTAGTTACAAAGAACGTAGGAAAGTCAATCCAACAGCAATAGAGTGTTTTTTAAAACTTGTCAAGGAACAAGAGTGGCAAGATGTTTATAGTGCCAATAATACAGATGATAAATACAATGCTTTCCATGGCACATTTCTCATGCTCTTTCAGAGTTGTTTTCCATTAGAACATTCTGAATGGGGTACTAGCAGTAATAGACAGCACAGTTGGCTGACTAGTGGGATAATGATTTCATGTAGAACATAGCGCGAATTATATCAAAACGTTAGAAGTAGTCACGATCAAGCTAAATAAAAATTTAGTTTCAACAGGAAATCATACAAATTTCTTAGCAAATACCTTTCTGAGATTGACGTCTGAAATACTCCTCTGTGATACAAGCAAGAGAGAGATTGAGTCAATAACCATATCACTGAAGACTAAGGACTCTCATGCATATGATGGAGTGCCTAGCAGAATATTAAAGCACTGTGCTACACATGTTAGCCCTGTATTTAGCCATATTTGCAATTTTTCCTTTAGAATTGGTCAGTTTCCTGAGCGATTAAAGTACTCAGCAGTAAAGCCGCTTTATGAGAAGGGAGAAAGGGATAATGTAGATAATTTTAGACCTACTTCTATGCCATCAGTGTTTCCAAAAGTTACCGAAAAGGTTGTGCATGTAAGGTTAATTGATCATTTTATATCACACAATTTGCTGTCAAATGAACAGTTCGGTTTTAGAAGCCTTTTGACAACTGAAAATGCTGTATTCTGGCGTACAGACGTACTTTCATGCAAAATCGTAAGGTCCTAGCTCTTGTCCAATGCACCAAAGCCGGCAAATAAGGGAATAACCGATAACTAAAACTTGAATAGTACTGCTTCTTACTGGCTATTACATCTTCTTAGAAGCTATTTCTGTGTTCTAATGTGATGTTTTCAGTTTTTTCCGCATACCGCAACACGCGACATAATTTTGCAGACGATAAATATAACGTTTTCAGAGAGAAAAGCGAGCAATATGACGATCTGGCATTAAGTCGATTCGATAGCAAGTGTCGAAAACGGGCGGATATCGCATGTGGTAACTACATATGAAACCTTTCTCATTCTTCCGTGCAACGTGGTGTACAGACGTACTTTCGTGCAAAATCTTAAGGTCCTAGCTCATGTCCAATGCACCAAAGCCGGTAAATAAGTGAACCACCGATAACTAAAACTTGAATAGTATTGCTTCTTACTGGCGATTACATCTTCTTAGAAGCTTTTTCTGTGTTCTAATATAATGTTTTCAGTTTTCTCCGCATACCGCAACACGCGACATAAGTTTACAGACGATAAATGTAAAGGTTTCAGAGAGAAAAGTGGCCAATTTGACGATCTGGCAATAAGTCGATTCGATGGCAAATGTCGAAAACGGTCGGATTTCTCATGTTGTTACTACATATGGACACTTTTCACATTCTCCTGTGCAACGTGGCGTACAGACGTACTTTCATGCAAAATTTTAAGGTTCTGGCTCACGTCCAATGCACCAAAGCTGGCAAATAAATGATTAACCGATAACAAAAACTTGAATAGTACTGGTTCTTACTGGTGATTACGTCTTCCTTGAATCTGCTTCTGTATTATACTATGGTGCTTTTAGTGTCTCCATATACAACGGAAAGCGACATATCTTTGCAGACGATGAATGTAACCGTTTCAGAGAGAAAAGCGGCCAATGTGACGATCTGGCATCAAGTCGACTCGATGGTAAATGACGAAAGCGAGCGGATCTCTTAAGTTTTTACTACATATGAACAGTTTTCACATTCCCCCTCGCAATGTGATTTCCAGACGTTATTTCATGCGAAATCTTTAGGTCGTCGGTCATGTCCAAGGTAACAAAGCCGGCAATTAAGTGAATTACCGATAACTAAATCTTGAATAGTACTGCTTCTTATTGGCGATTACATCTTCTTAGAAGCTTTTTCTGTGTTCTAATATGATGTTTTCATTTTTTTCTGCATACCGTAACACGCGACTTACTTTTGCAGACAGTAAATGAAACCTTATCAGAGAGAAAAGTAGCCAATATGACGCTCTGGCATTAATTCGATTCGATGGCAAATGTAGAAAACGGGCGGATTTTTCATGTGGTTACTACATATGAACACTTTTTACATTCTCCCGTGCAACGTGGTTTCCAGACGTCGTTTCATGCAAAATCTTTAGGTCGTCGGTCATGTCCAATGTACCAAAGCCGGCAACTATGTGAATAACCGATAACTAAAACTTAAATAAGACTGCTTGTTACTGGCCGATTACATTTTCTTAGAAGCATCCTCTGTGTTCTACTATGGTGCTTTTAGTGTCCCCGCATACCGCGGCAATCGACATAACTTTGCAGACGATGAATGTAACATTTTCAAAGAGAAAAGCGGCCAATGTGACGATCTGGCAATTAATTCGATTCGATACCAAATGACGAAAGCGGGCGGATATCTGAGGTTTCTACTACATATGAACACTTTCCAGATTCTCGCGTGCAACGTGGCGTACGGACGTAATATTATGCAAAATCTTAAGGTCCTAGCTCAAGCCCAATGCACCAAAGCCGGCAAATAAGTCAAAGAGTATATTTCTGTTTGCTACTTTCGATTATATCTTCTTAGAAGCTTTATTTGTGTTCTAATATCATGTTTTCAGTTTCTGCCGCATATTGCAATACGCGACATACATTTCCAGACGATAAATCTAACTGTTTCAGAGAGAAAAGCAGCCAATGTGAAGGTGTTGCAATAAAATAGATTCGCTAGCAAATGATGAAAGCGGGCGGTTTTCTCTAGTTTTTACTACATATGAACAGTTTCCACATTCCCCCGTGCAATTTGGTTTCCAGACGTCGTTTCATGCAAAATCTTTAGGTCGTCGGTCATGTCCAATGGACCAAAGGCGGCAAATAAGTGAATCACCGATAACTAAAACTTGAATAGTACTGCTTCTGACTGGCGATTACATCTTCTGAGAAGCTTTTTCTGTGTTCTAGTATGATGTTTTCAGTTTTTTCCGCATATTGCAGCACGCGACTTAAATTTCCAGACGATAAATGTAACTGTTTCAGAGAGAAAATCGGCCAATGTGGAGATATGTCAATACATTCGATTTGATAGCAAACGACGAAAGCGGGCGGATTCCTCATGTTGTTACTATTATGTACACTTTTCACATTGTCCCGTACAACGTGGCCTACAGACGTACTTTAATGCAAAATCTTAAGGTCCTAGCTCATGTCCAATGCACCAAAGCCGGTAAATAAGTGAATCACCGATAACTAAAACTTAATAGTACTGCTTCTTACTGGCGATTACATCTTCTGAGAAGCTTTTTCTGTGTTCTAATATAAAGTTTTCAGTTTTTTTCACATACCGCAACACACGACATAGTTTTGCAGACGATGAATGTAACCTTTTCAGAGAAAAAAGCCTCCAATGGGATGATCTCGCATAAAGTCGATTCGATGGCAAATGTCGAAAACGGGCAAATTTCTCATGTTGTTACTACATATGAACACTTTTTACATCCTCCCGTGCAACCTGGTGTAAAGACGTACTTTCATGCAAAATCTTAAGGTCCTAGGTCATGTCTAATGCACCAAAGCCGGCAAATATGCGAATACCCGATAACTAAAGACTGAATAGTACTGCTTCCTACTTTCGATTACATCTTCTTAGAAGCTTTTTCTCTGTTCTAATATAATGTTTTCAGTTTTTTCCGCATACCGAAACACGCGACATAACTTTACAGACGATATATGTAACCGCTTCAAAGAGAATAGTGGCCAATATGACGATCTGACAATAAGTCGATTCAATGGCAAATGTAGGAAACGTGCGGATTTCTCATGTTGTTACTACATATGAACACTTATCACATTCTCCCGTGCAAAGTGGCGTAGAGACGTACTTTCATGCACAATCTTAAGGTTCTAGCTCATGTCCAATGCACCAATGCCGGCAAATACGTGAATAAACGAAATCTAAAACTTGAATAGTACTGCTTCCTACTTTCGATTACATCTTCTTAGAAGCATTTTTGTGTTCTAATATGATGTTTTCAGTTTTTTCCGCATATTGCAATACGCGACATACATTTCCAGACGATAAATGTAACTGTTTCACAGAGAAAAGCGGCCAATGTGAAGATCTGGCAATACATTCGATTCGATAGCAAATGACGAAAGAGATCGTATTTCTCAGGTTTTCACTACATATGAACACTTTCCACATTCTCCCGTGCTACGTGTCGTACAGACGTACTTTCTTGCAAAATCCTAAGGTCATAGCTGATGTCCAATGCACCAAAGCCGGAAAATAAGTGAATAACCGATAACTAGAACTTGACTAGTACTGCTTGTTACTGGCCAATTACATCTTCTTAGAAGCTTCTTCTGTGTTCTACTGTAGTGCTTTTAGTGTCTGCGCAAACCGCGGCAAGCGACATAACTTTGCACACGATGAATGTAACAGTTTCAAAGAGAAAAGCGGCCAATGTGACGATCTGGCATTAAGTCGATTCGATGGAAAATGACGAAAAATGGCGGATTTCTCATGTTGTTACTACATATGAACATTTTTTACATTCTCCCGTGCAACGTGGCGTACAGACGTACTCTCATGCAAAATCTTAAGGTCCTTGCTCATGTCCAATGCACCAAGGTGGCAAATAATAACCGATAACTAAAGCTTGTATATTTCTGCTTCCTACTTTCGATTACATCTTCTTAGAAGCTTTTTCTGTGTTCTAATATAATGTTTTCAGTTTTTTCCGCATACCCCAACACGCGACATAACTTTACAGACGATAAATGTAACTGTTTCAGAGAGAAAAGTAGCCAGTTTGACGATCTGGCAATAAGTCGATTCAATGGCAAATGTCGAAAACGGGCGGATTTCTCATGTTGTTAGTACATATGAACACTTTTCACATTCTCCCGTGCAACGTGGCGTACAGACGTACTTTCATGAAAAATCTTAAGGCTCTAGTTCATGTCCAATTCACCAAAGCCGGCAAATAAGTGAATAACCGATAACTAAAACTTGAATAGTACTGCTTGCTACATTCGATTACATTTTCTTAGAAGCTTTTTTTGTGTTCTGATATGATGTTTTCAGTTTCTTCGACATATTGCAATACGCGACATAAATTTCCAGACGATAAATGTAACTGTTTCAGAGAGAAAAGCGGCCAATGTGAAGATCTGGTAATACTTTCGATTCGATAGCAAACGACGAAAGCGATCGAATTTCTGAGGTTTTTACTACTTATGAACACTTTCCACATTCTCTTGTGCAACGTGGCGTACAGACGTACTTTCCTGTAAAATCTTAAGGTCCTAGCTCATGTCCAACCGTGCGACTGCTAAAGTCGCAGGTTCGAATCTTGCCTGGGGCATGGATGTGTGTGATCTCCTTAGGTGAGTTAGGTTTAAGTAGTTCTAAGTTGTAGGGGACTAATGATCTCAGCAGTTGAGTCCCATTGTGCTCAGAGCCATTTGAACTGATGTCCATTGTACCAAAGGCGGCAAACAAGTGAATAACCAATAACTAAAACTTGAATAGTACTGCTTCTTACTTGCGATTACATCTTCTTAGAAGCTTTATCTGTGTTCTAATATGATGTTTTCAGTTTTTTCCGCATACCGGAAAACACGTCATAATTTTGCAGAAGATAAATGTAACCGTTTCAGAGCGAAAAGCGGCCAATGTGACGATATGGCATTAAGTCGATGCGAACGCAAATGACGAAAACGGGCGTATTTCTCATGTTCTTACTATTATGTAAACCTTTCACATTCTCCCGTGCAACGTGGCGTACAGACGTACTTTCATGCAAAATATTAAGGTTATAGCTCATGTCCAATGCACCAAAGCTGGCAAATAAGTGAATAACCGATAACTAAAACTTGAATAGTATTGCTTCTTACTGGCTATTATTTCTTCTTAGAATCTGCTTCTGTGTTATACAATGGTGCCTTTAGTATCTCCGCATACTGCGGAAAGCGACATTTCTTTGCAGAAGATGAATGTAACCGTTTCAGACAGAAAAGCGGCCAATGTGAAGATCTGGCATCATGTCGATTTGATGGCAAATGACGAATGCGAGCTGATCTCTCAAGTTTTTACTACATATGAACAGTTTTCACATTCCCCAGTAAAACGTGGTTTACAGACGTCGTTTCGTGCAAAATCTTTAGGGCGGCGGTCATGTCCAATGTACCAAAGCCGGCAAATAAGTGAATTACCGGTAACTAAATCTTGAATACTACTGCTCCTAATTGGCGATTACATCTTCTTAGCGGATTCTTCTGTGTTCTAATATGATGTTTTCAGTTTTTTCCGCATACCCAAACACGCGAAATAATTTTGCAGACGATATATGTGACCGTTTGAGAGAAAAAAGCGGCCAATATGACGATCTGGCATTAAGTCGATTCGATGGCAAATGACGAAAACGCTCGGATTTCTCATGTGGTTACTACATATGAACACTTTTCACATTCTCACCTGCAACGTGGCGTACAGACGTTTTTGATGCAAAATCTTAAAGTGCTATTTCATGTCCAAAGCACTAAAGTAGGCAAATAAGTAAATAACCGATAACTAAAACTTGAATAGTACTGCTTCTTACTGGCGATCACATCTTCTTAGAAGTTTCTTCTGTGATTTACTATGGTGCTTTTAGTGTTTCCACATACCGCGGCAAGCGTCTTATCTTTGCAGACGATGAATGTAACCGTTTCAGAGAGAAAAGCGGCCAATGTGATGATCTGGCATGACGTCGACTCGATGGCAAATGACGAAATCGGACGGATTTCTCATGTGCTTACTACATATGAACACTTATCACATTCTCCCGCGCAGCTGGGCGTACACATGTACTTTCATGCAAAATCTTAAGGTTCTAGCTCATGTCGAAGGCACAAAAGCCGGCTAAAAAGTCAATAATCGTTGACTTAACTTAAAGTGTACTGCTCCTTACTTTCTATTACATCTTCTTAGAAGCTTCTTCAGTGTTCTACTGTGGTACTTTTAGTGTCTCCGCATACCTCAGCACGCGGCAAAGCTTTGCACACGATAAATGTAACCGTTTCATAGAGAAGAGGGGCCAATATGACGATCTAAGTCGATTCGATAGCAAATGACGAAAACGGGAGGATTTCTTAGGTTTTTAATACATATGAACACTTTTCACATTCTCCCGTGCAACGTGGCTGCTAGTCCTCCCTTCATGCAAAATCGTAAAGCCATAGCTCATTTCCAAGGCACCAAAGCCTGCTAAAAAGTCAATAATCGATAAGTGAAACTTGAATTGTACTGATTCTTACTTGCTATTACATCAACTTACAAGCTTCATCTGTGTTCTACTATGGTGCTTTTTGTGTCTCCGCATGTCGCAGCAGGCAACATAGCTTTGCACACGATAAATGTAACCGTTTCAGAGAGAAGAACGGCCAATGTGACGATCTGACATTAAGTCGATTCGATTGCAAATGCCGAAAACGGGAAGATTTATTAGGTTGTTGCTACATATGAACACTTTTCACATTCTCCCGTGCCACGTGGCTGCTAGTCCTCCCTTCATGCAAAATCGTAAGGTCCTAGCTCATGTCCAACGCACCAAAGCCGGCTAAAAAGTCAAAAATCGATAACTAAACTTGAGTTGTACTGCTTCTTACTGACTATTACACAACTTATAATCTTCTTCTGTGTTCCACTATGGTGCTTTTACTGTCTCCGCATTCCGCAGCACGCGAAATAGCTTTGCACACGTTAAATGTTACCGTTTCATAGAGAAGAGCGGCCAATGTGACTATCTGACATTAAGTGGATACGATGGCAAATGACGAAAACGGACGGATTTCTTAGGTTTTTATTACGTACGCACACTTTTCATATTCTCACGTGCAACGTGGCTGCTAGTTTTCGATTCATGAAAAATATTAGTGTCCTATCTCATGTCCAAGGCACCAAAGCCGGCTAAAAAGTCAAAAATCGATAACTAAACCTGAGTTGTACTGCTTCTTACTGACTATTACATCAACTTATAATCTTCTTCTGTGTTCCACTATGGTGCTTTTACTGTCTCCGCATTTCGCAGCACGCAACATAGTCTTGCACACGATAAATGTAACCGTTTCAGAGAGAAGAGCGGTTAGTGTGACGATCTGACATTAAGTCGATTCGATAGCAAATGACGAAAATGGGCGGATCTCTTAGGTTTTTATTACACATGAACACTTTTAACATTCTCCCGTACAACGTGGCTAATAGTCCTCCCTTCATGCAACATCTTAAGGTCCTAGCTCATGTCCAAGGCAACAAAGCCGGCTAAAAAGTCAAAAATCGATAACTAAACTTGAGTTGTACTGCTTCTTACTGACTATCACATCATATTAGAATCTTCTTCTGTGTTCTACTTTGGTGATTTTGGCGTCTCCTCATTCCGCAGCACGCGATATAGCTTTGCACACGATAAATGTAACCGTTTCAGAGAGAAGAGCGGCCAATGTGACCATCTGACATTGTCGATTCGATAGCAAGTAACGAAAACAGGCGGATTTCTTAGGTTTTTACTACATTTGAACACATTTCACATATTCCCGTGCAATGTGGCTGCTAGTCCTCCCTTCATGCAAAATCTTAAGGTCCTAGCTCATGTCCAAGGCACCAAAGCTGGCTAAAAAGTCAAAAATCGATAACTAAAACATAAATTGTACTGTTTCTTACATTCTATTACATCAACATAGAATCTTGTTCCGTGTTCTACTATGGTGCATTTAGCGTCTCCGCCTTCCGCAGCACGCGACATAGCTTTGCACACGATAAATGTAACCGTTTCAGAGAGAAGAACGGCCAATGTGAACATCTGACATTGTCGATTCGATAGCAAATGACGAAAACAGGCGGATTTCTTAGGTTTTTACTGCATTTGAACACATTTCACATATTCCCGGGCAACGTGGCTGCTAGTCCTCCCTTCATGCTAAATCTTAAGGTCCTAGCACATGTCCAAGGCACCAAAGCCGGTTAAAAAGTCAAAAATCGATAAGTAAACTTGAGTTGTACTGCTTCTTACTGACTATCACATCAATTTAGAATCTTCTTCTGTGTTCTACTACGGGGATTTTAGCGTCTCCGTATTCCGCAGCACGCGATATAGCTTTGCACACGATAAATGTAACCGTTTGAGAGAGAAGAGCAGCCAATGTGACGATCTGACATTAAATTGATTCGATAGCAAATGACGAAAACGGGCAGATTTCTTAGGTTTTTACAATATAAGAACACATGTCACACTCTCCCGTGCAACGTGGCTGCTAGTCCTCCTTTCATGCAAAATCTTAAGGTCCTAGCTCATGTACAAGGCATCAAAGCCGGCTAAAAAGTCAAAAACCGATAACTTAACTAGAATTGTACTGGTTCTTACTGGCTATTACATCAACTTAGAAGCTTCTTCTCTGTTCTACTATGGTGCTTTTAGTGTCTCCGCATTCCGCAGCACGCGACATAGCTTTGCACACGATCAATGTAACCGTTTCAGAGAGAAGAGCGGCCAATGTGACAATATGAAATTAAGTCGATTCGATAGCAAATGACGAAAACGGGCGGAATTCTTGGGTTTTTACTACATATGAACACTTTTCACATTCTCCCGAGCCACGTGGCTCCTAGTCCTCACTTCATAGAAATTCTTAAGGTCCTAGCTTTTGTCCAAGGCACCAAAGCATGCTAAAGATTCAAAAACCGATAACTAAACTTGGGTTCTACTGCTTCTTACTGGCTATTACTTCAACTTAGAAGCTTTTTTCTGTTTTCTACTATGGATCTTTTAGTGTCTCCGCATATCGCAACACGCAACATAGTTTTGCACACGATAAATGTTACCGTTTCAGAGAGAAGAGCGGCGAATGTGACGATCAGGCATTAAGTCAATTTGATAGCAAATGACGAAAATCGGACGAATTTCTCAGGTTTTTACTACGTATGAACACTTTTCACATTCTCCCGTGCAACGTGGCTGCTAGTCCTCCCTTCATACAAATTCCTAACGTCCTACCTCATGTCCAAGGCACCAAAGCCGGCTAAAAATTCAAAAATCGATAACTAAATTTGAGTTCTTTTGCTTCTTACTGGCTATTATATCAACTTAGAAGCATTTTCTGTCTTCTACTATGGTGCTTTTATTGTCTCCGCATATCGCAGCCCGCAACATAGCTTTGCACACGATAAATGTAACCGTTCCAGAGAGAAGAGCAGCCAATGTGACAATATGAAATTAAGTCGATTCGATAGCAAATGACGAAAATGGGCGGATTTCTCAGGTTTTTACTATATCTGAACACTTTTCACATTCTCCCTTGCAACATGGCTGCTAGTCCTAATTTCATACAAATTCTTAAGGTTCTAGCTCATGTCCAAGGCACCAAAGCCGTCTAAAAAGTCAAGTATCCATAGAAAAAACTATTATTTTACGGCTTCTTACTGGCTATTACGTAAACTTAGAAGCTTCTTCTGTGTTCTGCTATGGTGCTTTTAGTGTCTCCGCAATCCGCTGCACGCGACATAGCTTTGCACACGATAAATGTAACCGTTTCAGAGGGAAGAGAGGCCAGTGTGACGATCTGACATTAAGTCGATTCGACAGCAAATGACGAAAATGGGCGGATTTCTTAGGTTTTCACTACATATGAACACTGTTCACATTCTCCCGTGCATCGTGGCTGCTGGTCCTCCCTTCATGCAAAATCTTAAGGTCCTATCTAATGTCCAAGGCACCAAAGAACGCTAAAAAGTCAAATATCGATAAATAAACTTGAATTGTACTGCTTCTTACTACCTATTACATCAACTTAGAAACTTTATCTGTGTTCTACTATGGTGCTTTTAGTGTCTCCGCATATCGCAGCACGCGACATAGGTTTGCACACCATAAATGTAACCGTTTCAGAGAGAAGAGCGCCCAATGTGACGATCTGACATTACGTCGATTCGATAGCAAATGACGAAAACGAGCGGATTTCTTAGGTTTTTACAACATTCGAACACTTTTCACACTCTCCCGTGCAACGTGGCTAAGAGTCCTCCCTTCATTCAACATCTTATATTCCTAGCTCATGTCCAAGGCACCAAAGCCGGCAAAAAGTTAATAATCGGTAACTAAAATTAGAACTGTACTGCTTCTTACTTGCTATTACATCAACTTAGAAGCTTCTTCTGTGTTCTACTATATCGCTTTTAGTGTCTGAGCATATCGCAGCACGCGAGATAGCTTTGCACACGATAAATGTAACCGTTTCAGTGAGAAGAGCTGCAATGTGACGATCTGACATTAAGTCGATTCAATAGCAAATGACGGAAACGGGCAGATTTCTCAGGTTTTTACTACATATGTACACTCTTCACATTCTCCCGGACTACGTGGCTGATAGTCCTCCCTTCATGCAACATCTTAAGGTCCTAGGTCATGTCCAAGGCACGAAAGCTGGCTAAAAAGTGAAAAATCGTGAACTAAAACATGAATTGTACTGCTTCTTATTGGCTATTACATCAACTTAGAAGCTTCTTCTGTGGTCTACTATGGTACTTTTAGTGTCTCCGCGTTCCGCAGCACGCGACATAGCTTTACACACGTTAAATGTAACCGTTTCATAGAGAAGAGCGGCCAATGTGACTATCTGACATTAAGTGGATTCGATAGCAAATGACGAAAACGGGCGGATTTCTTAGGTTTTTATTACGTACGAACACTTTTCACATTCTCACGTGCAACGTGGCTGCTAGTCCTCGATTCATGAAAAATATTAATGGCCTAGCACATGTCCAAGGCACCAAAGCCGGCTAAAAAGTCAAAAATCGATAACTAAACTTGAGTTGTACTGCTTCTTACTGACTATCACATCAACTTAGAATCTTCTTCTGTGTTCTACTATGGTGATTTTGGCGTCTCCGCATTCCGCAGCACGCGATATAGCTTTGCACACGATAAATGTAACCGTTTGAGAGAGAAGAGCAGCCAATGTGACGATCTGACATTAAACCGATTCGATAGCAAATGACGAAAACGGGCCGATTTCTTAGGTTTTTACAATATAAGAACACATGTCACACTCTCCCGTGCAACGTGGCTGCCAGTCGTCCCTTCATGCAAAATCTTAAGGTCCTAACTCATGTACAAGGCATCAAAGCCGGCTAAAAAGTCAAAAACCGATAACTAAACTTGAATTGTACTGGTTCTTACTGGCTATTACATCAACTTAGAAGCTTCTTCTCTGTTCTACTATGGTGCTTTTAGTGTCTCCGCATTCCGCAGCACGCGACATAGCTTTGCACACGATCAATGTAACCGTTTCTGTGAGAAGAGCGGCCTATGTGACGATCTGGCTTTAAGTCGATTCGATAGCAAATGACGAAAACGGGCGGATTGCTTAGGTTTTTAGTACATATGAACACTTTTCACATTCTCCAGTGCAACGTGGCTGCTAATCCTCCATTCGTAGAAATTCTTAAGGTCCTACCTCATGTCCAAGGCATCAAAGCCGACTAAAAAGTCAATAATCGATAGCTAAAACTATTATTTTACTGCTTCTTACTGCCTATTACATTAACTTAGAAGCGTCTTCTGTGTTCTACTGTGCTGCTTTTAGTTTCTCCGCATTCCACAGCACGTGACATAGCGTTGCACACGATAAATGTAACCGTTTCAGAGAGAAGATCGGTCAACGTGACCATATGACATTGAGTCGATTCGATAGCAAATGACGAAAACGGGCGGATTTCTTGGGTTTTTACTACATATGAACACTTTTCACATTCTCCCGTGCAACGTGGCTGCTAGACCTCCCTTCATGCCAAATCTTAAGGTCGTAGCTGATGTTCAAGGCACCAAAGCCGGCTAAGAAGTCAATAATCGATAACTAAACATTAATTGTACTGTTTCTTACTGGTTAATTACATCAACTTACAAGCTTCTTCTGTGTTCTGCTATGCTGCAATTAGTGCTTCTGCATACCGCAGCACGCAACGTAAGTTTGCAGACGATAAATTCTATCGTTTCAGAGAGAAAAGCGGCCATTGTGGCGATCTGACATTTCGTCGATTCGATAGCAGATGCCGAAAACGGGCGGATTTCTTAAGTTTTTACTACATATGATCAGTTTTCACATATTCTCGTGTAACGTTTCTCCCAGACCTCGTTTCATGCGAAATCGTAACGTCGTCAGTCATGTCCCTGGCGCCAAAGGCGGCTAATAAGTCAATAATCGATAGCAAAAACTTGAATTGTACTGCTTCTTACTGACCGATTACATCAACTTAGAGCCGGCCGCGGTGGTCTAGAAGTTCAGGGGTTCAGTCCGGAACCGCTGGACTGCTACGCTCGCAGGTTCGAATCCTGCCTCGGGCATGGTTGTGTTTGAAGTCCTTAGGTTAGTTAGGTTTAAGAAGTTCTACGCTCTGGGGGACTGATGACAACAGATGTTAAGTCCCATAGTGCTCAGAGCCATTTGAACCAATAACTTAGAAGCTTCTTCTGTGTTCTATGGTGTTGCTATTAGTGCCTCCGCATGCCGCAGCCCGCGACATAAGTTTCCAGACGATAAATGTAACTGTTTTATAGAGAAAAGCGTCCAATGTGACGATCTGTCGTTACGTCGATTCGACGGCAATTGACGAAAACGGGACGATTTCTTAGGTTTTTACAACACATGAACACTTTTCCAATTCTCTCGTGTAACGTGTCTTCCAGACTTCGTTTCATGCCAAATCTTAAGGTCGTCGGACATGTCTGAGGCACCAAAGCCGGATAATAAGTCAATAATCGATTACTAAAACTTGAATTTTACTGCTTCTTACTGGCTGATTACATCAACCTATAAGCTTCTTCTGTGTTTTACTGTGTTGCTATTAGTGCGTCCGCATACCCCAGCACACAACATAAGTTTGCAGACGATGAAGGTAACCGCTTCACAGAGAAATTTCAAATTCTGTGTCTGTGTCTATTGCCTGATCATATTGTTAAAAGCAGGTTGCTCTAAATGCCCAGTAGATCTGATTCCCTTGATACCCATTCAAAACAAACTCGGAATGGGAAAGACCAAGCTCTGCTTATACTTATAGCCTGGGAAGTTGACATATCTTAGACAGTAAAATATGATGGTTAAAGATGTCCACTGAGTATTCCCATATACACTGAAGTTAGCTTTGAACAACAAATTATTAATTGGCCACCAACTCTTGACTCAATAGCTACTAAGATCTTTCACTGGTGAAGGAGGTGACGACGTTGTTATGTCTATTAGAGGCTTCTGTAGTTTGCTGAAAATGATGTGATATAATTGTGCCTTGTGATTTTCTGTGGAGTTCCAGAGTAAGTTCTATACTGGTGCAGGACATTCATTCCTGCTGTTCTCATTCGAGGCAATCCTGGATTCTGAATCTCAAGCACCAGAGGATTATAAACAGCAATGCAACCTCTGTCTTCCTGGCTGTGCACTATTTCAAAGTGCTCTGGTTGTCAGTCTCTTCTCATTGTGCAGTGCTTGTAGATTATTGTAAATGGATTATCTGTAATATTTAGAACATCTCATTCTAAACTTTCTAAAGAACGAGACTTTTCTGTCATGACCACTTTTTGTGTGAGGTGATAAATACCAGGAATTTTGTTGCATTTTGAGAACCTAATGGTGACTGACATTAGTGTCTGTGTAAATTAATGGAACTGGATTTTTCCTCAGGTCGGCAGTTTTCCGAAGGTCGGCGTTTTTCCTGAGGTCGTCGTTTTTCCCAAGGTCGGCGTTTTTCCCCGAGATCGGCGTTTTTCCCCGAGGTCGGCGTTTTTCCCCGAGGTCGGCGTTTTTTCCCAACGGCGGTGTTTTTCCCCGACGTCGGCGTTTTTCCACGATGACGGTGTTTTTCGCCAAGGTCGGTGTTTTACCCCGAGGTCGGCGTTTTTCCCTGAGGTCAGCGTATTTTCCCAACAGTGGCGTTTTTCTCCGATGTCGGCGTTTTTCCACGATGTCGTCGTTTTTGCCCCGAGGTCGGCGTTTTTTCCCGAGGTCTGCGTTTTTGCCCCGAGGTCGGATTAGAGAATTTTTTCCCAAGGTCTAGAAATCTACCGATATATTGAAAATCCAAAGTATTTTCATGTATGTACACTATACTGATATGTCATGTCATCTTGAAACATATATCCGACCACTAGATAACGGTATTTATCAAGATAGCGATATATTTCGTTATATCTATTTATTTCGAGAATCGTTTTCTTAGGGGTACAGATTTATTTCCAGACGTCCATACATTTCCCATTATCGATTCAATTCGATATATCGACTTACGTAGATGCGCACATTATATCATGATGTCGATTTATTTCGAGATATCTATCTATATTGAGGAGTCTATTAATTTCGAGGTATCGATTGATTTCGAGTATCCGTTTATATGAGATATCGATTTATTTTGATACACCGACACAATTCAGGTTCTCTATATATTTCGAGGTATAGATATATTTCCAAGTATTGGTGTACTTCAGATATCGATTCTTTTCGAGATATCGATATATTTCAAGATACCTCTATATCTCAAGTAATCCATAAATTTCTAGATATCGCTATTTTTAGAGATATCTTTATATTACTAGGTACCAATATATTTCAGGAAATCGATATATTCCTATACCTCGATTTATCTCGATATGTCGACTAGCTTCGAGATTTCGATCTAATTGTAAGTAGAAATGTGTCCAGATGTCGATATATTTCGGGATATCGACTCATTTCGATGTAGCGGTTTCTCGGAGGTGTCGATTTATTTCGAGGTTTCGATTTATTTCGCGGTGTCGATTTATTTCGAGGTAGCGATTTATTTCGAGGTGGCGATTTATTTCGACGTGTGGATTTATTTCGAGGTGTCGATGTATTTCTTGGTGACGATATATTTCGATGTTACTTGTCGACTGCATCAGCTTAGAACCTTTTTCATACAGAGTGGTGCGACTGCATACCTCAGCAGGCGACATTGATATCCAGACGATGAATTTTACCGTTTCCGAGAGAAAAGCGTGCGATGTGACGAATTGGCACTACTTCATTATGAAAACAAATGACGAAAACGTGAGGTTTTCTTCGGTTTTTCTGCCACTGCTGCCAACTTTCAGCCCACCCCCTCCTCCACTTCCCCAGTCGTGGCGATCAGCTGGTGTGATGGAAATGGACACAGGAAAGTAATAACGTTCCATGAAATCCCATTCTAGGGAGGTTCAAGGGTAAATGTTCCAGACGGTTTATTTGCATTAAGACACGCATACTGGACATCTACAATGTCACATCTGCCAGATCGTTTCTATTGTCAACAGTGGAAAACAAAACAGCGTACTGAAGAAGCCATAGTGAGACACGGTTTTTGGTAGACGAAATAATAGGAATACTCTAGCCACTGATAATGATGATCTAATGAGAATTCTGTTATTGTTTTGAAAGATGCATTTAAATATCGATTCAACGTAGATCCAAATTATTTTGAGAATTATAATTGCGGTATTATGAATCTACATTGGAGATTTTGTAATGCAAAACCTTTCGATCTCAGAATACTTTACGTGATAGCACGGTATTGACCTTGTGTGTCACTAGGGTAAAGTTAATTTGCCGCCATTAACACAAAATTTATCCGCCATTAACGTAAAATCTATTTTTCAGCGTACTGCAATAAGGACTCACTTCAGATGATTGGACAATTAAAGAGAACTCAAACCGTTATTTTAATAGTATTCGTAGGTCCAATGCAGCATTTACCGTAGACAGTCCCTGAGCCTAGACTGTCAGTTTTATGTAGGGAGTACTACTTTAAAAAAGCACTCCGTGTTCAGGTCACAAGTGGCCAATCAGGGCCATCCGACCGCCACGTCATTCTCACTGAGGGTGGAGGAGGAGCTGGCTCTCCCACTCGTTGTGGTAGTTTCCTTTGACTGGAGCCGCTACTATTCGGACGAGTAGTTCCTCAATTGGCATCGGAAGGCTGAGTGCAACCCGAAAAATGCCAACAGCGCATAGCGGCCCCGATGGTCACCCATCCAAGTGCCGACCAAGCCCGGAAGTGCTAAACTTCAGTGATCTGACGGGAACCGGTGTATCCACTGCGGCAAGGCCATTGCCCCTACCACTTTTACATGATGTTTTTGATCGTAGTTCAGGTCAGATGGCTGGAAAGAATGGACGTTTACCATGTTATGCACATTTATATTTTCACTACGTCGACACAGCTGGTCCAATTACGACCACAGGTGATGGTAGCCATAATGATCGTGCCAAGCATCCTGTGTACATTAGTTACACCCTAGTGTGTGGGCATCACAGCATTCGTGACATTTAAGTTTGTTACTTCTTTGCTAATATATTCGCAATAAATTTTGCAGACAGTATCCGCATATGACGCTCAATGTACCTACAAAATTATATCATTGTACGACACATGTTTCAGGAGATACGTCATAAAAACTCAGGACAAGGCCAGACGCTGCATAGTACGGACGTGGACGCACAGCTGTAAATAAATGCCTGGTCAACACCAAGCTTTTCCGCTAGTCATCTATAAAGATAAAAAATCCCCAATATTGCCTACCAGCGTATTTTTGAAAAACCTTTATTTTGTCATCCATTTTTTCCTGTAAAAATCGTAAAAGCCGTGCATCATTGTGTTTTCAAAAATCGTTTCTTATTGTCATCTCTTTTTATGTATTTTAAACCATCTATCGCTTGTGTAACCTGTGGCTACAAGTCCATTCCGTTTATGGGGTAATCGAAATAATAAACAACGGAAAATGTGTGGGTCAATTTCTTCCTCATTTTTCGGAACTTCTGATAATAGTAAATCGTTGGCTCTTTGAGGGTGTGATAGGTACATACAAGAGATTAGTGTAAGATTAGAATTTGTGTTAGATACAGTGCCAGGAGGTTCTGTTTCTATCTGGCTAGCTTCAGAGTACTTCACCATCTACTAAGTGATGCGTTTCATTGTGAATGGTGTGTTCTGTGCTAGGTCTACCCTTTACTGCACAATGCTGTTCCTTCGATGCTATTAAAACCAGGATGTTATCAAAATATATGCACAGTGGCAGACTGGAGTCTGCATAAATATTTCCAGTGGTGGGGAGGGGGAAAGGCGCGTCGGGGCTGGAGTGCATGATTCTGAAACTGGCACTCTATCTACAAATCAGCTGGTCAGTTACGAGGTGCATCAAGCTACAAGACCCTAACTCTATAAGCGCTACAACTGGTCAAAGCTAAGGTTTAGCAGTATTGTGGAGAATTCTTATCTGGAAGAGTATGAGTATACTGTAACGAATAAAAACTCTTTACTCCAGATTCCAGGGAGGGTTGGGGGCGATGGGTGAAAGTGCCCTTTTGCCTATCCTCCCCTCCCCACCTCCTCCCCTCCCCCTCCCCCTCCCCTCCCCCTCCCCTCCTCCTCGCGGACGCCAATGGCTGGCCCGTTCATTTTGAGAACATCAGAGCTGCAGTAACCTTACTGAGAAACTGTTCTTCATGTCCTTGTCTGTCAATCTTACCACTCAGAACACCAGTGGGAATGTTGGTTACCGCTGAAACAACTGGTTTTCGGCTGTTATCAGTTTCCCAGACTCACTTTAAGCTAATTGTTAAAACCCGTCACAATACCAGTTTTTGTAATAACCGATTTTCAGTCTTTTATTTACATTATTTCCTCTAGTAAACGTAGAAATCAAACAAAGATTAAAAAAAATTTACTTTCTCAGTTTCTTGATAAATGGAATCAAAATCTCAAATTAAATACCTATATGATGACCTGCAGCCGTTCAGAACGAAATTAGAATTATATTAATACCGTCAGCTGCTCACGGGTGTCGATATATATCAACGGGGACAGGTGACAATGTGTGCAAGTCTGGGACTCGAACCCGGGATCTCCTGCTTACATGGCAGGCGCTCTGCCCATCTGAGCCACCGAGGGCACAGACGATAGTGTGACTGCAGGTACTATCTCGCGCACGCCTCCCGCGAGACTCACATTCTCACCTTGCATGTCCACACACTACATTCGTAGTGTCCCACACCAACACACTCATTACTCGTGGAACACATTCGTACCAAGTCCCGTAACAGTTCCGGGAATACGTGTACATCTTCACAGAAGAAGGTCATGGCTGGTATTGCCAGAACCATATACTTATATGGATATGGACATGTCTTCCACGAGGAATGAGTGTGTTGGAGGGGGACTCTACGACTGTAGTGTATGGACATTCAAGGTGAGAATGTGAGTCTCTCAAGATGCGTGCGCGAGATAGTCCCTGCAGTCGAACCATACACTGTGTCCTCGGTGCCTCAGATGGATAGAGCGTCTGTCATTTTAGCAAGAGATCCCGGGTTCGAGTCCCGGTCGCGGCACACATTTTCACTTGTCCACGTTGATATTTATTAACGCCCGCGAGCACTGACTGTATTAATATAATTCTAATTTCTTTAAATTAAATAGTCAAATATGTCCGATCTTCGCTTCTGGCGAGTGCTCCTATACTACAGAAAACTGCCAGTATTATCCTACTGATTTTAGTTTTTAGAAGCTCTGCTCAAAAATTATATTGTAATCGGTTATCACAGCACTATGCGGGCATTACGTATAGTCCAGCGATATAGAGTGAAAACTGCGGCAGGAGAACTCTCTTTTTCGTTTTTAAGGGCTAAAAGCAGATAACGGCATACTACGTAGACACAGGCAGCAGATCAGGCACTTTCTATTTTTATCCCGAACTATGAATGATTTGTAAAATTTTAACTTTTTTCCTTGTATGATGTCGCAAGTGACCAAATCGACCATTGTGCTTCACTCGTACTGCATATCGTAAAATACTTCCAGGCTTCCAGATGGTGCCATTTTGTGTTACAACTGACGTTCGACAACAGCGAGAAACTGCGTCCATTCTCGCGCACTGCTTGTATAACAGGCACAGTATTGTCTCGGCAATGTTGGACCAATCCATTTGTTGCTCGTTTCTATCAGCAGTGTTATTAAAGTGGCATACATCACTTTTCCCATTTTTTCTGTAATAACGCAGTATTTAAGAGCTATGGAAATCTTACGAATAAAAATTACTCGTCTTTTTTAAAAAAGGTTTATTTGAAAACTAAAAATTTTACTACGACATCTGTGGCTAATTGATATATCTGTTTTTACGTGGTTATCAGGAAAATATAAAAAGATACTTGTTATAACCGAGCAAACAAATACCTAAAGACATCGGTTATTCAGAACTAAAATACCCATATCGTTTTAACTGATCGGTTTTTCTATCTCTAAACTGCAATGTCGCCATAGAAAAGTGTGTCGTTTCATCAATGTCCATAGCAATTTTGAGATATGTGTTTATGCGCAATATCGGCAAATGGAAACACGAAGAGGTAATAAGCACCTGAGCGATAGAATTTATTTCACAGTCAGAAAAGTCGAGTGACAGACAAGACTGAATCACTGTAATAGAAATTATATGGAAAGCTGTGTAAAGGAAAATTTCCAGTTCTTTCGTGGATTCCAAAATTGAAGCAAATTCCGGGACATCAAGGTGACATAGTCTTATACGGATAGTATTCCATGACTAACGTAATTGGCCCACATACTGTACTGGTATACGGATAATATTACACGACTAACGTAATTTACCTGAAATAATTTACAAACATGTTACTGTAACATTCGCTACTACTCATTACGCTAATTGACCTTCAGCCATTAAGCGCAAGCGCAGATCTCAGTTATGATACGTGCGCCATCCAAAAATTTATCAAGGTGGTAACTCAACACAACTACAAACGATCATTGTGTGTAAAATAAATAGAACACCTCATAAGAAGAACATGACGGGTTTGAATCATTCCCGCCGCAAAGGATGAAAAATTCAGGCTCGCACACAAGACCACTTGATAACTAACCAGAAATTCAGATTAGTTGTAGCTTCGGTGACAATCGCCTTTTTTTTACATTTTCCCCGTAAACTAGATAATTATGAAACGTAAGCAACTACTCTAAAATATCTGCGGCAACGGCGTTGCCGCGGAGGTTGCATCGGTTCACGTGAGATCACCGAAGTTATGTGCGTTGTCGGGCGTTGAAGGCACTTGGATGGGTGATCATCCAGGCCGCCATGCACTCTTGCCATTTCTCGGGGTGCACTCAGCCTCATGATGTCAATCGAGGAGCTACTCGACCGAATAGTAACGGCTCCGGTCAAAGAATACCAACATAACGACCGGGAGAGCAGTGTGCTGACCCCCGCCCCTCCTTTTCGCATCCTCCACGGATGATGACACGGCGGTCGGATGGTCCCGTCCAGTAGGCCACTCGTGGCCTGAAGACGGAGTGCTTACAAAGCAACTACTCTCCAGTGCATGGCCGTACTACTGAGACCTTGATGCCTGGCATCAACAACAGATGGCAGCACACGAGGTTGGCTTACGCCTACTGCCGAATTTTGCGATCTGTCGTAAGCCTGCGTAAGCACGTAGGGCCTTCCGTCTTAAGTGCAAGCATATCCATTGCGTTTTCTGTCACGCGACTTGAGTGGAATGTTTCATTATTTCTGAAATTTTATAGAAATATTTTTCGTTGTACATCCTCACCATCGGTACTGAATTTACTGTAAAATTACTTGCTCACTTTTCGGAACTTCCGTTCATAGCAAATCGATACTATTTGAAGCCGTGGTAGACACGAGTCTAGTGTGCTTCACCTTCAGCACCTTCTGTGTCAGTCTCGGTTAATATGTCGCTGATTTCACAACGAACAGTTCGTTGTCTACTGAGTATACTGTTTGTTGCACGACACTATCCCTCCCACGCTGCTAAATGTAGGTCGTCGGCAAAATATGACTGCAGTGGAACAAGGGCGTCTGCAGAAATTTCCCCAGGAGGTGGTGGTGGCATTGGTAGTGGTGTGTGTGTGTGTGTGTGTGTGTGTGTGTGTGTGTGTGTGTGGAGGCCATTACTATGAAATTCACACAGTCCAGACCGCCAAGGAAAATAAACCTTGAGATTTGGAAAGGGTGTTGATCTTATACCGCTTATACTGCATATTTCGAAATTCCACCTCTAAGGGGGAGACACAGGAAATGAAAGGATTTTTGAAACATATAGCTATTAAGGTAATTTGTATCTGGTTTCTAGGTCAGAAATAAAGAAATATGTGTTCCAGTATTATTGGGAATTTAACCTCTATGCGGTGAAATAGTGGGTGAACATTTTATTTTGAGATAAATAATTATGGAAGAACTATGAAAGTATTTTTAAGGATACATCTACGAAAATTGGTATTTGACTTCGAAGTTACAAATAAGAAAATACGTGTTTCGGTGTTTTTAGAAGTTCAGCCCCTAAGGGGATGAAATAGAGTGAGCTGCTGCGTTTCTGGCGCCAGTTTCGGTCGATCGTTGTTTCGATCTTTGAGTCGCGGCCCAGAGGACACTGCTCCCTAAGCGACTGTAGTAGTTCTCTGTGCGGCCCCACATCGGACTTACCGCGCTTACACTGGACACAGTTGCCAACAAATCGCCTGCCATCGCCATATAGGTTGGGCCAAAACATATGTTCCCGAACTCGGTTCAAGGTCTTGTAGAACCACAAATTGTCCCCTACCGCCGAATCGTGGAAATATCTGAGTGCCATGCTAACTCGTTCCTGTGGAATACAGACCTTCCCTTCACCACGGTTGTCTTCCCCTTTACACAAGACCCCCCCCACCCCACCCCCCGAAGACCTCGCCATCCGCCAACTGCTGCCGTATCGGTCCCCACCCGGGGTCCTCGGCCTTTTGCCGGCTAAGTCGCAGAAGAAGCCGAGTGTCTCGGAGAGAAGGAAATTCACCCCAAGATCCGGCTCCACGTGGCCCTTGCTTTCCCCAGACTCTGCCGCGAACATACGGCTGAGAGCGTAACCAATTCATTGTCTCTGCCACTAATATTCCGTACCTGGAGATAAGTCTTCTCATCTTAACTTCGGTATGATTTTTAGCGATCTTATTAATCAAAGTTTAATGGCTGGCACTGGCCAAGTAACTCACGGAGGCTCATTGGTTTCATTCCAGTTGTATTGCTCACCTGTTCTCCATATAAGGTTGTGTAGTTTATGTCTCAGAAAAGTGTCTGCCCTTGATGTGTGTTGTGTTAGAGATAATTGGCAGCGGTCGACGCTAGCATACTGGGAGCACAGCACCACGGGGGCAGAGAGATATTTAAGGCCATGTCCTCTCCTTTACATCTTGGGTTATGTTGTCACTTTTGCGTGATTCCATCTTTCCGGTGGAGAACTATAGCATCCAAAGTTCAATTGCATTGCCAAGTTGAGTATATTTCTATGTCATTCTCTGCCTCGTGGATCTCTTGTATTGATTTGAATCCTTGGTCTGCTCGCGTCTATCGCCCATTCATACGAAATTTTGAAGCAACCTTATTTTAAGGGTATTGTCACATAGTCATGTTCTAGTTGTAATCATTCTAAGAATATTGTTGATTAATCACCTGAGTAACTAAATTTGAAGGTCCGTTTGGTCAAAATTAAAGGGCCCCCTTAATTGTTTTAGTCATTTTTTATATAGTTTTGTTTAGGAAAGTTGGCTAGCCGAACTTTAAATATCTGTATTCTTACGCTTAATCTGTTTCTCCCCTGATTGCAAGTAGTGAGAGTTCTGATATGAATTTTATGGACATTTGTGCTATTTAAGTAAAGCTTTACCTAAGTATATTTACCTAGTCATATTCAAATTTCACGTTTTACAGGTCTCGTTCAGCTTAACGAAATTTATTTATTATTTGTCCAACTGATCTGGCCTTGTAAGGCAGTCTCCTCTATTATTGTGATTGTGATTTTATAATGTTTTTGATTGTAATAAAATATGTAGCAACTACAACGGATTACTATTGTGATTTTGGTGTGTCACTACCATACCCCATTTCATAGAGGATGAAATGTTTCATGAAATATATGAAAACCTGTTTTTGATACATTCAACCATTAAGGGGGGTGGAATATAGGATGCAATGTTTTATGAAAGTATTTCAGTGCGAAAGAATTTTTAAAGCGAAATCTATGAAAATTGTGTTATTGAAAAATACGTGTTTCACTGTTTTTGGAACTACAACCTCCAAGAAGCTGCAATAGTGGCACATGTTTCACTGACCCATAGCATTCCACCCAACCTGCAAAATATACGGACTTGCTGAAAGCATCGTTTAAGAAGAGATTGTTCGAAATTTCACTCCTAAGGGGGTGAAAAATGGGTTGAAAGTTTTTTTTAAATATTTCCCTATGTCCCTATTGAAGCTATAACTACAAAACTACGAAAATTGATATTTGGTGTCTCAGTCAGAAACAAAAAAGAAACAGGTTTTTAGCATTTTCCGAAATTCTTCCATTGGGGGATAAAATAATTAGTGAAGGTTTTTGAAAATAAATCATTATTAAAGAACTACTGAAGCATATTTAAAGCTACATCTATGAAAATAGGTATTTGACATCTCGGTTCGATGTAAAAAAAAAGTGTGTTTCGTTACTTTTGGAAATTTAACTCACTAATAGAGTGAAATAAGGGATGAAAAGTTTTATGAAATATTTCACTGTGAAAGCATTTTTAGAATTAAATGGATGAAGATTTGAATTTGGCTCCTCGGTTCTAAATAGAAGAATACGTGTTTAATTGTTGTTGAAAACCCAACCCCTAAAGGGTGTGAGATGTTTCAGAAAATGGTTCATTATGAAAGCATTAATAAATATATCTGACAATTCGTATTCGGCTAATCTTTTACAATTTTTAAAAACTACGTGTTTCACTGGTTTTGGAACTTCGAGCATAAGGGGATGAAAATTTTAATGAAATATTTATTGCGTTATATTAAAATATTTTAAATTTGCATCTATGAAAACCGGTATTTCACTTCTCAATTAGATATAAAGAAATATGCGTTAGGGAATGAAAGACTCTACGGAGATATCACCACAAAAATACAAACGGCTTGATTAACAAAAACCTTGGACTCCAGCTGTCAGTACTGCTTTTTGGTCCTTCAGTAAAAGACCATGCTTCAATGGCGTTAAGTTTAGAAAGTTTAGAAAGTGTTGCAGTTTATAAAAGACATAAAAAAACGATTAAAGAAAAAAAATTCTTTGCAGACCATGAAAGGTCTACGCAAGTAAAGAAGCGAATGATAAGCTAGCTCTTTATGCAAATGAGTTGGTCAGTTTAAGTTCCGAGACATGTCATGCAGCAGGAACGGAATCCTATAGTTGCTACGATTGGCTAAAGGAAAAGTTTTGCAAAATCACGCCAAATCACTTCTGCAAGTGGCTGAGAATCTCGTAATGAATAAAAATTCTGTAGTGAGAATTCGAAGGTGGGAGATGCAAGATTCCCCCCCCCCCCCCTTCCCCCTCCTCTCAATGTTATCCTTCTTTCCCTACAGCAAAATAAATAATTAAATAAATAAATAAAACTAGAGAAATTTCTACTGTGAAACTATTTGCATACAAGAGAACGGCCCTTGAAATTTAACGCTTCAAAGTTTTAAGCCCTGCTCATTCCGGATATTGATTAGAAAGTGTTAATCCACATGTGAAACCTGAGTACATAATCCCTGTGACATTTGATCAACGGTGTTCCATAAGGACAGGTTCTCATTCAAAACGTTCGAAAATTCTATTTCTTTGTAGTTGCATTTTTAAAGGTGTACTTGTCTAGACTCTAGGAACGGAAAGTTTTTTTTTTTTTAGTCCGTGCTTTACAAAAGTTTCTGCAGCCCATTGTTTGAAGCAGTGTCACGGCTGCCGTGAGCCGCGCGGGCTACCCGCCATGTCTCCAACGCCTTGTCACGGTTCGCGCGGCTCCCCCCGTTGGAGGTTCGAGTCCTCCCTCGGGCATGGCTGTGTATGTGTTGTCCTTAGCATAAGTTACTGTAAGTAGTGTGTAAACATAGGGACTGATGGTTCAAATGGCTCTGAGCACTTTGGGACTTAACATCTGAGGTCATCAGTTTCCTAGAACTTAGAACGACTTAAACCTAACTAACCTAAGGACATCACACACATCCATGCTCGAGGCAGGATTTGAAGCTGCGACCGTAGCGGTCGCGTGGCTCCCGACTGAAGCGCCTAGAACCGCTGGGCCACATCGGCCGGTCTATCATGTATTCTAGAAGAGCTGCACGGTCGTCAGTGGCGCCTGTTCTTTCGAGAACAGTTACTATCTTCATATCTATGGTTAAACGTTACCCAGCCATTGACCTTCGTCTGTGCGAATGCGCATAGGTTGCTCGAACTCTTACGGGAATCGTCACCTTAGTGCGAGCCAGTAATGAGTGGATGGACAAGTACCTATTAAGTACATTACGTATGCGGATTGTGGACGGTTGGGGATGTGAGTCTCACGGGAAACGTGCGAGGGATAAATTCCTGCTGTCGTGCTGTTCATTTGTGTCCTCGATGGCTCAGATGGATTGAGCGTCTGCAATGTAAGCAGGAGATCCTGGGTTCGAGTCCCAGTAGGGGCACACATTTTCAGCTGTCCCCATCGAAGTATATCAACAACACCTGTCGGCAGTTGAGGGTTTCAATTAATTATCAGTTGTGAAGGTGATTCGATGAACCCTTTGCCAGGCACTTAAATGTGTTTTGCAGGGTATCCATATAGATGTAGATGAAAACTCGTCCCGTGTCGCACGTGCTCAAAATGATTCATACTGCAGAATGCATGCAAACATACTCACCGAAAATACGGACGAATATCAAGTGCAGGCTGCCAAGTGCTGCATATCCAGCTTAGACAGATCGGCTTTTCCTGCCAAGAAGAACAGGAAGTTGCTGTCTAGGAACAATCAGAGCTCGAGGAAGGGTTGATAAATACTCCTTGAATTGCAGACTAAAAGTAAATAACGAAAATACATTTTTGGTAAAAATTGGTCAAAACATAATCGTTTGCCCTCCGCATTGGATTAGCTGTTTTGAATATTGAAAATCTGACTTCAGATTCGTTTTCACTGACATTGAAAATATATATGTATCACTCAGTTCATGCAAGTAATAATGTAACTAAATGTTTTCCCTAAACTTTGAACACTTTTTTTTCGAGTAACGATTTTCTCAGAACGGCATGCAGCATAAATTAAAAGTGGTTCCATCTCTTAACTTCTACCTCTGACCCCTAAAAGTACAATTTTCTTAGGAGCTTATAGCTATAATATGACATTTGTTAATTTTAACTAATTTTTGTGTAGGCATAAGGAGTGAAACAAACCCACAAAAATTGAACTCAAAGTTCGAATTAGCACTGTATTGTTAAATTTAAGGTTGTTTCATTGCGGTTAGGTATGCGCTCCCATAAATTTTATGTATTATCGACTGATGTAATCCATTTTCAATTTCAGAGAAATAATGTAGTATCAACTGATGTTACCCATTTTTGAATTCAGGTAACATCTGAGGTGCAACACTGCACGCACTCTGCGTACTCCAGTCTCGCAGGCCCTTGATCAAATCATAATTACCGGCGCCATTTTTTTATTGAAAATCTAAAATTAAGCTCATAGTATGATCACTCGTAATTCATAAACAGATCCTTCGAATGTATTTTCATTGTCTCAAAAAAAAATTTCAAATGTACCCTTTTTTGCTCATTTGTATGAGAACCTGGCCGTAACGCCGGAATATAGTCACGAGATTTTTTTTCAGAGACGCTGTACGTTCGCGAGAAGAATTTCGTTCTGCGCGTGTCGAAGGACATTCCTCAGATATTACTGTGTGTGTGCTACTCAGTCGTACCATTCGAGTGTACATCTTTGCATAGTTTTCCTTTCACGATGTAAACAGTGCTCGGCTCAGTTGCTAACTGGCCAGAGAGTGGTTCCGAAGGTGGATGTGCGGTGCGTTCGGTCTGCTAGGACAACAGCAGACTGGCGTGGTGCGATGGCAGAAGCTGACACTGAGGGAGCTAGCTGCTGGGACGCCAGCGAACAATTAATGCCAAGTAAGACGAAGAGGACTATTCTAAAATTATGAGCCGTCCCAAAAGTGTTTATCATTAGTAAATCTTGAAGTTAAGACTGACAATAAGTCTACAATAACTGACAGTTTTGTCTAGAGAGAGAGATACAGGAAATCGCCCCACCCCCCTCAATGAAATTTTGGTTGTGATGACAGGCCGATTGGTAGTGTAGCCCGAGATCTAAGTTAGGTTGGAAGTGGGTAATTTGATTGAGAGTTGTTTACGCCAACGATTATGAATGCCGACTAAACGTTGTGCGAGCAGATTGCCCTGTAGCGTAGCCTAGTGTTTCCGTCCGCGCCACATTCAACATTCTTTCTCTAGCTGTGTACAAAAGTCTCACAACAGCCACGATAACTACGTTTCTGGTGGGGGGATGGTAGAGTCCACTATGTAACTTTCACTGCAAATTTTAGTAACCGCCGAAACTAACCGAAATAGAAGCGTAATTTTAACTATATTTCCTTTTATGGGAAAGAATGGTTCCCCTCTTTCGGCAGCAACTGTAATATGTAGGCGACTTATTAGTTTTTTTTAACTCTTAATCATGATCTCAATAGACGCAGTGCTTTTTTTACGTTACTTGATTTGTGGTCTATAGTAAACAATGCAACGAATTGGTAAATTCTTTGAAGTTTGACGTGTGTTACATAGACGACGTCTGCAATGTTCGTAAGGCCAAGTTTGCATATATTCGGTGTCTGTTTTTTTGGCCATGTACTGTATAATTAAGGGGAGGAGGATTATGTTCAAGGAGCAGTGCAGTAGCAGTCTATGGAGAAATTGAGAATTTGGATCTTGCGAACGGCATGCTCGGGCTGTTCGTGCTATTCTGTTGACCACTGTGTATTTCGGACACAGTGATCATTGCCTCTCCCTAGTAACCAGGGGACTCGGGTGCTAATCCTGGTCTGGCACAAATTTTCAACAGTGCCCATTGACTAAAGTCTGTGCCCATTGTCAGCTAATATCATTGTTTCGGTGTTAAATTGTATTTTGTTCACGATACGTCGTTTAGCTTTTTCATGGATAACAGCTTTGAAGCGTACAGGTTATATTGGTTTTCGCTCGTCGTTACTCCAAGGCAACTATAGCGATTTATAAATACAGTTGTAGTTTGTATTAAGCCTACATACGTAATTGTGTCCTGTGTTTCTTTACCAAGAACTACTTCGTAAGTAATTCCCCTGTAGTGGTATTTTGTTTTAGTATTTTGTTTAAATATTTATAGACTGGAGGCTTGGATGAAATATGAAACACATGTCCGAAGTTCCTGTTGATACTGAGGATACTGTTTCATCCGTACTAGGGGCCAAAAAATTTCATCTAATACAGAAGGACACAATTTGTCTCGAGATTTAGCAATTTTTCGTAATAGAGGCCTTGCTTCGATACATTTTTCTCTAATTCTTGTTTGGATTTAATCTTAAAACACACTAACTCTTCCACCAGTTATTCGATATGTGGTTTCATTCCTTTCGTAGCCTAGAGTTCTTAAACGGTCGATAATATTAATAATTTCCTTTCTCAATTTTATTTTCTGTAAAATCTCCTGCTTATGGTTATTGCTAACATGTTTCATGTTCTCACTTTTATTATTTTTATTTTTCTAGTTTTGTGACTGGTAGCCAAATTTTCTTTGAATCTGGTTTCTAATTCTGAAATAGTAACAGATGAAGGTCAAGAGAAGATTGCGATCTATTTGAGGAGAGTGGCTTGGAGATTTTTTATAATAGACGTACACAGGTCATGGGGATCCTTACCTATATAAATTTACTTCGAGTGTGATGTAGCCCATTCTCTTGTCATGATCTCGGCTGTATCGTAGCGCATTGTCTCGGTTAGGTTGGAGATTTTTCTTGAGAGTTGCCGAAGTCAACGAAAGTGATTACAAAGTAAAGATTGTGCTAACAGAACGATCTGTAGCGTAGTCCAACACGTTTTTTCTGTCCTTTTAAAGCCTCTTTGAATTAAAAATAACTAAAGCTGCAAGATACAATCACAAAAACTGTGTTACGTAATAGAGTAATCCCAGACTATTGTGGTGTAAGTTGTGTGCATACACCATTTTTTTTTAAATGAGTATACATTATTTTACTCATTTGCTGGGTTTCAGTTTTCCGCGTTTTCCGGCGAAAAACCTTTTCCTGTGAAGGGCCCATTAGCTTGTCGGTTATATTCGTGACTTTCTCGACGGTCAGTAATTTCGTGACAGTTCATCCACCGGCGTCATTGTTAACATCGAATGTAGATTTAAGTATTAGGAAGGCTAATATGAAGCTAATGCATGAGTGGGTCTAATAATTAATAAAAATAAGAATGCGGGTAAGCTACTACAAACAGCATAGTGAACGCATTGTTGTGGCCAAGATAGCCACGAATCCCATGCCTACCAAAGTCGTAAAAGAAGTCCGCAGACGATGAAGAAATTGATGGAATGTGTGATGAGATAAAAGAAATCATTCAGATAGTGATGGGAGATGAAAATTTAATATTAATGGGTGACTGGAATTCGACAGTAGGAAATCGAAGAAAAGGAAACGTAGTAGGTGAATATGGAATGGGGGTAAAAAATGAAAGAGGAAGCCGCCTGGTAGGTTTTTGCACAGAGCATAACTTAATCATAGCTAACACTTGGTTCAAGAATCATGGAAGAAGGTTGTATACGTGGAAGACACCTGGAGATACTGCAATATTTCAGATAGATTATATAATGGTAAGACAGATTTTTAGGAACCAGATTTTAAATTGTAAGACATTTCCATGGCCAATGTGGACTCTGATCCCAATATATTGATTATGAACTGTAGATTAAAACTGGAAAAAGGTGGGAATTTAAGGAGATGGGACCTGAAAGAACTGACAGAATCAGAAGTTGTAGAGTGTTTCAGGAAGAGCATTAGGGAACGATCT
Organism: Schistocerca gregaria; assembly: GCF_023897955.1. NCBI lineage: Eukaryota > Metazoa > Arthropoda > Insecta > Orthoptera > Acrididae > Schistocerca > Schistocerca gregaria. Next base: position 15,130,278 of record NW_026061795.1, on the reverse strand, counting down.
ACAGGAATGGAGGGAAAGTAATACAGTGTGATGGAGGATCTGAGTGGTGTACTGTCAAGGGGGAGGGGGTTCCTCAGGGATCAGTGTTGGGGCCTCCTCCACATCTCGGATGAGACCCCCCGGCAAGCAGACAGAGTGAACACTGGCCTTCTTCCCCAACCTTTCCGCTATATCCCTAAGGGGCTCCATCACCCGCCTAACGTTGGAGCTCCCAGTAACTAATAAACCCCTCCCCCCGTGTGCCTGCTCGGACCTTGCTGAAGGAGCAGCCACATGTCCATTCACAGGCAGAGCGGGCGATGCCACACGGCCAGCCTCCACGCCGCTGAACCCGCCACTCCCCTTGGGGAGAGGGTGGCCCAACCGCGTCTGGTACCCGCGAAGGTGTCTCGACAGCAGGGACAGTGGGTGAAGCACCTAACACCTGGGATGCACCATGCGACGCAACAGGCTCCCCACTGCCGCTACACTCCGAGGCAGCAGCCTGAAGACGGCTGACCGCTGCCATCAACACGCTCAGCTGTTCGCGAAGAGTGGCCAGTTCCTCCTGCGTCCGTACACAGCAGTCACACATCCTATCCATCCTAAGGAATCAATTTACTGGAGAGACTTAATCAACATTTAACTAGACTGCTAATTCACTAAAGACATATTTCGATTCCACCCATCCGCTGTGACCCACGACGTTCTGCATGACGGTGATTAGTTTGCATTTCGAAGGATACCAGCGGCCTTATTAAATGTTAACTGTGATTGCCTTCGTTTCTAGATCAATTTATAATGTTCGTTAACTATGATTTTTTTTCGGAATATATCGTGATGAACTCTGGGTGGAACCACAGAACACAGCTTAAATTGTCGTTGAAGAAACGAGTAGTGATTGTATTTTTATCTTTCTTATCCGACACGTTGCGGTATCCAAGGTATAATGGGGTACACAGTTGAAAACTTTGATTAAATGTACAAAATTGATAAATAAGAGAGTTACAAATCTTTATATGAACACATTATGATGTATTAATCACAAAAATACAAGTACATTGCCATAAAATAAAACAACAATATTTTCTCACTCAAAAACAGAAATTTATATCATTTGCACGCGGCAGAATGGGGTGGTAAATACAAGTGATTACAAAAACGTATAAAATTATCGGAAATGCAGAAAATATTGGCTTGCTCGGTATATTTTTTAGTTTAAAGTGAGTATTAATGTCAAACTACAGTTTTCATGTATCGTATCCTTTTCTTGAGGCTGTTTACAAAATTCACACACGGGGAGACACTCATCATCTTCGCTATCTATTCCTGCACAAGAATCGTGTGTCCATTTTTTGCACGTGGAACAAGCGACCCAACCTTCAACAGATTTTGAATATAACCCACCACAATATACACATTGACTGTCAGAACTTTCCTCATAATCACTCTCGTTAGTATAGTATTATTTCTCCTTTTGTCCATTTATCTTCAGGCTCTTTCTCTCGTTTTTGAGTTCTTAATTTTATTCTCTTTCGCAAAAAGTTTTCTGTTTGCTCTTTCTTCTTTGTCAAAGTTCTTCTTCTGTTTCTCCCATTAATGTCTTTTAACTCTTTTTTTTTTGTACGGCGAATCAGTTAAAACAACGTTGTTCCCCCTTTTCAGTCTCGCTCTTTTCTTGCTTTCGTTAACTTTTGACAAGAAAATCAGAATCTCAGGTGAAATATGAAATGAGGACTTTGTGTTGTCAGTTGTCATCCAAGAGCACCCAAGATTAGAACAATTAGCCCCAATAACTTTGTTATTCTTAGGCGGCAGTTCATTGTAACAATTCGCTGAAACCTCGTCCCCTTGATTATCCAGCCAGTTTGAGTCGTCTTTTTCAGCTGGTGTGCTAGGTGAAGGCAATTCCAATTGTTCAGATGTAATAACCTCTTTATCTGACGGCCTATCACGTCCGCTGTCAGTTGTGTCTGCCGGGAGGAAGTGTGCGTCGTGAATATGGATGGGTCCGTGGGCCATATTGCAGTAGCTTCGAAACCTTTAATAGCGGTTTTCATTGTTGCGCTTTAGACGAAAGCTGAACCAAAAAGCGTTGAAATTTGAAAGGTAGTTACGACTTTTCCTGCGTGGCTCCGCAGCCATTTTCGAAGTTAATCACTATAACGAGGATTTATAAAACAAACATCAAGCGGCTGAAGTCTATGAGAGCAATGTGGTGGTGAAGAAACGCCACTCTCCTTCGCGTAGTCCATAACGTCAGTGTTCGTGGTATGAGCTGAGTGGCCATCTGATATAAGGAGAACTGGGACGTGCTTTGATGCCTTAGAAAATACCACATATTGTGAAAACCATACAAAGAATGACTCTGTGGCCATCCATGCGGTGCTGTGGACCTTAGCGCAACCTCCTGCTGCCAGTCCTAACTCAAATTCTTTCTGCTTCTTCTTTCGTGGAAAAATAATCGTAGGAGGAATGTCAGCTCCGCTTGCTGACGTACTAATGAGAATGGTTGCAGTTTCGCCCGTTTCTGCAGATGTTAACGATCACACTGGACGGTTCCCTTTGCAAGCTGAGATGTTCGATTGGTTTTTAGGATTAACCGACACGCCTGTTTCATCACAATTAGTTATTTGAGAAGTCATTAGTTTGTGATTGTCACATTTGTTAGCAACGAAAAAAACCTATCGACAGCTACTTTATTAAAATCCTTGATTCTTGTACCAGATGTTGCTTCGGGCTTGAGAACAAACCCTCATTTGCTTCTTCATTGTTTCATGATGTAATAAAGATTTCGATTTGTTTTGCTCGAAATTTTCGAAAAGGTATCTGCGAAACATGCAAAAATTGAAATGGCAAAACTGTGCACTTGCCGAAATACAAGTACGTATACTCATTTGAAAAAATGTTCCTAAACTGCTTCTGATACGCTAGAGGTTACCGCACAGTAAACAGCAATTGTAGTTGACCGTTTACCAGCACCGTATAAAGTACGGCCAATTAAATATTTTTGTAGGGAGGACACATCATCTCATCCTGAATGGAGAGTTCATCTATACGTGTAAAAGTAACCACTTGTGCCAGAGGGAAGTGTGTTGGGAGCCTTACTGTTCATGTTGTATATTACAGATAATATAAGTAAGCTCACATATTTCGAAAATGATGCAGATATCGACATTGAGGTAAAAAAGTTCGTGTGAAGCGATATGCACATACAGGGGAAATGAAAAATGTGACCACCTATACTTGCATCTACATGGATACTCTGCAAATCACATTTAAGTGCCTGGCAGATTGTTCATCGAACCACCTTCACAAGTCTCTATTATTCCAATCTCGCACAGCACACGGAAAGAATGATCACTTGTGTCTTTCCATACGAGCTCTGACTTCCCTTATTTTATCGTTATCGTTTCTCCCTACGTAGGTCGTTGTCAACAAAATATTTTCGCATTCTTAGGAAAAAGTTGGTGATTGGGATTTCGTGAGAAGATTCCGTCGCAACGAAAAACGCTTTCCTTTTAATGATGTCCAGCCCAAATCCTGTATCATTTGTGTGACACACTCTCTCATATTTCGCGATAATAGAAAACGTGCTGCCTTTCTTTGGACTTTTTCGATCTACTCCGTCAGTCCTATCTTGTAAGGATCCCACATCTTCCAGCAGTATTATAAAAGAGGACGGAGAAGCGTAGTGTAGGCAGTCTCCTTTGTAGGTCTGTTACGTTTTATAAGTGTCGTGCCAATAAAACGCAGTCTTTGGTTAGCCTTAACCGCAACATTTTCTATGTGTTCTTTCCAATTTAAGTTGTTCGTTATTGTATAATAATAATGGCGTGTGACGAGGGCCTCCCATCGGGTAGCCCGTTCGCCTGGTGCAAGTCTTTCGATTTGACGCCACTTCGGCGACTTGCGCGTCGATGGGGATGAAATGATGATTAGTACAACACAACACCCAGTCCCTGAGCGGAGAAAATCTCCGACCCAGCCGGGAATCTAACCCGGTCTTTTAGGATTGACAGTCTGTCGTGCTGACCACTCAGCTACCGCGGGCGGACGTTAGTTATTGTAACACCTAGTTATTTAGTTGACTTTACGGCTTTTAGATTAGACTGTAACTTCTCTGATAGTGATTCGTCCATTCTGCTTCACCAGCAATATTGCGGGATCAGTAATGACCTGATTTGCGGATATTGCGGGCGTACCTTAACTGGCTTCTGTCTTCATTGATTAGCGGCTACCACTCCTTTAGCCCTGCAGTACCCATTACTTTGTCCACAAACACACGATGGTTTCAACTTGAGAATCGCCAAGCTTGGAGCCAAATGTGATGTAAAGACGTCATTTTGCTCAGAATACTAAATCCAACGTGTACGACTTGCAAGTGTTCCGAAGTAGTGGAGAAAATCAGGTATGTGTGCTAAATATGCCTGAAAACATGAACGCATGCGGGCCCTGACACCATTGTTGATTTCAACAATTAAAAAAGGTCGGATATGTTTTGAACAGCTCATGTATATAAGCCATCGCCAGTGATGTCGAAAGAGCAAGATAACCCTAACTACGCCAGTTGATTAGGTAGTTCGAATGGAGCGGTCTATTGTCTGACGTATCTCCATAACAGCTCCGAACCGAATACCCCAAAGTTCGACGAATGGTTCAAATGGCTCTGAGCACTATGGGTCTTAACATCTATGGTCATCAGTCCCCTAGAACTTAGAACTACTTAAACCTAACTAACCTAAGGACATCACACAACACCCAGCCATCACGAGGCAGACAAAATCCCTGACCCCGCCGTGAATCGAACCCGGGAACCCAGACGCGGAAAGCGAGAACGCTACCTTCACGTCAGGAATCAAGCTGAGCTCAGTAGGGCGCAAGTCCGGGGCTGTCTCAGGCCGATACTGATCTTCGGCCTGACGTGGCTGCTTGTCCTGTTCCAGGTGTTGCCCCTCAGTCTGCAAGATACGAGCAGTCGCAGAGGGTGGTCTTACTGGTAGTTGGGAGCTCCAACGTCAGGCGCGTAATGGGGCCCCTTAGGGATATGGCAGCAAGAGAGGGGAAGAAAACCAATGTGCAATCCGTGTGCATACCGGGGTGAGTCATTCCAGATGTGGAAAGGGTCCTTCTGGATGCCATGAAGGGTACAGGTTGCACCCATTTGCAGGTGGTCGCTCATGTCGGCACCAATGATGTGTGTCGCTATGGATCGGAGGAAACCCTCCCTGGCTATCTGATTTGGTGAAGACTGCCAGTCTCGCTAGCCGGATGAAAGCTTAGCTCACCGCTCACCATCTGCAGCATCGTCGACAGGACTGACTGCGGACCTTTGGTAAAGAGCTGAGTAAAGGGTCTGAATCAGAGGCTGAGATTGTTCTGCGACCGTGTGGGCTGCAGATTCCTCGACTTGAGCCATAGGGTGGTGGGGTTTCGGGTTCCGCTGGATAGGTCAGGAGTCCACTACACGCAACAAGCGGCTACAAGGGTAGCAGGGATTGTGTGGCGTGGGCTGGGCGTTTTTTTAGGTTAGATGGCATTGGGCAAGTACAGAAAGGGCGGCAGCTTCAATGAGTTCGGGGCAAAGCAGGACATGAGGGGACCAAGCAGCAATCGGTATTGTAATGGTAAACTGTCGAAGCGGCGTTGGTAAAGTACCGGAACTTCAAGCGCTGATAGAAAGTACCGAAGCTGAGATCGTTATAGGTACAGAAAGCTGGCTGAAACCAGAGAGGAATTCTGCCGAAATTTTACAAAGGTACAGACAGGTAGAAAGGATAGATTGCATGCAACCTGTGGTGGAGAGTTAGTCGCTGTTAGTAGAAGTTTATCCTGTAGTGAAGTAGAAGTGGATAGTTCCTGTGAATTATTATGGGTGGAGGTTACACGCAACAGCCGAGCTAGGTTAATAATTGGCTCCTTTTACCGACCTCCCGACCCAGCAGCATTAGTGGCAGAACAACTGAGAGAAAATTTGGAATACATTTCACATCAATTTTCTCAGCATGTTATAGTCTTAGGTAGAGATTACAATTTACCAGATACAGACTGGGACACTCAGATGTTTAGGATGTGTCGTAGGGACAGAGCGTCGAGTGACATTATACTGAGTGCGCTATCCGAAAATTACCTCAGGCAATTAAACAGAGAACCGACTCGTGGAGATAACATTTTGGACCTACTGATAACAAACAGACCCGAACTTTTCGACTCTGTATGTGCAGAACAGGGATTAGTGATCATAAGGCTGTTGCAACATCCCTGAATATGGAAGTTAATAGGAATATAAAAAGAGGGAGGAAGGCTTACGTGTTTAGCAAGGGTAATAGAAGGCAGATTTCAGTCTACCTAACAGATCAAAACGAAAATTTCTGTTCTGACACTGACAATGTTGAGTATTTATGGAAAAAGTTCAAGGCAATCGTAAAATGCGTTTTAGACAGGTACGTGTAGAGTAAAACTGTGAGGGACGGGATAAACCCACCGTGGTTCAACAACAAAGTTAGGAAACTACTGCGAAAGCAAAGACAGCTTCACTCCAAGTATAAACGCAGCCAAAACCTCTCAGACAAACAGAAGCTAAACGATGTCAAAGTTAGAGTAAGGAGGGCTATGCGTGAAGCGTTCAGTGAATTCGAAAGTAAAATTCTATGTACCGACTTGACAGAATATCCTAGAAAGTTCTGGTCTCACGTTAAATCAGTAAGTGGTTCGAAACAGCATATCCAGACACTCCGGGGTGGTGATGGCATTGAAACAGAGGATGACACGCGTAAAGCTGAAACACTAAACACCTTTTTCCAAAGATGTTTCATAGAAGAAGACCGCACTGCAGTTCCTTCTCTAAATCCTAGCACAAACTAGAAAATGGCTGACATCGAAATAAGTGTCCAAGGAGTAGAAAAGCAACTGGAATCACTCAACAGAGGAAAGTCCACTGGACATGACGGGGTACCAATTCGATTCTACACAGTACGCGAAAGAACTTGTGCTCCCTTCTAACAGCCGTGTACCGCAAGTCTCTAGGGGAACGGAAGGCTCCAAATGATTGGAAAAGAGCACAGGTAGTCCCAGTCTTCAAGAAGGGTCGTCGAGCAGATGCGCAAAACTATAGACCTATACCTCTGACGTTGATCTGTTGTAGAATTTTAGAACATGTTTTTTGCTCGAGTATCATGTAGTTTTTGGAAACCCAGAATCTACTCTGTAGGAATCAACATGGATTCCGGAAACATCCATCGTGTGAGACCCAACTCACTTTATTTGTTCATGAGACCCAGAAAATATTAGATACAGGCTCCCATGTAGATGCTATTTTTCTCGACTTCCGGAAGGCGTTCGATACAGTTCCGCACTGTCGCCTGATAAATAAAGTAAGAGCCCACGGAATATCAGACCAGCTCTGTGGCTGGATTGAAGAGTTTTAACAAACAGAACACAGCATGTTGTTATCACTGGAGAGACGTCTACAGACGTTAAAATAATCTCTGGCGTGCCACAGGGGAGTGTTATGGGACCATTACTTTTCACAATATATATAAATGAGGTAGTAGATAGTGTCGGAAGTTCCATGCGGTTTTTCGCGGATGATTCTGTAGCATACACAGAAGTTGCAGCATTAGAAAATTGTAGCGAAATGCCGGAAGATCTGCAGCGGATAGGCCCTTGGTGCAGGGAGTGGCAACTGACCCTTAACATAGACAAATGTAATGTATTGCGAATACATAGAAAGAAGGATCCTTTATTGTATGATTATATGATAGCGGATCAAACATTGGTAGCAGATACTTCTGTAAAATATCTCGGAGTATGCGTGCGGAACGATTTGAAATGGAATGATCATATAAAATTAACTGTTGGTAAGGCGCGTACCAGGTTGAGATCCATTGGGAGAGTCCTTAGAAACTGTAGTTCATCAACAAAGGAGGTGGCTTACAAAACACTCGTTCGACCTATACTTGAGTATTGCTCATCAGTGTGGGATTCGTACCAGATCGGGTTTGCGGAGGAGATAGAGAAGATCCAAAGAAGAGCGGCGCGTTTTGTCACAGGGTTATTTGGTAACCGTGATAGCGTTACGGAGATGTTTGACAAACTCAAGTGCCAGACTCTGCAAGAGAGCCGCTCTACATCGCGGTGTAGCTTGCTCGCCAGATTTCGAGAGGGTGCGTTTCTGGATGAGGTATCGAATATATTGCTTCCCCCTACTTATACCTCTCGAGGAGATCACGAATGTAAAATTAGAGAGATTAGAGAGCGCACGGAGGCTTTCAGACAGTCTTTCCTCCCGCGAACCATACGCGACTGGAACAGGAAAGGGAGGTAATGACAGTGGCACGTAAAGTGCCCTCCGCCACACACCGTTGGGTGGCTTGCGTAGTATAAATGTAGACGTAGATGAGTGTGGTGCGTGATGCGGCGCTCCCCATCCCCATATACCGATCAAATCAGTCACGACTTGAACTGAGCGTGCCCGAACATTGTCCTACAAAATGATGGCCGCCTCCTGCAGAAACCGACGCCGCTTCTTTCTCTCAGTTGCTTTTCTACTTTGTAACACAGTCTGTTTCGTTTTAGAGTCCAAACCGCTTAACAGATATTGTTCCATGGAGACAGTTTGAACCCTGAGAAAGAACATAGCCCACTTTAAAAAGCAAGAAATATTTTTTTTTTTTTGCATCAGTGAACGTAAACTACATTAAAACTTACTATTTTGGTTGTATAACTTAAGAATTCTATAATGTATAAGTACTTCAGTAGTCGCCGCGTGGGATAGTCTCTCAAACGAAATTGCTCCCACGTCCGAGGCCTTTCAATATCACGTCTTCCATTCCGCTTGTAGTTCAGAATATTTTGGGGAAGTCTGGGACGTAGCATTCTCACCAGTCTTCACGATATTTTTGTATTTTTTAGTTTCTGTTGAAAATACTTAACTTTTCTCTAGTATCTTCATTCCTAATCATTTCTTGTTGTGCATCTCTTCGAATTTCTTAGGAACCTCATCTCTGCCGTGTGATTTTTTTTTGCTTTTTTTTAACCATGTTTTCGCTTTCATAGCATAATACAGGAACCGCGACCACGTTATAGAATTTCGGGACAATCTTTTTGTACTTTATTGCCCAATATTCAGATAATAGTGTCACAGACAGCTTAGAATTTGTGTAATTTATTTTAAGTATCAGAGTAAAAATCAGATCTTACAGCGTAGCCTAAATGAAAGATTAAGAGACCAGTTCTAATGCAGGATTATCCAAAACTAGTTTTAAACTGACTGAGTATTTTCCTCGGAGTGCACTTATTTTCGTTTTATTACTAGAAATTTTAAAGTTGTATTCATTGCATGTTTCGTTCAGGTGGTATATAGATCTTTGGAGGTCATTTCGTGAACGTGAATCATGTCATCTACAAGCAGAAGCAGAATCAGGTATTTCTCATTCGTTATCCCAATTCCTTTGTCTTGTCGTAGTTCCTTCTTTCATTTATGAAGAACGAAGTCAATGTAAATACTAAAAATGCTGACTTAATCTGCTCATTTAAATGTATACCGAACGAGCTGCCGCAGTGGTTAGTACATGGTATGATGATGGTGATGATGATTGGTTTGTGGGGCGCTCAACTGCACGTTTATCAGCGCCTGTACAAAGCCCCAACCTTTACACAGTCCAGTTTACCTTCACGAATGATGATGAAATGATGGCACCACAGATACCTACTTCCCGGGCGGAGAAAGCAACCCAGCCGTGAATCGAACCCGGAATCCCATCACCAGCAACGCTAGCTTCTACACGACGAGCTGTCAACTAGTACACTAGACTCGCATTCGGGAGAATGACGTTTAAATCCGCATCCGGCCATCTTGATACGTTTTCCGTAACTTTCCTGAATCGCTCCACGCAAATGCTGGGATGGTTCCTTTGAAAGGGAACGGCGGACTTCTTTTACCCTTCCCTGACGCAGTGCCAACTCCTGCTCCGTCTCTAATGACCTCGACATTGATAGCACATTAAATGCAATCCTCCTTCCGTCCTTCATTTAAAGGCATAGGTTTACGCAATAAGTCGGGCGTTAAAAGTTAAAAACTGCGTACTCGTCTAAGGCAGCATAATTTCATGGCGCGCAAATTATCGAGACTATATTCACCGAGCATTTGTGAAAGGCAGCACGTGGCGACTTCCAACAAACTTCACACATAATTTCGAAACTTGGCGAAACTTTTTTTTCCCTCTGACATCCCTGACAGAATGATGAAAGGAAAAAGACTTTTATCACTTCTACATTTTCGCTGTTCGTGCAGTAAGGTTTCAGCATCAGGCTTGATGTTTCACTTTATTACTTCTTTACTACTCACTTTATTCGCAACACATTTGTCAGACAGTATCCACATACGTCGCCGAATGCACCTGAAAATTATAGAATTGTACAACACCTAGTTCAGTACATAAATATTGAGACGTTTTCGAAAAACTAGCTTCTCTTACAACAGAGCGTCTTCAACTGCAAAGGGTTATGTTTCTTCAGGTCAAGTTTTTAACACATTAACTAATACGGAAAGTGAACGAACTTCTGAAGGTGGTTTACATATGGGACTTTCCGTTTTCAGACAGCAATTTGGAGAGGAGAAGGGGGCGGTGGTTACGCGGTCTATTTGGAACTTCAGTGTTTCCGCAAATGATGCTGTTGCCTGTAATAAAGTTCTGTTTGAAAGAAGCCACGCCCTCATAAGATTTCAGTGTAATGCAAAGCATGACAACTTAGTTTAAATGTTCCCGAAATGTAAAACTGTTCGGTTCACAAAACGATATAACCTTATCCTACGAGTATAGTGCAGCGAGTCAAATTCGCTATCGCTCAACCCACATGAATACCTGGGTGTAAAAATTTCTAGAGATTTGAAATGGAACCGTCACATAGTCGCAGTCTTAGGGAAATACGATGGATGGCTGCAATTCGTTGGTAGAATTCTAGGAAAATACAATCAGTGTACAAAAGAAATTGCTTACAAATCACGCTTGCGACCCATCCCCCAATATTGCTCGAGATTCTTGGATCCTAATCAGATACAACTGCCAGGCGATACTGAATGTATACAGAGAAGGGCGGCACGAATGGTCACAGGTTTTTTGACCCGTTGGAAAATGTCACACAGTTTCTGATCAAATTGAACAGACAGGCGCTTGGAAACAAACGTAAAATATCCAGAGAAAGTCTACTTGGAACATTTCCGGAGGAATCCTTAACTGTTGAATATAGGCGAATGGTAGTCAATGGAGGTAATGACTGCGAATGCTCGTTCGATTTGCGTTCTCTTCCGTAGGCTGCGATGCAAACTAATCCTGGTAATATTCCCGGTGTGAGATGTAGTTGGCAGCTCTGTAAATGCTGACCGGTGAGTCGCTTAAAGCCCAGGTGAAATTAATCTCGGAGGGACACATCACGCTCTCAACCGATGAAGCATATCCCCTAAGGATCGCCCAGTGCCTGTGACTAGTGCATTGAATGTAAATACGGAAAACTGCAAAAACTCACTTTTTGAAGTATTTGTAATTCCATTAACTAGTTTTGTAACCTTTACAGACTCATCTTCAAATGTGGCACACAGAATTTCCGTCTCTCTGACGTGGAGACAGAGCGACAGTTACATGGCGACATGTGCCGGAAAACCAATTATTCCACTTACTGACTAACGGACAGTTCATGGTAGACACAGACTATCCCGTGGAAGAGTAAAGTATCTCGAGGAGACCTAATTAGAAAGTTTCTAGAACTGACGTTACATGATGAAAGTAGGAATGGAATATACTGAAACCGCCTACGTATTGTAACTGTAGGAAGCGTGAAGACCAGAAGAGACTAAGCACAGCACGCACAGAGGCTTTTAAGCAGCCACAGATCGCACGCTCCATACGTCAGTGGAGTGGGAATAAGTCCTAATAACTGGTATACTGGCAAGTTCCATCTGTCACGCAATTCACGGTCGTTTATAGACTACAAATTATAAGCTGCCTATGTTTTGTTTAAATTTGGATTACAAGAAAATGGGCGTTTTGCAAAATGTCCTACATAAGTCTCCTCTTCACCACCACCACCACCATGAGTGTTCTGCCCTAAGGCAGGTCTTCACATGTAGCTCTCCATGCAGTCCCATCATTTGTTACCCTCTTGTTTTCTCACAATTATTTTCTGTTCTTACGCTGTCCGCCAGCTGGTATGTTCTTCTTCTTCTTCTTCTTCTTCTTCTTCTTCTTCTTCTTGTATTCACCATTTCCTCCATACCATCAATAAACAATCTCTTCTCATTCAGTGTCCACGCCAATTGTATTTGCTCATCCTGCTACGTTTAAAATTTCTCTCTGTTCTCCCACTCAACACCACCTCATTTCTCACTGTGCCTGCCTATTTTATCCCCTATCAACGGACCCACATAAAAGCCTCCTGTTATGAAGCGTCTCATTGGCAATCGCTATACGTATTTTCACCTCCTTATTACTTCCAATGTCGTCCATAATAGCACGTCGCAGTTATCTAAAAACACTAAATTGTTGTGTATCGTCCTGCCTAACATTATAGTTGTTCTTGCTTTTCTTGCACCTATCACCGGACATTTTGCGTTTTTCTTATTATTACTCATTCCAATTTACTCACGTCTCTTGTTGAATTCTTTTAACATGTCATTCCTACTTCTTTCGCTCTCTGCCAATAACACCACATGATCCGCGAGTCTAATACATTCTGCTCTCCTAACAACAACCCGCTCCCGTCTATGTCGTTTCAAACGTTTTTGAATGACATGCTCCAAATATATTTACACACTAAGGAGAATAAACGTATCCCGGAGGACTTACCCCAGCGCGATGGAAATCGATACACGTGATGTTCATTCATGCCCAATAGTACCGAACGACCTGAATTGAATTTCGCCTGATTCACATGCAACGCACATAACGCAACTGTCTAGCAGGTCTCCTTATCGCTCCTTGGTACAGTCGTTTGACTATTGAAAGTGGTTCCAACAAGTCACCACGAGAAAAAGCTGTTCTGTATCGCAATAACTCAAGATGCAAAGTAATACCACGATACTACAAATATCACGGAACACTTTATCACAGATAAGACTGCCCTTAAGGCTTGTAGCTCACATTTATTACAATAGACATTTTACCACTCTCATTATTACGTCAGATAGGTAATGCACGTAGTAAATTCGTCGTATTCATGATTTACTCTTCAAAGTAACATACCGTACTTATTATTTAACACAAAATAAGATTAAAAATTAAAGGTATTCACGAGCAGCTAATTGAGAATATTTATGAACTTCAAATGACACGACGAACCGTCTCGTTCTGCATATGGATGCAAACTCAGGTCATGCAGACTAAGCAATGATTTCGTGCCTGACGGAAAATAACAATCACTCCTGATTAGGCATACAGAGAGTGAAAATACCTCGATTTTAGAGAGAGCCAGTTTGCAAATTTCAACTTTAAATTACATATCGCAAGTATTTTTGCCGGACGCGAATTCCTACCCAGCACCTAATGTCCCTGTTAACGAACGACGAGAGATGTTGAATCTTGGTTCTTAACAAGTAACTTACTTGAATTGCCGTGAGGTAAGGCATTGTATTGGGCAGGGATTCGAACTCAGAACTTAATCGGATAGATATCGACGCACAATCACTGTGACATTTCGGATTTTCTCGGCAGTAGCTAGATGTTTTAACTGAAATGACGAGACGAAACATAAATTTTTTTCCTTCCCAAGACCCCAACCCGGCATCTGTCGCTGTTATATTCTAGAGAAAAAGAACGTTAAATATGGGTTTGTTGCACCAGCAGCGACATGTGAGCGTGTTTGATCTAGAAATAATATGACGAAGAGTTCAGTGCTCACTGGGAATACAGCTCCACACATCATATCGCTTTTTACTACATACAAAGATACGTCAGCTTCCGAATTTTTGTACAGCTCGGACTAACATCTTGAACTTACAGTGATCTCGCAAATAGTTCTGTGTCTCACTGGGTGTCTAAAACGTCACATACATTAAACATTAAAATAATTATCCACCAGCAGATAGGTGTTCTCATGCTAGAGCTTGATAATACATAATGAAATCTATAGTGCCGGGCCAGGATTCGAATCCATTCACGCGCAGTATGTGGAGATGTTGAGGAATCTGCAGTTCTGAACAAACAACAACTAGTAGCCGTGCTGTATTCTCACGAAGGGATCAAATTGAGCGTTAAGTACGGACTAAGTTGCATTCCAAGATCAGAACCGATTTTACCGACATACAGAAGCTCAGATAAAATATGGACTAAATGTCCTGTGAGCCTACATAGCATTTGTTTCGTCACTAGAAATAAATAACAAGTATAAGAAAGGTTTCTACGTGTCGCCGCTCCAGTCTAGTTGTGATTCATCCTAACGTCTACTTTGTAGAAAAGGAATATCATTTTTCATATTAATTTCAGACCACAATGTCATTATATCTTCTTCACTTGGTGTAGCCAGAAGAGAATGGAATCTCCTTATCTAAAATCATTGACAGAAGTTGGAATCGAACCCAGTCCATAGATATACAAGCATATCATAAGTATGTGGCTCATTTTTCTATCGTAACGCCGTTGCACCACACTGGATGAGAATTCTGACACACAGGCTTCCTGTAGTAATTTGCAGCAGGTTCAGTAAATTCATTTACTTGGTTGACCGAATCACAATGAACTAGCTGCCTCGACTACCCAGTGCATACATTCGACTTTATTTTGTAATCACCGAAATAAAATCACGTACCTGCCACCTACACAGAACAGCCAACAGTCTAGGATGCGCAAATTTGAATAGGAAGTGTTTCTTTCCACTTGAACTACTGTATTGCGCCATCTCTTTGTTGAAAACGTCGTGCAGTGCAAATGTCGCATTTCATAAGTAAAGTTTTGTATTCCTAGAAACCCAAAATTTTCTTGTAAGCGGCGGGAAGAGGAGTTACCTGTTGTGCAGCATTGTAAGTTTTCACCATTGCACTATGAGCCGAAAGTATTTTTTTGCGATTTCGTTATCGATATTTTATCTGACTGCTTGTAGCTCTTTCACAGAAGGGATAAAAACGTTACAGTCAGTGAGACTGGAAGTGCGAACCATAACAGATGCTATTTCTCAGGTCTGCGCATTACCATAGAGCTGGCGTAGAAGTACGTGTCTTAGCTTACTCTTACGAGTTCGATAATGTCTAGCACTCGTAAACCGCTTTTTGAAGGACGAGATTAGTTGCGATTTCCACGTGCAACGACTTTCCTGGGCTGAAAACCGTAAATTTACAATCTTTTGTTACACCTAACGTGGCTAAACAGGGATGGCTAGAGGACAAATGTAAGGATGTAGAAGCTTATCTCACTAGGGGTAAGATAGATACTGCCTACAGGAAAATTAAAGAGACCTTTGGAGAGAAGAGAACCACGTGTATGAATATCAAGAGCTCAGATGGAAGCCCAGTTCTAAGCAAAGAAGGGAAGGCAGAAAGGTGGAAGGAGTATATAGAAGGTTTATACAAGGGCGATGTACTTGAGGACAATATTATGGAAATAGAAGAGGATGTAGATGAAGACGAAATGGGAGATACGATACTGCGTGAAGAGTTTGACAGAGCACTGAAAGACCTGAGTCGAAACAAGGCCCCCGGAGTAGACAACATTCCATTAGAACTACTGACGGCCTTGGGAGAGCCAGTCATGACAAAACTCTACCAGCTGGTGAGCAAGATGTATGAGACAGGCGAAATACCCTCAGACTTCAAGAAGAATATAATAATTCCAATCCCAAAGAAAGCAGGTGCTGACAGATGTGAAAATTACCGAACTATCAGTTTAATAAGCCACGGCTGCAAAATACTAACGCGAATTCTTTACAGACGAATGGAAAAACTGGTAGATGCAGACCTCGGGGAGGATCAGTTTGGATTCCGTCGAAATGTTGGAACACGTGAGGCAATACTGACCTTACGACTTATCTTAGAAGAAAGATTAAGAAAAGGCAAACCTACGTTTCTAGCATTTGTAGACTTAGAGAAAGCTTTTGACAATATTGACTGGAATACTCTTTTTCAAATTCTAAAGGTGGCAGGGGTAAAATACAGGGAGCGAAAGGCTATTTATAATTTGTACAGAAACCAGATGGCAGTAATAAGAGTCGAGGGGCATGAAACAGAAGCAGTGGTTGGGAAAGGAGTGAGACAGGGCTGTAGCCTCTCCCCGATGTTATTCAATCTGTATATTGAGCAAGCAGTAAAGGAAACAAAAGAAAAATTTGGAGTAGGTATTAAAATTCATGGAGACGAAGTAAAAACTTTGAGGTTCGCCGATGACATTGTAGTTCTGTCAGAGACGGCAAAGGACTTGGAAGAGCAGTTGAACGGACTGGACAGTGTCTTGAAAGGAGGATATAAGATGAACATTAACAAAAGCAAAACGAGGATAATGGAATGTAGTCAAATTAAATCGGGTGATGCTGAGGGAATTAGATTAGGAAATGAGACACTTAAAGTAGTAAAGGAGTTTTGCTATTTAGGAAGTAAAATAACTGATGATGGTCGAAGTAGAGAGGATATAAAATGTAGACTGGCAATGGCAAGGAAAGCGTTTCTGAAGAAGAGAAATTTGTTAACTTCGAATATAGATTTATGTATCAGGAAGTCGTTTCTGAAAGTATTTGTTTGGAGTGTAGCCATGTATGGAAGTGAAACATGGACGATAACTAGTTTGGACAAGAAGAGAATAGAAGCTTTCGAAATGTGGTGCTACAGAAGAATACTGAAGATAAGGTGGATAGATCACGTAACTAATGAGGAGGTATTGAATAGGATTGGGGAGAAGAGAAGTTTGTGGCACAACTTGACTAGAAGAAGGGATCGGTTGGTAGGACATGTTTTGAGGCATCAAGGGATCACAAATTTAGTATTGGAGGGCAGCGTGGAGGGTAAAAATCGTAGAGGGAGACCAAGAGATGAATACACTAAGCAGATTCAGAAGGATGTAGGTTGCAGTAGGTACTGGGAGATGAAGCAGCTTGCACAGGATAGAGTAGCATGGAGAGCTGCATCAAACCAGTCTCAGGACTGAAGACAACAACAACAACAACGTGATAATAAATCAGATTATTCAATGGAAATGACAGGTAAAATCAAGTGAACTTTGAGGATAAATTCCGTGCGCACCAGGAAGGAACTCGTCGATCACAGAGTTGCCAAACATACGTTGCCTTGTTGTCAAATCTCAGTTACAGTACCAGCAGAAAGAAGACGAACCGATGTGATCGTACAGCGGGCTGGGAAGTGACCATAGCTGGTGTCTCCAAGTCGCGGCTGCTACGGCCTGGAATACGTAATGCGTCTGATTCGCATTTCTGTAACTAGGTTTAGGGACTGGAGCGTGGTTACTAATAATACTCGGAACTGACTGAAAACTAAGCATCATATATCAGTAACTCTCACAGTTGTTTTTATATTTATTTCGTATTTGTACTAAAAACTAAGAACCTCATTCAGAGACGTTTTCATGCCTCGCTGATAGTCGAACAAAACAAACAAATAAAGAAAAAAGGAATGTGTGTGTGTATGATAGAGAGAGAGAGAGAGAGAGAGAGAGAGAGAGAGAGAGAGTAAGAAATTGTTGTAAAGAAATTGAATCATGGTATGTAAAGAAATCTTTCATTAAAATGACTCGTTACACATCATTACGAAATATCGTATTCATGATCTATGAAACAAGAATTGATCTAATGTAATCTAATCATATCATATTGATGGCTATCCATGAAGAGTCATGAATTACCAAAATTTTTGCCAATACCAGTAATGAAATCTAAACTTGAAAATAAAAGAGGACAATTTTTGTAATAAACCGGGACACCTAACAAGACCCTTTCGTCCCTGTTAACTAACCACGAAAGATGTCTGATATACCTCCATGCTCAAGTAACAAAGAGCGCATGCATTTAAAGATTAAGTGCATGATGTGAAGTTATATGACGGAGATACGAATCCAACACGTAATCGTATTGTTAATTAAGTAAAATCAAATGTTACGTGTCGGTTTTTCTTACCAGCTGCCAGGTGTTTTAATCTAAACTAAGGATACAAACTTTTGTACCTAAGCGACAATCTAACTGCACGCCTACCGTGCATCCACAAATATAACTTAAATATCAGTTGCTTACTCACCAACGGTAAGGTGTGTGCGTGTTTGACCAGAAATAATGACAACTATTGCGATTGCTGGCAACACATGAATAGACATTAAAAGCGTACGTTGGTTTTCACTAGCGGGACGGTGTGCACGTTATAGGGCTTGAACTGAAACTATGAATATTTTGGTATTGGATCAGGATTCGGACCCACATACTTACCTTTGGAGGAGACCTAGAGAAGGTTGCAGTCTTGCGAAAAGGAACGAAATGGTTGAACTATAATGTTCCGAGAGATTCAGATCCTCGAAAGAGGAGAAACGAATTCGAATCACAGTCCAGCACCAAATTTTTCAACGTCTCTAGTTCAATAAATTACAAGTAAAATAAGAGCCCCATCCTTTAAATGGCTATCGGTTCATAAAATAAAATAAAATTTTCTAATGTAAGTAAGTTTACTGGCGACTGTATTTCTGTTTACGATGACTTCCGGTATGTCATTTCCCAACGTAACCTGGCTCTGCCCAGTTGGTAATGATGGAACGTGATTTGTATTGCGAATTCTGGATTATAACGTCTTTCTCTTGAGGTTACCAGACGCAAAGTAAATCTGTTTGTGCTTCTTAAAAGTAAATGTCTGAACCCACGCATTGCTCCTGTGATAGTTCCACCAGACCATTGTGCCCACATTTCCCAGACCCAGGAGTATTCTGCAACGGATGATGTGCTGAGCTTACAAAAGTAGTCACGGTGGAAAAAACGCGAGTCTATTAAATGGTTAAGTAGAAACAAGTTTCTGATGCGGAGATTATGCTATTCTCATGTCAGCAGGATGTAAAGACCCTTGTAGGCATCATAGGCTCGATGTGAAGCCATTTTGAAATGTTCACAAATTCAGATATTTTCTTAGTTCGTGAAGATCCACTGGGAAGTGTGAAGTTACCGGATAATTGGATTGTTACCGTCATTATTACTATCATTTTCTTCTTGCCGCTGCTGGAACACTGTACTTGAATATCAGTTCGTGCCTTTTGGTCACTATACAAGTAGTTTCCCAAGAAGAGGTTCTTTCTCTGTCTACAGAATTCTTTTCATGTTAATATCAAACATCAGTAATTACTCATAGATTACATTAAAACTAAAGCAATCGATGAAGACGTTACTTGATAACAAAAACGCGCTCCCTTTCTTCTATTACTTGCGCCTAGAAATGGCTGTCGAGTACTGCCAAACCAAAAGCCAAGAGATCTTACTGTTTGCCGATATACGACGCTGTCAATTTTTCCATTAGATTTGGTCGACGTGACCTATTTCAAGTTGTGTATGACAGAGAATGTTTTAGAAAATCAATTGTTTTCCTTTGCAATAAAGAAAAAGATTTTCATTCTAAGCTATCCAAGTTCAAAATTTTTGGAATATTAGTTCCAGTTAAATATTCGGTTCTATAATGTAGGAAAGTATTTCGCATATGCAAAACTCGGATCCGGCCCACTGACCTTACACTCAGCCGCCGGCCATAAATTCTGGCTCAGAGTGACACCAGATTAAGTAACCTAATATAGCGAAGACTATTTGCCAGTGCTCTCTCTCACCGGAAAATACGCAGTTCACTCATTAATTGGGCTCCATTAGTACACTGTAACAGTAATTTCTGTGTGTCTGCAATGCATACGGATTGTGGAATTTAGCGGTGCTCTCTCTTCCACTTCTTTATACAATATGACTGACCTAAACGGGCCCTTTATCGTTACAGGCCCTGAGCAGTGCTACATCATACTGACAACAATAATGTTCTTATACTGACAATCTGACTGGTCGTTTTACCTGATTTTGTAATCATTTAAATAAGACAACATGACCTTCCAGTGGGAGACATTTCGTTCTCCCTTTTCCTTCTGTGACATTTTTCCGTAATCTATTTGCCTTCCAATCAGCGAAATGCGGTAGAGTACGGCCGGTAAACGATTTACAAATCACGATTTAGTCCCGTTAAGACGATTTCTTCAAACATTGTCGTTGCTAAAGGAATTTACTTTCGTCTTAAATCGTCTCAAGCAGCAACGTTCACAGACATCCCAAATACGTAAAAGCTCATTATCCTGGTACGAAGTTTGTAAAACAAACTTCCCACAGTTTGTGTCAGGTTGATCTTTTCGTCTGATAGCACTGCCTAAGTATCACAAGTAGTGTCCCTGTAGCTTTGGGAATCATTGGTTAATAACGAGTTTAACACCAATGGGTATAGTATTGCTAAATATTCAAATTAATTATCAACCTAAGTCTGAGTTCATCCGCAGACTGTAGCGAATTTATAATACTGAAGCTAGACTTTGCATCCTTGTCCTCCTTGAGTGGGCATTGGAAGGCTTTTGCACACACGTACACAACACTATGAATACTTCGAACGCCATAGTTAACGTTGCTCTCATAAACTACTTTTGTTTTTTTAATTCTTCTAGGTGTTCAGGATGCAATATGTGTTGTAGATACAGCCTTAGAGCAAAACATTGACCGCCGAGCCGTCCACATAAGGTGGACAACACAGTCGTGCTCCTCTCAGGATCCTGTGTCCGGCAGTAAGCTCGATCTGCAACATTGTAGACTGCGGCACTTCCCAGAGGAAGTCTTGAGTTCAGTCTTAGTACATTATTCTTGACTAAGGCCGTAGTCTTGAGGTAAAACGCGAGACTAGCTAATATGACGTCTGGCGACCGGAAGCAGACAACGACAAAATTTTTATCGCCCCTTTCCTCTCGGTGCTGAAGCTATGCGTGTAATTCAAGCGAATCTACAATATATTTCGCTTTGTGTCACACTGGTAATAATAGTTTGGTTCAACAATGTTTTAGCGAAAGATTTCTTTACCGAGCATCTGCCTCTGAACACCGCATGCGTCTGAGTTCTCTGGGACCCGTTTGCTGCCTACCGGCGGGGGCTGAGGCACTGCGCTGCCTTCTGCCGACATCATCTGCTCCACTCCACACTCTCAAACATGTAAAATGCTTTAATGTTGTTGAGTAGTGACCCATAAAATCTGCCTACGATTTGTGTTTCACTCTTCATAGCAAAGGAGGCACAAAACCGTTTTTATTTGATGATTACTTTATTACATTAGAATGCAGTACATCAATGTGACACAGAATTAATTTCATTGTTTCTGATCCAGTGCGCTATAATTAAAGCGTCACATTCTGTTCTTTTCCTTGCACAGGAGATTCTTCAAATAATCTATTATTGTCATGGCTTCATGTGTGTTACTCAAGGCACAGGGAGTAAATGCAATGTAATGTGTTTGGTTTCTTTCTTTGATTTTCTATGGTAAATGGATGAAAAAGATTGCGTCAATTCCTATCAGAACCTGCTCTATAGCTACTAAGGCAAATTGCTTCTTTTGAGGTCCATAAATTAATTAATGGAGAAGTGAACGCTGTTCACAAATGATATTAAGAATATTCAATTGGATTTAAGGCGAAAAAATTGCCCATATTTGAAGCTACCCAGAGAAAAAGTAAGTTGCTAGAGACACTGTCAGCACATGTCTGCAGGGAAGTTTAGCATAGAGTAATCAAGAGGCTCATTTCCTTCATACTTATCACCCTGGCATGTGAGTCTTAAGTGAAGAACAATATTGAAATTCGTATCGTTGATGGTCGATTCGAATTTCTTCAGAGACGCTGGTATTGCGAAGCAGCTTGGAAGTCAGAACGCCATGATCTATGACGATTAACACAACTTACTGAGTCGAGCTACCAAGAAGATTTGATGTGTAAAGGTTTTCTTCCGATTTCGATACAGAATTTTTTCTGGAAATTCGCAGCTCCTTAAAAAAAAAAAAAAGCTCGCACACGATGGTCCCTACCTCAGTTGGAACTGACGACTGATTGAGCCGTTCTGACACGAGACATGGGCGGTACCACCGGGTTACAGACACACTGCTACCTTTGCACCACTCTCATCATGGTATTGGTCGCTCAGCCTCATAACGCATCGTGAAAGATAATAAAAGTTGCCACTTATGTGAAGAATAGCATTTCTTTAGCCAAAAAATTGAATTTTCTGCCTCAGTATCTTAGTTTACGTAAGGATTATACAGCATGAGCCATTCAAATGGAAAGGTAATATCAAGTAAATTTAGTGAGCCAATTCAGTACCATAGGCGGAAGTGATTGCACTGTCACAGTGTTGCCTAATGTTTGTGACGATGTTGCCAAATCTCAGGTGTGCTAGGAACAGCTGTGTAGCGGTATGCGTGGAGAATCCCCTGCTCGTGTCTTACGGGGATATGGAGAGGAACCGCAGGGTTTGGTTAGGATGCAGCGTTTTCTCCTAGCAGTTGTATCAAACATTAAGGTGTATAATCTTCCATCACGATTACAGTTTCCTACAAAATATATACAAATAAAACACTTACCTTGTTTCTTTCCGACAAAAGATTATTTCAGTACGATAAAAAGTTTTTGGAAATCTCTTATGCCCACCTGTCACCAAAGTAAGATAAACACTTTGCACCTCGAAATCGATTGCATGTATGTGCAGTCTTGTGATGCTTTAATAACGCTCAAAGGACATTTAGTCCATATTTTATCTGAGCTTCTGTATGTCGATAAAATCGGTTCTAAACTGGGAATGCAACTTAGACCGTACTTAACGCTGAATTTGATCCCTTCGTGAGAATACAGCACGGCTACTATTTGTTGTTTGTTCAGAACTGCAGATTCCTCAACATCTCCACATACTGCGCGTGAATGGGTTCGAATCCTGGCCCGGCACTATAGATTTCATTATGTATTATCAAGCTCTAGCATGAGAACACCTATCTGCTGGTGGATAATTATTTTAATGTTTAATGTAATTTCATTCGTTGTCAACACTAACGATATGTGACGTTTTGACACCCAGTGAGACACAGGACTATTTGCGAGATCACTGTAAGTTCAAGATGTTAGTCCGAGCTGGACAAAAATTCGGAAGCTGACGTATCTTTGTGTGTAGTCAAAAGCGATATGATGTGTGGAGCTGTATTCCCAGTGAGCACTGAACTCTTCGTCATATTATTTCTAGTTCAAACACGCTCACATGTCGCTGCTGGTGCAACAAACCCATATTTAACGTTCGTTTTCTCTAGAATATAACAGCGATAGATGCCGGGTTGGAGTCTTGGGAAGGAAAAAAATGTATGTTTCGTCTCGTCATTTCAGTTAAAACATCTAGCTACTGCCGAGAAAATCCGAAATGTCACAGTTGATTGTGCGTCGATATCTATCCGATTAAGTTCTGAGTTCGAACCCCTGTCCAACACAAAGCCTTACCTCACGGCAATTCAAGTAAGTTACTTGTCAAGAACCAAGATTCAACATCTCTCGTCGTTCGTTAACAGGGACAATAGGTGCTTGGTAGGAATTCGCGTCCGGCAAAAATGCTTGCGCTTTGTAATTTAAAGTTGGTATTTGCAAACTGGCTCTCTCTAAAATCGAGGTATTTTCACTCTCTGTATGCCTAATCAGGAGTGATTGTTATTTTCCGTCAGGCACGAAATCTTTGCTTAGTCTGCATGACCTGGGTTTGAATCCATATGCAAAACGAGACGGTTCGTCGTGTCATTTGAAGTTCATACATATTCTCAACTGGTTGCCCGTGAATAACTTCAATTTTTAATCTCATTTTGTGTTCAATGATAAGTACGGTATGTTACTTTGAAGAGTAAATCATGAATACGACGAATTTACTACGTGTATTGCCTATCTGACGTAATAATGAGAGTGGTAAAATGTCAGGTATGTCATTTATTGTAATAAATGTGAGCTACAAGCTTTAAGGGCAGTCTTATCTGTGATAAGGTGTTCCGTGATATTTGTAGTATCGTGGTATTACTTTACATCTTGAGTTATTGCGATACAGAACAGTGTTTTCTGGTGGTGATTTGTTGGAACCATTTTCAATAGTCAAACGACTGTACCAAGGAGCGATAAGGGGACCTGCTAGACAGTTGCGTTATGTGGGTTGCATGTGAATCAGGCGAAATTCAATTCGGGCGTTAGGATAGTTTTGAGCATGACTGTACGTGTAGGGGCAAATGAATGATTAGAGTTGAAGAAAAACTGGATGATTAATTCAAGACAAAGAGCTTCACAAATTGATAAGTCGATAACGTGTTGGGCCACCTCTGGCCTTTCCGCGGGCAGTTACTAGCTTGACATTCACTGATAAAGTTAGTGGATACCCTTCTGACGGATATCGTACCAAATTCAGTTCAGTTGGTTCGTTACATCCTCAAAATCGCGACCTGCTTTAAAGAACCTGCCCATTGTGCTCCAGATGTTGAAAATTGGTGAGAGATATGGCGATCTTGCTGAGCAATGTATTGCCTTGCGTGTACAAACACGTAGGTACGATATCCGTGTGTGGTGCGTAAATTGTCGGTAGGCACCTCACTTAGTGTCCCGAGCAGAGTTCAAGCCGCCATAAAGACAAAGGGTGGACGCACTGCATATTAATGTCCACTAATAGGTGTCTGTACACTCACTGATAGGATAGTGTATTTCGAAATGTTAGCAGAGGTCAGAAGTTGGAGCATTTGGTCTTCCTGTTAAAGCTTACGTGGGGCGAGTCGTAGAATCTCTAAAAAGAGACACCTCTGGCAACACTAGTTCAAAGTGGCCTTCAAACTAGCCGTCAGAACTGCCGTAGCCGAGACGCCCCCTGGGTAAACGCTACGGACTTCTGCAGTCGCGCCTCGCGATCTGTCACGAATTATGGAATGTATTCGCAGATACCAATTGTAATACGACAACGGCTATACAGTTTGCTGGAAACGTACAGGATGTTCTGAAATTCCCATCACTACCTGCTACAACTTGTAGAGGGGACTGAATACATAATACTCATATTTTAAATTGTAACCTGTCTCCCGAGACGTACCGTATACTAGAACCACTTGAAAACATGTTGGTAACGCTGTCACTTTGACAAGTAATTTGTTACATTGAGGAGCCAAAGAAATATCGTTTATGGTCCCTGCGAGCACGCAGAAGTGCCTCAACACGCCGTGGCATGGACTCTACTGATGGCTGAAGTCGCGCTGCAGGGAACTGACACCATGAAACCTGCAGAGCTGCCCATAAATCCGTAACGGTAAGAGGGAGCTGAGATCTCTTCTGATCAACACGTTGCAAGGCATTCCAGATATGCTAGTTAATGCTATAAAATTTACTAGAAACGTACAATATGTTTGAGGAGTTTTGGTGGCCAGCGAAAGTGTTTAGGCTCGGAAGAGTGTTCCTGCAGCCACTCTGTAGCAACTGTGGTTGTGTGGGCCTCTCCATTGTCCTGCTGGAATTACCCACTTCCGTCGGAATCCACAATGGACACGAATGGATGCTGGTGATCAGACAGGATGTATCTAGACGTATCAGGGATCCCACATCACTCCGAATGCGCACGCTCTACAACGTCACAGAGCCTCCACGAGATTGAACAGTCCGCAGTTGACATGCGGGGTCCATGGAGTCATGATGTTGTCTTCATACCCATACACGTCCATACTGTATATACATTTTGAAATGAGACACGTCCAACCAGGGATTATGTTTCGAGTCATCAACAGTCCAATGTTCGTACCGATGGGCCCAAATGAGGCGTAAAGCTTTGTGCTGTGCAGCCAGCAAGGGTACACGAGTGGGCCTTCGGCTCTGAAAGCACATGTAGATGATGTTTCCATGAATGGTTCGCATGCTGATACTTGTTGATGGTCAAGCATTGAAATTTTCAGTTATTTTCGGAAGGGTTGCACTATCGCCACTCTGAACGATTCTCTTCAGATTTTTTTCTGGCCACAGAGATGTTGGAGATTTATTGTTTTACTGGATTGCTGATATTCAGGGTGCCCTCGTGAAATGGTCGTACAGGGAAATCCCCACTTCATCGCTACCTCGTAGATGCTGTGTCCCATCGGTCTTGCGCCAAGTATAAAACCACGTTCAAAGTCACTTAAATCTTGATAACCTGCCATTGTAGCAGCAGTAACCGATCTAACAACTACGGTAGACACATGTCTTACATAGGCGTTGCCGGCGGCAGCACCATATTAAGCCTGTTTACATATCTCTGTATTTGAATACGCATTATTATAATAGTTTCTTTGGCATTTCAGTGTAGATGTGGCCGAGTACATCTATTGTTCTACAGTTTCACTCTTTAATAACCAAAGAATCAAAAAAATCGGTCTTCAGAGACACTGGTTTTACAGGAGGGCGTTTTCCAATTTGAAATTAGAATGATATTATTTCCTTCAGCTGCTGACGGGTGTTGATAGATATCAACGAAGACAGGTGAAAATGTGTGCCCCGACCGGAACTTGAACCAGGTATCTCCTGCTTACATGGCATTCGCTCTATCCATCTGAGCCACCGACGGCACAGAGGATAGTGAGACTACAGGGACTGTCTCGCGCACGCCTCCCGCGAGACCCACATTCTCACCTTTGTATGTCCACACACTACATTCGTAGCGTCCTTTCGCACATGTCCGGAAGAACAGACAATATCCATATAAATATATTTTCCAATTCGCGTGCGCTGCGTCTCCACGGGGCACCACAGACGCACCTGCTGACGGTGAAGGCACCCTTACTCGAAGACGTTGCGCAATGCTAACGAAAAGCGTGTGGGGAGGAGTCAGACGTTGTGGACAACGATCTTGATAAAGGCGACCAGCAGCTCTTCCAGTACTGTGCGCTTTGGCCACACAGAATACTCGTGTCGGTGTATTCGGCAAAAGTGTGCTCAGAAATGTTGCTCTAACACTCACAGACACATGAACGAGACTCGATCCAGGTCAGAGAGGAGACAGCCGTCAAATGACAGCATAGGATCAGACGTAAGTAACCCCCCCCCCCTCTAGTGATTATAACCCTGTTGCATACCACATTAGCGAAGGTGTATTTATACGGCTGTAGCACGGATATACCTTTCCATACATGGGCTCCTCTTCAAAATATCGTCACTCAGTTCCCTAGAAGTTTTTAACGGGAATTTTGCAACATCCTGTATCTCTCCACTAACTATACAGTTCTTTCCAGAATTAGATCCCTCTGCAGTGGAGTGTGCGCCGATATGAAACTTCCCGGCAGATTAAAACTGTGTGCGGGACCGAGACTCGAATTCGGGACCTTTGCCTTTCGTGGGCGAGTGCTCTACCATCTGAGCTACCCAAACACGACTCACGCCCCGTCTAAACAGCTTTACTTCTGCAGTACCCCGTCTCCTACCTACAGCTGTTGTACGACATTCGAAATATACGGATGTATTTCAGAATTTCGGCGTAATGCAACTTCGCAGAAACATGGCTGAATTTTCCTGTATATTGTTATAATTAAAACCAAGCACCGTCTCAGTACCTAATACTTTTTGATATGGAGACAATTTTCATCATTTCAAGCACTATTAAAGTTGGTAGGTGTAGGGAAAAAAATACCAGTACCATACTGAAAATATCGGTGAGAAGCGATAGAATTCCTACAAACAACTTGGAGAAAATCATTTTGGGTTCTAGGCCATGTCATTATAAAACAGTGAAACAACTAAAATAACTACATTCCGACCATCGTTTAAACGATCCTCTTCAGAGCGAATAAATGCCACGAAATTTCAAATCAGCAGCAGCGAAATGAAAGGTCGATTTGGAAACAGTTTCTATTTCTTCTTTCTTATCTTCGATTAATTTCCCAAATATCTCGTTGGTTTCGTATGTTGCTTTCTTTATACAAGGTGTTTCACATTTCTAGAGCTTGCAATTTTACCTAGTAACTCATGCATGCAAACGTCATCTAACGAGGCTACAGAGCATCAAAATACAGGCGCCAGCTCCGGCAAATGTATGTAAGTAGAGTGTGATGCCGTGATCATGTATCAATTTGATCATGTATCATGTTCCGGAAGTTACAAGGGAATATCGTTATCATACCTCTGACGGCGGAATACAAGTACTGGTACTGTTGTTGCTAACTTTCAAAGGTGGTAGTATGGATCAAAGTAAGAAAAAATGTCCGGTAAACATGGGCTACAAAATGCATACCTGAGGAGCTATGAGCACTTGTTCAGCAGTGGAGATATGTTTTATGCTAGTGAACAAGTCCTCACAGCTCTTAAGGTATGCATTTTACAGCCCATGTGTACTGGACATTCGGTCCATACTACCACCTCTGAAAGTTTCCTGCCCTACATCTCAGCTACAACACTACCGGTAGATCCTGTCACACGTAACAGGAATGTCTTCTCTTCCAATTTTCCGTTATAGGGACATAACCTCAAATTTATAGATTTATCCATCTCCATCATCATAGAAAATTGGTAACATCTTCATTGAATCTTTCTGTGTACACATATTTTACAGACTCCAGCGCCTGTAACTTCGATACCCTGTAGCGTCGCTGGATGACGTTTCCAGACATCGATTCCTATGTAAAACTTCATCTGGTAGGTCCCCTCTACAGACGCGATAAGTGTGTAGCACGACGTGTGAAACATTCTGTATGCAAAGTGAATAACATGGGTGAATGGGCTAGAACCGAAGCCCCCCCCCTCCCATTATCTCTCTCTCTCTCTCTCTCTCTCTCTCTCTCTCTCTCTCTCTCTCTCTCTCTCTCTCTCTCTCTCTCTCTCTCTCTCTCTCTCTCTCTCTCTCTCTCATTCTCTCACTTTCATTCTCTCACTCTCTCTTCTCAACTATTAACTGCCAGCTTTCCTCTATGTCTTTTAAGTCTTAAAACTGCTGTCTGATTTCTGGCAGAGCTCTAGATAACATGCCGCTCACTGTATTTTATCGCTGGTTGCATCATCTTAAATTCAAACTGTATATTTTGCTCAAAATTGTCAGAAGTTATTTTGTAACATCTATAGATGTTATAAATATGGGTTGAATTTCTTCAACCGATCTCTAGCGTCTAGTGTGTTCTCTCAAAATCGATTTTCCTCTAGCTCGTCTCCTCTAATTCCTGTGTAAATATTTTGGATCAGTATTTTCAGCCAGGACGTATGAAAGTGATGGTTCGATAGTATCCGCAATTATCACTATTTGCCTTATTTGGTGTTGGTGTTATTTTTTTCGTTTAGTCTGAAAATTTAGCAGTCACGTCAGTTAGCATAGATGTTGAGGAGTGAAGCAGCAAACGTCGATAGAATGAGTCCTCGCCGGTGCTGATAGAGCCTTCTGGTGGCGAAGCCCTGCACTACAGACAACTGAGTGTGTGAGGAACTAGTAGCGACATCTAGCAGCGAAGTGATGAACAGCAAAATGGCCGCGAAAATTGAGTGACTTAAATGTCTAGTTGCTGTTTATTTCTTCCTTTACACTATTATTACAAAACAGATTACGGCATCACTGCTCGGTTAGTCTGTTACCGTATTTTTGTGTATTTCACACATTACAAAATAATTCTGTTCTGGTAACATATAATGCAAACTACATCTCGAGCGACATTAACGTACGCAGCATGTTACATTCATCATTCCCTCTTCGTAATTTAGTATTACTAATAGTTTTGTCCACACTTTTAAGCATTAAAAATGGATATGTGGCTCGAAACAGGACTACTGTTACATTAAATGTTAACAACACAATCGCACGGTATAGTGAGTTAAAGAATATTGAACAGCAACGAGAACTGTAAGTAAGTTTATGCAATGCAACGTTAGTGATATAATAGTACAACAGTAATAGGCGTTTGTCAGCCCTTTTTTCTATTTTACAGTTTCACTCATTACTGACGGCAAATGCCTTGCAGAGAACGTAATATTCTGCATCTTCGGTACGGCCTTTAAAATCTCTTTCATTGAACTGCACTTAACCTGGAGAGGTAGTAATACAATTTTTTCTCTGATCTACAAGATACTTTTACAAAAAGTAGAGGCAGAGAGGTAGTCATGTAACTATTAATCGAAATATTATATGAACTATATGGGCGTGTTAGTAAAATCACCAAGAAATTCCTCTTTTTAATTTTAAGTGTTATCTGTTTGATTCAGCATTCAGCTCACAAAAACCACGAGAAATATCGTTTTTATAAAAAAAAACAGTTTATGTCATTAGTGACCTGTGTAATATCAAACATCTCATTTTGACACTAGAATTATTTGAGAAAAAAGGCCTGTTTTAGTTTT
Source organism: Schistocerca gregaria (assembly GCF_023897955.1). Taxonomy (NCBI): domain Eukaryota; kingdom Metazoa; phylum Arthropoda; class Insecta; order Orthoptera; family Acrididae; genus Schistocerca; species Schistocerca gregaria. Next base: position 15,099,961 of record NW_026061795.1, on the reverse strand, counting down.
TGAAAATGCAATAAGTGAAAACAATGTATTTTTAAAAGGTATTGTCAATTGTTACGAAACGATTTATTATACAGAATTTATTAATCGCATAGTAAATCATGATACTAAAAAGAACACCTTGTTGGCTTGTGATACAATATTTTGCATTTTTTTATGACTTTGAAATAATTACTGCTTTTTCAACACTGAGAATGAGTAAAATACATTATGTAATATATGAATCAGTATGATAAACTTTTTTTCGAATATTCATTGTTAACTACAAGAAAATGGCAGATGTTTGGGTACCTCAGAAGTATTCAGCACACGAAGGATAACAAAAATCATTTTTTTGGTAAGGTTTTTGTTTCATAGTTTCCTACAAATATTACTGATACCACAGTGAAATATATTAAGTACCTTAAAACATATGTAGATGTGGTCTGGTGAAGAAAGTGTGTGAATTAAAATTTAAAATGCTTGCACCAGCATAATCAGGTTTAGTTTGTAGTGTGGGAGTGAGCTCCACGTGGGACCCGAAGCACGGACCCCACGGGGGTACCCGGCATGCGCCACATGCCAAGGCAGAGGTGGAGGCTAGTGTTCGGAAGTCTGAAAATTCCAGCGCCGGCCGGGGATTGAACCCCGGCCCGGCTGGGGCGAATAGCCCCAGCCGAGGCGCTGGAACGTTCCGGACCCCCTTACCACTAGACCACCGGGGACCCCGGCTGTTTCTTGCTCCATAGTCCAACTAGTGGTCGTAGAGCACTTCCTGTTGTCCTCCGTGTTTACACCGTGGCAGCAGTGGCGTGGTGTAACAGGAAGTGTTTACTTGCGTCCGCTGGATGTCCACTTAGTGTACGACTTATTTACCCGGCTGACGTTCGTGTCGCTATAATCTCCTTAGTTCCGTTACAATTACATGCAGGGACTGAAAATCTGCCTATGCAGTTGCACGCAGTCGCATCTCACTATTTGAACCTCTGTAATTCGATCGTGTTGTCAAGACCCATGTCAGAACTGTTTATCGAAGAAAGCTCATGTGTTTGGTACATTTCATAAACGGAAGCGACTGGGATAACAGACAGCCCATAAACATTTTGTAATGAAGTGTCAGCCGGTACGTAATACTCGATATCCGGAGTTGTTTTATCGGTTATTAAGATAATCGTTTCACCCCTACACACTTAAAAAAATTCCCGTGTTTTCTCAATAAAGCATAAGCACAGTACATAAATCCCTCACGAAAATGACATCGGAGAAGTACAAGTGTTCGAGTTCCACAGAAAACAAGTGGGTCAATGAAGGTGTGGAAAGGAGAGCAGAACTAAAATAAGATGTAACGTTTCGGGATTCCCTTATAGTCGCGTAGACACTCCAGAAGCAGGAAGATCCGTTTGATGACGTCTCTTGAGGAGCGAGGAAAAAATTCACTCTCAAATAACTACTGTACAAGATGCCTCGCCGCCTCTTGAAGGGTGTCATGGGATTCTGCAGCCATGGACTCGGCGACCCGTGAGCCAACGCGGTGTTTCTGACCACATACATTTTAGCTGCGGGTTCTCCGACGTGTAAAGGAAGCCGCGACAATGGGGAGGCTCTGCGTGCCGTTTTGTAATAAGAACGCCTCTCCACATTTTATCGTAGGAATGATATAAATTTTAAACTTCTTAGATCCACCGAGTCATTATGTATTCTTAAAATATCTTTTAACTCTTTTTCAACACATATGTATCTTTTACCTCTTTCACTGAAGAAGCTGACCAACAGATTTTTTTTCAATTTCAGGTATTGGTTTTATTGCATTCTCCTTTAGCGTATTGATCAGAAATTGTAGGTTAAGATACCTTTGCCTTATTGAGTATCGTTTGCTATGCCAAACTTCGACAGCATTCATTGTCCTGTGCATCGAATTGATGACGGTAGATAGCTGACCGAAATCACTTTGAAATAAATTCTCTGAACGCAGATAACTTTGATACAGTAGTGTTAGGTATCGAGGTATTATCTAACGCAACTGAAGCCAACCTAAGAGTGAATTTATTTCGAAATAATTTCGGTCGACTGTCTGTCTTCACCAATTCCACATTTCAGGTTGTGTACTAGCATTTTCCATCTATTGACTGATTAAATAGTCTACGCCACTGGGCACTTGCTACGCTGTTACTCTCCATGCTTCATCAAGGCAGTCCGGTGGAAGATGGACTCTACAGCACACGTGCGGCAAGACAAACGAACCACTTCTTCATCCCTGTATTGCTCCACTAATCGCAGTTCTTGTATGTCTTCCACAGGCATTGCTTGAAATGAAAATTACAACTGGAAAATAAATGTCTCGGATAACACTGTTTTCATAGCTTAATTTGCAGCCATTTCGAAGTAAAGCAATGCAGTTTTAAATGACAACCAAGTTATGACATTTCTCGGTTGAGAAAAAATATTTCACAATTATTTTGACTTTCCGCTGGTAAAAAAGCTAGTCTTCCGTGCTTCAGGTATCAACAAGTTGTTTCGAACACCTCTGAAATGTCCGTCCATAAGAAGAGCTTTATTTTCAAACATTTTCTCCCATTCTTCGTAACTGATCACCAGGATTCATTTGTCAGGAACAGGGTTATTATCAGTCTCCTTAAAAACTTCAGTCACTTTCAAAATATCTTCGTGCTGCCGAATCCCTGAACTACTGCCGTCTTTCTCACAATTCGTTATACTTGCTACGTAATCTAAACCTTTATCTCGCAAATCTTGAAATTGCTCTTTAAACCCTCCGAAAAAAGGCACTGTCTACTCACCGCAGACTGTTTCCCAGCAGTTATGCTTTCGTTTCTTAATATCCACATCTGTTTCGTCAGGTTGGGCGAGAAACTTACTGTTGAGCCGTGATTCTACCATTTACAATTTTTAAACTGCCGCTGCTCCTATTCCGTTCGGAGTTCCTGTACAAGCAATTCGTATAATTACCACATTTCCGGTGCTGCTGGCACCGCTTACCATCCTTTCCCCTTTCTGTTTCCTTTTCCTTTCCTTTCCTTTTTCTAACCACAGGCTCCAGTCACATTAACGTGATCACCGCCTGTGTCCGACGCTAATGAGTAGGGTATGCGTAACGCGGAAACTCAGCCACTTATGTGACATCCAAAAGGACGTGATCATTGCCTTTCGGGCCACAGGTGGATGCATTTTCGAAACGGCAGAGTTCGTAAAATGTTGGCGTGTTGCCATATTTAAAGCACTCCGCGCATGGCGCTGTCGAGAGCCGACGCTGAGGCCGTTGTGGTGCCCCACGGTCCACAGAGGACAGGAGTTAAAGGAGACCGCAGGTGAATAACGTGCAACTGCTGAGCAACTGACCATGCACGTGAACCGAAGAGCCTACCGACAGTGTCTCCTCTAAGACCACTCAGCGAAAAATGCTATGTGTGGGTCTCCACAGTAGACTCCTGGTCCACACACCTATGCTGACTGCTGTTCGTCCGCGACGAAGGCTGGAATTTCCACGCCAGTTCTGCGACTGGGCGTCCACTGAACGGTGACCTGCGGGCTTTCCAAGTGACAGACAGACGTTGGCGTGTAGGGCGCGATTCACCTGAAAGTGAACACCCTGCAACAGTCGGCGGCAGGGTTAGGACAGGAGGAAGGATCGTTACGATCTCACAAACGTTATCGTGACACTCCCGTCGTTCTGGAAGGCACAGTGGATGAGCAGAAATATCGGTCGGAACCGTTGCCACACCTACATCGAGTCTTTTTTCCCTCGGAATCTACCAGCAGAACAACTAAATCTGTGACACAGCTTGCAGTGTGAAAAGCACCAGGATGAGTTTGCTGTACTCCGCCGACCACCAGGCTTCCCGGAATCGAGAATATGTGGGACCACCTCGATGAAGCTCTTCGTATCCTGGGTCCTCAACCGAAAAACGTAGCGCAGCTAAGGCACCGGCGTCGGCATGGCTCAGTACCTCACTGACTCCTACGCGTTTCTCAGTTGTCCGCGCTTCCCGTTAATCTTATCCCCCTACAGTGACTCAATAACGACACTCTCCCGTACACGACAGCATCATCAACAGCCGCAGACTGCTGTTCACTCTGCCTGTCACCTCATTTATGTCTATACAGTATAACAGCTGTCTGTTACACTTCCTGGGACACTCCTGACGATGCCCTTGTGTCTGATCAACGCTCGCTGTCGAGAACGTACTGGTATCTGTTGTAGACTTTAAGCCGCTCTCGTATCTGGGAACCGACTCCGTATGCTCATACGAGGCCCTTGGTTAACAGTGTGCATTGGAGCACCGTGCCAAAGGCTTTTCTCAAATATAGGAGAGTTCAATGTGCTTGGGACCCTTCATCCTTGGTTCGCAGTATATAATGTGCGAAAAGGGCAAGCTGCGTTTCACACGAGCTTTCTAAAACCGTGCTGATTTCTGGACGTAAGCTTTTCGGTGTCTAGGAAATTTATTATAATCATATTCAGAATACGTTCTAGGATTCTGCAGAAAATCGATGTCTGTAATTTTGCACATCCTTTCTTTTACTCTTCTTGTACACGAGTGTCACCAGCGATTTTTTAAACTGCCTTAGGTTGGACCCATTACAGGTGTAATATTCAGAAGGCAAATGTATATTGATCTCGTTATATACGGCTGCAACTTGCGCTTTTGCCAGTCCTTTGCGAAATACTGCTGGGCAAGAGAAAGGCGATAAATGCGAATGAAGTAAGTAAAACTGAAATTGTTTTAACTTCTTCGCTGTCGCCGAATCCTTTCCAAGCGATGCGTCCTTGAGCGGGTCAAACAGGTAGCAATAAATGCTCTACAAGTGAGGTTGACTTTTGAAGTTTTTCTTACCAGTCAAGTACAATGCAGACAGCTTCCATTCTGAATAATATCAGCAATATGAAAATGAAAATTCACGAAAGTCAAATCTGGACTGTAGCGATAATGACGCAGAGTCTCCCAACCCATTACTGTTTCTTTTCCCTTCCAGTGGTTTCTTGGATCAGCTGCGCTATGTTTGGGCGAGCGTTGTTGTGTAATAGTATCACGTCTTTTCTTTGACATTGGCGACCCTTTCCTCTCGTTTTCGGCTTTACTTTTCTCATCAATATGTGTGAGTGGTCAGCGCTGCATCCTGTACGCTGATCTTCCAAATAATCACCAAAATACAACTACTTTGGCATCCAAATGATGGTCAGCATCACTTTCCTCGCTGATGCTCGAGTTTGAATTCCTTTCGGACAGGTGAACTAGTGTGCTTCCATTTCACTCTTTGTCTTTTCGAGTCGGGTTCCCCATTTTGAACGAAAGTTTAATCACACGTTAAAATCTCGTTCGAAAAAGGTTCACCTTCACGTTCATAGCACTCTTTGTTTCCTTGTGTTGTGTGAATTCTCTCGGGACCCACGTTGGACTTGTTTCGCTGTACTTGAGCATGTCAATGACGACGTTATGGACTGTGCCACTACCTGTTGCAGCTATTTTGCTATTCAGTTCTACTGCAACACGTCGGCCATCAGGAGTAATGTCAGAGCCGGCTTTAAGCGAAGGAGGAGACAGTTCAATTGGCCGGCCACGGTGTTTTTTATTAGTCACTGAAGTTAGATTGTTTTTGAACTGTCCTACGTATTTATCAAAAATTTCCGTCGTTCGCACAGCTTCGACCATACTGAAAAAACGTTAGAGAAAATATTTCGGCCGTTTTCCGTCTTCTGAAAGGGAAAACGCATCGTTGAACGTTGTTCAGTTAATGTGGAAACTTCAACCGGACACGCCATTCTCAATTGCAACATTAAGGTTATAAATAAAACAATTATTTTTTGTCAGCCGCTCTTAGCTCATCACAGTCATGCCATCCTAAAGTCATGAAACTACAAAAATTCTTCCTACGGACTATTCGACTTCATTAATTTGCTTTGCAGGGGAAACTCACGAAGGAGTATGCGCTTAGTATTTAGTCGGTCATTTCTAGTTGATGAGAAAGTTAAAACAAACAAGTAGCAAACCATTGCTCATTTATTTAGGAACAACATTTATCAGATACAGCTGAGTAACGTTTAACCCAAACCTTAAATGTCATATATATGACACTGCTCGTAGCTGCATCATCTGGCAAGAGTACGCACTAACACCAATAACAAGAAAATGCACCATGACCTTCGTAAACTGTGCATTCTTCATGCCACTGTTGGGAGCAGACATCACACTCAATACAGTCTTCCGTGACAGACTCGTTTTAGTCTTCACCACACCTTGGGCAGTTCAAAACATGAAGTTGGAATAATAGACAATTGTGAAGGTGATTCGATAAACCCTATGCCTGGCACTTAGATATGATTTGCACAATATCCATGTGGGTGTAGATCCCTCCTTGGATTGTGCCCTGGTTGTTGCTGAAGATGATGGAGCAGTTTAATCCAGATTAACCACAGAGATTCTACGTTGTTCGTTACTGATATTTTGTCCCTCCTTGGTTTAGTATGTTTTCCTAACAATGCATTTTTGTACGTAGAATCAAACAGAATTCAGGATGTTTTTGCAGCTTGCTTTAGATGTTCGAAAACCTAAAATTGTGCAGTTCACAAAACGAAAAATCATAGTATCCTATGACTACAGCATCAATAACTCTCATTTTCAATCGGTCAGCTCACACAAATACCTCGGTGTAACACATTGTAAGGATACGGAATGGAAGCAGGACTGAATAAAACTCAAGACGCGTTCATACGATTTCTACACCTGGATAAGCGTTCGACAATGTAAAATGGTGCAAGATCGAAGTTGTGAAGAAAATAGCTCTAGGCAGAGACGGGTATATATTAGTACAAGACCCAAGAGGAAATAAGAGTGGAAGACCAAGAACGAAGTGCAAGGATTAAAAAGAGAGTAAGACTTTGATATAGTTATTCGCCTATACTGTTCAATGTTTGCATCAAAGAAGCAATGAAGAAAATAAGAGAGAGGTTCAAGATTCGCACTGAAATACGGGTTGAAAGGATACCAGTGACAATGTTTGCTGATAATATTATCGTTGTCAGTGAAAGTGAATTACTACAGGATCTGATGAATGAAATATACAATATAATGAGTGTAGAATTAGGGGTCAGAGTAAATCAAAGACAATAGTGATGAGATGAAGCATAAACGGGAAAAGCGAGAGTCTTAACATTGGTGATAACGAAGTAAGAAATGGAACCATCACATCGTGTCAGTCAAAGATAAAGGTGGTGGCGAACTGTAATTTATTGTTAGAATTAAAGAGAAATATAATCAGTGCACAAAGATGATCTTTTTTGAACTATTGGTGCGACCAATACTCTAATATTGCTCCATGGTGTGCGACCTGTCCCATATACGAGTAGCAGGGGATATTGAACTGTTCATAATAAAGACAGCACAGGTTTGTTTGGCTCACAGGAGAATGTAACAGAGATGCTGAAGAAATTGGGAGATGCCTGAAAATACACATAAGCTATCCCGAGAAAGCTTACTTGCCAAATTTCTAGAACATACCGTAAATTTTGAATATACGAGGTGTGTTAAAAAAAAATTGGGAACGTTCGTAATTTCGCGCCAATGGCGTGTTGGGGCGAAATGCAGTTGACATCCCTGCACGCGCGTGTGCTTAATGTGTAACTGCGGGAAGTTTCACTGTTGTATGTCTGTTAGCTTATTGTTCAGTGCTGTATTGACTAGAACGTTGTGTCGGACAGTTGGCGAACTTCGAGAGTGTATAGTTAGAGGAGCAATGCGCCTGCAATAAATTTTGCGTGAAACTCAAGAAAACCGCCGCTCGGGGTAGCTGCGCAGTCTAGGGGCCTTGCCACGGTTCGTGTGGCTCCCCTCTGTCGGATGTTAGAGTCCTCCCTCGGGCGTGGGTGTGTGTAAGTGGTGCAAGCCTAGGGACTGATGACATCAGCAGTTGGTCCCATACGAACATAAGAGCTAAACTCAAGAACACCTCTACAGAGACCCGCCAAATGATGCAGGAAGCCTACGGTGATGAGTGCTTAAGCCGCACTCGGTGTTACGGATGGTTCACACGGTTTAAGAACGGCCGGACGGAAGCTAAAGACGACGCTCGTCCTCCGACTTCTGCCAGCAACGCTTGTGTCAGGAACGTCAACGATCCTGTGCGTGCTGAACGAAGACTGACTGTCCGAGAGATTGCAGAAGAATGTAACATTGCAGTTGGATCGTGAAATCCTAATACAGCATCTTGCAATGTATCGTGTTGCCGCCAAGTTTGTGCCACGGCTCACGAGTCAAGAGCAGAAAGACCTCCACCTCCCAATCTGAGAAGAGCCTTAGGATCACCCAAATGAGAACGAGATGTTCCTTAAGAAAATTATAACTGGTGATGGGTCTGCAGTTATGACGTTGTCATGAAGGTTCAATCTTCACAATGTGTAGGGAAATGTTCTGAACGATCAACATATAAAATAGCTTGTCAGGTCAGCTTGGCCCTTGCAGACATTTATTTTCAAAGTTGAAAACCAAGTTGAGAGGACGAAGATTTGTAACGATAGACGCACGGTCCAGCGAAAGGCGAACCAAGTCTGCTCCCAGAAGTGGAAACGGTTTATCAGTCGTGGGGGTGATCATATACAAATATGTGAAGGTAAGCGTAGAAAATTTTTGTGGACAAAGTTCCGGAATTTTTTAAACAGACCTCTTAGACGAAAGGTAATGAATACAGGCAAGTGGTCTGCAAATGTTCGTACGCTTGAGTTCGCTTCCATTCGCTGCTATTGAAACTGGGCTTAATAATAATATTCCCTGTGTGAGATGTAATTGGAAAACTATGTAAACGCTGAGCTGTGCGCCGCTCACAGCCCACGCGAAATTATTCTCGGAGGGACACATCATTATCCCCTTCGTGCCTAAAGTTGCTTCGGCCAAACTCAAACTCAATTGCCAGGCCGATAGCTCGTTATCCTACTGCTCTGTAAGTAACACTTGGTCTGAAACCATCTGTACGGTTATGTAGGTTAAGACACTGCAGCCACTCAAAATGGTGGCTCCACGTTTGCGAGTAACTGACGAGAAAAGAAATTCTGAATTTTGTGTGACACTCCGTAGCATTAAGAAAGCTGAGTGACGTTAGTTGGTTGTGAGGTGTAATGGAAAGGATAATAGCTTCACATGTTGTGTTCGGATACCAAGATTTAAAAGCCTGAAGTCTTATATTTCAGAAGCAAGGAGCGTAACAATCAAGTGATTTATGAACAGTACGTGCACACATTTTTGCTCGGTTGATTTTAATTGAGGTTGCAACGTGCAGATCAAGCAAGTACCGTACTGTAGAGAGGTTGAGCAAGAGAAGCGTTTGGAACATGTGTTTATCCTTATTTTGGATAGTTAGCTTTCTTATCTGAGAAGTAATTGTGGCTAGCCCTTGACATGCATCACGAATTCCTTCGTCGTTCAGTCTAATATCGCCTTCCCCCCCCCCCCCCCCACACACAATACCCTCCACCTCTCATGATTTTGAAAATAAAAGTGTTCCTAGAAAAGTTGTTCACTGTACAGTTTATTTATGTGCCAAAGTTAGTGATAATGTGGGGGAGGGAAGGCCACAGACCTCAGGGAGGGGGGGGGGGGGGGGTAGGACAGGGGGTACTGGCAAATGTCTGATGACAGTCAGGAGCAACGGTCTAAGAAAGGCTGGGAACCACTGTTCAACTGCCTGTGAATGTATACTGAACATAAATGTGGAAAACTGACACAACCCACTTTTTGAATTTTTTTTAATTCGAGTTAACTAGTTTTGGAACCGTTTGAGGGACATCTGAAAATGTGGCCCACAGAATTCGCGTCTTTATTTCTTTAGATTGAATCTGGGTACTGGCTCTTTGACAATAAGACAGAGCACTCTTTAATGTATCGCCACGAGCGGCAGTTAAACGGCGACATGTATCGCGAAACCAAAACACCTACTTACCGTGGCAGCGTGGGCGCTATTGCAGTTAATATCCATCTAGCAACTTGCGTTTTAGTTGTCTGTTTGCCACTGGTCAATCTCTTTCCATTGTAAATATAAATACGAATTGTCACCATATATCACAAGCATAACGTTTACCACAGATGTACGTTACAAAGATCTTCACTTAAAAATACAGCATACTTTGCTCTGAAACAATTTTTTGGATTTTTGTGCTTATAACACGACGGCGTGCTGAGAAGATAATGACTCGGTCTGTTTTATTTGAAGTCAGTAACATTCTACATCTTTACTATGGATATCTGCAGCCCTCTGCTTCGTACCGCGTTACATAGCGGTGTGTGACGTGACTATGTTGGGGGTGAGAAAAAGCTCACAACACTAAAAGCACGAATTCGAAGACTTCGTCCGCATGTGGAGCACACTCTCCTTGAGCACGGCAGTGCCAAACTACACACGATCGCTGCGGCATCTGCAGCAAGCCGACGTCCTTGGTTCACTGCCGTCGATCATCCTACACACAGTCTCGATTTTCGTCTATGTGCAAAACTAAGAAAACCTTCGAGCACTTCAATTATTTCAAGCGGTGCAAGCAGAGGTAAGGTTGTGGCTCTGTTAACATAGTCAAACAATATACTGTGACGGTGTCAACAAAATAGTATCTAGTTGGGGAAATTGTGCTGGTTCCGAGGGTGAGTGTGTTGAAAACTAAATTTATTGACGTGAAGAATACCGATGCAGAATGTTCATGAAGTTTGTTTTATTTAAAAATCTTTGTGACTTTTCACTCAAAACTTGTCAACATTACTTTTCTGTACGTCCTCGTACAATGGATGTCTCAAAAAATACGTACATTGATCAAAATAAGTGTTAACATGAATGCTTTTAACAGCACTAGGTTCAAAAAATTTTAACTCTATGCCAATTGCAGATTAATTTTAATGGCAGCTAGCGCGATTATATGAGTGGACTATTAGATTTAATGGTGAGCATTTATGTAATTTTTAAACATTCTCTGCCTTGTCATTCTTCCTCTCTTAAGTGCCTCGTCTTCCAGTAACACTGTCGATCGATAGCATGATCTGTTGTCCGTCCATGGTTTTTCAGACCATTGATTCAGTGCTGAACCCAAACTGCTGGTCTGAGTTATTTAGCCTGGATAATCCTGTGCGTCGTGGGTCACGTATGCCATTAATCTTTCAAAGAAATGGTTCAAATGGCTCTGAGCACTATGGGACTTAACATCTGAGGTCATCAGTCCCTTAGAACTTAGGTTTAAGTAGTTCTAACTAACCTAAGGACATCTCTCACACACACACACACACACACACACACACACGCCCGAGTCTGTATTCGAACCTGCGACCGTAGCGGTCGCTCGGTTCGAGACTGAAGCGCCTAGAACAGCTTGTCCACAATGGCCGGCCATTAATGTTTCATTGAATTATTAATTTCAACAAGTTTTATTTATTGTTGCGAAATTGCGCTACCAAAACAATCGAGTTTTGCTATGTGGATGCTGTTGAGAATTTCTGCATTTTCGTACCGCTATATTTTTGACTATATCTGTCGATGGTGTTGTTGTTGTCTTCAGTCCTGAGACTGGTGTGATGCAGCTCTCCATGCTACTCTATCCTGTGCAAGCTGCTTCATCTCCCAGTACCTACTGCAACCTACATCCTTCTGAATCTGCTTAGTGTATTCATCTCTTGGTCTCCCTCTACGATTTTTACCCTGCACGCTGCCCTCCAATGCTAAATTTGTGATCCCTTGATGCCTCAAAACATGTCCTACCAACCGATCCCTTCTTCTAGTCAAGTTGTGCCACAAACTTCTCTTCTCTCCAATCCTATTCAATACCTCCTCATCAGTTACGTGATCTACCCATCTAATCTTCAGCATTCTTCTGTAGCATCACATTTCGAAAGCTTCTATTCTCTTCTTGTCCAAACTAGTTATCGTCCATGTTTCACTTTCATACATGGTTACACTCCAAACAAATACTCGGAGAAACGACTTCCTGATACATAAATCTATATTCGAAGTTAACAAATTTCTCTTCTTCAGAAACGCTTTCCTTGCCATTGCCAGTCTACATTTTATATCCTCTCTACTTCGACCATCATCAGTTATTTTACTTCCTAAATAGCAAAACTCCTTTACGACTTTAAGTGTCTCATTTCCTAATCTAATCCCCTCAGCATCACCCGATTTAATTTGACTACATTCCATTATCCTCGTTTTGCTTTTGTTGATGTTCATCTTATATCCTCTTTTCAAGACACTGTCCATTCCGTTCAACTGCTCTTCCAAGTCCTTTGCCGTCTCTGACAGAATTACTATTTCATCGGCGAACCTCAAAGTTTTTACTTCTTCTCCATGAATTTTAATACCTACTCCAAATTTTTCTTTTGTTTCCTTCACTGCTTGCTCAATATACAGATTGAATAACATCGGGAGAGGCTACAACCCTGTCTCACTCCTTTTCCAACCACTGCTTCCCTTTCATGCCCCTCGACTCTAATAATTGCCATCTGGTTTCTGTACAAATTGTAAATATCCTTTCGCTCCCTGTATTTTACCCCTCTGTCGATGGTATCCTTAATATTTTTCGATACGATCGCATTTCAAATGCCTAATAGAGTCCATGACTCAGCTCCATAGAGTAGGACACCGAACGTGTAACATCGAAGTAGTCGACTGCTCTGAAGGTTCTCAGCAGTCGCCGCGGACTAAATGACTGCAGGGGACTCGATGCATTGGCCATAAGTTTTCTAGTAATTCTGGAGATTTTCCTTTGGACTAAGTATGAAGTCGTTCCTTGTTGCTTAGATCGTGCAGGTTTCAGACCGATTGTGTTAGTATTGCTACACTACTAAATGTGTATCCACCACCATATCAGGGTATATAATGAAACGGCGGCCCTCTTTCGTCATGCCTTACAAGGAGATATCTCCAGCGGTAGGATCGACTTTTTGGAACCATCTATACGGTTATGTAGGTTAAGCACCCAAGTATCGCACACTGCAGCCATTCATCCTGGTGAGTCGACGTTAGCGAGGAAGTGACGAGAAAAGAAATTCGGAATTTTGTGTGAGACTCGATAGTATGAAGAAAGCCGAATGACATAAGTTGGTTATGACGATAATTGAAAGGATACTAGCTTCACATGCATGAGGTTGTGGGTTCGAATCTCACCAGAGAAATAAATCTATTTTAGGTCTTTATCGAAGTGACATTGATAATCATATTCCTTCAACTGATGTAAATATATATATTTATTTTTTTAGTTTCACTCCTGGGTCACGTGATTCAATAGTGATATGAACTTCTTCATTTGGTCTAGTTTTTCTTCTTAGCATCCCTTCTCCACTGGAAATATTTGTTTGTGAACTTTTAATTATCTTCATGTATCAATTCCGATTTAATGCCTCCTGTTTTTATTACCCTGTATTTTCGTCTACGTTATTGTGTACATTATATCGATTTCTCACTTTGCTTGAATTTTATTTTACTTAGAAAACATTCTCTCATTTATGTCCTCATCTACACTATAATTTCCATAGTGCACAAAGATTTTATGTTATGTTTTAAATATTTGTATATCGATTACCATGCAAAAAAAGGCACGTCTCCCAAAGAAAAACGTTTTTCACATTAATGCACAGTCAATATAAATAGATTATTTCGTCTTTTGTTTTTTAATTCGTTTATCGGAGTTTTGAAGTAATTCAATAGTCAAACAGATAGGTATAATAAATTACACATTCACAAAAATTCCGATTGGAAGAAAAATTAAACAAATGGAAAAGTTCATACGGTGACTAAAACGATGTGACAAAAGAATAGAACGAAATAAATTACATTTAAACCAATAAATAGAGTACAAATAAACATCAAAGTCATTTCTATAAAGATTTAAAAAAAAATTACTGCACCTGACGAGGCATGGTTAAGCTTCTATCGTAACCATTATGACACGTAACCAGACTGTGGAATACGACTTCCTTCACGCTATGTAGCATCACGCAAAATTTTGAAATCTTTTCCGTCAGTTACTTTCAAACCGAGGGTCACCTGGATGCAGGGATCTTAAGTTGCACTACGGCTTATTTGGATTCAAAAAGTCGATCCCACCGCTGGGGGCTCTCCTTGTTAGTTTTAAGAGTAACAAACGGCACATTTTGAAATAACAGTAATATCGCAGTCCAGTAGCGCCGGACCCTGCAAACTTGAAAGACAACTCCAGCAAAGGCAAAGAAAATGTTACTGTAGCAAGTAAATTACTGTAGGCAACTGAACAACAACGAAATAATAACAATAATTGGTTCGCAGGAGAGCTTCTGTAAAGTTTGCAAGGTAGGAGACGAGGCACTGGTAAAGCTGTGAGGACAGGGCGTGAGTCGTGCTGGGGTGGCTCAGTTGGTAGAGCACTTGCCAGCGAAAGGCAAGGGTCCCGAGTTCGAGTCTCGGTGCGGCACCCATTTTCAATCTGCCAGGAAGTTTCAATAATAATAATAATAGATCCAGTCATATTAATATGACCAACTCCTATTTTCGAGGTCAACGTGTAATAACCCATAGACTCCAGGAGATAGCATTAGTAGGTGATGAATGGGGGCGGGGGGAGGAGGCTGGAAACAGTGAAGTCGTTGTCATAATGCGTAAAAGGGGCGATTTATGTGACGTCCAACAGGGCATAATCGTTGGCTTTCTTCCCAAGGGTGGAAGCATTTCCGAAACGGCAAAATCTGTAATCTTTTCACATGCCACTGTATGTAAAGTAAACCGTGAATGGCAAAATCTCGGTATTCTAATCCGGCTCCAAGGCAAGTGTGTTGGACTACGGGCAGTAGGCGACACAGGTGAACGATAGCTGCAGATGTGTGTGCTGGCGAGAAGACGTGCAACTTTTGTGCAGCTGACAGCCCAGGCGAACCGAGGGCTGCCACCAATGTTTCCTCAACAACTTATGGGCTTCCGCAGTGGGCACCTGGTCCCTGCACCCACGCTGACTGCTCTTCATTGGCGTTGAAAGCTTGCATTTGCACGCCGGTACCACAACTGAAAGTCCACTGAGTGCTACAGGTGGCCTCTCCATATTCATCACATTTTGTGCTCCATCGGACAGATTGAAAGCAAACGCCCTGCAACCCTGAGGGAGTGTTATGGTGTGGGCAATGTTTTCGTGGCACTCCCTGGGTGATCTCGTTGTTCTGAAAGGCACAATGGATCAACCCTAGTACGCACCTATCCTTGGGGACCAAATCCACCCCTAGATGCACGTGTAACATAGCTCGCAGTGTATGTGCGTGGTTCTGAAAGCTCTAGGATGAATTTACCGTACTGCCCTCACCACCAAATTTTCCGCCTTTAAACCCAATCGAGAATCTGAAAGGTCACCTCGATCGAGTAGTTTGTGCCACGGATCCTCAATCGATAGAATTCTATCGCAGCATGACAAGTACTGGGGTAGGAATGGCTTCTTATGACTGTCGTTACATCATTGACTCTATTCCTGTACGTCTCGTGATGCAGAAGGTGTTTATTCGGTATTTTAACACGTGGTCAGATTACTGCGACTGGACAGTGTAATAATAATAATAATAAATTTCGCTTATTTCAGTGCCCTCGTTTAAGTCTTTCAATTGGACGGCACTTTGAAGACATGCTTATCATTAACGTACTCCAGTTGTCCAACCGGGGAAAGGGAATCGGCAGTTTAACGTGGAATCCGCACCACATGTTGTTTCTACCGACTCCTCATATCATTGAGAGGTGAAGGCTGTATTAAAAGCAGACAGAAAAATTTATTTGTTCATCTGGGATTCGATCCCGAGATTCTCGATTTGCAGGCACGCGCTGTGCCGGTAGACCACCAGGTCCAACAGTTACGAGACGGTAATCGAACTGTATTGGCAGAGTATTTCGTCGTATTTTGCGTCAAGTAAATGTGCTGTGGTGCAAGCCAAAGTACATTCACGCTAAGGGCATCAGTTCCGATCCCAGAAAAATGTGCAGCCAGAGCAGTATTGTAAGTAAAAATCAAACTCTTCCATTTTTCTTACCGAATTGCTATACATCTAGAAAACAAACCAAAATTGTGAAAACATTTCATACAAGATTACTGACAAATTTTTATGAGTAAAAATAAACGGGTATGGTAATATACATGGAGGTGAATGAAAAGTAGTGGCAGTTTGGCTATAATTCATGTCAGTCTTCATTGACTAAAATTCACTTTATCACATTTCCGTCTCGCGTCTCGATCACTTTCCACACCCACATGAAAGATGTCATACACTGTCTGTGCATCCATCTGTGATGATGTCTCGCTAGGACCGCCATATGGTGTCTTATCATTTGCTGTAAGACGTGCCACGAAATACTTCGTTCATTTGGGTGATCAGGCCATAATTGGGGGGACTCTACCGGATGAATACGGTGGATGTCCCAGTATGTCCCGCTGCCACGTATGCGGTGCTCCTGCACAGGGCTCGTCGTTTGGCGTCGTGTAAGTTGGTAGAATGCAGCACTGGAGGGAAAGATTGTTGCGCGCTCCGACCACGTGCCCTTCCGGTCTGCACCCAAGCACGTTTTTCGTGTTTCCAAAACATACTATTAAGGCACTCGAGCTAGCCTCTCCAACTCTGAGAGAGTACACACTGCAACTGACTCAAACACGACTTGTGCTGCTGACTTTACTACTTCAGCCCACCATCTGTCAGCAACAGAAAGTGTGCGTACCGAATGACTCACATCCGTCATATTATGGCATTGTGCTACCACTTTTTATCCAACACATGCAAAGACGCATGTGTGACTACTTGTTGTCTCCCATCTTGGTAGTGGCCTAATTATTGGGAGGTTTTGAAGTGCATTATCTATACGTGGTGTATCAAAAACAATCATCCGACCTGGGCCGTCTATATTTCTGGAACTAAGAAACATATACAATGAATACAATGAATTTTGTCCTTTGATGTACGAAAACTGAAAAAGTTACTTTCATCCTTTTCATTGGTGTTCAATATGCATCGTTGAGATGCACGGAACATGTCAATGCGGTGTTCAAATTGTACCAACACTGCAGCAAGCATGTCTGGAGTTACAGTTTCCACAGGTGCTGTTATGCGATGTCTCAGTTCATTTATTGCTCTTGGTAATGTAGGTACATAAAGAGTCTCTTACAAAACCATACATATGTAATCACATATAGTCGGGTGCGGTGACCTTGGAGTCTAGTAGTCTAAGGGTGAGTGATTTAGTCCAGTGTGAACGATCCATCGTTCAGCAATCGTTTGATTTAGAAATTCCCACACTTCCAGATGCCACTGTCGCGGTGCCCTATCGCATTGGAAAATGAAGTCGTTCGAATCAAACTGTGGGAAGAGAGAGTTTTCAGGCATATCGAGATATATGCTTACTGTAACAGTGTTTCCGGCAAAGAAATATGAATCATACACATTTTCCCTCTAAACTGTACAAAATACATTAAATTTAGGAGAGTCTATTTTATGTTGTACACCTTCATGTGGTTGTCCCGTACCTCATATTGTCACATTATGACAGTTCACCTCTCTGTGTAAATGGAGTGTTGCCTCGTCACTAAACACTAACTGTGGGAGAAAACGCCCATCCTCCACCTCGACAAGAGTGAAATTATGGAACTTCACACGATGTATCGCCCTCACGAACAGCTCGCATTAGCTAAATTTAAAATTGTTTGATGCATAAACGTCGACGCAGAGACGCCAGACGGACATCGGGGACGTGCTGAGCTCTCGAGCTGCACGGCGAACGGATTTCTGCGGACCCCTCGTGAAACTGTGGCGGATGCGTTTGACGTCTGTGTCAGGCATTCGGGGACGGCCCGGCGATTCGCCTTTCCGCAAACCTTCTCTTTCTCTTAATCGTTGATGCCATCATCTAATGCTCTGTGCTGTAGGAGGATCATCATCGTACCTTGTACGAAAGTCACGTCGAACACTTATTACTGCCCACACTGCGCAAAATGCAGAACACAAAACGCTTCCTGACGCCGCGACACCATTTTTACTAGGACTGAAATGGTCGGACAGTGCTGCTGCCAAGCGGTAACCATGTAAAGCCGTAGGGTTTGCTCTTTCCAGCAGTACGCTATTCACGCACATATGTCGAATAACATAATAGTTACTTTTTTTAAAAAAATCGGTTGATCCTTTTTGATACACCCTGCATATTTACACTCTAAACAGTACCACCAATAAATTATCCCAGTGTGAAGGAAATCGTTAGATGTGATGTACGTGTAAAGGCAAACAAATGATAACAATTGCTGTTAAATTGGGTGACTCATTCAGGAGAAAGTCATAACGCGTTGGGCCACCTCTGGCCCTTAAGGAAGCAGCTATTCGACTTGATCTTCATTGATAAAGTTGGTGGATGTCCTCCTGACGGATGTCGTACCATATTCAGTTCAATTGATTTGTTACATCGTCAAAATCTCGACCTGGTTGCAAGGATAATCCCATATAGCTCCAAAATTGGGGAGAGAGGTGGAGATCTTGTTGGCCAGTGTATTGTCACGTACGTACACACAGATGAAACTCTCAACATGTGTGATGCATAAAATATCGTCTACACTGAAAGCGTTCCCAGCAGAGGTTAACCCCTCGTAATGGCAAAAGGTGGTCATACCGCATATTGAAGTCCACTACCAGGTGTCTGGATACTTTTGATCCGATAGTGTATTTCAGAATGTTAGCAGTGGCCAGAATTTGGGACATTCGGCTTTGAGCTTAAAGCTGGTGCGAGGCGGTTCAAGATACCTCTAAAAATAGACACATCTGGCAGCATTACAGTGAAATGTCCATCAAAGAAGCTGTGTTGCGCTCTCTACCTACAGTTGTTCTCGTGGGCGTCAGAGCCCCCGTACGCAAGAGGCCCCCTGGGTTTTATACTGCGGACACGGTAGTCGCGCCTGATGAGCTCTCAGAAATTATGAAATGTATTCGAAATTTCTATTATGGTGGAACAACAACTGTAAAATATACCGGAAACATGCACGATGTTCCGAAATTTCCGTTACAAACTCCTAGTGTAGATGGGGAATCAGTACACAATACTCGTATTCTGAATTGGAACCCATCTCCTGTAACGCACCGTTTCCTCGCTACAGCCGTCGGAAAACATGTTAGTAACGCGACCACTTGTACAAGTAAGTCATTAGCTGTGACCCAGTACATCGATAGTTCCACAAGCTGTGTTGCGCTCTCTACCTACAGTTGTTCTCGTGGGCGTCAGAGCCCCCGTACGCAAGAGGCCCCCTGGGTTTTATACTGCGGACACGGTAGTCGCGCCTGATGAGCTCTCAGAAATTATGAAATGTATTCGAAATTTCTATTATGGTGGAACAACAACTGTACAATATACCGGAAACATGCACGATGTTCCGAAATTTCCGTTACAAACTCCTAGTGTAGATGGGGAATCAGTACACAATACTCGTATTCTGAATTGGAACCCATCTCCTGTAACGCACCGTTTCCTCGCTACAGCCGTCGGAAAACATGTTAGTAACGCGACCACTTGTACAAGTAAGTCATTAGCTGTGACCCAGTACATCGATAGTTCCACAATTCCACTCATTGAAAGGAAACTTGATAAGTTTTTAGAAATACTCTTCTTTACAATACGGCCTTTTGAAACTTAGGTGCGCTGCGTCTCTTTGTAGCACTGCAGTCACCCGTGCTGACGGTGAACGCACCATTATCTCAAAGTCGTTGCGCAGTTGTGGCGAAAAGCGTATGCCGTGAAGTTGGACGCTGCTGAGAACGAGCTTGATAAAGGCGACGAACTTCGCCATACAGTAGGATCATATCGGTGTATTCGGCAAAAGTGCACTCCGCAATATTGCTCTAATACTGACAGACACTTGAGTGACGCACGAGCCTTGTCAGAGTGGCAGGGCTGACGGTGAATGACATCCGACGTAAGCATCTTCCCCCACCCCTTCCGCCATCCCACGATGGCTACCCTGTTGCATACCCACCTAGCAAACATGTATTCAAACGGCTGTAGCACGGAAAGTATACGTTTCCGTACGGGGTTCAAATTAAAAATATTGTCGCTTAGTTCCCTCTAAAAGTGCTAGAATTTCGGAAAACTCTGTATCTGTCCAGTAAACTGTCGTACCACATTCGAAATATCCGATTATGTTTCAGGATTTGGGTGTTATGGCATTTTGCAGAAACATTACTGAATTTTGCTATATATTGTTATCATTAAAGTGAACTACCGTTTCTGTCTCCATACCATAAATCATAAGAACCATTTATATCGTTTCAAGCACTATTCAGCTGCTAGGTTTTAGGAAAAAATAATTGTATCATTCTCAAAATATCGGACAGAAGCGATATAGTTCCTACAAAGAACGCTAGCGAAGATGAACAAGTGCTCATGGTTCCTGATGTATGCATGTAACAGCCTATGTGTACTGCACATTGTTTTCTTCTCTCGTTCCGTACCACCACACCTGAAAGTTTCCTGTCCTACATCTTAGCAACAACGATAACGGTACATACTGAGGTAACAGAAAGGTTCTCTGTTATAATTTTCCGGTACAAGGACATAAATTTGAGATTATGCATTTTTGACAGTGAGATATAATATGTAGAAAGTACCTGGAAAATATATGCAGATGTGGTCTGGTGAAGAAAGTGTGCGTATTAAAATTTAAAATAAGTGATTGCAGCAGCATAATGAGGTATATTTTGTAGTGTGGGAGTGAGCTCCACGTGGGATCCGAAGCACGGACCCCACGGGGGTGCCCGGCATGCGCCACATGCCAGGGCAGAGGTGGAGGCTAGTGTTCGGAAATCTGAAAATTCCAGCGCCGGCCGGGGATTGAACCCCGGCCCGGCTGGGGCGAATAGCCCCAGCCGAGGCGCTGGAACGTTCCAGACCCCCTTACCACTAGACCACCGGGGACCCCGGCCGTTTCCTGCTCTGAACTCGGTCTGGTAGTCCTGTCACACTTCCTGTTGTCGGCTGTGTTTGCATCGGACGCTGAGTGGCATAGTGTAGCCGGCAACATTAGAACGCTGTGAGGGGGAAGTGTTTACCTCCGACTAGTAGCTGTCCCCCCTACCCAGGTGAAGTAGCTTTACAGTTACCAAAGACATTTGAAATCAGCCTTTGCGACTGTATGCAGTCGACGGTTGTTAATCGTTTGTTTCAACCTGTTCCCAAATGCCTCGAGAAAACCGAAGCAACTTCTTCACTAATCGAGTCGACTGTCATAACAGAGCGACCCGCAGACATTCTGTAATTACAAGTCAACGCCTAGCTTACACCAGATAATTCTGTCTGTTTCATCAGTTGTTTTAACAGTGCACGAAATACCACAGCATATTATTAATCCGTTGCAAATAAATTTCTGTGTGTGCAGTTCAGGTCTGCGCCGTAGAGTTTTCGTGAAAACGTCGGGATAAAATCGTAACATGTGTTTCATATTAATATGAAATTTAGTTATCAATATCTTTATCACAGTGGTCACACTCACAATTTTGGACTTTTCAGTGGCTGGGGTACGATATAGCCTTTGAGTACGTTATCGCGTTGCGCAATTTCTTCCTTTTTTTCCGACTGTGAGGGAGCTGTCGCCTTCTCTCAGAGCTGCCCTTTTTAGGCTTTTCTCGCGTTTTCTGTAATTTAGAGCATATTTACAAGTCCTGAGACGAACTCTTCCTGTGTGTCATAGGTTTAAACTCAATATAGATTTTCGTTTATATTCCGGCAAATACTTTTATTTTCTATTACTTCTAGCGGCGCTCCCTAAGCTGTTCATCGCAATGACACACAAATGAGAATCCTAGCTAACAGCTTCACCAGTTTATAATTTTACATAAAGATGATTCCTAACAATGACCCGCATATGCCAACACAGGCAATAAGCGACAACCACGTGACTTAACCTTTGTTTGCGCACTGTCGGTCTCGTAATTAATAGTGATTCAAATCTGACGCCATTTTGTCATATAAGAAACTCCGACCAAGGAGAAACTAGACGTTTTCACGTCAGAATACCTTCCAGGAAGTTTTCGACTTTCGTAAAACAGAAACGAGTTTCGACGCTGTGGAATGCTTCGAGAAGTAGTAGGTGACGAATTGTTTCGGGATTTTACTATCCATGCTGCAAACGATCATCGAGCAGAAAGATAATGTTGCTGATAATTGTTAAAAGGCGGGAGCAAGCAGACCGGCGAGGCGAGTTCCCGCCTCTTGCTGAAAGCTTATGGAATTGGCTTACTCAATGCAGGGTAGCAAGGGTATTTGTCTGAGGTTATAGCTTAACGGAACGCTAAATCATTAACGGTTAGTCTGGGAACCGAAGTCTCAGATACAAATAAGAAGTGACACGCTAAATCCAAAGACATATGGTGGTTTATAAGAAATTTAGTTCACAAAATGCATCCATTCCTAACAGTTTGTTCAATATTGAAAAATGAATGAAGCTGAATTTATGTATTTTTGAAGATTTGTGCGTGCCTTCCGTTTCAAATACAAAAGGAAATAACATGTAAGAAAACTGGGGATACAATAGAAAAAAGTCGCAATTTTATTTCGATTTTTCCTGATTCCATCTGGAATAAAGGCGAGTTAAATAGAATAATTAATTCTAACTTTTTCTTACATCCTTCGAATTGTGCGGACTCGATTGTAACTGGCCCTTGGGCTTCGAATTTTCTAGAGTCTGCAAAGTAAAAATAAATCTCCTCGTGCTACTATCCACTTTTCAGCGGATGCTGATTTGGTTGTCCTTCTTAGTATATCAATATGATTCTAGAGTCCTAATCCACGTACGCAACGCTGTTACGGTATAAACGTACGTTTATTTTTACCAAATTTGCGTAAGAATGCGCTTTTGCTATGCATACCCACTCCTTAAATCCGCCATCAGGCAAAAGAAAGTGAATACCCTTTCCTTTGTTTTTCACCCTTCATCGATGACAAGTGATAATGACTTGGAAGCAGAGACCTGTTTAGCTTGAGTGAGTGCTTAAACGGAAGGCATTGACGAATAAAAATACAAAACATATATACGTAACGTCACGTAACCATGAAGAAAAGCAGACTTGGTTTATTTTACCATATAAGTTAATTCTTTTAAAACATCGTAAGTAGAATTAACAATTTCGGTCGCTTTCAACATCTAGGAATGTTCTTTATAATAGATAAGTTTCTGATATTTACTTATAGCATTCTTGTGTCTCTTCCCCTTGCATTTGGAGTTGTCTTCTCTGACTGCAGATCTTTGAGCAGCAGTGATGTCATTATCCTACATTTATGTTGGTCTGCAGCGCTGAGGTTGATCCCTCACCTGTGGTCGAGTGAGAGATCATTCCAAAGCCTGGCAGGCAGCGAAAGACTTTGCGAGGGGCCGATCGTAGGGCCTCCAGAGGAAGCTTCTTGGAACGCAAATTCTGCGTGTTCACAGATGGTGAGTTTGCTGGTAGTTCGGAACTTCAATAATAGGTGCGTAATTGGCCCACTTAGTAACATGGCTGCCAAGGAGGGGAACGACGGCAGTGTGCACAAGGTGGGGGAGTCAGTCCTGATTTGTAAAGAGTGCTTCCGGATGCCATGAAGAGTACAGGGTGCACCCAACTGCAGGTGGTGGCCCAACTCGGTGCCAATGGCGTGTGCCGCTTTGGATTGTAGGAGATTCTCTCTCCTTTTGTTTAGCGGAAATGGTAAAGACTGCCAGTCTTGCTTGCGAGATTAAAGCGGAGCTCACCATCTGCACCATCATCGACAGAACCGACTGTGGTCCTTCGGTGCAGAGCCGAGTGAAAGGTATGAACCATAGGCTCGGGTGGTTATCTTACTGTGTAGGCCTCAGAGTCCTTGACTTGTGCCATAGGGTAGTGGGTTTCTGGATTCCGCTTAATAGGTCAGGAGTCCACTACACACAGGAAGCGGCTACACGGGTAGCGGGGGCGGATTTGTAGGTTAGAGGGTCTCAGGAAAACATAGAAATGGCGTCTGTCTAAAAGGGGGCAGGTAACACACAGTAAGGTGGTTGTAGAAACGATCGGTGTTGTAAATTATCGTAACTGTGTTGGGAAAGAACCAGAGCTCCAGGCCCTAATAGAAAGAACTGAAGCTCTCAAACAGTTATAGGTACGGAAAGCTGGCTAAAGCCGGAAATAAGTTAAGCCGAAATTTTTTCAAACGACCTAACAACGTTCAGAAGGGATAGATTAAACACAGTTGGTGCTGGAGTATTTATTGCTGTCAGAAGTAGTTTACCTTGTAGTGAAACTGAAGTAGATAGTTCCTGCGAAATAGTTTGGGTAGAGGCTGTACTTGTCAATCGGACTAAACTGGATCGTTTTACCGACCCCCGAGTGAGAGGATATAGTTGCTGAACAGTTCAAAGAAAACGTGAGTCTCATTTCAAAAGGTACCCCACTCACACAATTATAGTCGGTGGTGATTTCAATGTATCCTCGATATGCTGGAAAATTTACACGTTTAAAGCCGGCGGCAGGCTTAAAACGTCACCTGAAATAGTACTGAATGCTTTCTAAAAAAAGTATTTTGAACTATTAGTTCGTGAGCCCACTCGAAGCATAAATGGTTACGAAAGCGTACTTGACGAATACAGGGATTGGCGACCACAAGGCAGTTGCCTGTACACTGAATACTGTAACACCTATAACCATCAAAAAGAAACTTAAAGTACATCTGTTTAAAAAAAGCTGACAATGCTCTTAACGATTTTTAAGGAAACAGCCTCCACTCCTTCCGATCTGATCATGTAAGCGTAGAAAAGATGTGGAATGATTTCAGAGAAATAGTATCGATTGCAATTGAGAGATATATATACCACATAGATTAATAAGTGATGGTACTGATCCCCCATGGACAAAACGGGTGAAATCGCTGTTGCAGAAGTAACGAAAAAGCATGCCAAATCTAAAAGAATCCAAAATCCGGAAGACTGGCAATGTTTTGCAGAAGTTCTAGATATAGCGGTTACTACAGTGCGAGATGCTCTTGATAATTTCCGCAACAAAACTCTGTTTCGAAATCTGGCGAAAAACCCAGAGATTCTGTTCATGCATAGAGTACACCAGTGTCAAGTCGCAATCCGTACCTTCACTGCGCGAAAGTAACGGTGGAGTTACTGATGACAGTGCCACTAAAGTAGAGTTAAGAAACGTGGTTTTCCGAAACTCCTTCAGCAAAGAATACGAAGTAAGCCTTCCCGAAGCCCAGTCAACAGAAAGTGCCAAAATGAGAAGCATATGTCCTCGGTGTAGCAAAGCAGCTTAAATCACTTATTAAAGGCAAGGTTTCCGTTCCAGATTGTATACCAGTCAATTTCCTCTGAGTGTGCTGATACAATAGCTCCATGTTTAGTAATTATATACAACCGCTCACAGAAAGATCCGTACCTAAAGACTGGAAAATTGCTCAGGCCACACCAATTTCTTAAAGTACTGCCTTTTGTGATGTTTAACAATACTGTTGGCAAGCGTACTTGTTATACAAATGGGCACGGCATAGGCTTACGGTCGTAAAATATATTTCAGCGTTAAACTGCAAATAGTTGTAGGAGAGTATCAGAAGTAATAACCTAATGACATCTTTAATTTCTTGTACATTAGGTTTTTGTGTTGGAGAAGATTCTCATCAGTAATTTTAATAGTCTCATAAATGTGAATGTTAACAAGTAAATTAACTACGTTAAAGGATACGGAATTACCATCATCAGAAATGGAAAAGTTTTTAATTTTAGCTGTTAGTTAAAGGGAATTTTTGACAGTGTAGTTTTCTTCAAAAACATAATACTCTTTAAATGGTGTATGAGATTTTTTGCCGATTTCATAGAAGCGCCGTCTGTATAGTTAACACTGTGGACAGGAAGCGAAGGCGGTGTGCAGTCGGAGGCGATGCTGGGTTCGTAGCGGTGGGCACCAATTGTCGGCTACGACGGGACTGCCCGGGAGGCACACTTACACTCCAGTGGCCGCACGTGTCACGGTGGATGCAGCAGAAGGTCCATAGCAGCAGTGACCCTGTCGCGGATGCGTGCACCACCTGTTCTAGTGTCTCGTGTACACGAAGGACCTCTGCGGACCGAGCTGCAACTTTCTTAGCTCGCTGGACTGTGCAGTTACTGATATACAGGGGCTATGCTCTATGCAGCTTGCCTGGCAGAGGTGTGTTGCAGGGTGGCATTAGAGCCTGACGGCTTCCGCGACTGGACAAATGAACTGGCGATAAAAAAAATCATAGCAACAAACGAACAAAAAATCATGTAGAGTAATGAAATTTCGGGAATACGTCTGTCTATGTAGGATATTTAAGTAATTAACATTGCAGCATCACAGGGCAACGTAAGCGCGAAATAAGCCGTTGCAAAAGTGACATGCTGGTAAGTTAATAACAGATGTAACGATCAGAATGTTGAATGCAAGCATTGAAACGGGCACGCATTGTGTTGTAATGGTGTGCGATGTCAGTTTTGTGTCGCAAATGCCGGTGGTTTGGGGGTCAGTGAAATGCATGCTACTGGGCCCCTTGGCTCGGGGCTGTCCCTGAAGTAATCGATTTTTAATTCGTTATGTCGCCGACTGCTGTTCGAATTGCTACTGCAGAAGAAATGTGATGTGCCAGAGACGTACGCCAGACACGACTGCCTTCCCTCTTGGTAGCGCCACGTGACCGGTCGGAGCTCGAGCTTTTTGCGACCGTACATTCTCGCGGTCACCGCTGCCAGTATACAGTGCTAAATTTCTGCCAAGTCTCCTGCGAAATCGCTGGAGGAACATCCAGCTTCTCGTGGCCCTATTACACGACCTCGTTCAAACTCATTAAGATGATCGTAATGGCGCCTCTGTCTCCTCAAAGGCATTCTTGGCTAAGATCAAACCACCACGTCCAATCTAGAAGGTAACTAACGCTCACAACCGCCACGGCGTGTATTTACAGCAGACCTGATCTGCACCCTCACAGTGCCCCTACTAACACCATTCTTATGCGACTGGCGCGAAATTTAAATCGACACCATTTTTCAATTGTAGAAACACGCCTACCAACTTTCGTTTATCTCTCACAACTGCTTGTGGTGTTGCGATTTTTTCCGTAGCTGTATGTTCAAGAATTCTGCAGCAAATGGATGTCAACGATATTGGACTGTAATTTAGCAGGTCCGTCCTATTACTGTTCTTATACACTACTGGCCATTAAAATTGCTACAGATGATTAACGGGTATTCATTGGACAAATATATTATACTAGAACTGACATGTGATTACATTTTCACGCAATTTGGGTCCATAGATCCAGAGAAATCAGTACCCAGAACAACCACCCCTGGCCGTAATAACGGCCTTGATACGCCTGGGCATTGAGTCAAACAGAGCTTGGATGGCGTGTACAGGTACAGCTGCCCATGCAGCTTCAACATGATACCACAGTTCATCAACAGTAGTGACTGGAGTATTGTGACGAGCCCGTTGCTCGGCTACCATTGACCAGGCCTTTTCAGTTGGTGAGAGATCTGGAGAATGTGCTGGCCAGGGCATCAGTCGAAAATTTTCTGTATCCAGAAAGGCCAGTACAGGACCTGTAACATGTGGTAACTATTTGCCTGAAATTCTTTACATTGTATGCTATAGCATACAACTGTAGCTATTGTTATTTTCCTTGTTACCTTACTCGCTCACCTACTCGGTTTAAACTGCCGAGAGAAATATCGCAATCACTATTATTGTAGTAATTCCTAACTTGTTGGCATTCTTCGTTAATTTTATAGCGAACTGCTTTTCGTCCCCTGACACATCGTATCTATTCTCGACGGCACCCCTTCACAACGAATACTCTCCGCTCCTCTCTACTCCGTACTGTAACTGGGTTTTCTCTGTTTGTGATGGTCATCTGTCAGGATGAGCACTACTGCAAAGGGCATTTGATTCTAAAGCATTATGTCAGGGTGAAAAACACTAAATAAATTACTTTTTCTCTCTTAACAACATTTTTGCAGGGTGGGTTCATCCTTGGCTCAGGTATGAGGTAGAATGAAACAGCAGTTTTACATAAGATAACTTTTATTGAA
This sequence comes from Schistocerca gregaria, assembly GCF_023897955.1. NCBI lineage: Eukaryota > Metazoa > Arthropoda > Insecta > Orthoptera > Acrididae > Schistocerca > Schistocerca gregaria. The sequence goes on along the minus strand of NW_026061795.1, from coordinate 15,071,931 downwards.
AGTTTTGTACAATGGTTTCTGGCTGGGATACTGGCAACTGTGTCGTTTGCGAAGCCTTCTGCTTGCGTGAGCGGCGGCGTCTGATTACGCACGGCGGTGTGTATCTCGTGTCGCCGTTTCGCCCAGTTGACTGGAGACGCGCATCGCGAGGTGGTCCGTTTAATTATTGAGGAAGAAGTCGTGAATCGGACGGTGACGACTCGGATGTGCGCTGTCTCCTTCCCGTCCTCACGAGTCACTCGGGTACATAAAAATCTGGCCTCAAATACCTTCTGTCTTCTGGCGCCGAGGCTGCTGCTTGCTATTCCATTACAGCGGCGGACTCGGTGCTTCTGTGTACGATGTAGTATCTTCCTGCATGACGGTCTTGAGCACCGACTGTACCGGAACTGAACTGAAAGCTACTCCTGTCGGGCCCACTGCGTCTCGCGTACTTATTCACTTCACTTCACTGGAGGTGAACAACATCGCTGTCGTTGCCTCTTTTGTCACGTCGAAAAGCTTCGCGAAGAATCTTCTTAACGTCGGTCATTGGCTCTCGGAATGTAGGCGAGAGCCTTTGATCACGTGTGACAATTGAGAAACACGTGAGCCGGACGGGCGATGCCCTGACGGCTGAATCGACAGCTTCTGCTTACGTGGGGGAGGACGATAGCTTCTCCTGAATGTGCTGACTTCGCGGTCATTGCCTCTTCTGCTCTGCCCGTTGTTTGCCAGAGTGTAACTCTTCTAAGCTAAACGAAGTTTCTCATTAATTTTAAATTTCTACTTCACTTCACCTTGATTTCACTAATTTATTTCCCTATCTTAAGTACCACTCAACAGTATTTGCGCCGATCTCCGTGCACTGTTTTAGGAAAGTGTAATGCCGTCACTACACGGACGGTGTTGTGAACATCAGTCTTGAGTGTGCCAAGTTGAAAGTGCTGCCGAACGCTCTGACTTGTGCATAAAGCATGTGCGTGTCAACGTGGTACACGCGACCGCAGCGGCAGCATCTGGGTCACACATCACCCGGTTGTCCGCCCCGGTAGCTGAGTGGTCAGCGTGACAGACGGGTTCGATTCCTGGCTGGGTTGGAGATTTTCTCTGCTCAGGGACTGGGTGTCGTGTTGTCCTAATCGTCATCATTTCATCTCCAACTACGCGCATGTCACCGAAGTGGCGTCAAGTCGAAAGACCTGCACCAGGCGAGCGGTCGGGAGGCCCTCGTCACACGTTTCTCTCTATCACCCACTTTACAAAATGCATGGGCGTAAAATTCTTAAGCTAGCGCTATTAAAACGCGCCTTTCCTCTCTTGTCCACGTGAGAGTCACGTTGTTCTGCGTGTAGTGTCCACGGACATGTTATAAGGCAGAAAGAGAAGCTCCGTAACAAATAGCGCGATTCAAAGTCTTACTTTATATTTGTTCCTATTCAGCAGCAGAATCTTCACAACATGTGAAATAAAAAAGAATTGTTTTACACTTTCTTGTTATATCTTACTGCATGTAGTGCAATCTGTCTTGTAAATTAAACCATTCGAACAAACTCCATCCTCAGATGGAACGTACATATGTAACATCGAATATTAGAGAATATACTTTTATTGCACTGAAAAGAAAGTATCAGATCCTAACAGAAAAAGCGAAGACTAGTAATAAAAATATTCGGATCCACTGAGGCGCAAACAAGAATCACATTACCAGCTACCTCATCATTTCGCTCTACCGACTGTGACTGTCGAATGGCCATACATTGAATCTGACCTACTGAAAGTTTTAATGGTAGATACGTTATTAACTGACACTGAAATATGACAGATTGTATCAACGACAATGCGTTTCTTATGGATCCTCACTGTGCCCGTTTACAGTCTGTCCCCACTCTGGCTACCCAGCCACGTCACCGGGCGCCTCCACAGGCTGTCTCACGACGCAGTACCGCCCTGCCGCGGCGCGCGCTTTAAGTCGGCGGCGACGCCGTCTGCATACACGGCCCGGCAGCGTTAATTTTTAGACGAGTGTTTTAGTACCGTAAAGAATACAAAAGACGATAGCTTCTTCCGAAACATAACGCTATAGAGTAAATAATATTAACATATGAACGTAAGTCGGGATTTTACTACAAACATGGAACCGAATGCCTGTTCATGTGAATGTACGTTCCTCTACTTCTACCCCATAAAGCGCAATGAAACTGTAGAATTTAAGAATTATTCTCACTTTGTGTTTCTACTAAAGGATTGAAGTTTTCTTTGAAGGATTGCGTTGAAACTTAACAGGTCTTGCAACACGATGAGTGTTTAAAAAGTAACAAGAAACTTACAATTTCTTGTGTTGTACTAGTCCGATTTGCACTACATTTTTTGTCACTGCCTTCGTAAACGTACGTGAAAAGTATGTGGACAATGTTATACCCATTGGCTATTTGCTCTATTGTCAGCTGTCAAAAAGGATACATGTGTTTTGGTAGCATCAACGATTATTTGTTTTGTGTAAAAACAGATTAGAGAATCTTTCTTACATAAAGAGTATGGAATTTTAGAAAAGTTAAATATTCCTTTTGGCGAGCCTGTTACGAGTAAAACTGGAGTTTTTTGTTTCACGACAATTTGTAGTTTCCGTAATGTCGGCACTATTTTTAGATTGATGTAAAAGCCCTCCATCGTTTGTGGAAGGATCGATTTTATGAAATTGTCTACGACGACGGGTTTCCTCCCAAAATTACTAATTTTCCTTCGTGGCGATCCCTGTAAACCACGCGGTTTATTTTTGCGTTCCTTCCTTAGGCGTGACAGACGTTTGCATAAATTGGAGCCCTTTGCTTGGAACGGGTAACAGTTCTTTTCGTGTCACCTCCTTAATACACGCTGTAACATAACAGACGATCGAACGCTCGTTACATCTACATCTACATCTACATCCATTCTCTGCAAGCTACCTGACGGTGTGTGGCGGAGGGTACCTTGAGTATCTCTATCAGTTGTCCCTTCTATTCCAGTCTCGTATTGTTCGTGGAAAGAAGGATTGTCGGTATGCCTCTGTGTGACCTCTAATCTCTCTGATTTTATCCTCATGTCTCTTCGCGAGACCTACGTAGGAGGGAGCAATATACTGCTTGACTCCTCGGTGAAGGTATGTTCTAGAAACTTCAACAGAAGCCCATACAGAGCTACTGAGCGTCTCCGTGCAGAGTCTTCGAGTTTATCTGTCATCTCTGTAACGCTTTTGCGATTACTAAATCGTCCTGTAACGAAGCGCGCGGCTCTCCGTTGGATCTTCTCTATCTCTTCTATCAACCCTATCTGGTGCGGATCCCACACTGCTGAGCAGTATTGAAGCAGTGGGCGAACAAGGGTACTGTAACCTACTTCCTTTGTTGTCGGATTGCATTTCCTTAGGATTCTTCCAATGAATTTCAGTCTGGCATCTGCTTTACCGACGATCAACTTCATATGATCATTCCATTTTAAATCACTCCTAATGCGTTCTCCCAGTTGCTGACCTGCTATATTGTAGCTAAATGATAAGGGATTTATCTTTCTATGTATTCGCAGCAAATTACACTTGTCCACATTGAGATTCAATTGCCATTCCCTGCACCATGCGTCAATTCGTTGCAGATCCTCCTGCATTTCGGTACAATTTTCCATTGTTAAAACCTCTGGATATACTACAGCGTCATCCGCAAAAAGCCTCAGTGATCTTCCGATGATATCCACAAGGTCATTTATGTATATTGTCAATAGCAACGGTCCTATTACACTCCCCTGCGGCACACCTGAAATCACTCTTACTTCGGAAGACTTCTCTCCATTGAGAATGAGATGCTGCGTTCTGTCATGTAGGAACTCTTCAATCCAATCACACAATTGGTCTGATAGTCCGTATGCTCTTACTTTGTTCATTAAACGATTGTGGGGAACTGTATCGAAAGCCTTGCGGAAGTCAAGAAACACGGCATCTACCTGTGAACCCGTGTCTATGCCCTTCTGAGTCTCACGGACGAATAGCGAGAGCTGGGTATCACACGACCGTCTTTTCCGAAACCCGTGCTGATTCCTACAGAGTAGATTTCTAGTCTCCAGAAAAGTCATTATACTCGAACATAATACGTGTTCCAAAATTCTACAACTGATTGACGTTAGAGATATAGGTCTATAGTTCTGCACATTTGTTTGAAGTCCCTTCTTGAAAACGTGGATGACCTGTGCCCTTTTCCAATCGTTCGGAACGCTACACCGCTTCAAGAAGGGGGCAAGTTCCTTCGCGTACTCTGTGTAAAATCGAACTGGTATCCCATAAGGTCCAGCGGCCTTTCCTAACACGCGATCTAGTGTTTGTTTCTCTATCCCTCTGCCGTCTCTTGCGACATCTACTATTTTGTCATATGTGCGACAGTGTAGAGAAGGAACTACAGTGCAGTCTTCCTCTGTGAATTAGCCATTTAGTAGTTCGGCCTTCAGTCTGTTTCAGTACCATTTTGGTCACAGAGTGTCTGAACATTTCGTTTTGCTCCACCTACTGCTTTGACATAAGACCAAAATTTCTTAGGGTTTTGTGCCAATCAGTACATAGAACTTTACTTTCGAATTCATTGAATGCCTCTCGCATAGCCCTCCTCACACTACATTTCGCTTCGCGTAATTTTTGTTTGTCTGCAAGGCTTTGGCTATGTTTATGTTTGCTGTGAAGTTCCCTTTGCTTCCGCAACAGTTTTAAAACTCAGTTGTTGTACCACGGTGGCTCTTTTCCATTTCTTACGATCTTGCTTGGCACGTACTCATCTAACGCATATTGTACGATGGTTTTGAACTTTGTCCACTGATCCTCAACACTATCTGTACTTGAGACGAAACTTTTGTGTTGAGCCGTCAGGTACTCTGTAATCTGCTTTTTGTCACTTTTGCTATACACAAAAATCTTCCTACCTTCTTTAATATTTCTACTTATGGCTGAAATCAGTGATGCAGTAACCGCTTTATGATCGCTGATTCCGTGTTCTGCGTTAACTGTTTCGGGCCTGTTTGTCGCCAGAATGTCCAATATGTTATCGCCACGAGTCGGTTCTCTGTTTAACTGCTCAAGGTAGTTTTTCAGATAAAGCACTTTAAAAAAATTTCACTGGATTCTTTGTCCCTGCCACCCGTTATAAACGTTTGAGTCTCCCAGTCTAACGGGTGATTAAAAAGTCAGTATAAATTGGAAAAAGTGATAAACCATGGAATAATGTAGATAGAGAGGTAAAAATTGAGACACATGCTTGGAATGACATGGGGATTTATTAGAAAAAACAAATTCACAAAATGTCTGACAGATCTCTTATGCGCGTCGTTTGGTGATGATCGTGTGCTGAGCCGCCACTTTCGTCACACTTGGCCTCCTAGGTCCCCAGACCTCAGTACGTGCTATTATTGGCTTTGGGGTTACCTGAAGTCGCAAGTGTATCGTGATCGAGCGACATCTCTAGGGATGCTGTAAGACAACATCCAACGCCAATGCCTCACCACATACTCCGGACATGCTTTACAGTGCTTTTCACAACATTATTCCTCGATTACAATTACTGTTGAGGAATGATGGTGGACATATTGAGCATTTCCTGTAAAGAACATCATTTTTGCTTTGTCATGCTATTCTGATCTGATGAAGAGCAACCTGTCGGACATTTTTTGAGCTTTTGTATTTTTATTTTTATTTTTTTTTTTTTTTTGTTCTAATCAAATCCCATGTCATTCCAAGCATGTGTGTCAATTTGTACCTCCATATCTACATTATTCCGTGATTTATTCAGTTTTCAAATTTATACTGACTTCTTGGTCACCTGGTGTATCTGGAAAATTAAAATCTCCACCCAGAACTAGAACATGATGGGGAAATGTACTCCGCAAATAGCTCCTCTTCGTCTTCTGCAATGCAACGCTGTTATCCAGCACTTCCAGATACCGAAGTATGTCAGTGACTGATGCTGGCAACAAGGATCTCACGAACAGAAACGACGTATTGTACACCACTGCACGCCGATCTACGCCGCTAGACAGGCAACTTATTTCGGGTGCCCCTGTAGGCCAGTGGCAGGGTTCTCCGGGAAAAGGCCGCTTCCCCCACCAAAAGCGCTGCTCGCTCTTAAGTTTACAGACAGACTATACCTTGAAACCAACACCAACTGAAAGCCAGTATGGTGTATGGCGAGTCTGTACTGAAGAAAGATGGCGTGCATGGCGTTCTTCCATCTCTTTGGTCAATGTTCGAACACACTTTCAGAATATCTGTCTTGCTTGATATTGCGCTGCACGTTTGGAAAGACTCCTCAGCGTGCGTTTTCCAAGCTATGACGATATAAACTCGGCATTCTCAAAGCTCTACGTTCGAATGAACAGTCCGAGTGCCGATGGCATAACCGACACGTGCCCTTAGCGCCAGGATGTCACCCAGAACAAGTCCGGCCCAAAGGGGCTCCCCTAAACAGCCGCCAGTTCCGCAAACTGGAAGCTGTATCAAAGTTGTTACCGTATCGTCACAGTCCAACACATGTTAGACTGTGTTGAAATTCAAGTTTTTCTGGATATTAATATAATATGAATGTGCTTGAAGGTCTCTCGGGCATGCAGCTGTAGGCAGTATCTATCTTACCCCTGGTGAGACAAGCCTCTACATCCTTACATTTGTCCTCTATCCATCCCTGCTTAGCCATTTTGCACTTCCTGTCGATTTCATTTTTGAGACGTTTGTATTCCTTTTTGCCTGCTTCACTTACTGTATTTTCATATTTTCTCCTTTCATCAGTTAGATTCAATATCTCTTCTGTTACCCAAGGATTTCTACTAGCCCTCGTCTTTTTACCTACTTGATCCTCTGCTGCCTTCACTATTTCATCTCTGAAAGCTACCCATTCTTCTTCTACTGTATTTCTTTCCCCCATTACTGTCAATTGTTCCTTTATGCTCTCACTGAAACTCTGTACAACCTCTTGTTCTTTCTCTTTATCGAGGTCCCATCTCCTTAAATTCCCACCTGTTTGCAGTTTTAATCTACAGGACATAACCAATAGATTGTGGTCAGAGTCCACATTTGCCCCTGGAAATGTCTTACAATTTAAAACCTGGTTCCTTAATCTCTGCCTTACCATTATATAATCTATCTGATACCTTTTAGTATCTCCAGGGTTCTTCCATGTATACAACCTCCTTTCATGATTCTGAAACCAAGTGTTAGCTACAATTAAGTTGTGCTGTGTGCAAAATTCTACCAGGCAGCTTCCTCTTTCATTTCTTAACCCCAATCCATATTCACCTACTACGTTTCCTTCTCTTCCTTTTCCCACTATCGTGTTCCAGTCACGGCGTAGCGTGCCATCATCATCAGATTACTCCTGTTGACTGACGTCCAATGCCGGCGGGCGGTGTGGTATATATACCTGTCGCCTCTCCCCTCCACTGACTCCGCGTATGGACCGAGGGATGTGCAGGCCGCGGTGATCTTTCAAATTTCAACGCTTTTTTCATCAAAAGTGCAACAATGCTATTTGCTATTAAAGGTTTGAAAGCTACTGGAGTATGGCCCACGGACCAGTCCGTATTCACCGATGCAGATTTCCTCCCGGAAGACAAAACTGACATCGGACTTGAGAGGCCGTCAGATAAAGAGGTTATTGTATCTGGAGCTGAACGATTGGAGTTGCCTTCACCTAGCACACCAGGTAAAAAAGACGACGCCAACAGGTTGGGTGATCAAGCTGGCAGGTTTCAGCGAATTGTAACTATGAACTGCCGCCCAAGAATGACGAAGTTATTGAGGCTAATTGTTCTAGTCCTGCAACTGCTAGATCGTACATTTATGGGTGCACTTAAGACTCACTACAGCGAGAATATTTGGCAGTGGATGCTCCATGAAAGCAAACTTGTTGGATCCTATGATATAGTGTGTTTCTTTGGCAAGGGAAGGAAATACAGTAGAAGGAAGAAGTAGTGAAGGCAGCAGAGGATCAAATAGGTAAAAAGACGAGGGCTATTAGAAATCCTTGGATAACAGAAGAGATATTGAATTTAATTGATGAAAGGAGAAAATATAAAAATGCAATAAATGAAGCAGCCAACAAGGTACACAGACGTCTCAAAAATGAGATCGACAGGAAGCGCAAAATGGCTAAGCAGACATGGATGGCTAGAGGACAAATGTAAGGATGTAGAAGCTTATCTCACTAGGGGGTCTTTGGCAAAGTTCTTTTCCTCTCTTTTCTTTAATAATGACTTCTAACTCTTTTTTGTACAGCAAATCAGTTGAAACAATGGTCTTTCCCCTCATCCATTCTCGGGAATACGAACATCAGGGCAACATAAGAACCTCCTGCACTCAGCAAACAGATGACCGTTACTAGAGACCCACACTCAGCAGCAGTCAGAGAACAAATTTGGCGTTTACCTCTGCTTGCAGTATCAGTCTGAACTACACTAAGGCCTGTTTCCTCAACGTTCCATACACGATCTTCTGGATATTTATGTTTCCAGAATTCAGCTTATAGCAAGTCGTAGAATGAGTTAACTCTCTCATGCGAAAAGCGTTTTGCTCGAGCATATGATGTTCCAGTTGGCTTTCTAATCGAAAGCTTATCTTGATGACGTCGAAGAAAATGGCCAAGACAAGCCCTTCCATTCACAACTGCAAGTTGGTAGGCCATTTTTCTAACATCCATACTAGTAAAAGCATAGAATTTGGCCTCCATATATTGTATGTAAACCACTAGTTCTCTTTCTAGGGCAGCTGGTTTTCTTCCAAACTTTTTAGTTTCAACATCTGTCAGGTATTAGCCTCATACACATACTGGCACAGAGTTGTTTTTGGGACAGCGCAATGTTTGCTTTTTTAACTCCCATGAGTTTTACTACAACAGCAGACACTGCCTCTCGCATTTTGTTTTTATCCCACACCTGCCTTTTACGGGTTCATTTAGGTGCCAGATTAGTCCTAGGCATCTGAAAACAGAAATAAAAACATTTTACGGTCTGCTTATAATATGGACCCTGGGGTCCACATTACAGTCACATACACCTTGTAAACTAGTGTAGACAGCTTAAAAATGCAATAATACCATACTTTTAATCTATTTGAAACTGTTGCCAATACTTAGTAGGTTGCATCTAAGTATTAACCAATAATGGTATGTTAATACACCACTAGAGTTCAGCTAAATATTATTAAGATATTAAGGGGGGGGGGGGGGGGGGTGCATATTACCACCACTTACTCTACATGGTAATGCAAAGCAGGTGAAACATTTGGATAAAGGTGTACTTGCATTCACGTTGCTTGTAACAGCAAATCTGTTTGACAGGCTCATTGTCATTGTGAAAGCAAAACTAACAAGTAAAATGAAAACATCCACCATAAGCACGAATCCAGTATTTTGATGAATAAGGACTCAACTAGAAAGGTAGGCAGAGGTTGGAAAGTACCAGCCACAAAATCACTTGAAGTTTACCTTGTGGAAGAAAATATTATCCACTGTAACTCCAAATTAGTGTGCACTGACTGTAAAGTAAGAATTCATAGATATTACTATGCATGTATTGATTATAGCATTAAGTTAAATACGTGCAAGCATATACATAATGTTTATGAAGTAGAGAGTATAGAAGAAAAACCGTTTGAAATTTCTGAATTACCAGATGTACTACTTATGAATGTTGGAGAGGAAAATTCTGAAGCCAGTTTGTTCCTGTGACACAGAGGTACTGGCAGAAATTGTTTCTGGTATTTCAGTTACTGAAGTTTAGCTGGCCAACAAAATGGTAACTTCACTGAAGGCTAGTGTAGGTGCTGTTCATGCCAGTAGTGGCGTCTCTTTCAATAGCCCACAAAGGAGTCACAAGAGAAAACTTGCAGTACAGAGGAGACTGTTTTGAGTAAAGAAAACAAATTCCTCAAGCTGCATACTCATGGCAGTTCCTGATACAGAAGAAACTGTGAACACTTCTGGATGAAGGTTTACACCACATTAGCTAGTGTGTTGATCTCACATTCAGGAACATGATGGCTTTATTCCGTGTCCTGCCATCCAGTTTTAGGTTTTCCATTATTTCCCTAGATCAATCAAGGCAAATTCTGGGATGGTTCCTTTGAAAGGCCAAGGCCAATTTTCTCCCCCATCCTTGAAACAGTCAGAGCTTATGCTCTGTCTCTGATGGCCTCACTGTTGACAGAATGTCAGATGTCGATATTCCTTCCTTCTTCACTGGCCTCTGGTGCGGCAGTTCTGCTGACACGTGGGACCACCAGAAACTGCTGCGGCTTGTGCCAGCAGCCTAGAATGCTGGCATCACTGGGTCAGCCCCCTCCCAAGCCGTGCTGGGCAGTGATGACTGTGACTGAGGCTCAGCGCACTGCTGGTGATGGCCACACATTTGACAACTGTCCCAACGTGACAACAGAGTGAGTTGCAATCGTCAACTTGTAATATATATTTATTTTTGATCTAGCTAGATGGGTAACACTAGTGCAACTGTTAAACAGATTAAATATTTTCATATTCTAGCAAGGAATACACTAACATCTGATTGTGAACAATCAATTTTCCTGATAATGTAACTCATTTACCAAAAAATAAATTTGGTGAAGAAATAATAATTTCAGTATCAGTACAAACACATGCAGTTGGAATTAGGAATGAGTAATTATGAATTAGCAGTATAACCCAACTGAAAGCCTTTCAGGTTCCAATTTGCAGTATAATTTTACTTTTTAAAAAAAATTCCCCTTTTTGAAAAGTTATCTGTAACCAAATAACTCATATTCCAGAATTTTCTGTTTTTAGCGGGCCATTATTTCCTAAATTTAAGCATATAATTTTGTAGTTCTAATTTACCAGGGCACAAAAGTGGCTGTTTTTATTTGGAAACAAGTAATAATTTCAAACTTGTCATTAATGCTAGTAACACCCTGGCACAGATGCTAAGAGAGCAGATACCAAGTCTCACTGCTTGCCTGCTGGCTGCAGATGTTGATTGATTGTCTGAATGAGGAGAGGAACAAAACAGTGACATCATTTGTCCCAAGATCCAAAGTGGCAGAGACTGTGGGAGCAGCAAACCAACAGCACAATCTATTTGATGGCGAAGCAAAACAGGCAAATGAAGATGGAACACTGGGGTGGCAGGAAGATTAAAGAACTGGAGGGAGGAAGGGGGAGATCATAAGACACCCCAATGGTGCTATGTGTGACATGGTGCTGGAATCACTGCTAACCCACCCCAGTTCCCACTTCATACCATGATTGCGACACAATGGGGGATGACACAAGAAGAGGGGGTGGTGATGAAACAGCACAAAATGGAGAGGAAAACCTGACCAGCATGAAAGCAATGATGAAAGCCTTCAATTGTGGAAGAGAATTCAGGTACTTAAATCTAGGGAACAAACCACTTTTATGATGAAAACCAAAGACAGATGTAACTATGTAAGGTTGTATGCTACCATCGGTGATAATGGAGAATGGAAGAGTGTGTTTAGTGCAGAAGGCCAAATGGTAGGGGAGTCTCATAAAATGTGGGGGTTACAGATCATTATGGAGTAAGAGGCTTAGATTCAACCTTGTATGACCAATACGAAGTTCGCAGAGGATGGTAGATCCCCAGTGGGCCATGTGGCAAGAGTCCCCTTATCGCAATAAGTTTATTAGGCAGGGGGTTGGCCTCCAAGAGTCAGCTCAAGGCTGAGCAAAAAGGAATTGGACATGAGGTTGCAAACCCAGCACCAGAGAGGTCACACAAAAGGGGCACACCCTCCAGCCACAGGATCAGCAGTTCATTACCTGGGATACCCACATGAGTGGGAACCCAAAGAAAGTCAACTGAACAACCAGATGGTCAAGATTGGTAAGGTGGTCTTAGATGTCATAGACCAAGAAGAGGGAGGGAAAACCACTGTCTGATAGCCTCAAGGGCAGTTATCGAGTCTGCACATAACGTGGGTGGGAGAGGACTGTTAAACATACTAAAGAACCTGGTAAATGGCCATTAGCTATGCAGTACACATGCTACATGGGGCAGGTAAGAGATGGTGTTACTTGCCAGCAGAAGGCACATTCCTTCTAATTAGCAGATTTAGAGCCTAGAGCCATTCCATTAAAACACAACAGCAGCCTGAAACTCCCATAAAAGCTGGCAGAACAAACAATGAAACACAGACCCCTCTGAATCTGGGATCAAGGAACTAACCAAGGGGGAGGAGGTTTTTGGAGAGAACGGGGAACAGGACAAAGAGGGAAGATAAAAATCATGGCAAAGGACTGCAAGCTGGAGCCCAACTGTTAAACTCACCTGAAGAGCGAGCAATTTCCTGCTGCTAAAGTATAAAATATAAGGGATGTGTGGGGAAAGAGAAGATGGTGATGGCATAGGAAACAGGAAGCTTAGACTGTTGTACCAAAAGGGCAGTGAGTGGGGGACAACCCCAGCTTCAACCAGGAAACAATACGGCTAGTGCAAAAGGTACTGATGATCAGATAGATACCACAATGGTGGACCTGCTCCAAGAGGATCAGTATGGAAGGAGCAACTGAGCCCTAAATTTGGCTACCATGCCCCCCTCCCCCTCCACACACACACACACACACACACACACACACACACACACACACACACACACACACACACACACACACACAAGTAAATGTCATAAGACGAACCAAGAAATGGAAGTGGTGGACCACAATCAGAAATTGGGTCTCGAGATAGAGCTCCAGTAGGTATCGTACACAATATGGTGACAGAAATGCACCACCCACAATTTAAGAAGAGAAAACTGAAAACTGTGTGAGAAGGTCCATGCAGAAGCATACCACATGGCACCCTGGAACTGTCACTTCACAAAAGCCACCAAGTGTTTGAGTTATTTAACACAGAAGTCATCCACATGCAGAGCAGGGGTGACCAACAGTTTGACGGAGGTCACAAGTCCTTTAATAGTGATGAGGAAAAGGATACTTCACTGAACCCTATGGAATGCCATCCTCCTCAGCAATGGAGTGTCCTTATCCCAGGACTTATGTTCCTTCTTCTCTTTCATAAGTAGAGGAGGACACACACTAGATGCCAGAGAGGTAAGGGGGGAGAGAGAGGCTTCTGCTAGTTCTATAAAGAGAGACCAGGCAACCTTGGGGATGCTAGAGCTGACGGTTCCATGGCCAATGTGTACCAGCAGACTCTTGGACTGAGAGAAGGCCCTAATGGCAGCAGACACCAGAGAAGAGGCACTTCTCTGGTGGATGAAAGGAGCAACAGTTGGAGGGGAGGAAGATGTAAGTTCAGGGGAGAGGGAGAGAAGAGTGAGGCATCACTGGGATAAGGTGGGGGAAAGGATGTAACAGAGTCAATAGTAGATTTTTGTAGACACAAGGCAAAGCTGATCGTATACCCCAATATATTCTTTCCTTCTTACAAACCAGCGACAGTTGTGACAATGAATACATGTGGTCAGTAGAACAAAGGCACACCTGGGCATCCTCATTCATTGCATACAGGATTAATACATGTGTACAAATCATAAACACCAAAAACATTTTAGCAGTGGCAGGACATACATCACAGTGCACAGTGATAAGCCATAACCTTGACCTTGTCTTGGGGGTATCCCCTTCAAAGACCAGAATAAAGTGGTCATTATCAGTGTGGTTGTCCTCAGTGCCTTTCTGAATATGATGAACAAAATGAATGCCTTGCCACTCCAGACTGGCCCACGCTTCACCAGTTTGGAAGATGAGGTCTCTATGAAAAAGACACCCTGAAGCATATTCAAAGGCTAGTGAGGAGTAATGGTTTGCCAAACTTGTCTTTGATAGTTTCTACCAAAATAATGGGTTCATGGTGGGAAGGTGTCCTTGTCAGTCTTGATGCAGACCAGGTAATGGGGAAAAGATTTGACCCCAAGCAAGCGAGTCTGACCCTCCTCCCATGAGGGGATAGTTGTAAGTTGAAAAGGGGTACCATGAAAAGTCGTTCCTGACTAAAGGTCAGCCAAAGACGGCCGGTTTTTTAAGTCTGATACAAAGTGTAGACCCTAATAGCACCAAAACCAATCAGGGGCTCTCCCCTTGTGCACTACTCAGCCACACCAAGGGCCAATGCCATAGGGGCTGTTGCTGGGAGTTCCAATGCTTCAGAATGACAAGCCACTACTCCTAGGCATACACAGGGAGGTAGCAGCTCATGTATCAGAACTGTCATCCCTGTTTTCAGAGGACTCCATCAAAAGAGTACATAACACCCCAAGCACACGAAATGACTACTGTGCTAGCTGTACAGCACAAAAAGGGCAATGGCTTCCGGTAAAAAATGGAAGAGGTGGTAAGCCCACATGCCAAAGACTTCATGTATGGTGTTATTCCACAGCTGGCTCACACCATGGAGACAAAATTTAGAGTAGTTCAATCCCCAAAGAGGGACCAAAATTTCCAAAAAGGGAATTGTAAAGCAAGAGGAATAATACTGTAAGGGATATAAACAAAAAAAAGATAGCCAGGCCAATGTAAGCAAGGGAAAGGATTGAGGACAGGGATGGATGAGCACGGGAAAGTTAATGCAATTTTGAAAAGTAGAAAGGATCCAATTGCTAGCAGCCTCATGTGCACAAAATAATTGTGACCCCCTTCCACTGGGGAATGGGGATGGAGCAGATATAGAAACATGATTCTGTGATGTTAAAGATAAACGAATCTTCATATGTGAGTATTACTGGATTTGCTCCAAGTATCCACTGGCCAACATGCAAACATGTAGTACTGAGGTCAGACTGGCCATCGTGACAGCTCTATTTCTCATGCAGTGAAGTAGACAACACTACCCAGTGCTGTTGGCACTGTTGCAGTCACATGTTGTATTGCCATGCTAGGTGACACGACAACTCACCATAGTGCACACAACTACACACTGCTTACTCTAGAGCCCTGGAAATTAATATTAAACCGACTGAGCATATACAAATTAAGAGATGACTCACAATTCAATAATGTGCAGATCAGAGAATCAGTTTCATACGTAGCGTGAAATGAAATGACAGTATGGCATTTCTGGCCGGGAGATCGTATGCAGGAGAAATCGGCTGCCTACTGCAAGTCTACATCAGTTGATACTGCTTATTTTTGCATCTAAAGAAATGGTAAAATGGTGATATGCACAACACAACACCCAACCTCTGAGAGGATAAATTCTCAAATTGGCCAGGAATTGCACCTGGAGCCCCTGCACAGCTGTTGGTCTCTCTATCCGACAGCCACAGTGATGGACAGAGCTGGCATCCAACACACTCATTTACTGACAGTCCTGTAAGGCATTGTGTATCGGAAGAGGAAAGCAACATTGGGCATATGAATATAGGGATGACTCACAAGGCATTTCAGTATTGTGCTTACACACAATCAGTTGCATATATGGTGTGCTGTTTGGATGCTCTTGCTGCCATGGTATGCCAAAAGCTTATCCCTCACACCCAATGACAGGTCCTGTAAGCAAATAAGTAAACACTAAATCAGAATGCAGGCATTGTGTATTGAAACAGGAAAGTAACATTGAGCATATTTGAATTTATAGACGTCTCACAAGGTATTTCAGTATAGTGCATATTACATAATTAATCTCATACCTGGTGTGCTGTGTGGAATCTCCAGCTACCTTTTTTAAGCCAAAAGCTTACCCTTCACGCCCAGTAAGTAAACAAACAGGAAGACAAGATGTCCAGCGAGTGAGATCACAGGTGTTTTCTTCGTCCACTAAAAGAACTTATTTGAGAGGAAATAGTGTCAAATTTAAATTTCCTTTGTTTTGTATATTTGCTGTAGTGTCCATTCTTGTCACAAAACTGAATATTTGCGTCCCCATAGAGATTATTCTTGAAAAAAAAAAAAAAAAAAAAACTTTGTGTAATCTGAAGTCACGATAATTGTGACATAATGCGAAATTTTGCATTCCAAAACACAAAAAATTGTATTAAAATTTTCTTGATAGCGGAAAATTCGTTTAAGAAAGGCAGCTACTAGTTTCATCAGTGCCTATTGTTACAATAAAAGTATAATTAAAAGTTTTTTAAATTGTATTTAACTAACACATTTCATATTGTTCACTAGTTAGAGGCGATCTAGGCATAAATTTAAAACCTGACCAAACACTAAAGTAAATTCTCTAAAAGCAAAGTAATTACTAATTCACTCTCCTGTCATTGTATCTCTAAATCAGTACAAAAACAACAACAATGGCATGTAAGACCTCCATGTCATTTTTGCATACATATAGCCAATCTCGTGTCCTGGACAAATTTAAAACTTAATTATTCTTTTGAAACTGATCATGAGTGGGAAATGTGGAAGCTGTTATAGCATTGTGAGTAGAGGGATTTGTTGCTAACCTTGTAGGAAATATTTTCACTGGGGGAGGGAGAACAGAAGAAGCTCTCTCCTGGAACTGCAGAGTATGCAGTAGGAACATTTTGGTTGGGGTACAGGAAAGGAAAATCTGTGCCCTTGGGGCACAGTTGAAGGAAGCAAGGAAGGAACTGATAAGGATCAAGAGAGATAGGGAGGTTGTGAACTGGCAGCTTGTAGGAGGGTAGGAAGAAAGAGAACATGATCTGATGTTTTTGGCGTTGATGATAAAACTGTGTGTCTACCACTGCCAGAGCCTCTGGTAGAACACGGAGCAAGAAATGTGCAGCACACTTCAACTGAGGCCAAGAAGCTTAGAAATATACAAAATGTTAGGAAGAAGAAAGTGCTGCTGCTAGGTATTAGGCATGGGTGAGTTGTAGGCCCCGAGTTACAGGAATGTTTAGGGGCAACATACCAGGCCACCAGTATGTTCCAGCCAAATGCAGGGCAAAGTCATGTGATAGAGGACTTAAGGTCTTTACAAAAGAAGACCATGTAGTGATAGTGGGTGGGGCAGGAAACAGTTTGCACAGGGATAGGGCACATGACATAGGTGGTGACCTGGGCAAGATAGCTTCCCTGACTTGTGGCAGTACACTTTGTTGAGCTGTTCCGGTGTCACGATTGGCCACACCTTGATGGAGATGTGAGGCGAATCAATTTGGGGTTAGGGAAGCCAACTTTGCTCACATGCCCGTCGGGACTATCGACAGATGGGGTTTCACTGGGTGTGGCCTATACCTAAACAGGACTGGCAAAGGAAGATTGGTACAGCTGATTCGTGAAAGTATAGGGGGTGGATCTCGGGCCACACATGGTCAAATACCTGTTGTCATCAGTATGAGAAGTAGGTCTTTTTTAGGATAAATCCAGACAACAGGTTCCCCTGCCTAAAGAGTGTCTCCAGCAGTTTGAATTAACAGGGCTTGATATCACCAAGATATTAATAATTTTGTGTTTGTATGGATCTCCCAGAGATAGTGTGGACACTGTTTTTCAATAAATTAACAGAATTTCTATATAAAGTCTCAAGTACAAAGCTCAGCACAATTCTGTGTGGGGACATTAAAATCAACATGAATATCATAAATGAATCCAGCAGCACCTTCATAAATATACTTCAAAGTTTTGGCCTCTCCCTATTGGTCAATAGTGCAACAAGGGTTGCTACAATGACTTCATCAGTAATTGACCATGTTGCCACAAATATGGGCAGGGAAAATGTGATGTAGCTGTAAAAGATCTCGGATTATCAGACCATCTCTGTCAAACAACAACAGTAATATGAGACATGAAATCATCCCATAAACTACAAGCCTACAAATGACATCCATTGGAAATGAAAATAAAAGATTTTTCAAAGGAACTAGCAAAAAAAAAACGCTGGGATGAAGTGTATAGGGAAACCAATGTGAATAAGAATCCACATTATTTAAATTGAACTTTGAAAAGGCATTTCCAAAAGTATGCATGTCTGTATCAACGTCACACAAAAGTAGATGGATAACAGCAGGTACTAAGAAGTCCTCCCAAACAATTAAATACCTCACTTCCATGGAAAAGAGTCACAATGATCCATAGGAAGGTGCTGATAGCTGCAACAAAATCGTTTAATGACACAGTAATATATAATGCAGGGAATAAAAGCAAAGCAGTCTGGGATGTTATAAAAACGGGAACGGGAACAGGGAGAGGCAAAGAAAGACAGACAGAATAACATATTCCTAAGGGAGGAGGATAAGGTAATAAATAAGCCACAACACTTATCAAAGTATGTAAATGAGCATTTTTCAAGTATTTTAGGGAAGTTATGGCAAGAATTCCCCAAAACAAATATAACCCCTGTAAAAAATGTTGCACTAAATACAATGATGTTACTTCAAATCACAGATAATGAAGCCAGTAAAACTTTAGTTTTCGAACAAAGTCAGTAGGCTTAAATGAAGTATCAATGTGTGTACTAAAACAATGCATAGAGGTTGTACAAGGTCCCTTAACACACATAATAAATGAATCCTGTACACCAGGGACATTTCCACAGCAGTTAAAACAGGCAAGAGTTGTGCCTTTGTTTGAGAAAGGTAATGCAGAAAATTACAAGCTGTCACCATTCTCAAAAATAATAGAAGCAATTATGAAAAACAGATTAATGAATTACCTGAATAAATACAATCTTTTAAGTGAATCACAGTTTTGTTTGTGATGTGGCAAAAATACGGAGTCAGCTGTCGTAGAATGCACAAAAGTTGTACTTGATGCTCTTGATAAAGAAGAGTCTGTCAGAGGGTTCCTTTATGATCTTTCTAAGACCTTTGATGCAGTCGACCACAAGATTCAATTAAATCAATTAGAAGCATTAGGAGAAAGAGTGGTAGCTAAGGACTGGTTTTGATCATACCTAGCAGATAGGGTACAAAGAATAGTGATAACACATACTTCAAATAGAGCTTAACATTTAGTAAAACACTTACCCGAACAAATGTAAGCACATTACACACATCCATGCCCGAGGCAGGATTTCAACCTGCGACCGTAGCAGTCGTGCGGTTCTGGACTGAACTGCTCGGCCACCACGGCCGGCGAAAAATACATTAATATGGGGTTTCCGCAAGGTATCAAATGAGGACCAATAGTATTCCTGATGTACATCAATGACTTTCCCAGTAGTGTTACTCATGGTGAAAAAATTCTTTTCACTGATGACAGCAATATTATAGTCAGTGAGAAAACAAGAGAACTCCTCTAAGAGAAAGCAAATGAAACTCTCAAGGAAGTCTACAATTGATTGATTTTTATTGTTGTAGACACCTCGGAGATCATCTGAGGCATTACAAAACAGAGAAACTTCTGGTACAAATTGATATTGCATAGTAAATTTAGCCAATTACAGACGTACTCATATATAGAAGCATGTAAAAACTGATCACAAAGTGTGGTCATACCATATTCTTTGCCACCCTTCAAAATTCATCCGTTTCATAAATGTTGAGTTCAAGAAGAAATTCTTTTACTTTTTTTTTTTATTGGAAGATCTGTGATATGTTGGGGTATGGCATTAAAAAATTTTATGGGCTTGTATAAAGAGCACTTTTGTGTTTTTTATAGTTACATCAGAAAGAAACTAGGTCTTGCTTGTTTCTTGTGTTATAATTATGCCGCATGTCATACTGTTGATACTTCGGATAGATTTCCTTGGTATGCATTACACACTATGGTATAAATATTGACAGCAGGGTCATAATCTGTAATTTTTTAAAGCTCGGTCTACAGTGAGCTCTGGGTGCCAAGCTACATATCAGTCTTATTTTGTAGTTTGAAGACATTAGCTGCCTTGCTTTGATGTCCCCACAGTAAATGTGACTGTGGTTTCTTTTGCTTTAAGTACTGGCACATTTAGACAAAGACACAGCTTCCTTGGAGAAAATATTCCTTTGCTAATGCTGCTTCCCACCTTTTTGAATCAATTGAGATTCCTAGGAAATCAACAGCATTTGAGCTCTGCTCAAGTTCAGTGTTATTATTCCACGATACATACAGGTCTTGATTTTTTTTTTTTTTGACACAAAGGGAATTAGCTTTACACCAGTTTTCAACTTTGACAGTGCACTGGTCTGCTTAATATTTGACCTTCTGTGCTGTTTCTGCAGTTATACAGACTGCAAGATCATCTGCAAATAAGTAACTCCTAGCTGATGGCCCAACTATGTTACATGATAAGTCATTTATATAAATAATAAATAGAATTGGGCCAAGTACAGAACATGCCCACAAGTAAGTAATCTGATTCTGTACCATTAAAAACCACCTTCTGCACTCTATTACTTAGATAGGATTTTATCAATTCCCGAGCACTTCGTGTAAAGCCATAGAATTGCACTTTGTTCAATAAGATTTCATGAGACACAGTGTCAAAAGCTTTTCATAAATCACAGAGTTTATTATGAACCATGAGCTTGCTTTCTAGTTGCTTCACACACTGTGTTAAAAGTGATAAGGCAGATTTAACAGTTCCTAACCCTGATCTGAAGCCAAATTGTCTATCACTGAAGATATAGTTTCCTTCAAAGTATTTTACTATTTAATATAGCTTCTATCACTTTAGACAAGACTGGCACAATTGAAACAGGCCTAAAATTATCACAACTTTGGAGGCTGCCTTTTTTGTGTTTTCGAGTGACTTTACTGCCCTGGGGAACTGCGCCTCCAAAATACATGTATTTACTACATGTGTTATCAATTCTGGCAGCTGAACTGAATCACATTTAACATGGCTGAACTTAAACCATAAAAGTCATCAGTAAAACTGTTCTTCATTTTCCTCAGTATATAGGTAACATCCTGTACCTTGACAAATTTAAAGCTAAATGTACTTCCAGGTTTTGTGGTGTTTCTCAGGCAGTATTTATGGTCAGTGACTATATTGTAAGTGCCAATCACCTTCTCAGTGAAGGATGTATTTAACTGTGCAGCATTCAGATTGCTGCCTTCAGCCTGTGAAGTCATTTTCCTGTTGCATTGACTGTTAATGATATTATTTTCTGATGTTAGTATTATATCTTCATTTTTTCATACACCTAGCTTCCTTTAAGGCCTGTCTTAATCTTTCCTTTTTCACTGTGAGCATGTCTTTAAATACTTGAGAACCTGTACTTTTGTACAGGCATAATACTGATCACACTCCCTCTTGATCTCCAACACCTTTTCACCCTTGACCTTATTTACTCTTAGTGCCTTTTTATTAATTGGTACGTTAATGGGAAACGACATCTTAGCATATACAGAAAGAGTAGATATGAGTTCTTCCACCTTTCTACCTATTGCATGTTCTCGATAAACTTGCAACCAATAACTTTTATCAATAGTAGACTTAAACATATTTAGATTATCATAATTGACCACACATACACTCTTTCCTGCCATGTGCACTGAGTCAGTGGCCAGATACCCAGGTCTTAATTACGTCTGACTTCAGATGCACTAACTCATTTGATACAAATATATTGTCAATACATGTACCAGTACCTTTATAATGAAGCCTTGTTATTTCAGTGGTTGTAATATAAAGACCAAATGAATTTAATAAATTATTTGCATATGAGTTACAGATAGTGGACAACTGAAAATTCAAATTGAAATCTCCACAGACTGTCAGTATTGCCTCACGTGTTCCAATATTTCTACGGAATCCAAACTGACCTTCCCCAAGGTCGGCTTCAACTAGTTTTTCCATTTGTCTGTAAAGAATTGACATTAGTATTTTGCAGCAGTGACTTATTAAACTGATAGTTTGGTAATTTTCTCATCTGTCAACGCTTGCTCTCTTTGGGATTGGAATTATTATACTCTTCTTGAGGTCTGTGGGTATTCCGCCTGTCTCATACACCTTGCTCACCAGATGGTAGAGTTTTGTCAGGACTGGCTCTCCCAAGGCCGTCAGTAGTTCTAATGTAATGTTGTCTACTCCTGGGGCCCTGGTTCGACTCAGGTCTTTCAGTGCTCTGTCAAACTCTTCACACAGTATCATATCTCCCACTTCATTTTCATCTACGTTCTCTTCCATTTCCATAATATTGGCCTTGTATAGACCCTCTATATACTCCTTCCACCTTTCTGCTTTCCCTTCTTTGCTTAGAACTGGGTTTCCATCTGAGCTCTTGATGTTCATACAAGTGGTTCTCTTTTCTTCAAAGGTCTCTCAAATTTTCCTGTAGGCAGTATCTATCTTACCCCTAGTGAGATCAGCCCCTAAAGCCTTACATTTGTCCTCTAGCCATCTTGCACTTCCTGTCAATCACATTTTTGAGACGTTTGTATTCCTTTTTGCCTGCATTTTTATGTTTTTTCCTTTCATCAATTAAATTCAATATTTCTTCTGTTACCCAACGGTTTCTACTAGACCTCTTCTTTTTACATATTTGATCTTCTGCTGCCTTTACTGTTTCATCCCTCAATGCTACCCATTCTTCTTCTACTGTATTTCCTTCCCCCATTGGTTCCCTTATGCTCTCCCTGAAACTCTGTACCACCTCTGGTTCTTTCAGTTTATCCAGGTCCCATCTCCTTAAATTCCCACCTTTTTGCAGTTTCTTCAGTTTTAATCTACAGGTCCTAACCAATAGATTGTGGTCAGAGTCCACATCTGCCCCTGGAAATGTCTTACAATGTTTCCTTTCCTCCCTACCGAATTCCATTCACCCATGACTATTAAATTTTCGTCTCCCTTCACTACCTGAATAATTTCTTTTACCTCATCATACATTTTATCAATTTCTTCATCATGTGCAGAGCTAGTTGGCATATAAACTTGTACTACTGTAGTAGCGTTCACTATGCTGTTTGTAGTAGCTTACCCGCATTCCTATTTTCCTATTCATTATTAAACCTACTCCTGCATTACCCCTATTTGATTTTGTGTTTATAACCCTGTATTCAACTCACCAAAGTCTTGTTCCTCTTGCCACCGAACTTTACTAATTCTCACTATATCTAACTTTAACCTATCCATTTCTCTTTTTAAATTTTCTTACATATCTGCCCGATTAAGGGATCTGACATTACACGCTGCGATCCGTAGAATGCCAGTTTTCTTTCTCCTGATAACGACATCCTCGAGTAGGCCCCTCCTGGAGATTATAATGGGGGACTATTTTACCCAAGAAGACACCATCATTTAACCATACAGTAAAGCTGCATGCCCTCAGGAAAAATTATGGCTGTAGTTTCCCCTTGCTTTCAACTGTTCGCAGTACCAAGACAGCAGGGCCATTTTGATTAGTGTTTCAAGGCCAGATCATTCAATCATCCAGACTGTTGCTCCTGCAACTACTGAAAAGGCTGCTGCCCCTCTTCAGGAACCGCACGTTTGTCGGGCCTCTCAACAGATACCCCTCCGTTGTGGTTCCTCCTACAGTACGGCTATCTGTATCGCTGAGGCATGCAAGCCTCCACACCAATGGCAAAGTCCATGTTTCTTGGGGGGGGGGGGGGGGGGTGTACTTTTCATTAATAATCCAAATTATTAGCATTGAGATTGTTGTGTCTTCACGTATTATTATAATACATTATTAATGTTAGTGTTATTATTATTTTGTTTTCTGTGTAATATTGTTCCTGGTCATGTGTAAGTTAGCGCCTGAAGCATCTAATCTAGTCAGGGTAAATAAGCCATAAATAAATAAGTTTGGGAATTTTGTTGCAAAAACTACAACAGTTAACTGATAAAATTTGTCAAAGTTTCTTCACTCTGAATGCTGTCTGATTTTGTTATCTGTATGTCAACTGCTTTGTGTTCATCAGAGTATCTCAGACTACCATGTAGGCTAAAAACCACCATGTGCACCCCGCAAGTACTTACCGAACTGAGTAGCTGCTTCCTTTGTGTAGTGTACCCTGATCTGTCTAGGAGAGTCCTACAATTATCCACCCAATAATGGAGGTCCAGCCAAGACTGTCAGACTCAACAAAGCCTCTGGCCGAGATTGTCCACTCGGCTCCAGACCTTAGGACCCCAGTCAACTCTGGAAACTGTGCTGCAAATCGTGAGCTGTTCTTGCACTCC
Organism: Schistocerca gregaria; assembly: GCF_023897955.1. NCBI lineage: Eukaryota > Metazoa > Arthropoda > Insecta > Orthoptera > Acrididae > Schistocerca > Schistocerca gregaria. The sequence continues at coordinate 15,047,979 of NW_026061795.1, read as the reverse complement.
ATATGAGAGGCCAGCAGCCTCCACCAGTCATCTGAATGAACTGAGGATGACCTCAGAAACCTCGCAAAGGCACTGTCAGAACTGATGCCACTCCTCGGAGATGACTGCACCCTGCAAGCTCAATAGCCACAGGCAAAGATGCCCCATCTCGGATGAGGCTCCCTGACAGACCTACTGAGTGCATATTGGCTATCTTTCTGGCTCTGAACAATATTTCCCTAATGTGTCCAACACTTGTGAACCCCTCCTCCGGTGAGCTCACTCAGATGCCGTCAGAGGAGTGACACACAGACGAGTGGGCGTGGCTGGACAGCCAGCCTCCACATGCCTAACCTAGCAGTGTAGTTAGTCGTTCAAGAGAAATGACGACTGTGCTACACACTACTTGAATTTCCACTTTAAAGTTAGAAAAATGTGAGACTACACCTCTTAAATACAAGAAAACTCATGGAATTTAAGAATTAATCTATGAAGAAAACAGAAAAATCTAAAGACATAACTAGCTGTTGTCCACATCTGGAACCAGTGTGTAACTCAGCTTTACTTGTTTCTTGTCAAGACAAGATTTAAAAAAGATTGTGCTCTGGGTTGATCTATATTTATTTTTGTCGTTATGAAATTTTGAACTTTATTTATAAGCCAGTCAGTGCCCCATTGTGAATTTACGGAAAAGCTGAATAATGCAGCAATACTGAGCATTAGCTGAAGTTTAGATATATTAGGAACCTGTGCATACTGTCAGTCTTTTAGCCTCCTTCTTTTAGAGGGTCTTTGTACATATGATGGACTACAAGCACACTTTTATAACAACAGCTTAATAATCATATATTTTACTCTTCCATAAAAAAAATTAAATAACAATCAGTACTTTTCAGCCATGACTAGAACCCCCCCAAAAAAAGATATATGCGAAGAGGCATCGGACGTCTCAACAGTGATGACTGACAACTGTGTCATCCTCAGCTAACCAAATTAATTGGAGGGGCACGTGGTCAGCACACCTCTGTCCCGGACCTTGCCAGTTTTTGGCAACGGCGATGCTACTTCTCAGTCGAGTAGGTCCTCAGTTGGCCTTACAAGGGCTGCGTGCACCCTTATTGAACCTTGCCCACACAGCACAGTACAGAGAGCTTCACTCACAATGTTTCATCGAGATGTGCGTCGGTTAAAATCACACGTGGTTTCTTACAGGGCTCAGAATTTTGCTGCCAAGCTGGATAACAGACATGTCTAGTCCCACAACCATAGTTTTTTATTACAGTCCCAATGTATTTGACTAAATTGCTCGCTAACAAATGAATACTTCACTTACAGGCTTTGTGAAAATTGGCTACATCTTTCAACAGAACTTTGCCCACTTCATCATAGCTTGATGTGAGGAGTAAGAATATTGTGGTCAAAATTTTGTGTTTGCTTCCAATAACAGTATGCTATTAATCACTTAACTTAAACCATATGCTAGTACATTTGTATGTCATCCTGATACCAAGTTCCCACCATATATTTCATTCCCTTGAGAATCAGCTAGCAAATCTCCTTACACTCTATTCGTGCATGGTACGACGTATGACCAGCTGTCTGCTATCCTGAATGGACTCTTCCAAACTGTGACCAACAACCACCTAAACTGACTCGTGTGATGGAATGGGGCATTTACACAACATTTTAAAATATTTCACATTCCAAGCTAAAATTTCAATTGAAACAGGAACTTTCTTTCTGTGGCCATAAAATGATGTAGACCTAACTATGAAGCTATTATAATCGTTACAGGACAACTTTTCAACACTGTCATACAACATACACAAGTTCTTGTGAGTTCATAGTAGAGGTCCACCTTGAGCCGTGCAATTAATTATGAATGAAGCACGGTATTGATATTAAATGTCTGAGTGATAGTCAGTTTAGAGAGTAATTTAAAACAGATTTGTACAATAGCTGGGAATAAGGGGATCTGGCTGAGCTCGTCTGGAAAGCGGCGGTGAGGGGAAACTTTCACTGTGGCAGCCTGGCCCAGTAAGTGTCTTTGTGATCCCTAATGGCACCACCGTGCAGATGGACAAGAGTCAAGACATTCTGCATTGTTCACTCACACAAATATTTTACGTGTTGGAGTGAGAAGTAATATTTGTGAAAGATGCAATTGACTGCCAAATGCAGAAAATCTGGCTTTGGGATGTGTGCCAGAGATTGCTGTCTTACAGGTGAACTCCCAGCTAGGCCTTTTAAATGCCACCAAACACATAACTCTTACAAAAATTTTGTTTAGGGATTTAAGACCTTTGAAAAACATCAAGATGAACCACTGTCCAGAGTGACAGAGAGCTAAAAGGAAGCTGCCTCACTGACACGGGAGAGAGATACGAATAGTGAGGCATGACTTTTTCCAAGGGGTATAGCAGAAATGGAAGCAATGGTTGCCCGAGTAAAACATAGCCCAGGGAAGGGGAGTTGTGCTCTCTGAGTAGCATTTTTCCCAGTCAGAGCTTGGAAGATCCAGAGCACAGCCAGTAAAATTAAGCACATATTGAAAAATTTGGCAATTTGAGGTTTCTCTCCTCACAGTTGCTACACTGATGTGTAAGGAGACTTGTCAAATATTTGGCCAGCCAGAGAAGTGGTCTGCTGCTACTGAATGGTATCAAGGGAACTTCAAGTCATCTTGTAAATACAATCTCAGAGATTCATTCGGAATATTTGTATTGCAAAGTCGTTAACACTCTGCTTCTAAAATCCACAAAAAGTGTGACAAATTACCTCCAATAACTTATTAGTTTCAGTAGTTCTATTCTGTGCTCATAAACCAACTAATCACAATACATGTTCCACAGTCGTAAAACACTCCTTCCCACCCAAACACACAACCTCTCAAAGCTTCCAGAATGAAATTTTCTCTCTGCAGTAAAGTGTACACAGATTTAAAACTATGTGCTGTACTGAGACTCTATCTCAGTACCTTTGCCTTCTGTGGGAAAGTGCTCTACCAACTGAGCCACCTAAGCATGACTCATGACCCATCCTCACAGCTTTACTTCCTCCAGTACCTCATCTCCTACCATCCAAACTTCAGAGAAGCTGTCCTGCAATGCTGGAAGAAAGGATATAGCAAAGACATGGCTTGTCACAGCGTGGGGGATGTTTACAGAATGAAATTTTCACTCTGCAGTGGAATGTGTGCTGATGTGAAACTTCCTGGCAGATTAAAACTGAGACTCAAACTCAGATCCTTTGCCTTTAGCAGGCAAGTGCTCTCAAAGCTTGTCACAGTTTGGAGCTACCATGTACACAAAGCCATTGCTGCTAATTTTGGCTAATAATAAAAGACAAGCTGCTCCATTACACTCAGTCCAATACATTATTGATAGAGTAGTTTGTATTAGGAAACCTGCAATAAGGTTCTATGCATGCACACGGATTAGCATTTTACTTAAGTGTCAGTGTACACCATTTTCCCAAAACTGCAAAAAAGAGAATAATGTATCATGTAATAAAATGTACTGTAGCCTGTTTGATGCATCAGTCCATTTGTCACAAGCAACTGGAGTTGAGTACAATAGTGTTAATAGCAGACTAAGTGTGAAATGGTATATTGAAACTTACTTAACATACTTGTAATCAGAGTGTCAGGGACACCGATTATTAATAACAACTTTTTCATTTATGGTCTTGTGCTGGTATGAACTACCAATTTTCTTTTGGTTCCAGCTGTATGGAATTGAATTCTCACAAGCTTTTTGTTGAGTACTCGTAAACCGATGTCAGATGGTAGCTGACTCTCATACCAAACACGACCTCATCCACAGCCATGTTGCCAGCACTATCATGAAGATGGCTGCAGTATAATTGGATAAATAAGATGATCTACTCACCACACTGGTGGCAGCAGAAACTATATGCAAAGGATATATAAATGTGGAAGCTTTCAGAGCCAATGGCTCGTCCTTCTAGCAGAAGATCTGAAGGGAAAGAAAGAAGACTGGCAAGACTTAAGAAAGGGAGAGAGTTATGGAAAAGTTGCCCAAAACCATAGGTCAGAGGAGACTTACCAGACAGGATGAGAAGGAAAGACTGATCCTTGGTGCCTGCGCTGGATGAGATTTGAAAACCTGAGAGCTTAACGATGGAAGATGCGGTAATCAGCAAGACACAATTTACTGGAAAAAAAAGGTCATTTGGAGTCAATATGAGCTGAAAGCTAACTGCATTGTACATAATAGGCATATATAGGGAGGGGGAAGATGTTGGAGATGTGTGTGTGTGTGTGGGGGGGGGGGGGGGGGGGGGGGGATAGACGGACTGCAAAATGAAAGGGGAGCAAAGAAAAGGAATAGTTACTGAGAATAAATTCTGACAACACTATGATGCAATTTTACTTTTTTAAGCTGATGTTTCTCATTGATTGTGTAAACAAAACAAACGGATCACATACTTTTGGACATATAAATACAGACTGATTATTGGCTCCAGTGTCCAAGGTTGTTGAATAAGTCAGTTTGCAGTCTGCTTGTTTCTATTAAATCATTGTCCACCCACTTTAGCTGAGTGGTGAGTGTGACATACTGTCAATCTTAAGGGCCTGCATTTGATCCCCAGCTGGATAAGAGATTTTCTCCACTCAGGGACTGGGTGTTGTGTTGTCCAGATAATCACCTATTCATCCCCATCCAAGCACAAGTGGTGTGAAATTAATTAGTTTGTTTATTTTCATTCATTTTAGAAAAACATCTGTCTGTCTCTGATTTGATTGTCTTGGCCATGGTTTCTAAATCTGCCTCTACTTGTGTGACACGCCTCGTGATGTCATCATGAGGGGTAACGCACTTTCCTACTTTTGTCATTATGTGCTACTTATAGGTTTGACATTGATTTCATTATGTTTTGCTAAAACTGTTAGTTTTGAAAACTAGGTGGCCATTTGAGTGATCCTTTTGTTCAAGTCAGTACCAATTTTGGTTAATTTAGCGTCATTACTGTCAAGTTTTTTCTTTATTTCCTGAAATTTTTCCGTAAACAGTTTCTCATTGTTCTGTAAACTTGTATTCATCTGCTGAAATTGTTGCATGACTGCACTGATAAATTGTGAGAAATTTACTGTTTGAACATTATCTGCTCCCGGTAAATTGTGAGAATTTACTGCTTGTGATCCACTTTCCATATCTTGCAACTCTATGTTGCTGTCGGTTCCTACGGCTAGATTATTTAGGTTCTGTATTTCATTTACTGTTTCACTTGTTTGAGCAAGTGTAATTTAATTCTATGCTGCTTCATTGGATATGGAACTTGCAGTAGGCAAACTGTTTATGTTATCCATTCTGTGAGTCATGACCGTATCAATAGTAATAAGATTTTTTTTTTTTTAAACTCGTCTCTACAATGTTTAGCTTGTATGTAATGTTATTCAAACAATGCATAGAGTTGATCTATTATTGACAATGTCTCTACACGCCATGTTGTCTCCACTGAGCTGTGTATCGGCCATTTTGCAGTAATTGTTGTCGTACTTTGAAAAAAACAAAAAATATACACTCAGCAGTAAAAATCACTTTTTAACTTTAGCAAAACTTCGCTATATATCGTGAGTTAATGAAAGATTGTGCCAACAAACAGCCCAAGATGCTATGGGGCAATGTATCACAGGATGGCATTTGGCACCTTTGTGTGTCAGAATATACACCTGCATTGCCATCAGAGAGTGGTATGCATTGTAGTGATTTGACAGGACACCCTTCACTGTGACACATGTTCCATTTGACCTGAATTACAGCGATGTCACATCGTATGACAAAAATGACCATTTCCTTGAGGGTGTTGCAGTTTCTTCTTTCAGCAGAGTAAATGGTATGCATTTCATTGTAACCTTTCTAGTTTAGTAAATAAATAACCTTCCTTGACAAGGATCTCAATATCTGTTTATTGTTGTTACTAAGTATATACTACAGGTCAAAATTATTCGATCACCTATGAAAAAAGCTGTGCACTTTATTTTAATAGACAACTACACTCTTCAAACTAAATAGGCTAACAATACAAATATTTTCTCTCTCTCTGTCATTAAGTACCCTTCGTGCTAATAACAGCTGCGCAGACTGTTGGCATTATGGAGATAATATTTTTGCAGAGATTACAGTCCCATGCATCTGTAATCCATAGATTTTCAACATTAGATGATGCCAGTTCTCTGATCTCTCTGCCATGTTCATCCCAGTGGGTGAGGTGGAGCAGTGGTTAGCACACTGGACTTGCATTCGGGAGGACAACGGTTCAAACCCATGTCCAGCCATCTTGATTTAGGTTTTCTGTGATATCCCTAAATCACTTCAGGCCAATGCCGTGATGGTTCTTGTGAAAGGGCAGAGTAGACTTCCCTCCCCATCCTTCCCTAATCCAAGCTTGTGCTCCGTCTCTAATAACCTTGTTTTCAATGGGACATTAGTGTTTAATCTCCCTTCCTCAAGTTCATCCCGTAAGTATTCGATGGGATTTAAGTGAGGCGGCTGACTTCACCAGACCATATTCTTCAGTTTCCCAAATTTCTTTCCTCTATTGACTTACTATTGGCACAATTTAGAAGTCTGTCTGAGATCATTGTCTTGCTGCAGATCAACCCACAACTAATATGCCTCTTGGCAGATTGAACTGAATTGTTGATCAGTACTGACTGCATACGTTCTCCACGATGTCAATGAGTAAACATTCAGTGAAGGGTTACAAATTTAAAACTCGATTAATCCTTGGACCATTGCAATCAATTCAACTTCTCTCTATCCATCCATGTAAGTCATGGTCACACAAATGGCATTGCTCTGCTGAGACAAAGGTTGGAGCTTCTCACATATTGTTTACTTTATTATTAATTATAGGTGCAGGAGGATTCTTCACATTTACTCTGTACACATAGGAACTAATCTTTGCTTTACCGTGTTACTCAGGGTCTTCCAGATTGTCAAACACTTGAGCTGGCACCAGAGCAATGTATACACTACTGTAGGCTTGGTTAGGCCAAAATTTGTTACTATTGCCTTGCTAGAATAGCCTTTGTGATGCAGAGCTACAATTACAGCACTTTTTTCAATTCCGACCTCCTCCTTCCATCTTATTAGGATGCAATACAGCATGAACTTGAACAAGTATAGAAACTCACTTCTAGGTATATACAGTGTACAAAGGCAGCAAAAGAAATGAGACCTATTTAAATGGAACCCTCTTAGGTAAAGTCCACCAGTGTTGTGGAGACTCACCAGCAACTCTCTGGGTGAAGAATGAGCTTAGTTTTTGCATGTTTTACTATCAAAACAGGTTTATGGTGCAATACTCAAAGTTAAATCCCTGTGTTAACGCAAATCAATAGCTGTGACTGAAAACTTTTCTTCACTTTAGCATCTAAAATTCGCAGACAATGTGTGTGATCATCTGGACCACAGCCCTTGGACACCCAAAAAGATCAAAATGCATCTGACAGCAAGCCATCCGAGTCATTGGCACATCTCAAGGGCCCAAGTAGCATGTACGTGGTTTTATAGTGATCCCAACATAAACTGCTTCCAAACCTCAGAAATGGAATTCTGTGATTGAAATTCAACCTTTGTAAGAGATTAGAATGTATGCCACTTACTACTAGCACAGACATACTGCTATTTTAAGTGTTCTCTCTGTCAAGGTAACTGTAACTGAATTGGCAGAGAAGTGACTAAACACAGGAATGATATTGAGTTGCTACAACAAAATCAGGGATCTTCTCTTTATAACAGTATCTAATTTTGTAATATGTTTCTGCTGTTGAATCGTGTTCCATCTGTGTATTACAGTGCCTATGTAGCACCAAAATGTTCCATCTTCAAAATTTGAATTCAGAATATTTTCATGTGCTTTTGGAAGGTGTGAAATGTCACAACTCGTATCCCTAGAAGTGTTGGTATTATAATTGCCAGCTCAGAGACATGGTTATTCATTACAAATGATGGGGGAAAAAGCCTCCAATTGAATACAAAGCTGATATATAAATGAGTGAGTGAACGTACAATTGCTCATTGGATTACACTGTGTCTGTTATTGTTATATTTCCAATTCTTAATTTTCTGCATTCAGTTACAGTTATCATTGTACAGCTTGCTACATTGAAGCATGGAAATCACCCCAAGACAGTGAAGATCACATGGAACGAGTGTCTGAACTGAAATGATTCCAAGCAAGCTACCCTGGGAATTGATTAATACTAAAAGTGTGTACTGCTTGGAGTATCTGACAAATTGTGCAGGGTCAGAAACACATACATTTTACAGAAAAAGTACAAGATGTGGTGAACATTCTGTCTGCAGCCTGGTATAGTGAACTGCTATGGGTGAAACAGAGTACAGTACTGCTCAAAGTAGAGGTGCTAGTTCTTGGAGTGCATTTACAGTAACCAGGATGAAATGTTTGTGGCTTTGCTTGCCTGTGTGAGAAGGACTGTTGCTAAAGAAAAAATCCATTTTATTTTGCCAAATGTGTTTAAAAGTAAAAAATAATACATATATTGACTGAATTATAAAGGTAACTAATGATAATGGTGTTTCAGACATTCCAGACTACATCTTGGGTACAGTTACAAGAATTATCAGGTGCTGTGAAAATGGTATTGGCTGCTAAACATTTAAATGTAATGCTGTGGTAATTTAGGATCAAGAAAGTGCCTTGAAAAAAATGTTTATGTCTCCTTTTTCGTATATTTTTTAAGTTGAAGTGACTGTACATCATGTGGCAATAGCTGAAACAAATTGGCAACAAATTTAAATGAAATGTATACAATTTTTACGGTTCATATAGAAGATAACATGTTTAATAAACAATGCTGTTTTTAACAATAGTATAATGAATACTATGCCTTATCTTACGATAACATTAGAATAATATTTAAATACCTAAATTTGGGAGTTGTTATAGCCAGTAGTGTCTGCAACACATCAAACAGAGCTTTTCGTTAGCTACCATTGTATGTTTCAGCACCATGTTAACAAGCCTGCCACTCCTATCATACTTTATGTACACCCTATATAAAGTCCAGGAACACTTTCAAGTAATTACTGCACAAGAACTAAACATTGTACAGATATCATACATATTGCAATTTGAAGCGAAACTGTAAAAAAACTTCCAAACAAACGGGGCACTGCTTCATCATGTGGTAGAGGCAGTACGTACACCAGATCTTTAATGCGTCCCCACAGAAAAAAGTCACATGGAGTGAGATGTGGTGATTGGGGAACCATTTAGTGAAACACCTGTCCTCTTCTGTAGCAAGGCCGATCCATCGATGCAGCAGCTCTGTGTTCAGACACCCACAAACTTCACGATGAAAATGGGTTGGAGCTCCATCCTGCTGAAAAATGAATGAAGGGTCCAGTTGCATTTGAGGTATCAGCCATTGCTGCAACACATCCAAGTAGGAATATCCAGTAACAGTGCTCTCAGTGAAGAAGAATTGCCTGTACTGTTTTTGGTACGACAAGGCACAAAAAACATTTACTTTTGGGGACTCATGCTCAAATTCAATGCATTCGTGTGGATGCTTTGTACCCCCAGATATGACAATTATGCCTGTTCACTTTCCCATTAGTGTGAAAAGTGGCTTCCCTGCTAAATATTATGTAATCAAAGCCATTACCATCCCCATTCAGTTTTTGCAACTCTGAACAAAACTCAAAGAGAAGCGTTTTGTCATCATCATTGAGTTCCTGCACTAGCTCCAGTTTGAATGATTTCATTGACACCTTCTGTAGCAGGACTTTTCACTATGTCATTGGAGCTATTTTGAGATCATGGGATGCACGATGCACAGATTTTCTCGGACTCCTTATAGATGACTCTCGTATGCACTCCTCATTCACTTCACTCACACTGGGACGTCTGCTTCTCTTTCCCGGGCACAAGCAACCCATCATAACAAATTTGTTGTGCCAGTGGTAAATGGCCTTCCTTGTTGGTGGCTCCTTACCACACTAGTTTTTGTTGGACGCCAACACACCACGTTTGTGACTATCCTCAAGTTACGAAACTACACTGTGGTGGTATACATTAAAAAAAAACTTTCAGTGTCTCTTTGAAATGACACATGTATGATAGGTGCACACTGTTTGGTTCTTGTGCAATAAATAATTGAAAGTGTTTGTGGTCTTTATGTACGCCTCATATTTTTTTATACATGGCAAAATCATGATATTCTCAACATTAGAAATGTTCATAATGTAACCATATGCATAAATTAATTTGCAAATGAATGTAAAATGACTCATTCCTCATCATTATGATCCATAGAACATGTATCCTACTAACTAAATTGGATTAGATGATGATGCATCACTATTAAATCATTTGCCTGTATTCTCTCTGTCGCCAAAAAGTGTATTATTAAGGGAGATAAGACTATTAGTTTGTTCTTTCAGTTGTCACTTGAAACTGAAAATAACATTGATATGAATGATCATCAAAAAGAAAAGAAACTTTATGGTTCCATGGACCTTTACAAGTCTCAACCAACTATGCAGTATACATGTAGACTGAAGAGATGAATGAAAATTTGAACCCAGATCCTCTGCTCACTGGGCAGATGCACGAACCACTACACCACCCTGGCACAGTGGCTCTGCACTGTTTGCCCCAGCATGCCTCCCTCCTCAGTCCAAAATCCTGTTCACAACTCAGTCCACTTATTTCCCCAAAACACAAAGAGCACCACAGAGGATGTCAAACTGTCATGGAATAGCACCTCAGTTTTGAATGAAATGGAACAATATAGTTTCATTTAATGAAAGCAGCTATACCTGGGTCTCAGGCAGGACCTCCTGTTTCGTTTGATTCTGAGGTACTATTCCAATACTGTTGGACATGTTCCACACCCAGGAGGATACCCTCTTTTGTGGGTCTGTGGAATAAATAATTAATGTAATCTAGTCTGAGAGCCCCTCCTCTTGTGGCAGTTTATTGTATAGCACTGGAGCAACAAGGCATTGTGACTAAAAAGGACACACCATTCCCATTTTCTGGAATGGTTGCAAGGCAAATGCACTTACTTGCAGGCCTTTATTATGGATAACAATCTGTTGAAGCATTAAAGAACACAGTTAACATTTCTGAATTGTGACACTCTTTGTAGACCAGAATTGTCTTCTCTAGGTCTCAACATGAATTTGATGAAGGGTAATTGCCTGAAACTTTACTGATAAAGGCAAAATAGTTCTCTTAATTCACCTCAAAAGCACGATAACCGACCTCGATATCAGATGGAGCAATAAATGAAATATTCGAAAGTGTCTTTCATTGGTTCTCAATAAATGGTCTAGCACATCATTTACAATGAAAATGCATCTTATTCAGTTTTGTACAAGGAAAGACAAATCATCACTAATAATGAAGCATTACGGAAAAGAAATATGTGAAGACTGATTGTTAAAAATACTTGGGGGTACATAGTGATGAGAACAAGAATTATAAAACTGAGTGCAGCAACATTTGCTCTAAATTTGATTGCCAATGACATCACTAGAAAATTTAACTTCCTTCTTTCATTGATGTCATATTTAGAATGGGGGCCTCTGACCCCTCCCCATCCCCCTAAACACACGCACAGTGCCTATCCTCAAACTTCACATAGATAAAGAAATTAGGTAGCCTTGCAACACATACACTCTTATGAAGTTTGTTTTGAAGGATCAGCACAATTTGAAAATAATACTAGCATTCATAAATACAATACTAGGAGGAAAACAGTGGGACTTAATCTTGTTGTAGCACAGAAAGAAGCATATCATGCAGCCATAAAAATATTTGACAACCTCCCTTTAATTAACAAGGTGCTGGCTGATAATGAAAGTTGACAAGTGCTATTCCATAGATGAATTTCTGAGAAGGAAACAACAGGTTACCCACGAGCACTGATGTGCTGCTTCCTGGACTTGGGTAGGCGCGCCGGCCCCGGACTGAATCAGCCCAGCAGATTAACAACGAGGCACGGCATGCCTGAATGTGGTTTTTAGGCAGTTTTCCACATCCCACATGGTAAATACTGGGCTGGTCCCCATGTACCACCTCAGTTACACAACTTACAGACATCTGAAAAACATTCACACTATTTCATGGCTTACACTAGACGCAGACAGCTAGGGTACATTACTTCTGTCCTGGGGGGTACATGATGGTGACAAGAAGGGCATCTGGCAACAACACTCTGTGACACTAACATTGCCAACTCTATAGTAACAGGGTCAACCCCGTGTTGAAGCGGGGCAAAGGCCCAAGCAAATTATGAGAAGGTGACATCCAAAAATGAACATATCTACAAAATGCAATTTATCACAGTCAACATGAAACTTATTTTGGGCATACATAAGAAGGAAAATAGCATACTGCAGTGTGAATGCCTTTTACTTTTACTTTTAGGCCAAAAGGCAGTTCATATCTGTAAATCAAATCAAGAATGAAAATATTCCTTTAAAAAGAGCATTTAAATATTCATTACATGAACCATGAGCGATTTTCAAAACCAAAAATCTTCTTCTTTCTTTCAAAATAACTTACCTCTTACTGAATAATGCTTGTTATACCATATCATTTCACATATTTTTATAGTGTAGTATGTGATACCATAGAAAAAACTGTACTTCACAATAATTTGAAATGTTTCAGATCACCATGCCAGAATAAAATGACGTAACTGTGGCATTAACTATCTTTAGAAGTATTCTTTGACGTAAGTGTTACATGCAAACCAGAATAATTTTCTTAACAGTCACAGGCAACATGGAAATATCATCGGTGATGTTTGTGTTCCAACTTAAGTACTAGTGATTTTGGCAGGCTTCTTTAAAAATAGTTTACTGTAAACCATCAACATCTTTTTTCCTATTATCTTAGACTGGATGGCTGAAAAGTACTTGGGCTTTTGTCCAAGGAAAGGGTTTTGTAGTGGTTCATCTGCTCTTTTACATCTAGTTGGGACTTCTAGAATGCATTTGTCTCAACATCAGTATGAGTGTTTCCCATAGCTTTGTACTTGTGTTTGGAAATGCATTTTATTTCACATATTTAATGTGAAATCCCTATCTAAGGACCTACAAGATGTACATCGGTGAGCAAGGTTTCTTAGCTGAGTCACTGATTGTAGATCTCATTGTATTCCTCTTTTGTTACAATTGTTGGCCTTTTTCTTAGAAGTTTTCCTATTCTATCAAAAGTGGAGTCAGTGCATAAGTAACTGTGTCCTTTTAATAATAATAAAAAGTAGTGCTATGCAACATATTATGAGGGAGCACGGAAGCACAAACAGTTGCTCTGCATTAGAGAAACAGTGTGACTGGAATGGAAATCACTCGACTGGATGTAATGGATTAGTTATCCTTCACACAAAATGTGTATGTGGACACAGATGTATTTTCGTAGGCTTGTATCTTGGCAAATGTTTGATTTCACTTAAATTGTATGATTATCTAGGTTCTGCTTATCCTGTTTGTTTTGTTCCATTCTGTGTCTCATTTATTTTAAATTCCTGACATGTTTGCTTTTGTGTGTAAGCTCCTCATATAAAATTTTGTTGAGGATTAAGGCAGCAACAAAGTTCAGTAAATAGTCAGCATGAACTAATTCTGTGCAATGGGAACCCCAGAAAAGCAGATGATAAAAGCTCTCAGGTTACAATTGCCTTCCTCATCTTCCAGAAAACACGCTACTTTTGATTTTTGGGTCATGACAAATGTTGACCATCTTGATGAGATCAGTCTCATTGACTGGGTGCACATTTGTCAAACATGGATTTCATGAGCTGGGGACTTGTTAACACGAACAGTCGATTGCTACTCTAAGCTCTGGACATACTTTTTCCTACCATCCAATGACACAGTAATGGAACATTGTACGTCATAGTGCATGGGATTTTGATCTTATTGGCTGAACTGTGAACATTGTAGGAGAAAAATAATTTTGAAAATGCACCATTTGTCAATAAGGGTTGAGGGGAGTGAAACAATCATTACTGAGTAACTGCTATGGAATATGCTGTACTGGGGCAAGCAGGGTTCTGTTTGGGTGGGCCCCAAATAGGCTTGTGATTATCTCACTGTATAAATTTCCAGAGGGTTATTGGTTGACCCTACCACCCCATCAGCAAACAAACATTTAACAGTAAAAATGTGATAGTAACACAGTATCAGGAGAATTATTAAATAATGTTGCACTAGTTACAGAACACAGATTTGAACCGTTGCCTCATGACTCACACACATGAATGTATCTTCTTCTGCTTCTACACAATGAGCACTGATCCAAAGGAATTGCTGAAGAAATGGTCTTGGATGGTTATTGATTCATTCAAGAGACATACTTGAGGTATAGGGACTTCTGAAATTAAGTTACGCAACAGGCACGGCACCCTTTCAGAAGAGTGGGCATGTTACCAATTTCCTGAGAGACAATTCTGCTGCAGTACGGACAACAGGTTCATCACATTGTGGGAGTGAAATGGCTCTCCAAAGTTGAGGTACAAGGAACAGTAAGTTTCTTGTTAGCCAAACATACAAATTGCACACAAATTCGCCATGGAATTCTTGCAGTGTATGGTGCAATGCAATGTAGCATCCAGTCGTAGTGAAACAGTGCCAACAATTTGATGAAGACCATTCAGTCTTTCCAGCAAGCTCAGTGGATATTTGACAGGAAAGATATTTTCCATCAAAGAGGAAATTCACACAGCAATCCTCAAATTGTTCCATGACTGAGGCACACGTTTATATTTTCAAGAAACTGAACAGTTTGTGGGATGTTACAATTGTTGTTTACAGGTTTTAGTGACTGTAGTGAAAAGTAGTATCTGCATCACTTTGAATTGTATTGCAGCATACAGTAAAAGTTACTCAGTCTGCCATAGTAACAGGTAACTTTCTTTCTGAAGTCTCATAGTTTCCTGCTGCTTTCACACCTTTCTTTGACAATCATCAGATGTCAGGTTACTCCTGGATGCATCAGTGAATGGAATCCTACTCTGCTGACTGAGTACCCATTCTGTGTTTTCGCATACCCAACTCCACAGACCAATGCTTTGCTATGCTAGTGCTATCTGAGGCCACATTGATAATGTGGAGACTTGGATTCTGTCTTGACCATAGTTGCCTGATATCCCAGATATCTGGTTGGAAACCCAACTCCCAACTGTACTTTGTTGGGATAGATAAAATTCCTGGTTACATAAAAATGGACAACATTATATAAAATGATGTGGTCTTCACTTCAAATTGCTCATTACCAATTTCTAATGAGGGGCAGTCTTGTATGAGTTACTGACTTAAACTCCTCCTTTTATTAACAGCACTAAGTGGCCATACTTGACTAAATAGCCATTGTTTTCGAGTAGTGCATCAGAGGTCAATCGTGACAGTGCTTTGTAATTCTCTGCTGAAAAAATTGAATAGGGTTGTGCAGTTTCCTTCCCCTGTGGCAGCCTTAGTCGTCATGATGATCTTATCAAAACATTCGAAAGAGAAATTGTGACGAAGGAAGCTGGGATAATTTTTTAATTTTTACTTCCCCCTTGTTTTGCAATATGCCTCCTTCAAATTTGTTTCTTCACTTTCAACTAATTACCATTAACATATGTGAATTGTAATCTGCATTTTCATAAAAGAGAAAGGCAGCCCCCTCAGGTTGAATTTTGTCTGTGTAATTGATTTTCTAATTTATATTGAGTATTCCTAGCTAGTATCTTTTATTATAGGGCAAAATCAGTCATTTTTATGTAACTTTAAT
Source organism: Schistocerca gregaria (assembly GCF_023897955.1). Lineage (NCBI taxonomy): Eukaryota > Metazoa > Arthropoda > Insecta > Orthoptera > Acrididae > Schistocerca > Schistocerca gregaria. Next base: position 15,032,214 of record NW_026061795.1, on the reverse strand, counting down.
TCCGATGTGGACTTATAAACAAATATAAATGGGAAGTTGTGCACTGGCCATACATAACTGTGTATTATTGGGAGGATGTGAAAAGTGAAAGTAGAAGACTGTGAAACGCAAGTGTGCATCTGTCGGCTACATCATTTACAGTAAACAGTACTGCACATCCAACCCCTATGTTTTCAGCCAGTATGTAGACACCGAGGACAACAAAGTAGGCAAACCACAACAAAATGGCAGTTTACTTGCAGCACAGTCTAAACTATGTTGAAAAATGATTTGACTTTGAAGAAAGTGTCTACAGGACTTTCAAACCATTTTCACTGACAGTGAAACAGAGCTCAGTTTCAGAATATCTAGAAGTTATTTCTTGCAGATGGGGATTTGATGTTTGAAGAATGTGTGCAGTTAAAGAACTTTCTCAAGGATGAAGAGAAGAACTTTTCAAGCTGAAATCAGATTAGTGGAAGGAATTTTTTTTCATTGTTATGAAAACTATGACAACTTCTTAAAACTTTTCCGTCTTGTTTCAGATGATGGTGAACACTTGGTGAGCTGAGAGGAAACTTTTCCCAGCAGCAACATTAGAAGCTGAAATAATAATAATAATAATAATAATAATAATAATAATAATAATAATAATAATAATAATGAAGATGGTTTAGTGATTTACATGTCTCCAGTTTTATTGAGGAAGAAGAGAAGATTCTATGAAGGAGATTGAAAAGTGAGCAAAAATCTCAATAAGGTAAAAAAAAAAAAAAAAAAAAAAAACATTGAATTGTAGCCTGTGTGTGTTTAGTCTTGGTTTTTAAAAAATATCCCGATTTAGTTCAGAAAAAACTTGGTGACTGGTCTGTACTAATACAGCTGCCTTCTAAATGGGCAGTGCACAGCTCTTTTGCATTTTCTTGTGGGTGCCTATGAGCCACAACTCTTATGCTCTAAACAGGTTGTTGACTCCAGGCTACCACTGGAAGATGGTTTGTCTCACAGTAGTGGTTCTTTGTTTGAATGATGTCACTGTGGTGTATGACAAATTGACAGGCAACTTATCATGCTGCTATACACTCACAATGTAGATAAGCCTGAAATGATCCTTCAGAGCATGTTTACAGACAACACAGTTGAAGATTTTAATGAATCTGTCTCACAGAGACTTCTGTTCAATAGTAGATTATGATAAATATTCTGGCCAACAAAGTATCTGATTCCATTAAATTTTCAGCTATGTTTTTTCAATAATTGCAAATCTGCTGTTCAAAAATGGAAGCCTTTTGGATTGATATTTTGTTTGAAATTTCTTTCTGTTTCTTTGATGTTTGAGATTATAAATTTCATGTGTTTCAAATTATTTGGTTATGAAAATGCCTCATAGCACTTCTGTGTCAAATAGAAACTGTTATGAAAAATTATAACCACTAGAACAGTTCCTGAAGTTAATATTGTAAAAATGTACCTTTGATGCTTTGCACCCGTGAGTTGAGTTGTGCTATCGTTGTTAACTTTCTCAATAGTTTTAGTGAGGTTACTGAATGAGAGTAGTTGTCTTGGACTTGATGTCACATGGAACCAAGTGCAGTTTTATCTGTTGGACTGAGTAATGTGAACTCAGTGTATATCATGAACTGTAATTTGCTTTTATACTTCTGCAACTTTGAAATCAGTGACTCTTTTTTAGCCAGTTGCCAAAGCTTTAGAAATGTGGTTTAGCTGTTGATTACATTTGGAGAATTGGGCTTATCAAAAGCTACAATGTTGTTTCATCAGCAAGTCAAGATATTAACTGAAACTATATGACCTAGAGCCCACATGAATTGTACTTCTAAATATATTTGGATGGTGAGCTGAGCCACAAAATACTTCAAATCATGTCGATGATTGTTGATACTGTTTTCTAGGTTATGCAACAAATGTCATTGGAACTCTATCCTACAGTGTCATATCCCAACATTACACTTCAGACAGTTCTGAGAAACAAGTGTTACATCGTTTCAATATTTTCTTGTTGTTTGGAGTGAGTAACGGGACTCTTATAATACACAGGAAGAGAGAAGAAATAAAGCTCTTGATATCAGAGGCAGGAAGGGTCTTGGAAGATAAGTTGAATGGAATGGAAGGGATAAAAATCAGAAATTTTTGACATTCCTACCTGGAATTTCCGTTGGTTGTTTTAAAAATGCTAAAATTCCACCAACCGACATGTTGCCCCCTGCCAGTGGTGATGCAACATGGAGGGGCAGCTGGTCAGCACACCTCTGTTCTAGGATTTTTTTTACTGTGAAACCACTACTACTCGGTCAAGCAGCTCCTCACAAGACTGACTGCATTTTGTACCAGTCACAGTCCCCCCCCCCCGAGGAAAAATCGCTGGCAGTTAGTCGAATGGCACAGCTAAGGAGGCAGACAGTGGAATGGGTAGTGTGTTAAAGAGCAGTTCTAAGATGAACATAAGACAAGAATAATGGAATGTAGTCAAGTTGAATCAGGAGATGCGGAATGAATAACGAGGGATGATCAGCGAGTTTGCATTTGAAAGCTGTACGAGGAGGGGTGAAAAAGCTTCTACCCTAACAAATAAAGAGTGAAAGAAATTTCATAACATAAATTTATTTGTATATATAATACCTGTGTACACCAATACACTTGGAGGCATGCTCAGATAACTTCTGCAAACCATTCAAAGAAAAGATCTTTGATTTCAATTGCAACAAAGCATCAGTCACTGCATCATCATCATCCTTTGAGGTATTTTTTTTCGGTTTGGGACAAGGAAAAAGTCTGACCCAGTCAGATCTGGAGAATATGGCAGGTGACACGTTCCACATCATTACGAAAGAATCGTGTTCATGATCCATGGAACAACTAATATAACTAACTAGAATTGGAAGTTTTTCATTGTCCATTATACGAGGTTTGTCCGGAAAATACGTATAAAGGTTGAATAATGTCTTTATGTTACAGGTTGCAGTCACCATCAGGTGAGACTACTGCTGTAATCAGTCAAATCAATGCTCAGAGTCAGAGCACTCTGCGTGAAGGTGGGAGTGTGCAGCAGCTTGTGTTCTTAAAGACCGTGGATTGACAGAATGATTGCTGACGAGCTGTCAACCCTCAAAACAATTGTTCACAAAAACTTGAAATGAAGAAATTGTACCGAAGCTCTTGACACCAGAACAGAAAGCAAAGAGGGTTGAGTGCTGTAGGGATTGGTTGGAAGCAGAGGAATGAGGTGACTTTCTCAACCGAGTCATCACTGAAGACGTGTCCTGCTATTAGAAATTCGATGTGGAGCTCAAAGCAAGGAATGGAAACTAGCAGGAGAACCGAGAACAAAAGAGTCGCGAAAATCAAGGTCCAATGTGATGACAGTGTTGATTCTTGGAGCATTGTTCACAAGGAATTTGTCCCTCCCAGCAAGAGAGTGAATGGAAATTTTTACGTTGAAGTTCTGACACGTCTCGGAGCTCTTGTGGCAAGAGTTTGACCCTTCATCACAAGAATGCGCCCGCACACATGTCGCTCATTGTGTTTTTGGCCCGAAGCTAAATCACCACTGGATTTAATCCCGTGTGAGTTCTTCATGTTCCCAAAAATGCGTAATGGTGTGGCATTGGGAGATGTGGAAACGACATGGCAACTAAACAACATCACAACTGAAGACTTTCAGCAATGTTATCAACAGTGGAAATGGCGTTGGCAGAAGTGTATCACGTCTCAGGGTGAGCACTTTGAAGGAGACCATATTGTAATACCTGAATAATTGTAAAATAAAGTTATTATGCAACTTTTATATGTATTTTTCGGACAAACCTCGCAGATTAGGAAATGAGACACTGAAGATAATAGAAGTGTTTTGTTATTTGGGTAACAAAATAATTGATTTTGGCTGACACAGAGAGGATATAAAATGCAGGCTTCACTGTATATCTGAGAAAGAGGAATATGTTAGGAGTGGATGTAAATGTTACGGAGTCTTTTCTGGAGGTATCTGCGTGAAGTGTAGCCTTGCTCCGAAACGAGATGTGAACAACAAGCAGTTGAAGCTAGAAAAGGATGGTATCTTTAAAAATGTGTTTCTGGGAAGAAATTTTGATGATTTCGTGGATAAAACATAAGGTAAACTCTGTCCATCGGTACTGGCCGACCACCGTGTCATCGTTTACCAATGACGTCCAGCACACCACTATCCTGCCTGTGTCAGTTTTCTTGTCCTCGAGTTCCTCAGTTGGCATCACAAGGGTGAATGTACACTTTCCCAATCCTCTCACCCAGAAAAATCCCTGGCAGTACAGGGAATCTAAACCTGCGTCCTCGCCATGATAGGCAGCAGCAGTGAACACTAAGTTACAGAGGTAGTCAATAAGTGGATAGATGACTACTACTGGCACTCGACACCCTCTGCACTGCACCTAGAGGTGGCTAATGGAATAATTATGCAGTTGCAAATCAAATTACCAGGGACCTAGTACTGAAAGAAATTTTCAGCACAACATGAGTAAAAGAAGGAACTGGTTGATAAGACATACGCTGATGCATCGAGGAATCATCAATTTGGTGTTGGTGGGATTTGAGTGAGAGGAGGAAAAACTGTTGAAGGGGAAATACAGTAAGCAGGTTCAAATAGATGTAGGCTTGCATAGAGAGCTGCATCAAACCAGTCTTTGGACTGAAGACCACAAGAACAAAAACAGTTGGCTGTGTGTAGGAATTTTCTGTGGTCAGGAAAGCAATGAGAAATGATTTTCTGATTAAGAAAAGTGCAAACACTATACATTAATGAGGTGTAAAATGTTTCTTGACCTGTTTATGAAGCCAGAGAAATCTTATATTAGTTCTTTTGGCATGATAAACCTGTACACGATGATTAAACTACACCTACCCATGGGTTTTATGCAACTTGCAATGCCTACAAATGTCATGGGCAAGATTTTCATTTCTCTCACCCACTACATGCAAACTACTAGTCCTACATAAAAAAATTAACAGGATCTTTTTCTGGGAAATTTAATGTAGTCATTTCTTTTTGGGAGGGGAGGGGATACATTTTTACTAGAAGCCATAGTTTTTGAATTATTTAACAAAAAGTACAAGACAGGCATTCAAATGCCTTTTTTCTTGAATGCCACAGAAAGTGTGGTGTCCAACAAAGTACAAAATGTAATGTAGTTAATTTTGATACAAAAAGGTTCTGTTCATTGTTTTTGCAGGACTAACAGTGAGCATGTAGGGAGGAGAGAAGATTAAAATCATGGGTGTGGTTCTTGAAGATGTTGCAGGTTCCATAAAACTTTATGGCAGGGGCAGCTGAATAACCCTGTGTATGATCCAGAAGATTCAACAACATGCTGATCAAACCTCATGGTCAAACATGGCTGCTGATAGAAAATAGGTGGTTCATATTGGCTTGAGTATCCCCATTATGTGACTGCTGTAAAGAAGAGGATGTGGGGTGTTCTCCGTCAGCTTTTATACCCACACTGGTATGCCAAAAGGCATTAAAATATACAAGGCATGCCAGAAAAGTAAGTACCATTGTGGGAAAGGACTCATGAAAACATTTCTTCAGACCGTAACAGCCACCACTGTTCAGACATTTGTCATAGCAGTAATCCAACTTTTCTATGCCCTTTCCATAGAAAGATAATACCAGTTAAGACCTCCAATACTGATCACACTTGCTTACATCATCATAGGTGTTCAAGCACCTTCATCCTGACTGATGATGAAGTAAAAGTGGTAGTCCGAAGATGTGAGATTGGCAGGTGGTCTCACTGTTCCCAAATGAATTGTTTAGTAAGGTTTTCAGTGCCACCAGCAGAAATGAAGCATCATAATGATTCGATTGAGAGTTTTGCATCTTTTGTTTTGAATAGTGTGATGGAGTTCTCTCGGTGTTTTGCAGTATCATACCGCTTTCATGGTTTCAGCTCTGAGAAGGAACTCAACAAGCAGAATGCCTTGTTGGTCGCAGAATCCATTTCACCTGACTTTTTGCACTTGCAACTTCATTATGATTTCTTTTTTGGGGGTGGTGGAGGATTGTCGGACTGTCAGTTCCTTCACTCCATAGATTGTTGATTTTATTTTGGAGTGTCATGAAGACCCCAAGTTTCATCACCAGTCACGATTCTATTTAAGAACTCATCTTCCTTATCACTGTATTCAGTGCTGAAATGTCAAAACTCTGCCAAGGTACATAATTTTGAAAGCATTTTTCAAACGCAATTCACAAAAATTTAAGCAATTTATGACTGAGTCATGCAAAACAGTTTTTGAAATACATTCTTATTGTGAACCATGTGTTTTCTCACCCATACCATCAGTGACAACAGAAGGCTGTCCAACACATGCTTCGCCATGAGTGTTTCTTCAACTGTCTCATCCACTTTCTCACCGTAAATGTCTACAAGTTGATGAATTTCAGCTGGCTTAATGTTCTGTGTGTTGGAACTAAACATAACAGAGCACACTTCACAGTCACTGGGCTCAGAGGTTGTCCTAAAGATTTTGACTGATCACTAACAAATATAAATACCACAAAATTGAGCTGCAGTGTGAAGACAATGAACCAGAGAAATGTGTGAACCTACAACACAAGTGCTGCAGTGGCAGTAGAATGATTTGGCAATTACTTTCAGGATGCACCTCATACTTAGGACTTCAATGGAAGTGCCTGTCGCCTTTTAATGTAAATTTTTGCTTATGATGGTAACTATGTTTAAGCAGTGTGTGTGTGTGGCAAGGGGGTAATTAACAGTTGAACTATCTTTGTTTTGTTTATCTCTCTCTAGTCATGACAGGTAATGTGAATCAAGGACAAAGGTACTTTCTGAGTTACCTTAGTCAAGCTCCAACCCTTCTGTCCTGTACAGCTACTTGCTTTTATCCTGAGGTTGTTACTCTCTGGTCAGCAGGTGCTCCTAAAAAAGTTGCATACATTGTGTACAAAAATCTACATTTACAAAGAATTTGTGGGGCCAGACATGTTAGTAATGCTCAAGATATGGTGTGACTATTGGTATAGGGGCAATTCAGAAAATATCACCTGTCTACATTATGGCACAACTGGAATATGCTTGCTCAAATAGTGACAATGCATTCAGCTGAACTGGTAACCAGTGCTTCATATACCAACATCGTCTCCCCCTATAAAAAAAGAAATTTAGAGGCAGTCACATAAAAAAAAGCTTCTTTTCCTCTCCTAAACACTCGAAAATTGTGTGTATGTAGTTTGTTTTCATATACAGGGTGTATTAAAAGAGCTGTCACCATTACCTACACTGCTTGCATGGTGTTAATTTGCACACAGATTTCTGGTTGTTCCACTGAAAAGCTTACCAAGACATTTACAGCATAAAACTGATACCTGCTTGTATTTTAAAAAATGTACACAGCTCAAAGGTAGTGCAACTGCAGCTCTGTAGAATTACCATGCCTTTCATGCAGTACAACATTTTTAACCTCTGGGATTTGCTATGAAGTAATTACTCGATGCCATACGAAAAAACAAAACAGCCTCACTGCTAATATTTCTCACATACGTAATAGGTGATGGGAACAATGAAACCAACAAAATTAAGAAGACCATTAGCATTTTTTTTAAATTCATCTATCTTTTACAGTAAATTTCAACCATAAATGTTTCGTAGGCACATTACAACATTAACAAACACTGCATTATAAATATAATTTGGGACTTCAGTGTGCAACTATATACATGACCATTTTTATTACTTAAGGGTTAATTTTATCAACTTACAGAAACAGTTAGTTTAAGAAACATTTAATCATGCCGATGGTCACCTGTTATCTCACTGCTACATAGTGTTAAACCATAAGCTAGGTGGAAGACTCACTGGACGAAAAACTGTTAGAACTACCTACATACATTGGTAAAAAGCACTTCTGCTGGTCTCAAAATACTTTATTGTGCGCTTCTGTTCCAAATGACAACTTCACAGCTACAGTAATTTCACCAATAAGGTGGGCTACAAATAGGTTGTAATATTCTGACCTGAGTAGCTCTTCAGCAAATAGAGCTACATAATATGTGCTACTGTTTTTACATGACCACTAATGCTAGTCATGTTTACAATAGAAACAATAATTAGGCCCAATACATTTAAAATTGTATGCCTACAGCCAGAATGTACTACTTGTTGGAAATGAAAATTCATCAAAATACTTGTAGTACACACTGAAATACCTTGCATCCATTCTCTCTTGCTGCAATAAAGCTAAATCTCATAGCCAAAGGCAGTTGTACATTGTTGAGGGGAACTAGAACAGCTAGTAAATGTAACTAAATAATATCTGTATTCATTTGAGTTTGTTTCACCAAGATCCAGATTATGTTGTCACTTATGTCCCCTTGTTCTCACATTAACCGATTAGTTTTCAATTTTGGCCAATTGATACAAGACAGACTTATAACTCCTTCATGTTCATTGTTATTGGCAATAACTTTATTAGCTCTGATGACAATACAAAACTTGATAAACAAGTCAATGCAATCTGTGCCAGCACTTACCTCTTTCAAATTTTGTTTACATTCAGTGCTATTCATTTTGTTCTAAGGCTTGTGTTTAGTATAAATAACCAATGGTGCATCTGTAGGCCATACCAGGTCCAATATTAAAACTGCCTCAATTTGATCCCATAGATTGCCACTTTACTGATGTGGCATTTAATAAATTAAAAAGAGCATCTCTCTTGAAATATTTACAAACTGAATACTGCTGAACAAGACGTACGTACATTTTGACACAGTTATACAATTGAAAACGTTGACAGATGCTCCAAAAATTTCTTTTGCAACCTGAATACTGAAACATGTTCTAGGAACTACTTTAAAATGTTAAAATTCTACACTGGAAGACACTCTGTTTCATTTTTATATTACTGCAGAAGGGCAGGAGCAAGATAATGTACTTTCAGGTTCCAGTACTGACCATGGTCTTACTGTCATCCAGTTAGAAACATTCACACAATGTTAGTCATAGCAGAAGCACTTCCACTACAATGGTTGTGACAAGTATGCTCCTAAACCCTATTATTCTCATTTACTTTTTTGTGGTTTACATTGTTCACTGATAAACAATGGCATCCTAGCAGACACTGTAGAAATAAACTTCTTTGGACCAAATACATGTTAAATGTTTATTAGTATTTCTGTCACAACAATAGAAGGTAAGTAAGGTTGCTCCACACCAAAATTATAAAATTTTTTACTGCCAACACCAGTTGTTCTGCTCCAAAATCAAACTAAATTTTCAGGTCTTCTGTGTGGTCTGCAAGTTCCTTTATGTTGGGAGCATATGTTTTACTTAATAGACAAGTTTTCTAGAACTTGTGATTTAGTAGAAAGCAAAGAAAAAACTAAAAGGTGATGAAATGAGAAATTAGAATGTGTGAGAATCACTCCAATTAGGCCAGTGGCTATATAATCTTGGTGGTGCACGGAACTGGGTTCTCAAGGCTGAGAAGAGACAGAAAAATGAAGTGAGATGTTTATGTTCCTTTGAAAGATCTAGAGACACTAGGAAGGATTATGTATGCCAATGAAGGACTATTTAAGACCATGACAGTTGGTCCTCTTGACTAGGGGTGTGAGAGAACAAACCACCACAGAAGAAAGGGAAAAATATTGTGAACTGCTATGCCAGATAGACAAATGTGTAAATTCATTAACTGAACACATAACAGGTATTGACTAGTAATAAGTTTCGCCAAAGCCAGTTGTCATTCGTTAGGTCAATACATGCCTAAGATGTCATTTTTCATGAGTAACACTGTGTGAACAAAGAACAGCTCTCAAGCATACTAAACATCAATGACCCGCTGCCTACTGGAATAACAAAGTTTCTTTATGGACCACATTTTGATTACTTGGCAGAAGCAATCTCTAGTTTATAGTGGGCTGTAATGATATCAAGCCTCATAACTTTGGCATTCTGCTGTTTTTAGGGCAGTGCTTAACAAATCAAAGAAGTTCGCCAAGATATGGCACCGTTTTTTATAATACCTGCCACTCTGCTTGTGTCATGTTAATGGAAACTGACAATCATAGCACCCACAATGGTTCAATTTTCACTTTCACAAAAAGAAAACCAGACTGTCTGTGGGTTTGGTGTTCAGCAGGGGGCAAAACCTTGTTAGTGGTCTGGCTGCGAGACTCAAAAGCATTCTAATGCCCGTGCTTACATCACCGGGTTTTGAGAGAACTGTCAGAAGGCAGCAGTGTTATTCTTGGCAGGTCCTGGCAAAAATTACTATTGGGACAGCAAATGCATTAAATCAATAGAAACTGCTGTCAGGTAGAACCACTGTACTCAATAACAACCAGAATCATTTCTATAAGTATCGCATATGAGTGCAGCTTATGGAAACTATATGGACATGAGTTCAAAATCCCTTTCTTATCTGCAGGAATTTACACTAGATTATCACACAACAGCTGTAGGGACCTAGAATAAGTTTATTCATTGAGAATACAGAAAATTGCGACACTCTCATTTCGTTATTTTCAACAGAACAACCAAAGGAAATGGAAAATCTAGCTGAAGAAATTAATAAATTACACCACAAAATTCAATTCATTTCACTGTAGGAATGAAACATTAACAAAACTTTTTATATAAAATTCTGAAATTTCCAGGAAGCCAACAATTACCAGGGTTACCATCCATATCAATATAAAAATGTGTTCTTCAGAAGAATGTTTAATCACATGCGTAATGATCCAATGGATACAAGTGAAATATAAAAAGAAACACAAATTGTAAAATCAGCTGCCTCCAGTTATGAATACATTCCCGCTGTAATACATAAATTAAACCAACCACCCACAAACAGGAAGACCATCTTTGTAATAAGCTGACCTTCCTCAAGGAAGATTTCATGCCAACCTCTTCAAGTTGTATGACATAAAAATAAGCTTCTTCACAAGCAACACAATACTGAAAGCACTAAGCAAGAATATCACAAGTCAGGTATGTCCAAACTTCTGCAATAAACAAACTGGTAGAAGCACAGGGATGCACTCTGTCTTAACATCCAAAACAAATCTGACTTTGCAGAATGAGTTACTGGGCAAGAATTGTGGCAATCAGTGTAGAAAAGAACCAGGCAAGAAATCTGACTTTCTTGAAGGAACAGAAATATCTTTCAACAGAGATACAGCACCAGTCTACTTGCTCAATGACAAATCTTGCCTTCACAACTATGAAGGCTTTATATTTCAAAAATAATTAAATTAAAAAAAAACCTGCCCCCCTTTCTCTCTTTACATCTTACCTACATTAATATCACTATAAATAATCTTGCATGATATATCTAAGCCTTCTACTCTTGTTTTTAAAAGTAAACTTCATCTACATAGCAAGAGCTGCAAATATTGGAACTTAACTCTATTTTTGGGCATTCATGTTCAGTTTTGATAAAAGTATTTACCCACACACTTTTATTGTCTCTGAGCAAAGTATGTTATATCTTCATAACACACATCAGTTGTACAGTGCTGGCTAAGTTTAGTAATCAATTATGCCTCATGGGCATGACTATTGTCTGAAGTAGTGATGGAAGGAATTGACACTGTGAATGCTGCATAGAGGGCTATGTGAGTATCTTTTCTGAGCAGCACATTGCAAATCATACCAGATAAGCTCAATTTTCAAATCTGGGGAGTTTAGTGGCCAGTGGAAGTGTTTAAATTTAGAAGAGTGTTCCAGGAACCACATTGTAGCAATTCTGGACCTGCCAACTGTATCATTGTCCTGCTGGAATTGACCGAGTCCATCAGAATTCCCAATGGACAGGATGCTTATGTATGTGTCACCTTTCAGGGTCATACCTAGCCATATACTCCAACTGCATGCCTCCTACATCATTACAGAGCCTCCACCAGCTACAACTGTCCCCTACTGACATGCAGTGTCCATAGATTCAAGAGGTTGTCTCCATGCCTGTACGCGTCCAACTGCACGACACAGTTTGAAATGAGACTTGTCCGACCAGGCAATGCATTTCCACTCATCAACAGTCAAATATCGGTGTTGATGGACCCAGGTGAGGCATAAAGCTTTGCGTCGTTCAGTCATCAAGGGTACACAAGTGGACCTTCCGCTACAAAAGTTCATATCGGTGATGGTTCACACTCTGACACTTGTCCATGGCCCAGCATTGAAATATGCAGAAGGGTTGCACTTCTGTCACTTTGAATGATTCTCTTCAGTTGTTGGTCCTGTTTTTGCAGGATCTTTCTTCGGCTGCAATGATGTTGGAGATCTTATGTTTTACTAGATTCCGGATATTCACTGAATGCTCATGAAAATAACCACTTCATTCTTACGTTGGAGATGCTTTGTCCCATTGCTCATATGCCAACTATAACACCACATTCAAATTCACGTAAATCTTGATAAGCTGCCATTGTAGCAGCACTAAGCAATCTAGCATCTGTGCCAGAAAAATGTTGTCTTATATAGGCATTGCCGACTGCAGTGCCATAATCTGTATGTTTACAAATCCCTGTATTTGAATACGCATGCCTAAGCCAGTTTTGTTGGCAATTCAGAGTATATACATATCCAGTGAGAAGATAATGATATGTTACCAATCCACATACTGTGATGGAAGAGGTACATGGCAGGGAATGTGTTCTGTTGTTTGGTGGTTGATGGTATTCTGGGACCATTTTATCCTCAGAAAAAAAACCTCTTACCTTGATATGCTCAGGCTGTTATTATGACTGGCTGACTCCCGAGACACAGTCTTTTTCCAGCAATATGGTGCACTGTGGCAGATGTTGCGGACCAGGTGTTACGAGGTATGCTGAAATGCCAGGGGTGGTCCTATTCCCTGGTGTTCTAGGCCAACAGGCATTAGAAACGTGGGCTTCTTTCTGTGAGCACATACCAAGGACAGAGTCTAACAAGCAGCTGTCAACCACATCAAAAATTTAATGAACAAAATCATTTCTGTCCTTGCCACAGGTGATGCAGATATAATGTGCTGAATGTGGATCGATCCTGATAACAGACTGGAAATTGTGCCCACAGGTTGAAATTGATTAAACTGCATAAAACTTTGTGACAATACCTTAGGTCAAATTTGTTTGCATGCTGTTACACAACATAAGTGTTCTGTAACTTTTGAGACACTCTGTTTATCCTCTGCCCATTGCAGGTTAAAAACCTTATTGTGCTGTCAGAGCCCTTGATATGTTCTCAGAAAGAGGCTAAACCACCACACATTTCAAGTCACCTGCTGTCCAGTTTATGTGGTGTTTGCTCTACTGACAACATATACATTTTTATGCCTCAATAGTCTTCTGCAACGGTCCCACTGCATGCAACTTGGCATCACAATATTTGGTTGAAAACTAGTAGACATGGGTCTGCAGTGATTCCTGTTGTGTTTGAGACTGACTGTCAATGGCAACTTACAATGTTCATCTCGATGACTAACTACGAGTTAGGATCTTAATGTGGCCACATTGTGTGGTACAACATTCCTTGTAGACAAGCATTTGGGAGAGAATAATCCCATACGAGGAGGGTTGAGGAAAGAGCATGTAAAAGGCACATTATAAAATATGTGATGAAGGGAGGCAAATAACGTTGAGTAGCATCTATCGACCCACTTTGCGACGGGTCAGGCTCTTGTCGCGCAGTTTCCTTTCCCTGAAAGAAAATCCACCTACCTCGTTTCTTAGGTAGTTGCTGCACTCGCCTCTCCTGATAGCAGCTACTGGAAAAATTGCAGAAAAGCAGTGTTGAAGAAACTGCAATTTAATAGCCGCTCACCGGAGGCCGCGATACATGTTTGCTGAAATACAATCTATGAGCAATCTTCCTAAATAAATTGAGTTATTGGAATGGTAGTAATTGTTTACTCAAACGAGAACGCGAAGTTGGTAATTCTATTTAAGCTCTTTATTGTCTTTAAGCCTGATCATCAGCCCGCTAATCTACGTTTGAAGAAAGTTCAGTTCACAATTCTATCCACACTCAAACCCCGCCAGAATTAGCTTTCAAAGTTACGGAATTTACTTAACTGCAACACAGACGATTTTCTAACATACACGTTTGCAGTCGATGTTCAATAATAGTTCGTTTTTTAACGTTAATGCTCGCCATAAGCACTTAGTAAAAGTTTACGAAGTACCGCCACGCTTTTAATTATTAAAGTTACTCGCGTCTTTCGCGGAACGAAAAGTCACAACTCGCTCAAACTCACACTACGCGTTACTGGACTCTTCCAGTCTCAAATCGCACAGTACCGAACCGATGAAGCCGTTTTATGACTTCATTTTACACATTATTCGCGAGGACACATCAAGCATGTCTCTTCTCGATCACAGTTCCTTCGCGACTCCTCATCCACTCGCGACTCACTCTCCTAGTCTGCTAACCGTCCTCGCATCTCATTGGCTCACACATCACACAGCCAATCAGAATTAACTCTTTGGGTGCGCCTCGCGCCAAAATCTAGCACGCACCAGTCATGACTTCTGAATCATTTACGTCATGATTTCTTGTTACACAAAATTTACTGTATAATTTAACAAACCGAAAGGAAAACTAGACTTTACTTTATTTCCAGAAATTATTTAAATACTCGCGAACGTTCTGGCTGCTTGTACAATACCATACACTCTTGGACATCCGACATTCACTAAGATGGGGAACCACTGGCGACTCTGTTCCCACGGTTACATCGTCTGAACACTTGCGAGTTCCAACCTAGATTTTATACACTTGCAAAGAATGGCGAATGTCCCTCTTTCATTCACTCAGGCACACTCATTCACTCTCACCTACTCATATAAAATAACTGTTCACAAAAATTCAAAACATTTATGGTTTTAACAAAGTTATAGGTGAATTTCTAAAAGTAAAATTCTCAAAATAAATACAAAAGCACGGAAGGTGATTTTGTTTCATAGTTGGATGGTCACTGAAGGTGATCTATACATAATGGTATTTATTTAGACTCGAAAATTGTAGAAATTTGCGTTTTCTGTAAGATTTTTCTAATTTCCAAAATATGCAGGTTTCAAAGCTCAAATTTGGATGACTTATTTTTATTCATAACAGAAACTAGTATATTAACTTTTAATTTCCTCAGGTTCCTCAGTTAGAAGTTATTAAAGATGAAAGTTCCACGTTATACACGCGGCTAGTTAGCGCACAGGTCTTACATTCTCACGGTACAGACATGCCATATGGTCGTGACGTCAGACGAACGGACACCGGTAATCTGCCCGCTACAGCACATATGCTAGTCTGATGGCTACTTTACAGTCTGTCTACATTTCACAGTAAATATTTGATAGAAAACTGTGCGCTCGCACTAGTTGCGACGCCACAACTTCACTGAGTGGTCAGCATATCTGACTGCCATGCAGTTCATTTCCAGTCATGTCACACCTTCTCTCTGCTCAGGGAGTGGGTGATATGTTGTCCTTATTATTGATTCATCATCGCCAGCATGAAAGTCACCCACCGTGGTGTCAACAGAAAAGACCTGCAACTTGTCAGCCAAACTTACCCAGCAAGTGACTCCCAGGTATCAATGTCCATATGACCACTTCATTCCACCTAGAGCATTAGAAAGGGAAACGTACCAAAGAGGAACAGTGACTAAATATGCTAAATGTGTTGGGCTATAAACAAACAAAGATACTATTTCAAAATTTAAAAGCTTTTGTCTACCTTGGTCACCAAAGTCTGAACATTATGGCCTTTCCTCAGAAACATACAGTGATCACAAGTCCAAAGTAGCAACCGAAAAGATATCTTATCAGTGTACTATCAGATATGAGGCTCCTCTGAAATTGTCTATGGAGGTTTTTTACTTTCTCCTACATAAAGGGTGAGATGAACTCCACTGATAAAATTCAGGTGGTGGTTCAAAGATGTTTTATGAGTATTTTGGTACAATGGACCTTGGTCTCCTGTGGCTCACTGCAAAGTAATAATGTAATTATGATTTATTTAGTTTGTTACCTTCATTTCTTCTGAAAATACACTGTCCAGACACGTTAATGTGACTACCCGTCAAGACCTCGAATAACCTCTTTTTGCAGTGCACACCGTTGCGAGACATGCAGGAAGAGATTCATGGAAATGATCATATGGCATTAATGACTGGCAGACCCCATCCAGGCTCGATCAGTTGCCTACTGCAATTCTTTTCATTTTATGCTGCTTTTGAGACATGCTTGTTGATGACAAGAACAACACAATGCCCACTTTCCAAGGACACAAAAATCCCGTATCAAACTGGGCTCCCCCACGTGGCTGTGAGGTTCTGTATTAACAGGGGTGTGGAGCCATTACTATTTCATTGCCAAGTCCAGGTGTTCTAGGTTTCTCATGTGAGGATCCACAGACAATACACCCTGGCAGGGGGGTTCCCACAGATTCTCAGTTGGTTTAAATCCGTGGACTTTGGTGGTTAGAGGCATGTAATAAACTCGTCCTGTTGCTGTTTGAACCACACATGTACACTGCGAGCTGTGTTGCATTGTACTGCTGGTAAATGTCACTATGCTGAATAAAAACAAACTGTGTGTACGGGTGGACACGGCCCTCGAGGACAGACGGATACATCTGTTGATCCTTTGTGCCTCCCAGAATATCATCACCACCCAGGGAATGCCACAGACTCCCTCCCCTGTTGTGCCCCATTCTGACAGTTGTTGCAGTGTGTTTTGCTTTCAGACATTTAACAATGTGCATGCCAATGGCCATCTGTCATTTGAAAAGCCTCTCGGTTCATCTGGGTGGTCAGTTGTTTAACAGATGCACGTCTCTGCAGCTGACACTCACCCCTGTCATCTGTGGCCCATGACTACACAACAGTATCCACGGCACCAATTCTGAATAGCACCATTTTGCTGAGCACAGTATACTTTAACCACACTGACATGCGAACAGTTTACAGACTTACTCATTCCCAAATGCTTCCACCCTTTCCCCAAAAGCCAATGACAGTGCACATTTTGACTCCTCCTTACAGTGACAACTGCACTATTTTCTCTGGCTCCCAACATGCTTTGTATACCCTTCACTGCTAGTGGTGTTGTCTGTGAGTGATTACTGCATGTCGATTTTGATTGCAGGCAGTGGTCACAGTAATATTATGGACCAGACCGTGTATCTACACAATAAAGAAAAAAACCCAGTGTAGCATATCAACTGTATTTTGTCAAAAAATATGCAAGTTTTTTCCACAGAAACGAAAATTTCTAAATTCGTTCCCCTGTTGAAAAAGAGTGATAATCTTGAAACAGAAAACTGCAGACCTGTCTCACTTCTCCCAACTTTTTCTAAGGTTTTGGCGATACTAATCAAATATAGAGTGACACATTATCTTAATTATGGAATCTGATAAACAGTAATCAGCATGGATTTCTAGCTGGGAGTAGTACCGAAACAGCTTTACTGGAAAAAACCCAAAAGAAATAATTAGTAAATTGGGAGAGGGAAAAAGTGTTGTCAGGATAAATCTAGAGCTGTCAAAAGCCTTTGACACTGTTGATCACAGCATACTTTTGGAAAAGCTTGAAGCTATAGGTATCAGAGGACCGGAACAAAAAGTGGCTTGAGTAGTATCTGGAAAAGAGGATGACGGTGGTTGGAATTACAGCACCAAAAGAAGTGTATTAGGCCCCTTGCTGTTCCCCATTTACATTAATTATATTCATGTGCCAGAGAGAAAAGCTAGAATCAAGTTGTTTTGCTGAAGATACTAGTTTAATTGTTTGTTTTATGAAGCAGTCATTGCACACTATTGTGGACCATGTCCTACAAGATACACAAAAATGGCTCAGTGCAAACAAGCTAACACTGAATGCAAAAAAAAAAAAAACTAATTATGTGCAATATGTAAGAATAAGTGAACATGACGACCTACATCTCACTATGGAGGGAAACAACTTGAAAGAGTTCAGTGAGCAAAATTCCTGGGTATGCACATTGATGAGAAGATAAACTGGAAGGACCATGTGGTGAGCTTAGCACTAAAACCCAATTCAGCATGTTTTGTACTTGGAATAATTTCAAGAGTTTGTAGTAATGACTGTACCAGATTAGTATATTTTGGCTATTTCCAGTCAATTGAGGCCTATAGGATAGTATCCTTGAGGAAAAACAAATTGTTGTTTAAATGAGATTTTCAAATTACAAAAACACCCTATTCAGATAACGACCCAGAGCCCACATCAAACACGTTGTAGGCCCCTTTTTAAAGCATTGGAAATTTTTGCAATTCCATCATTATACATTCTGAAATGTCTGTCGGTGATCAAACAAAATCGCGACAAAATGAAAAACCAATACAGGTTACCATACACGGCAATGTAAAAATCTCCACTTACAGGCTGTAATAAGGACCCAAAGTCAGAAACATGTATGTAATCAAGGCAACAAACTTTTTAATGCACTACCAAAACATATCAAAGAGCTGGAAAATTAGGATAAATTTAAAACTGTTATAAATAACAACATGCTTGACAAATGTTATTACAGCATAAGTGAATAGCTGTGCACAAATGTATAAGGATTTAATTTCATTTGATGAACAAAATTTCATCAGTGAACGTGTCTTGCAAGCCCATAAGAAGATCAATAACCACATGCTTAACAAATGTCACTAAAGTATAAGTGAATAGCTCTGCTCAACTGTAGAAAAATATATGATGTGGCAAATGAAATCACAACTTCAAGGAATAGGTCTGTCCAGCACATAATTTCTTGTGTCATAAAAACAGTTATTTGTTGTATATTGTATTAAAAATGAGATAAATTAATATGAATACAGCACAAATTTGATCATTGGGATGTTGTGGTCTTAAGTCCTGATACTGGTTTGATGCAGCTCTCCATGCTGCTCTATCCTGTGCAAGCTGCTTCATCTCCCAGTACCTACTGCAACCTACATCCTTCTGAATCTGTTTACTGTATTCATCTCTTGGTCTTCCTCTACGTTTTTACCTTTCCTGCTGCCCTCCAATACTAAATTGGTGATGTCTGAGAACATGTCCTACCAACCGATCCCTTCTTCTACTCAAGTTGTGCCACAAACTCGCCTTCTCCCGAATCGTATCCAATACCTCCTCATTAGTTATATGATCTACCCATCTAATCTTCAGCATTCTTCTGTAGCACCACATTTCGAAAGCTTCTATTCTCTTATTGTCCATGTTTCACTTCCATACCAGGCTACACTCCATACAAATACTTTCAGAAACGACTTCCTGACACATAAATCTATACTCGATGTGAACAAATTTCTCTTCTTCAGAAACGCTTTCCTTGCCAGTCTACATTTTATATCCTCTCTACTTCTCATCAGTTATTTTGCTCCCCAAATAGCAAAACTCATTTACTACTTTAAGTGTCTCATTTCCTAATATAATTCCCTCAGTATCACCTGACTTAATTCGACTACATTCCATTATCCTTGTTTTGCTTTTGTTGATGTTCACCTTATATCCTCCTTTCAAGACACTATACATTCCGTTCAACTGCTCTTCCAGGTCATTTGCTGTCTCTGACAGAATTACAATGTCACTGGCGAACCTCAAAGTTTTTATTTCTTCTCCATGGCTTTTAATACCTACTCCGAACTTTTCTTTTGTTTCCTTTACTGCTTGCACAATATACAGATTGAATAACATCGAGGAGAGGCTACAACCCTGTCTCATTCCCTTCCCAACCACTGCTTCCCTTTCATGTCCCTTGACTCTTATAACTGCCATCTTGTTTCTGTACAAATTGTAAATAGCCTTTCGCTCCCTGTATTTTACCCCTGCCACCTTTACAATTTGAAAGCAAGTATTCCAGTGAACATTGTCAAAAGCTTTCTCTAAGTCTACAAATGTTAGAAACGTAGGTTTGCCTTTCCTTAATCTACTTAATAAGGTAAGTCGTAGGGTCAGTATTGCCTCACATGATCCAGTATTTCTACGGAATCCAAACTGATCTTCCCCGAGGTTGGCTTCTAGTTTTTCCATTCATCTGTAAAGAATTTGCGTTAGTACTTTGCAGCTGTGACTTATTAAACTTATAGTTTGGTAATTTTCTCATCTGTCAACGCTTGCTCTCTTTGGGATTGGAATTATTATACTCTTCTTGAGGTCTGAGGGTATTTCGCCTGTCTCATACACCTTGCTCACCAGATGGTAGAGTTTTGTCATGACTGGCTCTCCCAAGGCTGTCAGTAGTTCTAAAGGAAGGTTTTCGACTCAGGTCTTTCACTGCTCTGTCAAAATCTTCATGCAGTATCATATCTCCCATTTCATCTTCATCTACATCCTCTTCCATTTCCACAATATTGTCGTCAAGTACATCACCCTTGTATAGATCCTCTATATACTCCTTCCAACTTTCAGCTTTCCCTTCTTTGCTTAGAACTGAGTTTCCATCTGAGCTCTTGATATTCATACAAGTGGTTCTCTTTAATTTTCCTGTAGGCAGTATCTATATTACCCCTGGTGAGACAAGCCTCTACATCCTTACATATGTCCTCTACCCATCTCTGCTTAGCCATTTTGCACATCCTGTCGATCTCATTTTTGAGACATTTGTATACCTTTTTGCCTTCTTCATTTACTGCATTTTTATATTTTCTCCTTTCATCAGTTAGGTTCAATAACTCTTCTGTTACCCAAGGATTTCTAGCAGCCCTCATCTTTTTTCCTACTTTATCCTCTGCTGCCTTCACTACTTCGTTTCTCAAAGCTACCCATTCTTCTTCTACTGTATTACTTTCCCCCATTCCTGTCATTTGTTCCCTTACGGTCTCCTTGAAGCTCTGTACAACCACTGGTTCTTTCAGTTTATCCAGGTCCCATCTCCTTAAATTCCCACCTTTTTGCAGTTTCTACAGGTCATAACCAATAGATTGTGGCCAGAGTCCACATTTGCCCCTGGAAATGTCTTACAATTTAAAACCTGTTTCCTAAATCTCTGTCTTACCATTATATAATGTGAAATATTGCAGTATCTCCAGGTCTCTTCCACATATACAACCTTCTTTCATGATTCTTGAACCCAGTGTTAATCATAGCTAAGTTATGATCCGTGCAAAATTCTACCAGATGGCTTCCTCTTTCATTTCTTCCTCCCCCCCCCCCCCCCAATCCATATTCACCTACCACGTTTCCTTATTTCCCTTTTCCTGCTACCGAATTGCAGTCACCAATGACTATTAAATTTTCGTCTCCTTTCACTATCTGAATAATTTCTTTTACTTCATCATACATTTCTTCGTCATCTGCAGAGCTAGTTGGCATATAAAGTTCTACTACTGTGGTAGGCGTGGGCTTCGTGTCTATCTTGGCCACAATAATGCGTTTACTATGCTGTTTGTAGTAGCTTACCCACACTCCTATTTTTTTTATTCATTATTCAACCTACTCCTGGTTACCCCTCATTGATTTTGTGTTTATAACCCTGTAGTCACCTGACCAAAAGTCTTGTTCCTCCTGCCACCGAACTTCACCAATTCCCGCTATATCTTACTTTAACTTATCCATTTCCCTTTTTAAATTTTCTAACCTACCTGCCCGATTAAGGGATCTGAAATTCCACGCTCCGTTCCGTAGAACGTCAGTTTTCTTTCTCCTGATAACGACATCCTACTGAGTAGAGCTCGCCCAGAGATCCGAATGGGGGATTATTTTACCCCCGAAATGTTTTACCGAAGAGGACGCCATCATCATTTAACCATACAGTAAATGTGCATGCCCTCGGGAAAAATTTCTGCCATAGTTTCCCCTCGCTTTCAGCCATTCGCAGTCCCAGCACAGCAGGGCCATTTCGGTTCGTGTTACAAGGGCAGATCAGTCAATCATCCATAATGTTGCCCTGCAACTACTAAAAAGGCTGCTGCCCCTCTTTAGGAATCACACCTTTGTCTGGCCTCTCAACAGATACTCCTCCGTTTTGGTTGCCCTATGGTACATCTATCTGTATCACTGAGGCAAGCAAGCCTCCCCACCAACGGCAAGGTCCATGGTTCATGGTTCATTGGGATGATGATAAATAAAAGTGGCGAGTGGATGAGTGTGTTATGCATTGCAAGGCAAAACACAGCCAACTGGGCACGGTATAGCAAGAGCCAACGCTGCAGCACACTACTGGAACAGAAACCTTTCATCATTTTCCACTATGGAAGTGTTTAGAGAACGTGAGCTTAAGTCCTAAACGAACATAGTGTGGATGTGTAAGCCCTCAGCCTTCGTGCACTAAATTCTTCTCATCTCAGTACCACAGCCTTCGCCATCGGCGTAACCGTGGAATGCAGTAAGGGGTTGGCTGTTCGACCACAAGAAGCAGTAGCCTGCCCTGAGTTACAAGGGGCTAGCGGAAATTCGCGGGGATTGTCAGCTGCACTGTTTTGCTGCTTTACCTACAACTCAGACTATTGTGGTCGTGACATTTCTTGTACCTATTAAGTGTTGCAACAATGTATTTGTATGATTTCAGCTGTTACAACTGCGACTCTTTGGCATCACGGTAATAGGGTACGGCATTTTTTCGCCTGTTTAACTGCACAGTTTTATTTTTCGCTATCGATTTGCTGTAGTACCTTAGAACATATTCTGAGGTCAAACAGAACGACCTCAACGCGAGCCAGCATGAATTTCGAGAATATAGATCATGCAAAACCCAATTCACTTAAAAAGCACAGTTGTCCTGGTGAGTGAAATGCGTTTCGGAAATCAGTAAACACCGTTTTCCCCTGCCTGCCTTGATCTCTGGTTTTCAGACTGTCGTTCGAGTCGGGTTGCACGTAGTCGATGTTTTCGGAATCCATGCTGCTTAGCAGGGGGGAGCTCATTCAGTCTGAGGTAACTCGTTACGCCTGAGTTCAGAATTATAAATTTTCTGCTTGACCAAGATTTCGTGCCACCGTGAAGACCAGCCTAGACTTCAGGGTGGCTCTAATGCCACTTTTGATTCCTTGTGGATAGCTTGGAAGTTAATGCTGATAATCTCTGAGAACTGTACACAGTCGTATGCGTGAATACAAGGTGCGCTGATAAAAAGTAAAACATTTATTAACTGTCGGCTGCTACTTGGTAATCAGCACGTGATTACCGACGCAAAAGGTAATACAGAGTTTGACAGTAGGCGTACAAAAAATATCTCGTGACCAAAGACGTAAGCGTAGTTATGGCGATTCGCTTCTTAAAAGTTTACACAAGTACAGATGGAAATTGTGCTCGAATATCTGACACAAATAAAGCAATATACTGATGTGAGTTGGGCGTTTTACTGCTCTGTAACTGGCAACAGGATCGCGTTTACGTGTATGTTATCTGGGCATCACAACCAATTAAAATAAATCCTCCCCCCCCCCCCCCCCATAAGCATAAAAAAGCAAATGTCGGGCTTGGTAGTCTAGCGATAATGAGCGTGCAGGAACAGTAGAAGTCGCTAGTTCGAATCTCGGTGCCTTTCTTTTTTGTATTTTTAAGTGCAGTGTGCCATGTTTTTGGCTAAATATACCACTTATTCTTTTACCCTTGTTTTCGTCTGTCTGT
Organism: Schistocerca gregaria; assembly: GCF_023897955.1. Taxonomy (NCBI): domain Eukaryota; kingdom Metazoa; phylum Arthropoda; class Insecta; order Orthoptera; family Acrididae; genus Schistocerca; species Schistocerca gregaria. Next base: position 15,008,660 of record NW_026061795.1, on the reverse strand, counting down.
TGCAGATCCTTTGCTTCAGGAACGGGGAGATGTATCAAGTTGAAATTTTTTTCACATACAGAGGTCGTGTTCCCTTCACGGTGTAAAATATACAGACCTAGAGGGCACTTTCTGTTGACCTACACTAATGAAAATTAGCAAGGAGCAAGGTTTTACAGTACACGTAAAGGAAAAATCCGAAAACTGGCAATTTGTTATTATATCACACGGAAATTGTTATCCAACATCGAACTTCAAATTACAACATCAGTAGTTCTGCGTTCATGTTGACTGGGTCCCAATACTAAACGTCAAATATCGCGCAAGGAATGGCAGTATTGTGTTTCGGAATGTAGCCGTCATCAGATATCCATATGCGATTACTGCATGTGCATATGTCGTTCAAAGTTGCATGTGAAGCAAAATTTCGCAGAATAGACGCAGTTAGCCTCAATGCAAAACTTCTAATTACTCTAATAACAGTAATACTTAAATATCTTCAACATTTCGCGGTCCTGTCACCAACTGTATAAATATTAATTTTAATAATGAACAGTCTCAGTTGCACCGTTTATCTAGAATTTACCTGTGTTTCAGTCGGGATAACCCTACCTTCTTCACAATAACATATCTACTGTCTGTCCATAGTGGACATCGCGAAGTTAATACTACTAATTCATAAACTATCGCCAGACTGTAAAACTTATCTGGCACTGCCTCGGCCCCACTTCGCGACCGCGATACGGCAGCCACGAGCGCTGTACTGGATCTCCACTATGAACACACAGTAAACACTGTTATTCTGAAGAAGGTTGAGTTATCCCTACTGAAACCTGGGTAAAGTCTAGGTAAGCGGTGCAACAGAGGCTGTTCATTATTAAAATAATAATACTGGTCGCCTGCTTCCTGCATGACTTTGTCACATTTGTACTATTAAAATGAAAACATTCTCGAAAATCTTATAATCCGTGGGATCGGTATCTTGCCAGGATCAATGTCGATAACGGGTGAAAATAGTCGAGATTCTCTACTCCCGGAACGTATGAACTGTCTACATACATAATTAAGTTTGTATAACATCCTCACCGAGCGAGTCCATTTTTTCGTTTTTTTTTGTATATTATGCAATGTACCTTTTTTCTCTTTTGAAAATGTGTCTTAATGACGTGTAAGATTTGGCAGTTCATGGATGACTGACATGCAATGATTCAAACCCATTACATTCTTATGCCTTGTCTTAAATAACAATGCTGCAATGAGACTGAAAATTGAAACCTATTACAGGGTTGCCACAACTTTCCCCCAAGTGAAAGACCTAAATTGTAAAAAATAAAGTAATGACCTCTGTGTTTCTGAACGTGTGAACAAAAATCTTAAGTACTAACATCAAAATGTTGTGTAATGAACTGCTTGTAGATGGAGAAAGGAAGCCCAATGGTAGATATGTTTAATTAAGATCACTGATTTTATTTTCATAAAGCGAAACCTATTTGGTGACGAAAATATGCATTTTCTTGGAGTTGCGAGACACATTCTTGAAAGCAGTGATGGTATTTAAAATAATCTCAGAAAAAAAGTAGGCCTCTCGAAATAAATGTACAAGGTGGGGAAGAGGTGTGTCAACCAACACTGTAGGTGACTGCTAATAAAATTATGCTTCTATGTTCGTAATTGTCGGTTATTACTCACTGAGTTATGTCTATTATCTACAGGTATTGTGTGATTCTTTTTCTTTCAATAAATACATGACTTCATAGTGTACAAACTGCCTGCGATTGCCACAAATTTTTTTTTCTTATCGTCCATTCTTTCAAATATATAAACTACTTTCGAAGTGCCAAAATATACTATAATAAATAAATTTTGTATCAAACGCCGCACTGTACAATGTACTTGCTGTGAGACAGTCACGATGCCCGAAATACATCGCCTGGGGCCGAGGAGGGGCACCACAGTCCTAGGTCCATGGTAGTACCCGCACATTAGTGGCAAACTATGGGCTTTGGATCGGCAGGCCCGATCCGTTAGAGAGACCCACAGAAATGGCCTGCAATTTTGGCCCGCCACGAAAGTCCATTCATGTGGCCAGCCATTCACATGTCACAGTCACCACGTCGATGAAATGAGACCGCGGCGATAACACACGCAACGGGTAACTCGAGCAAATACTCTGAGAGTAGTCAGCAACTCACCGTAAGGATGATCGCTCAGGCACATAGAAAAGACCATCAAACTCTATAACTAAATTTTTGGCTATAGCCTTTGTCAGAAAACGAAAGTAGTTGTGACTTTTTTTTACCGCCAGTTCATTCGTCCAGTTGCGGAAGCTGTCAGGCGCTGACGCCACGCTGCAACACACTACTGCCAGGCGGGCTGCATCGGGCACAGCCCCTGTAAATTAGCAACTGCACAGTCCAGCGATCTAAGAAAGTTGCAACTCGGTCTGCAGAGGTCCTTGGTGCACACGAGACACTAGAACAGGTGGTGCACACAACCGCGACAGTATCACTGCTGCTGCGGACCTTTCGCTGCATCCACCGTGACTCGTGCGGCCACTGGAGTGTAAGTGTGCCTCCCGGGCAGTCCCGTCGTAGCCGACAATTGGTGCCCAGCATCGACTCCGACTGCACGCCGCCTTCGCTTCCTGTCCACAGTGTTAACTATACAGACGGCGCTTCTACGAAATCGGCAAAAAATTAAATGGTGTATAAAAAGAATATTATGTTTTTGAAGAAAACTACACTGTCAAAAATTCCCTTTAACTAACAGCTAAAATTAAAAACTTTTCCATTTCTGATGATGGTAATTCCGTATTCTTTAACGTAGTTAATTTACTTGTTAACATTCACATTTATGAGACTATTAAAATTACCGATGAGAATCTTCTCCAACACGAAAACCTAATGTACAAGAAATTAAAGATGTCATTAGGTTATTACTTCTGATACTCTCCTACAACTATTTCCAGTTTAACGCTGAAATTTTTTTTACGACCTTAAGCCTTTGCCGTGCCCATTTGTATAACAAGTACGCTTGCCAACAGTTTTGTTAAACATCACAAAAGGCAGTACTTTAAGAAATTGGTGTGACCTGAGCAATTTTCCAGTCTTTAGGTACGGATCTTTCTGTGAGCGGTTGTATATAATTACTAAACATGGAGCTATTGTATCAGCACACTCAGAGGAAATTGACTGGTATACAATCTGGAACGGAAACCTTGCCTTTAATAAGTGTTTTAAGCTGCTTTGCTACACCGAGGATATATGCTTCTCATTTTGGCACTTTCTGTTGAATGGGCTTCGGGAATACTTGCTTCGTATTCTTTGCTGAAGGAGTTTCGGAAAACCACGTTTCTTAACTCTACTTTAGTAGCACTGTCATCAGTGACTCCACCGTTACTTTCGCGCAGTGAAGCTACTGATGGCGTCTTGACACTGGTGTACTTCATGCATGACCAGAATCTCTTTGGGTTTTTCGCCAGATTTCGAAACAGAGTTTTGTTGCGGAAATTATCAAGAGCATCTCGCTGTAGTAACCGCTATATTTAGAACTTCTGCAAAACATTGCTAGTCTTGCGGATTTTGGATTCTTTTAGTTTTGGCATGCTTTTTCGTTACTTCTGCAACAGCGATTTCACCCGTTTTGTCCATGGGGGATCAGTACCATCACTTATTAATCTATGTGGTATATATATCTCTCAATTGCAATCGATACTATTTCTCTGAAATCATTCCACATCTTTTCTACGCTTACATGATCAGATCGGAAGGAGTGGAGGCTGTTTCCTTAAAAATCGTTAAGAGCATTGTCAGCTTTTTTTAAACAGATGTACTTTAAGTTTCATTTTGATGGTTGTAGGTGTTACACTATTCAGTGTACGGGCAACTGACTTGTGGTCGCTAATCCCTGTATTCGTCATGATACTACCTATTCATCCAGGAATATTTGCTGCTATGAGGTCAAGTACGCTTTCGTAACCATTTATGCTTCGAGTGGGCTCACGAACTAATTGTTCAAAATAATTTTTTTACAAAGCATTCAGTACAATTTCGGCTGACGTTTTATGCGTACCGCCGCCTTTAAAGGTATAAATTTTCCAGCATATCGAGGATAGATCGAAATCAACACCGACTATAATTGTGGGAGTGGGGTACCGATTTGAAATGAGACTCACGTTTTCTTTGAACTGTTCAGCAACTATATCCTCTCAGTCGGGGTCGGTAAAACGATCCAGTTTAGTCCGATTGACAAGTACAGCCTCTACCCAAACTATTTCGCAGGAACTATCTACTTCAGTTTCACTACAAGGTAAACTACTTCTGACAGCAATAAATACTCCAGCACCAACTATGTTTAATCTATCCCTTCTGAACGTTGTTAGGTCGTTTGAAAAAATTTCGGCTTAACATATTTCCGGCTTTAGCCAGGTTTCCGTACCTATAACTGTTTGAGCTTCAGTGCTTTCTATTAGGGCCTGGAGCTCTGGTTCTTTCCCAACACAGATACGATAATTTACAACACCGATCGTTTCTACAACCACCTTACTGTGTGTTACCTGCCCCCTTTTAGACAGACGCCATTTCTATGTTTTCCTGAGACCCTCTAACCTAAAAATCCGCCCCCACTACCCGTGTAGTGGACTCCTGACCTATTAAGCGGAATCCGGAAACCCACCACACTATGGCTCAAGTCAAGGAATCTGAGGCCTACACAGTCACATAACCGCCTGAGCCTATGATTCATACCTTCCACTCGGCTCTGCACCGAAGGACCACAGTCGGTTCTGTCGATGATTGTGCAGATTATGAGCTCCGCCTTAAACTCGCTTAACCATATCCGCTAAACAAAAGGAGAGAGAATCTCCTCCAATCCAAAGCGACACAAGCCATTGGCACCGACTGGGGCCACCACCTGCAGTTGGGTGCACCCTGTACTCTTCATGGCATCCGGAAGCACTCTTTAGAAATCAGGACTGACTCCCCCACCTTGTGCACACTGCCATCCTTCCACACCTTGGCAGCCATGTTACTAAGGGGGCCCAATTACGCGCCTATTATTGGAGTTCCGAACCACCAGCAAACTCACCTTCTGTGAACACCACGAATTTGCGTTCCAAGAAGGTTCCTCTGGAGGCCCTACGATCGGCCCCTCGCAAAGTCTTTCGCTGCCTGCCATACTTTGGAATGATCTCTCACTCGACCACAGGTGAGGGATCAACCTCAGCGCTGCAGACCAACATAAATGTAGGATAATGACATCACTGCTGCTCAAAAATCTGCAGTCAGAGAAGACAACTCCAAATGCAAGGGGAAAAGACACAAGAATGCTATAAGTAAATATCAGAAACTTATCTATTATAAAGAACATTCCTAGATGTTGAAAGCGACCGAAATTGTTAATTCTACTTACGATGTTTTAAAAGAATTAACTTATATGGTAAAATAAACCAAGTCTGCTTTTCTTCATGGTTACGTGACGTTACGTATATATGTTTTGTATTTTTATTCGTCAATGCCTTCCGTTTAAGCACTCACTCAAGCTAAACAGGTCTCTGCTGCCAAGTCATTATCAATTGTCATTGATGAAGGGTGAAAACAAAGGAAAGAGTATTCACTTTCTTTTGCCTGATGGCGGATTTAGGGAGTTGGGATGCATGGCAAAAGCGCATTCTTACGCGACTTTTATTTTTACCAAAGTACTTTTATACCGTAACAGCGTTGTGTACGTTCATTATGACTCTATGATCATACTGATATACTAAAAAGGACAACCAAACCAGCATCCACTGCAACGTGGATAGTAGTACGAAAAGATTTGTTTTTACTTTTTAGACATTACTCCTGACTAGAAAATTCGAAGCGCAAATGACCGTTACAATCGAGTCTGCACAATTCGAAGTTCGAATAATTAACTCGACTTTTCATCTAGAGTAATCAGGAAAAATCGAAATAAAATTTTGATTTTTTTTACTAACGTATTTCCAGTTTTCTTACATGTTTTTTTGCTTTAGTATTTGAAACGGAAGGTACACACAAATGTTCGAAAATACATAAATTCAGCTTCATTCATTTTTCAATGCTGAACCAACTGTCACGAATGGTTGCTTTTTGTCAATTAAGTTTCTCATAAAGAACCTTATGTCTTTGGAGCTAGCGTGTCACTCCTTATTTGTATCTGGGACTTCTGTTCCCAGACTAACCGTAAATGTCTTAGCGTTCCGACAAATACCTTTTGTACCCTGCATTGAGTAAGGCAATACTATAAACTTTCGCCTCGCCCGGTCTGCTTGCTCCCGCTTTTTAATACTTATGAGCAACATTATCTTTCCGCTCGATGATCGTTTGCAGCTTGGATGGTGGAATCCCGAAACAATTCGTTACCTGCTACTTCTCGTTGCATTCCACAGCGTCGAAACTCGTTTCTGTTTTACGAATGTCGGAAACTTCCTGGAAAATATCCTAAAGTGAAAAACGTCTACTTTCTCCGTGGTCGAAGTTCCTTGTGTGACAAAATGGCGTCAGATTTGAATCACTATTAATTACGAGACTGACAGTGCGCAAACAAAGGTTAAGTCCACGTGGTTGTCACTTATTGCCTGTATTGGCATATGCGGGTCATTGTTAGGAATCATCTTTATGTAAAATTATAAACTGGTGAAGCTGTTAGCTAGGATTCTCATTTGTGTGTCATTGCGATGAACAGCTTAGGGAGCGCCGCTAGGAGTAACAGAAAATAAAAATATTCGCTGGAATATAAACGAAAATCTATATATTGAGTTTAAACCTACGACACACAGGAAGAGTTCGTCTCAGGACTTGTAAATATGCTCTAAATTACAGAAAACGCGAGAAAAGCCCTCCCAGAAGCCTAAATAGGGCAGCGTTGAGAGAAGGTGACAGCTCCCTCAGAGTCGGAAAAAAAGGAAGAAATTGCGCAACGCGATAACGTACTCAAAGGCTATATCGTACCCCAGCCACTGAAAAGTCCAAAATTGTGAGTGTGACCACTGTAATAAAGATATTGATAACTAAATTTCATATTAATATGAAACACATGTTACGATTTTATCCCGACGTTTTCACGAAAACTCTACGGCCCATACCTGAACTGCACACACAGAAATTTATTTGCAACGGATTAATAATATGCTGTGGTATTTCGTGCACTGTTAAAACAACTGATGAAACAGACAGAATTATCTGGTGTAAGCTAGGCGTTGACTTGTAATTATAGAATGTCTGCGGGTCGTTTTGATATGACAGTCGCCTCGATTAGTGAAGAAGTTGCTTCGGTTTTCTCGAGGCATTTGGGAACAGGTTGAAACAAACGATTAACAACCGTCGACTGCATACAGTCGCAAAGGCTGATTTCAAATGTCTTTGGTAACTGTAAAGCTACTTCACCTGGGTAGGGGGGACAGCTACTAGTCGGAGGTAAACACTTCCCCCTCACAGCGTTCTAATGTTGCCGGCTACACTATGCCACTCAGCGTCCGATGTAAACACAGCCGACAACAGGAAGTGTGACAGGACTACCAGACCGAGTTCAGAGCAGGAAACGGCCGGGGTCCCCGGTGGTCTAGTGGTAAGGGGGTCTGGAACGTTCCAGCGCCTCGGCTGGGGCTATTCGCCCCAGCCGGGCCGGGGTTCAATCCCCGGCCGGCGCTGGAATTTTCAGATTTCTGAACACTAGCCTCCACCTCTGCCCTGGCATGTGGCGCATGCCGGGCACCCCCGTGGGGTCCGTGCTTCGGATCCCACGTGGAGCTCACTCCCTCACTACAAAATATACCTCATTATGCTGCTGCAATCACTTATTTTAAATTTTAATACGCACACTTTCTTCACCAGACCACATCTACATATATTTTCCAGGTACTTTCTACATAAGACATCTCACTGTCGCAAGATACTGCATAGTATCATGAACATTTGTAGGATTGCAACAATGAAATGAAATCCTCACTAAAAAAACCATTAAGTTTTATTTTCCTTTTTGTGCTAAATGCTGCTAAGATAAATACCAAAACAGCTTTCATGTTCTTGTAGGTAATTATGAAAGTAAGTTTGGCTATAATACTGAATAAATTATCTCAATGTCAAAGAAATGCAAAATATTATACCAATACCATCACACAAGATATTTTCAGGTGTCTCAGTCTGCCTTTTCTTTTTAGTATCCTGATTGATTATACGATAATAAATAAATTCTGTATCAGAAATCGTTTCGTAACAGTTCACACTCAGTGCCATTTATAAGTGTATATTGTCAGCAATTGTAGTTTCAACACGAACACAGGCCTTTTTTTTCAAATTATTCAAGTGTCTAAATGAGATTAAGATAGGATACAGGTCACTAATGAGATAAACTCTTTGTTTGTATGATACAGGATAATTCTCCTGGTCTTATGTCAGCTGAATGCTAAATTAAACAGTTAACATTTAAAAAAACGAATTTTACTGACAGGTCTACATGTCTCATATAATATTTCTGTTGGTAGTTTCATGACAACCTCTCAGGCTCAGCTTTATATAAAATTATCTTGCAGGTCAGAAAAGAAATTTTATTACTACCTCTACAGATTCAGTTGGTCTATTGTTGTTGTACTATTGTTGCATTGCGAGAGAGTGACTGCTACTATAGCTGTTTTCTTTTGCTATTAAATTCCGTGCCATACCTCCATTCTAAATGCTAAAAGGCGTGGATAAAACTTTTAGCAATACTATTTCCTTTTCACCACATCGCTGCTAGGTGTCGCTACTGGTCCCTCACACAGTCAGTTGTTTGTAGCGCAGGGCTTCGCTACCAGAGGGCTCTAGCGGAGCTGGCGACGACTCACTCTGCCGGGATTTGCTGCTTCACTCCTGAACGAGTACGCCAGCTGAGATACCCGCTAAATCCTCACACTAAACGAGAAGCGTAATACCACCAATGCTACATAAGGCAAATCGTGATCAGCGAAACCACCACTATTATAACTGCTTGCTGAAAATACTGATACAAACTATTTAGAGCGGAAGGGAGCACCTTACCGAAGCCGATCTAGAGGAAAATCCATTTGGAAGGAACAGAACCCATATCTATAACATCTTTAGATACAGAAACTTTTGACAATGTTGAGCAGAATATGCAGTTTGAATTTAAGATGCAACCAGGAATAAAATATAGCGAGAGAAACATTACTTAGAACTCCACCAGAAATGAGACAGAGGCTGTACAAGTCGAAGGACATAAAAGTAAGGCAATACGTGAGAAGTGAGTGAGACAGCGTTCTAGTCCATTGCCTGATGTTATTCATTCTATATGCAGGGCGTTTCACACTACTCGGGACTGTACAGGGGATTTAACTGATCAAGTTTTACATAGGAATCTACTTCTGAAAACGTCATCTTGCGATGCTACAGAACGTCAAAGTTATAGGAACCGGCATCTACAAAAATAGATGGATCCCACGAAGATGTTACAAACTTTCTAAGATGATGCAGATGGATAAATGCGTACATTTGTGATTATGTCCTTGCACCGGAAAATTATAACAGAAAACCTTTCTGTTACCTCTGACAGCATGTAACGTTATCGTTGTAGCTAGGATGTAGGACAGGAAACTTGCAGAGGCGGTGGTATGGAACGAAAGAAGAAAACAATTTGCAGTACACATAGGCTGTAAGATGCATACATCATGAACCATGAGCACTTGTTCATCATCGCTTGCGTGAAAGCCATCTCCACTATTGAACAAGTGCTTACAGCTCCAGAATTATGCAGTTTAGAGTCCATGTTTACTGCACTTTTTTTCTTGTTTCGGTCTATACTGCCGCCTCTGAACGTTGCCTACCCTACAATCCTAGCAACAACAGTACCAGTACACGTATTCCACTGTCAGAGGCAGGATAACGATTTTCACTTACAACTTTCGACACGTTTGTTTCCGGTACAGGGGCCCTTACCTCAAATCGATACATTTGTCTGTTTCCATCATACTAGGAAGTTTGTAACACAATCACGGATCATCTTGCATATACATACATTTACCAGAGCTGGCGCCTGTGACTTTGATGCTCCACAGCGTCGGTGGGTGACGTTTGCAGGCATGAGTTTCTGAGTAAAACTGCAAGCTCTAGAAGTGCTGTGGCTCAGTGGTCTGAAGATGATGATTCTTGCGAGGAAGGAAATATATTTGAAGATGCAAGTAGTGAAGAATTAGCCAATGAACCTGCAGATGTGAATATTGAGGCAGATGGCAGTCCTTCCGATAATATTACTTCATCAGAGTCTGAAAATGGAGCACCACCACAAAAAGGTATAGAAGACCACACATACATTAGTCGGAATGGAGCGATTTGGAAATTAGATCCTCCTGCAACTTTTCGTACGCCTGTCCATAACATCGTAAAGAAGGCACCTAGTCCAGCCCTTGGTTTGAATACCTGTAAACCTAAGGATGCCCGGGACTATTTCATCTCCAAGGAAATGATCATCTGCACAAATATTGAAGGCAGAAGAGTGGCTGCTTTACGTGGAAAAACGTTTTGCTTCCTGGAATGGTGGGTTTTCTTGGTCTTTTACTGCTTTCTGGTGATGAGAAGACTTGGGATGTCCTTATTAGAGAATTATTCTAGGATGAAAAGGAAAATCCTACATAGAAGGCTACCTTGTCAGTAAATAGATTCGAGGATATAAGGAGAATGATTAGATTTGATGACAGGCGTACCCGTGAAGCTCGATCTGCAGATGACGCAGCAGTTCGCTATGTATGGGAACTATTTCTTGACAAGTGTAGAAATAGAATGAATCCCAATCATTCGCTCACAGTTGACGAACAGCTAGTCCTAATCCGTGGAAGATGCAGCTTCACCCAGTATATGCCCTCTGAACCAGCCAAGTGTGGCATAAAAATATTTTTGTTATGTGATCATATGCTTTAGAGGGAACTGTTTACACGAGAAGGAAGCCCCATGAATTTATTCAGAAAAATCTTGGATTGAATGTAGTGAAAGATCTTGCTAAAAGCATTCAATGATCATCAAAAAATATTACCGTTGACAACTTCTTTACTAGTGTGCTTCAGAAGCAAATTACAGTGGTGGGAACAATCAAACAAAATAAACCAGAAATTCCTAATGAGATGAAACCATCTGTCTCAAGAGCAATTCATTCCTCTTTGTTTGCATTTATAGGTGTCATTACAATGGTGAGTTATCTTCCCAATAAGAAGAAGTCTATAGTTCTCATTAGCACAATGCAATACGACAGAAACATTGATGAAACTCATGCAAAAAAGAAACCAGATGCAATAAACTTCTATAACTCTACAAAGGGTGGAGTAGATAAATGGACCAGAATATTCGTTATTACACTTGCAAGAGACAAACGAGAAGATGTCCATTTGCATTATGGATGAATATGATAGACATCGCAGCAATGACCACTGAAATTTTATTTTCCGCCCAACATCTGACATACCATAGTGGAAGAAGTCATAAAAGGCGTTTGTTCCTAAGAGGTTTAGCAGAGGAAATGGTAAGACCTCTAATGGAACTTCATATTCAGATCCCTAATCTTCCAAAGAAAATCGTTGATATGCGAAGATGTCTTATTGCCGAACCAACTACATGTTTCAGGAAAAAGAAGAAGATGCAATTATTGTCCATATAAGAAACACTGGAAAAGTGCTATGACATGCATTAAGTGCAAACCCAACATTTGTAAGGAACATAGTGGCGTTCTTTGTGCTTCTTGTTTGTCACATGTTGAAAACTAAGAAAGATGCAATTTTATGTGAACAATGAATAATAACTTTTTATAAAAATATTGCCTATACACATAATACTGTGAATAATGAGCATGTTTTAATTGAAGAAATTGGTTGTAATAAGTGTTTTAAAATGTAAACTGCAAGTTATAAGTGAATTAATAAAATAATTTGTATATGTTGTTTGTAAAGGAAAGTAACTAATAAAAATTCACTCTTAGAGTTTTATATATAAGAAATGTTAATCAGGCCCACCAGATCCTGTCACTGTATCTTAGGAATCTTGCAATATGACAAAAAATTTGACAGAACGAAATTTAACTCCAAAGAATGAATATGTGGAAAGAGGAAAATTTTAAATTAGATCAGGGCCTTGGAGGCCCTGCATATGCATTCACGTGTGTTTTCGGCACCATGCATCCTAGCGTTAAGAGAAACAGAATGTTTGCATAAAGGCAAACCGCCGGGCTGTCCCCGAGTGAATGATACAGACGTCGAACGCATCCGCCACAGTTTCACGAGGGGTCCGCATAAATCCGTTCGCCGTGCAGCTCGACAGCTCAGCACGCCCCCGATGTCCGTCTGGCGTCTATGCGTCGACGTTTCTGCATCAAACAATATTAAATTCAGCTACTGCGAGCTGTTCGTGAGGGTGCTAACATCATGTGAAGTTCCGTAATTTCACTCTTGGCAAGGTGGAGCATGGCTGTTTTCTCCCACAGTTAGTGTTTAGTGACGAGGCAACACTCCATTTACATGGAGAGGTGAACTGTCATAATGTGACAATATGAGGTACGGGACAACCACATGAAGTTGTACAACATAAAATATACTCTCCTAAATTTAATATTTGTCTTATGTATTCCTATTTTTTGTTTGCATCCTAGATATTTATAGGCATCTGATTATTCCAGCGCTTCTATGCAGTCGCTGTGGTTATCCAATATGTAATCTTCTTGTTTAGTGTGTTTTCCCTTGCCTATGCTATTTTTCTTACATTTGTCTGTTCCAAAAGCCATATTTATATAATTGCTGAATACTTATGTTATCTTTAGTAATTGGTTGAGTTGTTGATTTGTTGCTGCCAGTAGTTTTAGATCATCCATGTGTGGGTATGTTCCAGTAATATTGTATCCATAATTTGTATTATTTAGCATGTTGGATAGTGGGTTCAGAGCAAGGCAGAACCAGAAAGGACTTAATGAGTCTCCTTAGTATATTCGACGCTTAATCTGTATTGGCTGTGATGTGATATTATTTGAATTTGTTTGGATATTAAGTGTCGTTTTTCATTACTATGTTTAGGAACTGTATCAATTTAGGATCTACTTTGTATATTTCCAATATTTATAGTAACCATGAGTGGGGTACACTATCAAAACCTTTTCGGTAATCAATGTATGTGTAGTGTAGCGACCTTTGTTTAGTTTTAGCTTGATATGTTACCTCTGCATCTATTATCAGGTGCTCTTTACATACTCGTGCTCCTTTGCAACAGCCTTTTTGTTCTTCATTTATAATTTTGTTCTGTGTTGTATGTATCGTTATTTTCTGTGTAATGACTGAAGTTAATATTTAGTATATTGTTGGTAGGCATGTCATGGGGCAATAATTTGCTGGGTTTGCTGTGTGTGCTTGATCTTTAGGTTTCAGACAAGTTATTCCTTGTGTATGTGTATCAGGGAATGTGTATGGGTCTGCAATGTAACTTTTAAATAATTTAGTTAGATGTGAATGTGTTTACGTGAACTTCTTTAGGCAGAAATTTGCTATTTTATCTTTTCCAGTGGTTTTCCAATTGTGTGTAGAATTAATTGCTTTGGTCGCTTCATGTTGCAAAATTATCACTTCAGGCATTTGTGGTATCATCTTTTATGTCTCTGTTTTCGCTTGTACCCACCGTGCATGTCTTTTATGTTGTACCGGGTTTGACCATATGTTGTTCCAGAAGTGTTCCATGTCTGTTATGTTTGGTGGATTGTCTATTTTAATGCGTGTGTTATCTATTGTCTGGTAAAATTTCTTTAGGTTTGTGTTGAATGTTTGGTTTTGTTTCCTTCTATTTTCACTTTTTTTGTATGTTCTAAGTCGTTTGGCCAATGCTTCTAATTTCTGCTTCTTTTCATCTAATTGCTCTATCGCTTCTTGTTGTGAGATTTTACCTAACCTTTTTGGTTTTTTACATGATATTTCTTTTCTTAGAAATTGTGTTAGCTGTCTGATGTCTTCTCTCAGTTTTTCTATTCCGATCTGTAGCCTGTGTTGCCATGCAGGTTTTGTGGGTTTCTTCTGTGTGTTGGTTGGTCCTGATGTCTGTCTAGTGTGTAAATTTAGTGTAGAGAGTGCTCCTATTTAAACCAATAGTTGTAACTCTCCCATAGTTGTGTTTCCATTTGTTTTGTTGTGTATGATTGTGTTGATAGTTTTTATTGTTGTTTCGACTTGTGGGTTATTTGGCGGTGTATGCAAGAATGGTCTAATGTCTGTATTTGTGTCTTTGTATTCTATATATGTCAGCTGAAATTTTTCTTTTATATCTAACATGTGTGTCACTTCGTGTTCTATTTGTACTTGTTCTGGTGGCAGTCTTAAGATTTCGTTTTCCTCTGATTGTTTAATTGATGCGTGTTGTTCTTTGTTTGTTTGCTCTGGGATGTGTGAGTCCATTACTGTATTATTTTCTTCTTCTTCTGATTGGGCATTATTTTGTTCCAGTATTTGTTGTTCTCGTTGTTTGATGTTTTCTAATTCTGATTATTACACGGATCTGATCAGCTAGTCGTTGTTCTGTTAAAAATTTTGATTCTGGGCATCTGGTAGTAAATGTTGTGTATACTTGTGATCTGTATCCAGTTGTATTGGTTGCTAGGTTTGTTGCTTGGTATTATTATTATTTCGTTGTTGTTCTGTTGGTTAAACGTGTGTGTAGCGTTGCCAGGTTACTTACAACAGTAATTTTTTTTTTTTTTTTTTTTTTTTTGCCTTTGCTAGAGCCGTCTTTTAAGTTTGCAGGAGCCACCGCTAGTTGCTTCTATTGGACTGCGACATTACTGTTCTTTCGAAATGTGCCGTTTGTTACTCTTAAAACCAACATGGAGAGCTCCCCAGCGGTGGGGTCGACTTTTTGAAACCAAATAAGCGGTAGTGTAACTCAAGACCCCCCTGTATCAGACCCTGCATCCAGGTGGGCCTCAGTTTGCAAGTAACTGACGCAGAAGAGTTCGGAATTTTGCGTCATGCTATATAGCGTTAAGGAAGTCTTATTCCATAGTCTGGTTGCGTGTCATAATGGTTAGGACAGAAGCTTAACCATGCCTCGTCAGGTGCAGTAAAATTTTTTTTAAATCCTTATCGAAATGACTTTGGTGCCTATTTTTACTCAATTTATTGTTTTAAATGTAATTTCTTTCGTTCTATTCCTTTGTCACATCGTTTTAATCACCGTATGAACTTTTCCATTTGTTTCATTTTTCTTTACATCATTCTTCTTCCAATCGGAATTTTTGTGAATGTGTATTTTATTGTACCTATCTGTTTGACTATTCAATTACTTCAAAACTCCGATAAATTAATTAAAAAAACAAAAGACGAAATAATCTATTTATATTGACTGTGCATTAACGTGAAAAACGTATTTTTCATTACAAGACGTACCTTTTTCTGCATGGTAATCGACATACAAATATTTAAAACATAACCTAAATTCTTTGTGTACTATGGAAATGTATGGTAGATGAGGATATGAATGAGAGAAGGTTTTCTAAGTAAAACAAAATTCAAGCAATGTGAGAAATCGATATAATGAACACAATAACGAAAACACAGGGCCATAAAAATAGGAGAAATTAAATCGGAATTAGTACATGAAGATAATTAAAAGTTCACGAACAAATATTTCCAGTGGAAAATGGATGATAAGAAGAAAAATTAGACCAAATGAAGAAGTTCATATCACTATTGAATCACGAGACCGAGGAGTGGAACTAAAAAAATAAATATATATATTTACATCAGTTGAATGAAAATGATTATCAATATCACTTCGATAAACACCTAGCATAGATTTCTTCCTCTGGTGAGATTCGAACCCACAACCTCATGCATGTGAAGCTAGTATCCTTTCCAATACCCTCACAACCAACCTAGGTCATTCGGCTTTCTTCACGTTATTGAGTCTCACACAAAATTCCGAATTTCTTTTCTCGTCAGTTCCTCGAAAACGTCTACCCACCAGGATGAATGGCTGC
Organism: Schistocerca gregaria; assembly: GCF_023897955.1. Taxonomy (NCBI): domain Eukaryota; kingdom Metazoa; phylum Arthropoda; class Insecta; order Orthoptera; family Acrididae; genus Schistocerca; species Schistocerca gregaria. Next base: position 14,992,682 of record NW_026061795.1, on the reverse strand, counting down.
ACTGTGTGATACTTGGGTGCTTAACCTACATAACCGTATAGATGGTTACAGAAAGTCGATCCTGCCCCTGGAGAAATCTCCTTGTAAGACATAACGAAAGAGTGCCGCCGTTTCATTATATCTACTGATACGGTGGTGGACACACAGTTAGTAGTGTAGCCATAGTAACACAAACGGTCTGAAAACTGCACGATCTAAGCAACAAGGGACTACCTCGCACTTAGTCCAAAGGAAAATCTCCAGAATTACTAGAAGACTTGTAGCCAATGAACCGAGTCCCCTGAAGTCATTTAGTCCGTAGCGACTGCTGAGAACCTTCAGAGCAGTCATTAGGATTCGCACTCTACTACTTCGATGTTACACGTTCGGTGTCCTACTCTATGGAGCTGAGTAATGGACTGTATTAGGCATTTGAAATGCGATCGTATCGAAAAATATTAAGGATACCATCGACAGATTTTGTCAAAAGTACGGCGGTACGAAAATGTAGAAATTCTCAACAGCATCCAGAGAGCAGAACTCGATTGTTTTGGTAGCGCAATTCCGCAACAACAAATAAAACCTGTTGAAATTAATAATTCAAGGAAACATTAATGGCCGGCAGTCTGGACAAGCGTTTCTAGGCGCTTCAGTCTGGAACCGTGCGACCGCTACGGTCGCAGGTTCGAATCCTGCTCCGGAAATGGGTGTGTGTGATATCCTTAGGTTAGTTAGGTTTAAGTAGTTGTAGGTTCTAGGGGACTGACGAGCTCTGATGTTAAGTCCCATAGTGCTCAGAGCCATATGAACCATTTTTTGAAAGATTAATGGAATATGTGATCCACGACGCACAGGATTAACCTGGCTAAATAACTCAAACCAGCAGTTTGGGTTCAGCACTGAATCAATGTTCTGAAAAACCATGGACGGACAACAGATCATGCTATCGATCGGCAGTGTTACTGGAGGACGAGGTACTTAAGAGAGGAAGAATGACAATGCTTAAAAATTACATAAATGCTCACCATTAAATCTAATACTCCACTCATATAATCGCGCTAGCTGCCATTAAAATTAATCTGCAATTGGCATACAGTTAAAAATTTTTGAACCTAGTGCTCTTAACAGCACTCATGTCACCACTTATTTTAATCAATGTATTTATTTTCTCAGACATCCACCGTACGAGGACGCACTGAAAAGTAATGTCGACAGATGTTTTACGTGAAAACTCGCAAAGCTTTTTAAATAAAGCAAACTTCATTAACATTCTACATTGTATTCTTCACGTCTATAAATTTATTTCTCAAGACACTCACCCTCGGAACCAGCAAAATTTCCCCAACTAGATACTATTTTGTTGACACCGTCACAGTGTATTGTTTGACTATGTTAACAGAGCCACAACCTTACCTCTGCTTGCACCGCTTGAAACAACTGAAGTGCTCAAAGGTTTTCTTAGTTTTGCGATAGACGAAAATCGAGACTGTGTGTAGGATGATCGACGGCAGTGAACCAAGGACGTCGGCTTGCTGCAGATGCCGCAGCGATCGTGTGTAGTTTGGCACTGCCGTGCTCAAGGAGAGTGTGCTCCACATGCGGACGAAGTCTTCGAATTCGTTCTTTTAGTTTTGTGAGCTCTTTCTCACCCACCAACATAGTCACTCAGATAAGAGAGGTAACTATCCAAAATAAGGATAAACACTTGTTACAAAACGCTCCTTACGCAAAATCAGAGGGCTGCAGATATCCAAAGTAAAGATGTAGAATGTTACTGACTTCATCAAATAAAACAGACCGAGTCATTATCTTCTCAGCACGCCGTCGTGTTATAAGCACAAAAATCCAAAAAATTGTTTCAGAGCAAAGTATGCTGTATTTTTAAGTGAAGATCTTTGTAATGTACATCTGTATTAAACGTTATGCTGGTGATATATGGTGACAATGCGTAATTATATTTACAATGAAGAGAGATTGACCAGTGGCCAATATACAACTAAAACCAAGTTGTCAGATGGATATTAACTGCAATGGATTAGTGGAGAAATACAGGGATGAAGAAGTAGTTCGATTGTCTTGCCGCATGTATGCTGTAGAGCACATCTTCCACCGGACTGCCTTGATGATGCATGGATGGTAACAGCGTAGTAAATGTCCGGTGGCGAAAAGGTCATGAATTCGTAGACTATATAGTCAGTCAATAGATGGAAAATCCTAGTACACCATCTGAAATGTGGAATTGGTGAAGACAGACAGTCGACCGAAATTATATCGAAATAAATTCATTCTTAACTTGTCTTCAGTTGCGTTAGGTAACACCTCGATAGCTAACACATCTGCGTTCAGAGAATTTATTTCGAAGTGATTTCGGTCACCTATCTACCGTCATCAATTCGATGCACAAGACCATGAATACTGTCGAAGTTTGGCATAGCAAACGATACTCAATCAGGCAAAGGTATCTGAACCTACAATTTCTGATCAATATGCTAAAGGAGAATGTAATAAAATCAATACCTGAAATTTAAAAAAAAGTAATCCGTCGGTTAGCCTCTTCAGTGAAAGAGATTAAAAATAAATCCGTGTTGAAAAGGAGTTAAAAGATATTTTAAGAATACATAGTGACTTGGTGGATTTAAGGAGTTTAAAATTTACGTCATTCGTACGAAAAGTTCGTAAAATAAGACTGAAGTAATGTTGTAGAACGGAAAATGTAAAAAAAATATTTTTTTAAACACGGCTATGCACTATGTGCATAGACAGCCTTAAGCCTAGATAAAATGTGGAGGGGCGATCTTATTACAAAACAACAGGCAGAGCCTCCCCATTGTCGCGGCTTCCTTTGCAGGTCGCAGAAACCGCAGCTAAAATGTATGTGGCCAGAAACACCACGTTGACTCACGGGTCGCCGAGTCCACGGCCGCAGAAGCCCATGACACCCTTTAAGAGGCGGCGAGGCATCTCGTACAGTAGTTATATGAGAGTGAATTTATTCCTCGCTGCTCATGAGACATCATCAAACTTATTTTCCTGCTTCTGGAGTGTCTACAGCGAGTATGAGGGAATCCCGAAACGTGACATCTTACTTTTGTACTGCTCTTCGTTCCACACCTTCAAGGACAAACTTCTTTTCTGTGGCACTCGAACACTTGTACTTCTTCGATGTCATTTTCACGGCGGATCTATGTACTGTGCTTATGCTTTATTGAGAAAACACGTAAATTTTTCAAAGTGTTTAGAGATGAAACGATTATCTTAATAACCGATAAAACAATTCCAGATATCGAGTATTACGTACCGGCTGGCACTTCATTACGAAATGTTTACGGGGCTGTCTGTTATGACAGTCGCTTCCGTTTATGGAATGTACCGAACACAGGAGGTTTCTTCGGTAAACAGAAGTTCTTACATGGGTCTTGACAACACGATCGAATTACAGAGGTTCAAATAGTGAGACGCGACTGTGTGGAACTGCATAGGCAGATTTCGGTCTCTGGAAATAGTTGTAACTCAACTAAGGACTTTATAGCGACACGAACGTCAGCCGGGTAAATAAGTCCCACACTAAGTGGACATCCAGCGGACGCAGGTAAACACTTCCTGTTACACCACGCCACTGCTGCCTCGGTGTAAACACGGAGGACAGCAGGAAGTGCACGACCACTAGCTGGACTCCAGAGCAGGAAACAGCCGGGGTCCCCGGTGGTCTAGTGGTAAGGGGGTCTGAAACGTTCCAGCGCCTCGGCTGGGGCTATTCGCCCCAGCCGGGCCGGGGTTCAATCCCCGGCCGGCGCTGGAATTTTCAGACTTCCGAACACTAGCCTCCACCTCTGCCTTGGCATGTGGCGCATGTCAGGCACCCCCGTGGGGTCCGTGCTTTGGATCCCACGTGGAGCTCACTCCCACACTACAATCTGTACCTGATTATGCTGCTACAAACATTTAAAATTTTAATTCGCACACTTTCTTCACCAGACTTCATCTACATATATTTTAAGGTATTTAATATATCTCACTATCAAAAGAAACTGCTTGGTATATTTGTAGGATTACAACTATGAAATAAAACCCTTACAAAAAAAAGATTTTGTTTTCCTTCGTGTACTGAATACTGCTGACGTTAATACCCAAACATGTGCCATTTTCCTGTAGTTAACAGTGAATATTCGAAAAAAAAGGTTATCATACTGATTCATATATTACATACTGTATTTCACACATTCTCAGTGCTGAAAAAGCAGTAATTATTTCAACGTCATAAGAAAATACAAAATATTACATCAATAGCAAATCACAAGCCAACGCTGTGTTATTTTTAGTATCATGATTGACTATGTGATAAATAAATCCTGTATAAGAAATCGTTTCGTAATAGTTGACAATATCTTTTAAAAATACTTTTCACTAATTGCATTTTCAAAAACGAAGAAATGCCTTATTTTTCCTCAAATTATTCTAGTATCAAAATGAGATGTTTGATGTGACACACGTCACTAAAGAGATGAACTCTTTTATTTCTCGTGGTTTTATGTGAGCTGAATGCTGAATCAAACAGATAACAACGTTAACAAGAGGAATTTCTTGGCGATTTCACTAACAAGCCCATATATTTGATATAATATTTCGATTAATAGTTATATGACAACCTCTCTGCCTCTACTTTATGTAAAAGTATCTTTTGGATCAGAAAAGAAATTATGTTACTACTTCTATGAGTTAAGTCTGGTTGAATGAAAGAGATTGTAAAGGCCTTAGCCGAAGATGCAGAATGTTACCTTCTCTGCAAGGCATTTGCCATCAGTAATGAGTGAAACTGTAAAATAGGAAAAATGGATGACAAACGTCTATTACTGTTGTACTATTATATCACTAACTTTGCATTGCATAAACTTACTTACAGTTCTCGTCGCTGTTCAATATTCTTTAACTCACTATACCGTGCGATTATTTTGTTAACATTTAATATAACAGTAGCCCTGTTCCGAGCCACATATCCATTTTTAATGCTTAAAACTGTGGACAAAACTATTAGTAATACTAAATTACGAAGAGGGAATGATGAATGTAACATGCTGCATACATTAATGTCGTTCGAGATGTAGTTTGCATTATATGTTACGAGAACAGAATTATTTTGTTATGTGTGAAATACACAAAAATATGGTAACAGACAAACCGAGCAGTGATGCCGTAGTCTGTTTTGTAATAATAGTGTAAAGGAAGAAATAAACAGCAACTAGACATTTAAGTCACTCAATATTGGCGGCCATTTTGCGGTTCATCACTTCGCTGCTACGTGTCGCTACTAGTACCTCACACACTTCGTTGCCTGTAGTGCAGAGCTTCGCTACCAGAGGGCTCTATCAGCATCGGCGAGGACTCACTCTGTCGGCGTTTGCTGCTTCACTGCTCAACATCTATGCTCGCTGATATGCTGCTAAATCTTCAGAATAAACGAAAAAAATAACACCAACACCAAATATGGCAAATAGTGATAATTGTGAATACTACCGAACCATCTCTTTCATACGTCCTGGCTGAAAATACTGATCCAAAATATTTACAGAGGAATGGAACACATTAGAGGAGACGAGCTATAGGAAAATCGAACACACTAGCCGCTAGAGATCGGTTGAAGAAATTCAACCCATATTTATAACATCTATAGATGTAGAAAATAACTTTTCACAGTTTTGACCAAAATATAGTTTGAATTTAAGATGCAACCAGTGATAAAATACAGTGAGCGGCATGTTATCTAGAGCTCTGCCAAAAATCAGCCAGCAGATGTAAGACTTATAAGAAAGCTGGTAGTTGATAGTTGAGGAGGGAGAGAGAGAGTGAGTGAGTTTGCATACAGAAAGTTTCACACGTCGTGCGACACACTTATCGCCTTTGTAGAGGAGACCTACCTGGGAATCGATGTCTGGAAACGTCATCCAGCGAGGCTACAGAGTATCAAAGTTACTGGCGCTGTAGTCTGTAAAATGTGTGTACACAGGGAGATCCAATGAAGATGTTAGCAATTTTCTATGATGATGGAGATGGATAAATTTGAGGTTATGTCCCTATAACGGAAAATTGGAAGAGAAGACATTCCTGTTGCGTGTGACAGTATGTACCGGTAGTGTTGCAGCTAAGATGTAGGGCAGGAAACTTTCAGAGGTGGTAGTATGGACCGAATGTCCAGTACACATGGGCTGTAAAATGCATACCTTAAGAGCTGTGAGGACTTGTTCATCTTCGCTAGCATAAAACATATCTCCACTGTTGAACAAGTGCTCATAGCGCCTCAGGTATGCATCTTGTAGCCCATGTTTACCGGACATTTTTTTCTTACTTTGATCCATACTACCACCTATGAAAGTTAGCAACAACAATACCAGTACTTGTATTCCGCCGTCAGAGGTATGATAACGATATTCCCTTGTAACTTCCAGAACATGATACATGATCAAATTGATAAATAATCACGGCATCACACTCTACTTACATACATTCGCCGGGGCTGGTGCCTGTATTTTGATGCTCTGTAGCCTCGTTAGATGACGTTTGCATGCATGAGTTACTAGGTAAAATTGCAAGCTCTAGAAATGTTAAACACCTTGTATAAAGAAAGCAACATACGAAACGAACGATATATTTGGGAAATTAATCGAAGATAAGAAAGAAGAAATAGAAATTGTTTCCAAATCGACCTTTCATTTCGCTGCTGCTGATTTGAAATTTCGTGGCATTTATTCGCTCTGAAGAGGATCGTTCAAATGATGGTCGAAATGTCGTTATTTTAGTTGTTTCACTGTTGTATAATGACATGGCCTAGTACCCAAAATGATTTTCTTAAATTTGTTTGTAGGAATTCTATAGCTTCTCAACGATATTTTCAGAATGATAGTATTATTTTTTCCTACACCTACCAACTTTAATAGTGCTAGAAATGATGAAAATAGTACCTAATACTTTTTGATATGGAGACAGAGACGGTGCTTGGTTTTAATGATAACAATATACAGGAAAATTCAGCCATGTTTCTGCGAAGTAGCATTACGCCGAAATTCTAAAATACATCCGTATATTTCGAATGTGGTACAACAGCTGTAGGTAGGAGACGAGGTACTGCAGAAGTAAAGCTGCTTAGACGGGGCGTGAGTCGTGTTTGGGTAGCTCAGATGGTAGAGCACTTGCCCATGAAAGGCAAAGGTACCGAGTTCGAATCTTGGTCCCGCACAGAGTTTTAATCTGCCGGGAAGTTTCATATCGGCGCACACTCCGCTCCAGAGGGAACTAATTCTGGAAACAGCTGTATAGTTACTGGAGAGGTACAGGAAGTTCCAAAATCACGTTAAAAACTTCTAGGGAAATGAGTAATAATATTTTGAAGAGGAGCCCATGTATGGAAAGGTATATCCGTGCTACAGCCGTATGAATACACCTTCGCTAATGTGGTATGCAACAGGGTTATAATCACTGGGGGGGGGGTTACTTACGTCGGATCGTATGATGTCATTTGACAGCTGTCTCCTCTCTGACCTGGTTCGAGTCTCGTTCATGTTTCTGTGAGTGTTAGAGTAACATTGCTGAGTACACTTTTGCCGAATACACCGACACGAGTATTCTGTGTGGCGAAGCTCACAGTACTGGAAGAGCTGCTGGTCGCGTTTATCAAGATCGTTGTCCACAGCGTCTGACTCCTCCCCAAACGCTTTTCGTTAGCATTGCGCAACGTCTTCGAGAAAGGGTGCCTTCAACGTCAGCAGGTGCGTGTGTGGTGCCCCGTGGAGACGCAGCGCACGCGAATTGGAAAATATATTTATATGGATATGGTGTCTGTTCTTTCGGACATGTCCGAAAGGACGCTACGAATGTAGTGTGTGGTCATACATAGGTGAGAAAGTGGGTCTCGCGGGAGGCGTGCGCGAGATAATTCCTGTAGTCTCGCTATCCTCTGTGCCGTCGGTGGCTCAGATGGATAGATCGACTGCCATGTAAGCAGGAGATCCATGGTTCAAGTTCCGATCGGGGCACACATTTTCACCTGTCTTCGTTGATATATATCAACGACTGTCAGCAGATGAAGGAAATAATATCATTCTAATTTCAAATTGGAAAAGGCCCTCCTGTAAAAACAGTGTCTCTGAAGACCGATTTCTTTCTTTCTTTGATTATTAACGAGTGAAACTGTAGAACAATAGATGTACTAGATCACATTTACACTGAAATGCCAAAGAAACTAGTATAATAACGCATATTCAAACAGAGAGGTATGTAAACAGGCTTAATATGGTGCTGCGGCCGGCAACGCCTGTTGTTGTTGTTGTTGTTGTTGTTGGGATGTTTAAGGGGGACTAAACAGCTAAGGTCATCAGTCCCCCATTCCAAAAAAACCGGCGAAACAAAATTTACGGAACAGGTAAAACCTCAAGGGGGGAGGAGACGCCCCTCCCCCCAGTCACTGAAAGAACACCAATGTGTCAGCGAACACTAGAGACAAGAAGAGTACAGACGAACACTGGACAGAAAGAAACGGAAGAAAATAAGAGAGTCAGAGACTGGTTGACTGACCATGGGTACAAAAATTGGGAAAGAGTCAACCATCCGAATACACACATTAAAATCTGCAACCAATGAGACACTCGAGGACAAGATACACAGAAAGGGAAAGGGACAGGTCCCCCCTAAATGGAACCATAAAAAGGACTACCACGGATAAAATTTAAAACGTCGTCAGCCATGGAGGCATCGTAGCATAAAACCAAAGGCAACGTGCCCGGGAGATTAAAAGTCTGCCGGAGGATGCGCAGGCGGGGACACTCCAACAAAATGTGGGCGACCGTCAACCGGGACCCACACTGACACAGGGGGGGATCCTCCTGACGCAAAAGATGTCCGTGCGTCAGGTAGGTATGGCCAATGCGGAGCCGACACAGGATGACAGAGTCCCTGCGAGAAGCCCGCAGGGAGGAGTGCCACACATCGGTCGTCTCCTTGACAGCCAACAGTTTATTCGGAGAAGTCAGGCTACGCCACTCGTCACGCCACATCTGAAGCACCTTACGGCGCAACGCCACCTGCAAATCACGAGCCGGGAGGCCGATCGCCAAAGTGGGGGCGTCGACCGCCCCTTTGGCCAGCCTGTCGACACGTTCATTCCCCGGGATGCCAAAGTGACCTGGCGTCCAAACAAAGACCACCGAATGACCAGAACGGGTAATGGCAAAAACAGACTCCTGAGTAAAGGATACCAGAGGAGAAGAGGTATAGCAGCGGTCGATAGCCTGGAGGCTGCTCAGGGAGTCACTGCAGATGACGATGGACGTACCTGAGCAGGAACGCATATGCTCAAGAGCGCGCAATATGGCCACCAGCTCTGCAGTGAAAATACTGCAGCCAGCCGGCAAGGAGCGCTGTTCAACATGGGCAGCGTGAGCAAAAGCGTAGGCAGGACGACCATCCACCAGGGAACCATCAGTGTAGACAGGCTCACAGCCTGAAAATGAGGCGACGAGCGCAAGAAAACGGTGACGGAGGGCCACATGCGGAACCGAGTCCTTGGGTTCCCGTGCCAAGTCCAGGCGGACGGACGGACGGGTCATACACCAGGGAGGCGTGGGTGCACAGGCCCGGAAGGGCGGCAGAAGAGTGAACGACCCCAGTTCCGACAGCAGGGACTGGACACGGAGAGCAATGGAAAGCCCAGACCTAGGTCGCCGGTCGGGCAGAGGGAGGACCCTGGCAGGGAAAAGCAGGCGATGATTGGGATGGCCCGGTGAGCAATGCACGTGGACAGCATAGTCGGCGAGCAGTCGGTGGCGGCGAATCCGCAGCGGGGGAACCCCGGCCTCCACCAGCAGACTATCCACGGGGCTCGTACGGAAAGCACCAGTTGCAAGCCGAACCCCACAGTGGTGTATGGGGTCCAACAACGTCAACACTGAGGGCGATGCAGACCCATAGGCCAGACTCCCATAATCAAGCCTGGACTGCACAAGGGCTCTGTACAATCGCAACAGCGTGCTGCGATCTGCACCCCAAGACGCATGGCTCAGGCAGCGGAGGGCGTTGAGGTGCTGCCAGCACTTTTGCTTCAGCTGAGTAATATGAGGAACCCATGTGAGCCGGGGAGACAAAGACGAGTCCTAAGAAGCGGCTAGTGTCCACCACTTCAAATAGGTGACCGTCGAGGTAAAGTTCCGGATGAGGGTGGACCGTCCGACGCCTGCAGAAGTGCATAACTCGAGTCTTGGCCGCAGAGAACTGAAATCCATGAGTCAGAGCCCATGATGCCGCCTTGCGAACGGCTGCTTGCAGCCTGCGTTCGGCGACTCCCGTAGTCGTTGAGCTAAATGAGATGCAGAAGTTGTCAGCATACAAAGAAGGAGACACCGACGACCCCACAGCTGCAGCCAGACCATTAATGGCCACTAGAAATAAGGAAACGCTCAATACCGAGCCCTGCGGGACCCCATTTTCCTGTATATAAGATGAACTAGAGGCGGCACCGACTTGCACCCGGAAAGAGCGGCGCAATAAAAAGTTTTGAAGAAAAGCTGGAAGCTGACCACGAAGACCCCACTCGCGCAACGTAGCAAGGATGTGATGCCTCCATGTTGTGTCATACGCCTTCCGCAGATCAAAAAATACAGCAACGAGATGCTGACGGCGGGAAAAGGCCGTACGGATAGCAGATTCCAGCCGCACCAAATTGTCCGCAGCAGACCGGCCCTGACGGAAGCCACCCTGGGATGGAGCGAGGAGACCGCGCGACTCAAGGACCCAACACAAACGCCGCCCCACCATACGTTCGAGCAATTTGCACAAAACGTTGGTTAGTGTAATGGGACGATAGCCGTCCACTGCCAGAGGGTCCGCACCGGGCTTCAAGATGGGAACGATAACACCCTCTCGCCATTGCGACGGGAACACGCCCTCGCTCCAAATGCAGTTAAAGATGGTGAGGATGTGTCTCTGGCAGTCCCTGGAGAGATGCTTCAGCATCTGTGCGTGGATGCAGTCCGGTCCTGGCGCTGTATCAGGGCAATTGGCGAGGGCAGCGAGGAATTCCCTCTCGCTGAAAGGAGCATTGTATTTTTCAGAACGACGTGTGTGGAACGATAACGGCGTCCGCTCGGTGCGCTCCTTTAGAGAGCGAAAGGCAGGAGGGTAAGTTGCAGTCGCAGACCTCGTAGCAAAGTGCGTGGCAAGGTGGTCAGCAATGGTGGCGGCGTCCGTGCAGACAGCGCCGTCCAGGGAGATTCCAGGGACACCCATAGGGGTCTGGTATCCATAAATCCGCCGGATGCGGGACCACACGAGCGACGGGGAGACACGGGAGCCCAAGGATGAAATGTACCTCTCCCAGCATTCCTGCTTACGCCGTGCAATAAGACGACGGGCCAAGGCACGGAGCTTCTTAAAGGTGATGAGGGTCTCCAGAGACGGGTGCCGCTTATGATGCTGGAGAGCCCGCCTACGGTCGCGAATAGCCTCAGCAATCTCCGGCGACCACCAGGGGACAGACTTCCTCCGAGGGAGTCCAGAAGAGCGAGGGATGGCAGTCTCGGCCGCAGAAATAATTGACGAGGTCAAGACACGGACCATCTCGTCAATGTCACCCTGTGGGAGAGAAGCAATGGTGGCAGCGGAAGTAAAAGCTGGCCAGTCAGCCCTGTTGAGAGCCCAGAAGGGGCAGGCGCCCAGAAGAATGACACTGGGGCAGTGACAAATAGATGGGAAAATGGTCACTACCACACAGATCAGGATGAACTCTCCAGTGAAGGGATGGGACAAGTCCGGGGCTGCAAAGAGAGAGATCGATGGCCGAGAACGAGCCATGGGCCACACTGAAATGTGTGGGAGCACCGGTGTTCAAGAGGCTAAGGTCGAGCTGAGCCAACACATGCTCCACAGCGCGACCACAGTCATCAGAGACAGTCCCACCCCATAGAGGTTGGTTGGTTTGTGGGGGGTTAAAGGGACCAGACTACTTAGGTCATCGGTCCCTTGTTCCACGACCATAATAATACATGAAGAAAAGTCCAACAAGCAATAAACACATAACGGAGACGACAAGGGACGACACAGTACAAGAAAGACATAGACGAAGACCAGAGAAAAGAGATTAAAAGACACACACAGAGTGCGACGGTCATTGGCCGACCATGAAAATAAAACTGGAAAGGCCAACAACCAAGGGACACATTAAAACACCACAAATTAAAACCCCAGGCCCAAAGCCACAGTCGACACTAAAAAAAAAAAAAAAATAATAATAATAAAAAGGGACTCTCATATTGAATGATAAAAACCCCCTGCTCGAATAAAATGGAGAACTAAGTCAGCCATAGTAGAGTCATCGGTTAAAAGAGCAGGGAGTGTATCAGGCAGCGCGAACGTCTGCCTGAGGGCAGTTAAAAGTGGGCAGTCTAGTAAGACGTGTACCACGGTCAGGGCCAATCCGCAGCGACAGAGAGGCGGGTCGTCACGGCACAAGAGATACGCGTGCGTGAGCCGGGTATGTCCTATGCGGAGCCGGCAGAGGACGACAGCGTCCTTGCGAGACCCCCGCATGGAGGAGCGCCACACACTGGTTGTCTCCTTGACTGCCCGAAGTTTGTTGGGAGAGGGCAGGGTGCGCCACTCATCACGCCAAGCAGCAAGGACCTTCTGCCGCAATACGGATCGGACGTCACTCTCTAAAAGACCGATCTCCATGGCCGGGGAACTGACCGCCTGTTTCGCCAGTTCGTCAACCCGCTCGTTACCCGGGATGCCGACGTGACCCGGGGACCAAACAAAGGTGACAGAGCGGCCGCAACGGACGAGAGTATGGAGGGACTCCTGGATGGCCATCACCAGACGGGAACGAGGGAAACACTGGTCAAGAGCTCGTAAACCGCTCAGGGAGTCACTACAGATGACAAAGGACTGACCTGAGCGGGAGCGGAGAAACTCTAGGGCACGATAGATGGCAACCAACTCGGCAGTGTATACACTGGAGCCAGCTGCCAATGACCGTTGCTCACAATAATCCCGTAGAGTGAGAGCGTAACCAGTGTGACCAGAGACCACCGAACCGTCGGTGTAGGCCACCGCCGCGTTCGGAAACTCGGCCAGGATGGAAAGAAAGCGGCGGCGGAGGGCCTCCGGAGGCACTGAGACCTTCGGACCCTGTGCCAAGTCGAGTCGAAGGCACGGTCGGGGCACACTCCACGGGGGCAGACGGAGATTGGCCCGGAAAACAGGCGGCAGAGGAAAAAAGTCAAGGCCACGGAGAAGGTCCCGGAGGCGAACCGCAATGGGACACCCTGACCGGGGCCGCCTGTCTGGAACATGGACGATCGAGCGCGGGAACAGGAGACGGTAATTTGGATGCCCTGGCATGCTATAAACGTGCGCGGCATAGGCGGCCAGAAGGCGGTCACGCCGGAACCGCAATGGAGGGACACCAGCCTCCACAAGTATGCTGTCGACGGGGCTTGTCCGGAACGCTCCCTTGGCGAGGCGGATCCCGCAGTGGTGTATGGGATCCAGCAATCACAATGCTGAAGGCGAGGCAGAACCGTACGCCACACACCCATAATCAAGGCGGGACTGGATCAGTGCTTGATATAGGTGGAGGAGGGTGGACCGGTCGGCACCCCACCTGGTGTGGCTTAAGCAACGGAGAGCGTTTAAGTGCCGCCAGCATGTTTGCTTCAGCTGCCTAATATGGGGCAGCCAAGTCAACCGGGTATCGAACACCAGTCCCAAGAACCGATGTGTCGCGACCACAGCAAGAGGTTCACCGTCAAGGTAAAGGCGCGGCTCAGGGTGAACCGTGCGACGCCGGCAGAAATGCATAACGCAGGTCTTCGCGGCCGAAAACTGGAAGCCGTGCGCTACAGCCCATGACTGCGCCTTGCGGATGGCACCTTGCAGCTGCCGTTCAGCAGCGGCGATGCCACTGGAGCTGTAATATAGGCAGAAGTCGTCCGCATATAAAGAAGCCCCGACGGACGACCCCACCGCCTCAACGAGCCCATTGATGGCAATTAAAAACAGGGACACACTGAGGACAGACCCCTGTGGGACCCCGTTCTCCTGGACCCGGGAGGAACTATGCGACGCAGCTACTTGCACGCGGAAGGAACGATACGAAAGAAAATTCTGAATAAAAATCGGGAGCGGGCCCCTAAGGCCCCACCCATGAAGTGTGGCCAGGATGTGATGGCGCCAAGTCGTATCGTATGCCTTCCGCATGTCGAAGAAGACGGCAACCAGATGTTGGCGGCGCGCAAAGGCTGTACGGATGGCAGACTCCAGGGAGACCAGATTATCGACGGCAGAGTGGCCTTTACGGAACCCACCCTGAGACGGAGCCAGAAGGCCCCGAGACTCGAGGAGCCAACTCAACCTCCGGCTCACCATACGTTCCAGCAACTTGCAAGGAACGTTCCTGAGGCTTATGGGGCGATAGCTGTCCACCTCCAGCGGGTTCTTGCCAGGTTTCAATACGGGGAGGACTATGCTTTCCCGCCATTGAGACGGGAAAACACACTCGACCCAGACGCGATTGAAAAGATCTAGGAGGCGTCGCTGGCAAGGCACTGAGAGGTGTTTCAGCATCTGGCTGTGAATGCGGTCTGGTCCAGGAGCCGTATCAGGGCAAGCAGAAAGTGCGCTCTGGAATTCCCATTCGCTGAAAGGAGCATTGTACGACTCCGCGTGGCGCGTGTGAAAGGAAAGCCTCCGACTTTCCAACCGCTCTTTCCGGGAGCGGAAGGCCAACGGGTAGTTCGTTGACGCGGAACACTGAGCAAAATGCTCTGCTAACCGGTCCGCAATCGTGTCGGAGTCGGTGCACACTGCTCCATTCAGCGAAAGCCCAGGGACAGAGACAGGTGGCCGATAGCCTTGGAGTCGCCGAATCTTGGCCCAAACCTGCGATGCAGAGGTACGGACGCCAATGGTGGAAACATAACGTTCCCAGCACTCCTGCTTCCGTTGGCGAATAAGGCGTCGGGCTCGGGCGCGGAACTGTTTAAAAGCAATGAGGGTCTCCAACGACGGGTGCCGCTTATGGCGCTGAAGAGCCCGCCGGCGATCTCGAATCGCCTCTGCGATCTCGGGCGACCACCACGGCACAGTCGTCCGCCGAGGTGACCCGGATGTACAGGGAATCGCAGATGCCGCCGCAGAAACGATGCTGGTGGTGACCGACTGAACCACCGCATCAATCGGATCAGTGGAAGGAGGTGCGATCACTGCGACAGATGTAAATAAGTCCCAATCAGCCTTATTCAGAGCCCATCTGGAGGGGCGTTCAGAAGAGTGACGCTGTGGCAGTGACAGATAGATGGGGAAATGGTCACTACCACATAAGTCGTCATGGACCCTCCAGTGGATGGATGGTGAAAGTCCGGGGCTGCAAATAGAAAGGTCAATGGCCAAAAACGAGCCATGGACCGCACTAAAGTGGGTCGCCTCTCCCGTGTTTAAAAGGCAGAGGTCAAGCTGTGACAGAAGAGTCTCGACATCTCTGCCCCGGCCAGTAATCGCGGCGCTACCCCACAAGGGGTTATGGGCGTTAAAGTCGCCCAGCAACATAAAGGGAGGCGGCAGTTGTCCTATCAATGCAGCCAACACATGACGAGAGACATCACCATCCGGCGGAAGGTACAAACTGCAGACAGTAATAGGCTGAGGCGTCCACATCCTTACAGCGACAGCCTCTAAGGGTGTATGAAGAGGCACACACTCGCTGTAGATAGAGTTAAGGACGTAGACGCAGACTCCACCAGACACCCTCACATAAGCTGCCCGGTTCTTATAATAGCCCCGATACCCTCGTAGGGCAGGGGTCCGCATTGCCGGAAACCACGTTTCCTGGAGGGCAATGCAGAAGAAAGGGTGACTGCTGACGAGTTGGCGGAGCTCAGCAAGGTGGTGGAAAAAACCGCTGCAGTTCCACTGGAGAATCACTTTGTCCATGGGCGAAATAGGCGTGAAGGGACCGAGGAGGCAGATCACGTCACTGGGTCACCTGCTGTCACCGATCGAGGACCAGTACAATCAGCGTCCTTGGCGTCTGAGGGTATGGCGAGATCCAGGTCCTCAGCGGACGCCAGGATCTCCACCTCATCCCCAGACGCAGAGCCTGTATGGAGCGGTGGGGTGGATGCCACCGCGCGTTCCTTGGCCTTAGAGGCCTTCTTCTTCTTCGTCTTCTCTCTCTGCTCCTTGGGCTTTACTGGCTGGGAGGGCTCCACCGAGTCAGTCTCCGGGACGGAGGAGGAGCGGGAAGCCCTGCGACCAGCCGCTGGCCTGCTTTTCAGCCACTGGCTGACGTCACCCTTCCCAGAGGTGGAAACCTGGGAAGGGAGGGACCCGAGGGATCCCTTGCGAGAGAGAGTCGCCGAAGAAGTCGGACGCTTCTCCGGCTTAGAGTTGGGGACTTGTGTCCCCGATGGTTGGGGGGTCGTTGCTCCTGAGGTAGGTGGTGCAGGAGCAACAGATGGGGAAGTGCCCCCCACCATCAAGGGGGCAGGTGTAGTATTCCGGCTCAGAGTGTTCAGTGGAATCGGTGCAGCAGATGACAAAACTACTGTTTTGGCAGCGGTGGCATAGGAGCTGGTCAGAGCCACAGGATGTAGCCTCTCGTATTTCCGCTTAGCCTCAGTATAGGTCATGCGGTCCAGGGCCTTATATTCCATGATCCTTCGTTCTTTCAGTAGAACCTTGCAGTCTGGCGAGCAAGGGGAATGGTGTTCGCCGCAGTTCACACAGATGGGAGGCGGCGCACATGCAGTATTAGGATGTGAAGGGCGTCCACAATCTCTGCATGTCATGCTGGAAGTACACCGAGATGACATGTGGCCGAACTTCCAGCATTTGAAACACCTCATCGGGGGAGGGATATAGGGCTTCACATCACATCGGTAGACCATCACCTTGACCTTTTCGGGTAGGACGTCACCCTCGAAGGCCAAGATGAAGGCACCGGTGGCTACCTGATTATCCCTCGGACCCCGATGGACGCGCCGGACGAAGTGAACACCCCGCCGTTCGAAACTGGCGCGTAGCTCGTCGTCTGACTGCAAGAGTAGGTCCCTATGGAATATAATGCCCTGGACCATGTTGAGACTCTTATGGGGTGTGATCGTGACGGAAACATCCCCCAACTTGTCACAAGCGAGTAACCGCCGTGACTGTGCAGAGGATGCCGTTTTGATCAATACTGCCCCAGAGCGCATTTTGGACAAGCCCTCCACCTCCGCAAACTTGTCCTCCAAGTGCTCGACAAAAAAACTGAGGCTTGGTCGCCATAAACGATTCCCCATCGACTCGTGTACAGACTAAATAGCGAGGTGAATAAGGTTCGCTGCCAACCGTAGCCTTTCGTTCCTCCCATGGTGTGGCCAGGGAGGGGAACGATTGTGGATCATATGCCTGAGCGTTGTATTGAGGCCGAGAACGCTTAGAGACTGCTGGCGGCTGGCCGCCAGCAAGAGATGATGTACCACGCTTCATCGAGGGTCATCCGCCCTGATGCCACCTACTCCGACCAAGGGCCCTCCCCACGGGCGCCACCCAGCCTCAGCAACGACCACCTGGCGGGATGGCCATTGCCGGGAGTCCCGATGCCCCAAGGAGACAGGCATCTACTCCTTGGCATACGCGGGGAGTTAACGGCGCAGGCATCAGTAGAGCGATCCCTGTGTTGTCAGGGGGCTACAACCTACAGGGTACATGGCGGCCCCACCACAACGGACTGGCTACCGTGCTGGATTTCAGGTGAAATGTAGCCCATGATCGTCATTGGCGCATAAAGCGACACAGCAGAGCAGAGTGCAAAAACCGCACCCAAGAACAAAGCCACGCCCTAGAGATGGTGAGTGGGCGGGACAGCTATGCGACGACGACCAACCAAGCTAGAGATGGTAATGAGCGATGGACACATTGCACCTTGTAAGGCGCCCTTCCCCAATCAGCTCGCTCTTCGGAAGAATTTAGAAGATGGAGGTCAAACCCGGTAGGGGACCATCACATAAGGCCGAAACGTTTGAGACTCCTTTTAGTCGCCTCTTACGACAGGCAGGAATACCGTGGGCCTATTCTGACCCCCGAACCCACAGGGGGGCCACCCCATAGAGGGTTGTGGGCATTGAAATAACCCAGAAGCAGCAATGGCGGCGGGAGTTGAGCCAGCAGCGCAGCCAAGACATGTCGGGGGAGTTGCCCATACGGAGGAACGTAAACAGAGCAAACAGTAATAGCCAGCGAGAGCTCAATCCTGACAGCGACTGCCTCTAAAGGCGTCAGAAGGGGTACTGGTGAGCTACAGACAGAGTGGTGAACAAAGAGGCAAACTCCACCTGAAGCTCGTTCACAGTCAGCGCGGTTCTTATAGTATCCCCGATAACCGCGAAAGGCAGGGGTCCGCATTGCTGGAAACCAAGTTTCCTGAAGAGCAATGCACAGAACAGGGGAAACACTCAAAAGCATCCGGAGCTCAGGCAGGTGGCGGAAATAACCGCCGCAATTCCACTGGAGAATGGAAGCAGGAAGGGACTGGGAGGGCGTTAAGTCCACTAAGAGGCAGACGGCGCCGCAGAGTCAACGGCCGCCACCGAGCGAGAGTCAGCTGTGTCCATAGGAGAGGTCCCCGAGGGTTCCGGGAGGGCGAGATCCGCGGCAGAGGCGAGGATCTCCACCGCATCCCCAGAGCCAGAGCTATTGACAGCAGGCGGTACTGAAACTGCCGGAGCGTCCTTCTTCTTGGACACGTTCCGGTCCTTCTTCTCGCGTCTGTCCTTTGGCTTAGAGGGCTGGGAGAGTTTCTCTGAAGGAGCGTCGGAGGCTGACGACGACGCAGAAGCCCTACGACCAGCAGGTGGATGAACCTTCAGCCACTGGCTGACATCCGGCGGGGTAGCAGAAGAAACGGAAGAAGGGAGGGCCCCGAGGGACCCCTTCCGCGAGAGAGGAGCCGGCAGAGACGACGCCGGCGGAGACGACGCCGGCAGATAAGGGGGAGGGGGAGGGAGAGGGGGAGGGATCGAGCCCCCTGGTTTTGGAGCAGATGTCACTCCTGAAGCATGTGCGGGGGGAGTGACAGAAGGGGGTTTGCCCCCAACTGCTAAGGGGGCAACAGAGGAAGGCTTGCCCCAAGACACAAGGGGGGCAGACAGAGATGGACGGCCCCGAGGGCCAACTGAAGGCGGCACAGAGGAGGCGACAACTGCCGCCCGCGAGGGCGACGATAACGTAGCTGCAGCATAAGAAGTTTGAAGAGGGACAGGATGCAACCTGTCAAATTTCAGTTTTGCCTCGCAATAAGTAAGCCGGTCCAGGGTCTTAAATTCCATAATCTTCCGCTCCTTATGAAGAACGGGGCAGTCCGGCGAGCATGGAGAGTGGTGTTCCCCACAGTTGACACAGACAGGCGGAGGCGCACATGGAGAATCGGGATGAGAGGGGCGTCCTCAATCTCGACATGTGGCACTGGATGGGCAACGGGAGGACATATGCCCAAACTTCCAGCACTGGAAGCACCGCATCGGGGGAGGGATGTATGGCTTGACGTCACAACGGTAAACCATTACCTTGACCTTCTCAGGCAATACAGCACCCTCGAAGGCCAAGATAAAGGCACCGGTGGCCACCCTGTTGGTCTTGGGTCCTCTGTGCACACGACGGACAAAATGCACACCACGTCGTTCCAAGTCAGCTCTCAGCTCGTCATCGGACTGTAACAAGAGGTCGCGATGGTAAATAATCCCCTGGACCATATTTAAGCTACTGTTGGGAGTGACGGTAACAGGGACATCTCCCAGCTTATCACACAAGAGCAACGCCCGTGACTGGGCTGGGGAGGCCGTCTTGAGGAGGATGGACCCATTCCTCATTTTAGACAAACCCGCCACTTCCCCAAACTTATTCTCCAGGTGTTCCACAAAAAACATAGGCTTTGTCGAAAGAAAGGAGTCACCATCAGTCCTGCTGCAGACAAGGTATTGTGGTACATAAGGCTCCTGCTTGGCACTAGATCTGCGTCCCTCCCATGGCGCAGCCAACGAGGGGAACGACTGAGGATCATATTGTGCAGCATCGAATTCTATTTTGCCTCGCTTAGAGACGCTGGTGGCGGTGCGACCACCAGCTTGGTGAGATTTATTGCGCTTCATTGCGCCACATCCGCCCAGATGCCACCTACTCCGAACGAGGGCTCTCCCCATGGACGCCACCCAGCCAAAGCAACGGGTACCTGGCCGATATCCCATTGCCCGGAGTCCCCGTGCCCCAGACAAGATGGGCACATACTCCTTGGCATGCATGGGGAGGAAACAGCTCTCGCATCTGTAGTGCGATCCCTGCGTGGTCAGGGGGCTACCACCAAGACGGTACATGACGACCCCACCACAACGGACTGGCTACCGTGCTGGATTTTAGGTGTTGAAAGGGTCCACAGTTGCCGTGGGCGCTAAGAAGGGGATTGCGCACAAGACGAGGAGGCAACCCAGAAGACATGGGGTGTAAATCCCTCCACACGACAATAGATAGCATGCAATATGGAGGTGCACGATGGACCAATAGAAAAACACCACGTAAGGCGTCCTTCCCCAAATGACACGCACTAACAACGGAAATTTTGAAAATGGCAGGTCAAACCCAAGTGGGGGCCATCATATAAGGCCGAAACTGTGAAGACTCCTTTTAGTCGCCTCTTACGACAGGCAGGAATACCGTGGGCCTATTCGTACCCCCGAACCCGCAGGGGGGGCAACGCCTGTGTAAGACATGTGTCTGGCGCAGTTGTTAGATCGATTACTGCTGCTACAATGGCAGGTTATCAAGATTTAAATGACTTTGAACGTGGTTTTATACTCGGCGCAAGGCCGATGGGACACAGCATCTATGAGGTAGCGATGAAGTGGGGTTTTTCCTGTACGACCATTTCACGAGGGCACCGTGAATATCAGCAATCCAGTAAAACAACAAATCTCCGACATCTCTGCGGCCGGAAAAAAATCCTGCAAGAATGGAATCTGAAGAGAACCGTTCAGCGTGGCGAAAGTGCAACGCTTCCACAAATTACTGAAAATTTCAATGCTTGACCATCAACAAGTATCAGCATGCGAAATATTCAATATATCTACATGGGCTTTCAGAGCCGAAGGCCCACTCGTGTACCCTTGCTCGCTGCACAGCACAAAGCTTTACGCCTCATTTGGGCCCATCGGTACGAACATTGGACTGTTGATGACTCGAAACATATTGCCTGGTTGGACGTGTCTCATTTCAAAATGTATATACAGTATGGAAGTGTATGGGTATGAATACGACATCATGACTCCATGGACCCTGCATGTCAGCTGGAAACTGTTCAAGCTGGTGGAGGCTCTGTGACGTTGTAGAGCGTGCGCATTCGGAGTTATGTGGGATCCCTGACACGTCTAGATACATTCTGTCTAATCACCTGCATCCATACGTGTCCATTGTGGATTCCAACGGAAGTGGGTAATTCCAGCAGGACAAAGGAGCCTCCCACACAACCACAATTGCTACAGAGTGGCTGCAGGAACACTCTTCCGAGCTTAAACACTTTCGCTGGCCACCAAACTCCCCAAACATATTGTACGTCTCTAGTAAATTTTATAGCATTAACTACCATATCTGGAATGCCTTGCAAAGTGTTGATCAGAGGAGATCTCTGCTCCCTCTTACTGTTACGGATTTATGGGCAGCTCTGCAGGTTTCATGGTGTCAGTTCCCTGCTGCGCGACTTCAGCCATCAGTAGAGTCCATGCCACGGCGTGTTGAGGCACTTCTGCGTGCTCGCGGGGGCCATAAACGATATTTCTTTGATTCCACAGTGTAACAAATTACTTGTCAATGTGACAGCCTTACCAACATGTTTTCAAATGGTTCTAGTATACGGTACGTCTCGGGAGACGGGTTACAATTTAAAATATGAGTATTATGTACTCAGTCCCCTCTACAAATTCTAGCAGGTAGTGATGGGAATTTCAGAACATCCTGTGCGTTTCCACCAAACTGTATAGCCGTTGTCGTGTTACAATTGGTATCTGCGAATACATTCCATAATTTGTGACAGATGGTGAGGCGCGACTGCAGACGTCCGTAGCGTTTACCCAGGGGGCGTCTCGGCTACGGCAGCTCTGACGTCCACGAGAATAGCCGGAGGTAGAGAGCGCAGCACGGCTAGTTTGAAGGCCACTTTCAACTAGTGTTGCCAGAGGTGTCTCTTTTTAGAGATTCTACGACTCGCCCCACGTAAGCTTTATCTGCTAACATTTCGAAATACACTATCCTATCAATGAGTGTACAGACACCTATTAGTGGACATTAATATGCAGTGTGTCCAACCTTTGTCTCTATGGCGGCTTGAACTCTGCTCGGGACACTAAGTGAGGTGCCTGCCGACAATTTACGCACCACACACGGAGATCGTATCTACGTGTTTGTACATGCAAGGCAATACATTGCTCAGCAAGATAGCCATATCTCTCACCAATTTTGAACATTTGGAGCACAATGGGCAGGTTCTTTAAAGCAGGTCGCGATTTTGGCGATGTAATGAACCAACTGAACTGAATTTGGTACCATATCCATCAGGAGGGTATCCACTAACTTTATCAGTCAATGTCAAGCCTAGTAACTGCCAGAGGTGGCCCAACACGTTATCGACTTATCCATTTGTGAAGCTCTTTGTCTTGAATTAATCATCCAGTTTTTCTTCAACTCTAATCATTCATTTGCCCCTACACGTAAAGTCATGCTCAAAACTATCCTAACGACCGAATTGAATTTCGCCTGATTCACATGCAACCCACATAACGCAACTGTCTAGCAGGTCCTCTTATCGCTCCTTGGTACAGTCGTTTGACTATTGAAAGTGGTTCCAACAAGTCACCACGAGAAAACACTGTTCTGTATCGCAATAACTCAAGATGTAAAGTAATACCACGATACTACAAATATCACGGAACACCTTATCACAGATAAGACTGCCCTTAAGGCTTGTAGCTCACATTTATTACAATAAATGACATACCTTCCATTTTACCACTCTCATTATTATTACGTCAGATAGGTAATGCACATTGTAAATTCGTCGAATTCATGATTTACTCTTCAAAGTAACATACCGTACTTATTATTTAACACAAAATAAGATTAAAAATTAAAGGTATTCACGAGCAGCTAATTGAGAATATTTATGAACTTCAAATGACACGACGAACCGTCTCGTTCTGCATATGGATGCAAACTCAGGTCATGCAGACTAAGCAAAGATTTCTTGCCTGACGGAAACTAACAGTCACTCGTGATTAGGCATACAGAGAGTGATATACCTCGATTTTAGACACAGCCAGTTTGCAAATACCAACTTTAAATTACATAGCGCAAGTATTTTTGCCGGACGCGAATTCCTACCCAGCACCTATTGTCCCTGTTAACGAACGACGAGAGATGTTGAATCTTGGTTCTTAACAAGTAACTTACGTGAATTGCCGTGAGGTAGGGCTTTGTACTGGGCAGGGATTCGAACTCAGAACTTAATCGGATAGATATCGACGCACAATCAACTGTGACATTTCGGATTTTCTCGGCAGTAGCTAGATGTTTTAACTGAAATGACGAGACGAAACATTAATTTTTTTCCTTCCCAAGATTCCAACCCGGCATCTATCGCTGTTATATTCTAGAGAAAACGAACGTTAAATATGGGTTTGTTGCACCAGTAGCGACATGTGAGCGTGTTGGAACTAGAAATAATATGACGAAGAGTTCAGTGCTCACTGGGAATACAGCTCCACACATCATATCGCTTTTGACTACACACAAAGATACGTCAGCTTCCGAATTTTTGTCCAGCTCGGACTAACATCTTGAACTTACAGTGATCTCGCAAATAGTCCTGTGTCTCACTGGGTGTCAAAACGTCACATATCGTTAGTGTTGACAACGAATGAAAATACATTAAACATTAAAACAATTATCCACCAGCAGATAGGTGTTCTCATGCTAGAGCTTGATAATACATAATGAAATCTATAGTGCCGGGCCAGGATTCGAACCCATTCACGCGCAGTATGTGGAGATGTTGAGGAATCTGCAGTTCTGAACAAACCAGAAATAGTAGCCGTGCTGTATTCTCACGAAGGGATCAAATCAGCGTTAAGTACGGTCTAAGTTGCATTCCCAGTTCAGAACCGATTTTATCGACATACAGAAGCTCAGATAAAATATGGACTAAATGTCCTTTGAGCGTTATTTAAGCATCACAAGACTGCACATACATGCAATCGATTTCGAGGTGCAAAGTGTTTATCTTACTTTGGTGACAGGTGGGCATAAGAGATTTCCAAAAACTTTTTATCGTACTGAAGTAATCTTTTGTCGGAAAGAAACAAGGTAAATGTTTTATTTGTATATATTTTGTAGGAAACTGTAATCGTGATGGAAGATTATACACCTTAATGTTTGACACAACTGCTAGGAGAAAACGCTGCATCCTAACCAAACCCTGCGGTTCCTCTCCATATCCCCGTAAGACACGAGCAGGGGATTCTCCACGCATACCGCTACACAGCTGTTCCTAGCACACCTGAGATTTGGCAACATCGTCACAAACATTAGGCAACACTGTGACAGTGCAATCACTTCCGCCTATGGTACTGAATTGGCTCACTAAAATTACTTGATATTACCTTTCCATTTGAATGGCTCATGCTGTATAATCCTTACGTAAACTAAGATACTGAGGCAGAAAATTCAATTTTTTGGCTAAAGAAATGCTATTCTTCACATAAGTGGCAACTTTTATTATCTTTCACGATGCGTTATGAGGCTGAGCGACCAATACCATGATGAGAGTGGTGCAAAGGTAGCAGTGTGTCTGTAACCCGGTGGTAGCGCCCATGTCTCGTGTCAGAACGGCTCAATCAGTCGTCAGTGCCAACTGAGGTAGGGACCATCGTGTGCGAGCTTTTTTTTTAAGGAGCTGCGAATTTCCAGAAAAAAATCTGTATCGAAATCGGAAGAAAACCTTTACACATCAAATCTTCTTGGTAGCTCGACTCAGTAAGTTGTGTTAATCGTCATAGATCATGGAGTTCTGACTTCCAAGCTGCTTCGCAATACCAGCGTCTCTGAAGAAATTCGAATCGACCATCAACGATACGAATTTCAATATTGTTCTTCACTTAAGACTCACATTCCAGGGTGATAAGTATGAAGGAAATGAGCCTCTTGATTACTCTATGCTAAACTTCCCTGCAGACATGTGCTGACAGTGTCTCTAGCAACTTACTTTTTCTCTGGGTAGCTTCAAATATGGGCAATTTTTTCGCCCTAAATCCAATTGAATATTCTAAATATCATCTGTGAACAGCGTTCACTTCTCCATTAATTAATTTATGGACCTCAAAACAAGCAATTTGCCTTAGTAGCTATAGAGCAGGTTCTGATAGGTATTGACGCAATCTTTTGCATCCATTTACCATAGAAAATCAAAGAAACCAAACACATTACATTGCATTTACTCCCTGTGCCTTGAGTAACACATATGAATCCATGACAATAATAAATTATTTGAAGAATCTCCTGTGCAAGGAAAGGAACAGAATGTTACGCTTTAATTATAGCGCACTGGATCAGAAACAATGAAATAAATTCTGCGTCACATTGATGTACTGCATTCTAATGTAATAAAGTAATCATCAAATAAAAACGGTTTTGTGCCTCCTTTGCTATGAAGAGTGAAACACAAATCGTAGGCAGATTTTATGGGTCACTACTCAACAACATTAAAGCATTTTACATGTTTGAGAGTGTGGAGTGGAGCAGATGTTGTCGGCAGAAGGCAGCGCAGTGCCTCAGCCCCCGCCGGTAGGCAGCAAACGGGTCCCAGAGAACTCAGACGCATGCGGTGTTCAGAGGCAGATGCTCGGTAAAGAAATCTTTCGCTAAAACATTGTTGAACCGAACTATTATTACCAGTGTGACACAAAGCGAAATATATTGTAGATTCGCTTGAAATACACGCATAGCTTCAGCACCGAGAGGAAAGGGGCGATAAAAATTTTGTCGTTGTCTGCTTCCGGTCGCCAGACGTCATATTAGCTAGTCTCGCGTTTTACCTCAAGACTACGGCCTTAGTCAAGAATAATGTACTAAGACTGAACTCAAGACTTCCTCTGGGAGGTGCCGCAGTCTACAATGTTGCAGATCGAGCTTACTGCCGGACACAGGATCCTGAGAGGAGCACGACTGTGTTGTCCACCTTATGTGGACGGCTCGGTGGTCAATGTTTTGCTCTAAGGCTGTATCTACAACACATATTGCATCCTGAACACCTAGAAGAATTAAAAAACAAAAGTAGTTTATGAGAGCAACGTTAACTATGGCGTTCGAAGTATTCATAGTGTTGTGTACGTGTGTGCAAACGCCTTCCAATGCCCACTCAAGGAGGACAAGGATGCAAAGTCTAGCTTCAGTATTATAAATTCGCTACAGTCTGCGGATGGACTCAGACTTAGGTTGATAATTAATTTGAATATTTAGCAATACTATACTCATTGGTGTTAAACTTGTTATTAACCAATGATTCCCACAGCTACAGGGACACTACTTGTGATACTTAAGCAGTGCTATCAGACGAAAAGATCAACCTGACACAAACTGTGGGAAGTTTGTTTTACAAACTTCGTACCAGGATAATGAGCTTTTACGTATTTGGGATGTCTGTGAACGTTGCTGCTTGAGACGATTTAAGACGAAAGTAAATTCCTTTAGCAACGACAATGTTTGAAGAAATCGTCTTAACGGGACTAAATCGTGGTTTTTAAATCGTTTACCGGCCGTACTCTACCGCATTTCGCTGATTGGAAGGCAAATAGATTACGGAAAAATGTCACAGAAGGAAAAGGGAGAACGAATTGTCTCCCACTGGAAGGTCATGTTGTCTTATTTAAATGATTACAAAATCAGGTAAAACGACCAGTCAGATTGTCAGTATAAGAACATTACTGTTGTCAGTATGATGTAGCACAGCCCACGGCCTGTAACGATAAAGGGCCCGTTTAGGTAAGTCATATGGTATAAAGAAGTGGAAGAGAGAGCACCGCTAAATTCCACAATCCGTATGCATTGCAGACACACAGAAATTACTGTTACAGTGTACTAATGGAGCCCAATTAATGAGAGAACTGCGTATTTTCCGGTGAGAGAGAGCACTGGCAAATAGTCTTCGCTATATTACGTTACTTAATCTGGTGTCACTCTGAGCCAGAATTTATGGCCGGCGGCTGAGTGTAAGGTCAGTGGGCCGGATCCGAGTTTTGCAAGTGCGAAACACTTTCCTACATTATAGAAGCGAATATTAAACTGGAACTAATATTCCAAAAATTTTGAACTTGGATAGCTTTGAATGAAAATCTTTTTCTTTATTGCAAAGGAAAACAATTGATTTTCTAAAACATTCTCTGTCATACACAACTTGAAACAGGTCACGTCGACCAAATCTTATGAAAAAATTGACAGCGACGTATATCGGCAGGCGGTAAGATCTCTTGCCTTTTGGTTTGGCAGTACTCGACAGCCATTTCTAGGCGCAAGTAATAGAAGAAAGGCAGCGCGTTTTTGTTATCAAGTAACGTCTTCATCGATTACTTTAGTTTTAATGTAATCTATGAGTAATTACTGATGTTTGATATTAACATGAAAAGAATTCTGTAGACAGAGAAAGAACCTCTTCTTGGGAAACTACTTGTGTAGTGACCAAAAGGCACGAACTGATATTCAAGTACAGTGTTCCAGCAGCGGCATGAAGAAAATGATAGTAATAATGACGGTAATAATCCAATTATCCGGTAACTTCACACTTCCCAGTCGATCTTCAC
Source organism: Schistocerca gregaria (assembly GCF_023897955.1). Taxonomy (NCBI): domain Eukaryota; kingdom Metazoa; phylum Arthropoda; class Insecta; order Orthoptera; family Acrididae; genus Schistocerca; species Schistocerca gregaria. The sequence continues at coordinate 14,964,795 of NW_026061795.1, read as the reverse complement.
GAACTAAGAAAATATCTGAATTTGTGAACATTTCAAAATGGCTTCACATCGAGCCTATGATGCCTACAAGGGTCTTTACATCCTGCTGACATGGGAATAGCATAATCTCCGCGTCAGAAGCTTGTTTCTACTTAACCATTTAAAAGACTCGCGTTTTATCCACCGTGACTACTTTTGTAAGCTCAGCACATCATCCGTTGCAGCTCACTCCTGGGGCTGGGAAATGTGGGCACAGTGGCCTGGTGGAACTATCACAGGAGCAATGCGTGGGTTCAGACATTTACTTTTAAGAAGCACAAACAGATTTACTTTGCGTCTGGTAACCTCAAGAGAAAGACGCTATAATCCAGAATTCGCAATACAAATCACGTTCCTTCATTACCAACTGGGCAGAGCCAGGTTACGTTGGGAAATGACATAGCGGAAGTCATCGTAAACAGAAATACAGTCGCCAGTAAACTTACTTACATTAGAAAATTTTATTTTATTTTATGAACCGATAGCCATTTAAAGGATGGGGCTCTTATTTTACTTGTAATTGATTGAACTAGAGACGTTGAAAAATTTGGTGCCGGACTGTGATTCGAATTCGTTTCTCCTCTTTCGAGGATCTGAATCTCTCGGAACATTATAGTTCAACCATTTCGTTCCTTTTCGCAAGACTGCAACCTTCTCTAGGTCTCCTCCAAAGGTAAGTATGTGGGTCCGAATCCTGATCCAATACAAAAATATTCATAGTTCCAGTTCAAGCCCTATAACGTGCACACCGTCCCGCTAGTGAAAACCAACGTGCGCTTTTAATGTCTATTCATGTGTTGCCAACAATCGCAATAGGTGTCATTATTTCTTGTCAAACACGCACACACCTTACCGTTGGTGAGTAAGCAACTGATATTTAAGATATATTTGTGGATGCACGGTAGGCGTGCAGTTAGATTGTCGCTTAGGTACAAAAGTTTGTATCCTCAGTTTAGATTCAAACACCTAGCAGCTGGTAAGCAAAACCGTTACGTAACATTTGATTTTACTTAGTTAACAATACGATTACGTGTTGGGTTCGTATCTCCGTCATATAACTTCACATCATGCACTTAATCTTTAAATGCATGCGCACTTTGTTACTTGAGCATGGAGGTATAACAGACATCTTTCGTGGTTAGTTAACAGGGACGAAAGGGTCTTGTTAGGAGTCCCGGTTTATTACAAAAATTGTCGTCTTTTATTTTCAAGTTTAGATTTCATTACTGGTATTGGCAAAAATTTTGGTAATTCATGACTCTTCATGGATAGCCATCAATATGATATGATTAGATTACATTAGATCAATTCTTGTTTCATAGATCATGAATACGATACTTCGTAATGTGGTGTAACGTGTAATTTTAATGAAAGATTTCTTTACATACCATGATTCAATTTCTTTACAACAATTTCTTACTCTCTCTCATTCTTTTTGATCTCTCTCTCTCTCTCTCTCTCTCTCTCTCTCTCTCTCTCTCTCTATCATACACACACACATTCTTTTTTTCTTTATTTGTTTGTTTTGCTCGACTATCGGCGAGGCATGAAAACGTCTCTGAATGAGCTTCTTAGTTTTCAGTACACTTACGAAATAAATATAAAAACAACTGTGAGAGTTACTGATATATGATGCTTATAGTTTTCAGTCAGTTCCGAGTATTATTAGTAACCACGCTCCAGTCCCTAAACCTAGTTACAGAAATGCGAATCAGACGCATTACGTATTCCAGGCCGTAGCAACCGCGACTTGGAGACACCAGCTATGGTCACTTCCCAGACCGCTGTACGATCACATCGGTTCGTCTTCTTTCTGCTGGTACTGTAACTGAGATTTGACAACAAGGCAACGTATGTTTGGCAACTCTGTGATCGACCAGTTGCTTCCTGGTGTGCACGGAATTTATCCTCAAAGTTCACTTGATTTTACCTGTCATTTCCATTGAATAATCTGATTTATTATCGCTTTAGGTGTAACAAAAGATTGTAAATTTACGGTTTTCAGCCCAGGAAAGTCGTTGCACGTGGAAATCGCAACTAATCTCGTCCTTTAAATAGCGGTTTACGAGTGCTAGACATTATCGATCTCGTAAGAGTACGCTAAGACACGTACTTCTACGCCAGCTCTATGGTAATGCGCTGACCTGAGAAATAGCATCTGTTATGGTTCGCACTTCCAGTCTCACTGACTGTAACGTTTTTATCCCTTCTGTGAAAGAGCTACTAGCAGTCAGATAAAACATCGATAAGGAAATCGCAAAAAAATACTTTCGGCTCATAGTTCAATGGTGAAAACTTACAATGCTGCACAACGGGTAACTCCTCTTCCCGCCGCTGACAAGCAAATTTTGGGTTTCTAGGAATACAAAGCTTTACTTATGAAATGCGACATTTGCACTGCACGACGTTTTCAACAAAGAGATGGCGCAATACAGTAGCTCAAGTGGAAAGAAACACTTCCTTTTCAAATTTGTGCATCCTACACTGTTGGCTGTTCTGTGTAGGTGGCAGGTACGTGATTTTATATCGGTCGAATTTATGCACTGGGTAGTCGAGGCAGCTAGTTCATTGTGATTCGGTCAACCAAGTAAATGAATTTACTGAACCTGCTGCAAATTACTACAGGAAGCCTGTGTGTCAATTCTCATCCAGTGTGGTGCAACGGCGTTACGACAGAAAAATGAGCCACATACTTATAATATGCTTGAATATCTATGGACTGGGTTCGACTCCAACTTCTGTCAATGATTTTAGATAAGGAGAGACAGATTCCATTCTCTTCTGGCTACACCAAGTGAAGAAGATATAATGACATTGTGGTCTGAAATTGACATGAAAAATGATATTCCCTTTCTACAAAGTAGACGTTAGGATGAATCACAATAAAGACTGGAGCGGCGACACGTAGAAACCTTTCTTATACTTGTTATTTATTTCTAGTGACGAAACAAACGCTATGTAGGCTCACAGGACATTTAGTCCATATTTTATCTGAGCTTCTGTATGTCGATAAAATCGGTTCTGAACTGGGAATGCAACTTAGACCGTACTTAACGCTGAATTTGATCCCTTCGTGAGAATACAGCACGGCTACTATTTCTGGTTTGTTCAGAACTGCAGATTCCTCAACGTCTCCACATACTGCGCGTGAATGGGTTCGAATCCTGGCCCGGCACTATAGATTTCATTATGTATTATCAAGCTCTAGCATGAGAACACCTATCTGCTGGTGGATAATTATTTTAATGTTTAATGTATTTTCATTCGTTGTCAACACTAACGATATGTGACGTTTTGACACCCAGTGAGACACAGGACTATTTGCGAGATCACTGTAAGTTCAAGATGTTAGTCCGAGCTGGACAAAAATTCGGAAGCTGACGTATCTTTGTGTGTAGTCAAAAGCGATATGATGTGTGGAGCTGCATTCCCAGTGAGCACCGAACTCTTCGTCATATTATTTCTAGTTCAAACACGCTCACATGTCGCTACTGGTGCAACAAACCCATATTTAACGTTCGTTTTCTCTAGAATATAACAGCGATAGATGCCGGGTTGGGGTCTTGGGAAGGAAAAAAATTAATGTTTCGTCTCGTCATTTCAGTTAAAACATCTAGCTACTGCCGAGAAAATCCGAAATATCACAGTTGATTGTGCGTCGATATCTATCCGATTAAGTTCTGAGTTCGAATCCCTGCCCAATACAAAGCCTTACCTCACGGCAATTCACGTAAGTTACTTGTTAAGAACCAAGATTCAACATCTCTCGTCGTTCGTTAACAGGGACAATAGGTGCTGGGTAGGAATTCGCGTCCGGCAAAAATACTTGCGCTATGTAATTTAAAGTTGGAATTTGCAAACTGGCTCTGTCTAAAATCGAGGTATATCACTCTCTGTATGCCTAATCAGGAGTGACAGTTAGTATCCGTCAGGCACGAAATCATTGCTTAGTCTGCATGACCTGAGTTTGCATCCATATGCAGAACGAGACGGTTCGTCGTGTCATTTGAAGTTCATAAATATTCTCAATTAGCTGCTCGTGAATACCTTTAATTTTTAATCTTATTTTGTGTTAAATAATAAGTACGGTATGTTACTTTGAAGAGTAAATCATGAATACGACGAATTTACTACGTGCATTACCTATCTGACGTAATAATGAGAGTGGTAAAATGGAAGGTATGTCATTTATTGTAATAAATGTGAGCTACAAGCCTTAAGGGCAGTCTTATCTGTGATAAGGTGTTCCGTGATATTTGTAGTATCGTGGTATTACTTTACATCTTGAGTTATTGCGATACAGAACAGTTTTTTCTCGTGGTGACTTGTTGGAACCACTTTCAATAGTCAAACGACTGTACCAAGGAGCGATAAGGGGACCTGCTAGACAGTTGCGCTATGTGGGTTGCATGTGAATCAGGCGAAATTCAATTCAAGTCGTTCGGATACTATTGGGCATGAATGAACATCACGTGTATCGATTTCCATCGCGCTGGGTAAGTCCTCCGGGATACGTTTATTCTCCTTAGTGTGTAAATATATTTGGAGCATGTCATTCAAAAACGTTTGAAACGACATAGACGGGAGCGGGTTGTTGTTAGGAGAGCAGAATGTATTAGACTCGCGGTTCATGTGGTGTTATTGGCAGAGAGCGAAAGAAGTATGACTGAAATGTTAAAAGAATTGAACAAGAGGCGTGAGTAAATTGGAATGAGAAATAATAAGAAAATCGCAAAATGTCCGGTGATAGGTGCAAGAAAAGCAAGAACAACTATAATGTTAGGCAGGAAGATACACAACAATTTAGTATTTTTAGATAACTGCGACGTGCTATTATGGACGACATTGGAAGTAATAAGGAGGTGAAAATACGTATAGCAATTGCCAACGAGACGTTTCATAACAGGAGGCTTTTATGTGGGTGCGTTGATAGGGGATAAAATAGGCAGCACAGTGAGAAATGAGGTGGTGTTGAGTGGGAGAACAGAGAGAAATTTTAAAGGTAGCAGGATGAGCAAATACAATTGGCGTGGACACTGAATGAGAAGAGATTGTTTATTGATGGTATGGAGGAAACGGTGAATGCAAGAAGAAGAAGAAGAAGAAGAAGAAGAAGAAGACGCAGAACATACCAGGTGGTGGACAGCGTAAGAACAGAAAATAGTTGTGAGAAAACAAGAGGGTAACAAATGATGGGACTGCATGGAGAGCTACATGTGAAGACCTGCCCTAGGGCAGAACACTCATGGTGGTGGTGTTGATGAAGAGGAGACTTATGTAGGACATTTTGCAAAACGCCCATTTTCTTGTAATCCAAATTTAAACAAAACATAGACAGCTTATAATTTGTAGTCTATAAATGACCGTGAATTGCGTGACAGATGGAACCTGCCAGTATACCAGTTATTAGGACTTATTCCCACTCCACTGACGTATGGAGCGTGCGAACTGTGGCTGCTTAAAAGCCTCTGTGCGTGCTGTGCTTAGTCTCTTCTGGTCTTCACGCTTCCTACAGTTACAATACGTAGGCGGTTTCAGTATATACCATTCCTACTTTCATCATGTAACGTCAGTTCTAGAAACTTTCTAATTAGGACTCCTCGCGATACTTTGCTCTTCCACGGGATAGTCTGAGTCTACCATGAACTGTCGGTTAGTCAGTAAGTGGAATAATTGGTTTTCCGACACATGTCGCCATGTAACTGTCGCCCTATCTCCACGTCAGAGAGACGGAAATTCTGTGTGCCACATTTGAAGATGAGTCTGTAAAGGTTACAAAACTAGTTAATGGAATTACAAATAGTTCAAAAAGTGAGTTTTTGCAGTTTACCGTATTTACATGCAATGCACTAGTCACAGGCTCTAGGCGATCCTTAGGGGATATGCTTAGTCGGTTGAGAGCGTGATGTGTCCCTCCGAGATTAATTTCACCTGGGCTTTAAGCGACTCACCGGTCAGCATTTACAGAGCTGCCAACTACATCTCACACCGGGAATATTACCAGGATTAGTTTGCATCGCAGCCTACGGAAGAGAACGCAAATCGAACGAGCATTCGCAGTCATTCCCTCCATTGACTACCATTCGCCTATATTCAACAGTTAAGGATTCCTCCGGAAATATTCCAAGTAGACTTTCTCTGGATATTTTACGTTTGTTTCCAAGCGCCTGCCTGTTCAATTTGATCAGAAACTGTGTGACATTCTCCAACGGGTCAAAAAACCTGTGACCATTCGTGCCGCCCTTCTCTGTATACATTCAGTATCGCCGGGCAGTTGTATCTGATTAGGATCCAAGAATCTCGAGCAATATTGGGGGATGGGTCGCAAGCGTGATTTGTAAGCAATTTCTTTTGTACACTGATTGTATTTTCCTACAGTTCTACCAACGAATTGCAGCCAGCCACCGTATTTCCCTAAGACTGCGACTATGTGACGGTTCCATTTCAAATCTCTAGAAATTTTTACACCCAGGTATTCATGTGGGTTGAGCGATAGCGAATTTGACTCGCTGCACTATACTCGTAGGATAAGGTTATATCGTTTTGTGAACCGAACAATTTTACATTTCGGGAACATTTAAACTAAGTTGTCATGCTTTGCACTACACTGAAATCTTATGAGGGCGTGGCTTCTTTCAAACAGAACTTTATTACAGGCAACAGCATCATTTGCGGAAACACTGAAGATCCAAATAGACCGCGTAACCACCGCCCCCTTCTCCTCTCCAAATTGCTGTCTCAAAACGGGAAGTCCCATATGTAAACCACCTTCAGAAGTTCGTTCACTTTCCGTATCAGTTAATGTGTTAAAAACTTGACCTGAAGAAACATAACCCTTTGCAGTTGAAGACGCTCTGTTGTAAGAGAAGCTAGTTTTTCGAAAACGTCTCAATATTTATGTACTGAACTAGGTGTTGTACAATTCTATAATTTTCAGGTACATTCGGCGACGTATGTGGATACTGTCTGACAAATGTGTTGCGAATAAAGTGAGTAGTAAAGAAGTAATAAAGTGAAACATCAAGCCTGATGCTGACACCTTACTGCACGAACAGCGAAAATGTAGAAGTGATAAAAGTCTTTTTCCTTTCATCATTATGTCAGGGATGTCAGAGGGGAAAAAAAGTTTCGCCAAGTTTCGAAATTATGTGTGAAGTTTGTTGGAAGTCGCCACGTGCTGCCTTTCACAAATGTTCGGTGAATATAGTCTCGATAATTTGCGCGCCATGAAATTATGCTGCCTTAGACGAGTACGCAGTTTTTAACTTTTAACGCCCGACTTATTGCGTAAACCTATGCCTTTAAATGAAGGACGGAAGAAGGATTGCATTTAATGTGCTATCGATGTCGAGGTCTTTAGAGACGGAGCAGGAGTTGGCAATGCGTCAGGGAAGGGTAAAAGAAGTCCGCCGTTCCCTTTCAAAGGTATCATCCCAGCATTTGCTTGGAGAGATTCAGGAAAGTTACGGAAAACGTATCAGGATGGCCGGATGCGGATTTAAACGTCATCCTCCCGAATGCGAGTCTAGTGTACTAGTTGACAGCTCGTCGTGTAGAAGCTAGCGTTGCTTGTGATGGGATTCCGGGTTCGATTCACGGCTTAGTTGCGTTCTCCGCCCGGGAAGTAGGTGTCTGTGGTGCCATCATTTCATCATCATTCGTGAAGGTGGCGAAACTGGACTGTGTAAAGGTTGGGGCTTTGTACAGGCGCTGATAACCGTGCAGTTAAGCGCCCCAAAAACCAAACATCATCATCATCATCATCATCATCATCATCATCATCATACCATGTACTAACCACTGCGGCAGCTCGTTCGGTATACATTTAAATGAGCAGGTTAAGTCAGCATTTTTAGTATTTACATTGACTTCGTTCTTCATAAATGAAAGCAGGAACTACGACAAGACAAAAGAATTGGGATAACGAATGAGAAATACCTGATTGTGCTTCTGTTTGTAGATGACATGATTCACGTTCACGAAATGACCTCCAAAGATCTATATACCACCTGAACGAAATATGCAATGAATACAACTTTAAAATTTCTAGTAACAAAACGAAAATAAGTGCACTCCGAGGAAAATACTCAGTCAGTTTAAAACTAGTTTTGGATAATCCTGCTTTAGAACTGGTCTCTTAATCTTTCACTTAGGCTACGCTGTAAGGTCTGATTTTTACTCTGATACTTAAAATAAATTACACAAATTCTAAGCTGTCTGTGACACTATTATCTGAATATTGGGCAATAAAGTACAAAAAGATTGTTCCGAAATTCTATAACGTGGTCGCGGTTCCTGTATTATGCTATGAAAGCGAAAACATGGTTAAAAAAAAAAGCAAAAAAAAAAAATCACACGGCAGAGATGAGGTTCCTAAGAAATTCGAAGAGCTGCACAACAAGAAATGATTAGGAATGAAGATACTAGAGAAAAATTAAGTATTTTCAACAGAAACTAAAAAATTCAAAAATATCGTGAAGACTGGTGAGAATGCTACGTCCCAGACTTCCCCAAAATATTCTGAACTACAAACGGAATGGAAGACGTGATATTGAAAGGCCTCGGACGTGGGAGCAATTTCGTTTGAGAGACTATCCCGCGCGGCGACTACTGAAGTACTTATACATTATAGAATTCTTAAGTTATACAAGCAAAATAAGTAAGTTTTAATGTAGTTTACGTTCACTGATGCAAAAAAAAATTTTTCTTGCTTTTTAAAGTGGGCTATGTTCTTTCTCAGGGTTCAAACTGTCTCCATGCCAAATTTGAACAATATCTGTTAAGCGGTTTGGACTCTAAAACGAAACAGACTGTGTTACAAAGCAGAAAAGCAACTGAGAGAAAGAAGCGGCGTCGATTTCTGCAGGAGGCGGCCATAATTTTGTAGGACAATGTTCGGGCACGCTCGGTTCAAGTCGTGACTGATTTGATCGGTATATGGGGATGGGGAGCGCCGCATCACGCACCACACTCATCTACATCTACATTTATACTCCGCAAGCCACCCAACGGTGTGTGGCGGAGGGCACTTTACGTGCCACTGTCATTACCTCCCTTTCCTGTTCCAGTCGCGTATGGTTCGCGGGAGGAAAGACTGTCTGAAAGCCCCTGTGCTCTCTTTAATCTCTCTAATTTTACATTCGTAATCTCCTCGGGAGGTATAAGTAGGGGGAAGCAATATATTCGATACCTCATCCAGAAACGCACCCTCTCGAAATCTGGCGAGCAAGCTACACCGCGATGAAGAGCGGCTCTCTTGCAGAGTCTGGCACTTGAGTTTGTCAAACATCTCCGTAACGCTATCACGGTTACCAAATAACCCTGTGACGAAACGCGCCGCTCTTCTTTGAATCTTCTCTATCTCCTCCGCAAACCCGATCTGGTACGGATCCCACACCGATGAGCAATACTCAAGTATAGGTCCAACGAGTGTTTTGTAAGCTACCTCCTTTGTTGATGAACTACAGTTTCTAAGGACTCTCCCAATGGATCTCAACCTGGTACGCACCTTACCAACAGTTAATTTTATATGATCATTCCACTTCAAATAGTTCCGCACGCATACTCCGAGATATTTTACAGAAGTAACTGCTACCAGTGTTTGATCCGCTATCATATAATCATACAATAAAGGATCCTTCTTTCTATGTATTCGCAATACATTACATTTGTATATGTTAAGGGTCAGTTGCCACTCCCTGCACCAAGGGCCTATCCGGTGCAGATCTTCCGGCATTTCGCTACAATTTTCTAATGCTGCAACTTCTGTGTATGCTACAGAATCATCCGCGAAAAACCGCATGGAACTTCCGACACTATCTACTACCTCATTTATATATATTGTGAAAAGTAATGGTCCCATAACACTCCCCTGTGGCACGCCAGAGATTATTATAACGTCTGTAGACGTCTCTCCAGTGATAACAACATGCTGTGTTCTGTTAGTTAAAACTCTTCAATCCAGCCACAGAGCTGGTCTGATATTCCGTGGGCTCTTACTTTACTTATCAGGCGACAGTGCGGAACTGTATCGAACGCCTTCCGGAAGTCGAGAAAAATAGCATCTACCTGGGAGCCTGTATCTAATATTTTCTGGGTCTCATGAACAAATAAAGTGAGTTGGGTCTCACACGATGGATGTTTCCGGAATCCATGTTGATTCCTACAGAGTAGATTCTGGGTTTCCAAAAACTACATGATACTCGAGCAAAAAACATGTTCTAAAATTCTACAACAGATCGACGTCAGAGGTATAGGTCTATAGTTTTGCGCATCTGCTCTACGACCCTTCTTGAAGACTGGGACTACCTGTCCTCTTTTCCAATCATTTGGAGCCTTCCGTTCCCCTAGAGACTTGCGGTGCACGGCTGTTAGAAGGGAGGGCAAGTTCTTTCGCGTACTGTGTAGAATCGAATTGGTACCCCGTTAGGTCCAGTGGTCTTTCCTCTGTTGAGTGATTCCAGTTGCTTTTCTACTCCTTGGACACTTATTTCGATGTCAGCCATTTTCTCGTTTGTGCTAGGATGTAGAGAAGGAACTGCAGTGCGGTCTTCCTCTATGAAACATCTTTGGAAAAAGGTGTTTAGTATTTCAGCTTTACGCCTGTCATCCTCTGTTTCAATGCCATCATCACCCCGGAGTGTCTGGACATGCTGTTTCCAACCACTTACTGATTTAACGTGAGACCAGAACTTTCTAGGATATTCTGTCAAGTCGGTACATACAATTTTATTTTCGAATTCACTGAACGGTTCACGCATAGCCCTCCTTACGCTAACTTTGACATCGTTTAGCTTCTGTTTGTCTGAGAGGTTTTGGCTGCGTTTATACTTGGAGTGAAGCTGTCTTTGCTTTCGCAGTAGTTTCCTAACTTTGTTGTTGAACCACGGTGGGTTTATCCCGTCCCTCACAGTTTTACTCTACAGGTACCTGTCTAAAACGCATTTTACGATTGCCTTGAACTTTTTCCAAAAATACTCAACATTGTCAGTGTCAGAACAGAAATTTTCGTTTTGATCTGTTAGGTAGACTGAAATCTGCCTTCTATTACCCTTGCTAAACACGTAAGCCTTCCTCCCTCTTTTTATATTCCTATTAACTTCCATATTCAGGGATGTTGCAACAGCCTTATGATCACTGATTCCCTGTTCTGCACATACAGAGTCGAAAAGTTCGGGTCTGTTAGTTATCAGTAGGTCCAAGATGTTATCTCCACGAGTCGGTTCTCTGTTTAATTGCTCGAGGTAATTTTCGGATAGCGCACTCAGTATAATGTCACTCGATGCTCTGTCCCTACGACCCATCCTAAACATCTGAGTGTCCCAGTCTATATCTGGTAAATTGAAATCTCTACCTAAGACTATAACTTGCTGAGAAAATTGATGTGAAATGTATTCCAAATTTTCTCTCAGTTGTTCTGCCACTAATGCTGCTGGATCGGGAGGTCGGTAAAAGGAGCCAATTATTAACCTAGCTCGGCTGTTGCGTGTAACCTCCGCCCATAATAATTCACAGGAACTATCCACTTCTACTTCACTACAGGATAAACTTCTACTAACAGCGACCAACTCTCCACCACCGGTTGCATGCAATCTATCCTTTCTACCTGTCTGTACCTTTGTAAAAATTTCGGCAGAATTTCTCTCTGGTTTCAGCCAGCTTTCTGTACCTATAACGATTTCAGCTTCGGTACTTTCTATCAGCGCTTGAAGTTCCCGTACTTTACCAACGCAGCTTCGACAGTTTACCATTACAATACCGATTGCTGCTTGGTCCCCTCATGTCCTGCTTTGCCCCGAACTCGTTGAGGCTGCCGCCCTTTTTGTACTTGCCCAATGCCATCTAACCTAAATAACCGCCCAGCCCACGCCACACAACCCCTGCTACCCGTGTAGCCGCTTGTTGCGTGTAGTTGACTCCTGACCTATCCAGCGGAACCCGAAACTCCACCACCCTATGGCTCAAGTCGAGGAATCTGCAGCCCACACGGTCGCAGAACAATCTCAGCCTCTGATTCAGACCCTTTACTCAGCTCTTTACCAAAGGTCAGCAGTCAGTCCTATCGACGATGCTGCAGATGGTGAGCTCTGCTTTCATCCGGCTAGCGAGACTGGCAGTCTTCACCAAATCAGATAGCCAGGGAGGGTTTCCTCCGATCCATAGCGACACACATCATTGGTGCCGACATGAGCGACCACCTGCAAATGGGTGCAACCTGTACCCTTCATGGCATCCGGAAGGACCCTTTCCACATCTGGAATGACTCACCCCGGTATGCACACGGATTGCACATTGGTTTTCTTCCCCTCTCTTGCTGCCATATCCCTAAGGGGCCCCATTACGCGCCTGACGTTGGAGCTCCCAACTACCAGTAAGACCACCCTCTGCGACTGCTCGGATCTTGCAGACTGAGGGGCAACCCCTGAAACAGGACAAGCAGCCACGTCAGGCCGAAGATCAGTATCGGCCTGAGACAGCCCCAGACCTGCGCCCTTCTGAGCTCAGCTTGATTCCTGACGTGAAGGTAGCGTTCTCGCTTTCCGCGTCTGGGTTCCCGGGTTCGATTCACGGCGGGGTCAGGGATTTTGTCTGCCTCGTGATGGCTGGGTGTTGTGTGATGTCCTTAGGTTAGTGAGGTTTAAGTAGTTCTAAGTTCTAGGGGACTGATGACCATAGATGTTAAGACCCATAGTGCTCAGAGTCATTTGAACCATTTGTCGAACTTTGGGGTATTCGGTTCGGAGCTGTTATGGAGATACGTCAGACAATAGACCGCTCCATTCGAACTACCAATACAACTGGCGTAGTTAGGGGTATCTTGCTCTTTCGACATCACTGGCGATGGCTTATATACATGAGCTGTTCAAAAAATATCCGACCTTTTTTAATTGTTGAAATCAACAATGGTATCAGGGCGCGCATGCGCTCATGTTTTCAGGCATATTTAGCACACATACCTGATTTTCTCCACTACTTTGGAACACTTGCAAGTGGTACACGTTGGATTTAGTATTCAGAGCAAAATGACGTCTTTACATCACATTTGGCTCCAAGCTTGGCAATTCTCAAGTTGAAACCATCGTGTGTTTGTGGACAAAGTAATGGGTACTGCAGGGCTAAAGGAGTGGTACAACCATTTCAAAGGTAGCCGCTAATCAATGAAGACAGAAGCCAGTTAAGGTACGCCCGCAATATCCGCAAATCAGGTCGTTACTGATCCCGCAATATTGCTGGTGAAGCAGAATGGACGAATCACTATCAGAGAAGTTGCAGTCCAATCTAAAAGCCGTAATGTCAACTAAATAACTAGGTGTTACAATAACTAACGTCCGCCCGCGGTAGCTGAGTGGTCAGCACGACAGACTGTCAATCCTAAAAGACCGGGTTAGATTCCCGGCTGGGTCGGAGATTTTCTCCGCTCAGGGACTGGGTGTTGTGTTGTACTAATCATCATTTCATCCCCATCGACGCGCAAGTCGCCGAAGTGGCGTCAAATCGAAAGACTTGCACCAGGCGAACGGTCTACCCGATGGGAGGCCCTCGTCACACGCCATTATTATTATACAATAACGAACAACTTACATTGGAAAGAACACATAGAAAATGTTGCGGTTAAGGCTAACCAAAGACTGCGTTTTATTGGCACGACACTTAGAAAACGTAACAGACCTACAAAGGAGACTGCCTACACTACGCTTCTCCGTCCTCTTTTAGAATACTGCTGGAAGATGTGGGATCCTTACAAGATAGGACTTACGGAGTAGATCGAAAAAGTCCAAAGAAAGGCAGCACGTTTTCTATTATCGCGAAATATGAGAGAGTGTGTCACACAAATGATACTGGATTTGGGCTGGACATCATTAAAAGAAAAGCGTTTTTCGTTGCGACAGTATCTTCTCACGAAATTCCAATCACCAACTTTTTCCTCCGAATGCGAAAATATTTTGTTGACACCGACCTACGTAGGTAGAAACGACCACAACGATAAAATAAGGGAAGTCAGAGCTCGTATGGAAAGACACAGGTGATCATTCTTTCCGGGTGCTATGCGAGATTGGAATAATAGAGACTTGTGAAGGTGGTTCGATGAACAATCTGCCAGGCACTTAAATGTGATTTGCAGAGTATCCATGTAGATGCAAGTATAGGTGGTCACATTTTTATTATCCCCTGTATGTGCATATCGCTTCACACGAACTTTGTTACCTCTATATCGATATCTGCATCATTTTCGAAATATGTGAGCTTACTTATATTATCTGTAATGTTAATATACAACAGGAACAATAAGGCACCCAACACACTTCCCTCTGGCACAAGTGGTTACTTTTACACGTATAGATGAACTCTCCATTCAGGATGAGATGATGTGTCCCCCCTACAAAAATATTTTATTGGCCGTACTTTATACGATGCAGGCAAACGGTCAACTACAATTGTTGTTTACTGTGCGGTAACCTCTAGCGTATCAGAAGCGGTGTAGGAAAATGTTTTCAAATGAGTATACGCACTCGTATTTCGGCAGGTGCACAGTATTGCCATTTCAATTTTTGCACGTTTTTACAGATACCTTTTCGAAAATTTCGAGCGAAACAAATCGAAATCTTTATTACATCATGAAACAATGAAGAAGCAAATGCGGGTTTGTTCGCAAGCCCGAAGCATTATCTGGTACAAGAATCATTGATTTTAATAAAGTAGCTGTCGATAGGTTTTTTTCGTTGCTAACAAATGTAACTGACAATCACAAACTAATGACTTCTCAAATAACTAATTGTGATGAAACAGGCGTCTCGGTTAATCATAAAAACCAATCGAACATCGCAGCTTGCAAAGGGAACCGTCCAGTGCGATCGTTAACCTCTGCAGAAAGGGGCGATACTGCAACCATCCTCATTAGTACGTCAGCAAGCGGAGCTGACATTCCTCCTACGATTATTTTTCCACGAAAGAAGAAGCAGAAAGAATTTGAGTTAGGACTGGCAGCAGGAGGTTGCGCTGAGGTCCACAGCACCGCATGGATGGCCACAGAGTCATTCTTTGTATGGTTTCCACAATTAGTGGTATTTTCTAAGGCATCAAAGCACGTCCCAGTTCTCCTTATATCAGATGGCCACTCAGCTCATACTACGAACAATGACGTTATGGACTACGTGAGGGAGAGTGGCGTTTCTTCACCACCACATTGCTCTCACAGACTTCAGCAGCTTGATGTTTGTTTTATAAATCCTCGTATAGTGATCAGCTTCGAAAATGGCTGCGAAGCCACGCAGGGAAAGTCGTAACTATCTTTCAAATTTCAACGCTTTTTGGTTCAGCTTTCGTCTAAAGCGCAACAATGAAAACCGCTATTAAAGGTTTCGAAGCTACTGCAATATGGCCCACGGACCCATCCATATTAACGACGCACACTTCCTATCGGCACACACAACTGACAGCGGACGTGATAGGCCGTCAGATGAAGGGGTTATTATATCTGAACAATTGGAATGGCCTCCAACTAGCACACCAGCTGAAAAAGACGACTCAAACGGGCTGGATAATCAAGGGGACGAGGTTTCAGCGAATTGTTACAATGAACTGACGCCTAAGAATAACAAAGTTATTGGGGCTAATTGTTCTAATCTTGGGTGCTCTTGGATGACAACTGACAACACAACCTCCTCATTTCATATTTCACCTGAGATTCTGATTTTCTTGTCAAAAGTTAACGAAAGCAAGAAAAGAGCGAGACTGAAAAGGGGGAACAACGTTGCTTTAACTGATTCGCCGTACAAAAAAAGAGTTAAAAGTCATTAATGGAAGAAATAGAAAAAAGAACTTTGACAAAGAAGAAAGAGCAAACAGAAAACTTTTTGCGAAAGAGAATAAAATTAAGAACTCAAAAAAGAGAGAAAGAGTCTGAAGGTAAATGGAAAAAAGGAGAGAGATTACAATACTAACGAGAGTGATTATGAGGAAAGTTCTGACTGTCAGTGTGTATATTGTGGTGGGTTATATTCAAAATCAGTTGGAGGTTGGGTCGCTTGTTCCACGTGCAGAAAATGGACACACGATTCTTGTGCAGGAATAGATAGCGAAGATGATGAGTGTCTCCCCGTGTGTGAATTTTGTAAACAGCCTCAAGAAAAGGATACGATACATGAAAACTGTAGTTTGACATTAATACTCACTTTAAACTAAAAAAAATACCGAGCAAGCCAATATTTTCTGCATTTCCGATAATTTTATACGTTTTTGTAATCACTTGTATTTACCACCCCATTCTGCCGCGTGCAAATGATATAAATTTCTGTTTTTGAGTGAGAAAATATTGTTGTTTTATTTTATGGCAATGTTCTTGTATTTTTGTGATTAATACATCATAATGTGTTCATATAAAAATTTGTAACTCTCTTATTTATCAATTTTGTACATTTAATCAAAGTTTTCAACTGTGTACCCCATTATACCTTGGATTCCCCAACGTGTCGGATAAGAAAGATAAAAATACAATCACTACTCGTTTCTTCAACGACAATTTAAGCTGTGTTCTGTGGTTCCTCCCAGAGTTCATCACGATATATTCCGAAAAAAATCATAGTTAACGAACATTATAAATTGCTCTAGAAACGAAGGCAATCCCAGTTTACATTTAATAAGGCCACTGGTATCCTTCGAAATGCAACTAATCAACGTCATGCAGAACGTCGTGGGTCACAGCGGATGGGTGGAATCGAAATATGACATTTACCCACGATCGCTTCTTTTTGTCAATTTGTGCCATTAATTTCTCTGCTCCCTAATCTGATTTCGTATCTCCCCATCAGCTATTCGATCAAAACATTTTTAGCATTCTTCTACACCACCACATTTCGGAAGTTTCTAGTCGTCTCCTGTTTGGGGAACCAGGCATGTTAACTACTGATTCGCAATATATTTATTCCGAAAGGCAAAAGGAACCCCGAAAACAATGAAAATAATTTTGTTTATTGGTGACTGTACCAGTTTTATTTACACTTAGTGCGAATATGAAAGTATTTTATTCCAAATCCTTATTTGAAGGTACTAAAATGTCGGTTTAAATGGCAGCTTGCTATGTAAGACATGCCCACTTGTTTCTCTGTGCCATCTCTTCTTTGAGATGATAAGCCTAGGGACATTTTACCCGTAGTTTTTGAGCTTTCACCTATTGAATACATTTTTTCTTGTCTCGTAGTCAGTTGTTTGCTACAGTAATAACGTTTCTGAACAAAACAAATGCCAAGATCTACCCACAAAGTTTTCGAGAGAAGTTCTAGAAGACTTCCAAGAAATAAAAAAGTAAATATCATGAAACAAATGTTATGTTTTTGTACAGCATGCATACTATTAGAAAGTGAAAGAAACTATGAATTTAAATGAGTGCATGTACGACGTTAAGTGCAATACATCTTTAAATTTTCCGTAACTTTTCTAAGTAAATGTACCTTTCCTCTCAAACCATTTATCCCAGAACCATGGAATTCTAACGGTCAGTTTTCTTACTCGAGGGCATGAAGAGTCGAGGGATATGAAAGGGAAGCAGTGGTTGGGAAGGGAGTGAGACAGGGTTGTAGCCTATCTCCGATGTTATTCAATCTGTTTGCTGAGCAAGCAGTAAAGAAAACAAAAGAAAACTTCGGAGTAGGAATTAAAAACCATGGAGAAGTTGTATTATAATGAACACTATGGTCTTTTTATTTTTGAAATTTGCCTGCAAAACCTGTCTTTCAAAATTTTTCTAAAAATTTCAGTATTAATATATTATTCATGAAAAATTGTCAGCTTGTTGGAAAACAGTGGAAATGCATGTAAGAAATGTTTTGTGTTTTACCGTTAATATAACACAACTTAGAATAAAGATCATATAAATAGATCAGTTAACATGGTGGAGATAAAAGATACGTTCTCCCCGTGAATATTGTGTTTAAAAACAAATGAATATTTTCAAATCAACAGCTCATTTCATGAAGTCATAACTAGAAGTGAATAATCTCCACAAAAATTGGTAAGTTAATTACTTTGGTGCAAGAAAGTCTCCATCATTAAGGAGAACGATGTTTTCAATAACTTGCCGGCAGCCATAAAAAGCTTTACTACTGACAGATTTCAGTTTACGAGGAGCCTAAAGGATTTCTTGCTAACCATCTCTTCCGACACCATTAATGAATTGAATTATTTATTAGAACTAGCGCGCGCGCGCGATTCAGAGAGAGAGAGAGAGAGAGAGAGAGAGAGTGTGTGTGTGTGTGTGTGTGTGTGTGTGTGTGTGTGTGTGTGTGTGTGTGTGTGTGTGTGTGTGTGTGTTAGAGAGAGAGAGAGAGAGAGAGAGAGAGAGAGAGAGAGAGAGAGAGAGTGGGGGTAAAATAATACGTGTACAATCAGAAGTGTGACTAAATTTTCATTCCTCGTTCATGATCAGTCCATTTGCGGTCTGTGGATAGTAAATTAGCATATTATTTTCCCATTGAGTATCTCCCCATTATGGATCAATTTCAATGGAAAGTACATATAATCTAACCCTCTTGTCTGCCCCACTTCTGTTGAAGGTTACACATCACACAAATACCTTGTTGTTGTTGTCTTCAGTCCACAGACTGGTTTGATGCAGCTCTCCATGCTACTGTATCGTCTGGAAGCTTCATCTCCCAGTACCCACTGCAACCTACATCCTTGTGAATCTGCTTAGTGTATTCATCTCCTGGACTCCCTCCTCGATTTTTACCCTCCACGCTGCCCTCCAATATTAAATTCGTGATCCCTTAATGCCTCAGAACGTGTCCTACCATCCGACCCCATCTTCTAGTCAAGTTGTGCCACAAAGTTCTCTTCTCCCGTATCCTATTCAATACCTCCACATTAGTTATGTGATCTACCCATCTAATCTTCAGCATTCTTCTGTAGCACCACATTTCGAAAGCTTCTATTCTCTTCATGTTCAAACTATTTATTGTCCATTATTCACCTCCATACGTGGCTACACTGCATACAAATACTCGGAGAAAAGACTTCCTGATACCTAAAGCTATACTCGATGTTAGCAAATTTTTCTTCTTTAGAAACACTTTTCTTACCATTGACAGTCTACATTTTATATCCTCTCTACTTCGACCGTCATCAGTTATTTTGCTCCCTAAATAGCAAAACTCCTTTACTACTTTAAATGTCTCATTTCCTAATCTAATTCCCTCAGCATCACCCACCTTAATTCGACTACACTCCATTATCCTCGTTTTGCTTTTATTGATGCTGATCTTATATCATCCCTTCAGGACACTTCATTCTGTTCAGCTACTCTTCTAGGTTCTTTGCTGTCTCTGAATTACAATGTCATCGGCAAACCTCAAGGTTTTAGTTTCTTATCCATGGATTTTAATTTCTACTCAGAATTTTTCTTTTGTTTCCTTTACTGCTTGCTCAATAAACAGATTGAATAACATTGGGGATAGTCTACAACCCTGTCTCATTCCCTTCCCAACCACTGCTTCCCCTTCATATCCCTTGACTCTTATAACTGCCACCTGCTTTCTGTACAAATTGTAAATTGCCTTTCGCTCCCTATATTTTACCCCTGCCACCTTCAGAATTTGAGAGAGAGTATTCCAGTCAACATTGTCAAAAGATTTCTCTAAGTCTACAAATGTTAGAAACGTAGGTTTGCCTTTCCTTAATCTACTTAATAAGGTAAGTCGTAGGGTCAGTATTGCCTCACATGATCCAGTATTTCTACGGAAACCAAACTGGTCTTCCCTGAGGTCGGCTTCTACCATTTTTTCCATTCGACTGTAATGAATTTGCGTTAGTATTTTGCAGTTGTGACTTATTAAATTGATAGTTCGTTAATTTTCACATCTGTCAATACCTGCTTTCTTTGAAATTGGAATTATTTCATTCTTCTTGAAGTCTGACAGTATTTCGGCTGTCTCATGCATCTTGCTCATCAGACGGTAACGTTCTGTCAGAGTTGGGTCTCCCAAGGCTGTCAGTAGTTCTAATGGAATGTTGCCTACTCCCGGGATATTGTTTCGATTAAGGTCTTTCAGTGCTCTGTCAAACTCTTCACGCAGTATGTCATCTCCCATTTCATCTTCATCTACATCCTCTTCCATTTCCATTATATTGTCCTGAAGTACACTGCCCTTGTATAGATCCTCTATATACACCTTCCACCTTTCTGCATTCCCTTCTTTGCTGATAACAGGGTTTCCATCTGAGCTCTTGATATGCATACAAGTGAATCTCGTTTCTCTAAAGGTCTCTTTAATTTTCCTGTAGGCAGTATCTATCTTACCCCTAGTGATATGCGCCTCTACATCCTTACGTTTGTCCTCTAGATATCCCTGCTTAGCCATTTTGCACTTCCTGTCGATCTCATCTTGAGACATTAGTATTTCTTTTTACCAGCTTAATTTACTGCATTTTTGTATTTTCTCCTTTCATAAATTAAATTCAATATATCTTCTGTTACCCTCTTTCTCTGCGCATGTCAAGTTCCGTAGGCCCAAATTGAGGAGCAAATCTTCAAGGTCATGGAACGTGTCAGTATCTACATCTACATCCGTACTCCGCAAGCCGCCTAACGGTGTGTGGCGGAGGGTACCCTGAGTACCTCTATCCGTTCTCCCTTCTATTCCAGTCTCGTATTGTACGTGGAAAGAAGGATTCTCGGTATGCTTCTGTGTGGTCTCTAATCTCTCTGATTTTATCCTCGTGGTCTCTTCGCGAAATATAAGTAGGAGGGAGCAATACACTGTTTGACTCTTCGGTGAAGGTATGTTCTCGAAACTTCAACAAAAGCCCATCCAGAGCTACGGAGCGTCTCTCCTGCAGAGTCTTCAACTGTAGGTTATCTATCATCTCCGTAACGCTTTCGCGATTACTAAATGATCCTGCAACGAAGCGCGCTGCTCTCCGTTGTATCTTCTCTATCTCTTCTATGAAACATATCTGGTGCGGATCCCACACTGCTGAGCAGTATTCAAGCAGTGGGCGAACAAGCGTACTGTAACCTACTTCCTTTGTTGTCGGATTGCATTTCCTTAGGATTCTTCCAATGAATCTCAGTCTGGCATCTGCTTTACCGACGATCAACTTTATATGAACATTCCATTTTAAATCACTCCTAATGCGTACTCCCAGATAATTTATGGAATTAACTGCTTCCAGTTGCTGACCTGCTATTTTGTAGCTAAATGATAAGGGACCTATCTTTCTATGTATTCGCATCACATTACACTTCGCTACATTGAGATTCAATTGCCATTCCGTGCACCATGCGTCAATTCGCTGCAGATCCTCCTGCATTTCAGTACAATTTTCCATTGTTGCAACCTCTCGATACACCACAGCATCATCTGCAAAAAGCCTCAGTGAACTTCCGATGTCATCCACCAGGTCATTTATGTATATTGTGAACAGCAACGGTCCTATGACACTCCCCTGCGGCACACCTGAAATCACTCTTACTTCGGAAGACTTCTCTCCATTGAGAATGACGTGCTGCGTTCTGTTATCTAGGAACTCCTCAATCCAATCACACAATTGATCTGATAGTCCGTATGCTCTTACTTTGTTCATTAAAAGACTGTGGGGAACTGTGTCAAACGCCTTGCGGAAGTCAAGAAACACGGCATCTACTTGTGAACCCGTGTCTAAGGCCCTCTGAGTCTCGTGGACGAATAGCGCGAGCTGGGTTTCACACGGCCGTCTTTTTCGAAACCCATGCTGATTCCTACAGAGTAGATTTCTAGTCTCCAGAAAAGACATTATACTCGAACATAATACGTGTTCCAAAATTCTACAACTGATCGACGTTAGAGATATAGGTCTATAGTTCTGCACATCCGTTCGACGTCCCTTCTTGAAAACGGGGATGACCTGTGCCCTTTTCCAATCCTTTGGAACGCTTCGCTCTTCTAGAGACCTACGGTACACCGCTGCAAGAAGGGGGCAAGTTCCTTCACGTATTCTGTGTAAAATCAAACTGGTATCCCATCAGGACCAGAGGCCTTTCCTCTTTTGAGCGATTTTAATTGTTTCTCTATCCCTCTGTCGTCTATTTCGATATCTACCATTTTGTCAACTGTGCGACTTCAAGAGAAGGAAGCACAGTGCAGTCTTCCTCTGTGAAAAAGCTTTGGAAGAAGACATTTAGTATTTCGGCCTTTAGTCTGTCATCCTCTGTTTCAGTACCATTTTGGTCACAGAGTGTCTGGACATTTTGTTTTGATCCACCTACCGCTTTGACATAGGACCAAAATTTCTTAGGATTTTCTGCCAAGTCAGTACATAGAACTTTACTTTCGAATTCATTGAAAGCCTCTCGCATAGCCCCCCTCACACTACATTTCGCTTCGCGTAATTTTTGTTTGTCTGCAAGGCTTTGGCTATGTTTATGTTTGCTGTGAAGTTCCCTTTGCTTCCGCAGCAGTTTTCTAACTCGGTTGTTGTACCACGGTGGCTCTTTTCCATTTCTTACGATCTTCCTTGGCACATACTCATCTAACGCATATTGTTCGATGGTTTTGAACTTTGTCCACTGACCCTCAACACTATCTGTACTTGAGACAAAACTTTTGTGTTGAGCCGTCAGGTACTCTGTAATCTGCTTTTTGTCACTTTTGCTAAACAGAAAAATCTTATTACCTTTTTAATATTTCTATTTACGGCTGAAATCGTCGATGCAGTAACCGCTTTATGATCGCTGATTCCCTGTTCTGCATTAACTGATTCAAATAGTTCGGGTCTGTTTGTCACCAGAAGGTCTAATATATTATCGCCACGAGTCGGTTCTCTGTTTAACTGCTCAAGGTAGTTTTCAGATAAAGCACTTAAAAATATTTCACTGGATTCTTTGTCCCTGCCACCCGTTATGAACGTTTCAGTCTCCCAGTCTATATCCAGCAAATTAAAATCTCCTCCCAGAACTATAACATGGTGGGGAAATCTACTCGAAATATTTTCCAAATTATTCTTCTGGTGCCGAGCCATAACAGCTGCTGAGCCTGGGGGCCTATAGAGACATCCAATTACCATGTCTGAGCCTGCTTTAACCGTGACCTTCACCCAAATCATTTCACAATTAGAATCTCCGTCAATTTCCTTCGATACTATTGCACTTCTTATCGCTATAAACACGCCTCCCCCTTTACTGTCCAGCCTTTCTCTGCGATATACATTCTAATCTGAGTTTAAGATTTCATTACTGTTTACATGTGGTTTCAGCCAACTTTCTGTCCCTAGTACTATATGGGCGTTGTGACCGTTTATTAATGAGAGCAGTTCTGGGACATTTCTATAGACGCTCCTGCAGTTTACTATTAGCACATTAATATTGATATTCCCTGTTGTATTTTGCCTACTCCTGCCTTGCCGCTTCTCAGGAGGCGTCTTGTCGGGCCTAGGGAGGGAATTCTCTAACCTAAAAAAAACCCATGTGCACTCCACACGTACTCCGCTACCCTCGTAGCCGCTTCCGGCGTGTAGTGCACGCCTGACCTATTCAGGGGGACCCTACATTTCTGCACCCCATTGCGGAGGTCGAGAAATTTGCACTCCAGCTCTCCGCAGAATCGTCTGAGCCTCTGGTTTAAGCCTTCCACTCGGCTCCAAACCAGAGGACCGCGATCGATTCTGGGAATGATACTACAAATAGTTAGCTCTTATTCCACCCCGCGAGCGAGGCTTTCCGCCTTCACCAACTCCGCCAACCGCCTGTACGAACTGAGGATGACCTCTGAACCCAGACGGCAGGAGTCATTTGTGACGACATCAGCAACAATTTGCAGTCGGGTGCACCCAGTGCTCTCTATCGCCGCCGGTAGGGCCCCCTCCACATCTCGGATGAGACCCCCCGGCAAGCAGACATAGTGAACACTGGCCTTCTTCCCCGACCTTTCCGCTATTTCCCTAAGGGGCTCCATCACCAGCCTAACGTTGGAGCTCCCAATAACTAACAAACCCCTCCCCCCGTGTGCCTGCTCGGACCTTGATGAAGGAGCAGCCACATGTCCATTCACAGGCAGAGCGGGCAATGCCACACGGCCAGCCTCCACATTGACCCTCCGCCTCGTGCGCCGCGAACGCCGCTGAACCCGCCACTCCCCTTGGGGAGAGGGTGGCCCAACCGCGCCCGGTACCCGCGAAGATCTCTCGACAGCAGGGACAGTGGGTGAAGCATCTAATACCTGGGGTGCACCATGCGACGCACCAGACTCCCCACTGCCGCTACACTCCGAGGCAGCAGCCTGAAGACGGCTGACCGCGGCCATCAACACGCTCAGCTGTTAGCGAGGAGTGGCCAGCGTCCATACACAGCAGTCACACATCCTATCCATCCTAAGGAATCAATTTACCGAATAGACTTAATCAACTTTTAAGTAGACTGCTAATTCACTAAAGGCGATTGATTACTGACTAAACTGTGATTGCTAACCACTTATTGCAGAAAACAATGAAAATAGCACTACCTGTCTCTGGACTGTATTCAAAACAAACACTAGCACTACTGGCACTATGGCTGACTACAAGGACTCTCTCTGACTATATTCAAAACAAACACGAAATCTAAGTAACACTATTACTAGCACTCGACAATTAAAGCTTCCTAAAAGCAAAAACACACGGAAAAAGAAGTGACAAGTAAGAAAAATAGAGTTAATACTTAAATTAAGGTAGCTCGCTGCACAGCAGACGTGAAGCAGACGGCGGTTAGGGCGACACATGAACTTACAACATAAAAGTAATAACAGATAAAAATACATGTTCATGAACCTGAGAGAAAATCAGTCCATAAGTTTAAGCAAACACTATCAGCAGTACAATGAGAATCAGCTTAATATTTCAATTAACTCCTCGACAGAATAAAAGGAGTGACCCATGAGGAAACACTCCAGTTTCGATTTGAAAGCGCGTGGATTACTGCTAAGATTTTTGAATTCGAGTGGCAGCTTATTGAAAATGGATGCAGCAGTATACTCACACATTTTTGCACAAGAGTTAAGGAAGTCCGATCCAAATGGAGGTTTGATTTCTCCCGAGTATTAACCGAGTGAAAGCTGCTTATTGTTGGAAATAAACTAATAATGGTAACAAGAAACGACAATAAGGAATACACATATTGAGAGGCCAAGGTAAAAATACCCAGACTCCCTGAACAGAGGTCGACAAGAGGTTCGTGAACTCACACCACTTTTTGCCCGAACCTCCAGTTTCTGAGCCAAAAATATCCTTCTAGAATGGGAAGAGTTACCCAAAAACATAATACCATACGACATAAGTGAATGGAAATAAGCAAAGTAGACTAATTTACTTGTCGAAGTATCACTCACTTTCGGTACCGTTCGAATAGTGAAAATGGCAGTATTAAGTCTTTGAACAAGATCCTGAATGTGGGCTTTCCACGACATCTTACTATTTATTTGAACACCTAGGAATGTGAACCGTTCAGTTTCACCAATCATATGCCCATGCTGTGAGATTAAAGCGTCAGGTTTTGTTGAATTGTGTGTTAGAAAATGTAAAAACTGAAGCTTACTGTGATTTAACGTTAGTTTATTTTCTACAAGCCATGGACTGAGGTCATGTACTGCACTACTTGAAACGGAGTCAATGTTGCACCCAACATCCTTTACTACCAAGCTAGTGTCATCAGCAAACAGAAATATTTTATAGTTACCCGTAATACTTGAGGGCATATCATTTATATAAATAAGGAACTGGAGCGGCCCCAACACTGATCCCTGAGGAACCCCCCTCCCCCTTGACAGTACACCACTCAGATCCCTCATCACACTGTACTACTTTCCCCCATTCCCATAGATCGTTCCCTAATGATCTTCCTGAAACACTCTACAACTTCTGATTCTGTCAGTTCTTTCAGGTCCCATCTCCTTAAATTCCCACCTTTTTCCAGTTTCTTCAGTTTAATCTACAGTTCATAATCAATATATTGTGATCAGAGTCCACATTTGCCCCTGGAAATGTCTTACAATTTAAAATCTGGTTCCTAAATCTCTGTCTTACCATTATATAATATATATGATATATTGCAGTATCTCCAGGTCTCTTCCACGTATACAATCTTCCTTCATGATTTTTGAACCAAGTGTTAGCTATGATTAAGTTATGCTCTGGGCAAAAACCTACCAGGCGGCTTCCTCTTTCATTTTTTACCCCCATTCCATATTCACCTACTACGTTTCCTTTTCTTCCATTTCCTACTGTCGAATTCCAGTCACCCATTAATATTAAATTTTCATCTCCCATCACTATCCGAATGATTTCTTTTATCTCATCACACATTTCATCAATTTCTTCATCATCTGCGGACTACTTTTACGACTTTGGTAGGCGTGGGATTCGTGGCTATCTTGGCCACAACAATGCGTTCACTATGCTGTTTGTAGTAGCTTACCCGCATTCCTATTTTTATTAATTATTAGACCTACTTATGCATTAGCTTCATATTAGCCTTCCTAATACTAAAATCTATATCCGATGTTAACAATGACGCCGGTGGATGGACTATCACGAAATTACTGACCGTCGAGAAAGTCACAAATATAGCCGACAAGCTAATGGGCCCTTCACAGGAAAAGGTTTTTTGCCAGAAAACGGGGAAAACTGAAACCCAGCAAATGAGTAAAAAAATGTATATTCACTGACAAAAAAAATAGTGTACGCACACAACTTACACAACAATAGTCTGGGATTACTCTATTACGTAATATAGTTTTTGTGATTGTATCTTGCAGCTTTAGTTATTTTTAATTAAAAGAGGCTTTAAAAGGACAGAAAGAACGTGTTGGACTACGCTAGAGATCGTTCTGTTAGCACAGTCTTTACTTTGTAATCACTTTCGTTGACTTCGGCAACTCTCAACAGAAATCTCCAACCTAACCGAGACAATGTGCTACGATACAGCCGAGATCATGACAAGAGAATGGGCTACATCACACTCGAAGTAAATGTATATAGGTAAGGATCCCCATGACCTGTATACGTCTGTTATAAAAAATCTCCAAGCCACTCTCCTCAAATAGACCGCAATCTTCTCTTGACCTTCAACTGTTACTATTTCAGAATTAAAAACCAGATTCAAAGAAAATTTGGCTACCAGTCACAAAACTAGAAAAATAAAAATAATAAAAGTGAGAACGTGAAACATGTTAGCAATAACCATAAACAGGAGATTTTACAGAAAATATAATTGAGAAAGGAAATCATTAATATTATCGACCGTTTAGGAACTCTAGGCTACGAAATGGATGAAACCACATATCGAATAAGTGGTGGAAGAGTTAGTGTGTTTTAAGATTAAATCCAAGCAAGAATTAGAGAAAAATATATCGAAGCAAGGCCTCTATTACGAAAAATTGCTAAATCTCGAGACAAATTGTGTCCTTCTGTATTAGATGAAATTTTTTGGCCCCTAGTACGGATGAAACAGTATCTGCAGTATCAACAGGAACTTCGGACATGTGTTTCATATTTCATCCAAGCCTGCAGTCTATAATTATTTAAACAAAATACTAAAACAAAATACCACTACAGGGGAATTACTTACGAAGTAGTTCTTGGTAAAGAAACACAGGACACAATTACGTATGTAGGCTTAATACGAACTACAACTGTGTTTATAAATCGCTATAGTTGCCTTGGACTAACGACGAGCGAATATCAATATAACCTGTACGCTTTTCAAAGCTGTTATCCATGAAAAAGCCAAACGACGTATCGTGAACAAAATACAATTTAACACCGAAACAATGACATTAGCTGACAATGGGCACAGACTTTAGTCAATGGGCACTGTTGAAAATTTGTGCCAGACCAGGATTAGCACCCGAGTCCCCTGGTTACGAGGGAGAGGCAATGATCACTGTGTCCGAATTACACAGTGGTCAACAGAATAGCACGAACTGCCCGAGCATGCCGTTCTTTAGATCCAAATTCTCAATTTCTCCATAGACTGCTAATGCACTGCTCCTTGAACATAATCCTCCTCCCCTTAATTATACAGTACATGACCAAAAAAACAGACACCGAATATATGCAAACTTGGCCTTACGAACATTGCAGACGTCGTCTATGTAACACACGTCAAACTTCAAAGAATTTACCAATTCGTTTCATTGTTTACTATAGACCACAAATCAAGTAACGTAAAAAAAGTACTGCGTCTATTGAGATCATGATTCAGAGTTAAAAAAAACTAATAAGTCGCCTACATATTACAGTTGCTGCCGAAATAGGAAAACCATTATTTTCCCACAAAAGGAAATATAGTTAAAATTACGCTTCTATTTCGGTTAGTTTACGCGGTTACTAAAATTTGCAGTGAAAGTTACATAGTGGACTCTATCCTCCCCCCACCAGAAACGTAGTTATCGTGGCTGTTGTGAGACTTTTGTACACAGTTAGAGAAAGTGTGTTAAATGTGGCGCGGACGGAAACACTAGGCTACGCTACAGGGCAATCTGCTCGCACAACGTTTAGTCGGCATTCATAATCGTTGGCGTGAACAACTCTCAATCAATTTACCACCTTCCAACCTAACTTAGATCTCGGGCTACACTACCAATCGGCCTGTCATCACAACCAAAAATTCATTGAGGGGGGTGGGGGGATTTCCTGTATCTCTAGGAAAAACTGTCAGTTTTGTCAGACTCAACAGCAAGATTTACCAATGGTAAACACTTTTGAGACGGCTCGTAATTTTAGAATAGTCCTCTTCGTCTTACTTGGCATAAATTGTTCGCTGGCGTCCCAGCAGCTAGCTCCCTCAGTGTCTGCTTCTGCCATCGCACCACGCTAGTCTACTGTTGTCCTAGCAGACCGAACGCACCGCACATCCGATACCTTCGGAACCACTCACTGGCCAGTTAGCAACTGAGCGGAACACTGTTTACATCGTGAAAGGAAAACTATGCAAAGATGTACACTTAAATGGCACGACTGAGTAGCACACACACAGTAATATCTGAGGAATGTCCTTCGACACGCGCAGAACGAAAGTCTTCTCGCGAACGTACAGCGTCTCTGAAAAAAAATCTCGTGACTATATTCCGGCGTTACGGCCAGGTTCTCATACAAATGAGCAAGAAAGGGTACATTTGAAATTCCTTTTGAGACAATGAAAATACATTCGAAGGATCTGTTTGAGAATTACGAGTGATAATACTATGAGCTTAATTTTAGATTTTCAATAAAAAATGGCGCCCGTAATTATGATGTGATCAAGGGCCTGCGAGACTGGAGTACGCAGAGTGCGTGCAGTGTGGCACCTCAGATGTTACCTGAATTTAAAAATGGGTAACATCAGTTGATACTACATTATTCCTCTGAAATTGAAAATGGATAACATCAGTCGATAAAACATAAAATTTATGGGAGCGCATACCTAACCGCAATGAAACAACCTTAAATTTAACGATACAGTGCTAATTCGAACTTTGAGTTCGATTTTGGGGGGTTTGTTTCACTCCTTATGCCTACACAAAAATTAGTTAATATTAACAAATGTCATATTATAGCTATAAGTTCCTATGAAAAGTGTTTACTTTTATGGGTCAGAGGTAGAAGTTAAGAGATCGAACCACTTTTAATTTATACTGCATGCCGTTCTGAGAAAATCGTTACTCGAAAAAAAAGTGTTCAAAGTTTAGGGAAAACATTTAGTTATATTATTACTTCGATTTGCATGAACTGAGTGTTACATATATATTTAATGTCGCTGAAAACGAATCTGAAGTCAGATTTTCAATATTCAAAACAGCTAATCCAATACGGAGGGCAAACGATTATGTTTTGACCAATTTTTACCAAAAATGTATTTTCGTTATTTACGTTTAGTCTGCAAGTCAAGGAGTATTTATCAACCCTTCCTCTACCTCTGATTGTTCCTAGACAGCAACTTCCTGTTCTTCTTGGCAGGAAAAGCCGATCTGTCAAAGCTGGATATGCAGCACTCGGCAGCCTGCACTTGATATTCGTCCGTATTTTCGGTGAGTATGTTTGCATGCATTCTGCAGTATGAATCATTTTGAGCACGTGCGACACGGGACGAGTTATCATCTACATCTATATGGATACCCTGCAAAACACATTTAAGTGCCTGGCAAAGGGTTCATCGAATCACCTTCACAACTGATAATTAATTGAAACCCTCAGCTGCCGACAGGTGTTGTTGATATACTTCGATGGGGACAGCTGAAAAGTGTGCCCCTACTGGGACTCGAACCCAGAATCTCCTGCTTACAAGGCAGACGCTCAATCCATCTGAGCCATCGAGGGCACACATGAACAGCATGACTGCATGAATTTATCCCTCGCACGCTTCCCGTGAGACTCACATCCCAAACCGTCCACAATCCGCATACGTAATGTACTTAATAGGTATTTGTCCATCCATACATTACTGGCTCACACTAAGGTGACGATTCCCGTAAGAGTTCCGGCAACCTGTGCGCATTCGCACAGACGAAGGTCAATGGCTGGGTAACGTTTAACCATAGATATGAAGATAGTAACTGCTCTCGAAAGAACAGGCGCCACTGACGACCGTGCAACTCTTCTAGAATACATGATAGACCGGCCGATGTGGCCGAGCGGTTGTAGGCGCTTCAGTCGGGAGCCACGCGACCGCTACGGTCGCAGGTTCAAATCCTGCCTCGAGCATGGATGTGTGTGATGTCCTTAGGTTAGTTAGGTTTAAGTCGTTCTAAGTTCTAGGAAACTGATAACCTCAGATGTTAAGTCCCAAAGTGCTCAGAACCATTTGAACCATCAGTCCCTATGTTTACACACTACTTACAGTAACTTATGCTAAGGACAACACACACACAACCATGCCCGAGGGAGGACTCGAACCTCCAACAGGGGGAGCCGCGCGAACCGTGACAAGGCGTTGGACACATGGCGGGTACCCCGCGCGGCTCATGGCAGCCGTGACACTGCTTCAAACAATGGGCTGTAGAAACTTTTGTAAAGCACGGATTAAAAAAAAAAACTTTCCGTTCCAAGAGTCTAGACAAGTACACCTTTAAAAAATGCAACTACAAAGAAATTGAATTTTCGAACGTTTTGAACGAGAACCTGTCCTTATGGAACACCGTTGATCAAATGTCACATGGATTATATACTCAGGTTTCACATGTGGATTAACACTTTCTAATCAATATCCGGAATGAGCAGGGCTTAAAACTTTGAAGAGTTAAATTTCAAGGGCCGTTCTCTTGTATGCAAATAGTTTCACAGTAGAAATTTCTCTAGTTTTATTTATTAATTAATTAATTTATTTTTTGCTGTAGGTAAAGAAGGATAGCATTGTGAGGAGGGGGAAGGCGGGGGGGGAGGAATCTTGCATCTCCCACCTTGGAATTCTCAGTACAGAATTTTTATTCATTACGAGATTCTTAGCCACTTGCAGAAATGATTTCGAGTGATTCTGCAAAACTTTCCCTTTAGCCAATCGTAACAACTATAGGATTCCGTTCCTGCTGCATGACATGTCTCGGAACATAAACTGACCAACTCATTTGCATAAAGAGCTAGCTTATCATCCGCTTCTATACTTGCGTAGACCGTTCAAGGTCTGCGAAGAATTTTTTTCTTTAATCGTTTTTTTATGTCTTTTATAAACTGCAACACTTTCTAAACTTTCTAAACTTAACGCCTTTGAAGCATGGTCTTTCACTGAATGACCAAAAAGCAATGCTGACAGCTGGAGTCCAAGGTTTTTGTTAATCAGGCCGTTTGTATTCTTGTGGTGATATCTCCGTAGAGTCTTTCATTCCCTAACGCATATTTCTTTATATCTAATTGAGAAGTGAAATACTGGTTTTCATAGATGCAGATTTAAAATATTTTAATATAACGCAATAAATATTTCATTAAAATTTTCATCCCCTTCTACTCGAAGTTCCAAAACCAGAAAAACACGTAGTTTTTAAAAATTGTAACACATTAGCCGAATACGAATTGTCAGATATATTTAGTAATGCTTTCATAATGAACCATTTTCTGAAACATCTCACACCCTTTAGGGGTTGGGTTTTCAAAAACAATTAAACACGTATTCTTCTATTTAGAACCGAGGAGCCAAATTCAAATCTTCATCCATTTAATTCTAAAAATGCTTTCATAGTGAAATATTTCATAAAACATTACATCCCCTATTTCACTCTATTAGTGAGTTAAATTTCCAAAAGCAACGAAACACATTTTTTTACATCCAACCGAGATGTCAAATACCTATTTTCATAGATGTAGCTATAAAAATGCTTCAGTAGTTCTTTAATAATGATTTATTTTCAAAAAACCTTCACTAATTATTTTATCCCCCAATGGAAGAATTTCGGAAAATGCTAAAAACCTGTTTCTTTTTTGTATCTGACTGAGACACCAAATATCAATTTTCGTAGTTTTGTAGTTATAGCTTCAATAGGGACATAGGGACATATTTCAAAAAAAAAGACTTTCAACCCATGTTTCACCCCCATAGGAGTGAAATTTCGAACAATCTCTTCTTAAATGATGCTTTCAGCGTAAGATTTACAGCTTCATCAAATTTCAAGTCCGTATACTTTGCAGGTTGGGCTGGAAGGCTATGGGTCAGTGAAACCTGTGCCCCTATTGCACCTTCTTGGAGGTTGTAGTTCCAAACACAGTGAAACACGTAGTTTTCAATAACACAATATTCATAGATTTCGCTTTAAAAATTCTTTCACACTGAAATACTTTCATAAAACATTATATCCTATATTCCACCCCTCTTAATGGTTGAATGTATCAAAAACAGGTTTTCATATATTTCATGAAACATTTCATCCTCTGTGAAATGGGGTATGGTAGTGACACACCAAAATCACAATAGTAATCCGTTGTAGTTGCTACATATTTTATTACAATCAAAAGCATTATAAAATCACAATCACAATAATAGAGGAGACTGCCTTACAAGGCCAGATCAGTTGGACAAATAATAAATAAATTTCGTTAAGTGGAACGAGACCCGTAAAACTTGAAATTTGAATATGACTAGGTATATATACTTAGGTAAAGCTTTACTTAAATAGCACAAATGTCCATAAAATTCATAGCAGAACTCTCACTACTTGCAATCAGGGGAGAAACAGATTAAGCGTAAGAATACAGATATTTAACGTTCGGCTTGCCAACTTTCCTAAACAAAACTGTATAAAAATGACTAAAACAATTAAGGGGGTCCTTTAATTTTGACTAAACGGACCTTCAAATTTACTTACTCAGTTGATTAATCAACAATATTCTTAGAATGATTACAACTAGAACATGACTATATGACAATACCTTTAAAATAAGGTTGCTTCAATATTTCGTGTGAATTGGCGATAGACGCGAGCAGACCAAGGATTCAAATCAATACAAGAGATCCACGAGGCAGAGAATGACATAGAAATATACTCAACATGGCAATGCAATTGAACTTTGGATGCTATAGTTCAGCACCGGAAAGATGGAATCACGCAAAAGTGACAACATAACCCAGGATGTAATGGAGAGGACATGGCCTTAAATATCTCTCTGCCGCCGTGGTGCTCTGCTCGCAGTATGCTAGCGTCGACCGCTGCCAATTATCTCTAACAAAACACACATCAAGGGCAGACACTTTTCTGAGACATAAACTACACAACCTTATCTGGAGAAGAGGTGAGCAATACAACTGGACTGAAACCAATGAGCCTCCGTGAGTTACTTGGCCAGTGCCAGCCCTTAAACTTTGATTAATAAGATCGCTAAAAATCATACCGAAGTTAAGATGACGAGACTTGTCTCCAGGTTCGCCATATTAGTGGCAGAGACAATGAATTGGCGACGCTCTTATCCGTATGTTCGCGGCAGAGTCTGGGGAAGGCAAGGGCCACGTGGAGCCGGATCTGGGGGTGAATTTCCTTCTCTCCGAGACACCCGGCTTCTTCTGCGACTTAGCCGGCAAACAGGCCGAGGACCCCGGGTGGGGACCGATTCGGCAGCAGTTGGCGGATGGCGTGGTCTTCGGGTGGTGGGGTGGGCGGGGGGTCTTGTGTAAAGGGGAAGACAACCGTGGTGAAGGGAAGGTCTGTATTCCACAGGAACGAGTTAGCATGACACTCAGATATTTCCACGATTCGGCGGTAGGGGATCATTTGGGGTTCTACAAGACCTTGAACAGAGTTCGGGAACACATGTTTTGGCCCAACCTATATGGCGACGGCAGGCGATTTGTTGGCAACTGTGTCCAGTGTAAGCGCGGTAAGCCCGATGTTGGGCCGCACAGAGAACTACTACAGTCGGTTAGGGAGCAGTGTCCTCTGGACCGCGACTCAAAGATCGAAACATCGATCGACGGAAACTGGCGCCAGAAACGCACCAGCTCACTCTATTTCATCCCCTTAGGGGTTGAACTTCCAAAAACACGAAAATACGTATTTTCTTATTTGTAACCTTGAAGTCAAATACCAATATTCGTAGATATAGCCTTAAAAATACTTCCATAGTTCTTCCATAATTTTTTATCTCAAAATAAAATGTTCACCTACTATTTCACCTCATAGAGGTTAAATTCCCAATAATACTGGAACACATATTTCTTTATTTCTGACCTAGAAACCAGATACAAATTTTCGTCTGCCTAGCTTCAAAATTACCTTAATAGCTACATGTTTCAAAAATCCTTTCATTTCCTGTGTATCCCCCTTAGAGGTGGAATTTCGAAATATGCAGTATAAGTGGTATAAGATCAACACCCTTTCCAAATCTCAAGGTTTATTTTCCTTGGCGGTCTGGACAGTGTGAATTTCATAGTAATGGCCTCCACACACACACACACACACACACACACACACACACACACACACACACACACACCACTAACAATGCCACCACCACCTCCTGGGGAAATTACTGCAGACGCCCTTGTTCCACTGCAGTCATATTTTGCCGACGACCTACATTTAGAAGCTTGGAAGGGATAGTGTCGTGCAACAGACAGTATACTCAGTAGACAACGAACTGTTCGTTGTGAAATCAGGGACATAGGAACCGAGACTGACACAGAAGGTGCTGAAGGTGAAGCACACTAGACTCGTGTCTACCACGGCTTCAAATAGTATCGATTTACTATGAACGGAAGTTCCGAAAAGTGAGCAAGTAATTTTACAGTAAATTCAGTACCGATGGTGAGGATATACAACGAAAAACATTTCTATAATATTTCAGAAATAATGAAACATTCCACTCAAGTCGCGTGGCAGAAAACGCAATGGATATGCTTGCACTTAAGACGGAAGGCCCCACGTGCTTACGCAGGCTTACGACAGATCGCAAAATTCGGCAGTATGCGTAAGTCAACCTCTTGTGCTGCCATCTGTTATTGATGCCAGGCATCAACATCTCAGTAGGACGACCATCCACTGGAGAGTAGTTTGCTTTGTAAGCACTGGGACGGGACCATCCGACCGCCGTGTCATCATCCGTGGAGGATGTGAACAGGAGGGGCGGGGATCAGCACACTGTTCTCCCGGTCGTTATGATGGTTTTCTTTGACCGCAGCCGCTAATATTGGGTCGAGTAGCTCCTCGATTGGCATCATGAGGCGGCCTGGATGATCACCCATCCAAGTGCCTTCAACGCTCGACAACGCACTTAACTTCGGTGATCTCACGTGAACCGATGCAACCTCCGCGGCAAGTCCGTTGCTGCAGATATTTTAGAGTAGTTGTTACGTTTCATAATTATCTAGTTTACGGGGAAAATGTAAAAAAGGCGATTGTCACCGAAGCTACAACTAATCTGAATTTCTGGTTAGTTATCAAGTGGTCTTATGTGCAAGCCTGATTTTTTCATCCTTTGCGGTGAGAATGATTCAAACCCGTCATGTTCTTTTTATGAGGTGTTCTATTTATTTTGCACACAATGATCGTTTGTAGTTGCGATGAGTTACCACCTTGATAAATTTTTGGATGGCGCACGTATCATAACTGAGATCTGCGCTTGCGCTTAATGGCTGAAGGTCAATTAGCGTAATGAGTAGTAGCGAATGTTATAGTAACATGTTTGTAAATTATTTCAGGTAAATTACCTTAGTAGTGTAATATTATCAGTATACCAGTACAGTATGTGGGCCAATTACGTTAGTCATGGAATACTATCCGTATAAGACTATGTCACCTTCATGTCCCGGAATTTGCTTCAATTTTGGAATCCACGAAAGAACTGGAAATTTTCCTTTACACAGCTTTCCATATAATTTCTATTACAGTGATTCAGTCTTGTCTGTCACTCGACTTTTCTGACTGTGAAATAAATTCTATCGCTCAGGTGCTTATTACCTCTTCGTGTTTCCATTTGCCGATATTGCGCATAAACACATACATATCTCAACGTTGCTATGTACATTGATGGAACGACACACTTTTCTGTGGCGACACTGCAGTTTAGAGATAGAAAAACCGATCAGTTAAAACGACATGGGTATTTTAGTTCTGAATAACCGATGTCTTTAGGTATTTGTTTGCTCGGTTATAACAAGTATCTTTTTATATTTTCCTGATAACCACGTAAAAACAGATATACCAATTAGCCACAGTTGTCGTAGTAAAATTTTTAGTTTTCAAATAAACCTTTTTTAAAAAAGACGAGTAATTTTTATTCGTAAGATTTCCATAGCTCTTAAATACTGCGTTATTACAGAAAAAATGGG
Organism: Schistocerca gregaria; assembly: GCF_023897955.1. Classification (NCBI taxonomy): domain Eukaryota; kingdom Metazoa; phylum Arthropoda; class Insecta; order Orthoptera; family Acrididae; genus Schistocerca; species Schistocerca gregaria. The sequence goes on along the minus strand of NW_026061795.1, from coordinate 14,928,056 downwards.
AAAAGTGATGTATGCCACTTTAATAACACTGCTGATAGAAACGAGCAACAAGTGAATTGGTCCAACATTGCCGAGACAATACTGTGTCTGTTATACAAGCAGTGCGCGAGAATGGACGCAGTTTCTCGCTGTTGTCGAACGTCAGTTGTAACACAGAATGGCACCATCTGGAAGCCTGGAAGTATTTTACGATATGCAGTACGAGTGAAGCACAATGGTCGATTTGGTCGACTTGCGACATCATACAAGGAAAAAAGTTAAAATTTTACAAATCATTCATAGTTCGGGATAAAAATAGAAAGTGCCTGATCTGCTGCCTGTGTCTACGTAGTATGCCGTTATCTGCTTTTAGCCGTTAACAGAGAAATTAAAACGAAAAAGAGAGTTCTCCTGCCGCAGTTTTCACTCTTCATCGCTGGATTATACGTAATGCCCGCATAGTGCTGTGATAACCGATTTAAATATAATTTTTGAGCAGAGTTCTAAAAACTAAAATCAGTAGGATAATACTGGCAGTTTTCTGTAGTATAGATGCACTCACTATATTTTGAGAGAAGCAGCGAACAGCGGACAAAGTCTTATTGGACTATTTAATTTAAAGAAATTAGAATTATATTAATACCGTCAGTTGCTCACGGGCGTTGATAAATATCAACGTGGACAAGTGAAAATGTGTGCCGCGATCGGGACTCGAACCCGGGATCTCTTGCTAAAATGACAGACGCTCTATCCATCTAGGCCACCGAGGGCACAGTGTATGGTTCGACTGCAGGGACTATCTCGCGCACGCCTCCTGCGAGACTCACATTCTCACCTTGAATGTCCATACACTACAGTCGTAGAGTCCCACTCCAACACACTCATTCCTCGTGGAAGACATGTCCATATCCACATAAGTATATGGTTCTGGCAATACCAGCCATGACCTTCTTCTGTGAAGATGCACAAGTATTCCCCGAACTGTTACGGGACTTGGTAAGAATGTGTTCCACGAGTAATGAATGTGTTGGTGTGGGACACTACGAATGTAGTGCGTGGACATGCAAGGTGAGAATGTGAGTCTCGTGGGAAGCGTGCGCGAGATAGTACCTGCAGTCACACTATCGTCTGTGCCCTCGGTGGCTCAGATGGGCAGAGAGCCTGCCATGTAAGCAGGAGATCCCGGGTTCGAGTCCCAGACAGGCACACATTGTCACCTGTCCCCGTTGATATATATCGACACCCGTGAGCAGCTGACGGTATTAATATAATTCTAATTTCGTTCTGGACGGCTGCAGGTCATCATAAATGTATTTGACGTTTTGATTCCATTTATCAAGAAACTGAGAAAGTAAAAATTTTTTAATCTTTGTTTGATTTCTACGTTTACAAGAGGAAATAATGTAAATAAAAGACTGAAAATCGGTTATTACAAGAACTGGTATTGTGACGGGCTTTAACAATTAGGTTAAAGTGAGGCTGGGAAACTGATAAGAGCCGAAAACCAGTTGTTTGAGCGATAACCGACATTCCCACTGCTGTTGTGAGTGGTAAGATTGACGCGCAAGGACATCTAGAACAGTTTCTCAGAAAGGTTACTGCAACTCTGATGTTCTCAAAATGAACGGGCCAGCCATTGGCGTCCGCGAGGGGGAAGGGGAGGGGGAGGGGAGGAGGTGGGGAGGGGAGAATAGGCAAAAGGGCACTTTCACCCGTCGCCCCTAACCATCCTTGGAATCTGGAGTAAAGAGTTTTTATTCGTTACAGTATACTCATACTCTTCCAGATAAGAATTCTCCACAATACTGCTAAACCTTAGCTTTGACCAGTTGTAGCGCTTATAGAGTTAGGGTCTTGTAGCTTGATGCACCTCGTAACTGACCAGCTGATTTGTACACAGAGTGCCAGTCTCAGAATCATGCACTCCAGCCCCGACGCGCCTTCCCCCCTCCCCACCACTGGAAATATTTCTGCAGACTCCAGTCTGCCACTGTGCATATATTTTGATAACATCCTGGTTTTAATAGCATCGAAGGAACAGCATTGTGGAGTAAAGGGTAGACCTAGCACAGACCACACCATTCACAATGAAACGCATCACTTAGTAGATGGTGAAGTACTTTGAAGCTAGCCAGATAGAAACAGAACCTCCTGGCACTGTATCTAACCCAAATTCTAATCTTACACTAATCTCTTGTATGTACCTACCACGCCCTCAAAGAGCCAACGATTTACTATTATCAAAAGTTCCGAAAAATGAGGAAGAAATTGACCCACACTTTTTTCCGTTGTTCATTATTTCGATTACCCCATAAAGGGAATGGACTTGTAGCCACAGGTTACACAAGCGATAAATGGTTTAAAATACATAAAAAGAGATGACAATAGGAAACGATTTTTAAAAACACAATGATGCGGCTTTTACGATTTTTACAGGAAAAAAAAATGGATGACAAAATAAAGGTTTTTCAAAAATATGCTGGTGGACAATATTGGGGATTTTTTATCTTTATAGATGACTAGCGGAAAAGCTTGGTGTTGACCAGGCATTTATTTACAGCTGTGCGTCCACGTCCGTACTATGCAGCGTCTGGCCTTGTCCTGAGTTTTTATGACGTATCTCCTGAAACATGTGTCGTACAATGATATAATTTTGTAGGTGCATTCAGCGTCATATGCGGATACTGTCTGCAAAATTTATTGCGAATATAGTAGCAAAGAAGTAACAAATTTAAATGTCACGAATGCTGTGATCCCCACACACTTGGGTGCAACCAATGTACACAGGATGCTTGGCACGATCATTATGGCTACCATCACCGCTGGTCGAAATTGGACCAGCTGTGTCGACGTAGTGAAAATATAAATATGCATAACATGGTAAACGTCCATTCTTTCCAGCCATCAGACCTGATCTACGATCAAAAATATCATGTAAAAGTGGTAGGGGCAACGGCCTTGCCGCAGTGGATACACCGGTTCCCGTCAGATCACTGAAGTTTAGCACTTTCGGGCATGGTCGGCACTTGGATGGGTGACCATCCGGGCCGCTATGCACTGTTTCCATTTTTCGGGTTGCACTCAGCCTTGCGATGCCAATTGAGGAACTACTCGACCGAATAGTAGCGGCTCCAGTCAAAGGAAACTACCACAACGAGTGGGAGAGCCAGCTCCTCCTCCACCCTCAGTGAGAATGACGTGGGGGTCGGATGGTCCTGATTGGCCACTTGTGGCCTGAACACGGAGTGCTTTCTTAAAGTAGTGCTCCCTACATAAAACTGACAGTCTTGGCTCATGGACTGTCCACGATAAATGCTGCATTGGACCTACGAATACTATTAAAATAACAGTTTGAGTTCTCTTTAGTTGTCCAATCATCTGAAGTGAGTCCTTATTGAAGTGCGCTGAAAAATAGATTTTATGTTAATGGCGGATAAATTTTATGTTAATGGCGGCAAATTAACTTTACCCTAATGACACACAAGGTCAATGCCGTTCTATCACGTAAAGTATTCTCAGATCGAAATGTTTTGCATTACCAAATCTCCAATGTAGATCCATCATACCGCAATTATAATTCTCAAAATAATTTGGAGCTATGTTCAATGCATATTTAAATGCATCTTTCAAAACAATACCAGAATTCTCATTAGATCATCATTACCAGTGGCTAGAGTATTCCTATTATTTCGTCTACCAAAAACCGCGTCTCACTATGGCTTTTTCAGTACGCTGTTTTGTTTTCCACTGCTGACAATAGAAACGATCTGGCAGATATGACATTGTAGATGTCCAGTATGCGTGTCTTAATGCAAATAAACCGTCTGGAACATTTACCCTTGAACGTCCCTAGAATGGGATTTCATGGAACGTTATTACTTTATTGTGTCCATTTCTATCACACCAGCTGATCGCCACGACTGGGGAGAGTGAGGAGGGGGTGGGGTGAAAGTTGGCAGCACTTTGAGTGGCAGAAACCTCACGTTTCCGTCATTTGTTTTCATAATGACGTAGTGCCAATTCGTCACATTGGACGCTTTTCTCTCGGAAACGTTTACATTCATCGTCTGGATATCAATGTCGCCTTCTGAGGTATGCAGTCGCACCACTCTGTACGAAATAGGTTCTAAGCTGATGCAGTCGACAAGTAACGTCGAAATATATCGTCACATCGAAATATATCGACACCTCGAAATAAATCAACACCTAGAAATAAATCGCCAACCCGAAATAAATCGCAACCTCGAAATAAATCGACACCATGAAAAAATCGAAACTTCGAAATAAATCGACACCTCCAAAAGAGTGCTACATCGAAATGATTCGATATCCCGAAATATATAGACATCTAGACGCATTTCGGGTTACCATATAGATCGATATCTCGAATCTCAAGGACCTCTCGAGATAAATCGAGGTATAGAAATATATCGATATCTTGAAATATATTGGTACCTCGTAATATAAAGATATCTCTAAAAATACAATATCTAGAAATTTATGGATTACTTGAGATATAGAGGTTTCTTGAAATATATCGATATCTCGAAATGAATCGATATCTGAAGTACACCAATACATGGAAATATATCGATAGCTCGAAATATACAGACAACCCGATTTGTTTCGGTATATCAAACTAAATCGATATCTCGACATAAACGGATACTTCGAAATCAATTGATACCTCGAAATAAATGGACTCCTCAATATAGATAGATATCTCGAAATAAATCGACATCTCGATATAATGAGTGCTTCGACATAAGTCGATATATCTAAATGAATCGATAATGGGAAAGAATGGACGTCTTGAAAAAAATCTGTACCCCTAAGAAAACGATTCTCGAAATAAATAGGTATATCGAAATATATCGCTATCTCGATAAATACCGATATCTAGTGGTCGGATATATGTTTCAAGTTGATATGAAATATCAGTATAGTTCGATATACATCAAAATACTTTGGATTTTCAATATACCGATAGATTTCTAGACCTCGGGGAAAAAATCGCCGATCCGACCTCAGTGCAAAAACGCAGACCTAGGGAAAAAACGCCGACCTCGGGGAAAAACGCAGACCTCGAGGGAAAAACGTCGACCTCGGGGTAAAACGCCGACCTCGTGGGAAAACGCCGACCTTCGGAAAACTGCCGACCTCAGGAAAAATCCAGTTCCATTAATTTACACAGACACTAATGTATGTCACCATTAGGTTCTCAAAATACAACCAAATTCCTGGTATTTATCACCTCAAACAAAAAGTGGTCGTGACAGAAAAGTCTCGTTCTTTAGAAAGTTTAGAATGAGATGTTCTAAATATTGCAGTTTATCCATTTACAATAATCTACAAGCACCGCACAATGAGAAGAGACTGTCAACCACAGCACTTTGAAATAGTGGACAGCCAGGAAGACAGAGGTTGCATTGCTGTTTCTAATCCTCTGGTGCTTGAGATTCAGAATCCAGGATTGCCTCGTATGAGAACAGCAATAATGGATGTCCTGCACCAGTGTAGAACTTACTCTGAAACTCCACAGAAAATCACAAGGCACAATTATATCACATCATTCTCAGCAAACTACAGAAGCCTCTAATGGACGTAACAACGTTGTCACCTCCTTCACCAGTGAAAGATCTTAGTAGCTATTGAGTCAAGAGTAGGTGGCCAATTAATAATTTGTTGTTCAAAGCTAACTTCAGTGTATATGGGAATACTCAGTGGACATCTTTAACCATCATATTTTACTGTCTAAGATATGTCAACTTCCCAGACTATAAGTATAAGCAGAGCTTGGTCTTTCCCAATCCGAGATTGTTTAGAATGGGTATCAAGGGAATCAGATCCACTGGGCATTTAGAGCAACCTGCTTTAAACAATATGAGCAGGCAGTAGACACAGACACAGAATTTGGAATTTCTCTGTGAAGTGGTTACCTTCATCGTCTGAAAACTTATGTTGTGTGCTGCGCTATGTGGAGGTACTAATAGCAACACAGTAAAACACAGAAGAAGCTTATAAGTTGATGTAATCAGCCAGTAAGAAGCAGTAAACTTTAAGTTTTAGTAATCGATTATTGACTTATTATCCGGCTTTGGTGCCTTGACATTACCGACGACCTTAAGATTTTGCATGAAGGGAGGCCTAGAAGCCACGTTACACGAGAGAATGTGAAAAGTGTTCATATGTAGTAAAAACCTAAGAAATAAGCCCGTTTTCGACATTTGCTATCAAATCGACGTATTGCCAGAGCGTTACATTGGCAGCTTTTCTCTCTGAAACGGTTACATTTATCGTCTGCAAACTTATGTCGCTAAGGAATGCAGAGACACTAAAAACAACACAGTAGAACACAGAGGAAGCTTCTAGGTTGATGTAATTAGCCCGTAGGAAACAGTACAATTCAGGTTTTAGTTATCGATTAGTTTGGAGCTCCAATGTTAGGCGCGTAATGGGGCCCCTTAGGGATACGGCGGCTAAGGAGGGGAAGAAATCCAGTGTTCACTTCGTGTGCATTCCGAGAGGAGTCATTCCTGATGTGGAAAGGGTCCTTCCGGATGCCATGAAGAGCACAGGGTGCAGCCAGCTGCAGGTGCTGGCACATGTCGGCACTAATGACGTGTGTCGCTTTGGATCTGAGGAAATTCTCTCTGGATTCCAGCGGCTATCTGATTTGGTGAAGGCTGCCGGTCTTGCTTACGAGATGAAGGCAGAGCTCACCATCTGCAGCATCGCTGACAGAACCGACTGCGGACCTTTGGTGCAGAGCCGGATGGAGGGTCTGAATCAGAGGCTCAGACGGTTTTGCGACCTTATTGGCTGCAGATTCCTTGACTTGCGCCATAGGCTGGTGGGGTTTCGGGTTCCGCTGAATAGGTCAGGAGTTCACTACACTCAGCTGGCGGCTACACGGGTAGCGGAGGCTGTGTGGCGTGGACTGGGCGGTTTTTTAGGTTAGAAGGCCTCGGGAAAGTGCGGGATGGGCTGCAATGTCAAAGGGTGCTTGGCAATTACAGGACGTGCTTGGATCAAGGAACAGTCGGAATTATAGTTGTAAATTGTTGTAGTTGCGCTGGAAAAGTCCCTGAGCTTCAAGCGCTAATAGAAAGCACAGAAGCTGATATCGTTATAGGTACAGAAAGCTGGCTAAAGCCTGAAATAAGTTCTGCAGAAATTTTTACGAAGTCTCAGACGGTGTTCAGGAAAGATAGATTAGGCAGAATTAGTGGTGGAGTGTTTGTGTCTGTCAGTAGTCGTTTATCTTGTAGTGAAGTCGAAGTAGATACTCCGTGCGAATTGGTGTGGGTGGAGGTTATACTTAAAAGCCGAATTAAGTTAATAATTAGCTCCTTCTACCGACCCCCAGACTCCGATGATACAGTTGCGGAACAGTTCAGAGAAAGTTTGAGTCTCGTAACAAATAAATACCCAACTCATACGGTTATAGTTGGTGGGGATTTCAACCTACCCTCGGTATGTTGGCAAAAACACTTGTTCAAAACCGGTGGTAGGCAGAAAACGTCTTCCGAGATTGTCCTAAATGCATTCTCCGAAAATTATTTCGAGCAGTTAGTCCACGAACCCACGCGAATTGTAAATGGTTGCGAAAACACACTTGACCTCTTGACCACAAACAATCCAGAGCTGATAGAGAGCATCATGACTGATACAGGGATTAGTGATCACAAGGTCATTGTAGCTAGGCTCAATACCATTTCTTCCAAATCCATCAGAAACAAACGCAAAATAATTTTATTTAAAAAAGCGGATAAAGTGCCACTAGAAGCCTTCCTAAAAGACAGTTTCCATTCCTTCCGAACTGACTATGCGAATGTAGACGAGATGTGGCTCAAATTCAAAGATATAGTAGCAACAGCAATTGAGATATTCATACCTCATAAATTGGTAAGAGATGGAACGGATCCCCCGTGGTACACAAAAAAACTCCGAACGCTGTTGCAGAGGCAACGGAAAAAACATGCGAAGTTCAGAAGAACGCGAAATCCCGAAGATGGGCTAAAATTTACAGACGCGCGAAATTTGGCACGTACTTCGATGCGAGATGCCTTTAATAGGTTCCACAACGAAACATCGTCTCGAAATTTGGTAGAAAATCCGAAGAAATTCTGGTCGTATGTAAAGTAGACAAGCGGCAAGACGCAGTCAATACCTTCGCTGCGCAGTGCCGATGGTACTGTTATCGACGACTGTGCTGCTAAAGCGGAGTTATTGAACGCAGTTTTCCGAAATTCCTTCACCAGGGAAGACGAATGGAATATTCCAGAATTTGAAACACGAACATCTGCTAGCATGAGTTTCTTAGAAGTAGATACCTTAGGGGTTGCGAAGCAACTCAAATCGCTTGATACGGGCAAGTCTTCAGGTCCAGATTGTATACCGATTAGGTTCCTTTCAGATTACGCTGATACTATAGCTCCCTACTTAGCACTCATATACAACCGCTCGCTCACCGATAGATCTGTACCTACAGATTGCAAAATTGCGCAGGTCGCACCAGTGTTCAAGAAGGGTAGTAGGAGTAATCCATTTAACTACAGACCTATATCATTGACGTCGGTTTGCAGTAGGGTTTTGGAGCATATACTGTATTCAAACATTATGAATCACCTCGAAGGGAACGATCTATTGACACGTAATCAGCATGGCTTCAGAAAACATCGCTCTTGTGCAACGCAGCTAGCTCTTTATTCGCACGAAGTAATGGCCGCTATCGACAGGGGATCTCAAGTTGATTCCGTATTTCTAGATTTCCGGAAAGCTTTTGACACCGTTCCCCACAAGCGACTTCTAATCAAGCTGCGGAGCTATGGGGTATCGTGTCAGTTGTGCGACTGGATTCGTGATTTCCTGTCAGGAAGGTCGCAGTTCGTAGTAATAGATGGCAAATCATCGAGTAAAACAAAAGTGATATCAGGTGTTCCCCAGGGAAGCGTCCTGGGACCTCTACTGTTCCTGATCTATATAAATGACCTGGGTGACAATCTGAGCAGTTCTCTTAGACTGTTCGCAGATGATGCTGTAATTTACCGTCTAGTAAGGTCATCCGAAGACCAGTATCAGCTGCAAAGCGATTTAGAAAAGATTGCTGTATGGTTTGTCAGGTGGCAGCTGACATAAAATAACGAAAAGTGTGAGATGATCCACATGAGTTCCAAAAGAAATCGGTTGGAATTCGATTACTCGATAAATAGTACAATTCTCAAGGCTGTCAATTCAACTAAGTACCTGGGTGTTAAAATTACGAACAACTTCAGTTGGAAGGACCACATAGATAATATTGTCGGGAAGGCGAGCCAAAGGTTGCGTTTCATTGGCAGGACACTTAGAAGATGCAAGAAGTCCACTAAAGAGACAGCTTACACTACACTCGTTCGTCCTCTGTTAGAATATTGCTGCGCGGTGTGGGATCCTTACCAGGTGGGATTGACGGAGGACATCGAAAGGGTGCAAAAACGGGCAGCTCGTTTTGTATTATCGCGTTATAGGGGAGAGAGTGTGGCAGATATGATACACGAGTTGGGATGGAAGTCATTACAGCATAGACGTTTTTCGTCACGGCGAGACCTTTTTACGAAATTTCAGTCACCAACTTTCTCTTCCGAATGCGAAAATATTTTGTTGAGCCCAACCTACATAGGTAGGAATGATCATCAAAATAAAATAAGAGAAATCAGAGCTCGAACAGAAAGGTTTAGCTGTTCGTTTTTCCCGCTCGCTGTTCGGGAGTGGAACAGTAGAGAGATAGTATGATTGTGGTTCGATGAACCCTCTGAAAAGCACTTAAATGTGAATTGCAGAGTAGTCATGTAGATGTAGATGTAGATGATTTATTAGCCGGCTTTGGTGCCAGTGAAATGACCGACTACCTTAAGATTTGGCATTAAACAAGGTCTGGCAGCCACGTTACACGAGAGAATGTGAAAAGTGTTCATATGTACCAAAAACGAAGGAAATCCGCCCGTTTTCACATCTGCTTTCGAATCCACGTAATGCCAGATCGTCACATTGGCCGTTTCCTCTCTGAAACGGTTACATTTATTGTTTGCATAGCTATGTAGCGTGCTGCGGTTTGCGGAGACACTAAAAGCACCATAGTAAAACACAGAAGAAGCATTTAATTTGGTGTAATAGCCAGTAAGAAGCAGTACAATTCAAGTTTTAGTTATAGATTATTGAATTTTTAGCCGGCTTTGGTGCCTTGGACATGAGCTAGGACCTTTAGATTTGGCATGAAGGGAGGTCTGGCAGCCACGTTGCACGGGAGAAAGTGAGAAGTTTTTATGTGCAGTAAAAACCTAAGAAATCCGCCGGTTTTCGTCATCTGCTTTCGAATCTACGTAATGCCAGATCGTCACATTGGCCGTTTTCTCTCTGAAACGGTTACATTTATCGTGTGCAAACTTATGTCGCGTGCTGCGGTATGCGGAGACACTAAAAGCACCATAGTAGAACACAGAAGAAGCTTCTAAGTTGATGTAATAGCCAGTAAGCAACTGTACAATTGAAGTATTAGTTATCGATTAGTGACTTTTTAGAAGGCTTTAGTGCATTCGACATGAGCTAGGACCTTACGATTTAGTATGAAGGGAGGTCTATCAGCCATATCGCACGGGAGAATGTGAAAAGTGTTCACATCTAGTAAAAACCTGAGAAATCCGCCCGTTATCGTCATTTGCTATCGAATCGAATTAATGCCAGATCGTCACATTTTCCGCTCGTCTTTCTGAAACGGTTACAGTTATCGTGTGCCATGCTATGTCGCTCGCTGCGGTATTCGGAGACACTAAAAGCACCATAGTAGAACAGAGAAGAAGTTTCTAAGTTGATCTAATAGCCAGTAAGCAGCTGTACAATTCAAGTATTAGTTATCGAGTATTGACTTTTTAGATGGCTTTAATGCATTGGACATGAGCTAGGACCTTACGTTTTAGTAAGAACGGAGGTCTAGCAGATACGTTGCACGGGAGAACGTGAAAAGTGTTCACATCTAGTAAAAACCTGAGAAATCCGCTCGTTTTCGTCATTTGCTATCGAATCGACTTAATTCCAGATCGTCACATTGGCCGCTCTTCTCTCTGAAACGATTACATTTATCGTGTGCAAAGCTATGTCGCGTGCTGCAGTATGCGGAGACACTAAAAGCACCATAGTAGAACACAGAAGAAGCTTCTAAGTTGATGTAATAGCCAGTAAGAAGTAGTACAATTCAAGTATTAGTTATCGATTATTGACCTTTTACTTTTCATTGGTGCCTTGGACATGAGCTAGGACCTTAAGATTTTGCATGAAAGGAGGAATAGCAGCCGCGTTGCACGGGAGAATGTGAAAAGTGCTCATATGTAGTAAAAACCTGAGAAATCCGACCGTTATAGTCATTTGCTATCGAATCGACTTAATGCCAGATCGTCACATTTTCCGCTCTTTTTTTTTAACGGTTACATTTATCGTGTGCAAAGCTATGTCGCGTGCTGCGGTATGCGGAGACACTAAATGCACCATAGTAGAACACAGAAGAAGCTTCTAAGTTCATGTAATACCCAGTAAGAAGCAGTACAATTCAAGTATTAGCTTTCGATTATAGACTTTTTAGCCGGCTTTGGTGCCTTGGACATGAGCTCGGACCTTAAGATTTTGCATGAAAGGAGGACTAGCAGCCGCGTTGCACGGGAGAATGTGAAAAGTGTTCTTATGTACTTGAAACCTGAGATATCCGTCCGTTTTCGTCATTTGTTATCACATCGACTTAAAGCCAGATTGTTACATTGGCCGCTCTTCTCTCTGAAACGGTTACATTTATCGTCTGCAAACTTATGTCGCGTGCTAAGGAATACGGAGACACTTAAAACAACACAGTAGAACACAGAAGAAGCTTCTAGGTTGATGTAATTAGCCCTTAGGAAACAGTACAATTCAGGTTTTAGTTATCGATTATTGATTTATTAGCCGGCATTGGTGCCAGTGAAATGACCGCTTACCGTAAAATTTGCCATTAAACAAGGTCTGAGAGCCACGTTACACGAGAGAATGTGAAAAGTGTTCATATGTACTAAAAACCTAAGAAATCCGCATTTTTGGCATTTTTTATCGAATCGACTTAAAGCCAGATCGTCACATTGGCCGGTCTTCTCTCTAAAACGGTTACATTCATCGTGTGCAAAGCTATGTCGCGTGCTGCGGAATGCGGAGACACTAAAGCCACGATAGTAGAACACAGAAGAAGTTTCTAAGTTGACGTAATAACCAGTAAGAAGCAGTCAACTTCAAGTTTTAGTTATTGATTAATGACTTTTTAGCCAGCATTGGTGCCTTGTACATGCGCTAGAATCTTATGATTTTGCATGAAGGAAGGTCTATCAGCCACATCGCACGGGAGAATGTGGAAAGTGTTCACATCTAGCAAAAACCTGAGAAGTTCGCCCGTTTTCGTCATTTGCAATCGAATCGACTTAATGCCAGATCGAATATTGGCAGCTCTTCTCTCTGAAACGGTTACATTTATCGTGTGCAAAGCTATGTCGCGTGCTGCGGTATGCGGAGACACTAAAAGCACCATAGTAGAACACACGTTAAGTTTCTAAGCAGATGTAGAAGCCAGTAAGAAGAAGTATAATTCAAGTTTTAGTTATCGATTATTGACTTTTTAGCCGGCTTAGGTGACTTTGACATGAGCTAGGAACTTACGATTTTGCATGAAGGTCGGACTAGCGGCCGCGTTGCAAGGAAGAATGTGAAAAGTGTTTTTATGGAGTAAAAACCTGAGATATCCGTCCGGTTTCGTCATTTGTTATCAAATCGACTTAAAGCCAGATTGTTACATTGGCCGCTCTTCTCTCTGAAACCATTAAACTTATTGTCTGCAAAGGGAAGTCGCTTGCTGCAGTATACGGAGACACTAAAAGCACCATAGTAGAACACAGAAGTAGCTTCTAAGTTGATGTAATAGCCAGTAAGAAGTAGTACAATTCACGTTTTAGTTATCGATTATTGACTTTTTAGACGGCTTTGGTGCCTTGGACTTGAACTAGGACCTTAAGTTTTTGCATGATGAAGGACTAGCAGCCGCTTTGGACGGGTAATTTGAAAAGTGTTCATGTGTAGTAAAAACCTGAGAAATCCGTCCGTTTTCGTCATTTGTTATCGAATCGACTCAAAGCCAGATCGTCACATTGGCCGCTCTTCTCTCTGAAACGGTTTTATTTATAGTCTGCAAAGCTATGTCGCGTGCCGAGGTATGCGGAGACACTAAAAGCACCATAGTAGAACACACGTGAAGTTTCTAAGCTGATGTAGAAGCCAGTAAGAAGAAGTATAATTAAAGTTTTTGTTATCGATTATTGACTTTTTAGCCGCCTTTGGTGCCTTGGGCATGAGCTAGGACTTTAAGATTTTGCATCAAAGGAGGACTAGCAGCCGCGTGCGCGGGAGAATGTGAAAAGTGTTCTTATGTAGTAAAAACCTGAGAAATCAGGCCGTTTTCGTCATTTCTTATCGAATCTACTTAAAGCCAGATCGACACACTGGCCGCTCTTCTCTCTGAAACGGTTACACATATCGTCTGCATAGCTATGTCGCGTGCTGCGGTATGCGGAGACACTAATAGCACCATAGTAGAACATAGAAGAATCTTCTAAGTTGATGTTGTAGCCAGTAAGAAGTATTAATATTCAAGTTTTAGTTATCGATTATTGACTTTTTAGCCGGCTTTGGTGACTTTGACATGAGCTAGGAACTTACGATTTTGCATGAAGGGAGGACTAGAAGCCGCGTTGCAAGCGAGAATGTGAAAAGTGTTCATATGTAGTAAAAACCTAAGAAATCCGTCCGTTTCCGTCATTTTTTATCGAATCGACTTAAAGCCAGATCGTCACATTGGCGGGTCTTTCCTCTGAAACGGTTACGTTTATCGTCTCCAAAGCAGTGTCGCGTGCTGCGGTATGCAGCGACACTAAAAGCACTATACTAGAACACAGAGGAAACTTCTAAGTTGATGTAGTAGCCAGTAAGAAGTAGTACAAATCAAGTTTTTGTTATCGATTATTCACTTTTTAGGCGTCTATGGTGCCTTGGACATGAGCTAGGACCATAAGATTTTGCATGAAAGGAGGACTAGCAGCCGCGTTGCAAGGAAGAATGTGAAAAGTGTTCTTATGTAGTAAAAGCCTGAGATATCCGTCCGTTTTCGTCATTTGTTAACCATTCGACTTAAAGCCAGATCGTCACATTGGCCGCTCTTCTCTCTGACACGGTTACATTTCTCGTCTGCAAAGCTATGTCGTGTGCTGGCGTATGTTCTCGACACTAAAAGCACCATAGTAGAACACAGAAGAAGCATCTAAGTTGACGTAATAGCTAGTAAGAAACAGTACAATTCAAGTTTTAGTTATTGATTATTTACCTTTTACCTTTCTTTGGTGCTTGCTTGATGGGAAGTCTAGCAGCCGCGTTGCACGGGAGAATGTGAAAAGAGTTTATACGTAGTAAAAACCTGAGAAATCGGGCCGTTTTCGTTTTTTCTTATCGAAACGAATTAAAGCCAGGTCGTCACACTGCCCGCTCTTCTCTCTGAAACGGTTACATTTATCGTCTGCAATGCTATGTCGCGTTGTGCGGCTTGCGGAGACACTAAAAGCACCATAGTAGAACACAGAAGAAGCTTCTAAGTTGAAGTAATAGCCAGTAAGAAGTAGTACAATTCACGTTTTAGTTATCGATTATTGACTTTTTACACGGCTTTGGCGCCTTGGAATTGAGCTAGGACCTTAAGTTTTTGCATGATGAAGGACTAGCAGCCGCTTTGCACGGGTAATTTGAAATGTGTTCATATGTACTAAAAACCTGAGATATCGGTCCATTTTCGTCTTTTGTTATCAAATCGATTTAAAGCCAGATCGTTACATTGGCCACTCCTCTCTCTGAAACGGTTACATTTATCGTCTGCAAAGCTATGTCGTGTGCTGCGGTATGGGCTAGACACTAATAGCACCATAGCAGAACACAGAAGAAGCTTCTAAGTTGATGTAATAGACAGTAAGAACCAGTACAATTCAAGTATTGGTTATCGATAATTTTTTTTTAGCCGGCTTTGGTGCCTTGGACAAGAGGTGGAACCTTGAGATTTTGCATGAAAGGTGGACTATTAGCCGCCTTGCACGGGAGAATGTGAAAAGTGTTCATATGTAGTAAAAAGCTGACAAATCAGGCGCTTTTCGTCATTTGTTATTGAATCGACTTAAAGCCAGATCGTCACATTTGCCGCCCTTCCCTCTGAAACTGTTACATTTATCGTCTGCAAAGCTATGTCGCTGTGTACGGTATGCGAAGACACTAAAAGCACCATAGTAGAACACAGAAGAAGTTTCTAAGTTGATGTCATAGCCAGTAAGAAGTAGGACAATTCAAGTTTAACTTTTCGATTGTTGACTTTTTAGCCGGCTTTGGTGGCTTGGACATGAGGTAGGACCTTAAGATTTTGCATGAAAGGAGGACTAGTACCTGCGTTGCACGGGAAAGTGCAAAATGTGTTCATATGTTGTAAAAACCTAAGATATTCGACCGTTTTCGTCACTTGTTATCAAATCGACTTTACACCAGATCGTCACATTAGCCGCTCTTCTCTCTGAAACGGTTACATTTATTGTGTGCAAAGCTACGTCGCGTGCTGCGGAATGCGGAGACACTAAAAGCACCATAGTAGAACACAGAAGAAGCTTCTAAGTTGATGTAATAGCCAGTAAGAAGTAGTACAATTCAAGTTTTAGTTATCGATTACTGACCTTTTACTTTTCATTGGTGCCTTGGACATGAGCCAGGACCTTAAGATTTTGCATGAAAGGAGGAATAGCAGCCGCGTTGCACGGGAGAATGTGAAAAGTGCTCATATGTAGTAAAAACCTGAGAAATCCGGCCTTTTCCTCATATGTTATTCAATCGACTTAAAGGCAGATCGTCACATTGGACGCTCTTCCCTCTGAAACGGTTACATTTATCGTTTGCAAAGCTATGTCGCTGTGTGCGGTATGCGTAGACACTAGAAGCACCATAGTAGAACACAGAAGTTTCTAAGTTGATGTAATAGTTAGTAAGAGGTAGTACAATTCAAGTTTTAGTTTTCGGTTGTTGAGTTTTTAGCCAGCTTTGTTGCCTTGGACATGAGCTACAACCTTAAGATTTTGCATGAAAGGAGGAATAGCAGCCGCGTTGCACGGGAGAATGTGAAAAGTGCTCATATGTAGTAAAAACCTGAGAAATCCGACCGTTATAGTCATTTGCTATCGAATCGACTTAATGCCAGATCGTCACATTTTCCGCTCTTTTTTTTTAACGGTTACATTTATCGTGTGCAAAGCTATGTCGCGTGCTGCGGTATGCGGAGACACTAAATGCACCATAGTAGAACACAGAAGAAGCTTCTAAGTTCATGTAATACCCAGTAAGAAGCAGTACAATTCAAGTATTAGCTTTCGATTATAGACTTTTTAGCCGGCTTTGGTGCCTTGGACATGAGCTCGGACCTTAAGATTTTGCATGAAAGGAGGACTAGCAGCCGCGTTGCACGGGAGAATGTGAAAAGTGTTCTTATGTACTTGAAACCTGAGATATCCGTCCGTTTTCGTCATTTGTTATCACATCGACTTAAAGCCAGATTGTTACATTGGCTGCTCTTCTCTCTGAAACGGTTACATTTATCGTCTGCAAACTTATGTCGCGTGCTAAGGAATACGGAGACACTTAAAACAACACAGTAGAACACAGAAGAAGCTTCTAGGTTGATGTAATTAGCCCTTAGGAAACAGTACAATTCAGGTTTTAGTTATCGATTATTGATTTATTAGCCGGCATTGGTGCCAGTGAAATGACCGCTTACCGTAAAATTTGGCATTAAACAAGGTCTGAGAGCCACGTTACACGAGAGAATGTGAAAAGTGTTCATATGTACTAAAAACCAAAGAAATCCGCCCGTTTTCGTCATTTTTTATCGAATCGACTTAAAGCCAGATCGTCACATTGGCCGGTCTTCTCTCTAAAACGGTTACATTCATCGTGTGCAAAGCTATGTCGCGTGCTGCGGAATGCGGAGACACTAAAGCCACGATAGTAGAACACAGAAGAAGTTTCTAAGTTGACGTAATAACCAGTAAGAAGCAGTCAACTTCAAGTTTTAGTTATTGATTAATGACTTTTTAGCCAGCATTGGTGCCTTGTACATGTGCTAGAGTCTTATGATTTTGCATGAAGGAAGGTCTATCAGCCACATCGCACGGGAGAATGTGGAAAGTGTTCACATCTAGCAAAAACCTGAGAAGTTCGCCCGTTTTCGTCATTTGCAATCGAATCGACTTAATGCCAGATCGAATATTGGCAGCTCTTCTCTCTGAAACGGTTACATTTATCGTGTGCAAAGCTATGTCGCGTGCTGCGGTATGCGGAGACACTAAAAGCACCATAGTAGAACGCACGTTAAGTTTCTAAGCTGATGTAGAAGCCAGTAAGAAGAAGTATAATTCAAGTTTTAGTTATCGATTATTGACTTTTTAGCCGGCTTAGGTGACTTTGACATGAGCTAGGAACTTACGATTTTGCATGAAGGTCGGACTAGCGGCCGCGTTGCAAGGAAGAATGTGAAAAGTGTTTTTATGGAGTAAAAACCTGAGATATCCGTCCGGTTTCGTCATTTGTTATCAAATCGACTTAAAGCCAGATTGTTACATTGGCCGCTCTTCTCTCTGAAACCATTAAACTTATTGTCTGCAAAGGGAAGTCGCTTGCTGCAGTATACGGAGACACTAAAAGCACCATAGTAGAACACAGAAGTAGCTTCTAAGTTGATGTAATAGCCAGTAAGAAGTAGTACAATTCACGTTTTAGTTATCGATTATTGACTTTTTAGACGGCTTTGGTGCCTTGGACTTGAACTAGGACCTTAAGTTTTTGCATGATGAAGGACTAGCAGCCGCTTTGGACGGGTAATTTGAAAAGTGTTCATGTGTAGTAAAAACCTGAGAAATCCGTCCGTTTTCGTCATTTGTTATCGAATCGACTCAAAGCCAGATCGTCACATTGGCCGCTCTTCTCTCTGAAACGGTTTTATTTATAGTCTGCAAAGCTATGTCGCGTGCCGAGGTATGCGGAGACACTAAAAGCACCATAGTAGAACACACGTGAAGTTTCTAAGCTGATGTAGAAGCCAGTAAGAAGAAGTATAATTAAAGTTTTTGTTATCGATTATTGACTTTTTAGCCGCCTTTGGTGCCTTGGGCATGAGCTAGGACTTTAAGATTTTGCATCAAAGGAGGACTAGCAGCCGCGTGCGCGGGAGAATGTGAAAAGTGTTCTTATGTAGTAAAAACCTGAGAAATCAGGCCGTTTTCGTCATTTCTTATCGAATCTACTTAAAGCCAGATCGACACACTGGCCGCTCTTCTCTCTGAAACGGTTACACATATCGTCTGCATAGCTATGTCGCGTGCTGCGGTATGCGGAGACACTAATAGCACCATAGTAGAACATAGAAGAATCTTCTAAGTTGATGTTGTAGCCAGTAAGAAGTATTAATATTCAAGTTTTAGTTATCGATTATTGACTTTTAGCCGGCTTTGGTGACTTTGACATGAGCTAGGAACTTACGATTTTGCATGAAGGGAGGACTAGAAGCCGCGTTGCAAGCGAGAATGTGAAAAGTGTTCATATGTAGTAAAAACCTAAGAAATCCGTCCGTTTCCGTCATTTTTTATCGAATCGACTTAAAGCCAGATCGTCACATTGGCGGGTCTTTCCTCTGAAACGGTTACGTTTATCGTCTCCAAAGCAGTGTCGCGTGCTGCGGTATGCAGCGACACTAAAAGCACTATACTAGAACACAGAGGAAACTTCTAAGTTGATGTAGTAGCCAGTAAGAAGTAGTACAAATCAAGTTTTTGTTATCGATTATTCACTTTTTAGGCGTCTATGGTGCCTTGGACATGAGCTAGGACCATAAGATTTTGCATGAAAGGAGGACTAGCAGCCGCGTTGCAAGGAAGAATGTGAAAAGTGTTCTTATGTAGTAAAAGCCTGAGATATCCGTCCGTTTTCGTCATTTGTTAACCATTCGACTTAAAGCCAGATCGTCACATTGGCCGCTCTTCTCTCTGACACGGTTACATTTCTCGTCTGCAAAGCTATGTCGTGTGCTGGCGTATGTTCTCGACACTAAAAGCACCATAGTAGAACACAGAAGAAGCATCTAAGTTGACGTAATAGCTAGTAAGAAACAGTACAATTCAAGTTTTAGTTATTGATTATTTACCTTTTACCTTTCTTTGGTGCTTGCTTGATGGGAAGTCTAGCAGCCGCGTTGCACGGGAGAATGTGAAAAGAGTTTATACGTAGTAAAAACCTGAGAAATCGGGCCGTTTTCGTTTTTTCTTATCGAAACGAATTAAAGCCAGGTCGTCACACTGCCCGCTCTTCTCTCTGAAACGGTTACATTTATCGTCTGCAATGCTATGTCGCGTTGTGCGGCTTGCGGAGACACTAAAAGCACCATAGTAGAACACAGAAGAAGCTTCTAAGTTGAAGTAATAGCCAGTAAGAAGTAGTACAATTCACGTTTTAGTTATCGATTATTGACTTTTTACACGGCTTTGGCGCCTTGGAATTGAGCTAGGACCTTAAGTTTTTGCATGATGAAGGACTAGCAGCCGCTTTGCACGGGTAATTTGAAATGTGTTCATATGTACTAAAAACCTGAGATATCGGTCCATTTTCGTCTTTTGTTATCAAATCGATTTAAAGCCAGATCGTTACATTGGCCACTCCTCTCTCTGAAACGGTTACATTTATCGTCTGCAAAGCTATGTCGTGTGCTGCGGTATGGGCTAGACACTAAAAGCACCATAGCAGAACACAGAAGAAGCTTCTAAGTTGATGTAATAGACAGTAAGAACCAGTACAATTCAAGTATTGGTTATCGATAATTTTTTTTTAGCCGGCTTTGGTGCCTTGGACAAGAGGTGGAACCTTGAGATTTTGCATGAAAGGAGGACTATTAGCCGCCTTGCACGGGAGAATGTGAAAAGTGTTCATATGTAGTAAAAAGCTGACAAATCAGGCGCTTTTCGTCATTTGTTATTGAATCGACTTAAAGCCAGATCGTCACATTTGCCGCCCTTCCCTCTGAAACTGTTACATTTATCGTCTGCAAAGCTATGTCGCTGTGTACGGTATGCGAAGACACTAAAAGCACCATAGTAGAACACAGAAGAAGTTTCTAAGTTGATGTCATAGCCAGTAAGAAGTAGGACAATTCAAGTTTAACTTTTCGATTGTTGACTTTTTAGCCGGCTTTGGTGGCTTGGACATGAGGTAGGACCTTAAGATTTTGCATGAAAGGAGGACTAGTACCTGCGTTGCACGGGAAAGTGCAAAATGTGTTCATATGTTGTAAAAACCTAAGATATTCGACCGTTTTCGTCACTTGTTATCAAATCGACCTTACACCAGATCGTCACATTAGCCGCTCTTCTCTCTGAAACGGTTACATTTATTGTGTGCAAAGCTACGTTGCGTGCTGCGGAATGCGGAGACACTAAAAGCACCATAGTAGAACACAGAAGAAGCTTCTAAGTTGATGTAATAGCCAGTAAGAAGTAGTACAATTCAAGTTTTAGTTATCGATTATTGACCTTTTACTTTTCATTGGTGCCTTGGACATGAGCCAGGACCTTAAGATTTTGCATGAAAGGAGGAATAGCAGCCGCGTTGCACGGGAGAATGTGAAAAGTGCTCATATGTAGTAAAAACCTGAGAAATCCGGCCTTTTCCTCATATGTTATTCAATCGACTTAAAGGCAGATCGTCACATTGGACGCTCTTCCCTCTGAAACGGTTACATTTATCGTTTGCAAAGCTATGTCGCTGTGTGCGGTATGCGTAGACACTAGAAGCACCATAGTAGAACACAGAAGTTTCTAAGTTGATGTAATAGTTAGTAAGAGGTAGTACAATTCAAGTTTTAGTTTTCGGTTGTTGAGTTTTTAGCCAGCTTTGTTGCCTTGGACATGAGCTACAACCTTAAGATTTTGCATGAAAGGAGGACTAGCAGCCGCGCTGCACGGGAGAATGTGAAAAGTGTTCATATGTAGTAAAAACCTGAGAAATCTGTCAGTTTTTGTCATTTGTTATCGAATCGCCTTAAAGCCAAGACGTACATTGGCCGCTCTTCTCTCTGAAACGGTTACATTTATTGTCTGCAAAGCTATGTCGCGTGCTGTGGTATGTGGAGACACTAAAAGCAACATAGTAGAACACAGAAGAAGTTTCTAAGTTCATGTAATACCCAGTAAGATGTAGTACAATTCGCGTTTTAGATATCGATTATTGACTTTTTAGCAGGGTTTGGTGCCTTGGACGTGAGCTAGGTCCTTAAGATTTTGCATGAAAGGAGGACTAGTAGCTGCGTCGCACGGGAAAATACAAAATGTGTTCATATGTAGTAAAAACCTAAGGTATTCGCGCGTTTTCGTCATTTGTTATCAAATCGACTTTAAACCAGATCGTCACATTAGCCGCTCTTCTCTCTGAAACGGTTACATTTATTGTCTGCAAGTTACGTCGCGTGCTGCGGAATGCGGAGACACTAAAAGCACCATAGTAGAACACAGAAGAAGATTGTAAGTTGATGTAATAGCCAGTAAGAAGTAGTACAATTCAAGTTTTAGTTATCGATTATTGACTTTTTAGCCGGCTTTGGTGCCTTGGACATGAGCTAGGACCTTAAGATTTTGCATGAAAGGAGGACTAGCAGCCGCGCTGCACGGGAGAATGTGAAAAGTGTTCATATGTAGTAAAAACCTGTGTATTCCGTCCGTTTTCGTCATTTGTTATCGAATCGACTTAAAGCCAGGACGTACATTGGCCGCTCTTCTCTCTGAAACGGTTACATTTATCGTCTGCAAAGCTATGTCGCGTGCTGCGGTATCCGGAGACACTAAAAGCACCATAGTAGAACACAGAAGAAGCTTCTAAGTTGAAGTAATAGTTAGTAAGGAGCATTACAATTCAAGTATTGGTTATCGATTATTGATTTTTAGTTGGCTCTGGTGCCTTGGACAAAAGGAAGGACTTTAAGATTTTCCATGAAAGGAGGACTAGCTACCGCGTTGCACGGGAGAATGTGAAATGTTTCCATATGTAGTAAAAACCTGAGAAATCCGCCCGTTTTTGTCATTTGTTATCGAATCGACTTAAAGCCAGGACGATACATTGTCCGCTCTTCTCTCTGAAACGGTTACATTTATCGTCTGCAAAGCTATGTCGCGTGCTGTGGTATGCGGAGACAATATAAACACCATAGTAGAACACTGAAAATGCTTCTACGTTTATGTAATAGCCAGTAAGAAGTAGTACAATTCAAGTTTTAGTTATCGATTATTGACTTTTTAGCCGGCTTTGGTGCCTTGGACATGAGCTAGGACCTTAAGATTTTGCATGAAAGGAGGACTAGCAGCCGCGCTGCACGGGAGAATGTGAAAAGTGTTCATATGTAGTAAAAACCTGTGTATTCCGTCCGTTTTCGTCAATTGTTATCGAATCGACTTAAAGCCAGGACGTACATTGGCCGCTCTTCTCTCTGAAACGGTTACATTTATCGTCTGCAAAGCTATGTCGCGTGCTGTGGTATCCGGAGACACTAAAAGCACCATAGTAGAACACAGAAGAAGCTTCTAAGTTGAAGTAATAGTTAGTAAGAAGCATTACAAATCAAGTATTGGTTATCGATTATTGATTTTTAGTTGGCTCTGGTGCCTTGGACAAAAGTTAGGACATTAAGATTTTCCATGAAAGGAGGACTAGCTGCCGCGTTGCACGGGAAAATGTGAAAAGTTTCCATATGTAGTAAAAACCTGAGAAATCCGCCCGTTTTTGTCATTTGTTATCGAATCGACTGAAAGCCAGGACGATACATTGTCCGCTCTTCTCTCTGAAACGGTTACATTTATCGTCTGCAAAACAACGTCGCGTGCTGCGTTATGCGAAGACACTAAAAGCACCATAGTAGAACACAGAAGAAGCTTCTAAGTTGATGTAATAGCCAGTAAGAAAAAGTAAAATTCAAGTTTTAGTTACCGATTATTGAACTTTTACTTTTCATTGGTGCCTTGGACATGAGCTAGAACCTTAGGATTTTGCATGAAAGGAGGACTAGCAGCCGCGCTGCACGGGTGAATGTGAAAAGTGTTCGTATGTAGTAAAAACCTGAGAAATCCCTCCGTTTTCGTCATTTGTTATATTATCGACTTAAAGCCAGGACGTAGATTGGCCGCTCTTCTCTTTGAAACGGTTACATTTATCGTCTGCAAAGCTATGTTGCGTGCTGCGGTATGCGGAGACACTAAAGGCAGCATAGTAGAACACAGAAGAAGCTTCTAAGTTGATGTAATAGCCAGTAAGAGAAAGCACATTCAAGTTTTGGTTTTCGATTGTTGACTTTTCAGCCGGCTTTGGTGCCTTGGACATGAGGTAGGACCTTAAGATTTTGCATGAAAGGAGGACTAGCAGACGTGCTGCACGGGTGAATGTGAAAAGTGTTCATATGTAGTAAAAACCTTACAAATCCGTCCGTTTTCGTCATTTGTTATCGAATCAACTTAAAGCCAGGACGTACATTGGCCGCTCTTCTATCTGAAACGGTTACATTTATCGTCTGCAAAGCTATGTCGCGTGCTGCGGTATGCGGAGACACTAAAAGAACGATAGTAAACACGGAAGAAGCTTCTAAGTTGAAGTATTAGCCAGTAAGATGCAGTACAATTCAAGTATTGGTTATCGATTATTGATTTTTTTGCCTTCTTTGGTGGCTTGGACATGAGGTGGAACCTTATGATATTGCATGAAAGGTGGACTAGCAGCCGCGTTGCTCGGGAGAATGTGAAAATGGGTCATATGTAGTAAAAACGTGAGAAATCCGTCGGTTTTCGTCAATTGTTATCGAATCGACTTAAAGCCAGATCGTTACATTGGCCGCTCTTCCCTCTGAATCGTTTTCATGTATCGTCTCCAAAGATATGTCGCGAGCTACGGTATGTGGAGACACTAAAAGCACGATACTAGAACACAGATGAAGCCTCAAGTTGATGTTATAGCCAGTAAGATGTAGTGCAATTCAAGTTTTCGTTATCGATTATTCACTTTTCACCCGGCTTTGGTGCCTTGTACAGCAGCTAGGACCTTAAGATTTTGCATGAAAGGAGGACTATTAGCCGCGTTGCACGGCAGAATGTGAAACGTGTTCATGTGTAGTAAAAACGTGAGGAATCAGGCCGTTTTGTCATTTGTTATCGATTCGACGTAAAGAAAGATCGTCACATTGGCCGCTCTTCCCTCTGAAACGGTTCTATCAATCGTCTGCAAAGCTATGTCGCTGGGTGCAGTATGCGGAGACATTTAAAACACCATAGTACAACACAGAAGAAGCTTCTCAGTTGATGTAATAGCCCGTAAGAAGTAGTACAATTCAAGTTTTGGTTGTCGATTGTTGACTTTTTACCCGGCTTTGGTGCCTTGGACATGAGGTAGGACCTTAAGATTTTGCATGAAAGTAAGACTAGCAGCCGCGTTGCACGGGAAAATGTGATAAAGTGTTCATATGCAGTAAAAACCTGAGAAATCTGTCCGTTTTCGTCATTTGTTATCGAATCGACTTAAATCCAGGACGATACATTGGCCGCTCTTCTCTCTGAAACGGTTACATTTATCGTCTGCAAAGCTATGTCGCGTGCTGCGATATGCGGAGACACTATAAGCACCATAGTAGAACACTGAAAAAGCTTCTAAGTTTATGTAATGGCCTGTAAGAAGTAATACAATTCACGTTTTAGTTATCGATTATTGACTTTTTAGCAGGCTTTGGTGCCTTGGACGTGAGCTAGGACCTTAAGATTTTCCTTGAAAGGAGGACTAGTAGCTCCGTTGCACGGGAAAGTGTAAAAAGTGTTAATATTTAGTAAAAACCTAAGATATTCGCCCGTTTTCGTTATTTGTTATCAAATCGACTTTGAGCCAGATCGTCACATTAGCCGCTCCTCTCTCTGAAACGGTTACATTTATCGTCTGCAAAGCTACGTCGCGTGCTGCGGTATGAGGAGACACTAAAAGCACCATAGTAGAAGACAGATGAAGCTTCTAAATTGATGTCATAGCCAGTAAGAAGTGGTACAATTCACGTTTTAGTTATCGATTATTGACTTTTTAGCCGGCTTTGGTGCCTTGGACGTGAGCTAGGACGTTAAGATTTTGCATGAAAGGAGGACTAGTAGCTGCGTTGCACTGGAAAGTGCGTAAAGTGTCCATATGTAGTAAAAACATGAGATATTCGCCCGTTTTCGTCATTTGTTATCAAATCGACTTTAAGCCAGATCGTCACATTGGTGGCTCTTCTCTCTGAAACGGTTTCATTTATCGTCTGCAAAGCTATGTCGCGTGCTGCGGTATGCGGAGACACTAAAAACACCACAGTAGAAAACTGAAAAAGCTTCTAAGTTTATGTAATAGCCAGTAAGAAGTAGTAGAATTTAAGTTTTAGTTATCGATTATTGACTTTTTAGCCTTTTTTGGTGCCTTGGGCATGAGCGAGGACCCTAAGATTTTGCATGAAAGGCGGACTAGCAGCCGCGTTGCACGGGAGAATGTGAAAAGTGTTCATATGTAGTAAAATCCTGAGAAATCCGTCGTGTTCGTCATTTGTTATCAAATCGACTTAATGCCAGATCGTCACATTGGCCGCACTTCACTCTGAAACGGTTACATTTATCGGCTACTAAGCTATGTCGCTGGGTGCGGTATGCGGAGACACTAAAAGCACCATAGTAGAACACAGAAGAAGCTTCTAAGTCGATGTAATAGCCAGTAAGAAGCAGCGCAATTCAAGTTTTTGTTACCGATTATTGATTTTTAGCCAGCTTTGGTTCGTTGGACATGAGGTGGAACCATAAGATTTTGCATGAAATGAGGACTAGCAGCCGCATTGCACGGGAGAATATGAAAAGGGTTCATATGTAGTGAAAACCTGAGAAATCCGTATGTTTTCGTCAATTGTTATCGAATCGACTTAAAGCCAGGACGTACATTGGCCGCTCTTCTCTCTGAAACCGTTACATTTATTGTCTGCAAGCTACGTCGCGTGCTACTTAATGCGGAGACACTAAAAGCACCATAGTAGAACACAGAAGAAGCTTCTAAGTTGATGTAATAGCCAGTAAGAAGTAGTACAATTCAAGTTTTAGGTACTGATTATTTACTTTTTAGCCGGCTTTGGTGCTTGGACATGAGCTAGGACCTTAAGATTTTGCATGAAAGGAGGAATAGCAGCCGCGCTGCACGGGAGAATGTGAAAAGTGTTCATATGTAGTAAAAACCTGAGTATTTCGTCCCTTTTCGTCATTTGTTATCGAATCGACTTAAAGCCAGGACGTACATTGGCCGCTCTTCTCTCTGAAACGGTTACATTTATCGTCTGCAAAGCTATGTCGCGCACTGCGGTATGCGGAGACACTAAAAGCACCATAGTAGAACACAGAAGAAGTTTTTAAGTTGATGTAATAGCCATAAGAAGTAGCACACTCAAGATTTGGTTTTCGATTGTTGAATTTTTAGCCGGCTTTGGTGCCTTTGACATGAGCTAGGACATTAAGATTTTGCATGGAAGGAGGACTAGCAGCCGCGCTGCACGGGTGAATGTGAAAAGTGTTCGTATGTAGTAAAAACCTGAGAGATCCGTCCGTTTTCGTCATTTGTTATATTTTCGACTTAAAGCCAGGACGTACATTGGCCGCTCTTCTCTCTGAAACGGTTACATTTATCGTCTCCAAAGCTATGTCGCGTGCTGCGGTATCCAGAGACACTAAAAGCACCATAGTACAACACAGAAGAAGCTTCCAAGTTAATGTAATAGCCAGTAAGAAGTAGTACAATTCACGTTTTAGTTATCGATTATTGACTTTTTAGCCGGCTTTGGTGCCTTGGACGTGAGCTAGGACTTTAAGATTTAGCATGAAAGGAGGACTAGTAGCTGCGTTGCACGGGAAAGTGCGAAAAGTGTTCATATGTAGTAAAAACGTGAGAAATCCGTCATGTTCGTCATTTGTTATCAAATCGACTTAAAGCCAGATCGTCACATTGGCCGCACTTCACTCTGAAACGGTTTTATTAATCGTCTGCAAAGCTATGTTGCTGTTTGCAGTATGCGGAGACATTTAAAACACCATAGTACAACACAGAAGAAGCTTCTCAGTTGATGTAATAGCCCGTAAGAAGTAGTACAATTCAAGTTTTGGTTATCGATTGTTGACTTTTTACCCGGCTTTGGTGCTTTGGACATGAGGTAGGACCTTAAGATTTTGCATGAAATGACGACTAGCAGCCGCGCTGCACGCTTGAATGTGAAAAGTGTTCGTATGTAGTAAAAACCTGAGAAATCCCTCCGTTTTCGTCATTTGTTATATTATCGACTTAAAGCCAGGACGTACATTGGCCGCTCTTCTCTCTGAAACAGTTACATTTATCTTCTGCAAAGCTATGTCGCGTGCTGCGGTATGTGGAGACACTATAAGCACCATAGTAGAACACTGAAAATGCTTCTAAGTTTATGTAATGGCCTGTAAGAAGTAATACAATTCATGTTTTAGTTATCGATTATTGACTTTTTAGCAGGCTTTGGTGCCTTGGACGTGAGTTAGGACCTTAAGATTTTCCTTGAAAGGAGGACTAGTAGCTCCGTTGCACGGGAAAGTGTAAAAAGTGTTAATGTTTAGTAAAAACCTAAGATATTCGCCCGTTTTCGTCATTTGTTATCAAATCGACTTTGAGCCAGGACGATACATTGGCCGCTCTTCTCTCTGAAACGGTTACATTTATCGTCTGCAAAGCTATGTCGCGTGCTGCGGTATGTGGAGACACTAAAAGCACCATAGTAGAACACAGAAGAAGCTTCTACGTTGTTGTAACAGCCAGTAAGAAGTAGTACAATTCAAGTTTTAGTTATCTATTATTGCCTTTTTAGCCGGCTTTGGTGGCTTGGACTGGATCTAGGACCTTAAGGGATTGCTTGAAAGGATGACTAGCAGCCGCGTTGCGCGGGAAAATGTGATAAAGTGTTCATATGCAGTAAAAACCTGAGAAATCTGTCCGTTTTCGTCATTTGTTATCGAATCGACTTAAAGCCAGGACGATACATTGGCCGCTCTTCTCTCTGAAACGGTTACATTTATCGTCTGCAAAGCTATGTCGCGTGCTGCGATATGCGGAGACACTATAAGCACCATAGTAGAACACTGAAAAAGCTTCTAAGTTTATGTAATGGCCTGTAAGAAGTAATACAATTCACGTTTTAGTTATCGATTATTGACTTTTTAGCAGGCTTTGGTGCCTTGGACGTGAGCTAGGACCTTAAGATTTTCCTTGAAAGGAGGACTAGTAGCTCCGTTGCACGGGAAAGTGTAAAAAGTGTTAATATTTAGTAAAAACCTAAGATATTCGCCCGTTTTCGTTATTTGTTATCAAATCGACTTTGAGCCAGATCGTCACATTAGCCGCTCCTCTCTCTGAGACGGTTACATTTATCGTCTGCAAAGCTACGTCGCGTGCTGCGGTATGAGGAGACACTAAAAGCACCATAGTAGAAGACAGATGAAGCTTCTAAATTGATGTCATAGCCAGTAAGAAGTGGTACAATTCACGTTTCAGTTATCGATTATTGACTTTTTAGCCGGCTTTGGTGCCTTGGACGTGAGCTAGGACGTTAAGATTTTGCATGAAAGGAGGACTAGTAGCTGCGTTGCACAGGAAAGTGCGTAAAGTGTCCATATGTAGTAAAAACATGAGATATTCGCCCGTTTTCGTCATTTGTTATCAAATCGACTTTAAGCCAGATCGTCACATTGGTGGCTCTTCTCTCTGAAACGGTTTCATTTATCGTCTGCAAAGCTATGTCGCGTGCGGCGGTATGCGGAGACACTAAAAACACCACAGTAGAACACTGAAAAAGCTTCTAAGTTTATGTAATAGCCAGTAAGAAGTAGTAGAATTTACGTTTTAGTTATCGATTATTGACTTTTTAGCCTTTTTTGGTGCCTTGGGCATGAGCGAGGACCTTAAGATTTTGCATGAAAGGAGGACTAGCAGCCGCGTTGCACGGGAGAATGTCAAAAGTGTTCATATGTAGTAAAATCCTGAGAAATCCGTCATGTTCGTCATTTGTTATCAAATCGACTTAAAGCCAGATCGTCACATTGGCCGCACTTCACTCTGAAACGGTTTTATTAATCGTCTGCAAAGCTATGTTGCTGTTTGCAGTATGCGGAGACATTTAAAACACCATAGTACAACACAGAAGAAGCTTCTCAGTTGATGTAATAGCCCGTAAGAAGTAGTACAATTCAAGTTTTGGTTATCGATTGTTGACTTTTTACCCGGCTTTGGTGCTTTGGACATGAGGTAGGACCTTAAGATTTTGCATGAAATGACGACTAGCAGCCGCGCTGCACGCTTGAATGTGAAAAGTGTTCGTATGTAGTAAAAACCTGAGAAATCCCTCCGTTTTCGTCATTTGTTATATTATCGACTTAAAGCCAGGACGTACATTGGCCGCTCTTCTCTCTGAAACAGTTACATTTATCTTCTGCAAAGCTATGTCGCGTGCTGCGGTATGTGGAGACACTATAAGCACCATAGTAGAACACTGAAAATGCTTCTAAGTTTATGTAATGGCCTGTAAGAAGTAATACAATTCATGTTTTAGTTATCAATTATTGACTTTTTAGCAGGCTTTGGTGCCTTGGACGTGAGCTAGGACCTTAAGATTTTCCTTGAAAGGAGGACTAGTAGCTCCGTTGCACGGGAAAGTGTAAAAAGTGTTAATGTTTAGTAAAAACCTAAGATATTCGCCCGTTTTCGTCATTTGTTATCAAATCGACTTTGAGCCAGGACGATACATTGGCCGCTCTTCTCTCTGAAACGGTTACATTTATCGTCTGCAAAGCTATGTCGCGTGCTGCGGTATGTGGAGACACTAAAAGCACCATAGTAGAACACAGAAGAAGCTTCTACGTTGTTGTAACAGCCAGTAAGAAGTAGTACAATTCAAGTTTTAGTTATCTATTATTGCCTTTTTAGCCGGCTTTGGTGGCTTGGACTGGATCTAGGACCTTAAGGGATTGCTTGAAAGGATGACTAGCAGCCGCGTTGCACGGGAAAATGTGATAAAGTGTTCATATGCAGTAAAAACCTGAGAAATCTGTCCGTTTTCGTCATTTGTTATCGAATCGACTTAAAGCCAGGACGATACATTGGCCGCTCTTCTCTCTGAAACGGTTACATTTATCGTCTGCAAAGCTATGTCGCGTGCTGCGATATGCGGAGACACTATAAGCACCATAGTAGAACACTGAAAAAGCTTCTAAGTTTATGTAATGGCCTGTAAGAAGTAATACAATTCACGTTTTAGTTATCGATTATTGACTTTTTAGCAGGCTTTGGTGCCTTGGACGTGAGCTAGGACCTTAAGATTTTCCTTGAAAGGAGGACTAGTAGCTCCGTTGCACGGGAAAGTGTAAAAAGTGTTAATATTTAGTAAAAACCTAAGATATTCGCCCGTTTTCGTTATTTGTTATCGAATCGACTTTGAGCCAGATCGTCACATTAGCCGCTCCTCTCTCTGAGACGGTTACATTTATCGTCTGCAAACCTACGTCGCGTGCTGCGGTATGAGGAGACACTAAAAGCACCATAGTAGAAGACAGATGAAGCTTCTAAATTGATGTCATAGCCAGTAAGAAGTGGTACAATTCACGTTTCAGTTATCGATTATTGACTTTTTAGCCGGCTTTGGTGCCTTGGACGTGAGCTAGGACGTTAAGATTTTGCATGAAAGGAGGACTAGTAGCTGCGTTGCACGGGAAAGTGCGTAAAGTGTCCATATGTAGTAAAAACATGAGATATTCGCCCGTTTTCGTCATTTGTTATCAAATCGACTTTAAGCCAGATCGTCACATTGGTGGCTCTTCTCTCTGAAACGGTTTCATTTATCGTCTGCAAAGCTATGTCGCGTGCTGCGGTATGCGGAGACACTAAAAACACCACAGTAGAACACTGAAAAAGCTTCTAAGTTTATGTAATAGCCAGTAAGAAGTAGTAGAATTTACGTTTTAGTTATCGATTATTGACTTTTTAGCCTTTTTTGGTGCCTTGGGCATGAGCGAGGACCTTAAGATTTTGCATGAAAGGAGGACTAGCAGCCGCGTTGCACGGGAGAATGTCAAAAGTGTTCATATGTAGTAAAATCCTGAGAAATCCGTCGTGTTCGTCATTTGTTATCAAATCGACTTAATGCCAGATCGTCACATTGGCCGCACTTCACTCTGAAACGGTTACATTTATCGGCTACTAAGCTATGTCGCTGGGTGCGGTATGCGGAGACACTAAAAGCACCATAGTAGAACACAGAAGAAGCTTCTAAGTCGATGTAATAGCCAGTAAGAAGCAGCGCAATTCAAGTTTTTGTTACCGATTATTGATTTTTAGCCAGCTTTGGTTCGTTGGACATGAGGTGGAACCTTAAGATTTTGCATGAAATGAGGACTAGCAGCCGCATTGCACGGGAGAATATAAAAAGGGTTCATATGTAGTGAAAACCTGAGAAATCCGTATGTTTTCGTCAATTGTTATCGAATCGACTTAAAGCCAGGACGTACATTGGCCGCTCTTCTCTCTGAAACGGTTACATTTATCGTCTGCAAAGCTATGTCGCGTGCTGCGGTATCCGGAGACACTAAAAGCACCATAGTACAACACAGAAGAAGCTTCCAAGCTGATGTAATAGCCAGTAAGAAGTGGTACAATTCACGTTTTAGTTATCGATTATTGACTTTTTAGCCTTTTTTGGTGCCTTGGGCATGAGCGAGGACCCTAAGATTTTGCATGAAAGGAGGACTAGCAGCCGCGCGGCACGGGTGAATGTGAAAAGTGTTCATATGTAGTAAAAACCTGAGAAATCCGTCCGTTTTCGTCATTTGATATCGAATCAACTTAAAGCCAGGACGTACATTGGCCGCTCTTCTATCTGAAACGGTTACATTTATCGTCTCTGAAGATATGTCGCGAGCTACGTTATGCGGAGACACTAAAAGCACTATACTAGAACACAGATGAAGCTTCTAAGTTGATGTTATAGCCACTAAGAAGTAGTGCAATTCAAGTATTTGTTATCGATTATTCACTTTTCACCCGGCTTTGGTGTCTTGTACAGCTGCTAGGACATTAAGATTTTGCATGAAAGGAGGACTATTAGCCGCGTTGCAAGGGAGAATGTGAAAAGTGTTCATATGTAGTAAAATCCTGAGAAATCAGTCCGTTTTCGTCATTCGTTATCGAATCGACTTAAAGCCAGGACGTACATTGGCCGCTCTTCTCTCTGAAACGGTTATATTTATCGTCTGCAAACCTATGTCGCGTGCTGCGGTATGCAGATACACTAAAGGCACCATAGTAGAACACAGAAGTAGCTTCTAAGTTGATGTAATACCCAGTAAGAAGTAGTACAAGTCACGTTTTAGTTATCGATTATTGACTTTTTAGTCCTTTTTTGATGCCTTGTGCATGAGCTAGGACCTTAAGATTTTGCATGAAAGGAGGACTTGAAGCCGAGTTGCACGGGAAAATGTGAAAAGTGTTCAAATGTAGTAAAAACCTGAGAAGTCCGTCCGTTTTCGTCATTTGATATCGAATCAACTTAAAGCCAGGACGTACATTGGCCGCTCTTCTATCTGAAACGGTTACATTTATCGTCTGCAAAGCTATGTCGCGTGCTGCGGTATGCGGAGACACTAAAAGAACGATAGTAAACACGGAAGAAGCTTCTAAGTTGAAGTATTAGCCAGTAAGATGCAGTACAATTCAAGTATTGGTTATCGATTATTGATTTTTTTGCCTTCTTTGGTGGCTTGGACATGAGGTGGAACCTTAAGATATTGCATGAAAGGTGGACTAGCAGCCGCGTTGCTCGGGAGAATGTGAAAATGGGTCATATGTAGTAAAAACCTGAGAAATCCGTCGGTTTTCGTTAATTGTTATCGAATCGACTTAAAGCCAGATCGTTACATTGGCCGCTCTTCCCTCTGAATCGTTTACATGTATCGTCTCCAAAGATATGTCGCGAGCTACGGTATGTGGAGACACTAAAAGCACGATACTAGAACACAGATGAAGCTTCAAGTTGATGTTAGAGCCAGTAAGATGTAGTGCAATTCAAGTTTTCGTTATCGATTATTCACTTTTCACCCGGCTTTGGTGCCTTGTACAGCAGCTAGGACCTTAAGATTTTGCATGAAAGGAGGACTATTAGCCGCGTTGCACGGCAGAATGTGAAACGTGTTCATGTGTAGTAAAAACGTGAGAAATCCGGCCGTTTTGTCATTTGTTATCGAATCGACTTAAAGAAAGATCGTCACATTGGCCGCTCTTCCCTCTGAAACGGTTTTATCAATCCTCTGCAAAGCTATGTCGCTGGGTGCAGTATGCGGAGACATTTAAAACACCATAGTACAACACAGAAGAAGCTTCTCAGTTGATGTAATAGCCCGTAAGATGTAGTACAATTCAAGTTTTGGTTGTCGATTGTTGACTTTTTAGCCGGCTTTGGTGCCTTGGACGTGAGCTAGGACTTTAAGATTTAGCATGAAAGGAGGAATAGTAGCTGCGTTGCACGGGAAAGTGCGAAAAGTGTTCATATGTAGTAAAAACGTGAGAAATCCGTCATGTTCGTCATTTGTTATCAAATCGACTTAAAGCCAGATCGTCACATTGGCCGCACTTCACTCTGAAACGGTTTTATTAATCGTCTGCAAAGCTATGTCGCTGTTTTCAGTATGCGGAGACATTTAAAACACCATAGTACAACACAGAAGAAGCTTCTCAGTTGATGTAATAGCCCGTAAGAAGTAGTACAATTCAAGTTTTGGTTATCGATTGTTGACTTTTTACCCGGCATTGGTGCTTTGGACATGAGGTAGGACCTTAAGATTTTGCATGAAAGGACGACTAGCAGCCGCGCTGCACGCTTGAATGTGAAAAGTGTTCGTATGTAGTAAAAACCTGAGAAATCCCTCCGTTTTCGTCATTTGTTATATTATCGACTTAAAGCCAGGA
The DNA here is from genome assembly GCF_023897955.1 of Schistocerca gregaria. Lineage (NCBI taxonomy): Eukaryota > Metazoa > Arthropoda > Insecta > Orthoptera > Acrididae > Schistocerca > Schistocerca gregaria. The sequence continues at coordinate 14,893,877 of NW_026061795.1, read as the reverse complement.
CATACATTGGCCGCTCTTCTCTCTGAAACAGTTACATTTATCGTCTGCAAAGCTATGTCGCGTGCTGCGGTATGTGGAGACACTATAAGCACCATAGTAGAACACTGAAAATGCTTCCAAGTTTATGTAATGGCCTGTAAGAAGTAATACAATTCATGTTTTAGTTATCGATTATTGACTTTTTAGCAGGCTTTGGTGCCTTGGACGTGAGCTAGGACCCTAAGATTTTGCATGAAAGGAGGACTAGCAGCCGCGTTGCACGGGAGAATGTGAAAAGTGTTCATATGTAGTAAACACCTGAGAAATCCGTCGTGTTCGTCATTTGTTATCAAATCGACTTAAAGCCAGATCGTCACATTGGCCGCACTTCACTCTGAAACGGTTACATTTATCGGCTGCTAAGCTATGTCGCTGGGTGCGTTATGCGGAGACACTAAAAGCACCATAGTAGAACACAGAAGAAGCTTCTAAGTCGATGTAATAGCCAGTAAGAAGCAGTGCAATTCAAGTTTTTGTTATCGATTATTGATTTTTAACCAGCTTTGGTTCGTTGGACATGAGGTGGAACAATAAGATTTTGCATGAAAGGAGGACTAGCAGCCGCGTTGCACGGGAGAATGTGAAAAGTGTTCATATGTTGTAAAAACGTGAGAAATCCGTCATGTTCGTCATTTGTTATCGAATCGACTTAAAGCCAGTTCGTTACATTGGCCGCTCTTCCTTCTGAAACCGTTACATTTATCGTCTCTGAAGATATGTCGCGAGCTACGTTATGCGGAGACACTAAAAGCACTATACTAGAACACAGATGAAGCTTCTAAGTTGATGTTATAGCCACTAAGAAGTAGTGCAATTCAAGTATTTGTTATCGATTATTCACTTTTCACCCGGCTTTGGTGTCTTGTACAGCTGCTAGGACATTAAGATTTTGCATGAAAGGAGGACTATTAGCCGCGTTGCAAGGGAGAATGTGAAAAGTGTTCATATGTAGTAAAATCCTGAGAAATCAGTCCGTTTTCGTCATTCGTTATCGAATCGACTTAAAGCCAGGACGTACATTGGCCGCTCTTCTCTCTGAAACGGTTATATTTATCGTCTGCAAACCTATGTCGCGTGCTGCGGTATGCAGATACACTAAAGGCACCATAGTAGAACACAGAAGTAGCTTCTAAGTTGATGTAATACCCAGTAAGAAGTAGTACAAGTCACGTTTTAGTTATCGATTATTGACTTTTTAGTCCTTTTTTGATGCCTTGTGCATGAGCTAGGACCTTAAGATTTTGCATGAAAGGAGGACTTGAAGCCGAGTTGCGCGGGAAAATGTGAAAAGTGTTCGAATGTAGTAAAAACCTGAGAAGTCCGTCCGTTTTCGTCATTGTTATCAAATCGACTTAAAGATAGATCGTCACATTGGCCGCTCTTCCCTCTGCAACGGTTACATTTACCGTCTGCAGCGCTATGTTGCTGGATGCGGTATGCGGAGACAGTAAAAGCACCAATTAAAACATAAGAAGCTTCTAAGTTGATGTAATTGCCAGTAGGAAGTGGTACAATTCACGTTTTAGTTATCGATTATTGACTTTTTACCCGGCTTTGGTGCCTTGGACATGAGGTAGGACCTTAAGATTTTGCATGAAAGGACGACTAGCAGCCGCGCTGCACGCGTGAATGTGAAAAGTGTTCGTATGTAGTAAAATCCTGAGAAATCCCTCCGTTTTCGTCATTTGTTATATTATCGACTTAAAGCCAGGACGTACATTGGCCGCTCTTCTCTCTGAAACGGTTACATTTATCGTCTGCAAAGCTATGTCGCGTGCTGCGGTATGTGGAGACACAAAAAGCTCCATAGTAGAACACAGAAGAAGCTTCTACGTTGTTGTAACAGCCAGTAAGAAGTAGTACAATTCAAGTTTTAGTTATATATTATTGACTTTGTAGCCGGCTTTGGTGGCTTGGACAGGATCTAGGACCTTAAGGGATTGCTTGAAATGATGACTAGCAGCCGCGTTGCACGGGAAAATGTGATAAAGTGTTCATATGTAGTTAAAACCTGAGAAATCTGTCCGTTTTCGTCATTTGTTATCGAATCGACTTAAAGCCAGGACGTACATTGGCCGCTCTTCTCTCTGAAACGGTTATATTTATCGTCTGCAAACCTATGTCGCGTGCTGCGTTATGCCGAGACCCTAAAAGCACCATAGTAGAACACAGAAGAAGCTTCTAAGTTGATGTAAGAGCCAGTAAGAAACAGTAAAATTCAAGTTTAGTTATCGATTATTGATCTATTACTTTTCTTTGGTGACTTAGACATGAGCTAGGATTTTACGATTTTGCATGTAGGGAAGTTTAGCAGCCGCTATACACGGGAGAATGTGAAAAATGTTCATATATAGTAAAAACCTGAGAAATCCCTCCGTTTTCGTCATTTGTTATCGAATCGACTTAAAGCCACATCGTCACATTGGCCGCTCTTCTCTCTGAAACGGTTTCATTTATCGTCTGCAAAGCTATGTCGCGTGCTGTGGTATGCGGAGACACTAAAAACACCACAATAGAACTCTGAAAAAGCTTCTAAGTTTATGTAATAGCCAGTAAGAAGTAGTAGAATTTACGTTTTAGTTATCGATTATTGACTTTTTAGCCATTTTTGGTGCCTTGGGCATGAGCGAGGACCTTAAGATTTTGCATGAAAGGAGGACTAGCAGCCGCGTTGCACGGGAGAATGTCAAAAGTGTTCATATGTAGTAAAAACCTGAGAAATCCGTCGTGTTCGTCATTTGTTATCAAATCGACTTAATGCCAGATCGTCACATTTGCCGCACTTCACTCTGAAACGGTTACATTTATCGGCTGCTAAGCTATGTCGCTGGGTGCGGTATGCGGAGACACTAAAAGCACCATAGTAGAACACAGAAGAAGCTTCTAAGTCGATGTAATAGCCAGTAAGAAGCAGTGCAATTCAAGTTTTTGTTATCGATTATTGATTTTTAGCCAGCTTTTGTTCGTTGGACATGAGGTGGAACCATAAGATTTTGGATGAAATGAGGACTAGCAGCCGCATTGCACGGGAGAATATGAAAAGGGTTCATATGTAGTGAAAACCTGAGAAATCCGTATGTTTTCGTCAATTGTTATCGAATCGACTTGAAGCCAGATCGTTACATTGGCCGCTCTTCCTTCTGAAACCGTTACATTTATCGTCTCTGAAGATATGTCGCGAGCTACGTTATGCGGAGACACTAAAAGCACTATACTAGAACACAGATGAAGCTTCTAAGTTGATGTTATAGCCACTAAGAAGTAGTGCAATTCAAGTATTTGTTATCGATTATTCACTTTTCACCCGGCTTTGGTGTCTTGTACAGCTGCTAGGACATTAAGATTTTGCATGAAAGGAGGACTATTAGCCGCGTTGCAAGGGAGAATGTGAAAAGTGTTCATATGTAATAAAATCCTGAGAAATCAGTCCGTTTTCGTCATTTGTTATCGAATCGACTTAAAGCCAGGACGTACATTAGCCGCTCTTCTCTCTGAAACGGTTTCATTTATTGTCTGCAAGCTACGTCGCGTGCTACGGAATGCGGAGACACTAAAAGCACCATAGTAGAACACAGAAGAAGCTTCTAAGTTGATGTAATAGCCAGTAAGAAGTAGTACAATTCAAGTTTTAGTTATCGATTATTGACTTTTTAGCCGGCTTTGGTGCCTTGGACATGAGCTAGGACCTTAAGATTTTGCATGAAAGGAGGACTAGCAGCCGCGCTGCACGGGAGAATGTGAAAAGTGTTCATATGTAGTAAAAACGTGAGTATTTCGTCCGTTTTCGTCATTTGTTATCGAATCGACTTAAAGCCAGGACGATACATTGTCCGCTCTTCTCTCTGAAACGGTTACATTTATCGTCTGCAAAGCTATGTCGCGTGCTGTGGAATGCGGAGACAATATAAGCACCATAGTAGAACACTGAAAATGCTTCTACGTTTATGTAATAGCCAGTAAGAAGTAGTACAATTCACGTTTTAGTTATCGATTATTGACTTTTTAGCCGGCTTTGGTAACTTGGACGTGAGCTAGGACTTTAACATTTAGCATGAAAGGAGGACTAGTAGCTGCGTTGCACGGGAAAGAGCGAAAAGTGTTCATATGTTGTAAAAAACTAAGATATTCGACCGTTTTCGTCATTTGTTATCAAATCGACTTTAAGCCAGATCGTCACATTGGCCGCACTTCACTCTGAAACGGTGACATTTATCGTCTGCAAAACAACGTCGCGTGCTGCGTTATGCGAAGACACTAAAAGCACCATAGTAGAACACAGAAGAAGCTTCTAAGTTGATGTACTAGCCAGTAAGAAACAGTAAAATTCAAGTTTTAGTTACCGATTATTGACCTTTTACTTTTCATTGGTGCCTTGGACATGAGCTAGAACCTTAGGATTTTGCATGAAAGGAGGACTAGCAGCCGCGCTGCACGGGTGAATGTGAAAAGTGTTCATATGTAGTAAAAACCTTAGAAATCCGTCCGTTTTCGTCATTTGATATCGAATCAACTTAAAGCCAGGACGTACATTGGCCGCTCTTCTATCTGAAACGGTTACATTTATCGTCTGCAAAGCTATGTCGCGTGCTGCGGTATGCGGAGACACTAAAAGAACGATAGTAAACACGGAAGAAGCTTCTAAGTTGAAGTATTAGCCAGTAAGATGCAGTACAATTCAAGTATTGGTTATCGATTATTGATTTTTTTGCCTTCTTTGGTGGCTTGGACATGTGGTGGAACCTTAAGATATTGCACGAAAGGTGGAATAGCAGCCGCGTTGCTCGGGAGAATGTGAAAATGGGTCATATGTAGAAAAAACCTGAGAAATCCGTCGGTTTTCGTTAATTGTTATCGAATCGACTTAAAGCCAGATCGTTACATTGGCCGCTCTTCCCTCTGAATCGTTTACATGTATCGTCTCCAAAGATATGTCGCGAGCTACGGTATGTGGAGACACTAAAAGCACGATACTAGAACACAGATGAAGCTTCAAGTTGATGTTAGAGCCAGTAAGATGTAGTGCAATTCAAGTTTTCGTTATCGATTATTCACTTTTCACCCGGCTTTGGTGCCTTGTACAGCAGCTAGGACCTTAAGATTTTGCATGAAAGGAGGACTATTAGCCGCGTTGCACGGCAGAATGTGAAACGTGTTCATGTGTAGTAAAAACGTGAGAAATCCGGCCGTTTTGTCATTTGTTATCGAATCGACTTAAAGAAAGATCGTCACATTGGCCGCTCTTCCCTCTGAAACGGTTTTATCAATCCTCTGCAAAGCTATGTCCCTGGGTGCAGTATGCGGAGACATTTAAAACAGCATAGTACAACATAGAAGAAGCTTCTCAGTTGATGTAATAGCCCGTAAGAAGTAGTACAATTCAAGTTTTGGTTGTCGATTGTTGACTTTTTACCCGGCTTTGGTGCCTTGGACATGAGGTAGGACCTTAAGATTTTGCATGAAAGGACGACTAGCAGCCGCGTTGCACGGGAAAATGTGATAAAGTGTTCATATGCAGTAAAAATCTGAGAAATCTGTCCGTTTTCGTCATTTGTTATCGAATCGACTTAAAGCCAGGACGATACATTGGCCGCTCTTCTCTCTGAAACGGTTACATTTGTCGTCTGCAAAGCTACGTCGCGTGCTGCGATATGCGGAGACACTATAAGCACCATAGTAGAACATTGAAAAAGCTTCTAAGTTTATGTAATGGCCTGTAAGAAGTAATACTATTCACGTTTTAGTTATCGATTATTGACTTTTTAGCAGGCTTTGGTGCCTTGGACGTAAGCTAGGACCTTAAGATTTTCCTTGAAAGGAGGACTAGTAGCTCCGTTGCACGGGAAAGTGTAAAAAGTGTTAATATTTAGTAAAAACCTAAGATATTCGCCCGTTTTCGTTATTTGTTATCAAATCGACTTTGAGCCAGATCGTCACATTAGCCGCTCCTCTCTCTGAAACGGTTACATTTATCGGCTGCTAAGCTATGTCGCTGGGTGCGGTATGCGGAGACACTAAAAGCGCCATAGTAGAACACAGAAGAAGCTTCTAAGTCGATGTAATAGCCAGTAAGAAGCAGTGCAATTCAAGTTTTTGTTATCGATTATTGATTTTTAGCCAGCTTTTGTTCGTTGGACATGAGGTGGAACCATAAGATTTTGGATGAAATGAGGACTAGCAGCCGCATTGCACGGGAGAATATGAAAAGGGTTCATATGTAGTGAAAACCTGAGAAATCCGTATGTTTTCGTCAATTGTTATCGAATCGACTTGAAGCCAGATCGTTACATTGGCCGCTCTTCCTTCTGAAACCGTTACATTTATCGTCTCTGAAGATATGTCGCGAGCTACGTTATGCGGAGACACTAAAAGCACTATACTAGAACACAGATGAAGCTTCTAAGTTGATGTTATAGCCACTAAGAAGTAGTGCAATTCAAGTATTTGTTATCGATTATTCACTTTTCACCCGGCTTTGGTGTCTTGTACAGCTGCTAGGACATTAAGATTTTGCATGAAAGGAGGACTATTAGCCGCGTTGCAAGGGAGAATGTGAAAAGTGTTCATATGTAATAAAATCCTGAGAAATCAGTCCGTTTTCGTCATTTGTTATCGAATCGACTTAAAGCCAGGACGTACATTAGCCGCTCTTCTCTCTGAAACGGTTACATTTATTGTCTGCAAGCTACGTCGCGTGCTACGGAATGCGGAGACACTAAAAGCACCATAGTAGAACACAGAAGAAGCTTCTAAGTTGATGTAATAGCCAGTAAGAAGTAGTACAATTCAAGTTTTAGTTATCGATTATTGACTTTTTAGCCGGCTTTGGTGCCTTGGACATGAGCTAGGACCTTAAGATTTTGCATGAAAGGAGGACTAGCAGCCGCGCTGCACGGGAGAATGTGAAAAGTGTTCATATGTAGTAAAAACGTGAGTATTTCGTCCGTTTTCGTCATTTGTTATCGAATCGACTTAAAGCCAGGACGATACATTGTCCGCTCTTCTCTCTGAAACGGTTACATTTATCGTCTGCAAAGCTATGTCGCGTGCTGTGGAATGCGGAGACAATATAAGCACCATAGTAGAACACTGAAAATGCTTCTACGTTTATGTAATAGCCAGTAAGAAGTAGTACAATTCACGTTTTAGTTATCGATTATTGACTTTTTAGCCGGCTTTGGTAACTTGGACGTGAGCTAGGACTTTAACATTTAGCATGAAAGGAGGACTAGTAGCTGCGTTGCACGGGAAAGAGCGAAAAGTGTTCATTTGTTGTAAAAAACTAAGATATTCGACCGTTTTCGTCATTTGTTATCAAATCGACTTTAAGCCAGATCGTCACATTGGCCGCACTTCACTCTGAAACGGTGACATTTATCGTCTGCAAAACAACGTCGCGTGCTGCGTTATGCGAAGACACTAAAAGCACCATAGTAGAACACAGAAGAAGCTTCTAAGTTGATGTACTAGCCAGTAAGAAACAGTAAAATTCAAGTTTTAGTTACCGATTATTGACCTTTTACTTTTCATTGGTGCCTTGGACATGAGCTAGAACCTTAGGATTTTGCATGAAAGGAGGACTAGCAGCCGCGCTGCACGGGTGAATGTGAAAAGTGTTCGTATGTAGTAAAAACCTGAGAAATCCCTCCGTTTTCGTCATTTGTTATATTATCGACTTAAAGCCAGGACGTAGATTGGCCGCTCTTCTCTTTGAAACGGTTACATTTATCGTCTGCAAAGCTATGTTGCGTGCTGCGGTATGCGGAGACACTAAAGGCACCATAGTAGAACACAGAAGAAGTTTCTAAGTTGATGTAATAGCCAGTAAGAGGAAGCACATTCAAGTTTTGATTTTCGATTGTTGACTTTTCAGCCGGCTTTGGTGCCTTGGACATGAGGTAGGACCTTAAGATTTTGCATGAAAGGAGGACTAGCAGCCGCGCTGCACGGGTGAATGTGAAAAGTGTTCATATGTAGTAAAAACCTTAGAAATCCGTCCGTTTTCGTCATTTGATATCGAATCAACTTAAAGCCAGGACGTACATTGGCCGCTCTTCTATCTGAAACGGTTACATTTATCGTCTGCAAAGCTATGTCGCGTGCTGCGGTATGCGGAGACACTAAAAGAACGATAGTAAACACGGAAGAAGCTTCTAAGTTGAAGTATTAGCCAGTAAGATGCAGTACAATTCAAGTATTGGTTATCGATTATTGATTTTTTTGCCTTCTTTGGTGGCTTGGACATGAGGTGGAACCTTAAGATATTGCATGAAAGGTGGACTAGCAGCCGCGTTGCTCGGGAGAATGTGAAAATGGGTCATATGTAGAAAAAACCTGAGAAATCCGTCGGTTTTCGTTAATTGTTATCGAATCGACTTAAAGCCAGATCGTTACATTGGCCGCTCTTCCCTCTGAATTGTTTACATGTATCGTCTCCAAAGATATGTCGCGAGCTACGGTATGTGGAGACACTAAAAGCAAGATACTAGAACACAGATGAAGCTTCAAGTTGATGTTAGAGCCAGTAAGATGTAGTGCAATTCAAGTTTTCGTTATCGATTATTCACTTTTCACCCGGCTTTGGTGCCTTGTACAGCAGCTAGGACCTTAAAATTTTGCATGAAAGGAGGACTATTAGCCGCGTTGCACGGCAGAATGTGAAACGTGTTCATGTGTAGTAAAAACGTGAGAAATCCGGCCGTTTTGTCATTTGTTATCGAATCGACTTAAAGAAAGATCGTCACATTGGCCGCTCTTCCCTCTGAAACGGTTTTATCAATCCTCTGCAAAGCTATGTCGCTGGGTGCAGTATGCGGAGACATTTAAAACACCATAGTACAACATAGAAGAAGCTTCTCAGTTGATGTAATAGCCCGTAAGAAGTAGTACAATTCAAGTTTTGGTTGTCGATTGTTGACTTTTTACCCGGCTTTGGTGCCTTGGACATGAGGTAGGACCTTAAGATTTTGCGTGAAAGGACGACTAGCAGCCGCGTTGCACGGGAAAATGTGATAAAGTGTTCATATGCAGTAAAAATCTGAGAAATCTGTCCGTTTTCGTCATTTGTTATCGAATCGACTTAAAGCCAGGACGATACATTGGCCGCTCTTCTCTCTGAAACGGTTACATTTGTCGTCTGCAAAGCTACGTCGCGTGCTGCGATATGCGGAGACACTATAAGCACCATAGTAGAACATTGAAAAAGCTTCTAAGTTTATGTAATGGCCTGTAAGAAGTAATACTATTCACGTTTTAGTTATCGATTATTGACTTTTTAGCAGGCTTTGGTGCCTTGGACGTAAGCTAGGACCTTAAGATTTTCCTTGAAAGGAGGACTAGTAGCTCCGTTGCACGGGAAAGTGTAAAAAGTGTTAATATTTAGTAAAAACCTAAGATATTCGCCCGTTTTCGTTATTTGTTATCAAATCGACTTTGAGCCAGATCGTCACATTAGCCGCTCCTCTCTCTGAAACGGTTACATTTATCGGCTGCTAAGCTATGTCGCTGGGTGCGGTATGCGGAGACACTAAAAGCGCCATAGTAGAACACAGAAGAAGCTTCTAAGTCGATGTAATAGCCAGTAAGAAGCAGTGCAATTCAAGTTTTTGTTATCGATTATTGATTTTTAGCCAGCTTTGGTTCGTTGGACATGAGGTGGAACCATAAGATTTTGCATGAAATGAGGACTAGCAGCCGCATTGCACGGGAGAATATGAAAAGTGTTCATATGTAGTGAAAACCTGAGAAATCCGTATGTTTTCGTCAATTGTTATCGAATCGACTTAAAGCCAGGACGTACATTGGCCGCTCTTCTCTCTGAAACGGTTACATTTATCGTCTGCAAAGCTATGTCGCGCACTGCGGTATGCGGAGACACTAAAAGCACCATAGTAGAACACAGAAGAAGGTTTTAAGTTGATGTAATAGCCATAAGAAGTAGCACACTCAAGATTTGGTCTTCGATTGTTGAATTTTTAGCCGGCTTTGGTGCCTTTGACATGAGCTAGGACATTAAGATTTTGCATGGAAGGAGGACTAGCAGCCGCGCTGCACGGGTGAATGTGAAAAGGGTTCGTATGTAGTAAAAACCTGAGAGATACGTCCGTTTTCGTCATTTGTTATATTTTCGACTTAAAGCCAGGACGTACATTGGCCGCTCTTCTCTCTGAAACGGTTACATTTATCGTCTGCAAAGCTATGTCGCGTGCTGCGGTATCCGGAGACACTAAAAGCACCATAGTAGAACACAGAAGAAGCTTCCAAGTTGATGCAATAGCCAGTAAGAAGTAGTACAATTCACGTTTTAGTTATCGATTATTGACTTTTTAGCCGGCTTTGGTGCCTTGGTCGTGAGCTAGGACTTTAAGATTTAGCATGAAAAGAGGACTAGTAGCTGCGTTGCACGGGAAAGTGCGAAAAGTGTTCATATGTAGTAAAAACGTGAGAAATCCGTCATGTTCGTCATTTGTTATCAAATCGACTTAAAGCCAGATCGTCACATTGGCCGCACTTCACTCTGAAACGGTTTTATTAATCGTCTGCAAAGCTATGTCGCTGTTTGCAGTATGCGGAGACATTTAAAACACCATAGTACAACACAGAAGAAGCTTCTCAGTTGATGTAATAGCCCGTAAGAAGTAGTACAATTCAAGTTTTGGTTATCGATTGTTGACTTTTTACCCGGCTTTGGTGTTTTGGACATGAGGTAGGACCTTAGGATTTTGCATGAAAGGACGACTAGCAGCCGCGCTGCACGCGTGAATGTGAAAAGTGTTCGTATGTAGTAAAAACCTGAGAAATCCCTCCGTTTTCGTCATTTGTTATATTATCGACTTAAAGCCAGGACGTACATTGGCCGCTCTTCTCTCTGAAACACATTTATCGTCTGCAAAGCTATGTCGCGTGCTGCGGTATGTGGAGACACTATAAGCACCATAGTAGAACACTGAAAATGCTTCTAAGTGTATGTAATGGCCTGTAAGAAGTAATACAATTCATGTTTTAGTTATCGATTATTGACTTTTTAGCAGGCTTTGGTGCCTTGGACGTGAGCTAGGACCTTAAGATTTTCCTTGAAAGGAGGACTAGTAGCTCCGTTGCACGGGAAAGTGTAAAAAGTGTTAATGTTTAGTAAAAACCTAAGATATTCGCCCGTTTTCGTCATTTGTTATCAAATCGACTTTGAGCCAGATCGTCACATTAGCCGCTCCTCTCTCTGAAACGGTAACATTTATCGTCTGCGAAGCTACGTCGCGTGCGGCGTTATGCGGAGACACTAAAAGCACCATAGTAGAAGACAGATGAAGCTTCTATGTTGGTATAATAGCCAGTAAGAAGTGGTACAATTCACGTTTTAGTAATCGATTATTGACTTTTTAGCCTTTTTTGGTGCCTTGGGCAGGAGCGGGGACCCTAAGATTTTGCATGAAAGGAGGACTAGCAGCCGCGTTGCACAGGAGAATGTGAAAAGTGTTCATATGTAGTAAAAACCTGAGAAATCCGTCGTGTTCGTCATTTGTTATCAAATCGACTTAAAGCCAGATCGTCACATTCGCCGCACTTCACTCTCAAACGGTTACATTTATCGGCTGCTAAGCTATGTCGCTGGGTGCGGTATGCGGAGACACTAAAAGCACCATAGTAGAACACAGAAGAAGCTTCTAAGTCGATGTAATAGCCAGTAAGAAGCAGTGCAATTCTTGTTATCGATTATTGACTTTTTAGCCGGCTTTGGTGCCTTGGACATGAGCTAGGACCTTAAGATTTTGCATGAAAGGAGGACTAGCAGCCGCGCTGCACGGGAGAATGTGAAAAGTGTTCATATGTAGTTAAAACCTGAGTATTTCGTCCGTTTTCGTCATTTGTTATCGAATCGACTTAAAGCCAGGACGTACACTGGCCGCTCTTCTCTCTGAAACGGTTACATTTATCGTCTGCAAAGCTATGTCAGGCACTGCGGTATGCGGAGACACTAAAAGCACCATAGTAGAACACAGAAGAAGTTTTTAAGTTGATGTAATAGCCATAAGAAGTAGCACACTCAAGATTTGGTTTTCGATTGTTGAATTTTTAGCCGGCTTTGGTGCCTTTGACATGAGCTAGGACATTAAGATTTTGCATGGAAGGAGGACTAGCAGCCGCGCTGCACGGGTGAATGTGAAAAGTGTTCGTATGTAGTAAAAACCTGAGAGATACGTCCGTTTTCGTCATTTGTTATATTTTCGACTTAAAGCCAGGACGTACATTGGCCGCTCTTCTCTCTGAAACGGTTACATTTATCGTCTGCAAAGCTATGTCGCGTGCTGCGGTATCCGGAGACACTAAAAGCACCATAGTAGAACACAGAAGAAGCTTCCAAGTTGATGCAATAGCCAGTAAGAAGTAGTACAATTCACGTTTTAGTTATCGATTATTGACTTTTTAGCCGGCTTTGGTGCCTTGGTCGTGAGCTAGGACTTTAAGATTTAGCATGAAAAGAGGACTAGTAGCTGCGTTGCACGGGAAAGTGCGAAAAGTGTTCATATGTAGTAAAAACGTGAGAAATCCGTCATGTTCGTCATTTGTTATCAAATCGACTTAAAGCCAGATCGTCACATTGGCCGCACTTCACTCTGAAACGGTTTTATTAATCGTCTGCAAAGCTATGTCGCTGTTTGCAGTATGCGGAGACATTTAAAACACCATAGTACAACACAGAAGAAGCTTCTCAGTTGATGTAATAGCCCGTAAGAAGTAGTACAATTCAAGTTTTGGTTATCGATTGTTGACTTTTTACCCGGTTTTGGTGTTTTGGACATGAGGTAGGACCTTAAGATTTTGCATGAAAGGACGACTAGCAGCCGCACTGCACGCGTGAATGTGAAAAGTGTTCGTATGTAGTAAAAACCTGAGAAATCCCTCCGTTTTCGTCATTTGTTATATTATCGACTTAAAGCCAGGACGTACATTGGCCGCTCTTCTCTCTGAAACAGTTACATTTATCGTCTGCAAAGCTATGTCGCGTGCTGCGGTATGTGGAGACACTATAAGCACCATAGTAGAACACTGAAAATGCTTCTAAGTGTATGTAATGGCCTGTAAGAAGTAATACAATTCATGTTTTAGTTATCGATTATTGACTTTTTAGCAGGCTTTGGTGCCTTGGACGTGAGCTAGGACCTTAAGATTTTCCTTGAAAGGAGGACTAGTAGCTCCGTTGCACGGGAAAGTGTAAAAAGTGTTAATGTTTAGTAAAAACCTAAGATATTCGCCCGTTTTCGTCATTTGTTATCAAATCGACTTTGAGCCAGATCGTCACATTAGCCGCTCCTCTCTCTGAAACGGTAACATTTATCGTCTGCAAAGCTACGTCGCGTGCGGCGTTATGCGGAGACACTAAAAGCACCATAGTAGAAGACAGATGAAGCTTCTATGTTGGTATAATAGCCAGTAAGAAGTGGTACAATTCACGTTTTAGTAATCGATTATTGACTTTTTAGCCTTTTTTGGTGCCTTGGGCAGGAGCGGGGACCCTAAGATTTTGCATGAAAGGAGGACTAGCAGCCGCGTTGCACAGGAGAATGTGAAAAGTGTTCATATGTAGTAAAAACCTGAGAAATCCGTCGTGTTCGTCATTTGTTATCAAATCGACTTAAAGCCAGATCGTCACATTCGCCGCACTTCACTCTCAAACGGTTACATTTATCGGCTGCTAAGCTATGTCGCTGGGTGCGGTATGCGGAGACACTAAAAGCACCATAGTAGAACACAGAAGAAGCTTCTAAGTCGATGTAATAGCCAGTAAGAAGCAGTGCAATTCAAGTTTTTGTTATCGATTATTGACTTTTTAGCCGGCTTTGGTGCCTTGGACATGAGCTAGGACCTTAAGATTTTGCATGAAAGGAGGAATAGCAGCCGCGCTGCACGGGAGAATGTGAAAAGTGTTCATATGTAGTTAAAACCTGAGTATTTCGTCCGTTTTCGTCATTTGTTATCGAATCGACTTAAAGCCAGGACGTACACTGGCCGCTCTTCTCTCTGAAACGGTTACATTTATCGTCTGCAAAGCTATGTCAGGCACTGCGGTATGCGGAGACACTAAAAGCACCATAGTAGAACACAGAAGAAGTTTTTAAGTTGATGTAATAGCCATAAGAAGTAGCACACTCAAGATTTGGTTTTCGATTGTTGAATTTTTAGCCGGCTTTGGTGCCTTTGACATGAGCTAGGACATTAAGATTTTGCATGGAAGGAGGACTAGCAGCCGCGCTGCACGGGTGAATGTGAAAAGTGTTCGTATGTAGTAAAAACCTGAGAGATACGTCCGTTTTCGTCATTTGTTATATTTTCGACTTAAAGCCAGGACGTACATTGGCCGCTCTTCTCTCTGAAACGGTTACATTTATCGTCTGCAAAGCTATGTCGCGTGCTGCGGTATCCGGAGACACTAAAAGCACCATAGTAGAACACAGAAGAAGCTTCCAAGTTGATGCAATAGCCAGTAAGAAGTAGTACAATTCACGTTTTAGTTATCGATTATTGACTTTTTAGCCGGCTTTGGTGCCTTGGTCGTGAGCTAGGACTTTAAGATTTAGCATGAAAAGAGGACTAGTAGCTGCGTTGCACGGGAAAGTGCGAAAAGTGTTCATATGTAGTAAAAACGTGAGAAATCCGTCATGTTCGTCATTTGTTATCAAATCGACTTAAAGCCAGATCGTCACATTGGCCGCACTTCACTCTGAAACGGTTTTATTAATCGTCTGCAAAGCTATGTCGCTGTTTGCAGTATGCGGAGACATTTAAAACACCATAGTACAACACAGAAGAAGCTTCTCAGTTGATGTAATAGCCCGTAAGAAGTAGTACAATTCAAGTTTTGGTTATCGATTGTTGACTTTTTACCCGGTTTTGGTGTTTTGGACATGAGGTAGGACCTTAAGATTTTGCATGAAAGGACGACTAGCAGCCGCACTGCACGCGTGAATGTGAAAAGTGTTCGTATGTAGTAAAAACCTGAGAAATCCCTCCGTTTTCGTCATTTGTTATATTATCGACTTAAAGCCAGGACGTACATTGGCCGCTCTTCTCTCTGAAACAGTTACATTTATCGTCTGCAAAGCTATGTCGCGTGCTGCGGTATGTGGAGACACTATAAGCACCATAGTAGAACACTGAAAATGCTTCTAAGTGTATGTAATGGCCTGTAAGAAGTAATACAATTCATGTTTTAGTTATCGATTATTGACTTTTTAGCAGGCTTTGGTGCCTTGGACGTGAGCTAGGACCTTAAGATTTTCCTTGAAAGGAGGACTAGTAGCTCCGTTGCACGGGAAAGTGTAAAAAGTGTTAATGTTTAGTAAAAACCTAAGATATTCGCCCGTTTTCGTCATTTGTTATCAAATCGACTTTGAGCCAGATCGTCACATTAGCCGCTCCTCTCTCTGAAACGGTAACATTTATCGTCTGCAAAGCTACGTCGCGTGCGGCGTTATGCGGAGACACTAAAAGCACCATAGTAGAAGACAGATGAAGCTTCTATGTTGGTATAATAGCCAGTAAGAAGTGGTACAATTCACGTTTTAGTAATCGATTATTGACTTTTTAGCCTTTTTTGGTGCCTTGGGCAGGAGCGGGGACCCTAAGATTTTGCATGAAAGGAGGACTAGCAGCCGCGTTGCACAGGAGAATGTGAAAAGTGTTCATATGTAGTAAAAACCTGAGAAATCCGTCGTGTTCGTCATTTGTTATCAAATCGACTTAAAGCCAGATCGTCACATTCGCCGCACTTCACTCTCAAACGGTTACATTTATCGGCTGCTAAGCTATGTCGCTGGGTGCGGTATGCGGAGACACTAAAAGCACCATAGTAGAACACAGAAGAAGCTTCTAAGTCGATGTAATAGCCAGTAAGAAGCAGTGCAATTCAAGTTTTTGTTATCGATTATTGACTTTTTAGCCGGCTTTGGTGCCTTGGACATGAGCTAGGACCTTAAGATTTTGCATGAAAGGAGGACTAGCAGCCGCGCTGCACGGGAGAATGTGAAAAGTGTTCATATGTAGTAAAAACCTGAGTATTTCGTCCGTTTTCGTCATTTGTTATCGAATCGACTTAAAGCCAGGACGTACATTGGCCGCTCTTCTCTCTGAAACGGTTACATTTATCGTCTGCAAAGCTATGTCGCGCACTGCGGTATGCGGAGACACTAAAAGCACCATAGTAGAACACAGAAGAAGGTTTTAAGTTGATGTAATAGCCATAAGAAGTAGCACACTCAAGATTTGGTTTTCGATTGTTGAATTTTTAGCCGGCTTTGGTGCCTTTGACATGAGCTAGGACATTAAGATTTTGCATGGAAGGAGGACTAGCAGCCGCGCTGCACGGGTGAATGTGAAAAGGGTTCGTATGTAGTAAAAACCTGAGAGATACGTCCGTTTTCGTCATTTGTTATATTTTCGACTTAAAGCCAGGACGTACATTGGCCGCTCTTCTCTCTGAAACGGTTACATTTATCGTCTGCAAAGCTATGTCGCGTGCTGCGGTATCCGGAGACACTAAAAGCACCACAGTAGAACACAGAAGAAGCTTCCAAGTTGATGCAATAGCCAGTAAGAAGTAGTACAATTCACGTTTTAGTTATCGATTATTGACTTTTTAGCCGGCTTTGGTGCCTTGGTCGTGAGCTAGGACTTTAAGATTTAGCATGAAAAGATGACTAGTAGCTGCGTTGCACGGGAAAGTGCGAAAAGTGTTCATATGTAGTAAAAACGTGAGAAATCCGTCATGTTCGTCATTTGTTATCAAATCGACTTAAAGCCAGATCGTCACATTGGCCGCACTTCACTCTGAAACGGTTTTATTAATCGTCTGCAAAGCTATGTCGCTGTTTGCAGTATGCGGAGACATTTAAAACACCATAGTACAACACAGAAGAAGCTTCTCAGTTGATGTAATAGCCCGTAAGAAGTAGTACAATTCAAGTTTTGGTTATCGATTGTTGACTTTTTACCCGGCTTTGGTGTTTTGGACATGAGGTAGGACCTTAAGATTTTGCATGAAAGGACGACTAGCAGCCGCGCTGCACGCGTGAATGTGAAAAGTGTTCGTATGTAGTAAAAACCTGAGAAATCCCTCCGTTTTCGTCATTTGTTATATTATCGACTTAAAGCCAGGACGTACATTGGCCGCTCTTCTCTCTGAAACAGTTACATTTATCGTCTGCAAAGCTATGTCGCGTGCTGCGGTATGTGGAGACACTATAAGCACCATAGTAGAACACTGAAAATGCTTCTAAGTGTATGTAATGGCCTGTAAGAAGTAATACAATTCATGTTTTAGTTATCGATTATTGACTTTTTAGCAGGCTTTGGTGCCTTGGACGTGAGCTAGGACCTTAAGATTTTCCTTGAAAGGAGGACTAGTAGCTCCGTTGCACGGGAAAGTGTAAAAAGTGTTAATGTTTAGTAAAAACCTAAGATATTCGCCCGTTTTCGTCATTTGTTATCAAATCGACTTTGAGCCAGATCGTCACATTAGCCGCTCCTCTCTCTGAAACGGTAACATTTATCGTCTGCAAAGCTACGTCGCGTGCGGCGTTATGCGGAGACACTAAAAGCACCATAGTAGAAGACAGATGAAGCTTCTATGTTGGTATAATAGCCAGTAAGAAGTGGTACAATTCACGTTTTAGTAATCGATTATTGACTTTTTAGCCTTTTTTGGTGCCTTGGGCAGGAGCGGGGACCCTAAGATTTTGCATGAAAGGATGACTAGGAGCCGCGTTGCACAGGAGAATGTGAAAAGTGTTCATATGTAGTAGAAACCTGAGAAATCCGTCGTGTTCGTCATTTGTTATCAAATCGACTTAAAGCCAGATCGTCACATTCGCCGCACTTCACTCTCAAACGGTTACATTTATCGGCTGCTAAGCTATGTCGCTGGGTGCGGTATGCGGAGACACTAAAAGCACCATAGTAGAACACAGAAGAAGCTTCTAAGTCGATGTAATAGCCAGTAAGAAGCAGTGCAATTCAAGTTTTTGTTATCGATTATTGACTTTTTAGCCGGCTTTGGTGCCTTGGACATGAGCTAGGACCTTAAGATTTTGCATGAAAGGAGGACTAGCAGCCGCGCTGCACGGGAGAATGTGAAAAGTGGTCATATGTAGTAAAAACCTGAGTATTTCGTCCGTTTTCGTTATTTGTTATCGAATCGACTTAAAGCCAGGACGTACATTGGCCGCTCTTCTCTCTGAAACGGTTACATTTATCGTCTGCAAAGCTATGTCGCGCACTGCGGTATGCGGAGACACTAAAAGCACCATAGTAGAACACAGAAGAAGTTTTTAAGTTGATGTAATAGCCATAAGAAGTAGCACACTCAAGATTTGGTTTTCGATTGTTGAATTTTTAGCCGGCTTTGGTGCCTTTGACATGAGCTAGGACATTAAGATTTTGCATGGAAGGAGGACTAGCAGCCGCGCTGCACGGGTGAATGTGAAAAGTGTTCGTATGTAGTAAAAACCTGAGAGATACGTCCGTTTTCGTCATTTGTTATATTTTCGACTTAAAGCCAGGACGTACATTGGCCGCTCTTCTCTCTGAAACGGTTACATTTATCGTCTGCAAAGCTATGTCGCGTGCTGCGGTATCCGGAGACACTAAAAGCACCATAGTAGAACACAGAAGAAGCTTCCAAGTTGATGCAATAGCCAGTAAGAAGTAGTACAATTCACGTTTTAGTTATCGATTATTGACTTTTTAGCCGGCTTTGGTGCCTTGGTCGTGAGCTAGGACTTTAAGATTTAGCATGAAAAGAGGACTAGTAGCTGCGTTGCACGGGAAAGTGCGAAAAGTGTTCATATGTAGTAAAAACGTGAGAAATCCGTCATGTTCGTCATTTGTTATCAAATCGACTTAAAGCCAGATCGTCACATTGGCCGCACTTCACTCTGAAACGGTTTTATTAATCGTCTGCAAAGCTATGTCGCTGTTTGCAGTATGCGGAGACATTTAAAACACCATAGTACAACACAGAAGAAGCTTCTCAGTTGATGTAATAGCCCGTAAGAAGTAGTACAATTCAAGTTTTGGTTATCGATTGTTGACTTTTTACCCGGCTTTGGTGTTTTGGACATGAGGTAGGACCTTAAGATTTTGCATGAAAGGACGACTAGCAGCCGCGCTGCACGCGTGAATGTGAAAAGTGTTCGTATGTAGTAAAAACCTGAGAAATCCCTCCGTTTTCGTCATTTGTTATATTATCGACTTAAAGCCAGGACGTACATTGGCCGCTCTTCTCTCTGAAACAGTTACATTTATCGTCTGCAAAGCTATGTCGCGTGCTGCGGTATGTGGAGACACTATAAGCACCATAGTAGAACACTGAAAATGCTTCTAAGTGTATGTAATGGCCTGTAAGAAGTAATACAATTCATGTTTTAGTTATCGATTATTGACTTTTTAGCAGGCTTTGGTGCCTTGGACGTGAGCTAGGACCTTAAGATTTTCCTTGAAAGGAGGACTAGTAGCTCCGTTGCACGGGAAAGTGTAAAAAGTGTTAATGATTAGTAAAAACCTAAGATATTCGCCCGTTTTCGTCATTTGTTATCAAATCGACTTTGAGCCAGATCGTCACATTAGCCGCTCCTCTCTCTGAAACGGTAACATTTATCGTCTGCAAAGCTACGTCGCGTGCGGCGTTATGCGGAGACACTAAAAGCACCATAGTAGAAGACAGATGAAGCTTCTATGTTGGTATAATAGCCAGTAAGAAGTGGTACAATTCACGTTTTAGTAATCGATTATTGACTTTTTAGCCTTTTTTGGTGCCTTGGGCAGGAGCGGGGACCCTAAGATTTTGCATGAAAGGAGGACTAGCAGCCGCGTTGCACAGGAGAATGTGAAAAGTGTTCATATGTAGTAAAAACCTGAGAAATCCGTCGTGTTCGTCATTTGTTATCAAATCGACCTAAAGCCAGATCGTCACATTCGCCGCACTTCACTCTCAAACGGTTACATTTATCGGCTGCTAAGCTATGTCGCTGGGTGCGGTATGCGGAGACACTAAAAGCACCATAGTAGAACACAGAAGAAGCTTCTAAGTCGATGTAATAGCCAGTAAGAAGCAGTGCAATTCTTGTTATCGATTATTGACTTTTTAGCCGGCTTTGGTGCCTTGGACATGAGCTAGGACCTTAAGATTTTGCATGAAAGGAGGACTAGCAGCCGCGCTGCACGGGAGAATGTGAAAAGTGTTCATATGTAGTAAAAACCTGAGTATTTCGTCCGTTTTCGTCATTTGTTATCGAATCGACTTAAAGCCAGGACGTACATTGGCCGCTCTTCTCTCTGAAACGGTTACATTTATCGTCTGCAAAGCTATGTCGCGCACTGCGGTATGCGGAGACACTAAAAGCACCATAGTAGAACACAGAAGAAGTTTTTAAGTTGATGTAATAGCCATAAGAAGTAGCACACTCAAGATTTGGTTTTCGATTGTTGAATTTTTAGCCGGCTTTGGTGCCTTTGACATGAGCTAGGACATTAAGATTTTGCATGGAAGGAGGACTAGCAGCCGCGCTGCACGCGTGAATGTGAAAAGTGTTCGTATGTAGTAAAAACCTGAGAAATCCCTCCGTTTTCGTCATTTGTTATATTATTGACTTAAAGCCAGGACGTACATTGGCCGCTCTTCTCTCTGAAACAGTTACATTTATCGTCTGCAAAGCTATGTCGCGTGCTGCGGTATGTGGAGACACTATAAGCACCATAGTAGAACACTGAAAATGCTTCTAAGTGTATGTAATGGCCTGTAAGAAGTAATACAATTCATGTTTTAGTTATCGATTATTGACTTTTTAGCAGGCTTTGGTGCCTTGGACGTGAGCTAGGACCTTAAGATTTTCCTTGAAAGGAGGACTAGTAGCTCCGTTGCACGGGAAAGTGTAAAAAGTGTTAATGTTTAGTAAAAACCTAAGATATTCGCCCGTTTTCGTCATTTGTTATCAAATCGACTTTGAGCCAGATCGTCACATTAGCCGCTCCTCTCTCGGAAACGGTAACATTTATCGTCTGCAAAGCTACGTCGCGTGCTGCGGTATGCGGAGACACTAAAAGCACCATAGTAGAAGACAGATGAAGCTTCTAAGTTGGTATAATAGGCAGTAAGAAGTGGTACAATTTACGTTTTAGTTATCGATTATTGACTTTTTAGCCTTTTTTGGTGCCTTGGGCAGGAGCGAGGACCCTAAGATTTTGCATGAAAGGAGGACTAGCAGCCGCGTTGCACGGGAGAATGTGAAAAGTGTTCATATGTAGTAAAAACCTGAGAAATCCGTCGTGTTCGTCATTTGTTATCAAATCGACTTAAAGCCAGATCGTCACATTGGCCGCACTTCACTCTGAAACGGTTACATTTATCGGCTGCTAAGCTATGTCGCTGGGTGCGGTATGCGGAGACACTAAAAGCACCATAGTAGAACACAGAAGAAGCTTCTAAGTCGATGTAATAGCCAGTAAGAAGCAGTGCAATTCAAGTTTTTGTTATCGATTATTGACTTTTTAGCCGGCTTTGGTGCCTTGGACATGAGCTAGGACCTTAAGATTTTGCATGAAAGGAGGACTAGCAGCCGCGCTGCACGGGAGAATGTGAAAAGTGTTCATATGTAGTAAAAACCTGAGTATTTCGTCCGTTTTCGTCATTTGTTATCGAATCGACTTAAAGCCAGGACGTACATTGGCCGCTCTTCTCTCTGAAACGGTTACATTTATCGTCTGCAAAGCTATGTCGCGCACTGCGGTATGCGGAGACACTAAAAGCACCATAGTAGAACACAGAAGAAGTTTTTAAGTTGATGTAATAGCCATAAGAAGTAGCACACTCAAGATTTGGTTTTCGATTGTTGAATTTTTAGCCGGCTTTGGTGCCTTTGACATGAGCTAGGACATTAAGATTTTGCATGGAAGGAGGACTAGCTGCCGCGCTGCACGGGTGAATGTGAAAAGTGTTTGTATGTAGTAAAAACCTGAGAGATACGTCCGTTTTCGTCATTTGTTATATTTTCGACTTAAAGCCAGGACGTACATTAGCCGCTCTTCTCTCTGAAACGGTTACATTTATCGTCTGCAAAGCTATGTCGCGTGCTGCAGTATCCGGAGACACTAAAAGCACCATAGTAGAACACAGAAGAAGCTTCCAAGTTGATGCAATAGCCAGTAAGAAGTAGTACAATTCACGTTTTAGTTATCGATTATTAACTTTTTAGCCGGCTTTGGTGTCTTGGTCGTGAGCTAGGACTTTAAGATTTAGCATGAAAGGAGGACTAGTAGCTGCGTTGCACGGGAAAGTGCGAAAAGTGTTCATATGTAGTAAAAACGTGAGAAATCCGTCATGTTCGTCATTTGTTATCAAATCGACTTAAAGCCAGATCGTCACATTGGCCGCACTTCACTCTGAAACGGTTTTATTAATCGTCTGCAAAGCTATGTCACTGTTTGCAGTATGCGGAGACATTTAAAACACCTTAGTACAACACAAAAGAAGCTTCTCAGTTGATGTAATAGCCCGTAAGAAGTAGTACAATTCAAGTTTTGGTTATCGATTGTTGACTTTTTACCCGGCTTTGGTGCTTTGGACATGAGGTAGGACCTTAAGATTTTGCATGAAAGGACGACTAGCAGCCGCGCTGCACGCGTGAATGTGAAAAGTGTTCGTATGTAGTAAAAACCTGAGAAATCCCTCCGTTTTCGTCATTTGTTATATTATCGACTTAAAGCCAGGACGTACATTGGCCGCTCTTCTCTCTGAAACAGTTACATTTATCGTCTGCAAAGCTATGTCGCGTGCTGCGGTATGTGGAGACACTATAAGCACCATAGTAGAACACTGAAAATGCTTCTAAGTGTATGTAATGGCCTGTAAGAAGTAATACAATTCATGTTTTAGTTATCGATTATTGACTTTTTAGCAGGCTTTGGTGCCTTGGACGTGAGATAGGACCTTAAGATTTTCCTTGAAAGGAGGACTAGTAGCTCCGTTGCACGGGAAAGTGTAAAAAGTGTTAATGTTTAGTAAAAACCTAAGATATTCGCCCGTTTTCGTCATTTGTTTTTAAATCGACTTTGAGCCAGATCGTCACATTAGCCGCTCCTCTCTCTGAAACGGTAACATTTATCGTCTGCAAAGCTACGTCGCGTGCGGCGTTATGCGGAGACACTAAAAGCACCATAGTAGAAGACAGATGAAGCTTCTATGTTGGTATAATAGCCAGTAAGAAGTGGTACAATTCACGTTTTAGTAATCGATTATTGACTTTTTAGCCTTTTTTGGTGCCTTGGGCAGGAGCGGGGACCCTAAGATTTTGCATGAAAGGATGACTAGGAGCCGCGTTGCACAGGAGAATGTGAAAAGTGTTCATATGTAGTAGAAACCTGAGAAATCCGTCGTGTTCGTCATTTGTTATCAAATCGACTTAAAGCCAGATCGTCACATTCGCCGCACTTCACTCTCAAACGGTTACATTTATCGGCTGCTAAGCTATGTCGCTGGGTGCGGTATGCGGAGACACTAAAAGCACCATAGTAGAACACAGAAGAAGCTTCTAAGTCGATGTAATAGCCAGTAAGAAGCAGTGCAATTCAAGTTTTTGTTATCGATTATTGACTTTTTAGCCGGCTTTGGTGCCTTGGACATGAGCTAGGACCTTAAGATTTTGCATGAAAGGAGGACTAGCAGCCGCGCTGCACGGGAGAATGTGAAAAGTGGTCATATGTAGTAAAAACCTGAGTATTTCGTCCGTTTTCGTTATTTGTTATCGAATCGACTTAAAGCCAGGACGTACATTGGCCGCTCTTCTCTCTGAAACGGTTACATTTATCGTCTGCAAAGCTATGTCGCGCACTGCGGTATGCGGAGACACTAAAAGCACCATAGTAGAACACAGAAGAAGTTTTTAAGTTGATGTAATAGCCATAAGAAGTAGCACACTCAAGATTTGGTTTTCGATTGTTGAATTTTTAGCCGGCTTTGGTGCCTTTGACATGAGCTAGGACATTAAGATTTTGCATGGAAGGAGGACTAGCAGCCGCGCTGCACGGGTGAATGTGAAAAGTGTTCGTATGTAGTAAAAACCTGAGAGATACGTCCGTTTTCGTCATTTGTTATATTTTCGACTTAAAGCCAGGACGTACATTGGCCGCTCTTCTCTCTGAAACGGTTACATTTATCGTCT
The DNA here is from genome assembly GCF_023897955.1 of Schistocerca gregaria. Taxonomy (NCBI): domain Eukaryota; kingdom Metazoa; phylum Arthropoda; class Insecta; order Orthoptera; family Acrididae; genus Schistocerca; species Schistocerca gregaria. The sequence goes on along the minus strand of NW_026061795.1, from coordinate 14,869,635 downwards.
GCAAAGCTATGTCGCGTGCTGCGGTATCCGGAGACACTAAAAGCACCATAGTAGAACACAGAAGAAGCTTCCAAGTTGATGCAATAGCCAGTAAGAAGTAGTACAATTCACGTTTTAGTTATCGATTATTGACTTTTTAGCCGGCTTTGGTGCCTTGGTCGTGAGCTAGGACTTTAAGATTTAGCATGAAAAGAGGACTAGTAGCTGCGTTGCACGGGAAAGTGCGAAAAGTGTTCATATGTAGTAAAAACGTGAGAAATCCGTCATGTTCGTCATTTGTTATCAAATCGACTTAAAGCCAGATCGTCACATTGGCCGCACTTCACTCTGAAACGGTTTTATTAATCGTCTGCAAAGCTATGTCGCTGTTTGCAGTATGCGGAGACATTTAAAACACCATAGTACAACACAGAAGAAGCTTCTCAGTTGATGTAATAGCCCGTAAGAAGTAGTACAATTCAAGTTTTGGTTATCGATTGTTGACTTTTTACCCGGCTTTGGTGTTTTGGACATGAGGTAGGACCTTAAGATTTTGCATGAAAGGACGACTAGCAGCCGCGCTGCACGCGTGAATGTGAAAAGTGTTCGTATGTAGTAAAAACCTGAGAAATCCCTCCGTTTTCGTCATTTGTTATATTATCGACTTAAAGCCAGGACGTACATTGGCCGCTCTTCTCTCTGAAACAGTTACATTTATCGTCTGCAAAGCTATGTCGCGTGCTGCGGTATGTGGAGACACTATAAGCACCATAGTAGAACACTGAAAATGCTTCTAAGTGTATGTAATGGCCTGTAAGAAGTAATACAATTCATGTTTTAGTTATCGATTATTGACTTTTTAGCAGGCTTTGGTGCCTTGGACGTGAGCTAGGACCTTAAGATTTTCCTTGAAAGGAGGACTAGTAGCTCCGTTGCACGGGAAAGTGTAAAAAGTGTTAATGATTAGTAAAAACCTAAGATATTCGCCCGTTTTCGTCATTTGTTATCAAATCGACTTTGAGCCAGATCGTCACATTAGCCGCTCCTCTCTCTGAAACGGTAACATTTATCGTCTGCAAAGCTACGTCGCGTGCGGCGTTATGCGGAGACACTAAAAGCACCATAGTAGAAGACAGATGAAGCTTCTATGTTGGTATAATAGCCAGTAAGAAGTGGTACAATTCACGTTTTAGTAATCGATTATTGACTTTTTAGCCTTTTTTGGTGCCTTGGGCAGGAGCGGGGACCCTAAGATTTTGCATGAAAGGAGGACTAGCAGCCGCGTTGCACAGGAGAATGTGAAAAGTGTTCATATGTAGTAAAAACCTGAGAAATCCGTCGTGTTCGTCATTTGTTATCAAATCGACCTAAAGCCAGATCGTCACATTCGCCGCACTTCACTCTCAAACGGTTACATTTATCGGCTGCTAAGCTATGTCGCTGGGTGCGGTATGCGGAGACACTAAAAGCACCATAGTAGAACACAGAAGAAGCTTCTAAGTCGATGTAATAGCCAGTAAGAAGCAGTGCAATTCAAGTTTTTGTTATCGATTATTGACTTTTTAGCCGGCTTTGGTGCCTTGGACATGAGCTAGGACCTTAAGATTTTGCATGAAAGGAGGACTAGCAGCCGCGCTGCACGGGAGAATGTGAAAAGTGTTCATATGTAGTAAAAACCTGAGTATTTCGTCCGTTTTCGTCATTTGTTATCGAATCGACTTAAAGCCAGGACGTACATTGGCCGCTCTTCTCTCTGAAACGGTTACATTTATCGTCTGCAAAGCTATGTCGCGCACTGCGGTATGCGGAGACACTAAAAGCACCATAGTAGAACACAGAAGAAGTTTTTAAGTTGATGTAATAGCCATAAGAAGTAGCACACTCAAGATTTGGTTTTCGATTGTTGAATTTTTAGCCGGCTTTGGTGCCTTTGACATGAGCTAGGACATTAAGATTTTGCATGGAAGGAGGACTAGCAGCCGCGCTGCACGCGTGAATGTGAAAAGTGTTCGTATGTAGTAAAAACCTGAGAAATCCCTCCGTTTTCGTCATTTGTTATATTATCGACTTAAAGCCAGGACGTACATTGGCCGCTCTTCTCTCTGAAACAGTTACATTTATCGTCTGCAAAGCTATGTCGCGTGCTGCGGTATGTGGAGACACTATAAGCACCATAGTAGAACACTGAAAATGCTTCTAAGTGTATGTAATGGCCTGTAAGAAGTAATACAATTCATGTTTTAGTTATCGATTATTGACTTTTTAGCAGGCTTTGGTGCCTTGGACGTGAGCTAGGACCTTAAGATTTTCCTTGAAAGGAGGACTAGTAGCTCCGTTGCACGGGAAAGTGTAAAAAGTGTTAATGTTTAGTAAAAACCTAAGATATTCGCCCGTTTTCGTCATTTGTTATCAAATCGACTTTGAGCCAGATCGTCACATTAGCCGCTCCTCTCTCGGAAACGGTAACATTTATCGTCTGCAAAGCTACGTCGCGTGCTGCGGTATGCGGAGACACTAAAAGCACCATAGTAGAAGACAGATGAAGCTTCTAAGTTGGTATAATAGGCAGTAAGAAGTGGTACAATTTACGTTTTAGTTATCGATTATTGACTTTTTAGCCTTTTTTGGTGCCTTGGGCAGGAGCGAGGACCCTAAGATTTTGCATGAAAGGAGGACTAGCAGCCGCGTTGCACGGGAGAATGTGAAAAGTGTTCATATGTAGTAAAAACCTGAGAAATCCGTCGTGTTCGTCATTTGTTATCAAATCGACTTAAAGCCAGATCGTCACATTCGCCGCACTTCACTCTCAAACGGTTACATTTATCGGCTGCTAAGCTATGTCGCTGGGTGCGGTATGCGGAGACACTAAAAGCACCATAGTAGAACACAGAAGAAGCTTCTAAGTCGATGTAATAGCCAGTAAGAAGCAGTGCAATTCAAGTTTTTGTTATCGATTATTGACTTTTTAGCCGGCTTTGGTGCCTTGGACATGAGCTAGGACCTTAAGATTTTGCATGAAAGGAGGACTAGCAGCCGCGTTGCACGGGAGAATGTGAAAAGTGTTCATATGTAGTAAAAACCTGAGTATTTCGTCCGTTTTCGTCATTTGTTATCGAATCGACTTAAAGCCAGGACGTACATTGGCCGCTCTTCTCTCTGAAACGGTTACATTTATCGTCTGCAAAGCTATGTCGCGCACTGCGGTATGCGAAGACACTAAAAGCACCATAGTAGAACACAGAAGAAGTTTTTAAGTTGATGTAATAGCCATAAGAAGTAGCACACTCAAGATTTGGTTTTCGATTGTTGAATTTTTAGCCGGCTTTGGTGCCTTTGACATGAGCTAGGACATTAAGATTTTGCATGGAAGGAGGACTAGCTGCCGCGCTGCACGGGTGAATGTGAAAAGTGTTTGTATGTAGTAAAAACCTGAGAGATACGTCCGTTTTCGTCATTTGTTATATTTTCGACTTAAAGCCAGGACGTACATTAGCCGCTCTTCTCTCTGAAACGGTTACATTTATCGTCTGCAAAGCTATGTCGCGTGCTGCAGTATCCGGAGACACTAAAAGCACCATAGTAGAACACAGAAGAAGCTTCCAAGTTGATGCAATAGCCAGTAAGAAGTAGTACAATTCACGTTTTAGTTATCGATTATTAACTTTTTAGCCGGCTTTGGTGTCTTGGTCGTGAGCTAGGACTTTAAGATTTAGCATGAAAGGAGGACTAGTAGCTGCGTTGCACGGGAAAGTGCGAAAAGTGTTCATATGTAGTAAAAACGTGAGAAATCCGTCATGTTCGTCATTTGTTATCAAATCGACTTAAAGCCAGATCGTCACATTGGCCGCACTTCACTCTGAAACGGTTTTATTAATCGTCTGCAAAGCTATGTCACTGTTTGCAGTATGCGGAGACATTTAAAACACCTTAGTACAACACAAAAGAAGCTTCTCAGTTGATGTAATAGCCCGTAAGAAGTAGTACAATTCAAGTTTTGGTTATCGATTGTTGACTTTTTACCCGGCTTTGGTGCTTTGGACATGAGGTAGGACCTTAAGATTTTGCATGAAAGGACGACTAGCAGCCGCGCTGCACGCGTGAATGTGAAAAGTGTTCGTATGTAGTAAAAACCTGAGAAATCCCTCCGTTTTCGTCATTTGTTATATTATCGACTTAAAGCCAGGACGTACATTGGCCGCTCTTCTCTCTGAAACAGTTACATTTATCGTCTGCAAAGCTATGTCGCGTGCTGCGGTATGTGGAGACACTATAAGCACCATAGTAGAACACTGAAAATGCTTCTAAGTTTATGTAATGGCCTGTAAGAAGTAATACAATTCATGTTTTAGTTATCGATTATTGACTTTTTAGCAGGCTTTGGTGCCTTGGACGTGAGCTAGGACCTTAAGATTTTCCTTGAAAGGAGGACTAGTAGCTCCGTTGCACGGGAAAGTGTAAAAAGTGTTAATGTTTAGTAAAAACCTAAGATATTCGCCCGTTTTCGTAATTTGTTATCAAATCGACTTCAAGCCAGATCGTCACATTAGCCGCTCTTCTCTCTGAAACGGTTACATTTATCGTCTGCAAAGCTATGTCGCGTGCTGCGGTATGCGGAGACACTAAAAACACCATAGTAGAACACTGAAAAAGCTGCTAAGTTGATGTAATAGCCAGCAAGAAATAGTAAAATTCAAGTTTTACTTATCGATTATTGACCTTCGACTTTTCTTTGGTGCCTTAGACATGACCTAGGATTTTACGATTTTGCATGTAGGGAAGTGTAGCAGCCGCTTTGCACGGGAGAATGTGAAAAATGTTCATATATAGTAAAAACCTGAGAAATCCCTCCGTTTTCGTCATTTGTTATCGAATCGACTTAAATCCAGATCGTCACATTGGTCGCTCTTCCCTCTGAAAAAGTTACATTTATCGTCTACAAAGATATGTTGCGCGGTACGTTATGCGGAGACACTAAAAGCTCTATACTAGAACACAGATGAAGCTTCTAAGTTGATGTTATAGACAGTAAGAAGTAGTACAGTTCAAGTATCCGTATCTATTTTTCACTTTGTAGCAGGCTTTGGTGCCTTGTGCATGAATTAGGACCTTAAGATTTTGCATGAAAGGAGGAGTGTTAACCGCGTTGCACGGGAGAATGTGAAAAGTGTTCATATGTAGTAAAAACCTGAGAAATCAGTCCGATTTCGTCATTTGTTATCGAATCGACTTAAAGCCAGGACGTACATTAGCCGCTCTTCTCTCTGAAACGGTTACATTTATTGTCTGCAAGCTACGTCGCGTGCTACGGAATGCGGAGACACTAAAAGCACCATAGTAGAACACAGAAGAAGCTTCTAAGTTGATGTAATAGCCAGTAAGAAGTAGTACAATTCAAGTTTTAGTTATCGATTATTGACTTTTTAGCCGGCTTTGGTGCCTTGGACATGAGCTAGGACCTTAAGATTTTGCATGAAAGGAGGACTAGCAGCCGCGCTGCACGGGAGAATGTGAAAAGTGGTCATATGTAGTAAAAACCTGAGTATTTCGTCCGTTTTCGTCATTGGTTATCGAATCGACTTAAAGCCAGATCGTCACATTGGCCGCTTTTCCCTCTGAAACGGTTACATTTACCGTCTGCAATGCTATGTCGCTGGGTGCGGTATGCGGAGACAGTAAAAGCACCATAGTAGAACACAGAAGAAGCTTCTAAGTTGATGTAATAGACAGTAAGAAGTAGTGCAATTCAAGTATTCGCTATCGATTATTCACTTTCCACCAGGCTTTGGTGCCTAATACAGCAGCTAGGATATTAAGATTTTTCATGAAAGGAGGACTATAAGCCGCGTTGCACGGGAGAATGTGCAAAGTGTTCATAAGTAGTAAAAACCTGAAAAATCCGTCCGTTTTCGTCATTTGTTATCGAATCGACTTAAAGCCACATCGTCACATTGGCCACTCTTCCCTATGGAACGGTTACTTTTATCGGCTGCTAATCTATGTCGCTGGGTGCGGTATGCGGAGACACTGAAAGCAAAATAGTAGAACACAGAAGAAGCTTCTAAGCTGATGTAATAGCCAGTAAGAAGTAGTACAATTCAAGTTTTAGTTTTCGATTATTGACTTTTTAGCCGGCTTTGGTGCCTTGGACATGAGCTAGGTCCTTAAGATTTTGCATGAAAGGAGGAATATTAGCCGCGTTGCATGGGAGAATGTGAAAAGTGTTCATGTGTAGTAAAAACCTGAAAAAACCGGCCCTTTTCGTCATTTGTTATCGAATCGACTTAAAGCCAGATCGTCACATTGGCCGCTCTTCCCTCTGAAACGGTTACATTTACCGTCTGCAATGCTATGTCGCTGGGTGCGGTATGCGGAGACACTAATAGCACCATAGTAGAACGCAGAAGAAGCTTCTAAGTTGATGTAATAGCCAGTAAGAGGTAGTACAATTCACGTTGTAGTTATCGATTATTGACTTATTAGCCTTTTTTGATGCCTTGGGCATGAGTTAGGACCCTAAGATTTTTCATGAAAGGAGGACTAGCAGCCGCGTTGCACGGGAGAATGTGAAAAGTGTTCATATGTAGTAAAAACGTGAGAAATCCGTCCGTGTTCGTCATTTGTTATCGAATCGACTTAAAGCCACATCGCCACATTGGCAGCTCTTCTCTCTGAAACGGTTAGATTTATCGTCTGCAAATCTATGTCGCGTGCTGCGGTATGCGGAGACACTAAAAGCACCATAGTAGAACACAGAAGAAGTTTTTAAGTTGATGTAATAGCCATAAGAAGTAGCACACTCAAGATTTGGTTTTCGATTGTTGAATTTTTAGCCGGCTTTGGTGCCTTTGACATGAGCTAGGACATTAAGATTTTGCATGAAAGGAGGACTAGCAGCCGCGCTGCACGGGTGAATGTGAAAAGTGTTCGTATGTAGTAAAAACCTGAGAGATCCGTCCGTTTTCGTCATTTGTTATAGTATCGACTTAAAGCCAGGACGTACATTGGCCGCTCTTCTCTCTGAAACGGTTACATTTATCGTCTGCAAAGCTATGTCGCGTGCTGCGGTATGCGGAGACACTAAAAGAACGATAGTAGAACACGGAAGAAGCTTCTAAGTTGAAGTATTAGCCAGTAAGAAGCAGTACAATTCAAGTATTGGTTATCGATTATTGATTTTTTGCATTCTTTGGTGCCTTGGACATGAGTTGGAACCTTAAGATATTGCATGAAAGGTGGACTAGCAGCCGCGTTGCTCGGGTGAATGGGTCGTCACATTAGCCGCTCTTCTCTCTGAAACGGTTACATTTATCGTCTGCAAAGCTATGTCGCGTGCTGCGGTATGCGGAGACACTAAAAGCACCATAGTAGAACACTGAAAAAGCTTCTAAGTTGATGTAATAGCCAGTAGGAAATAGTAAAATTCAAGTTTTACTTATCGATTATTGACCTTTTACTTTTCTTTGGTGCCTTAGACATGACCTAGGATTTTACGATTTTGTATGTAGGGAAGTGTAGCAGCCGCTTTGCACGGGAGAATGTGAAAAATGTTCATATATACTAAAAACCTGAGAAATCCCTCCGTTTTCGTCATTTGTTATCGAATCGACTTAAATCCAGATCGTCACATTGGTCGCTCTTCCCTCTGAAACCGTTACATTTATCGTCTACAAAGATATGTCGCGCGGTACGTTATGCGGAGACACTAAAAGCACTATACTAGAAAACAGATGAAGCTTCTAAGTTGATGTTATAGCCAGTAAGAAGTAGTACAATTCAAGTATTCGTTATTATTTTTCACTTTGTAGCAGGCTTTGGTGCCTTGTGCATGAGCTAGGACCTTAAGATTTTGCATGAAAGGAGGAGTGTTAACCGCGTTGCACGGGAGAATGTGAAAAGTGTTCATATGTAGTAAAAACCTGAGAAATCCGGCCCTTTTCGTCATTTGTTATCGAATCGACTCAAAGCCAGATCGTCACATTGGCCGCTCTTCCCTATGAAACTGTTTCATTTATCGGCTGATAAGCTATGTCGCTGGGTGCGGTATGCGGAGACACTAAAAGCACCATAGTAGAACACAGAAGAGGCTTCTAAGTTGATGTAATAGCCAGTAAGAAGTAGTACAATTCACGTTGTAGTTATCGATTATTGACTTATTAGCCGTTTTTGATGCCTTGGGCATGAGCTAGGACCCTAAGATTTTTCATGAAAGGAGGACTAGCAGCCGCGTTGCCCGGGAGAATGTGAAAAGTGTTCATATGTAGTAAAAACCTGAGAAATCCGTCCGTGTTCGTCATTTGTTATCGAATCGACTTAAAGCCAGATCGTCACATTGGCCGCTTTTTTCTCTGAAACGGTTACATTTACCGTCTGCAATGCTATGTCGCTGGGTGCGGTATGCGGAGACAGTAAAAGCACCATAGTAGAACACAGAAGAAGCTTCTAAGTTGATGTAATAGACAGTAAGTAGTAGTGCAATTCAAGTATTCGCTATCGATTATTCACTTTCCACCAGGCTTTGGTGCTTAATACAGCAGCTAGGATATTAAGATTTTTCATGAAAGGAGGACTATAAGCCGCGTTGCACGGGAGAATGTGCAAAGTGTTCATAAGTAGTAAAAACCTGAAAAATCCGTCCGTTTTCGTCATTTGTTATCGAATCGACTTAAAGCCACATCGTCACATTGGCCACTCTTCCCTATGGAACGGTTACTTTTATCGGCTGCTAATCTATGTCGCTGGGTGCGGTATGCGGAGAAACTGAAAGCAAAATAGTAGAACACAGAAGAAGCTTCTAAGCTGATGTAATAGCCAGTAAGAAGTAGTACAATTCAAGTTTTAGTTTTCGATTATTGACTTTTTAGCCGGCTTTGGTGCCTTGGACATGAGCTAGGTCCTTAAGATTTTGCATGAAAGGAGGAATATTAGCCGCGTTGCATGGGAGAATGTGAAAAGTGTTCATGTGTAGTAAAAACCTGAAAAAACCGGCCCTTTTCGTCATTTGTTATCGAATCGACTTAAAGCCAGATCGTCACATTGGCCGCTCTTCCCTCTGAAACGGTTACATTTACCGTCTGCAATGCTATGTCGCTGGGTGCGGTATGCGGAGACACTAATAGCACCATAGTAGAACACAGAAGAAGCTTCTAAGTTGATGTAATAGCCAGTAAGAGGTAGTACAATTCACGTTGTAGTTATCGATTATTGACTTATTAGCCTTTTTTGATGCCTTGGGCATGAGTTAGGACCCTAAGATTTTTCATGAAAGGAGGACTAGCAGCCGCGTTGCACGGGAGAAAGTGAAAAGTGTTCATATGTAGTAAAAACGTGAGAAATCCGTCCGTGTTCGTTATTTGTTATCGAATCGACTTAAAGCCACATCGCCACATTGGCAGCTCTTCTCTCTGAAACGGTTAGATTAATCGTCTGCAAATCTATGTCGCGTGCTGCGGTATGCGGAGACACTAAAAGCACCATAGTAGAACACAGAAGAAGCTTCTAAGTTGATGTAATAGCCAGTAAGAAGTAGTACAATTCAAGTTTTAGTTATCGATTATTGACTTTTTAGCCGGCTTTGGTGCCTTGGACATGAGCTAGGACCTTAAGATTTTGCATGAAAGGAGGACTAGCAGCCGCGCTGCACGGGAGAATGTGAAAAGTGTTCATATGTAGTAAAAACATGAGTATTTCGTCCGTTTTCGTCATTTGTTATCGAATCGACTTAAAGCCAGGACGTACATTGGCCGCTCTTCTCTCTGAAACGGTTACATTTATCGTCTGCAAAGCTATGTCGCGCACTGCGGTATGCGGAGACACTAAAAGCACCATAGTAGAACACAGAAGAAGTTTTTAAGTTGAAGTAATAGCCATAAGAAGTAGCACACTCAAGATTTGGTTTTCGATTGTTGAATTTTTAGCCGGCTTTGGTGCCTTTGACATGAGCTAGGACATTAAGATTTTGCATGAAAGGAGGACTAGCAGCCGCGCTGCACGGGTGAATGTGAAAAGTGTTCGTATGTAGTAAAAACCTGAGAGATCCGTCCGTTTTCGTCATTTGTTATAGTATCGACTTAAAGCCAGGACGTACATTGGCCGCTCTTCTCTCTGAAACGGTTACATTTATCGTCTGCAAAGCTATGTCGCGTGCTGCGGTATGCGGAGACACTAAAAGAACGATAGTAGAACACGGAAGAAGCTTCTAAGTTGAAGTATTAGCCAGTAAGAAGCAGTACAATTCAAGTATTGGTTATCGATTATGGATTTTTTGCATTCTTTGGTGCCTTGGACATGAGGTGGAACCTTAAGATATTGCATGAAAGGTGGACTAGCAGCCGCGTTGCTCGGGAGAATGGGTCGTCACATTAGCCGCTCTTCTCTCTGAAACGGTTACATTTATCGTCTGCAAAGCTATGTCGCGTGCTGCGGTATGCGGAGACACTAAAAGCACCATAGTAGAACACTGAAAAAGCTTCTAAGTTGATGTAATAGCCAGTAGGAAATAGTAAAATTCAAGTTTTACTTATCGATTATTGACCTTTTACTTTTCTTTGGTGCCTTAGACATGACCTAGGATTTTACGATTTTGTATGTAGGGAAGTGAAGCAGCCGCTTTGCACGGGAGAATGTGAAAAATGTTCATATATACTAAAAACCTGAGAAATCCCTCCGTTTTCGTCATTTGTTATCGAATCGACTTAAATCCAGATCGTCACATTGGTCGCTCTTCCCTCTGAAACCGTTACATTTATCGTCTGCAATGCTATGTCGCTAGGTGCGGTATGCGGAGACACTAATAGCACCATAGTAGAACACAGAAGAAGCTTCTAAGTTGATGTAATAGCCAGTAAGAGGTAGTACAATTCACGTTGTAGTTATCGATTATTGACTTATTAGCCTTTTTTGATGCCTTGGGCATGAGTTAGGACCCTAAGATTTTTCATGAAAGGAGGACTAGCAACCGCGTTGCACGGTAGAATGTGAAAAGTGTTCATATGTAGTAAAAACGTGAGAAATCCGTCCGTGTTCGTCATTTGTTATCGAATCGACTTAAAGCCACATCGCCACATTGGCAGCTCTTCTCTCTGAAACGGTTAGATTTATCGTCTGCATATCTATGTCGCGTGCTGCGGTATGCGGAGACACTAAAAGCACCATAGTAGAACACAGAAGAAGCTTCAAAGTTGAAGTAATAGCCAGTAAGAAGCAGTACAATTCAAGTATTGATTATCGATTATTGATTTTTAGCCGGCTTTGGTGCCTTGGACATGAGCTAGGACTCTAAGATTTTTCATGAAAGGAGGACTAGTAGTCGTGTTCACGGGATAATGTGAAAAGTGTTCATATGTAGTAAAAATCTGAGAAGTCCGTCCGTTTTCGTCATTGTTATCATATCCACTTAAAGATAGATCGACACATTGGCCGCTCTTCCCCTGAAACGGTTACATTTACCGTCTGCAAAGCTATGTCGCTGGGTGCGGTATGCGGAGACACTAAAAGCACCATAGAAAACAGAAGAAGCTTCTAAGTTGATGTAATAGCCAGTAAGAAGTAGTACAATTCACGTTGTAGTTATCGATTATTGACTTTTTATCCTTTTTTGATGCCTTGGGCATGAGCTAGGACCCTAAGATTTTTCATGAAAGGAGGACTAGCAGCCGCGTTGCACGGGAGAATGTGAAAAGTGTTCATATGTAGTAAAAACCTGAGAAATCTGTCCGTGTTCGTCATTTGTTATCGAATCGACTTAAAGCCAGATCGTCACATTGGCCGCTCTTCCCTCTGAAACGGTTACATTTACCGTCTGCAAAGCTATGTCGCTGGGTGCGGTATGCGGAGACAGTAAAAGCACCATAGTAGAACACAGAAGAAGCTTCTAAGTTGATGTAATAGCCCGTAAGTAGTAGTACGATTCATGTTTTAGTTATCGATTATTGACTTATTAGCCTTTTTTGATGCCTTGGGCATGAGCTAGGACTCTAAGATTTTTCATGAAAGGAGGACTAGCAGCCGCGTTGCACGGGAAAATGTGAAAAGTGTTCATATGTAGTAAAAACCTGAGAAGTCCGTCCGTTTCCGTCATTGTTATCAAATCGACTTAAAGATAGATCGTCACATTGGCCGCTCTTCCCTCTGAAACGGTTACATTTACCGTCTGCAAAGCTATGTCGCTGGATGCGGTATGCAGAGACACTAAAAGCACCATAGAAAACAGAAGAAGCTTCTAAGTTGATGTAATTGCCAGAAAGAAGTGGTACAATTCACGTTTTAGTTATCGATTATTGACTTTTTAGCCGGCTTTGGTGCCTTGGACGTGAGCTAGGACCTTAAGATTTTGCATGAAAGGAGGACTAGTAGCTGCGTTGCACGGGAAAGTGCGAAAAGTGTCCATATGTATTAAAAACCTGAGATATTCGCCCGTTTTCATCATTTGTTATCAAATCGACTTTAAGACAGATCGTCACATTGGCGGCTCTTCTCTCTGATACGGTTTCATTTATCGTCTGCAAAGCTATGTCGCGTGCTGTGGTATGCGGAGACACTAAAAACATCACAGTAGAACACTGAAAAAGCTTCTAAGATTATGTAATAGCCAGTAAGAAGTAGTACATTTTACGTTTCATTATCGATTATTGACTTTTTAGCCTTTTTTGGTGCCTTGGGCATGAGCTAGGACCTTACGATATTGCATGAAAGGAGGACTAGCAGCTGCGTTGCACATGAGAATGTGAAAATTGTTCATATGTAGTGAAAACCTGAGAAATCCGTATGTTTTCGTCAATTGTTATCGAATCGACTTAAAGCCAGAAAGTTACATTGGCCGCTTTTCCCTCTGAAACGGTTACATTTACCGTCTGCAATGCTATGTCGCTGGGTGCGGTATGCGGAGACAGTAAAAGCACCATAGTAGAACACAGAAGAAGCTTCTAAGTTGATGTAATAGACAGTAAGAAGTAGTGCAATTCAAGTATTCGCTATCGATTATTCACTTTCCACCAGGCTTTGGTGCCTAATACAGCAGCTAGGATATTAAGATTTTTCATGAAAGGAGGACTATAAGCCGCGTTGCACGGGAGAATGTGCAAAGTGTTCATAAGTAGTAAAAACCTGAAAAATCCGTCCGTTTTCGTCATTTGTTATCGAATCGACTTAAAGCCACATCGTCACATTGGCCACTCTTCCCTATGGAACGGTTACTTTTATCGGCTGCTAATCTATGTCGCTGGGTGCGGTATACGGAGACACTGAAAGCAAAATAGTAGAACACAGAAGAAGCTTCTAAGCTGATGTAATAGCCAGTAAGAAGTAGTACAATTCAAGTTTTAGTTTTCGATTATTGACTTTTTAGCCGGCTTTGGTGCCTTGGACATGAGCTAGGTCCTTAAGATTTTGCATGAAAGGAGGAATATTAGCCGCGTTGCATGGGAGAATGTGAAAAGTGTTCATGTGTAGTAAAAACCTGAAAAAACCGGCCCTTTTCGTCATTTGTTATCGAATCGACTTAAAGCCAGATCGTCACATTGGCCACTCTTCCCTCTGAAACGGTTACATTTACCGTCTGCAATGCTATGTCGCTGGGTGCGGTATGCGGAGACACTAATAGCACCATAGTAGAACACAGAAGAAGCTTCTAAGTTGATGTAATAGCCAGTAAGAGGTAGTACAATTCACGTTGTAGTTATCGATTATTGACTTATTAGCCTTTTTTGATGCCTTGGGCATGAGTTAGGACCCTAAGATTTTTCATGAAAGGAGGACTAGCAGCCGCGTTGCACGGGAGAATGTGAAAAGTGTTCATATGTAGTAAAAACGTGAGAAATCCGTCCGTGTTCGTCATTTGTTATCGAATCGACTTAAAGCCACATCGCCACATTGGCAGCTCTTCTCTCTGAAACGGTTAGATTTATCGTCTGCATATCTATGTCGCGTGCTGCGGTATGCGGAGACACTAAAAGCACCATAGTAGAACACAGAAGAAGCTTCAAAGTTGAAGTAATAGCCAGTAAGAAGCAGTACAATTCAAGTATTGATTATCGATTATTGATTTTTAGCCGGCTTTGGTGCCTTGGACATGAGATAGGACTCTAAGATTTTTCATGAAAGGAGGACTAGTAGTCGTGTTGCACGGGATAATGTGAAAAGTGTTCATATGTAGTAAAAATCTGAGAAGTCCGTCCGTCTTCGTCATTGTTATCATATCCACTTAAAGATAGATCGACACATTGGCCGCTCTTCCCCTGAAACGGTTACATTTACCGTCTGCAAAGCTATGTCGCTGGATGCGGTATGCGGAGACACTAAAAGCACCATAGAAAACAGAAGAAGCTTCTAAGTTGATGTAATAGCCAGTAAGAAGTAGTACAATTCACGTTGTAGTTATCGATTATTGACTTTTTATCCTTTTTTGATGCCTTGGGCATGAGCTAGGACCCTAAGATTTTTCATGAAAGGAGGACTAGCAGCCGCGTTGCACGGGAGAATGTGAAAAGTGTTCATATGTAGTAAAAACCTGAGAAATCTGTCCGTGTTCGTCATTTGTTATCGAATCGACTTAAAGCCAGATCGTCACATTGGCCGCTCTTCCCTCTGAAACGGTTACATTTACCGTCTGCAAAGCTATGTCGCTGGATGCGGTATGCAGAGACACTAAAAGCACCATAGAAAACAGAAGAAGCTTCTAAGTTGATGTAATTGCCAGAAAGAAGTGGTACAATTCACGTTTTAGTTATCGATTATTGACTTTTTAGCCGGCTTTGGTGCCTTGGACGTGAGCTAGGACCTTAAGATTTTGCATGAAAGGAGGACTAGTAGCTGCGTTGCGCGGGAAAGTGCGAAAAGTGTCCATATGTATTAAAAACCTGAGATATTCGCCCGTTTTCGTCATTTGTTATCAAATCGACTTTAAGCCAGATCGTCACATTGGCGGCTCTTCTCTCTGATACGGTTTCATTTATCGTCTGCAAAGCTATGTCGCGTGCTGTGGTATGCGGAGACACTAAAAACATCACAGTAGAACACTGAAAAAGCTTCTAAGATTATGTAATAGCCAGTAAGGAGTAGTACAATTTACGTTTCATTATCGATTATTGACTTTTTAGCCTTTTTTGGTGCCTTGGGCATGAGCTAGGACCTTACGATATTGCATGAAAGGAGGACTAGCAGCTGCGTTGCACATGAGAATGTGAAAATTGTTAATATGTAGTGAAAACCTGAGAAATCCGTATGTTTTCGTCAATTGTTATCGAATCGACTTAAAGCCAGAACGTTACATTGGCCACTCTTCCCTCTAAAACCGTTACATTTATCGTCTCCAAAGATATGTCGCGAGTTTCGTTATGCGGAGACACTAAAAGCACTATACTAGAACACAGATGAAGCTTCTATGTTGATGTTATAGCCAGTAAGAAGTAGTGCAATTCAAGTATTCGTTATCGATTATTCACTTTTCACTTGGCTTTAATGCCTTGTACAGCAGCTAGGACATTAAGTTTTGCATGAAAGGAGGACTATTAGCCGCGTTGCACGGGAGAATGTGAAAAGTGTTCATATGTAGTAAAAACCTGAGAAATCCGTCCGTTTTCGTCATTTGTTATAGAATCGACTTAAAGCCGGGGCGTACATTGGCCGCTCTTCTCCCTGAAACGGTTACATTTATCGTCTGCTAAGCTATGTCGCGTGCTGCGGTATGTGGAGACACTAAAATCAAAATAGTAGAACAACGAAGTAGCTTCTAAGTTGATGTAATTTCCAGTAAGAAGTAGTACAATTCACGTTGTAGTTATCGATTATTGACTTTTTATCCTTTTTTGATGCCTTGGGCATGAGCTAGGACACTAAGAATTTTCATGACGGGGGACTATCAGCCGCATTGCACGGGAGAATGTGAAAAGTGTCGTATGTAATAAAAACCTGAGGAATCCGGTCCTTTTCCTCATTTGTTATCGAATCGACTTAAAGCCAGATCGTCACATTGGCCGCTCTTCCCTATGATACGGTTACATTTATTGGCTGCTAAGGTATGTCGCTGGGTGCGGTATGCGGAGACACTAAAAGCACCATAGTAGAACACAGAAGAAGATTCTAAGATGATGTAATAGCCAGTAAGAAGTAATACAATTCACGTTTTAGTTATCGATTATTGACTTATTAACCTTTTTTGATTCCTTGGGCATGAGCTAGGACCCAAAGTTTTTTCATGAAAGGAGGACTAGCAGCCGCGATGCACGGGAAAATGGGAAAAGTGTTCATATGTAGTAAAAACCTGAGAAATCCGTCCGTGTTCGTCATTTGTTATCGAATAAACTTAAAGCCAGATCGTCACATTGGCCGCTCTTCCCTCTGAAACGGTTACATTTATCGGCTGCTAAGCTATGTCGCTGGGTGCGGTATGCGGAGACACTTAAAGCACCATAGTAGAACACAGAAGAAGCTTCTAAGTTGATGTAATAGCCAGTAAGGAGGAGTACAATTTACGTTTTAGTTATCGATTTTTGACTTATTAGCCTTTTTTGATGCCTTGGGCATGAGATAGGACACTAAGATTTTTCGTGAAAGGAGGACTAGCAGCCGCGTTGCTCGGGAGAATGTGAAAAGTGTTCATATGTAGAAAAAACCTGAGAAATCCGTCAGTGTTCGTCATTTGTTATCGAATCGACTTAAAGCCAGGATGTACATTGGCCGCCCTTCTCTCTTTAACGGTTACATTTATCATCTGCAAAGCTATGTCGCGTGCTGCGGTATGCGGAGACACTAAATGCACCATAATAGAACACAGAAGAAGCTTCTAAATTGATGTCATAGCCAGTAAGAAATAGTAAAAGTCAAGTTTTAATTATCGATTATTGACCTTTTACTTTTCTTTGGTGCCTTAGACATGAGCTAGGATTTTACAATCTTGCATGTAGGGAAATGTAGCAGCCGCTTTGCACGGGAGAAATTGAAAAATGTTCATATATAGTAAAAACCTGAGAAATCACTCCGTTTTCGTCATTTGTTATCGAATCGACTTAAATCCAGATCGTCACATTGGTCGCACTTCCCTCTGAAACCGTTACATTTATCGTCTACAAAGATATGTCGCGCGCTACGTTATGCGGAGACACTAATAGCACTATACTAGAAAACAGATGAAGCTTCTGAGTTTATGTTATAGCCAGTAAGAAGTAGTTCAATTCAAGTATTCGTTATCGATTACTCACTTTTTAGCCGGCTTTGGTGAGTTGTGCATGAGCTAGGACCTTAAGATTTTGCATGAAAGGAGGACTAGCAGCCGCGTTGCACGGGAGAATGTGAAAACTGTTTATATGTAGTAAAAACCTGTGAAATCCGGCCGTTACCGTCATTTGTTATCGAATCGATTTAAAGCCAGATCGTCACATTGGCCGCTCTTCCCTCTGAAACGGTTTTATTTATCGTCTGCAAAGCTATGTCGCTGGGTGCAGTATGCGTAGACACTTAAAGCACCATAGTACAACACATAAGAAGCTTCTAAGTTAAAGTAATAGCCAGTAAGAAGTAGTACAATTCAAGTTTTCGTTATCTATTATTCACTTTTTAGCCGGCTTTGGTGCCTTGTACATGAGCTAGGACCTTAAGATTTTGCATTAAAGGAGGATTATTAGCCGCGTTGCACGGGAGAGTGTAGAAAGTGTTCATATGTAGTAAAAACCTGAAAAAACCGGCCCTTATAGTCATTTGTTATCGAATCGATTTAAAGCCAGATCGTCACATTGGCCGCTCTTCCCTCTGAAACGTTTACATTTACAGTCTTCAAAGCTATGTCGCTGGGTGCGGTAGGCGGAGACACTACAAGCACCATAGTAGAACACAGATAAAGCTTCTAAGTTGATGTAATAGCCAGTAAGAAGTAGAGCAATTCAAGTATTCGTTATCGATTGTTCACTTTTCACCCGGCTTTCGTGCCTTGTACAGCAGCTAGGATATTAAGATTTTGCGTGAAAGGAGGACTATCAGCCGCGTTGCACGGGAGAATGTGCAAAGTGTTCATATGTAGCAAAAACCTGAGAAATCCGTCCGTTTTCGTCATTTGTTATCGAATCGACATAAAGACAGGACGTACTTTGGCCGCCCTTGTCTCTGAAACGGTTACATATATCATCTGCAAAGCTATGTCGCGTGCTGCGGTATGCGGAGACACTAAAAGCACCATATTAGAACACAGAAGAAGCATCTAAGTTGATGTAATAGCCAGTAAGAAGTAGTACAATTCACGTTTTAGTTATCGATTATTCACTTATTAGCCTTTTTTGATGCCCGGGCATGAGATAGGACCCTAAGATTTTTCATGAAAGGAGGACTAGCAGCCGCGTTGCACGGGAGAAGGTGAAAAGTGTTCATATGTAGTAAAAACCTCTGAAATCCGTCCGTGTTCGTCATTTGTTATCGAATCGAGTTAAAGCCAAGATGTACATTGGCCGCCCTTCTCTCTGAAACGGTTACATTAATCATCTGCAAAGCTATGTCGCGTGCTGCGGTATGCGGGGACACTAAATGCACCATAATAGAACATAGAAGAAGCTTCTAAATTGATGTAATAGCCAGTAAGAAATAGTAAAATTCAAGTTTTAATTATCGATTATTGAACTTTTACTTTTCTTTGGTGCCTTAGACATGAGCTAGGATTTTACAATTTTGCATGTAGGGAAGTGTAGCAGCCGCTTTGCACGGGAGAATGTGAAAAATGTTAATATGTAGTAAAAACCTGAGAAGTCCGTCCGTTTTCGTCATTGTTATCAAATCGACTTAAAGATAGATCGTCACATTGGCCGCTCTTCCCTCTGAAACGGTTACATTTACCGTCTGCAAAGCTATGTCGCTGGATGCGGTATGTGGAGACACTAAAAGCACCATAGAAAACAGAAGAAGCTTCTAAGCTGATGTAATTGATAGTAAGAAGTGGTACAATTCACGTTTTAGTTATCGATTATTGACTTTTTAGCCGGCTTTGGTGCCTTGGACGTGAGCTAGGACCTTAAGATTTTGCATGAAAGGAGGACTAGTAGCTGCGTTGCACGGGAAAGTGCGAAAAGTGTCCATATGTAGTAAAAACCTGAGATATTCTTCCGTTTTCGTCATTTGTTATCAAATCGACATTAAGACAGATCGTCACATTGGCGGCTCTTCTCTCTGATACGGTTTCATTTATCGTCTGCAAAGCTATGTCGCGTGCTGTGGTATGCGGAGACACTAAAAACATCATAGTAGAACACCGAAAAAGCTTCTAAGATTATGTAATAGCCAGTAAGAAGTAGTACAATTTACGTTTCATTATCGATTATTTACTTTTTAGCCTTTTTTGGTACCTTGGGCATGAGCTAGGACCTTACGATATTGCATGAAAGGAGGACTAGCAGCCGCGTTGCACGGGAGAATGTGCAAAGTGTTCATATGTAGCAAAAACCTGAGATATCCGTCCATTTTCATCATTTGTTATCGAATCGACTTAAAGCCAGGACGTACTTTGGCCGCCCTTGTCTCTGAAACGGTTACATTTATCATCAGCAAAGCTATGTCGCGTGCTGCGGTATGCGGAGACACAAAAAGCACCATATTAGAACACAGAAGAAGCATCTAAGTTGATGTACTAGCCAGTAAGAAGTAGAACAATTCACGTTTTAGTTATCGATTATTGACTTATTAGCCTTTTTTGATGCCTTGGGCATGAGATAGGACCCTAAGATTTTTCATGAAAGGAGGACCAGCAGCCGCGTTGCACGGGAGAATGTGAAAAGTGTTCATATGTAGTAAAAACCTCTGAAATCCGTCCGTGTTCGTCATTTGTTATCGACTCGAGTTAAAGCCAGATCGTTACATTGGCCACTCTTCCCTCTGAAACGGTTACATTTACCGTCTGCAAAGCTATGTCGCTGGATGCGGTATGCGGAGACACTAAAAACACCACAGCAGAACACTGAAAAAGCTTCTAAGTTTATGTAATAGCCAGTAAGAAGTAGTACAATTCACGTTTTAGTTATCGATTATTGACTTTTTAGCCATTTTGGTGCCTTGGGCAAGAGCTAGGACCTTAAGATTTTGCATGAAAGGAGGACTAGCAGCCGCGTTGCACTGGAGAATGTGAAAAGTGTTCATATGTAGTAAAAACCTGAGAAATCCGTCCGTTTTCGTCATTTGTTATCGAATCGACTTAAAGCCACATCGTCACATAGGCCGCTCTTCCCTCTGAAACGGTTTTATTTACCGTCTGCAAAGCTATTTTCGGTGGGTGCGGTATGTGGAGACACTAAAAGCACTATACTAGAAAACAGATGAAGCTTCTAAGTTTATGTAATAGCCAGTAAGAAGTAGTACAATTCACGTTTTAGTTATCGGTTATTGACTTTTTAGAATTATTTGGTGCCTTGGGCATGAGCTAGGACCTTAAGATTTTGCATGAAAGGAGGACTAGCAGCCGCGTTGCACGGGAGAATGTGAAAAGTGTTCATATGTAGTAAAAACATGAGAAATCCGTCCGTTTTCGTCATTTGTTATAGAATCGACTTAAAGCCGCATCGTCACATTGGCCGCTCTTCTCTCTGAAACGGTTACATTTATCGTCTGCAAAGCTATGTCAAGTGCTGCGGTATGTGGAGACACTAAAAGCACCATAGTAGAACACAAAAGAAGCTTCTAAGTTGAAGTAACAGCCAGTAAGAAGCAATACAATTCAAGTATTGGTTATCGATTATTGATTTTTAGCCGGCTTTGGTGCCCTGGACATGAGGTGGAACCTTAAGATTTTGCATGAAAGGAGGACTAGCAGCCGCGTTGCACGGGAGAATGTGAAAAAGGTTCATATGTAGTAAAAACCTGAGAAATCCGTCCGTTTTCGTCATTTGTTATCGAATCGACTTAAAGCCAGATCATCACATTGGCCGCTCTTCCCTCTGAAACGTTTACATTTACCGTCTGCAAAGCTATGTCGCGTGCTGCGGTATGCGGAGACACTAAAATCACCATAGTAGAACACAGAAGTAGCTTCTAAGTTGATGTAATAGCCGGTAAGTAGTAGTACAATTCACGTTTTAGTTATCGATTATTGACTTATTAGCCTTTTTTGATGCTTTGGGCATGAGCTAGGACTCTAAGATTTTTCATGAAAGGAGGACTAGCAGCCGCGTTGCACGGGAGAATGTGAAAAGTTTTCATATGTAGTAAAAACCTGAGAAATCCGTCCGTGTTCTTCATTTGTTATCGAATCGACTTAAAGCCAGATCATCACATTGGCCGCTCTTCCCTCTGAAACGTTTACATTTACCGTCTGCAAAGCTATGTCGCTGGGTGCGGTATGCGGAGACACTAAAAGCACCATAGTAGAACACAGAAGAGGCATCTAAGTTGATGTAATAGCCAGTAAGAAGTAGTACAATTCACGTTTTAGTTATCGATTATTGACTTATTAGCCTTTTTTGATGCCTTGGGCATGAGATAGGACCGTAAGATTTTTCATGAAAGGAGGACTAGCAGCCGCGTTACACGGGAGAATGTGAAAAGTGTTTATTTGTAGTAAAAACCTGCGAAATCCGTCCGATTCCGTCATTTGCTATCGAATCGACTTAAAGCCAGATCGTCACATTGCCCGCTCTTCTCTCTGAACGGTTGCACTTATCGTCTGCAAAGCTATGACGCGTGCTGCGGTATGTGGACACTAAAAGCACCACAGTAGAACACAGATAAATCTTCTAAGTTGATGTAATAGCTAGTAAGAAGTAGTACAATTCAAGTTTTAGGTATCGATTATTGACTTTTTAGCTGGGTTTGGTGCCTTGGACATGAGCTAGGACCTTAAGATTGTGCATGAAAGGAGGACTAGCAGCCGAGTTGCGTGGGAGAATGTGAAAAGTGTTCATATGTAGTAAAAACCTGAGAAATCCGTCAGTTTCCGTCATTTGTTATCGAATCGACTTAAAGCCAGATCGTCACATTGGCCGCTCTTCTCTCTGAAACGGTTGTACTTATCGTCTGCAAAGCTATGTCGCGTACTGCTGGTATGCGGAGACACTAAAAGCACCATAGTAGAACTCAGATGAAGCTTCTAAGTTGATGTAATAGCCAGTAAGAAGTAGTACAATTCAAGTTTTAGGTATCGATTATTGACTTTTTAGCTGGCTTTGGTTGCTTGGACATGAGCTAGGACCTTAAGATTCTGCATGAAAGTAGGACTAGCAGCCGAGTTGCATGGGAGAATGTGAAAAGTTTTCATATGTAGTAAAAACCTGAGAAATCTGTCCGTTTTCGTCATTTGTTATCGCATCTACATAAAGCCAGATCGTGACATTGGCCGCTCTTCTCTCTGAACGGTTGCACTTATCGTCTGCAAAGCTATGACGCGTGCTGCGGTATGTGGAGACACTAAAAGCACCATAGTAGCACACAGATGAAGCTTCTAAGTTAATGTAATTGCCAGTAAGAAGTAATACAATTCAAGTTTTAGGTATCGATTATTGACTTTTAGCTGGATTTGGTGCCTTGGACATTAGCTAGGACTTTAAGATTCTGCATGAAAGGAGGACTAGCAGCCGCGTTGCATGGGAGAATGTGAAAAGTTTTCATATGTAGTAAAAACCTGAGAATTCCGTCCGTTTTCGTCATTTGTTATCGAATCGACTTAAAGCCAGGTCGTCACATTGGCCGCTCTTCTCTCTGAAACGGTTGTACTTATCGTCTGCAAAGCTATGTCGCGTGCTGCGGTATGCGGAGACACTAAAAGCACCATAGTAGAACTCAGATGAAGCTTCTAAGTTGATGTAATAGCCAGTAAGAAGTAGTACAATTCAAGTTTTAGGTATCGATTATTGACTTTTTAGCTGGCTTTGGTTGCTTGGACATGAGCTAGGACCTTAAGATTCTGCATGAAAGTAGGACTAGCAGCCGAGTTGCACGGGAGAATGTGAAAAGTGTTCATTTGTAGTAAAAACCTGAGAAATCCGTCCTTTTCCGTCATTTGCTATCGAATCGACTTAAAGCCAGATCGTCACATTGCCCGCTCTTCTCTCTGAACGGTTGCACTTATCGTCTGCAAAGCTATGACGCGTGCTGCGGTATGTGGACACTAAAAGCACCGTAGTAGAACACAGATGAAACTTCTAAGTTGATGTAATTGCCAGTAAGAAGTAATACAATTCAAGTTTTAGGTATCGATTATTGACTTTACAGCTGGCTTTGGTACCTTGGACATGAGCTCGGACCTTAAGATTCTGCATGAAAGGAGGACTAGCGGCCGAGTTGCACGGAAGAATGTGAAAAGTGTACATATGTAGTGAAAATCTGAGAAATCCGTCCGTTTTCGTCATTTGTTATCGAATCGACTTAAAGCCAGATCGTCACATTGGCCGCTCCTTTCTCTGAAACGGTTGTATTTATCGTCTGCAAAGCTATGTCGCGTGCTGCGGCATGCGGAGACACTAAAAGCACCATAGTGGAACACAGATGAAGCTTCTAAGTTGATGTAATAGCCAGTAAGATGTAGTACAATTCAAGTTTTAGGTATCGATTATTGATTTTTAGCTGGCTTTGGTACCTTGGACATGAGCTAGGACCTTAAGATTCTACATGAAAGGAGGACTAGCAGCCGAGTTGCACGCTAGAATGTGAAAAGGGTTCATATGTTGTAAAAACCTGAAATCCGTCCGTTTTCGTCATTTGTTATCGAATTGACTTAAAACCAGAATGTCACATTGGCCGCACTTCTGTCTGAAACGGTTACATTTATCGTCTGCAAAGCTATGTCGCGTGCTGTGGTATTGCGGAGACACTAAAAGCACCATAGTAGAAGACAGATGAAACTTCTAAGTTGATGTAATAGCCAGTAAGAAGTAGTACAATTCAAGTTTTAGGTATCGATTATTGACTTTTTACCCTTCTTTGGTGCCTTGGACATGAGCTAGGACCTTACGATTTTGCATGAAAGGAGGACTAGCAGCCGCGTTGCATGGGAGATTGTAAAAGTGTACATATGTGGTAAAAACCTGAGAAATCCGTCCGATTTCGTCATTTGTTATCATATCGACTTAAAGCCAGATCGTCACATTGGCCGCTCTTCTGTCTGAAACGGTATTATTTATCGTCTGCAAAGCTACGTCGGGTGCTGTGGTGTGCGCAGACACTAAAAGCATCATAGTAGAACACAGATGAAGCTTCTAAGTTGATGTAATGGCCAGTATGAAGTAGTACAATTCAAGTTTTAGTTTTCGATTATTGACTTTTTACCATTCTTTGGTGCCTTGGACATGAGCTAGGACCTTACGATTTTGCATGAAAGGAGGACTAGCAGCCGCGTTGCATGGGAGAATGTAAAAGTGTACATATGTGGTAAAATCCTGAGAAATCCGTCCGATTTCGTCATTTGTTATCATATCGACTTAAAGCCAGATCGTCACATTGGCCGCTATTCTGTCTGAAACGGTATTATTTATCGTCTGCAAAGCTACGTCGGGTGCTGTGGTGTGCGGAGACACTAAAAGCACCATAGTAGAACACAGATGAAGCTTCTAAGTTGATGTAATAGCCAGTAAGAAGTAGTACAATTCAACTTTTAGGTATCGATTATTGACTTTTAACTGGCTTTGGTGCCTTGGACATGAGCTAGGACCTTAAGATTCTGCATGAAAGGAGGACTAGCCGCCGAGTTTGCACGGGAGAATGTGAAAAGTGTTCATATGTAGTAAAAACCTGAGAAATCCGTCTTTCGTCATTTGTTATCGAATCGACTTAATGCCAGGTCGTCACATTGGCCGCTATTCTCACTGAACGGTTGCACTTATTGTGTGCAAAGCTATGTCGCGTGCTGCGGTATGCGGAGACACTAAAAGCACCATAGTAGAACTCAGATGAAGCTTCTAAGTTGATGTAATAGCCAGTAAGAAGTAGTACAATTAAAGTTTTAGGTATCGATTATTGACTTTTTAGCTGGGTTTGGTGCCTTGGACATGAGCTAGGACCTTAAGATTGTGCATGAAAGGAGGACTAGCAGCCGAGTTGCGTGGGAGAATGTGAAAAGTGTTCATATGTAGTAAAAACCTGAGAAATCCGTCAGTTTCCGTCATTTGTTATCGAATCGACTTAAAGCCAGATCGTCACATTGGCCGCTCTTCTCTCTGAAACGGTTGTACTTATCGTCTGCAAAGCTATGTCGCGTACTGCGGTATGCGGAGACACTAAAAGCACCATAGTAGAACCCAGATGAAGCTTCTAAGATGATGTAATAGCCAGTAAGAAGTAGTACAATTCAAGTTTTAGGTATCGATTATTGACTTTTTAGCTGGCTTTGGTTGCTTGGACATGAGCTAGGACCTTAAGATTCTGCATGAAAGTAGGACTAGCAGCCGAGTTGCATGGGAGAATGTGAAAAGTTTTCATATGTAGTAAAAACCTGAGAAATCTGTCCGTTTTCGTCATTTGTTATCGCATCTACATAAAGCCAGATCGTGACATTGGCCGCTCTTCTCTCTGAACGGTTGCACTTATCGTCTGCAAAGCTATGACGCGTGCTGCGGTATGTGGAGACACTAAAAGCACCATAGTAGCACACAGATGAAGCTTCTAAGTTAATGTAATTGCCAGTAAGAAGTAATACAATTCAAGTTTTAGGTATCGATTATTGACTTTTAGCTGGATTTGGTGCCTTGGCCATTAGCTAGGACTTTAAGATTCTGCATGAAAGGAGGACTAGCAGCCGCGTTGCATGGGAGAATGTGAAAAGTTTTCATATGTAGTAAAAACCTGAGAATTCCGTCCGTTTTCGTCATTTGTTATCGAATCGACTTAAAGCCAGGTCGTCACATTGGCCGCTCTTCTCTCTGAAACGGTTGTACTTATCGTCTGCAAAGCTATGTCGCGTGCTGCGGTATGCAGAGACACTAAAAGCACCATAGTAGAACTCAGATGAAGCTTCTAAGTTGATGTAATAGCCAGTAAGAAGTAGTACAATTCAAGTTTTAGGTATCGATTATTGACTTTTTAGCTGGCTTTGGTTGCTTGGACATGAGCTAGGACCTTAAGATTCTGCATGAAAGTAGGACTAGCAGCCGAGTTGCACGGGAGAATGTGAAAAGTGTTCATATGTAGTAAAAACCTGAGAAATCAGTCCGTTTCCGTCATTTGTTATCGAATCGACTTAAAGCCAGATCGTCACATTGGCCACTCTTGTCTCTGAACGGTTGCACTTATCGTCTGCAAAGCTATGTCGCGTGCTGCGGAATGCGGAGACAGTAAAAGCACCATAGTAGAACACAGATATAGCTTCTAAGTTGATGTAATAGCCAGTAAGAATTAGTACAATTCAGTTTTAAATATCGATTATAGACTTTTTAGCTGGCTTTGGTGCCTTGGACATGAGCTAGGAGCTTAAGATTCTGCATGAAAGGATGACTAGAAGCCGAGTTGCACGGGAGAATGTGAAAAGTGTTCATATGTAGTAAAAACCTGAGAAATCCATCCGTTTTCGTCATTTGTTATCGATTCGACTTAAAGCCAGATCGTGACATTGGCCGCTCTTCTCTCTGAACGGTTGCACTTATCGTCTGCAAAGCTATGACGCGTGCTGCGGTATGTGGAGACACTAAAAGCACCATAGTAGAACACAGATGAAGCTTCTAAGTTGATGTAATTGCCAGTAAGAAGTAATACAATTCAAGTTTTAGGTATCGATTATTGACTTTTAGCTGGATTTGGTGCCTTGGACATTAGCTAGGACTTTAAGATTCTGCATGAAAGGAGGACTAGCAGCCGCGTTGCATGGGAGAATGTGAAAAGTTTTCATATGTAGTAAAAACCTGAGAATTCAGTCCGTTTTCGTCATTTGTTATCGAATCGACTTAAAGCCAGATCGTCACATTGGCCGCTCTTTTCTCTGAAACGGTTGTATTTATCGTCTGCAAAGCTATGTCGCGTGCTGCGGCATGCGGAGACACTAAAAGCACCATAGTGGAACACAGATGAAGCTTCTAAACTGATGTAATAGCAAGTAAGATGTAGTACAATTCAAGTTTTAGGTATCGATTATTGATTTTTAGCTGGCTTTGGTACCTTGGACATGAGCTAGGACCTTAAGATTCTGCATGAAAGGAGGACTAGCAGCCGAGTTGCACGCTAGAATGTGAAAAGGGTTCATATGTTGTAAAAACCTGAAATCCGTCCGTTTTCGTCATTTGTTATCGAATCGACTTAAAGCCAGAATGTCACATTGGCCGCACTTCTGTCTGAAACGGTTACATTTATCGTCTGCAAAGCTATGTCGCGTGCTGTGGTATTGCGGAGACACTAAAAGCACCATAGTAGAACTCAGATGAAGCTTCTAAGTTGATGTAATAGCCAGTAAGAAGTAGTACAATTCAAGTTTTAGGTATCGATTATTGACTTTTTACCCTTCTTTGGTGCCTTGGACATGAGCTAGGACCTTACGATTTTGCATGAAAGGAGGACTAGCAGCCGCGTTGCATGGTAGATTGTAAAAGTGTACATATGTGGTAAAAACCTGAGAAATCCGTCCGATTTCGTCATTTGTTATCATATCGACTTAAAGCCAGATCGTCACATTGGCCGCTCTTCTGTCTGAAACGGTATTATTTATCGTCTGCAAAGCTACGTCGGGTGCTGTGGTGTGCGGAGACACTAAAAGCACCATAGTAGAACACAGATGAAGCTTCTAAGTTGATGTAATGGCCAGTATGAAGTAGTACAATTCAAGTTTTAGTTTTCGATTATTGACTTTTTACCATTCTTTGGTGCCTTGGACATGAGCTAGGACCTTACGATTTTGCATGAAAGGAGGACTAGCAGCCGCGTTGCATGGGAGAATGTAAAAGTGTACATATGTGGTAAAATCCTGAGAAATCCGTCCGATTTCGTCATTTGTTATCATATCGACTTAAAGCCAGATCGTCACATTGGCCGCTATTCTGTCTGAAACGGTATTATTTATCGTCTGCAAAGCTACGTCGGGTGCTGTGGTGTGCGGAGACACTAAAAGCACCATAGTAGAACACAGATGAAGCTTCTAAGTTGATGTAATAGCCAGTAAGAAGTAGTACAATTCAACTTTTAGGTATCGATTATTGACTTTTAACTGGCTTTGGTGCCTTGGACATGAGCTAGGACCTTAAGATTCTGCATGAAAGGAGGACTAGCCGCCGAGTTTGCACGGGAGAATGTGAAAAGTGTTCATATGTAGTAAAAACCTGAGAAATCCGTCCTCTTTCGTCATTTGTTATCGAATCGACTTAATGCCAGGTCGTCACATTGGCCGCTCTTCTCACTGAACGGTTGCACTTATTGTGTGCAAAGCTATGTCGCGTGCTGCGGTATGCGGAGACACTAAAAGCACCATAGTAGAACTCAGATGAAGCTTCTAAGTTGATGTAATAGCCAGTAAGAAGTAGTACAATTCAAGTTTTAGGTATCGATTATTGACTTTTTAGCTGGCTTTGGTTGCTTGGACATGAGCTAGGACCTTAAGATTCTGCATGAAAGTAGGACTAGCAGCCGAGTTGCACGGGAGTATGTGAAAAGTGTTCATATGTAGTAAAAACCTGAGAAATCTGTCCGTTTTCGTCATTTGTTATCGCATCTACATAAAGCCAGATCGTGACATTGGCCGCTCTTCTCTCTGAACGGTTGCACTTATCGTCTGCAAAGCTATGACGCGTGCTGCGGTATTTGAAGACACTAAAAGCACCATAGTAGAACACAGATGAAGGTTCTAAGTTGATGTAATTGCCAGTAAGAAGTAGTACAATTCAAGTTTTAGGTATCGATTATTGACTTTTTAGCTGGCTTTGGTTGCTTGGACATGAGCTAGGACCTTAAGATTCTGCATGAATGTAGGTCTAGCAGCCGCGATGCACGGGAGAATGTGAAAAGTGTTCAATTGTAGTAAAAACCTGAGAAATCCGTCCGATTCCGTCATTTGCTATCGAATCGACTTAAAGCCAGATCGTCACATTGCCCGCTCTTCTCTCTGAACGGTTGCACTTATCGTCTGCAAAGCTATGACGCGTGCTGCGGTATGTGGACACTAAAAGCACCACAGTAGAACACAGATAAATCTTCTAAGTTGATGTAATAGCTAGTAAGAAATAGTACAATTCAAGTTTTAGGTATCGATTATTGACTTTTTAGCTGGGTTTGGTGCCTTGGACATGAGCTAGGACCTTAAGATTGTGCATGAAAGGAGGACTAGCAGCCGAGTTGCGTGGGAGAATGTGAAAAGTGTTCATATGTAGTAAAAACCTGAGAAATCCGTCAGTTTCCGTCATTTGTTATCGAGACGACTTAAAGCCAGAACGTCACATTGGCCGCTCTTCTCTCTGAACGGTTGCACTTATCGTCTGCAAAGCTATGTCGCGTGCTGCGGAATGCGGAGACAGTAAAAGCACCATAGTAGAACACAGATATAGCTTCTAAGTTGATGTAATAGCCAGTAAGAAGTAGTACAATTCAGTTTTAAGTATCGATTATAGACTTTTTAGCTGGCTTTGGTGCCTTGGACATGAGCTAGGACCTTAAGATTCTGCATGAAAGGATGACTAGAAGCCGAGTTAAACGGGAGAATGTGAAAAGTGTTCATATGTAGTAAAAACCTGAGAAATCCATCCGTTTTCGTCATTTGTTATCGATTCGACTTAAAGCCAGATCGTGACATTGGCCGCTCTTCTCTCTGAACGGTTGCACTTATCGTCTGCAAAGCTATGACGCGTGCTGCGGTATGTGGAGACACTAAAAGCACCATAGTAGAACACAGATGAAGCTTCTAAGTTGATGTAATTGCCAGTAAGAAGTAATACAATTCAAGTTTTAGGTATCGATTATTGACTTTTAGCTGGATTTGGTGCCTTGGACATTAGCTAGGACTTTAAGATTCTGCATGAAAGGAGGACTAGCAGCCGCGTTGCATGGGAGAATGTGAAAAGTTTTCATATGTAGTAAAAACCTGAGAATTGCGTCCGTTTTCGTCATTTGTTATCGAATCGACTTAAAGCCAGAATGTCACATTGGCCGCACTTCTGTCTGAAACGGTTACATTTATCGTCTGCAAAGCTATGTCGCGTGCTGTGGTATTGCGGAGACACTAAAAGCACCATAGCAGAAGACAGATGAAACTTCTAAGTTGATGTAATAGCCAGTAAGAAGTAGTACAATTAAAGTTTTAGGTATCGATTGTTGACTTTTTACCCTTCTTTGGTGCCTTGGACATGAGCTAGGACCTTACGATTTTGCATGAAAGGAGGACTAGCAGCCGCGTTGCATGGTAGATTGTAAAAGTGTACATATGTGGTAAAAACCTGAGAAATCCGTCCGATTTCGTCATTTGTTATCATATCGACTTAAAGCCAGATCGTCACATTGGCCGCTCTTCTGTCTGAAACGGTATTATTTATCGTCTGCAAAGCTACGTCGGGTGCTGTGGTGTGCGGAGACACTAAAAGCACCATAGTAGAACACAGATGAAGCTTCTAAGTTGATGTAATGGCCAGTATGAAGTAGTACAATTCAAGTTTTAGTTTTCGATTATTGACTTTTTACCATTCTTTGGTGCCTTGGACATGAGCTAGGACCTTACGATTTTGCATGAAAGGAGGACTAGCAGCCGCGTTGCATGGGAGAATGTAAAAGTGTACATATGTGGTAAAATCCTGAGAAATCCGTCCGATTTCGTCATTTGTTATCATATCGACTTAAAGCCAGATCGTCACATTGGCCGCTATTCTGTCTGAAACGGTATTATTTATCGTCTGCAAAGCTACGTCGGGTGCTGTGGTGTGCGGAGACACTAAAAGCACCATAGTAGAACACAGATGAAGCTTCTAAGTTGATGTAATAGCCAGTAAGAAGTAGTACAATTCAACTTTTAGGTATCGATTATTGACTTTTAACTGGCTTTGGTGCCTTGGACATGAGCTAGGACCTTAAGATTCTGCATGAAAGGGGGACTAGCCGCCGAGTTTGCACGGGAGAATGTGAAAAGTGTTCATATGTAGTAAAAACCTGAGAAATCCGTCCTCTTTCGTCATTTGTTATCGAATCGACTTAATGCCAGGTCGTCACATTGGCCGCTCTTCTCACTGAACGGTTGCACTTATTGTGTGCAAAGCTATGTCGCGTGCTGCGGTATGCGGAGACACTAAAAGCACCATAGTAGAACTCAGATGAAGCTTCTAAGTTGATGTAATAGCCAGTAAGAAGTAGTACAATTCAAGTTTTAGGTATCGATTATTGACTTTTTAGCTGGCTTTGGTTGCTTGGACATGAGCTAGGACCTTAAGATTCTGCATGAAAGTAGGACTAGCAGCCGAGTTGCACGGGAGTATGTGAAAAGTGTTCATATGTAGTAAAAACCTGAGAAATCTGTCCGTTTTCGTCATTTGTTATCGCATCTACATAAAGCCAGATCGTGACATTGGCCGCTCTTCTCTCTGAACGGTTGCACTTATCGTCTGCAAAGCTATGACGCGTGCTGCGGTATGTGAAGACACTAAAAGCACCATAGTAGAACACAGATGAAGGTTCTAAGTTGATGTAATAGCCAGTAAGAAGTAGTACAATTCAAGTTTTAGGTATCGATTATTGACTTTTTAGCTGGGTTTGGTGCCTTGGACATGAGCTAGGACCTTAAGATTGTGCATGAAAGGAGGACTAGCAGGCGAGTTGCGTGGGAGAATGTGAAAAGTGTTCATATGTAGTAAAAACCTGAGAAATCCGTCAGTTTCCGTCATTTGTTATCGAGACGACTTAAAGCCAGATCGTCACATTGGCCGCTCTTCTCTCTGAACGGTTGCACTTATCGTCTGCAAAGCTATGTCGCGTGCTGCGGAATGCGGAGACAGTAAAAGCACCATAGTAGAACACAGATATAGCTTCTAAGTTGATGTAATAGCCAGTAAGAAGTAGTACAATTCAGTTTTAAGTATCGATTATAGACTTTTTAGCTGGCTTTGGTGCCTTGGACATGAGCTAGGACCTTAAGATTCTGCATGAAAGGATGACTAGAAGCCGAGTTGCACGGGAGAATGTGAAAAGTGTTCATATGTAGTAAAAACCTGAGAAATCCATCCGTTTTCGTCATTTGTTATCGATTCGACTTAAAGCCAGATCGTGACATTGGCCGCTCTTCTCTCTGAACGGTTGCACTTATCGTCTGCAAAGCTATGACGCGTGCTGCGGTATGTGGAGACACTAAAAGCACCATAGTAGAACACAGATGAAGCTTCTAAGTTGATGTAATTGCCAGTAAGAAGTAATACAATTCAAGTTTTAGGTATCGATTATTGACTTTTAGCTGGATTTGGTGCCTTGGACATTAGCTAGGACTTTAAGATTCTGCATGAAAGGAGGACTAGCAGCCGCGTTGCATGGGAGAATGTGAAAAGTTTTCATATGTAGTAAAAACCTGAGAATTGCGTCCGTTTTCGTCATTTGTTATCGAATCGACTTAAAGCCAGGTCGTCACATTGGCCGCTCTTCTCTCTCAAACGGTTGTACTTATCGTCTGCAAAGCTATGACGCGTGCTGCGGTATGTGGACACTAAAAGAACCATACTAGAACACAGATGAAACTTCTAAGTTGATGTAATTGCCAGTAAGAAGTAATACAATTCAAGTTTTAGGTATCGCTTATTGACTTTTTAGCTGGCTTTGGTGCCTTGGACATGAGCTCGGACCTTAAGATTCTGCATGAAAGAAGGACTAGCAGCCGAGTTGCACGCTAGAATGTGAAAAGGGTTCATATGTTGTAAAAACCTGAAATCCGTCCGATTTCGTCATTTGTTATCATATCGACTTATAGCCAGATCGTCACATTGGCCGCTCTTCTGTCTGAAACGGTATTATTTATCGTCTGCAAAGCTACGTCGGGTGCTGTGGTGTGCGGAGACACTAAAAGCACCATAGTAGAACACAGATGAAGCTTCTAAGTTGATGTAATGGCCAGTATGAAGTAGTACAATTCAAGTTTTAGTTTTCGATTATTGACTTTTTACCATTCTTTGGTGCCTTGGACATGAGCTAGGACCTTACGATTTTGCATGAAAGGAGGACTAGCAGCCGCTTTGCATGGGAGAATGTAAAAGTGTACATATGTGGTAAAATCCTGAGAAATCCGTCCGATTTCGTCATTTGTTATCATATCGACTTAAAGCCAGATCGTCACATTGGCCGCTATTCTGTCTGAAACGGTATTATTTATCGTCTGCAAAGCTACGTCGGGTGCTGTGGTGTGCGGAGACACTAAAAGCACCATAGTAGAACACAGATGAAGCTTCTAAGTTGATGTAATAGCCAGTAAGATGTAGTACAATTCAAGTTTTAGGTATCGATTATTGACTTTTTAGCTGGCTTTGGTGCCTTGGACATGAGCTAGGACCTTAAGATTCTGCATGAAAAGAGGTCTAGCCGCCGAGTTTGCACGGGAGAATGTGATAAGTGTTCATATGTAGTGAAAACCTGAGAAATCCGTCCGTTTTCGTCATTTGTTATCGAATCGACTTAAAGCCAGATCGTCACATTGGCCGCTCTTCTCTCTGAGACGGTTGTACTTATCGTCTGCAAAGCTATGTCGCGTGCTGCGGTATGCGGAGACACTAAAAGCACCATAGTGGAACACGGATGAAGCTTCTAAGTTGATGTAATAGCCTGTAAGAAGTAGTACAATTCCAATTTTAGGTATCGATTATTCATCTTTTATCTGGCTTTGTGCCTTGGACATGAGCTAGGACCTTAAGACTCTGCATGAAAGGAGGACTAGCAGCCGCATTGCACGGGACTATGTGAAAAGTGTTCATATGTAGGAAAAACCTGAGAAATCCGTCCGTTTCCGTCATTTGTTATCGAATCGACTTAAAGCCAGATCGTCACATTAGCCGTTCTTCTCTCTGAAACGGTTGTACTTATCGCCTGCAAAGCTATGAAGCGTGCTGCGGTATGTGGAGACACTAAAAGCACCATAGTAGAACACAGGTAAAGCTATTAAGTTGATGTAATTGCCAGTAAGAAGTAGTACAATTCAAGTTTTAGGTATCGATTATTGACTTTTTAGCTGGCTTTGGTGCCTTGGACATTAGCTAGGACTTTAAGATTCTGCATGAAAGGAGGACTAGCAGCCGCGTTGCATGGGAGAATGTGAAAATTTTTCATATGTAGTAACAACCTGAGAAATCAGTCCGTTTTCGTCATTTGTTATCGAATCGACTTAAAGCCAGATCGCCACATTGGCCGCTCTTCTCTCTGAAACGGTTGTACTTATCGTCTGCAAACCTATGACGCGTGCTGAGGTATGTCTACACTAAAATCACCATAGTAGAACACAGATGAAGCTTCTAAGTTGATGTGATTGCCAGTAAGAAGTAGTACAATTCAAGTTTTAGGTATCGATTATTGACTTTTTAGCTGGCTTTGGTGCCTTGGACATGAGCTAGGACCTTAAGATTCTGCATGAAAGTAGGACTAGCAGCCGAGTTGCACGGGAGAACGTGAAAAGTGTTCATATGTAGTAACAACCTGAGAAATCAGTTCGTTTTCGTCATTTGTTATCGAATCGACTTAAAGCCAGATCGCCACATTGGCCGCTCTTCTCTCTGAAACGGTTGTACTTATCGTCTGCAAAGCTATGTCGCGTGCTGCGGTATTCGGAGACACTAAAAGCACCATAGTAGGACACATATGAGGGTTCTAAATTGATGTAGTAGCAAGTAAGAAGTAGTACAATTCAAATTTTAGGTATCGATTATTGACTTTTTAGCTGGCTTTGGTGCCTCGGACATTAGCTAGAACCTTAAGATTCTGCATGAAAGGAGGACTAGCAGCCGAGTTGCATGGGAGTATGTGAAAAGTGTTCATATGTAGTATAAACCTGAGAAATCCGTTCGTTTTCGTCATTTGTTGTCGAATCGACTAAAAGCCAGATCGTCACATTGGCCGCTCTTCTCTCTGAAATGTTTGTACTTATCGTCTGCAAAGCTATGTCGTGTGCTGCGGTATCCGGAGACACTAAAAGCACCATAGTGGAACACAGATGTAGCTTCTAATTTGTTGTAATAGCCAGTAAGAAGTAGTACAATTCAAGTATTAGGTACCGATTATTGACTTTTTAGCTGGCTTTGGTGCTTTGGACAAGAGCTAGGACCTTAAGATTCTGCATGAAAGGAGGACTAGCAGCCGATTGCACGGGAGAATGTCAAAAGTGTTCATATGTAGTGAAAACCTGAGAAATCCGTCCGTTTTCGTCATTTGTTATCGAATCGACTTAAAGCCAGATCGTCACATTGGCCCCTCTTTTCTCTGAAACGATTGTACTTATCGTTTGCAAAGCTATGTCGCGTGCTGCGGAATGCGGAGACACTAAAAGCACCATAGTGGAACACAGATGAAGCTTCTAAGTTGATGTAATAGCCAGTAAAAAGTAGTACAATTCAAGTTTTAGGTATCGATTATTGACTTTTTAGCTGGCTTTGGTGCCTTGGACTTGAGCTAGGACCTTATGATTCTGCATGAAAGGAGGACTAGCAGCCGAGTTGCACGCTAGAATGTGAAAAGGGTTCATATGTAGTAAAAACCTGAAATTCGTCCGTTTTCGTCATTTGTTATCGAATCGACTTAAAGCCAGAATGTCACATTAGCCGCACTTCTGTCTGAAACGGTTACATTTATCGTCTGCAAAGCTATGTCGCGTGCTGTGGTATGCCGAGACACTAAAAGCCCCATATTAGAACACAAATGAAGCATCTAAGTTGATGTAATAACCAGTAATAAGTAGTTCAATTCAAGTTTTAGTTATCCATTATTGACTTTTTACCCATCTTTGGTGCCTTGGACATGAGCTAGGACCTTACGATTTTGCATGAAAGGAGGACTAGCAACCGCGTTGCATGGGAGAATGTAAATGTGTACATATGTAATAAATACCTGAGAAATCCGTCCGATTTCGTCATTTGTTATCAAATCGACTTAAAGCCTGATCGTCACATTGGCCGCTCTTCTCTTTGAAACGGTTGTACTTATCGTCTGCAAACCTATGTCGCATGCTGTGGTATGCGCAGACACTAAAATCCCCATAGTAGAACACAGATGAAACTTCTAAGTTGATCTAATAGCCAGTAATAAGTAGTTCAATTCAAGTTTTAGTTACTGATTATTGACTTTTGATCCTTGTTTGGTGCCTTCGACATGAGCTAGGAACTTAAGATTTTGCATGAAAGAAGAACTAGCAGCCGCGTTGCACATTAGAATGTGAAACGTGTTCATATGAAGTACAAACCTGAGAAATCCGTCCGTTTTTGTCATTTGTTATCAAATTGACTCAAAGCAAGATCGTCAACATAGGCCGCTCTTCTGTCTGAAACGGTCACATTTATCGTCTACAAGACTATGTCGCGTGCTGCGGTATGCGGAGACAATAAATCACCATAGTAGAACACAGATGAAGCTTCTAAGTTGATGTAATAGCCAGTAAGAAGTAGTAAAATTCAAGATTTAGTTATCGGATAATGACCTTTTACCCTTCTTTGGTGCCTTGGACATGAGCTTGGACCTAAGGATTTTGCTTGAAAAGAGGACTAGCAGCCGTGTTGCACGGGGGAATGTCAAAAGCGTTCATATGTAGTAAAAACCTGAGAAATCCGTCCGTTTTCGTCGTTTGTTAACGAATCGACTTAAAGCCAGATCGTCACATTTCCCGCTCTTCTCTCTGAAACCGTTGTACTTATCGTCTGCAAAGCTATGTCGCGTGCTGCGGTATGCCGAGACACTAAAAGCACCATAGTAGAACACAGATGTAGGTTGTAAGTTGATGTAATAACCAGTAAGAAGTAGTACAATTCAAGTTTTAGTTATCGATTATTGACTTTTTACCCTTCTTTGGTTCTTGGACATGAGCTAGGAACTTAAGGTTTTGCATGACAGGAGGACTAGCAGCCGCGTTGCACGGGAGAATGTGAAAAGTGTTCATATGTAGTAAAAACCTGAGAAATCCGTCCGTTTTCGTCGTTTGTTATCGAATCGACTTAAAGCCAAATCGTCACAATGCCCGCTCTTCTCTCTGAAACGGTTGTACTTACCGTCAGCAAAGCTATGTCGCGTGCTGCGGTATGCCGAGACACTAAAAGCACCATAGTAGAACACAGATGAAGCTTCTGAGTTGATGTAATAACCAGTAAGAAGTAGTACAATTCAAGGTTTAGGTATCGATTATGGACTTTTTACCCTTCTTTGGTGCCTTGGACATGAGCTAGGAACTTAAGATTTTCATTGAAAGGTGGACTAGCAGCCGCGTTGCACGGGAGAATGTGAAAAGTGTTCATATGCAGTAAAAACCTGAGAAATCCGTCCGTCTTCGTCATTTGTTATCGAATCGACTTAAAGCCAGATCGTCACATTGGCCGCAATTCAGACTGAAACAGTTACATTTATCGTCTGCAAAGCTATGTCGCGTGCTGCGGTATGCCGAGACACTAAAAGCACCATAGAAGAACACAGATTTAGCTTCTAAGTTGATTTATAGCCGGAAAGAAGTAGTACAATTCAAGTTTTAGGTATCAATTATTGACTTTTTACCCTTCTTTGGTGCCTTGGACATGCGCTAGGAACTTAGGATTTTGCGTGAAAGGACGACAAGCTGCCGCGTTGCACGGGAGAATGTGAAAAGTGTCCATATGTAGTAAAAACCTGAGAAATCCGTCCGTTTTCGTCATTTGTTATCGAATCGACTTAAAGCCAGATCGTCACATTGGCCGCTCTTCTCTCTGAAACTGTTACATTTATCGTCTGCAAAGCTATGACACGTGCTGCGGTATGCGGAGACACTAAAAGCACCATAGTAGAACACAGATGAAGCTTCTAAGTTAATGTAATAGCCAGTAAGAAGTAATACAATTCAAGTTTTAGGTATCGATTATTGACTTTTTGGCCTTCTTTCGTGAATTGGACATGAGCTAAGACCTTAAGATTCTGTATGAAAGGAGGACTAGCAGCCGCGTTGCAAGGGAGAATGTGAGAAGTGTTTATATGTAGTAAAAACCTGAGTAATCCATCCCTTTTTGTCATTTGTTATCGAATCGACTTAAAGCCAGAACGTCACACTGGCCGCTCTTCTAACTGAAACGGTTGTACGTATCGTCTGCAAAGCTATGTCGCGTGCTGCGGTATGCGGAGACACTAAAAGCACCATAGTAGAACACAGATGAAGCTTCTAAGTTGATGTAATAGCCAGTAAGAAGTAGTACAATTCAAGTTTTAGTTATCGATTATTGACTTATTAACCATCTTAGGTGGCTTGGACATGAGCTAGGACCTTAAGATTCTGCATGAAAGGAGGACTAGCAGCCGCGTTGCACGGGACAATGTGAAAAGTGTTCATATGAGGTAAATACCTGAGAAATCCGTCGGTTTTCGTCATTTGTTATCGAATCGACTTAAAGCCAGATCGTCACATTGGCCGCTCTTCTCTCTGAAACGGTTGTACTTATCGTCTGCAAAGCTATGTCGCGTGCTGCGGTATGCGGAGACACTAAAAGCACCATAGTAGAACAACGATGAAGCTTCTAAGTTGATGTAATAGCCAGTAAGAAGTAGTACAATTGAAGTTTAAGGTATCGATTATTGACTTTTAAGCTGGCTTTGGTGCCTTGGACATGAGTTAGGACCTTAAGATTCTTCATGAAAGGACGACTAGCAGCCGAGTAGCATGGTAGAATGTGGAAAGTGTTCACATGTAGTAAAAACCTCAGAAATCCGTCCATTTTCGTCATTTGTTATCGAATCGACTTAAAGCCAGATCGTCACATTGGCCGCTCTTCTCTCTGAAACGGTTGTACTTATCGTCTGCAAAGCTATGTCGCTTGCTGCGGTATGCGGAGACACTAAAAGCACCATAGTAGAACACAGATAAAGCTTCTAAGTTGATGTAATAGCCAGTAGGAAGTAGTACAATTTAAGTTTTAGTTATTGATTATTGACTTATTACCCTTCTTTGGTGGCTTGGACATGAGCTAGGACCTTAAGATTCTGCATGAAAGGAGGCCTAGCAGTCGAGTTGCACGGGAGAATGTGTAAAGTGTTCATATGTAGTAAAAACCTGTGAAATCCGTCCCTTTTTGTCATTTGTTATCGAATCGACTTAAAGCCAGATCGTCACATGGTCGCTCTTCTCTCTGAAACGGTTGTACTTATCGTCTGCAAAGCTATGTCGGGTGCTGCGGTATGCGTAGACACTAAAAGTCCCATAGTAGAATACTGATTAAGCTTCAAAGTTAATGTAATAGCCAGTAAGAAATAGTACAATTAAAGTTTTAGGTATCGATTATTGACTTTTTTAGCTGGCTCTGGTGCCTTGGACATGAGCTAGGAACTTAAGATTTTGCATGAAAGGAGGCCTAGCAGTCGAGTTGCACGGGAGAATGTGTAAAGTGTTCATATGTAGTAAAAACCTGTGAAATCCGTCCCTTTTTGTCATTTGTTATCGAATCGACTTAAAGCCAGATCGTCACATGGTCGCTCTTCTCTCTGAAACGGTTGTACTTATCGTCTGCAAAGCTATGTCGCGTGCTGCGGTATGCGGAGACACTAAAAGCACCATAGTAGAACAACGATGAAGCTTCTAAGTTGATGTAATAGCCAATAAGATGTAGTACAATTCAAGTTTTAGGTATCGATTCTTTACATTTTACCCTTCTTTGGTGCCTTGGACATGAGCTAGGAACTTAAGATTTTGCGTGAAACGAGGACTAGCAGCCGCGTTGCACGGGACAAAGTGAAAAATGTTCATATGTAGTAAAAACCTGAGAAATCCGACCGTTTTCGTCATTTGTTATCAAATCGACTTAATGCGAGATCGTCACATTGGCCGCTCTTCCCTCTGAAACGGTTACATTTATCGTGTGCAAAGCTATGTCGCGTGCTGCGATATGCGGAGACACTAAAAACACCATAGTAGAACACAGATGAAGCTTCTAAGATGATGTAATAGCCAGTAAGATGTAGTACAATTCAAGTATTATGTATCGATTATTGACTTTTTACCCTTCTTTGGTGCCTTGGACATGAGATAGGACCTTAAGATTCTGCATGAAAGAAGGACTAGCAGCCGCGTTGCACGGGAGAATGTGAAAAGTGTTTATATGTAGTAAAAACCTGAGAAATCCGTCCCTTTTTGTCATTTGTTATCGGAGCGACTTAAAGCCAGATCGTCACATTGGCCGCTCTATTCTCTGAAACGGTTGTACTTATCGTCTGCAAAGCTATGTCGCGTGCTGCGGTATGCGGAGACACTAAAAGCACCATAGTAGAACACAGATGAAGCTTCTAAGTTGATGTAATAGCCAGTAAGAAGTAGTACAATTCCAGTTTTAGATACCGATTATTGACTTTTAAGCTGGCTTTGGTGCCTTGGACATGAGCTAGGACCTTAAGATTCTGCATGAAAGAAGGACTAGCAGCCGCGTTGCACGGGAGAATGTGAAAAGTGTTTATATGTAGTAAAAACCTGAGAAATCCGTCCGTTTTCGTCATTTGTTATCAAATCTACTTAAAGCGAGATCGTCACATTGGCCGCTCTTCCCTCTGAAACGGTTACATTTATCGTGTGGAAAGCTATGTCGCGTGCTGCGATATGCGGAGACACTAAAAGCACCATAGTAGAACACAGATGAAGCTTCTAAGTTGATTTAATAGTCAGTAAGAAGTAGTACAATTCAAGTTTTAGGTATCGATTATTGACTATTTACCCTTCTTTGGTGCCTTGGACATGAGCTAGGAACGTAAGATTTTGCATGAAAGGGGGACTAGCAGCCGCGTTGCACGGGAGAATGTGGAAAGTGTTTAATATGTAGTAAAAACCTGTGAAATCCGTCCGTTTTCGTCATTTGTTATCGAATTGACTTAAAGCCAGATCGTCACATTGGCCGCTCTTCTGTCTGAAACGGTTGTACTTATCGTCTGCAAAGCTATGTCGCGTGCTGCGGTATGCGGAGACACTAAAAGCACCATAGTAGAACACAGATGAAGCTTCTAAGTTGATGTAATAGCCAATAAGATGTAGTACAATTCAAGTTTTAGGTATCGATTATTGATTTTTTACCCTTCTTTGGTGAATTGGACATGAGCTAGGAACTTAAGATTTTGCATGAAAGGAAGACCAGCAGCCGCGTTGCATGGGAGAATGTGAAAAGTGTTCATATGTAGTATAAACCGGAGAAATCTGTTCGTTTTCGTCATTTGTTATCGAATCGACGTAAAGCCAGAAAGTCACATTGGCCGCACTTCTGTCTGAAACGGTTACATTTATCGTCTGCAAAGCTATGTCGCGTGCTGTGGTATGCGGACACACTAAAAGCACCATAGTAGAACACAGATTAAGCTTCTAACTTGATGTAATAGGCAGTAAGATGTAGTACAATTCAAGTTTTAGGTATCGATTATTGACTTTTTACCATTCTTTGGCGCCTTGGACATGAGCTAGTAACTTAAGATTTTGCATGAAAGGAGGACTAGCAGCCGCGTTGCACGGGAGAATGTGAAATGTGTTCATATGTAGTAAAACCCTGAGAAATCTGTCCGTTTTCGTCATTTGTTATCCAATCGACTTAAAGCCAGATCGTCACATTGG
Organism: Schistocerca gregaria; assembly: GCF_023897955.1. NCBI lineage: Eukaryota > Metazoa > Arthropoda > Insecta > Orthoptera > Acrididae > Schistocerca > Schistocerca gregaria. The sequence goes on along the minus strand of NW_026061795.1, from coordinate 14,828,057 downwards.
CCGCTCTTCTCTCTGAAACGGTTGTTCTTATCGTCTGCAAAGCTATGTCGCGTGCTGCGGTATGAGGAGACACTAAAAGCAGCATAGTAGAACACAGATGAAGCTTCTAATTTGATGTAATAGCCAGTAAGAAGTAGTACAATTCAAGTTTTAGTTATCGATTATTGACTTATTAACCATCTTTGGTGGCTAGGACTTGAGCTAGGACCCTAAGATTCTGCATGAAAGGAGGACTAGCAGCCGAGTTTCACGGGAGAATGTGAAAAGTGTCCATATGTAGTAAAAAGCTGAGAAATCCGTCCCTTTTTGTCATTTGTTATCGAATCAACTTATACCCAGACCGTCACACTGGCCGCACTTCTGAATGAAACGGTTACATTTATCGTATGCAAAGCTACGACGCGTGCTGCGGTATGCGGAGACGCTAAAAGCACCATAGTAGAACACAGATAAAGCTTCTAAGTTGATGTAATAGCTTGTAAGATGTAGTACAATTCAAGTTTTATGTATCGATTATTGACTTTTTACCCTTCTTTGGTGCCTTGGACATGAACTAGGAACATAAGATTCTGCATGAAAGGAGGACTAGCAGACGAGTAGCATGGTAGAATGTGAAAAGTGTACATATGTAGAAAAAACCTTAGAAATCCGTCCCTTTTTGTCATTTGTTATCGAATCGACTTAAAGCCAGATCGTCACATGGCCGCTCTTCTCTCTGAAACGGTTGTACTTACCGTCTGCAAAGCTATGACGGGTGCTGCGGTATGCGTAGACACTAAAAGTACCATAGTAGAATACAGATGAAGCTTCCAAGTTGATGTAATAGCCAGTAAGAAATAGTACAATTAAAGTTTTAGGTACCGATTACTGACTTTTTAGCTGGCTCTGGTGCCTTGGACATGAGCTAGGAACTTAAGATTTTGCATGAAAGGAGACCTAGCAGTCGGGTTGCACGGGAGAATGTGTAAAGTGTTCATATGTAGTAAAAACCTGAGAAATCCGTCCGTTTTCCTCATTTGTTATCGAATCGACCTAAAGCCAGAACGTCACACTGGCCGCACTTCTGTCTGAAACGATTACATTTATCGTCTGGAAAGCTATGTCGCGTGCTGCCGTATGCGGAGACACTAAAAGCACCATAGTAGAACACAGATAAGTCTTCTAACTTTATGTAGTAGCCAGTAATAAGTAGCACAATTCAAGTGTTAGGTATCGATTCTTTACATTTTACCCTTCTTTGGTGCCTTGGACATGAGCTAGGAACTTAAGATTTTTCGTGAAACGAGGACTAGCAGCCGCGTTGCACGGGAGAATGTGAAAAATGTTCGTATGTAGTAAAAACCTGAAAAATCCATCCGTTTTCGTCATTTGTTATCAAATCGACTTAATGCGAGATCGTCACATTGGCCGCTCTTCCCTCTGAAACGGTTACATTTATCGTGTGCAAAGCTATGTCGCGTGCTGCGATATGCGGAGACACTAAAAGCACCATAGTAGAACACAGATGAAGCTTCTAAGATGATGTAATAGCCAGTAAGATGTAGTACAATTCAAGTATTATGTATCGATTATTGACTTTTTACCCTTCTTTGGTGCCTTGGACATGAGCTAGGAACTTAAGATTCTGTATGAAAGGAGGACTAGCAAGCGCGTTGCAAGGGAGAATGTCAAATGTGTTCATATGTAGCAAAAACCTGAGGAATCCGTCCCTTTTTGTCATTTGTTATCGGAGCGACTTAAGCCAGATCGTCACATTGGCCGCTCTTCTCTCTGATACGGTTGTACTTATCATCTGCAAAGCTATGTCGCGTGCTGCGGTATGCGGAGACACTAAAAGCACCATAGTAGAACACAGATGAAGCTTCTAAGTTTATGTAGTAGCCAGTAAGAAGTAGTACAATTCAAGTTTTCGGTATCGATTATTGACTTTTTACCCTTCTTTGCTGCCTTGGACATGAGCTAGGGACTTAAGATTTTGCATGAAAGGAGGACTAGCAGCCGCGTTGCACGGGAGAATGTGAAAAGTGTTCATATGTAGTAAAAACCGGAGAAATCCATTCGTTTTCGTCATTTGTTATTGAATCGACGTAAAGCCAGAAAGTCACATTGGCTGCACTTCTGTCTGAAACGGTTACATTTATCGTCTGCAAAGCTATGTCGCGTGCTGTGGTATGCGGAGACACTAAAAGCACCATAGTAGAACACAGATAAAGCTTCTAAGTTTATGTAGTAGCCAGTAAGAAGTAGTACAATTCAAGTTTTCGGTATCGATTATTGACTTTTTACCCTTCTTTGGTGCTTTGGACGTGAGCTAGGGACTTAAGATTTTGCATGAAAGGAGGACTAGCAGCCGCGTTGCACGGGAGAATGTGAAAAGTGTTCATATGTAGTAAAAACCTGAGAAATCCGTCCGTTTTCGTCATTTGTTATCGAATCGACTTAAAGCCAGATCGTCACATTAGCCGCTCTTCTCTCTGAAACGGTTGTACTTATCGTCTGCAAAGCTATGTCGCGTGCTGCGGTATGCGGAGGCACTAAAAGCACCATAGTAGAACACAGATGAAGCTTCTAAGTTAATGTAATAGCCGGTAAGAAGTAGTAGAATTCATGTTTCAGTTATCGATTATTGACTTATTACCCTTCTTTGGTGGCTTGGACATGAGCTAGGACCTTAAGATTCTGTATGAAAGGAGTACTAACAGCTGAGTTATCACGGGAGAATGTGGAAAGTGTTCATATGTAGTAAAAACCTGAGAAATCCGTCCCTTTTTGTCATTTGTTATCGGAGCGACTTAAAGCCAGATCGTCACATTGGCCGCTCTATTCTCTGAAACGGTTGTACTTAACGTCTGCAAAGCTATGTCGCGTGCTGCGGTATGCGGAGACACTAAAAGCACCATAGTAGAACACAGATGAAGCTTCTAAGTTGAAGTTATAGCTAGTAAGAAGTAGTACAATTCCAGTTTTAGAGACCGATTATTGACTTTTAAGCTGGCTTTGGTGCCTTGGACATGAGCTAGGACCTTATGATTCTGCATGAAAGAAGGACTAGCAGCCGCGTTGCACGGGAGAATGTGAAAAGTGTTTATATGTAGTAAAATCCTGAGAAATCCGTCCCTTTTTGTCATTTGTTATCGGTTCGACTTAAAGCCAGATCGTCACATTGGCCGCTCTATTCTCTGAAACGGTTGTACTTATCGTCTGCAAAGCTATGTCGCGTGCTGCGGTATGCGGAGACACTAAAAGCACCATAGTAGAACACAGATGAAGCTTCTAAGTTGATGTAATAGCCAGTAAGAAGTAGTACAATTCCAGTTTTAGATACCGATTATTGACTTTTAAGCTGGCTTTGGTGCCTTGGACATGAGCTAGGACCTTAAGATTCTGCATGAAAGAAGGACTAGCAGCCGCGTTGCACGGGAGAATGTGAAAAGTGTTTATATGTAGTAAAAACCTGAGAAATCCGTCCGTTTTCGTCATTTGTTATCAAATCTACTTAAAGCGAGATCGTCACATTGGCCGCTCTTCCCTCTGAAACGGTTACATTTATCGTGTGCAAAGCTATGTCGCGTGCTGCGATATGCGGAGACACTAAAAGCACCATAGTAGAACACAGATGATGCTTCTAAGTTGATTTAATAGCCAGTAAGAAGTAGTACAATTCAAGTTTTAGGTATCGATTATTGACTATTTAACCTTCTTTGGTGCCTTGGACATGAGCTAGGAACTTAAGATTTTGCATGAAAGGAGGACTAGCAGCCGCGTTGCACGGGAGAATGTGGAAAGTGTTTAATATGTAGTAAAAACCTGAGAAATCCGTCCGTTTTCGTCATTTGTTATCGAATTGACTTAAAGCCAGATCGTCACATTGGCCGCTCTTCTGTCTGAAACGGTTGTACTTATCGTCTGCAAAGCTATGTCGCGTGCTGCGGTATGCGGAGACACTAAAAGCACCATAGTAGAACACAGATGAAGCTTCTAAGTTGATGTAATAGCCAATAAGATGTAGTACAATTCAAGTTTTAGGTATCGATTATTGACTTTTTACCATTCTTTGGCGCCTTGGACATGAGCTCGTAACTTAAGATTTTGCATGAAAGGAGGACTAGCAGCCGCGTTGCACGGGAGAATGTGAAATGTGTTCATATGTAGTAAAACCCTGAGAAATCTGTCCGTTTTCGTCATTTGTTATCGAATCGACTTAAAGCCAGATCGTCACATTGGCCGCTCTTCTCTCTGAAACGGTTGTTCTTATCGTCTGCAAAGCTATGTCGCGTGCTGCGGTATGAGGAGACACTAAAAGCAGCATAGTAGAACACAGATGAAGCTTCTAATTTGATGTAATAGCCAGTAAGAAGTAGTACAATTCAAGTTTTAGTTATCGATTATTGACTTATTAACCATCTTTGGTGGCTAGGACTTGAGCTAGGACCCGAAGATTCTGCATGAAAGGAGGACTAGCAGCCAAGTTTCACGGGAGAATGTGAAAAGTGTCCATATGTAGTAAAAACCTGAGAAATCCGTCCGTTTTCGTCATTTGTTATCAAATCTACTTAAAGCGAGATCGTCACATTGGCCGCTCTTGCCTCTGAAACGGTTACATTTATCGTGTGCAAAGCTATGTCGCGTGCTGCGATATGCGGAGACACTAAAAGCACCATAGTAGAACACAGATGAAGCTCTAAGTTGATTTAATAGCCAATAAGAAGTAGTACAATTCAAGTTTTAGGTATCGATTATAGAATATTTACCCTTCTTTGGTGCCTTGGACATGAGCTAGGAACTTAAGATATTGCATGAAAGGAGGACTAGCAGCCGCGTTGCACGGGAGAATGTGGAAAGTGTTCATATGTAGTAAAAAGCTGAGAAATCCGTCCCTTTTAGTCATTTGTTATGGAATCGACTTATACCCAGACCGTCACACTGGCCGCACTTCTGAATGAAACGGTTACATTTATCGTATGCAAAGCTACGACGCGTGCTGCGGTATGCGGAGACACTAAAAGCACCATAGTAGAACACAGATGAAGCTTCTAAGTTTATGTAGTAGCCAGTAAGAAGTAGTACAATTCAAGTTTTCGGTATCGCTTATTGACTTTTTACCCTTCTTTGCTGCCTTGGACATGAGCTAGGGACTTAAGATTTTGCATGAAAGGAGGACTTGCAGCCGCGTTGCACGGGAGAATGTGAAAAGTGTTCATATGTAGTAAAAACCGGAGAAATCCATTCGTTTTCGTCATTTGTTATCGAATCGACTTAAAGCCAGATCGTCACATTAGCCGCTCTTCTCTCTGAAACGGTTGTACTTATCGTCTGCAAAGCTATGTCGCGTGCTGCGGTATGCGGAGGCACTAAAAGCACCATAGTAGAACACAGATGAAGCTTCTAAGTTAATGTAATAGCCGGTAAGAAGTAGTAGAATTCTTGTTTCAGTTATCGATTATTGACTTATTACCCTTCTTTGGTGGCCTGGACATGAGCTAGGACCTTAAGATTCTGTATGAAAGGAGTACTAGCAGCTGAGTTGCACGGGAGAATGTGAAAAGTGTTCATATGTAGTAAAAACCTGAGAAATCCGTCCCTTTTTGTCATTTGTTATCAGAGCGACTTAAAGCCAGATCGTCACATTGGCCGCTCTATTCTCTGAAACGGTTGTACTTATCATCTGCAAAGCTATGTCGCGTGCTGCGGTATGCGGAGACACTAAAAGCACCATAGTAGAACACAGATGAAGCTTCTAAGTTGATGTAATAGCCAGTAAGAAGTAGTACAATTCCAGTTTTAGATACCGATTATTGACTTTTAAGCTGGCTTTGGTGCCTTGGACATGAGCTAGGACCTTAAGATTCTGCATGAAAGAAGGACTAGCAGCCGCGTTGCACGGGAGAATGTGAAAAGTGTTTATATGTAGTAAAAACCTGAGAAATCCGTCCCTTTTTGTCATTTGTTATCGGAGCGACTTAAAGCCAGATCGTCACATTGGCCGCTCTATTCTCTGAAACGGTTGTACTTATCGTCTGCAAAGCTATGTCGCGTGCTGCGGTATGCGGAGACACTAAAAGCACCATAGTAGAACACAGATGAAGCTTCTAAGTTGATGTAATAGCCAGTAAGAAGTAGTACAATTCCAGTTTTAGATACCGATTATTGACTTTTAAGCTGGCTTTGGTGCCTTGGACATGAGCTAGGACCTTAAGATTCTGCATGAAAGAAGGACTAGCAGCCGCGTTGCACGGGAGAATGTGAAAAGTGTTTATATGTAGTAAAAACCTGAGAAATCCGTCCGTTTTCGTCATTTGTTATCAAATCTACTTAAAGCGAGATCGTCACATTGGCCGCTCTTCCCTCTGAAACGGTTACATTTATCGTGTGCAAAGCTATGTCGCGTGCTGCGATATGCGGAGACACTAAAAGCACCATAGTAGAACACAGATGAAGCTTCTAAGTTGATTTAATAGCCAGTAAGAAGTAGTACAATTCAAGTTTTAGGTATCGATTATTGACTATTTACCCTTCTTTGGTGCCTTGGACATGAGCTAGGAACTTAAGATTTTGCATGAAAGGAGGACTAGCAGCCGCGTTGCACGGGAGAATGTGGAAAGTGTTTAATATGTAGTAAAAACCTGAGAAATCCGTCCGTTTTCGTCATTTGTTATCGAATCAACTTAAAGCCAGAAAGTCACATTGGCCGCACTTCTGTCTGAAACGGTTACATTTATCGTCTGCAAAGCTATGTCGCGTGCTGTGGTATGCGGACACACTAAAAGCACCATAGTAGAACACAGATTAAGCTTCTAACTTGATGTAATAGGCAGTAAGATGTAGTACAATTCAAGTTTTAGGTATCGATTATTGACTTTTTACCATTCTTTGGCGCCTTGGACATGAGCTAGTAACTTAAGATTTTGCATGAAAGGAGGACTAGCAGCCGCGTTGCACGGGAGAATGTGAAATGTGTTCATATGTAGTAAAACCCTGAGAAATCTGTCCGTTTTCGTCATTTGTTATCGAATCGACTTAAAGCCAGATCGTCACATTGGCCGCTCTTCTCTCTGAAACGGTTGTTCTTATCGTCTGCAAAGCTATGTCGCGTGCTGCGGTATGAGGAGACACTAAAAGCAGCATAGTAGAACACAGATGAAGCTTCTAATTTGATGTAATAGCCAGTAAGAAGTAGTACAATTCAAGTTTTAGTTATCGATTATTGACTTATTAACCATCTTTGGTGGCTAGGACTTGAGCTAGGACCCTAAGATTCTGCATGAAAGGAGGACTAGCAGCCGAGTTTCACGGGAGAATGTGAAAAGTGTCCATATGTAGTAAAAACCTGAGAAATCCGTCCGTTTTCGTCATTTGTTATCAAATCTACTTAAAGCGAGATCGTCACATTGGCCGCTCTTGCCTCTGAAACGGTTACATTTATCGTGTGCAAAGCTATGTCGCGTGCTGCGATATGCGGAGACACTGAAAGCACCATAGTAGAACACAGATGAAGCTCTAAGTTGATTTAATAGCCAATAAGAAGTAGTACAATTCAAGTTTTAGGTATCGATTATAGAATATTTACCCTTCTTTGGTGCCTTGGACATGAGCTAGGAACTTAAGATATTGCATGAAAGGAGGACTAGCAGCCGCGTTGCACGGGAGAATGTGGAAAGTGTTCATATGTAGTAAAAAGCTGAGAAATCCGTCCCTTTTTGTCATTTGTTATCGAATCGACTTATACCCAGACCGTCACACTGGCCGCACTTCTGAATGAAACGGTTACATTTATCGTATGCAAAGCTACGACGCGTGCTGCGGTATGCGGAGACGCTAAAAGCACCATAGTAGAACACAGATAAAGCTTCTAAGTTGATGAAACAGCTTGTAAGATGTAGTACAATTCAAGTTTTATGTATCGATTATTGACTTTTTACCCTTCTTTGGTGCCTTGGACATGAACTAGGAACATAAGATTCTGCATGAAAGGAGGACTGGCAGACGAGAAGCATGGTAGAATGTGAAAAGTGTTCATATGTAGAAAAAACCTGAGAAATCCGTCCGTTTTCCTCATTTGTTATCGAATCGACCTAAAGCCAGAATGTCACACTGGCCGCACATCTGTCTGAAACTATTACATTTATCGTCTGGAAAGCTATGTCGCGTGCTCCCGTATGCGGAGACACTAAAAGCACCATAGTAGAACACAGATAAGTCTTCTAACTTTATGTAGTAGCCAGTAATAAGTAGCACAATTCAAGTGTTAGGTATCGATTCTTTACATTTTACCCTTCTTTGGTGCCTTGGACATGAGCTAGGAACTTAAGATTTTTCGTGAAACGAGGACTAGCAGCCGCGTTGCACGGGAGAATGTGAAAAATGTTCGTATGTAGTAAAAACCTGAAAAATCGGTCCGTTTTCGTCATTTGTTATCAAATCGACTTAATGCGAGATCGTCACATTGGCCGCTCTTCCCTCTGAAACGGTTACATTTATCGTGTGCAAAGCTATGTCGCGTGCTGCGATATGCGGAGACACTAAAAGCAGCATAGTAGAACACAGATGAAGCTTCTAAGATGATGTAATAGCCAGTAAGATGTAGTACAATTCAAGTATTATGTATCGATTATTGACTTTTTACCCTTCTTTGGTGCCTTGGACATGAGCTAGGAACTTAAGATTCTGTATGAAAGGAGGACTAGCAAGCGCGTTGCAAGGGAGAATGTCAAATGTGTTCATATGTAGCAAAAACCTGAGGAATCCGTCCGTTTTTGTCATTTGTTATCGGAGCGACTTAAGCCAGATCGTCACATTGGCCGCTCTTCTCTCTGAAACGGTTGTACTTATCATCTGCAAAGCTATGTCGCGTGCTGCGGTATGCGGAGACACTAAAAGCACCATAGTAGAACACAGATGAAGCTTCTAAGTTTATGTAGTAGCCAGTAAGAAGTAGTACAATTCAAGTTTTCGGTATCGATTATTGACTTTTTACCCTTCTTTGCTGCCTTGGACATGAGCTAGGGACTTAAGATTTTGCATGAAAGGAGGACTAGCAGCCGCGTTGCACGGGAGAATGTGAAAAGTGTTCATATGTAGTAAAAACCGGAGAAATCCATTCGTTTTCGTCATTAGTTATCGAATCGACGTAAAGCCAGATCGTCACATTAGCCGCTCTTCTCTCTGAAACGGTTGTACTTACCGTCTGCAAAGCTATGACAGGTGCTGCGGTATGCGTAGACACTAAAAGTACCATAGTAGAATACAGATGAAGCTTCCAAGTTGATGTAATAGCCAGTAAGAAATAGTACAATTAAAGTTTTAAGTACCGATTACTGACTTTTTAGCTGGCTCTGGTGCCTTGGACATGAGCTAGGAACTTAAGATTTTGCATGAAAGGAGACCTAGCAGTCGAGTTGCACGGGAGAATGTGTAAAGTGTTCATATGTAGTAAAAACCTGAGAAATCCGTCCGTTTTCCTCATTTGTTATCGAATCGACCTAAAGCCAGAATGTCACACTGGCCGCACATCTGTCTGAAACTATTACATTTATCGTCTGGAAAGCTATGTCGCGTGCTCCCGTATGCGGAGACACTAAAAGCACCATAGTAGAACACAGATAAGTCTTCTAACTTTATGTAGTAGCCAGTAATAAGTAGCACAATTCAAGTGTTAGGTATCGATTCTTTACATTTTACCCTTCTTTGGTGCCTTGGACATGAGCTAGGAACTTAAGATTTTTCGTGAAACGAGGACTAGCAGCCGCGTTGCACGGGAGAATGTGAAAAATGTTCGTATGTAGTAAAAACCTGAAAAATCGGTCCGTTTTCGTCATTTGTTATCGAATCGACGTAAAGCCAGATCGTCACATTAGCCGCTCTTCTTTCTGAAACGGTTGTACTTATCATCTGCAAAGCTATGTCGCGTGCTGCGGTATGCGGAGACACTAAAAGCACCATAGTAGAACACAGATGAAGCTTCTAAGTTTATGTAGTAGCCAGTAAGAAGTAGTACAATTCAAGTTTTCGGTATCGATTATTGACTTTTTACCCTTCTTTGCTGCCTTGGACATGAGCTAGGGACTTAAGATTTTGCATGAAAGGAGGACTAGCAGCCGCGTTGCACGGGAGAATGTGAAAAGTGTTCATATGTAGTAAAAACCGGAGAAATCCATTCGTTTTCGTCATTAGTTATCGAATCGACGTAAAGCCAGATCGTCACATTAGCCGCTCTTCTCTCTGAAACGGTTGTACTTATCGTCTGCAAAGCTATGTCGCGTGCTGCGGTATGCGGAGGCACTAAAAGCACCATAGTAGAACACAGATGAAGCTTCTAAGTTAATGTAATAGCCGGTAAGAAGTAGTAGAATTCATGTTTCAGTTATCGATTATTGACTTATTACCCTTCTTTGGTGGCTTGGACATGAGCTAGGACCTTAAGATTCTGTATGAAAGGAGTACTAACAGCTGAGTTATCACGGGAGAATGTGAAAAGTGTTCATATGTAGTAAAAACCTGAGAAATCCGTCCCTTTTTGTCATTTGTTATCGGAGCGACTTAAAGCCAGATCGTCACATTGGCCGCTCTATTCTCTGAAACGGTTGTACTTAACGTCTGCAAAGCTATGTCGCGTGCTGCGGAATGCGGAGACACTAAAAGCACCATAGTAGAACACAGATGAAGCTTCTAAGTTGAAGTTATAGCTAGTAAGAAGTAGTACAATTCCAGTTTTAGAGACCGATTATTGACTTTTAAGCTGGCTTTGGTGCCTTGGACATGAGCTAGGACCTTAAGATTCTGCATGAAAGAAGGACTAGCAGCCGCGTTGCACGGGAGAATGTGAAAAGTGTTTATATGTAGTAAAAACCTGAGAAATCCGTCCCTTTTTGTCATTTGTTATCGGTTCGACTTAAAGCCAGATCGTCACATTGGCCGCTCTATTCTCTGAAACGGTTGTACTTATCGTCTGCAAAGCTATGTCGCGTGCTGCGGTATGCGGAGACACTAAAAGCACCATAGTAGAACACAGAAAAGCTTCTAAGTTGATGTAATAGCCAGTAAGAAGTAGTACAATTCCAGTTTTAGATACCGATTATTGACTTTTAAGCTGGCTTTGGTGCCTTGGACATGAGCTAGGACCTTAAGATTCTGCATGAAAGAAGGACTAGCAGCCGCGTTGCACGGGAGAATGTGAAAAGTGTTTATATGTAGTAAAAACCTGAGAAATCCGTCCGTTTTCGTCATTTGTTATCAAATCTACTTAAAGCGAGATCGTCACATTGGCCGCTCTTCCCTCTGAAACGGTTACATTTATCGTGTGCAAAGCTATGTCGCGTGCTGCGATATGCGGAGACACTAAAAGCACCATAGTAGAACACAGATGAAGCTTCTAAGTTGATTTAATAGCCAGTAAGAAGTAGTACAATTCAAGTTTTAGGTATCGATTATTGACTATTTACCCTTCTTTGGTGCCTTGGACATGAGCTAGGAACTTAAGATTTTGCATGAAAGGAGGACTAGCAGCCGCGTTGCACGGGAGAATGTGGAAAGTGTTTAATATGTAGTAAAAACCTGAGAAATCCGTCCGTTTTCGTCATTTGTTATCGAATTGACTTAAAGCCAGATCGTCACATTGGCCGCTCTTCTGTCTGAAACGGTTGTACTTATCGTCTGCAAAGCTATGTCGCGTGCTGCGGTATGCGGAGACACTAAAAGCACCATAGTAGAACACAGATGAAGCTTCTAAGTTGATGTAATAGCCAATAAGATATAGTACAATTCAAGTTTTAGGTATCGATTATTGATTTTTCACCCTTCTTTGGTGAATTGGACATGAGCTAGGAACTTAAGATTTTGCATGAAAGGAAGACCAGCAGCCGCGTTGCATGGGAGAATGTGAAAAGTGTTCATATGTAGTATAAACCTGAGAAATCTGTTCGTTTTCGTCATTTGTTATCGAATCGATGTAAAGCCAGAAAGTCACATTGGCCGCACTTCTGTCTGAAACGGTAACATTTATCGTTTGCAAAGCTATGTCGCGTGCTGTGGTATGCGGACACACTAAAAGCACCATAGTAGAACACAGATTAAGCTTCTAACTTGATGTAATAGGCAGTAAGATGTAGTACAATTCAAGTTTTAGGTATCGATTATTGACTTTTTACCATTCTTTGGCGCCTTGGACATGAGCTAGTAACTTAAGATTTTGCATGAAAGGAGGACTAGCAGCCGCGTTGCACGGGAGAATGTGAAATGTGTTCATATGTAGTAAAACCCTGAGAAATCTGTCCGTTTTCGTCATTTGTTATCGAATCGACTTAAAGCCAGATCGTCACATTGGCCGCTCTTCTCTCTGAAACGGTTGTTCTTATCGTCTGCAAAGTTTTATCGCGTGCTGCGGTATGAGGAGACACTAAAAGCAGCATAGTAGAACACAGATGAAGCTTCTAATTTGATGTAATAGCCAGTAAGAAGTAGTACAATTCAAGTTTTAGTTATCGATTATTGACTTATTAACCATCTTTGGTGGCTAGGACTTGAGCTAGGACCCTAAGATTCTGCATGAAAGGAGGACTAGCAGCCACGTTTCACGGGAGAATGTGAAAAGTGTCCATATGTAGTAAAAACCTGAGAAATCCGTCCGTTTTCGTCATTTGTTATCAAACCTACTTAAAGCGAGATCGTCACATTGGCCGCTCTTGCCTCTGAAACGGTTACATTTATCGTGTGCAAAGCTATGACGCGTGCTGCGATATGCGGAGACACTAAAAGCACCATAGTAGAACACAGATGAAGCTCTAAGTTGATTTAATAGCCAATAAGAAGTAGTACAATTCAAGTTTTAGGTATCGATTATAGAATATTTACCCTTCTTTGGTGCCTTGGACATGAGCTAGGAACTTAAGATATTGCATGAAAGGAGGACTAGCAGCCGCGTTGCACGGGAGAATGTGGAAAGTGTTCATATGTAGTAAAAAGCTGAGAAATCCGTCCCTTTTAGTCATTTGTTATCGAATCGACTTATACCCAGACCGTCACACTGGCCGCACTTCTGAATGAAACGGTTACATTTATCGTATGCAAAGCTACGACGCGTGCTGCGGTATGCGGAGACGCTAAAAGCACCATAGTAGAACACAGATAAAGCTTCTAAGTTGATGTAATAGCTTGTAAGATGTAGTACAATTCAAGTTTTATGTATCGATTATTGACTTTTTACCCTTCTTTGGTGCCTTGGACATGAGCTAGGAACTTAAGATTCTGTATGAAAGGAGGACTAGCAAGCGCGTTGCAAGGGAGAATGTCAAATGTGTTCATATGTAGCAAAAACCTGAGGAATCCGTCCCTTTTTGTCATTTGTTATCGGAGCGACTTAAGCCAGATCGTCACATTGGCCGCTCTTCTCTCTGAAACGGTTGTACTTATCATCTGCAAAGCTATGTCGCTTGCTGCGGTATGCGGAGACACTAAAAGCACCATAGTAGAACACAGATGAAGCTTCTAAGTTTATGTAGTAGCCAGTAAGAAGTAGTACAATTCAAGTTTTCGGTATCGATTATTGACTTTTTACCCTTCTTTGCTGCCTTGGACATGAGCTAGGGACTTAAGATTTTGCATGAAAGGAGGACTAGCAGCCGCGTTGCACGGGAGAATGTGAAAAGTGTTCATATGTAGTAAAAACCGGAGAAATCCATTCGTTTTCGTCATTTGTTATCGAATCGACGTAAAGCCAGAAAGTCACATTGGCCGCACTTCTGTCTGAAACGGTTACATTTATCGTCTGCAAAGCTATGTCGCGTGCTGTGGTATGCGGAGACACTAAAAGCAAAATAGTAGAACACAGATAAAGCTTCTAAGTTTATGTAGTAGCCAGTAAGAAGTAGTACAATTCAAGTTTTCGGTATCGATTATTGACTTTTTACCCTTCTTTGGTGCCTTGGACGTGAGCTAGGGACTTAAGATTTTGCATGAAAGGAGGACTAGCAGCCGCGTTGCACGGGAGAATGTGAAAAGTGTTCATATGTAGTAAAAACCTGAGAAATCCGTCCGTTTTCGTCATTTGTTATCGAATCGACTTAAAGCCAGATCGTCACATTAGCCGCTCTTCTCTCTGAAACGGTTGTACTTATCGTCTGCAAAGCTATGTCGCGTGCTGCGGTATGCGGAGGCACTAAAAGCACCATAGTAGAACACAGATGAAGCTTCTAAGTTAATGTAATAGCCGGTAAGAAGTAGTAGAATTCATGTTTCAGTTATCGATTATTGACTTAGTACCCTTCTTTGGTGGCTTGGACATGAGCTAGGACCTTAAGATTCTGTATGAAAAGAGTACTAGTAGCTGAGTTGCACGGGAGAATGTGAAAAGTGTTCCATAAGTAGTACAAACCTGAGAAATCCGTCCCTTTTTGTCATTTGTTATCGGAGCGACTTAAAGCCAGATCGTCACATTGGCCGCTCTATTCTCTGAAACGGTTGTACTTATCATCTGCAAAGCTATGTCGCGTGCTGCGGTATGCGGAGACACTAAAAGCACCATAGTAGAACACAGATGAAGCTTCTAAGTTGATGTAATAGCCAGTAAGAAGTAGTACAATTCCAGTTTTAGATACCGATTATTGACTTTTAAGCTGGCTTTGGTGCCTTGGACATGAGCTAGGACCTTAAGATTCTGCATGAAAGAAGGACTAGCAGCCGCGTTGCACGGGAGAATGTGAAAAGTGTTTATATGTAGTAAAAACCTGAGAAATCCGTCCCTTTTTGTCATTTGTTATCGGAGCGACTTAAAGCCAGATCGTCACATTGGCCGCTCTTTTCTCTGAAACGGTTGTACTTATCGTCTGCAAAGCTATGTCGCGTGCTGCGGTATGCGGAGACACTAAAAGCACCATAGTAGAACACAGATGAAGCTTCTAAGTTGATGTAATAGCCAGTAAGAAGTAGTACAATTCCAGTTTTAGATACCGATTATTGACTTTTAAGCTGGCTTTGGTGCCTTGGACATGAGCTAGGACCTTAAGATTCTGCATGAAAGAAGGACTAGCAGCCGCGTTGCACGGGAGAATGTGAAAAGTGTTTATATGTAGTAAAAACCTGAGAAATCCGTCCGTTTTCGTCATTTGTTATCGAATCAACTTAAAGCCAGAAAGTCACATTGGCCGCACTTCTGTCTGAAACGGTTACATTTATCGTCTGCAAAGCTATGTCGCGTGCTGTGGTATGCGGAGACACTAAAAGCACCATAGTAGAACACAGATTAAGCTTCTAAGTTGATGTAATAGGCAGTAAGATGTAGTACAATTCAAGTTTTAGGTATCGATTATTGACTTTTTACCATTCTTTGGCGCCTTGGACATGAGCTAGTAACTTAAGATTTTGCATGAAAAGAGGACTAGAAGCCGCGTTGCACGGGAGAATGTGAAATGTGTTCATATGTAGTAAAACCCTGAGAAATCTGTCCGTTTTCGTCATTTGTTATCGAATCGACTTAAAGCCAGATCGTCACATTGGCCGCTCTTCTCTCTGAAACGGTTGTTCTTATCGTCTGCAAAGCTATGTCGCGTGCTGCGGTATGAGGAGACACTAAAAGCAGCATAGTAGAACACAGATGAAGCTTCTAATTTGATGTAATAGCCAGTAAGGAGTAGTACAATTCAAGTTTTAGTTATCGATTATTGACTTATTAACCATCTTTGGTGGCTAGGACTTGAGCTAGGACCCTAAGATTCTGCATGAAAGGAGGACTAGCAGCCGAGTTTCACGGGAGAATGTGAAAAGTGTCCATATGTAGTAAAAACCTGAGAAATCCGTGCGTTTTCGTCATTTGTTATCAAATCTACTTAAAGCGAGATCGTCACATAGGCCGCTCTTGCCTCTGAAACGGTTACATTTATCGTGTGCAAAGCTATGTCGCGTGCTGCGATATGCGGAGACACTAAAAGCACCATAGTAGAACACAGATGAAGCTCTAAGTAGATTTAATAGCCAGTAAGAAGTAGTACAATTCAAGTTTTAGGTATCGATTATTGACTATTTACCCTTCTTTGGTGCCTTGGACATGAGCTAGGAACTTAAGATATTGCATGAAAGGAGGACTAGCAGCCGCGTTGCACGGGAGAATGTGGAAAGTGTTCATATGTAGTAAAAACCTGAGAAATCCGTCCCTTTTTGTCATTTGTTATCGAATCGACTTATACCCAGACCGTCACACTGGCCGCACTTCCGAATGAAACGGTTACATTTATCGTATGCAAAGCTACGACGCGTGCTGCGGTATGCGGAGACGCTAAAAGCACCATAGTAGAACACAGATAAAGCTTCTAAGTTGATGTAATAGCTTGTAAGATGTAGTACAATTCAAGTTTTATGTATCGATTATTGACTTTTTACCCTTCTTTGGTGCCTTGGACATGAGCTAGGAACATAAGATTCTGCATGAAAGGAGGACTAGCAGACGAGTAGCATGGTAGAATGTGAAAAGTGTTCATATGTAGTAAAAACCTTAGAAATCCGTCCCTTTTTGTCATTTGTTATCGAATCGACTTAAAGCCAGATCGTCACATGGCCGCTCTTCTCTCTGAAACGGTTGTACTTATCGTCTGCAAAGCTATCACGGGTGCTGCGGTATGCGTAGACACTAAAAGTACCATAGTAGAATACAGATGAAGCTTCCAAGTTGATGTAATAGCCAGTAAGAAATAGTACAATTAAAGTTTTAGGTACCGATTACTGACTTTTTAGCTGGCTCTGGTGCCTTGGACATGAGCTAAAAACTTAAGATTTAGCATGAAAGGAGACCTAGCAGTCGAGTTGCACGGGAGAATGTGTAAAGTGTTCATACGTAGTAAAAACCTGAGAAATCCGTCCGTTTTCCTCATTTGTTATCGAATCGACCTAAAGCCAGAACGTCACACTGGCCGCACTTCTGTCTGACACGATTACATTTATCGTCTGGAAAGCTATGTCGCGTGCTGCGGTATGCGGAGACACTAAAAGCACCATAGTAGAACACAGATGAAGCTTCTAAGTTGATGTAATAGCCAGTAAGAAGTAGTACAATTCAAGTTTTAGGTATCGATTATTGACTTTTTACACTCCTTTGGTGCCTTGGACATGAGCTAGGGACTTAAGATTTTGCATGAAAGGAGGACTTCAGCCGCGTTGCACGGGAGAATGTGAAAAGTGTTCATATGTTGTAAAAACCTGAGAAATCCGTCCGTTTTCGTCATTTGTTATCGAATCGACTTAAAGCCAGATCTTCACATTGGCCGCTCTTGCCTCTGAAACGGTTGTTCTTATCGTCTGCAAAGCTATGTCGCGTGCTGCGGTATGAGGAGACACTAAAAGCAGCATAGTAGAACACAGATAAAGCTTCTAAGTTGATGTAATAGCTTGTAAGATGTAGTGCAATTCAAGTTTTATGTATCGATTATTGACTTTTTACCCTTCTTTGGTACCTTGGACATGAGCTACTAACATAAGATTCTGCATGAAAGGAGGACTAGCAGACGAGTAGCATGGTAGAATGTGAAAAGTATTCATATGTAGTAAAAACCTGAGAAATCCGTCCGTTTTCCTCATTTGTTATCGAAGGACCTAAAGCCAGAACGTCACACTGGCCGCACTTCTGTCTGAAACGATTACATTTATCGTCTGGAAAGCTATGTCGCGTGCTGCCGTATGCGGAGACACTAAAAGCACCATAGTAGAACACTGATAAGTCTTCTAAGTTTATGTAGTAGCCAGTAATAAGTAGTACAATTCAAGTTTTAGGTATCGATTCTTTACATTTTACCCATCTTTGGTGCCTTGGACATGAGCTAGGAACTTAAGATTTTGCGCGAAACGAGGACTAGCAGCCGCGTTGCACGGGAGAATGTGAAAAATGTTCATATGTAGTAAAAACCTGAGAAATCCGTTCATTTTCGTCATTTGTTATCGAATCGACTTAAAGCCAGATCGTCATATTGGCCGCTCTTCTCTTTGAAACGGTTACATTTATCGCCTGCAATGCTATGTGGCGTGCTGCGGTATGCGGAGACACTAAAAGCACCATAGTAGACCACAGAAGGAGGTACTAAGTTGATGTAATAGCCAGTAAGAAGCAGTACAATTGAAGTTCTAGTTATCGATTATTGACTTTTTACCCATTTTTGGTGCCTTGGACATGAGCTAGGACCTTAAGATTGTGCATGAAAGGAGGACTAGCAGCCGCGTTACACGTGGGAATGTGAAACGTTTTCATATGTAGTAAATACCAGGGAAATAAGTCCGTTTTCGTCATTTGTTATCGAATCGACTTAAAGCCAGATCGTCACACTGCCCGCCCTTCTCTCTGAAACGGTTACATTTGTCGTCTGCAAAGCTATGTTGAAAGCTGCGGTATCCGGTGACACTAAAAGCACCATATTAGCACACAGAAGAAACTTCTAAGTTGATGTATTAGCCAGTCAGAAGCAGTACAATTCAAGTTTTAGTTATCGAATATTAACTTTTTACCCTTCTTTGGTGCCTTGGACATGAGCTAGGACCTTAAGATTTTGCATGAAAGGAGGACTAGCTACCGCGTTGGATGGGGGAATGTGAAAAGTGTTCGTATATAGTAAAAACGTGAGAAATCCGTCCGTTTTCGTCATTTGTTATCGAATCGACTTAAAGATAGATCGTCAAATTGGCCGCTCTTCTCTCTGAAACTATTACATTCATCGTCAGCAAAGGTTTGTTGTGAGCTGCGGTATAAATGAGACACTAAACGCACCATAGTAGAACACATACAAAACTTCTAAGTTTATGTAATCGCCAGCAAGAAGCAGTACAAGTCAAGTTTTAGTTATCTATTATTGACTTTTTACCCTTCTTTGGTGCCTTGGACATGAGCTAGGACCTTAGGATTTTGCATGAAAGGAGGACCAGCAGCCGCGTTGCACGGGAGAATGTGAAAAGTGTTCATATGTAGTAAAAACCTCAGAAATCCAACCGTTTTTGTCGTTTGTTATTGAATCGACTTAAAGCCAGATCGGGACATGGGGTGCTCCTGTCTCTGAAACAGTTACATTTTTCGTCTGCAAAGCTTTGTTGCGTGCTGCGGCATAAAGGAGACACGAAAAGCAGCATAGTACAACACAGAAGAAACTTCTAAGTTGATGTAATAGCCAGTAAGAAGCAGTACAATTCAAGTTTTAGTAATTGATTATTGACTTTTTACCCTTCTTTGGTGCGTTGGACACGAGCTAGGATCTTAAGATTTTGCATGAAAGGAGGACTAGCAGCCGCATTGCACGGAAAAATGTGAAAAGTGTTCAATTGTAGTAGAAACCTGAGAAATCTGTCTGTTTTCGTCATTTGTTATAGAATCGAATTAAAGCCAGATCGTCACATTGGTCGCTGTTCCCTCTCAAACGGTTACATTTATCGTCTTTAAAGCTAATTCGCGTGCTGCGGTATGCGGAGACACTAAAAGCACCATAGTAGAACCCAGAAGAAGCTTTTAATTTGATGTAATAACCACTAAGAAGCAGTACAATTCAAGTTTTTGTTATCGATTATTGACTTTTTACCATTCTTGGTGCCTTGGACATGAGCTAGAACCATACGATTTTGCATGAAAGAAGGACTAGCTGCAGCGTTGCACGGGAGAATGTGAAAAGTGTTCATATGTAGTAAAAACCTGAGAAATACGTCCGTTTTCCTCGTTTGTTATCGAATCGACTTAAAGCCAGATCGTCACATTGGCCGCTCTTCTCTCTGAAACTATTACATTCATTGTCAGCAAAGGTTTGTCGCATGCTGCGGTATAAAGGAGACTTTAAACGCCCCATAGTAGAACACATACAAAACTTCTAATTTGATGTAATCGCAAGTAAGGAGCAGTACAATTCAAGTTTCAGTTATCAATTATATTACTTTTTACCCTTCTTTGGTGCCTTGGACATGAGGTAGCACCTTAAGATTTTGCATGAAAGAAGGACTAACAGCCGCGTTGCACGGGAGAATGTGAAAAGTGTTCATATGTAGTAAAAACCTGAGAAATACGTCCGTTTTCGTCATTTGTTATCGAATCGACTTACAGCCAGATCGTCACATTGCCCGCCCTTCTCTCTGAAACGGTTACATTTTTCGTCTGCAAAGCTATGTTTCGTGCTACGGTATCCGGTGACACTAAAAGCACCATAGCAGAACACAGAAGAAGCTTCTAAGTTGATGTAATAGCCAGTCAGAAGCTGTACAATTCAAGTTTTAGTTACCGATTATGACTTTTTAGCCTTCTTTGGTGCCTTGGACATGAGCTAGAAACATACGATTTTGCATGAATGAAGGACTAGCAGCCGCGTTGCACGGGAGAATGTGAAAAGTGTTCATATGTAGTAAAAACCTGAGAAATACGTCCGTTTTCGTCAATTGTTATCGAATCGACTTACAGCCAGATCGTCACCTTGGCCGCTCCTCTTTTGAAACGATTACATTTATCGTCTGCAAAACTATGTCGCGTGCTGCTGTATAAAGGAGACACTAAAAGCACCATAGTAGAACACAGAAGAAGGTTCTAAGTTGACGTAATAGGCAGTAAGATGCAGTACAATTCAAGTTTTAGTTATCAATTATTGACTTTTTACCCGTCTTTGGTGCATTGGACATGAGCTGGGACCTTAAGATTTTGAATGAAAGGAGGACTAGCAGCCGCGTTGCACGGGGGAATGTGAAATGTGTTGATATGTAGTAAAAACCTTAGAAATCCGTCCGTTTCCGTCATTTGTTATCGAATCGACTTAAAGCCAGATCGTCACATTGGCCGCTCTTCTCTCGTAAACAGTTACATTTATCGTCTGAAAAACTATGTCGCGTACTGCGGTATGCGGAGACACTAAAAGCACCATAGGTGAACAGAGAAAAAGCTTCTAAGTTAATGTAATCTCCAGTAAGAATCAGTAAAAAGCAAGTTTTATTTATTGATTATTGACTTTTTACCATACTTTGGTGCTTTGGACATGAGCTAGGACCTTAAGATTTTGCATGAAAGGAGGACTAGCAGCCGCGTTGCACGGGAGAATGTGAAAGTGTTGATATGTAGTAAAAACCTTAGAAATCCGTCCGTTTCCGTCATTTGTTATCGAATCGACTTAAAGCCTGAACTTTACATTGGCCACTCTTCTCTCTGAAACGGTTACATTTATTGTCTGCAAAGATATGTCACGAGCTGCGGTCCGCGGAGACACTAAAAGCACCATAGTAGAACACAGAAGAAGCTTCTAAGTTGATGTAATAGCCAGTAAGAAGCAATGCAATGCAAGTTTTAGTTATCGATTGTTGAGTTTTTACTCTTCTTTGGTGGCTTGGACATGAGCTAGGCACTTAAGATTTTGCATGAAAGGAGGACTAGCACCCGCGTTGTTCGGGAGAATGTGCAAAGTGTTCATATGTAGTAAAAACCCGAGAAATCCGTCCGTTTTCGTTATTTGTTATCGAATTGACTTAAAGCGAGATCGTCACATTGGCCGCTTTTCTCTCTGAATCGGTTACATTTATCGTCTGCAAAGCTATGTCGCGTGCTGCGGTATGCGGAGACACTAAAAGCACCATAGTAGAACACAGAAGAAGCTGATAAATTGATGTAATAGCCAGTAAGAAGCAGTACAATTCCAGTTTTAGTTATCGATTATTGACTTCTTACCTTTCTTTGGTGCCTTGGACATGAGCTAGGACCTTAAGATTTTGCATGAAAGGCAGACTAGCAGCCGCGTTGCACGGGAGATTGTGAAAAGTGTTCATATGTATTAAAAACCTAAGAAATCGGGCCGTTTTCGTCATTTGTTATCGAACCGACTTAAAGCCAGATCGTCACATTGGCCGCACTTCTCTATGAAACGGTTACATTTATGTTTGCAAAGCTATGGCGCGTGGTGCTGTATGCAGAGACATTAAAAGCATCATTGTAGAACACAGAAGATGCTCCTAAGTTGATGTAATAGCCAGTAAGAAGCAGTACAATTTAAGATTTTGTTATCGATATTTGACTTTTTACCCTTCTTTGGTGCCTTGGATATGAGCTAAGACCTTAAGATTTTGCATAAAAGGAGGACTAGCAGCCGATTTGCACGGGAGAATGTGAAAAGTGTTCATATTTATTAACTACCTGAGAAATCCGTCCGTTTTCGTCTTCTGTTATCGAATCGACTTTAAGCCAGAGCGTCATTTTTGCCGCTCTTCTCTCTGAAACGGTTACACTATCGTCTGCAAAGCTATGTCGCGTGTTGCGGTATGCGGAGACACTAAAAGGACCATAGTAGAACACAGAACAAGCTTCTAAGTAGATGTAATAGCCAGTAAGAAGCACTATAATTCAAGTTTTAGTTATCGATTATTGACTTTTTACCCTTCTTTGGTGCGTTTGACATGAGTTGGGACCATAAGATTTTGCATGAAAGGAGGACTAGCAGCCACGTTTCACGTGATAATGTGAAAAGTGTTCATAAGTAGTAAAAACCTTAGAAATCTGTCCGTTTTCGTCATTTGTTATCGAATCAACTTAAAGCCAGATCGTCAAATTGGCCGCTCTTCTCTCTGAAACGGTTACATTTATCGCCTGCAATGCTATGTGGCGTGCTGCGGTATGCGGAGACACTAAAAGCACCATAGGAGACCACAGAAGGAGGTACTAAGTTATGTAATAGCCAGTAAGAAGCAGTACAATTGAAGTTCTAGTTATCGATTATTGACTTTTTACCCATTTTTGGTGCCTTGGACATGAGCTAGGACCTTAAGATTGTGCATGAAAGGAGGACTAGCAGCCGCGTTACACGTGGGAATGTGAAACGTTTTCATATGTAGTAAATACCAGAGAAATAAGTCCGTTTTCGTCATTTGTTATCGAATCGACTTAAAGCCAGATCGTCACACTGCCCGCCCTTCTCTCTGAAACGGTTACATTTGTCGTCTGCAAAGCTATGTTGCGTGCTGCGGTATCCGGTGACACTAAAAGCACCATATTAGCACACAGAAGAAACTTCTAAGTTGATGTATTAGCCAGTCAGAAGCAGTACAATTCAAGTTTTAGTTATCGAATATTAACTTTTTACCCTTCTTTGGTGCCTTGGACATGAGCTAGGACCTTAAGATTTTGCATGAAAGGAGGACTAGCTACCGCGTTGGATGGGGGAATGTGAAAAGTGTTCGTATATAGTAAAAACGTGAGAAATCCGTCCGTTTTGGTCATTTGTAATCGAATCGACTTAAAGATAGATCGTCAAATTGGCCGCTCTTCTCTCTGAAACTCTTACATTCATCGTCAGCAAAGGTTTGTTGTGAGCTGCGGTATAAATGAGACACTAAACGAACCATAGTAGAACACATACAAAACTTCTAAGTTTATGTAATCGCCAGCAAGAAGCAGTACAAGTCAAGTTTTAGTTATCTATTATTGACTTTTTAACCTTCTTTGGTGCCTTGGACATGAGCTAGGACCTTAGGATTTTGCATGAAAGGAGGACCAGCAGCCGCGTTGCACGGGAGAATGTGAAAAGTGTTCATATGTAGTAAAAACCTGAGAAATCCGTCCGTTTTCTTCATTTTTAATCGAATCGCCTTAATGCCAGATCGTCACATTGGCCGCTCTTCTTTCTGAAACGGTTCTATTTATCGTCTGCAAAGCTATGTCGCGTGCTCCGGTATGCGGAGACACTAAAAGCACAATAGTAGAAAACAGAAGATGCTTTTAAGACGATGTAATAGCCAGTAAGAAGCAGTACAATTCTAGTTTTAGTTATCGATTATTGAGTTTTTACACTTCTTTGATGCCTTGGACATGAGCTAGGACCTTAAGATTTTGCATGAAAGGAGGACTAGCAGCCACGTTTCACGTGATAATGTGAAAAGTGTTCATATGTAATAAAAAACTGAGAAATCCGTCCGTATTCGTCATTTGTTATCGAAACGACTTAAAGCCAGAACGTCACATTGGCCGCTCTTCTCTCTGGAACGTTTACATTTATCGTCTGCAAAGCTATGTCGCATGCTGCGGTGTGCGGAGACACTAAAAACACCATAGTAGAACACAGAATAAGCTTCTAAGTTGATGTAATAGCCAGTAAGAAGCAGTACAATTCAAATTTTTGTTATCGATTATTGACATTTTACACTCCTTTGGTGCCTTGGACATTAGATGGACCTTAAGATTTTGCATGAAAGGCAGAATAGCAGCCGCGTTGCACGGGAGATTGTGAAAGGTGTTCATATGTATTAAAAACCTAAGAAATCTGGACGTTTTCGTCATTTGTTATCGAATTGACTTAAAGCCAGATCGTCACATTGGCCGCACTTCTCTATGAAACGGTTACATTCATGTTTGCAAAGCTATGGCGCGTGCTGCTGTATGCAGAGACACTAAAAGCACCATAGTAGAACACAGAAGATGCTCCTAAGTTGATGTAGTAGCCAGTAAGAAGCAGTACAATTTAAGATTTTGATATCGATTATTGACTTTTTACCCTTGTTTGGTGCCTTGGATATGAGCTAAGACCTTAAGATTTTGCATAAAATGAGGACTAGCAGCCGCTTTGCACGGGAGATTGTGAAAAGTGTTCATATTTATTAATTACCTGAGAAATCCGTCCGTTTTCGTCTTCTGTTATCGAATCGACTTTAAGCCAGAGCGTCATTTTGGCCGCTCTTCTCTCTGAAACGGTTACACTATCGTCTGCAAAGCTATGTCGCGTGCTGCGGTATGCGGAGACACTAAAAGGACCATAGTAGAACATAGAAGAAGCTTCTAAGTAGATGTAATAGCCAGTAAGAAGCACTATAATTCAAGTTTTAGTTATCGATTATTGACTTTTTACCCTTCTTTGGTGCCTTGGACATGAGCTGGGACCATAAGATTTTGCATGAAAGGAGGACTAGCAGCAACGTTTCACGTGATAATGTGAAAAGTGTTCATATGTAGTAAAAACATTAGAAATCTGTCCGTTTTCGTCATTTGTTATCGAATCGACTGTATCCATATCGTCACATTGGCTTCTCTTCTATCTTAAACGGTTACATTTAACGTCTGCAAAGCTATGTCGCGTGCTGCGGTATGCGGAGACACTAAAAGCAACAAAGTAGAAAACAGAAGAAGCTTCTAAGTTGATGTAATAGCCAGTAAGAAGCAGTATAATTCTAGTTTTAGACATCGATTATTGACTTTTTACCCTTCTTAGGTGCCTTGGACAT
Source organism: Schistocerca gregaria (assembly GCF_023897955.1). Taxonomy (NCBI): domain Eukaryota; kingdom Metazoa; phylum Arthropoda; class Insecta; order Orthoptera; family Acrididae; genus Schistocerca; species Schistocerca gregaria. The sequence continues at coordinate 14,802,878 of NW_026061795.1, read as the reverse complement.
GAGCTAGGAACTTTTTGCATGAAAAGAGGACTAGCAGCCACGTTGTACGGGAGAACGTGAAAAGTGTTCATATGTGGTAAAAACCTGAGAAATCCGTCCGTTTTCGTCATTTGGTATCGAATCGACTTAATGCCAGATCGTCACATTGGCCGCTTTTCTCTCTGAAACGGTTCCATTTATCGTCTGCAAAGCTATGACAAGTGCTGCGGTATGCGGAGACACTAAAAGCACCATAGTAGAACACAGAAGAAGGTTCTAAGTTGATGTAATAGCCAGTAAGAAGCAGTGCAATTCAAGTTTAGATATAGATTAATTACTTTTACCCTTCTTTGGTGCCTTCGACATGAGCTAAGCACATAATATTTAGCATGAAAGGACGACTAGCACTTGCGTTGTACGGGAGAATATGCAAAGTGTTCATATGTAGAAAGAACCTGAGTAATCCGTCCGTTTCCGTCATTTGTTATCGAATAGACTTAAAGCCAGATCGTCATGTTGGCCGCTCTTTTCTCTGAAACGGTTACACTATAGTCTGAAAAGCTATGTCCCGCCTGCGGTATGCGGAGACATTAAGAGCACCAACGTAGAACACAGATGAAGAGTCTAAGATGATGTAATAGCCAGTAAGATGCATCACAATTCAAGTTTTTGTGATCGATTATTGACTTTTCACCCTTCTTTGGTGCCTTGGACATGAGCTAGGACCTGAAGATTCTGCGGGAAAGGAGGACTAGCTGCCACCTTGCACGGGAGAATGTGAAAAGTGTTCATATGTAGTTAAAACCTAAGAAATCCGTCCGTTTTCGTCATTTGTTATCAAATCGACTTAAAGCCACATCGTCACATTGGCCGCTCTTCTCTCTGAAACAGTTACATTTATCGCCTGCAAAGGTATGTCGCGTGCTACGGTATGCGGAGACACTAAAAGCACCATAGTAGAAATCAGAAGAAGCTTTTAATACGATGTTATAGCCAGTAATAACCAGTGCAATTCAAGTTTTAGTTGTCGATTATTGACATTTTACCGTTTTTCGGTGCCTTGGACATGAGCTAGGACCTTAAGATTTTGCATGAAAGGAGGACTAGCAGCCGCGTTACACGTGAGAATGTGAAATGTGTTCATATGTAGTAAAAACCTTAGAAATCCGTCCGTTTTCGTCATTTGTTATCGAATCGACTTAAAGCCAGATTGTCACATTGGCCACTCTTCTCTCTGAAACGGCTACATTTATCGTCTCCAAAGCTACGTCGTGTGCTGCGGTATGCGGAGACACTACAAGCACCATATTAAAACACAGAAGAAGCTTCTAATTTGATGTAATAGCCAGTAAGAGGCAGTACAATTGAAGTTTTAGCTATCGATTATTGACTTTTTACCCTTCTTTGGTGCCTTGAACGTGAGCTTGGATCTTAAGATTTTGCATGAATGGATGACTAGCATCCTCGTTGCACGGGAGAATGTGAAAAGTCTTCTTATGTATTAAAATCTGATAAATCCGTCCGTTTAGGTCATTTGTTTTCGAATCGACTTAAAGCCAGATCGTCACATAGGAAGCTCTTCGCTCTGAAACGGTTACATTTATCGTCTGCAAAGCTAAGTCGCGTGCTGCGGTATAAGGGGACACTAAAAGTAACATAGTAGAAAACAGAAGAAGTTTCTAAGTTGATGTAATAGCCAGTAAGAAGCAGTACAATTCAGTTTTAGTTATCGATTAATGACTTTTTACCCGTCTTTGGTGCATTGGACATGAGCTGGGACCATTAGATTTTGAATGAAAGGAGGACTAGCAGCCGCGTTGCACGGGAGAATGTGAAATGTGTTGATATGTAGTAAAAACCTTAGAAATCCGTCCGTTTCCTTCATTTGTTATCGAATCGACTTAAGGCCAGATCGTCACGTTGGCCGCTTTTCACTCGTAAACGGTTACATTTATTGTCTGCAAAACTATGTCGCGTGCTGCGGTATAAAGGAGAAACTAAACGCACCATAGTAGAACACATACAAAACTTTTAAGTTGATGTAATCGCCAGTAAGAAGCAATACAATTCAAGTCTTAGTTATCAATTATTGACTTTTTACCCTTCTCTGGTGCCTTGGACATGAGCTAGGACCTAAAGATTTTGCATGAAAGGAGAACTAGCAGCCGCGTTGCACGGGAGAATGTGCAAAGTGTTCATATGTTGTAAAAACCTGAGAAATCCGTCCGTTTTCGTCATTTGTTATGGAATCGACTTAAAGCCAGATCGTCCCATTGGCCGCTCTTCTCTCTGAAACGGTTACATTTATCGTCTGCAAACCTATGTCGCGTGCTGCGGTATAAGGGGACACTAAAAGTAACATAGTAGAACACAGAATAAATTTCTAAGTTGATGTAATAGCCAGTAAGAAGCAGTACAATTCAAGTTTCAGTTATCGATTAATGACTTTTTACCCGTCTTTGGTGCATTGGACATGAGCTGGGACCTTAAGATTTTGAATGAAAGGAGGACTAGCAGCCGCGTTGCACGGGAGAATGTGAAATGTGTTGATATGTAGTAAAAACCTTAGAAATCCGTCCGTTTCCGTCATTTGTTATCGAATCTACTTAGGGCCAGATCGTCACGTTGGCCGCTCTTCACTCGTAAACGGTTACATTTATTGTGTGCAAAACTATGTCGCGTGCTGCGGTATAAAGGAGACACTAAACGCACCATAGTAGAACACATACAAAACTTCTAAGTTGATGTAATCGCCAGTAAGAAGATGTACAATTCAAGTTTTAGTTATCGACTATTGACTTATTACTCGTCTTTGGTACCTTGGACATGAGGTAGGACCTTAAGATTTTGCATGAAAGGAGGACTAACAGCCGCGTTGCAGGGGGAATGTAAAAAGCGTTCATACGTAGTACAAACCTGAGAAATCCGTCCGTTTTCGTTATTTGTTATTGAATCGACTTAAAGCCAGATCGTCACAAGCTTCTAAGTTGATGTAATAGCCAGTAAGAAGTAGTTCAATTAATGTTTTAGTTATCGATTATTGACCTTTTACCCTTCTTTGGTAACTTGGTCCTGAGCTAGGACCTTAAGATTTTGCATGATAGGAGGACTAGCTGCCGCGTTCCACGGGGGAATGTGAAAAGTGTTCGTACATAGTAAAAACCTGAGAAATCCGTCCGTTTTCGTCATTTGTTCTTGAATCGACTTAGAGCCAGATCGTCACAAGCTTCTAAGTTGATGTAATAGCCGGTAAGAAGTAGTTCAATTAATGTTTTAGTTATCGATTATTGACCTTTTACCCTTCTTTGGTGCCTTGGTCATGAGCTAGGACCTTAAGATTTTGCATGATAGGAGGACTAGCTGCCGCGTTCCACGGGGGAATGTGAAAAGTGTTCGTACATAGTAAAAACCTGAGAAATCCGTCCGTTTTCGTCATTTGTTCTTGAATCGACTTAGAGCCAGATCGTCACATTGGCCGCTCTTCTCTCTGAAACTATTACATTCATTGTCAGCAAAGGTTTGTCGCGAGCTGCGGTATAAAGGAGACACTAAACGCACCATAGTAGAACACATACAAAACTTCTAAGTTTATGTAATCGCCAGCAAGAAGCAGTACAAGTCAAGTTTTAGTTATCTATTATTGACGTTTTACCCTTCTTTGGTGCCTTGGACATGAGCTAGGACCTTAGGATTTTGCATGAAAGGAGGACCAGAAGCCGCGTTGCACGGGAGAATGTGAAAAGTGTTCATATGTAGTAAAAACCTGAGAAATCCGTCCGTTTTCTTCATTTTTAATCGAATCGCCTTAATGCCAGATCGTCACATTGGCCGCTCTTCTTTCTGAAACGGTTACATTTATCATCTGCAAAGCTATGTCGCGTTCTGCGGAATGCGGATACGCTAAAAGCACCATAGTAGAACACAGAATAAGCTTATAAGTTGATGTAATAGCCAGTAAGAAACAGTACAATTCAAGTTTTAGTTATTGATTATTGACTTTTTACCCTTCTTTGGTGCCTTGGACATGAGCTGACACCTTACGATTTTGCTTGAAAGGAGGACTAGCAGCCGCGTTGCACGGGAGAATGTGAAAAGTGTTCATATGTAGTAAAAACCTCAGAAATCCAACCGTTTTTGTCGTTTGTTATTGAATCGACTTAAAGCCAGATTGGCACATGGGGTGCTCCTGTCTCTGAAACAGTTACATTTATCGACTGCAAAGCTTTGTTGCGTGCTGCGGTATAAAGGAGACTTTAAACGCCCCATAGTAGAACACATACAAAACTTCTAATTTGATGTAATCGCAAGTAAGAAGCAGTACAATTCAAGTTTCAGTTATCAATTATATTACTTTTTACCCTTCTTTGGTGCCTTGGACATGAGGTAGCACCTTAAGATTTTGCATGAAAGAAGGACTAACAGCCGCGTTGCACGGGAGAATGTGAAAAGTGTTCATATGTAGTAAAAACCTGAGAAATACGTCCGTTTTCGTCAATTGTTATCGAATCGACTTACAGCCAGATCGTCACCTTGGCCGCTCCTCTTTTGAAACGATTACATTTATCGTCTGCAAAACTATGTCGCGTGCTGCTGTATAAAGGAGACACTAAAAGAACCATAGTAGAACACAGAAGAAGGTTCTAAGTTGACGTAATAGGCAGTAAGATGCAGTACAATTCAAGTTTTAGTTATCAATTATTGACTTTTTACCCGTCTTTGGTGCATTGGACGTGAGCTGGGACCTTAAGATTTTGAATGAAAGGAGGACTAGCAGCCGCGTTGCACGGGAGAATGTGAAATGTGTTGATATGTAGTAAAAACCTTAGAAATCCGTCCGTTTCCGTCATTTGTTATCGAATCGACTTAAAGCCAGATCGTCACATTGGCCGCTCTTCTCTCGTAAACAGTTACATTTATCGTCTGAAAAACTATGTCGCGTACTGCGGTATGCGGAGACACTAAAAGCACCATAGGTGAACAGAGAAAAAGCTTCTAAGTTAATGTTATCTCCAGTAAGAATCAGTAAAAAGCAAGTTTTATTTATTGATTATTGACTTTTTACCATACTTTGGTGCTTTGGACATGAGCTAGGACCTTAAGATTTTGCATGAAAGGAGGACTAGCAGCCGCGTTGCACGGGAGAATGTGAAAGTGTTGATATGTAGTAAAAACCTTAGAAATCCGTCCGTTTCCGTCATTTGTTATCGAATCGACTTAAAGCCAGATCGTCACATTGGCCGCTCTTCTCTCGTAAACAGTTACATTTATCGTCTGAAAAACTATGTCGCTTGCTACGGTATGCGGAGACACTAAAAGCACCATAGTAGAACACAGAAGAAGCTTCTAAGTTGTTGTAGTAGCCAGTAAGAAACAGTACAATTCAAGTTTTAGTTATCGATTATTGACTTTTTTCCCTTCTTTCGTGCCTTGAACGTGAGCTAGGACCTTAAGATTTTGCATGAAAGGAGGACTAGCAGCCGCGTTGCATGGGAGAATGTGCAAAGTGTTCATATGTAGTAAAAATCTGAGAAATCCGTCCGTTTTCGTCATTTGTTATCGAATCGACTTAAAGCCAGATCGTCACATTGGCCGCTCTTCTCTCTGAAACGGTTATATTTATCGTCTCCAATGCTATGTCGCGTGCTGCGGTATGCGGATACACTAAAAGGACAATAGTAGAACACCGAAGAAGCTTCTAAGTTGATGTGATTTCCAGTAAGAAGCAGTACAATTCAAGTTTTGTTATCGATTATTGAGTTTTTACCCTTCCTTGGTGCCTAGGATATGAGCTAGGACCCAAAGATTTTGCATATAAGGATGACTAGCAGCCTCGGTGCACGGGAGAATGTGCAAAGTGTTCATATGTAGTAAAAACCTGTGAAATCGTTCCGTTTTCGTCATTTGTTCTTGAATCGGCTTAGAGCCAGATCGTCACATTGGCCGCTCTTCTCTCTGAAACTATTACATTCATTGTCAGCAAAGGTTTGTCGCGAGCTGCGGTATAAAGGAGACACTAAACGCACCACAGTAGAACACATACAAAACTTTTAAGTTGATGTAATGGCCAGTAAGAAGCAATACAATTCAAGTTTTAGTTATCAATTATTGACTTTTTACCCTTCTTTGGTGCCTTGGACATGAGCTAGGACCTAACGATTTGGCATGATAGGAGGACTAGCAGCCGCGTTGCACGGGAGAATGTGCAAAGTGTTCATATGTAGTAAAAACCTGAGAAATCCGTCCGTTTTCGTCATTTGTTATGGAATCGACTTAAAGCCAGATCGTCCCATTGGCCTCTCTTCTCTCTGAAACGGTTACATTTATCGTCTGCAAAGCTTTGTCGCGTGCTGCGGTATGCGGAGACACTAAAAGCACCATAATAGAACCCAGAGGAAGCTTTTAATTTGATGTAATAACCAGTAAGAAGCAGTTCAATTCAAGATTTAGCTATCGATTATTGACTTTTTACCCTTTCTTGGTGCCTTGGACATGAGCTAGAACCATACGATTTTGCATGAAAGAAAGACTAGCTGCCGCGTTGCACGGGAGAATGTGAAAAGTGTTCATATGTAGTAAGAACCTGACAAATCCGTCCGTTTTCTTCATTTGTTATCAAATCGACTTACAGCCAGATCGTCACATTGCCCGCCCTTTTCTCTGCAACGGTTACATTTGTCGTCTGCAAAGCTATCTTTCGTGCTGCGGTATCCGGTGACACTAAAAGCACCATAGTAGAACACAGAAGAAGCTTCTAAGTTGACGTAATACCCAGTAAGATGCAGTACAATTCAAGTTTTAGTTATCGATTAATGACTTTTTACCCGTCTTTGGTGCATTGGACATGAGCTGGGACCTTAAGATTTTGAATGAAAGGTGGACTAGCAGCCGCGTTGCACGGGAGAATGTGAAAAGTGTTCATATGTAGTAAAAACCTGAGAAATCCGTCCGTTTTCGTCATTTGTTATCGAATCGACTTAAAGCCAGGTCGTCACATTGGCTGCTCTTCTCTCTGAAACGGGTACATTTATCGCCTGCAAAGCTATGTTGCGTGCTGCGGTATGCGGAGACACTAAAAGCACCATAGTAGCACACAGAAGAAGCTTCTAAGCTGATGTAATAGCCAGTCAGAAGCTGTACAATTCAAGTTTTAGTTACCGATTATGACTTTTTACCCTTCTTTGGTGCCTTGGACATGAGCTAGAAACATACGATTTTGCATGAAAGAAGGACTAACAGCCGCGTTGCACGGGAGAATGTGAAAAGTGTTCATATGTAGTAAAAACCTGAGAAATACGTCCGTTTTCGTCAATTGCTATCGAATCGACTTACAGCCAGATCGTCACCTTGGCCGCTCCTCTTTTGAAACGATTACATTTATCGTCTGCAAAACTATGTCGCGTGCTGCTGTATAAAGGAGACACTAAAAGCACCATAGTAGAACACAGAAGAAGGTTCTAAGTTGACGTAATAGGCAGTAAGATGCAGTACAAGTCAAGTTTTAGTTATCAATTATTGACTTTTTACCCTTCTTTGGTACCTTGGACATGAGCTAGGACCTTACGATTTTGCATGAAAGGAGGACTAGCAGCCGCGTCGCAAGGGAGAATGTGAAAAGTGTCCATATCTAGTAAAAACCTGAGAAATTCGTCCGTGTTCGTCATTTGTTATCGAATCGACTTAAAGCCAGATCGTCACACTGGCTTCTCTTCTCTCTGAAACGGTTACATTTATCGTCTGCAAAGCTATGTCGCGTGCTGCGGAATGCGGAGACACTAAAAGCACCATAGTAGAACACAGAAGAAGCTTCTAAGTTGACGTAATACACAGTAAGATGCAGTACAATTCAAGTTTTAGTTATCGATTAATGACTTTTTACCCGTCTTTGGTGCATTGGACATGAGCTGGGACCTTAAGATTTTGAATGAAAGGTGGACTAGCAGCCGCGTTGCACGGGAGAATGTGAAATGTGTTGATATGTAGTAAAAACCTTAGAAATCCGTCCGTTTCCGTCATTTGTTATCGAATCGACTTAAAGCCAGATCGTCACATTGGCTGCTCTTCTCTCTGAAACGGTTACATTTATCGTCTGCCAAGCTTTAACTTGTGCAGCGGTATAAATGAGACACTAAATGCACCATAGTAGAACACAGAAAAAGCTTGTAAGTTGATGTAATCGCTAATAAGAAATAGTACAATTCAAGTTTTGTTATCGATTATTGACTCTTTACCCTTCTTTATTGCCTTGGACATGAGCTAACACCTTAGGATTTTGCATGAATGGAGGACTAGCAGCCGCGTTGCACTGGAGAATGTGAAAAGTTTTGATATGTTGTAAAAACCTGAGAAATCCGTCCGTATCCGTCATTTGTTATCGAATCGACTTAAAACCACATCGTCACATTGGCCGCTCTTCTCTCTGAAACGGTTACATTTATCTTCTGCAAAACTATGTCGCTTGCTACGGTATGCGGAGACACTAAAAGCACCATAGTAGAACACAGAAGAAGCTTCTAAGTTGTTGTAGTAGCCAGTAAGAAACAGTACAATTCAAGTTTTAGTTATTGATTATTGACTTTTTTCCCTTCTTTCGTGCCTTGAACATGCGCTAGGACCTTAAGATTTTGCATGAAAGGAGGACTAGCAGCCGCGTTGCACGGGAGAATGTGCAAAGTGTTCATATGTAGTAAAAACCTGAGAAATCCGTCCGTTTTCGTCATTTGTTATCGAATCGACTTAAAGCCAGATCGTCACATTGGCCGCTCTTCTCTCTGAAACGGTTATATTTATCGTCTCCAATGCTATGTCGCGTGCTGCGGTATGCGGATACACTAAAAGGACAATAGTAGAACACCGAAGAAGCTTCTAAGTTGGTGTGATTTCCAGTAAGAAGCAGTACAATTCAAGTTTTGTTATCGATTATTGAGTTTTTACCCTTCTTTGGTGCCTTGGATATGAGCTAGGACCCAAAGATTTTGCATATAAGGATGACTAGCAGCCTCGGTGCACGGGAGAATGTGCAAAGTGTTCATATGTAGTAAAAACCTGTGATATCGTTCCGTTTTCGTCATTTGTTCTTGAATCGGCTTAAAGCCAGATCGTCACATTGGCCGCTCTTCTCTCTGAAACTATTACATTCATTGTCAGCAAAGGTTTGTCGCGAGCTGCGGTATAAAGGAGACACTAAACGCACCACAGTAGAACACATACAAAACTTTTAAGTTGATGTAATGGCCAGTAAGAAGCAATACAATTCAAGTTTAGTTATCAATTATTGACTTTTTACCCTTCTTTGGTGCCTTGGACATGAGCTAGGACCTAACGATTTGGCATGATAGGAGGATTAGCAGCCGCGTTGCACGGGAGAATGTGCAAAGTGTTCATATGTAGTAAAAACCTGAGAAATCCGTCTGTTTTCGTCATTTGTTATCAAATCGACTTACAGCCAGATCGTCACATTGCCCGCCCTTTTCTCTGCAACGGTTACATTTGTCGTCTGCAAAGCTATCTTTCGGTCTGCGGTATCCGGTGACACTAAAAGCACCATAGTAGCACACAGAAAAAGCTTCTAAGTTGATGTATTAGCCAGTCAGAAGCAGTACAATTCAAGTTTTAGTTATCGAATATTAACTTTATACCCTTCTTTGGTGCCTTGGACATGAGATAGGACCTCAAGATTTTGCATGAAAGGAGGACTAGCTGCCGCGTTGCACGGGGGATTGTGAAAAGTGTTCGTATATAGTAAAAACTTGAGAAATCCGTCCGTTTTCCTCATTTGTTATCGAATCGACTTAAAGCCAGATCGTCACATTGGCCGCTCTTCTCTCTGAAACGGTTACATTTATCGTCTGCAAAGCTATGTCGCGTGCTGCGGTATAAAGGAGACACTAAAAGCACCATAGTAGAACAGAGAAGAAGTTTCTAAGTTGATGTAATAGCCAGTAAGAAGCACTACAATTCATGTTTTGTTATCGATTATTGACTTTTTACTCATCTTTGGTGCCTTGGACATGAGCTAGGACCTTAAGATTATGCATGAAAGGAGGACTAGCAGCCGCGTTGCACGGGAGAATGTGCAAAGTGTTCATATGTAGTAAAAACCTGTGAAATTAGTCCGTTTTCGTCATTTGTTATCGAATCGACTTAAAGCCAGATCGTCATGTTGGCCGGTCTTCTGTCTGAAACGGTTACACTATCGTCTACAAAGCTATGTCGCGTGCTGCGGTATGCGGAGACACTAACAGCACCATAGTAGAACACAGAAGAAGCTTGTAAGTTGGTGTAATAGGTAGTAAGAAGTAGTACAATTCAAGTTTTAGTTATCGATTATTGACTTGTTACCCTACTTTGGTGCGTTGGACATGAGCTAGGACCTTAAGATTTTGCATAAAAAAAGGACTAGCAGCCACGTTGCACGGGAGAATTTGAAAAGTGATCATACGTTGCAGAAACCTGAGAAATCCGTCCGTTATCGTCATTTGTAATCGAATCAACTTAAAGCAAGATCGTTACATTGGCCGCTCTTCTCTCTGAACCGGTTACATTTATCGCATTTGTCGCATGTTGCGGTATGCGGAGACACTAAAAGCACCATATTATAACCCAGAAGAAGCTTCTAAGTTGATGTAATAGCCAGTAAGATGTAGTACAATTGAAGTTTTAGTTATCGATTATTGAGTTTTTACCCTTCTTTGGTGCATTGTACATGAGCTAGGACCTTAAGAAATGCATGAATGGAGAACTAGCATCCGCGTTGCACGAGGGAATGACAAAAGCGTTCATATGTAGTAAAAACCTGAGAAATCCGTCCGTTACGTCATTTGTTATCGAATCGACTTAAAGCCAGGTCGTCACATTGGCTGCTCTTCTCTCTGAAACGGGTACATTTATCGCCTGCAAAGCTATGTTGCGTGCTGCGGTATGCGGAGACACTAAAAGCACCATAGTAGAACACAGAAGAAGCTTCTAAATTGATGTAATAGCCAGTAAGAAGCAGTACAATTAATGTTTTAGCTATTGATTATTGGACTTTTACCCTTCTTTGGTGCCTTGGACATGAGCTAGGACCTTAAGATTTTGCATGAAAGGAGGACTAGCAGCCGCGTTGCTCTGGAGAATGTGAAAATTGTTGATATGTGGTAAAAACCTGAGAAATCCGTCCGTATCCATCAATTGTTATCGAATCGACTTAAAACCACATCGTCACATAGGCCGCTCTTCTCTCTGAAACGGTTACATTTATCGTCTGCAAAACTACGTCGCGTGCTACTTTATGCGGAGACACTAAAAGCACCATAGTAGAACACAGAAGAAGCTTCTAAGTTGATGTAATCGCCAGTAAGAAACAGTACAATTCAAGATTTAGTTATCGATTATTGACTTTTTCCCTTCTTTGGTGCCTTGAACATGAACTAGGACCTTAAGATTTTGCATGATAGGAGGACTAGCAGCCGCGTTGCACGGGAGAATGTGCAAAGTGTTCATATGTAGTAAAAACCTGAGAAATCCGTCCGTTTTTGTCATTTGTTATCGAATCGACTTAAAGCCAGACCGTCACATTGGCCGCTCTTCTGTCTGAAATGGTTATATTTATCGTCCCCAAAGCTATGTCGCGTGCTGCGGTATGCGGATACACTAAAAGCACAATAGTAGAAAACCGAAGAAGCTTCTAAGTTGATGTGATTTCCAGTAAGAAGCAGTACAATTCAAATTTTGTTATCGATTATTGACTTTTTACACTTCTTTGGTGCCTTGGACATGAGCTAGCACTTAGGATTTTGCATGAAAGGCGGACTAGCAGCCACGTTGCACGGGAGAATGTGAAAAGTGTTCATATGTGGTAAAATCCTGAGAAATCCGTCCTTTTTCGTCATTTGTTATCGAATCGACTTTATCCAGATCGTCACATTGGCTTCTCTTCTATCTTAAACGGTTACATTTATCGTTTGCAAAGCTATTTCGCGTGCTGCGGTATGCGGAGACACTAAAAGCAACATAGTAGAAAACAGAAGAAGCTTCTAAGTTGATGTAATAGCCAGTAAGAAGCAGTATAATTCTAATTTTAGTTATCGATTATTGACTTTTTACCCTTCTTAGGTGCCTTGGACATGAGCTAGGAAATTAAGATTTTGCATGAAAGGAACACTAGTAGCCGCGTTGCACGGGAGAATGTGAAAAGTGTTCATATGTATTAAAAACCTGAGAAATCCGTCCGTTTTCGTCATTTGCTATCGAATCGACTTAAAGCCGGTTCGTCACATTGGCCGCTCTCCTCTCTGAAACAGTTACATTTATAGTCTGCAAAGGTATGTAGCGTGCTACGGTATGCTGAGACACTAAAAGCACCATAGTAGAAATCAGAAGAAGCTTTTAATATGATGTTATAGCCAGTAAGAAGCAGTAAAATTCAAGTTTTAATGATCGATTATTGACTTTTTACCCTTCTTTGGTGCCTTGGACATGAGCTATGACCTTAAGATTTTGCATGAAAGGAAGACTTGCTGCCACGTTGCACGGGAGGATGTGAAAAGTTTTCATATATAGTAAAAACCTGAGAAATCCGTCTGTTTTCGTCATTTGTGATCGAATCGACTTAAAGCCATATCGTCACATTGGCCGCTCTTTTCTCTGAAACGGTTACATTTATCGCCTGCAAAGCTATGTGGCGTGCTGCGGTATGCGGAGACACTAAAAGCAACATAGTAGAAATCAGAAGCAACTTTTAATCTGATGTAATAGCCAGTAAGATGCAGTACAATTCAAGTTTTAGTGATCGATTATTGACTTTTCACCCTTCTTTGGTTCTTTGGACATGAGCTAGGACCTTAAGATTTTGCATGAAAGGAGGACTAGCAGCCGCGTTGCACGGAAGAATGTGAAAAGTGTTCATATACAATAGAAACCTGAGAAATCCGTCCGTTTTGGTCATTTGTTATCGACTATAAGCCAGATCGTCACATTGGAGGCTCTTCTCTCTGAAACCGTTACATTTATCGTCTGCAAAGCTATGTCGCGTGCTGCGGTATGGGGAGAAACTAAAAGCACCATAGTAGAACATAGAAGAAGCTTCTAAGTTCATGTAATAGCCAGTAAGAAGAAGTGCAATTTAAGTTTTAGTTATCGATTGTTGACTTTTTACCGTTCTTTGGTGCCTTGGACATGAGCTAGGACCTTAAGATTTTGCATGAAAGGAGGACGAGCAGCCGCGATGCACGGGAGAATGTGAAAAGTGTTCATATGTAGTAATAACCTGAGAAATCCGTCCGTTTTCGTCATTTGTTATCGTATCGACTTACAGCCAGATCGTCACATTGGCCGCTCTTCTCTCTGAAACGGTTACATTTATCGTCTGCAAAGCTATGTCGCGTGCTGCGGTATGTGGAGACACTAAAAGCACCATAGTAGAACACAGAAGAAGCTCTTACGTTGATGTAATAGCCAGTAAGAAGCAGTACAATTCCAGTTCTAGTCATCGATTATTGACTTCTTACTCTTCTTTGGTGCCTTGCAGATGAGGTAGGACCTTAAGATTATGCATGAAAGGAGGACTAGCAGCCACGTTGCACGGGAGAATGTGAAAATTGTTGATATGTAGTAGAAACCTGAGAAATCCGTCCGTTTTCGTTATTTGTTATCGAATCGACTTAAAGACACATCGTCACATTGGCCACTCCTCTCTCTGAAACGGTTACATTTATCGTCTGCAAAACTATGTCGCGTGCTGCGGTATGCCGAGACACTAAGAGCGCCACAGTAGAACACAGAAGAAGGTTCTAAGTTGATGTAATAGCCACTAAGAAGAAGTGCAATTCAAGTTTTAGTTATCGGTTATTGACTTTTTACCCTTCTTTGGTGCCTTCGATATGAGCTAGGCACTTAAGATTTTGCATGAAAGGAGGATTGCCACCCGCATTGTACGGGAGAATGTGAAAAGTGTTCATATGTGGTAAAAAGCTGAGAAATCCATCCGTTTTCCTCATTTGTTATCGAATCGACTGAAAACCGGTTCGTCACATTGGCCGATCTTCTCTCTTAAACGGTTACATTTATCGTCTGCAAAGCTATGTCGCGTGCTGCGGTATGCGGAGACACAAAAAGCACCATAGTAGAACACAGAAGAACCTTTTAATACGATGTTATAGCCAGTAAGAAGCATTACAATTCAAGTTTTAGTGATCGATTATTGGCTTTTTACCCTTCTTTGATGCCTTGGACATGAGCTGTGACCTTAAGATTTTGCATGAAAGGAAGACTTGCTGCCACGTTGCACGGGAGAATGTGAAAAGTGTTCATACGTTTGAAAAACCTGTGAAATCCGTGTGTTTTCGCCATTTGTTATCGAATCGAATTAAAGCCATATCGTCTTATTGGTCGCTCTTCTCTCTGAAACGGTTACATTTATCGCCTGCAAAGCTATGTGGCGTGCTGCGGTATGCGGAGACACTAAAAGCAACATAGTAGAAATCAGAAGAAGCTTTTAATCCGATGTAATAGCCTGTAAGATGCAGTACAATTCAAGTTTTAGTGGTCGATTATTGACTTTTCACACTACTTTGGTTCCTTGGACATGAGCTAGGACCTTAAGATTTTGCATGAAAGGAGGACTAGCAGCCGCGTTGCACGGAAGAATGTGAAAAGTGTTCATATGCAGTAAAAACCTTAGAAATCCGTCCGTTTTGGTCATTTGTTATCGAGTCGACTATAAGCCAGATCGTCACATTAGAGGCTCTTCTCTCTGAAACGGTTACATTTATCGTCTGCAAAGCTATGTCGCGTGCTGCGGTATGCGGAGTTACTAAAAGCACCATAGTAGAATACAGAAGAGGCTTCTACGTTGATGTAATAGCCAGTAAGAAGCAGTACAATTCAAGTTTTAGTTATCGATTATTGACTTACTACCCTTCTTTGGTGCCTTGGACATAAGCTAGGACCTAAAGATTTTGCATGAAAGGAGGACTAGCAGCCGCGTTACACGGAAGAATGTGAAAAGTGTTCATATGTAGTAAAAAACTGAGAGATCCGCCCGTTTTCGTCATTTGTTATCGAATCGACTTAAAGCCAGGTCGTCACATTGGCCGCTCTTCCCTCTGAAACGGTTACATTTATCGTCTGCAAAGCTATGTCGCGTGCTGTTATGTAAAGGAGACACTAAATGAACAATAGTAGAACACAGAAGAAGCTTCTAAGTTGATGTAATCGCCAGTAAGAAGCAGTAGAATTCAAGTTTTAGTTATCGATTATTGACTTTTTACCCTTCTTTGGTGCCTTGGAAATGAGCTAGGACCTTCAGATTTTGCATGTAAGGTGGACTAGCAGCCGCGTTGCACGGGAAAATGTGACAATTGTTGATATGTAGTAGAAACCTGAGAAATCCGTCCGTTTTCGTTATTTGTTATCGAATCGACTTAAAGCCACTTCGTCACATTGGCCACTAATCTCTCTGAAACGGTTACATTTGTCGTGTGCAAAGCTATGTCGCGTGCTGCGGTATGTGGAGACACTAAAAGCACCATAGTAGAACACAGAAGAAGCTCTTAAGTTGATGTAATAGCCAGTAAGAAACAGTACAATTCCAGTTTTAGTCATCGATTATTGACTTCTTACTCCTCTTTGGTGCCTTGCAGATGAGGTAGGACCTTAAGATTATGCATGAAAGGAGGACTAGCAGCCACGTTGCACGGGAGAATGTGAAAATTGTTGATATGTAGTAGAAACCTGAGAAATCCGTCCGTTTTCGTTATTTGTTATCGAATCGACTTAAAGCCACATCGTCACATTGGCCACTCCTCTCTCTGAAACGGTTACATTTATCGTCTGCAAAGCTATGTCGCGTGCTGCGGTATGCCGAGACACTAAAAGCGCCACAGTAGAACACAGAAGAAGCTTCTAAGTTGATGTAATAGCCAGTAAGAAGCAGTGCAATTCAAGTTTTAGTTATCGATTATTGACTTTTTACTCTTCTTTGGTATCTTCGATGTGAGCTAGGCACTTAAGATTTTGCATGAAAGGAGGATTGCCACCCGCATTGTACGGGAGAATGTGAAAAGTGTTCATATGTAGTAAGAAGCTGAGAAATCCATCCGTTTTCGTCATTTGTTATCGAATCGACTTTATCCAGATCGTCACATTGGCTTCTCTTCTATCTTAAACGGTTACATTTATCGTTTGCAAAGCTATTTCGCGTGCTGCGGTATGCGGAGACACTAAAAGCAACATAGTAGAAAACAGAAGAAGCTTCTAAGTTGATGTAATAGCCAGTAAGAAGCAGTATAATTCTAATTTTAGTTATCGATTATTGACTTTTTACCCTTCTTAGGTGCCTTGGACATGAGCTAGGAAATTAAGATTTTGCATGAAAGGAACACTAGTAGCCGCGTTGCACGGGAGAATGTGAAAAGTGTTCATATGTATTAAAAACCTGAGAAATCCGTCCGTTTCCGTCATTTGCTATCGAATCGACTTAAAGCCGGTTCGTCACATTGGCCGCTCTCCTCTCTGAAACAGTTACATTTATAGTCTGCAAAGGTATGTAGCGTGCTACGGTATGCTGAGACACTAAAAGCACCATAGTAGAAATCAGAAGAAGCTTTTAATATGATGTTATAGCCAGTAAGAAGCAGTACAATTCAAGTTTTAATGATCGATTATTGACTTTTTACCCTTCTTTGGTGCCTTGGACATGAGCTATGACCTTAAGATTTTGCATGAAAGGAAGACTTGCTGCCACGTTGCACGGGAGGATGTGAAAAGTTTTCATATATAGTAAAAACCTGAGAAATCCGTCTGTTTTCGTCATTTGTGATCGAATCGACTTAAAGCCATATCGTCACATTGGCCGCTCTTTTCTCTGAAACGGTTACATTTATCGCCTGCAAAGCTATGTGGCGTGCTGCGGTATGCGGAGACACTAAAAGCAACATAGTAGAAATCAGAAGCAGCTTTTAATCTGATGTAATAGCCAGTAAGATGCAGTACAATTCAAGTTTTAGTGATCGATTATTGACTTTTCACCCTTCTTTGGTTCTTTGGACATGAGCTAGGACCTTAAGATTTTGCATGAAAGGAGGACTAGCAGCCGCGTTGCACGGAAGAATGTGAAAAGTGTTCATATACAATAGAAACCTGAGAAATCCGTCCGTTTTGGTCATTTGTTATCGACTATAAGCCAGATCGTCACATTGGAGGCTCTTCTCTCTGAAACCGTTACATTTATCGTCTGCAAAGCTATGTCGCGTGCTGCGGTATGGGGAGAAACTAAAAGCACCATAGTAGAACATAGAAGAAGCTTCTAAGTTCATGTAATAGCCAGTAAGAAGAAGTGCAATTTAAGTTTTAGTTATCGATTGTTGACTTTTTACCGTTCTTTGGTGCCTTGGACATGAGCTAGGACCTTAAGATTTTGCATGAAAGGAGGACGAGCAGCCGCGATGCACGGGAGAATGTGAAAAGTGTTCATATGTAGTAATAACCTGAGAAATCCGTCCGTTTTCGTCATTTGTTATCGTATCGACTTACAGCCAGATCGTCACATTGGCCGCTCTTCTCTCTGAAACGGTTACATTTATCGTCTGCAAAGCTATGTCGCGTGCTGCGGTATGTGGAGACACTAAAAGCACCATAGTAGAATACAGAAGAGGCTTCTACGTTGATGTAATAGCCAGTAAGAAGCAGTACAATTCAAGTTTTAGTTATCGATTATTGACTTACTACCCTTCTTTGGTGCCTTGGACATAAGCTAGGACCTAAAGATTTTGCATGAAAGGAGGACTAGCAGCCGCGTTACACGGAAGAATGTGAAAAGTGTTCATATGTAGTAAAAAACTGAGAGATCCGCCCGTTTTCGTCATTTGTTATCGAATCGACTTAAAGCCAGGTCGTCACATTGGCCGCTCTTCCCTCTGAAACGGTTACATTTATCGTCTGCAAAGCTATGTCGCGTGCTGTTATGTAAAGGAGACACTAAATGAACAATAGTAGAACACAGAAGAAGCTTCTAAGTTGATGTAATCGCCAGTAAGAAGCAGTAGAATTCAAGTTTTAGTTATCGATTATTGACTTTTTACCCTTCTTTGGTGCCTTGGAAATGAGCTAGGACCTTCAGATTTTGCATGTAAGGTGGACTAGCAGCCGCGTTGCACGGGAAAATGTGACAATTGTTGATATGTAGTAGAAACCTGAGAAATCCGTCCGTTTTCGTTATTTGTTATCGAATCGACTTAAAGCCACTTCGTCACATTGGCCACTAATCTCTCTGAAACGGTTACATTTATAGTCTGCAAAGCTATGTCGCGTGCTGCGGTATTCCGAGACACTAAAAGCACCATAGTAGAACACAGAAGAAGCTTCTAAGTTGATGTAATAGCCAGTAAGAAACAGTGCAATTCAAGTTTCAGTTATCGATTATTGACTTTTCACCCTTCTTTGGTGCCTTGGACATGAGCTAGGAAATTAAGATTTTGCATGAAAGGAAGACTAGCAGCCGCGTTGCACGGGAGAATGTGAAAAGTGTTCATATGTATTAAAAACCTGAGAAATCCGTCCGTTTTCGTCATTTGTTATCGAATCGACTTAAAGCCGGATCGTCACATTGGCCCCTCTTCTCTCTGAAACGGTTACATCTATCGACTGCAAAGCTATGTCGCGAGGTGCTGTATGCGGAGACACTAAAAGCACCAAAGTAGAACACAGAAGAAGCTTCTAAGTTGATGTAATAGCCAGTAAGAAGCAGTACAATTCAAGTTTTAGTTATCGATTATTGGCTTTTTACACTTCTTTGGTGCCATGGACATGAGCTAGGACCTTAAGATATTGCATGAAAGGAGGACTAGCAGCCGCGTTGCACGGGAGAGTGTGAAAAGTGTTCATATGTAGTAAAAACCTGAGAAATCCGTCCGTTTTCGTCATTTGTTATCGAATCGACTTAAAGCCAGATCGTCATGTTGGCCGCTCTTTTCTCTGAAACGGTTACACTATCGTCTGCAAAGCTATGTCGCGTGCTGCGGTATGCGGAGACATTAAATGCACCACAGTAGAACACAGAAGAAGCTTCCAAGTTGATGTAATCGCCAGTAAGAATCAGTGAAAATCAAGTTTCAGTTATCGATTATTGAATTTTTACCCTCCCTTGGTGCCTTTGACTTGAGCTAGGACCTTAAGATTTTGCATGAAAATAGGAACAGCAGCCGCGTTGCACGGAAGAATGTGCAAAGTTTTCATATGTTTGAAAAACCTGTGAAATCCGTGTGTTTTCGTCATTTGTTATCGAATCGACTTAAAGCCATATCGTCACATTGGCCGCTCTTCTCTCTGAAACGGTTACATTTATCGCCTGCAAAGCTATGTGGCGTGCTGCGGTATGCGGAGACATTAAAAGCACCATAGTAGAACACAGATGAAGCTTCTAAGTTGATGCAATATCTAGTTAGATGCAGTACATTTCAAGTTTTAGTTATCGATTATTGACTTTTTACCCTTCCTTGGTGCCTTTGACTTGAGCTAGGACCTTAAGATTTTGCATGAAAATAGGACCAGCTGCCGCGTTGCACGGGAGAATGTGCAAAGTGTTTATATGTTTGAAAAACCTGTGAAATCCGTGTGTTTTCGTCATTTGTTATCGAATCGACTTAAAGCAATATCGTCACATTGGCCGCTCTTCTCTCTGAAACGGTTACATTTATCGCCTGCAAAGCTATGTGGCGTGCTGCGGTATGCGGAGACATTAAAAGCACCATAGTAGAACACAGATAAAGCTTCTAAGTTGATGTAATATCTAGTTAGATGCAGTACATTTCAAGTTTTAGTTATTGATTATTGACTTTTTACCCTCCCTTGGTGCCTTTGACTTGAGCTAGGACCTTAAGATTTTGCATGAAAATAGGAACAGCAGCCGCGTTGCACGGGAGAATGTGCAAAGTGTTCATATGTTTGAAAAACCTGTGAAATCCGTGTGTTTTCGTCATTTGTTATCGAATCGACTTAAAGCCATATCGTCACATTGGCCGCTCTTCTCTCTGAAACGGTTACATTTATCGCCTGCAAAACTATGTGGAGCGCTGCGGTATGCGGAGACACTAAAAGCAACATAGTAGAAATCAGAATAAGCTTTTAATATGATGTAATAGCCAGTAAGATGCAGTACAATTCAAGTTTTAGTGATCGATTATTGACTTTTCACCCTTCTTTGGTGCCTTTGACTTTAGCTAGGACCTTAAGATTTTGCATGAAAGGAGGACTATCACCCGCGTTGTACGGGAGAATGTGGAAAGTATTCAAATGTAGTAAAAACATGAGAATTCTGTCAATTTTCGTCATTTGTTATGGAATTGACTTAAATCCAGATCGTCACATTGGGCGCTCTTCTCTCTGAAACAGTTACATTTATTGTCTGCAAAACTATGTCGCGTGCTACGGTATGCGGAGACACTAAAAGCACCATAGTAGAACACAGAAGAAGCTTCTAAGCTTCTAAGTTGTTGTAGTAGCCAGTAAGAAGCAGTACAATTAAAGTTTTAGTTATCGATTATTGACTTTTTACCCTTATTTGGTGCCTTGGACATGAGCTAGGACCTTAAGATTTTGCATGGAAGGAGGACTAGCTGCCACGTTGCACGGGAGAATGTGAAAAGTGTTCATATGTGGTAAAAACCTGAGAAATCCGTCCTTTTTCGTCATTTGTAAACGAATCTACTTAAAGCCAGATTGTCACATTGGCCGCTCTTATCTCACAATCGGTTACATTTATCGTCTGCTAAGCTATGTCGCGTGTTGCTGTATAAATGAGACACTAAATGCGCATTAGTAGAACACAGACGAATTTTCTAAGTTGAAGTAATCGCCAGTACGAATCAGTAAAAATCCAGTTTTAGTTATCGATAATTGACTTTTTACCATACTTTGGTGCCTTGGACATGAGCTAGGACCTTAAGAGTTTGCATGAAAGGAGGACTAGCAGCCGTGTTGCAGGGGAGAATGTGAAGGTGTTCATATCTAGTAAAAACCTGAGAAATCCGTCCGTTTTCGTCATTTGTTATCGAGTCGACTTAAAGCCACATCGTCACATTGGCCGCTCTTCTCTCTGAAACGGTTATATATATCGCCTGCAAAGCTGTGTCGCGTGCTGAGGTATAAAGAAGACACTAATTGCACAATAGTAGAACACAGAAGAAGCTTCTAAATTGATGTAATCGCCAGTAAGAATCAGTAAAAATCAAGTTTTAGTTATCGATTATTGAATTTTTACCCTTCCTTGGTGCCTTGGACATGAGCTAGGACCTTAAGATTCTGCATGAAAGGAGGACTAGCAGCCGCGTTGTACTGGAGAATGTGAAAGGTGTTCATATGTAGTAAAAACCTGAGAAATCCGTCCTTTTTCGTCATTTGTAAACGAATCTACTTAAAGCCAGATTGTCACATTGGCCGCTCTTATCTCACAATCGGTTACATTTATCGTCTCATAAGCTATGTCGCGTGCTGCGGTATGCGGAGTCATTAAAAGCACCATAGTAGAACACAGATGAAGCTTCTAACTTGATGTAATATCTAGTTAGATGCAGTACATTTCAAGTTTTAGTTATTGATTATTGACTTTTTACCCTTCCTTGGTGCCTTTGACTTGAGCTAGGACCTTAAGATTTTGCATGAAAATAGGACCAGCTGCCGCGTTGCACGGGAGAATGTGCAAAGTGTTTATATGTTTGAAAAACCTGTGAAATCCGTGTGTTTTCGTCATTTGTTATCGAATCGACTTAAAGCCATATCGTCACATTGGCCGCTCTTCTCTCTGAAACGGTTACATTTATCGCCTGCAAAGCTATGTGGCGTGCTGCGGTATGCGGAGACATTAAAAGCACCATAGTAGAACACAGATAAAGCTTCTAAGTTGATGTAATATCTAGTTAGATGCAGTACATTTCAAGTTTTAGTTATTGATTATTGACTTTTTACCGTCCCTTGGTGCCTTTGACTTGAGCTAGGACCTTAAGATTTTGCATGAAAATAGGAACAGCAGCCGCGTTGAACGGGAGAATGTGCAAAGTGTTCATATGTTTGAAAAACCTGTGAAATCCGTGTGTTTTAGTCATTTGTTATCGAATCGACTTAAAGCCATATCGTCAAATTGGCCGCTCTTCTCTCTGAAACGGTTACATTTATCGCCTGCAAAGCTATGTTGAGCGCTGCGGTATGCGGAGACACAAAAAGCAACATAGTAGAAATCAGAAGAAGCTTTTAATATGATGTAATAGAAAGTAAGATGCAGTACAATTCAAGTTTTAGTGATCGATTATTGACTTTTCACCCTTCTTTGGTTCCTTGGACATGAGCTAGGACCTTAAGATTTTGCATGAAAGGAGGACTAGCAGCTGCGTTGCAAGGGAGAATGTGAAAAGTGTTCATATGTAGTAAAAACCTGAGAAATCCGTCCGTTTTCGTCATTTGTTATCGAATCGACTTAAAGCCAGATAGTCATGTTGGCCGCTCTTTTCTCTGAAACGGTTACACTATCGTCTGCAAAGCTATGTCGCGTGCTGCGGTATGCGGAGACATTAAAAGCACCATAGTAGAACACAGATGAAGCTTCTAAGTTGATGTAATATCTAGTTAGATGCAGTACATTTCAAGTTTTAGTTATCGATTATTGACTTTTTACCCTTCCTTGGTGCCTTTGACTTGAGCTAGGACCTTAAGATTTTGCATGAAAATAGGACCAGCTGCCGCGTTGCACGGGAGAATGTGCAAAGTGTTTATATGTTTGAAAAACCTGTGAAATCCGTGTGTTTTCGTCATTTGTTATCCAATCGACTTAAAGCCACATCGTCACATTGTCCGGTCTTCTCTCTGAAACGGTTACATTTATCGCCTGCAAAGCTATGTGGCGTGCTGCGGTATGCGGATACATTAAAAGCACAATAGTAGAACACAGATCAAGCTTCTAAGTTGATGTAATATCAAGTTAGATGCAGTACATTTCAGGTTTTAGTTATTGATTATTGACATTTTACCCTTCCTTGGTGCCTTTGACTTGAGCTAAGACCCTAAGATTTCGCATGAAAATAGGACCAGCAGCCGCGATGCACGGGAGAATGTGCAAAGTGTACGTATGTTTGAAAAACCTGTGAAATCCGTCCGTTTTCGTCATTTGTTATCGAATCGACTGAAAGCCATATCGTCACATTGGCCGCTCTTCTCTCTGAAACGGTTACATTTATCGCCTGCAAAGCTATGTGGCGTGCTGCGGTTATCTGAGACACTAAAAGCACCATAGTAGAACACAGAAGAAGCTTCTAAGTTGATGTAATAGCCTGTAAGGAACAGTACAATTCATGTTTTAGGTATCGATTATTGACTTTTTACCCTTCTTTGGTGCTTTTGACTTTAGCTAGGACATTAAGATTTTGCATAAAAGGAGGACTATCACCCGCGTTGTACGGGAGAATGTGCAAAATATTCAAATGTAGTAAAAACCTGAGAATTCCGCCCGTTTTCGTCATGTGTTATGGAATCGACTTAAAGCCAGATTGTCACATTGGCCGCTCTTCTCTCTGAAACGGTTACATTTATCGTCTGCAAAACTATGTCGAATGCTACGGTATGCGGAGACACTAAAAGCACCATAGTAGAACACAGAAGAAGCTTCTAAATTGATCTAGTAGCCAGTAAGAAGCAGTACAATTAAAGTTTTAGTTATCGAATATTGACTTTTTACCCTTCTTTGGTGCCTTGGACTTGAGCTAGGACCTTAAAATTTTGCATGAAAGCAGGACTAGCAGCCACGTTGCACGGGAGAACGTGAAAAGTGTTCATATGTGGTAAAAACCTGAGAAATCCGTCCTTTTTCGTCATTTGTTATCGAATCGACTTAAAGCCAGATCGTCACATTGGCCGATAATCTCTCTGATACGGTTATATTTGTCGTCTGCAAAGCTATGTCGCGTGCTGCGGTATGCGGAGACACTAAAAGCACCATAGTAGAATACAGAAGAAACTTCTAAGTTGATGTAATAGCCAGTAAGAAGCAGTACAATTCAACTTTTGGTTATCGATTATTGACTTTTTACCCTTCTTTGGTGCCTTGGACATGAGCTAGGAACTAAAGATTTTGCATGAAAGGATGACTAGCAGCCTCGTTTGCACGGGAGAATGTGAAAAGTGTTCATATGTAGTAAAAAACTGAGAAAGCCGCCCGTTTTCGTCATTTGTTATTGAATCGAGTTAAAGCCACATCGTCACATTGGCCGCTCTTGTCTCTGAAACGGTTAATTTATCGACTGCAAAGCTATGTCGCGTGCTGAGGTGTAAAGGAGACACTAAATGCACAATAGTAGAACACAGAAGAAGCTTCTATGTCGATGTAATCGCCAGTAAGAAGCAGTACAATTCAAGTATTAGTTATCGATTATTGACTTTTTACCATTCTTTGGTGCTTTGGATATGAGCTAGGACCTAAAGATTTTACATGAAAGGATGACTAGCAGCCTCGGTGCACGGTAGAATGTTAAAAGTGTTCATATGTAGTGAAAAACCTGTGAAATCCGTCCGTTTTCGTCATTTGTTATCGAATCGACTTAAAGCCATATCGTCACATTGGCCGCTCTTCTCTCTGAAACGGTTACATTTATCGCCTGCAAAGCTATGTGGCGTGCTGCGGTATGCGGAGACACTAAAAGCAACATAGTAGAAAACAGAAGAAGCTTCTAAGCTGATGTATTAGCCAGTAAGTTGCAGTACAATTGAAGTTTTAGTTATCGATTATTGACTTTTTACCCTTCTTTTTTGCCTTTGACTTGAGCTAGGACCTTAAGATTTTGCATGAGAGGAGGACTTGCTGCCACGTTTCACGAAGAATGTGAAAAGTGTTCATATGTAGTAAAAACCTGTGAAATCCGTCCGTTTTCGTCATTTGTTATCGAATCGACTTAAAGCCACATCGTCACATTGTCCGGTCTTCTCTCTGAAACGGTTACATTTATCGCCTGCAAAGCTATGTGGCGTGCTGCGGTATGCGGATACATTAAAAGCACAATAGTAGAACACAGATCAAGCTTCTAAGTTGATGTAATATCTAGTTAGATGCAGTACATTTCAAGTTTTAGTTATTGATTATTGACTTTTTACCGTCCCTTGGTGCCTTTGACTTGAGCTAGGACCTTAAGATTTTGCATGAAAATAGGAACAGCAGCCGCGTTGAACGGGAGAATGTGCAAAGTGTTCATATGTTTGAAAAACCTGTGAAATCCGTGTGTTTTAGTCATTTGTTATCGAATCGACTTAAAGCCATATCGTCAAATTGGCCGCTCTTCTCTCTGAAACGGTTACATTTATCGCCTGCAAAGCTATGTTGAGCGCTGCGGTATGCGGAGACACAAAAAGCAACATAGTAGAAATCAGAAGAAGCTTTTAATATGATGTAATAGAAAGTAAGATGCAGTACAATTCAAGTTTTAGTGATCGATTATTGACTTTTCACCCTTCTTTGGTTCCTTGGACATGAGCTAGGACCTTAAGATTTTGCATGAAAGGAGGACTAGCAGCTGCGTTGCAAGGGAGAATGTGAAAAGTGTTCATATGTAGTAAAAACCTGAGAAATCCGTCCGTTTTCGTCATTTGTTATCGAATCGACTTAAAGCCAGATAGTCATGTTGGCCGCTCTTTTCTCTGAAACGGTTACACTATCGTCTGCAAAGCTATGTCGCGTGCTGCGGTATGCGGAGACATTAAAAGCACCATAGTAGAACACAGATGAAGCTTCTAAGTTGATGTAATATCTAGTTAGATGCAGTACATTTCAAGTTTTAGTTATCGATTATTGACTTTTTACCCTTCCTTGGTGCCTTTGACTTGAGCTAGGACCTTAAGATTTTGCATGAAAATAGGACCAGCTGCCGCGTTGCACGGGAGAATGTGCAAAGTGTTTATATGTTTGAAAAACCTGTGAAATCCGTGTGTTTTCGTCATTTGTTATCCAATCGACTTAAAGCCACATCGTCACATTGTCCGGTCTTCTCTCTGAAACGGTTACATTTATCGCCTGCAAAGCTATGTGGCGTGCTGCGGTATGCGGATACATTAAAAGCACAATAGTAGAACACAGATCAAGCTTCTAAGTTGATGTAATATCAAGTTAGATGCAGTACATTTCAGGTTTTAGTTATTGATTATTGACATTTTACCCTTCCTTGGTGCCTTTGACTTGAGCTAAGACCCTAAGATTTCGCATGAAAATAGGACCAGCAGCCGCGATGCACGGGAGAATGTGCAAAGTGTACGTATGTTTGAAAAACCTGTGAAATCCGTCCGTTTTCGTCATTTGTTATCGAATCGACTGAAAGCCATATCGTCACATTGGCCGCTCTTCTCTCTGAAACGGTTACATTTATCGCCTGCAAAGCTATGTGGCGTGCTGCGGTTATCTGAGACACTAAAAGCACCATAGTAGAACACAGAAGAAGCTTCTAAGTTGATGTAATAGCCTGTAAGGAACAGTACAATTCATGTTTTAGGTATCGATTATTGACTTTTTACCCTTCTTTGGTGCTTTTGACTTTAGCTAGGACATTAAGATTTTGCATAAAAGGAGGACTATCACCCGCGTTGTACGGGAGAATGTGCAAAATATTCAAATGTAGTAAAAACCTGAGAATTCCGCCCGTTTTCGTCATGTGTTATGGAATCGACTTAAAGCCAGATCGTCACATTGGCCGCTCTTCTCTCTGAAACGGTTACATTTATCGTCTGCAAAACTATGTCGAATGCTACGGTATGCGGAGACACTAAAAGCACCATAGTAGAACACAGAAGAAGCTTCTAAATTGATCTAGTAGCCAGTAAGAAGCAGTACAATTAAAGTTTTAGTTATCGAATATTGACTTTTTACCCTTCTTTGGTGCCTTGGACTTGAGCTAGGACCTTAAAATTTTGCATGAAAGCAGGACTAGCAGCCACGTTGCACGGGAGAACGTGAAAAGTGTTCATATGTGGTAAAAACCTGAGAAATTCGTCCTTTTTCGTCATTTGTTATCGAATCGACTTAAAGCCAGATCGTCACATTGGCCGATAATCTCTCTGATACGGTTATATTTGTCGTCTGCAAAGCTATGTCGCGTGCTGCGGTATGCGGAGACACTAAAAGCACCATAGTAGAATACAGAAGAAACTTCTAAGTTGATGTAATAGCCAGTAAGAAGCAGTACAATTCAACTTTTGGTTATCGATTATTGACTTTTTACCCTTCTTTGGTGCCTTGGACATGAGCTAGGAACTAAAGATTTTGCATGAAAGGATGACTAGCAGCCTCGTTTGCACGGGAGAATGTGAAAAGTGTTCATATGTAGTAAAAAACTGAGAAAGCCGCCCGTTTTCGTCATTTGTTATTGAATCGAGTTAAAGCCACATCGTCACATTGGCCGCTCTTGTCTCTGAAACGGTTAATTTATCGACTGCAAAGCTATGTCGCGTGCTGAGGTGTAAAGGAGACACTAAATGCACAATAGTAGAACACAGAAGAAGCTTCTATGTCGATGTAATCGCCAGTAAGAAGCAGTACAATTCAAGTATTAGTTATCGATTATTGACTTTTTACCATTCTTTGGTGCTTTGGATATGAGCTAGGACCTAAAGATTTTACATGAAAGGATGACTAGCAGCCTCGGTGCACGGTAGAATGTTAAAAGTGTTCATATGTAGTGAAAAACCTGTGAAATCCGTCCGTTTTCGTCATTTGTTATCGAATCGACTTAAAGCCATATCGTCACATTGGCCGCTCTTCTCTCTGAAACGGTTACATTTATCGCCTGCAAAGCTATGTGGCGTGCTGCGGTATGCGGAGACACTAAAAGCAACATAGTAGAAAACAGAAGAAGCTTCTAAGCTGATGTATTAGCCAGTAAGTTGCAGTACAATTGAAGTTTTAGTTATCGATTATTGACTTTTTACCCTTCTTTTTTGCCTTTGACTTGAGCTAGGACCTTAAGATTTTGCATGAGAGGAGGACTTGCTGCCACGTTTCACGAAGAATGTGAAAAGTGTTCATATGTAGTAAAAACCTGTGAAATCCGTCCGTTTTCGTCATTTGTTATCGAATCGACTTAAAGCCACATCGTCACATTGTCCGGTCTTCTCTCTGAAACGGTTACATTTATCGCCTGCAAAGCTATGTGGCGTGCTGCGGTATGCGGATACATTAAAAGCACAATAGTAGAACACAGATCAAGCTTCTAAGTTGATGTAATATCTAGTTAGATGCAGTACATTTCAAGTTTTAGTTATCGATTATTGACTTTTTACCCTTCCTTGGTGCCTTTGACTTGAGCTAGGACCTTAAGATTTTGCATGAAAATAGGACCAGCTGCCGCGTTGCACGGGAGAATGTGCAAAGTGTTTATATGTTTGAAAAACCTGTGAAATCCGTGTGTTTTCGTCATTTGTTATCCAATCGACTTAAAGCCACATCGTCACATTGTCCGGTCTTCTCTCTGAAACGGTTACATTTATCGCCTGCAAAGCTATGTGGCGTGCTGCGGTATGCGGATACATTAAAAGCACAATAGTAGAACAGAGATCAAGCTTCTAAGTTGATGTAATATCAAGTTAGATGCAGTACATTTCAGGTTTTAGTTACTGATTATTGACATTTTACCCTTCCTTGGTGCCTTTGACTTGAGCTAAGACCCTAAGATTTCGCATGAAAATAGGACCAGCAGCCGCGATGCACGGGAGAATGTGCAAAGTGTACGTATGTTTGAAAAACCTGTGAAATCCGTCCGTTTTCGTCATTTGTTATCGAATCGACTGAAAGCCATATCGTCACATTGGCCGCTCTTCTCTCTGAAACGGTTACATTTATCGCCTGCAAAGCTATGTGGCGTGCTGCGGTTATCTGAGACACTAAAAGCACCATAGTAGAACACAGAAGAAGCTTCTAAGTTGATGTAATAGCCTGTAAGGAACAGTACAATTCATGTTTTAGGTATCGATTATTGACTTTTTACCCTTCTTTGGTGCTTTTGACTTTAGCTAGGACATTAAGATTTTGCATAAAAGGAGGACTATCACCCGCGTTGTACGGGAGAATGTGCAAAATATTCAAATGTAGTAAAAACCTGAGAATTCCGCCCGTTTTCGTCATGTGTTATGGAATCGACTTAAAGCCAGATCGTCACATTGGCCGCTCTTCTCTCTGAAACGGTTACATTTATCGGCTGCAAAACTATGTCGAATGCTACGGTATGCGGAGACACTAAAAGCACCATAGTAGAACACAGAAGAAGCTTCTAAATTGATCTAGTAGCCAGTAAGAAGCAGTACAATTAAAGTTTTAGTTATCGATTATTGACTTTTTACCCTTCTTTGGTGCCTTGGACTTGAGCTAGGACCTTAAAATTTTGCATGAAAGCAGGACTAGCAGCCACGTTGCACGGGAGAACGTGAAAAGTGTTCATATGTGGTAAAAACCTGAGAAATCCGTCCTTTTTCGTCATTTGTTATCGAATCGACTTAAAGCCAGATCGTCACATTGGCCGATAATCTCTCTGATACGGTTATATTTGTCGTCTGCAAAGCTATGTCGCGTGCTGCGGTATGCGGAGACACTAAAAGCACCATAGTAGAATACAGAAGAAACTTCTAAGTTGATGTAATAGCCAGTAAGAAGCAGTACAATTCAACTTTTGGTTATCGATTATTGACTTTTTACCCTTCTTTGGTGCCTTGGACATGAGCTAGGAACTAAAGATTTTGCATGAAAGGATGACTAGCAGCCTCGTTTGCACGGGAGAATGTGAAAAGTGTTCATATGTAGTAAAAAACTGAGAAAGCCGCCCGTTTTCGTCATTTGTTATTGAATCGAGTTAAAGCCACATCGTCACATTGGCCGCTCTTGTCTCTGAAACGGTTACATTTATCGACTGCAAAGCTATGTCGCGTGCTGAGGTGTAAAGGAGACACTAAATGCACAATAGTAGAACACAGAAGAAGCTTCTATGTCGATGTAATCGCCAGTAAGAAGCAGTACAATTCAAGTATTAGTTATCGATTATTGACTTTTTACCATTCTTTGGTGCTTTGGATATGAGCTAGGACCTAAAGATTTTACATGAAAGGATGACTAGCAGCCTCGGTGCACGGTAGAATGTTAAAAGTGTTCATATGTAGTGAAAAACCTGTGAAATCCGTCCGTTTTCGTCATTTGTTATCGAATCGACTTAAAGCCATATCGTCACATTGGCCGCTCTTCTCTCTGAAACGGTTACATTTATCGCCTGCAAAGCTATGTGGCGTGCTGCGGTATGCGGAGACACTAAAAGCAACATAGTAGAAAACAGAAGAAGCTTCTAAGCTGATGTATTAGCCAGTAAGTTGCAGTACAATTGAAGTTTTAGTTATCGATTATTGACTTTTTACCCTTCTTTTTTGCCTTTGACTTGAGCTAGGACCTTAAGATTTTGCATGAGAGGAGGACTTGCTGCCACGTTTCACGAAGAATGTGAAAAGTGTTCATATGTAGTAAAAACCTGTGAAATCCGTCCGTTTTCGTCATTTGTTATCGAATCGACTTAAAGCCAGATCGTCATGTTGGCCGCTCTTTTCTCTGAAACAATTACACTATCGTCTGCAAAGCTATGTCGCGTGCTGCGGTATGCGGAGACATTAAAAGCACCATAGTAGAACACAGATGAAGCTTCTAAGTTGATGTAATATCTAGTTAGATGCAGTACAATTAAAGTTTTAGCTATCGATTATTGCCTTTTTACCCTTCTTTTTTGCCTTTGACTTGAGCTAGGACCTTACGATTTTGCATGAAAGGAGGACTAGCAGCTGCGTTGCATGGGAGAATGTGAAAAGTGTTCATATGTAGTAAAAACCTGAGAATTCCGTCCGTTTTCGTCATTTGTTATGGAATCAACTTAAAGCCAGATCGTCACATTGGCCGCTCTTCTCTCTGAAACGGTTTCATTTATCGTCTGCAAAACTATGTCGCCTGCTACGGTATGCGGTGACACCAAAAGCACCATAGTAGAACACAGAAGAAGCTTCTAAGTTGTTGTAGTAGCCAGTAAGAAGCAGTACAATTAAAGTTTTAGTTATCGATTATTGACTTTTTACCCTTCTTTGGTGCCTCTGACTTTAGCTAGGACCTTAGGATTTTGCATGAAAGGAGGACTATCACCCGCGTTGTACGGGAGAATGTGGAAAGTATTCAAATGTAGTAAAAACATGAGAATTCTGTCAGTTTTCGTCATTTGTTATGGAATTGACTTAAATCCAGATCGTCACATTGGGCGCTCTTCTCTCTGGAACGGTTACATTTATCGTCTGCAAAACTATGTCGCGTGCTACGGTATGCGGAGACACTAAAAGCACCATAGTAGAACACAGAAGAAGCTTCTAAGCTTCTAAGTTGTTGTAGTAGCCAGTAAGAAGCAGTACAATTAAAGTTTTAGTTATCGATTATTGACTTTTTACCCTTATTTGGTGCCTTGGACATGAGCTAGGACCTTAAGATTTTGCATGGAAGGAGGACTAGCTGCCACGTTGCACGGGAGAATGTGAAAAGTGTTCATATGTGGTAAAAACCTGAGAAATCCGTCCTTTTTCGTCATTTGTTAGCGAATCTACTTAAAGCCAGATCGTCACATTGGCCGCTCTTATCTCACAATCGGTTACATTTATCGTCTGCAAAGCTATGTCGCGTGTTGCTGTATAAATGAGACACTAAATGCGCATTAGTAGAACACAGACGAATTTTCTAAGTTGATGTAATCGTCAGTACGAATCAGTAAAAATCCAGTTTTAGTTATCGATAATTGACTTTTTACCATACTTTGGTGCCTTGGACATAAGCTAGGACCTTAAGAGTTTGCATGAAGGGAGGACTAGCAGCCGCGTTTCAGGGGAGAATGTGAAAGTGTTCATATGTAGTAAAAACCTGAGAAATCCGTCCGTTTTCGTCATTTGTTATCGAGTCGACTTAAAGCCACATCGTCACATTGGCCGCTCTTCTCTCTGAAACGGTTATATATATCGTCTGCAAAGCTATGTCGCGTGCTGAGGTATAAAGAAGACACTAAATGCACAATAGTAGAACACAGAATAAGCTTCTAAATTGATGTAATCGCCAGTAAGAATCAGTGAAAATCAAGTTTCAGTTATCGATAATTGAATTTTTACCCTTCCTTGGTGACTTGGACATGAGCTAGGACCTAAAGATTTTGCATGAAAGGAGGACTTGCTGCCAAGTTTCACGAAGAATGTGAAAAGTGTTCATATGTAGTAAAAACCTGAGAAATCCGTCCGTTTTCGTCATTTGTTATCGAATCGACTTAAAGCCAGATAGTCATGTTGGCCGCTCTTTTCTCTGAAACGATTACACTATCGTCTGCAAAGCTATGTCGCGTGCTGCGGTATGCGGAGACATTAAAAGCACCATAGTAGAACACAGATGAAGCTTCTAAGTTGATGTAATATCTAGTTAGATGCAGTACATTTCAAGTTTTAGTTATCGATTATTGACTTTTTACCCTTCCTTGGTGCCTTTGACTTGAGCTAGGACCTTAAGATTTTGCATGAAAATAGGACCAGCTGCCGCGTTGCACGGGTGAATGTGCAAAGTGTTTATATGTTTGAAAAACCTGTGAAATCCGTGTGTTTTCGTCATTTGTTATCCAATCGACTTAAAGCCACATCGTCACATTGTCCGGTCTTCTCTCTGAAACGGTTACATTTATCGCCTGCAAAGCTATGTGGCGTGCTGCGGTATGCGGAGACATTAAAAGCACAATAGTAGAACACAGATGAAGCTTCTAAGTTGATGTAATATCAAGTTAGATGCAGTACATTTAAGGTTTTAGTTATTGATTATTGACATTTTACCCTTCCTTGGTGCCTTTGACTTGAGCTAAGACCCTAAGATTTCGCATGAAAATAGGACCAGCAGCCGCGATGCACGGGAGAATGTGCAAAGTGTACGTATGTTTGAAAAACCTGTGAAATCCGTCCGTTTTCGTCATTTGTTATCGAATCGACTGAAAGCCATATCGTCACATTGGCCGCTCTTCTCTCTGAAACGGTTACATTTATCGAGTGCAAAGCTATGTGGCGTGCTGCGGTTATCTGAGACACTAAAAGCACCATAGTAGAACACAGAAGAAGCTTCTAAGTTGATGTAATAGCCTGTAAGGAACAGTACAATTCATGTTTTAGGTATCGATTATTGACTTTTTACCCTTCTTTGGTGCTTTTGACTTTAGCTAGGACATTAAGATTTTGCATAAAAGGAGGACTATCACCCGCGTTGTACGGGAGAATGTGCAAAATATTCAAATGTAGTAAAAACCTGAGAATTCCGCCCGTTTTCGTCATGTGTTATGGAATCGACTTAAAGCCAGTTCGTCACATTGGCCGCTCTTCTCTCTGAAACGGTTACATTTATCGTCTGCAAAACTATGTCGAATGCTACGGTATGCGGAGACACTAAAAGCACCATAGTAGAACACAGAAGAAGCTTCTAAATTGATCTAGTAGCCAGTAAGAAGCAGTACAATTAAAGTTTTAGTTATCGATTACTGACTTATTACCCTTCTTTGGTGCCTTGGACTTGAGCTAGGACCTTAAGATTTTGCATGAAAGCAGGACTAGCAGCCACGTTGCACGGGAGAACGTGAAAAGTGTTCATATGTGGTAAAAACCTGAGAAATCCGTCCTTTTTCGTCATTTGTTATCGAATCGACTTAAAGGCAGATCGTCACATTGGCAGCTCTTATCTCTCAATCGGTTACATTTTTAGCCTGCAAAGCAATGTCGCGTGCTGCTGTATAAATGAGACACTAAGTGCACATTAGTAGAACACAGAAGAAGCTTCTAAGTTGATGTAATCGCCAGTACGAATCAGTAAAAATCAAGTTTTAGTTATCGATAATTGACTTTTTACCATACTTTGGTGCCTTGGACATGAGCTTGGACCTTAAGAGTTTGCATGAAAGGAGGACTAGCAGCCGCGTTGCACGGGAGAATGTGAAAGTGTTCATATGTAGTAGAAACCTGAGAAATCCGTCCGTTTTCGTCATTTGTTATCGAATCGACTTAAAGCCAGATCGTCACATTGGCCGATAATCTCTCTGATACGGTTATATTTGTCATCTGCAAAGCTATGTCGCGTGCTGCGGTATGCGGAGACACTAAAAGCACCATAGTAGAATACAGAAGAAACTTCTAAGTTGATGTAATAGCCAGTAAGAAGCAGTACAATTCAACTTTTAGTTATCGATTATTGACTTTTTACCCTTCTTTGGTGCCTTGGACATGAGCTAGGAACTAAAGATTTTGCATGAAAGGATGACTAGCAGCCTCGTTTGCACGGGAGAATGTGAAAAGTGTTCACATGTAGTAAAAAACTGAGAAATCCGCCCGTTTTCGTCATTTGTTATTGAATCGAGTTAAAGCCACATCGTCACATTGGCCGCTCTTGTCTCTGAAACGGTTACATTTATCGACTGCAAAGCTATGTCGCGTGCTGAGGTGTAAAGGAGACACTAAATGCACAATAGTAGAACACAGAAGAAGCTTCTAAGTCGATGTAATCGCCAGTAAGAAGCAGTACAATTCAAGTATTAGTTATCGATTATTGACTTTTTACCATTCTTTGGTGCTTTGGATATGAGCTAGGACCTAAAGATTTTACATGAAAGGATGACTAGCAGCCTCGGTGCACGGTAGAATGTTAAAAGTGTTCATATGTAGCGAAAAACCTGTGAAATCCGTCCGTTTTCGTCATTTGTTATCGAATCGACTTAAAGCCATATCGTCACATTGGCCGCTCTTCTCTCTGAAACGGTTACATTTATCGCCTGCAAAGCTATGTGGCGTGCTGCGGTATGCGGAGACACTAAAAGCAACATAGTAGAAAACAGAAGAAGCTTCTAAGCTGATGTATTAGCCAGTAAGTTGCAGTACAATTGAAGTTTTAGTTATCGATTATTGACTTTTTACCCTTCTATTTTGCCTTTGACTTGAGCTAGGACCTTAAGATTTTGCATGAAAGGAGGACTAGCAGCTGCGTTGCATGGGAGAATGTGAAAAGTGTTCATATGTAGTAAAAACCTGAGAATTCCGTCCGTTTTCGTCATTTGTTATGGAATCGACTTAAAGCCAGATCGTCACATTGGCCGCTCTTCTCTCTGAAACGGTTTCATTTATCGTCTGCAAAACTATGTCGCCTGCTACGGTATGCGGAGACACCAAAAGCACCATAGTAGAACACAGAAGAAGCTTCTAAGTTGTTGTAGTAGCCAGTAAGAAGCAGTACAATTAAAGTTTTAGTTATCGATTATTGACTTTTTACCCTTCTTTGGTGCCTTGGACTTGAGCTAGGACCTTAAGATTTTGCATGAAAGCAGGACTAGCAGCCACGTTGCACGGGAGAACGTGAAAAGTGTTCATATGTGGTAAAAACCTGAGAAATCCGTCCTTTTTCGTCATTTGTTATCGAATCGACTTAAAGGCAGATCGTCACATTGGCAGCTCTTATCTCTCAATCGGTTACATTTATCGTCTGCAAAGCAATGTCGCATGCTGCTCTATAAATGAGACACTAAATGCACATTAGTGTAACACAGAAGAAGCTTCTAAGTTGATGTAATCGCCAGTACCAATCAGTAAAAATCAAGTTTTAGTTATCGATAATTGACTTTTTACCATACTTTTGTGCCTTGGACTTGAGCTAGGACCTAAAGATTTTACATGAAAGGTCGACTAGCAGCCGCGTTGCACGGGAGAATGTGAAAGTGTTCATATGTAGTAGAAACCTGAGAAATCCGTCCGTTTTCGTCATTTGTTATCGAATCGACTTAAAGCCAGATCGTCACATTGGTCGATCATCTCTCTGATACGGTTATATTTGTCGTCTGCAAAGCTATGTCGCGTGCTGCGGTATGAGGAGACACTAAAAGCACCATAGTAGAATACAGAAGAAACTTCTAAGTTGATGTAATAGCCAGTAAGAAGCAGTACAATTCAACTTTAAGTTATCGATTATTGACTTTTTACCCTTCTTTGGTGCCTTGGACATGAGCTAGGAACTAAAGATGTTGCATGAAAGGATCACTAGCAGCCTCGTTTGCACGGGAGAATGTGAAAAGTGTTCATATGTAGTAAAAAACTGAGAAATCCGCCCGTTTTCGTCATTTGTTATTGAATCGAGTTAAAACCACATCGTCACATTGGCCGCTCTTGTCTCTGAAACGGTTACATTTATCGTCTGCAAAGCTATGTCGCGTGCTGTGGTGTAAAGGAGACACTAAATGCACAATAGTAGAACACAGAAGAAGCTTCTAAGTCGATGTAATTGCCAGTAAGAAGCAGTACAATTCAAGTTTTAGTTATCGATTATTGACTTTTTACCATTCTTTGGTGCTTTGGATATGATCTAGGACCTAAAGATTTTACATGAAAGGATGACTAGCTGCCTCGGTGCACGGGAGAATGTTAAAAGTGTTCATATGTAGTAAAAACCTGAGAAATCCGTCCGTTTTCGTCATTTGTTATCGAACCGACTTAAAGCCAGATCGTCATGTTGGCCGCTCTTTTCTCTGAAACGGTTACACTATCGTCTGCAAAGCTATGTCGCGTGCTGCGGTATGCGGAGTCATTAAAAGCACCATAGTAGAACACAGATGAAGCTTCTAAGTTGATGTAATATCTAGTTAGATGCAGTACATTTCAAGTTTTAGTTATCGATTATTAACTTTTTACCCTTCCTTGGTGCCTTTGACCTTAAGATTTTGCATGAAAATAGGACCAGCAGCCGCGTTGCACGGGAGAATGTGCAAAGTGTTTAAATGTTTGAAAAACCTGTGAAATCCGTGTGTTTTCGTTATTTGTTATCGAATCGACTTAAACCATATCGTCACATTGGACGCTCTTCTCTCTGAACCGTATACATTTATCGCCTGCAAAGCTATGTGGCGTGCTGCGGTATGCGGAGACATTAAAAGCACCATAGTAGAACACAGATGAAGCTTCTAAGTTGATGTAATATCAAGTTAGATGCAGTACATTTCAGGTTTTAGTTATTGATTATTGACATTTTACCCTTCCTTGGTGCATTTGACTTGAGGTAGGACCTTAAGATTTTGCATGAAAATAGGACCAGCAGCCGCGATGCACGGGAGAATGTGCAAAGTGTTCATATGTTTGAAAAACCTGTGAAATCCGTCCGTTTACGTCATTTGTTATCGAATCGACTGAAAGCCATATCGTCACATTGGCCGCTCTTCTCTCTGAAACGGTTTCATTTATCGTCTGCAAAACTATGTCGCCTGCTACGGTATGCGGAGACACTAAAAGCACCATAGTAGAACACAGAAGAAGCGTCTAAGTTGTTGTAGTAGCCAGTAAGAAGCAGTACAATTAAAGTTTTAGTTATCGATAATTGACTTTTTACCTTACTTTGGTGCCTTGGACATGAGCTAGGACCTTGAGAGGTTTCATAAAAGGAGGACTAGCAGCCGCGTTGCACGAGAGAATGTGAAAGTGTTCATATGTAGTAGAAACCTGAGAAATCCGTCCGTTTTCGTCATTTGTTATCGAAAAGACTTAAAGCCAGATCGTCACATTGGCCGATCATCTCTCTGATACGGTTATATTTGTCGTCTGCAAAGCTATGTCGCGTGCTGCGGTATGCGGAGATACTAAAAGCACCATAGTAGAATACAGAAGAAACTTCTAAGTTGATGTAATAGCCAGTAAGAAGCAGTACAATTCAACTTTTAGTTATCGATTATTGACTTTTTACCCTTCTTTGGTGCCTTGGACATGAGCTAGGACCTTAAAATTTTGCATGAAAGGAGGACTTGCTGCCACGTTTCACGAAGAATGTGAAAAGTGTTCATATGTAGTAAAAACCTGAGAAATCCTTCCGTTTTCGTCATTTGATATCGAATCGACTTCAAGCCATATCGTCACATTGGCCGCTCTTCTCTCTGAAACGGTTACATTTATCGTCTGCAAAGCTATGTCGCATGCTGCGGTTATCGGAGACACTAAAAGCACCATAGTAGAACACAGAAGAAGCTTCTAAGTTGTTGTAGTAGCCAGTAAGAAGCAGTACAACTAAAGTTTTAGTTATCGATTATTGACTTTTTACCCTTCTTTGGTGCCTTGGACATGAGCAAGGACCTTAAGATTTTGCATGAAAGGAGGACTTGTTGCCACGTTTCACGAAGAATGTGAAAAGTGTTCATATGTAGTAAAAACCTGAGAAATCCGTCCGTTTTCGTCATTTGTTATCGAACCGACTTAAAGCCAGATCGTCATGTTGGCCGCTCTTTTCTCTGAAACGGTTACACTATCGTCTGCAAAGCTATGTCGCGTGCTGCGGTATGCGGAGTCATTAAAAGCACCATAGCAGAACACAGATGAAGCTTCTAAGTTGATGTAATATCTAGTTAGATGCAGTACATTTCAAGTTTTAGTTATCGATTATTGACTTTTTACCCTTCCTTGGTGCCTTTGACCTGAGCTAGGACCTTAAGATTTTGCATGAAAATAGGACCAGCAGCCGCCTTGCACGGGAGAATGTGCAAAGTGTTTAAATGTTTGAAAAACCTGTGAAATCCGTGTGTTTTCGTTATTTGTTATCGAATCGACTTAAACCATATCGTCACATTGGACGCTCTTCTCTCTGAAACGGTTACATTTATCGCCTGCAAAGCTATGTGGCGTGCTGCGGTATGCGGAGACATTAAAAGCACCATAGTAGAACACAGATGAAGCTTCTAAGTTGATGTAATATCAAGTTAGATGCAGTACATTTCAGGTTTTAGTTATTGATTATTGACATTTTACCCTTCCTTGGTGCCTTTGACTTGAGCTAGGACCTTAAGATTTTGCATGAAAATAGGACCAGCAGCCGCGATGCACGGGAGAATGTGCAAAGTGTTCATATGTTTGAAAAACCTGTGAAATCCGTCCGTTTACGTCATTTGTTATCGAATCGACTGAAAGCCATATCGTCACATTGGCCGCTCTTCTCTCTGAAACGGTTTCATTTATCGTCTGCAAAACTATGTCGCCTGCTACGGTATGCGGAGACACTAAAAGCACCATAGTAGAACACAGAAGAAGCGTCTAAGTTGTTGTAGTAGCCAGTAAGAAGCAGTACAATTAAAGTTTTAGTTATCGATAATTGTCTTTTTACCTTACTTTGGTGCCTTGGACATGAGCTAGGACCTTGAGAGGTTTCATGAAAGGAGGACTAGCAGCCGCGTTGCACGAGAGAATGTGAAAGTGTTCATATGTAGTAGAAACCTGAGAAATCCGTCCGTTTTCGTCATTTGTTATCGAAAAGACTTAAAGCCAGATCGTCACATTGGCCGATCATCTCTCTGAAACGGTTTCATTTATCGTCTGCAAAACTATGTCGCCTGCTACGGTATGCGGAGACACTAAAAGCACCATAGTAGAACACAGAAGAAACTTCTAAGTTGATGTAATAGCCAGTAAGAAGCAGTACAATTCAACTTTTAGTTATCGATTATTGACTTTTTACCCTTCTTTGTTGCCTTGGATATGAGCTAGGACCTAAGGATTTTGCATGAAAGGATGACTAGCAGCCTCGGTGCACGGGATAATGTTAAAAGTGTTCACATGTAGTGAAAAACTGAGAAATTCGCCCTATTTCGCCATTTGTTATCGAATCGACTTAAAGAAAGGACGTCACATTTGCTGCTCTTCTCTCTGAAACGGTTACATTTATCGTCTGCCTAGCTATGTTGCGTGCTGCGGTATGCGGAGACACTTAAAGCAACATAGTAGATTACAGAAGAAGCTTCTAAATTGATGTAATAGGCAGTAAGAAGCAGTACAATTGAAGTTTTAGTTATCGATTATTGACTTTTTACCCTTCTTTGGTGCCTTTGACTTGAGCTAGGACCTTATGATTTTGCATGAAAGGAGGACTAGCAGCCGCGTTCCACGGGAGAATGTGAAAAGTGTTCATATGTAGTAAAAACCTGAGAAATTTGTCCGTTTTTTTCATTTGTTATCAAATCGACTTAAAGCCAGTTCGTCAAATTAGACCCCCTTCGTTATGAAACGATTACATTTGTCGTCTGCAATGCTATGTTGCGTGCTGCGGTACGCAGAGACACTAAAAGCACTATAGTAGAACAGAGAAGAAGTTTCTAAGTTGATGTGATAGCCAGTAAGAAGCAGTACAATTCTAGTTATCGATTATTGTCTTTGTACCCTTCTTTGGTACCTTGGACATGAGCTAGCACCTTAAGATTATGCATGCGTTGAACGGGAGAATGTGAAAAGTGCTCATGTGTAGTAAAAACCTGAGAAATATGTCCGTTTTCGTCATTTTTTATCGAATCTACTTAAAGCCAGATAGTCACATTGGCCGCTCATCTCTCTGAAACGATTATATTTATCGTCTGCAAAGCTATGTCGCGTGCTGCGGTATGCGGAGACATTAAAAGCACCATAGTAGAATACAGAATAATCTTCTAAGTTGATGTAATAGCTAGTAAAGAGCAGTACAATTCTAATTTTAGTTATCGATTATTGACTTTTGCCCTTCTTTGGTGCCTTGGACATGAGCTAGGACCTAAAGATTTTGCATGAAAGGATGACTAGCAGCCTCGTTGCACGGGAGATTGTGAAAAGTGTTCATATGTAGTAAAAAACTGAGAAATCCACCCGTTTTCGTCATTTGTTATCGAATCGACTTAAAGCCAGATCGTCAAATTGGCGGCCCTACTTACTGAAACGGTTACATTTGTCGTCTGCAAAGCTATGTTGCGTGCTGCGGTATGCGGAGACACTAAAAGCACCATAGTAGCACACAGAAGAAGCTTCTAAGTTGATGTAATAGCCAGTATGAAGCAGTGCAATTCAAGTTTCAGTTATCGATTATAGACTTCTTACCCTTTATTGGCGCCTTGGACTTGAGCTGGGACCTTAAAATTTTGCATGAAAGGAGGACTAGCAGCCGCGTTGAACGGGAGTATGTGAGAAGTGTTCATATGTAGTAAAAACCTGTGAAATCCATCCGTTTTCGTTATTTGTTATCGAATCGACTTAAAGCCAGATCGTCACATCGGCCGCTCTTCTCTCTGAAACGTTTACATTTATCGTCTGCAAAGCTTTGTTGCGTGCTGCGGTATGCGGAGACACTAAAAGCACCATAGCAGAACACAGAAGAGGCTTTTAAGTTGATGTAATAGCCAGTAAGAAGCAGTACAATTCAAGTATTAGTTATCGGTTATTGATTTTATCCCTTCTTTGGTGCCTTGGACATGAGCTAGGACATTAAGTTTTTGCGTGAAAGGAGGACTACCAGCCGCATTGCACGGAAGAATGTGAAAAGTGTTCATATGCAGTAAAAACCTGAGAAATCCACCCGTTTTCGTCATTTGTTATCGAGTCGACTATAAGCCAGATCGTCACATTGGCTGCTCTTCTCTCTGAAACGGTTACATTTATCGTCTGCAAAGCTAGGTCGCGTGCTGCGGTATGCGGAGACACTAAAAGCACCATAGTAGAATACAGAAGAAGCTTCTAAGTTGATGTAATAGCCAGTAAGAAGCAGTACAATTCAAGTTTTAGTTATCGATTATTGAAGTTTTACGCTTCTTTGGTGCCTTGGACATGAGCTAGGACCTTAAGATTTTGCGTGAAAAGAGGACTAGCTGCCGCGTTTCTCGGGAGAATGTGAAAGTGTTGATATGTAGTAAAAACCTGATAAATCTGTTTGTTTTTGTCATTTGTTATCGAGTCGACTTTAAGCCAGATCGTCACATTGAGCGCTCTTCTCTCTGAAACGGTTACATTTATCGTCTGCAAAGCTTTTTCTTGTGCTGCGGTATAAATGAGACACTAAACGCACCATAGAAGAACACAGAAAAAGCTTCGAAGTTGATGTAATAGCCAGTAAGAAGCAGTACAATTAAAGTTTTAGTTATCGATTATTGAAGTTTTACGCTTCTTTGGTGCCTTGGACATGAGCTAGGATCTTTAGATTTTTCATGAAAGGAGGACTAGCAGCCGCGTTGCACGGGAGAATGTGCAAAGTGTTCATATGTAGTAGAATCCTTAGAAATCCGTCCGTTTCCGTCATTTGTTATCGAATCGACTTAAAGCCAGGTCGTCACATTGGCCGATCATCTCTCTGAGACGGTTACATATATAGTCTGCACAGCTATGTCGCGTGCTGCGGTATGCGGAGACACTAAAAGCACCATAGTAGAATACAGAAGATGCTTCTAAGTTGATGTAATAGCCAGTAAGAAACAGTACAATTCAACTTTTAGTTATCGACTATTGACATTTTATCCTTCTTTGGTGCCTTGGATATGAGCTAGGACCTAAAGATTTTGCATGAAAGGGTGACTAGCAGCCTCGCTGCACGGGAGAATGTTAAAAGTGTTCATATGTAGTGAAAAACAGTGAAATCCGCCCGTTTTCGTCATTTGCTATCGAATCGACTTAAAGCCAGATCGTAACATTGTCCGCTCTTGTCTCTGAAACGGATACATTTATCGTCTGCAAAGCTATGTCGCGTGCTGCGGTGTAATGGAGACACTAAATGCACCATAGTAGAACACAGAAAAAGCTTCTAAGTTGATGTAATCGCCAGTAAGGAGCAGTACAATTCAAGTTTTATTTATCGATTATTGACTTATTACCCTTATTTGGTACCTTGGACATGAGCTAGGACCTTAAGATTTTGCATGAAAGGAGTACTAGCAGCCGCGTTGCACTGGAGAATATGAAAAGTGTTCATATGTAGTAAAAACCTGAGAAATCCGTCCGTTTTCGTCATTTGTTATCGAATCAACTTAAAGCCAGATCGTCACATGGGCCTCTCTTCTCTCTGAAACGGTTACATTTATCGCCTACGAAGCTATGTCGCGTGCTGCGGTATGCGGAAATACTAAAAGCACCATAGTAGAACACAGAAGAAGCTTCTAAGTTGATGTAATAGCCAGTAAGAAGCAGTAAAATTTAAGTTTTAGTTATCGATTATTGACTTTTTACCCTTCTTTGGTGCCTTGGACATGAGCTAGAACCAGACGATTTTGCATGAAAGAAGGACTAGCAGCCGCGTTGCACGGGAGAATGTGAAAAGTGTTCATATGTAGTAAAAACCTGAGAAATCCGTCAGTTTTCGTCATTTGTTATCGAATCGACTGGAAAGCTATGTCGCGTGCTGCGGAATGCGGAGACGCTAAAAGCACCATGGAAGAACACAGAATAAGCTTTTAAGTTGATGTAATAGCCAGTAAGATGCAGTACAATTCAAGTTTTAGTTATTGATTATTGACTTTTTACCCCTCTTTGGTGCATTGGACATGAGCTAGCGTCCTATGATTTTACATGAAAGGAGGACTAGCAGCCGCGTTGCACGGGAGTATAAGAAAAGTATTCATATGTAGTAAAAACCTGAGAAATCCGTCCGTTTTCGGCATTTGTTATCGAACCGACTTAAAGCCAGATCGTCACATTGGCCGCTCTTGTCTCTGAAACGGTTACATTTACAGCCTGCAAAGCTATGTCGCGTGCTGCGACATAAAGGAGACACTAAAAGCGCCGTAGTAGAACACAGAAGAAGCTTCGAAGTTGATGTAATAGCCAGTAAGAGGCGGTACAATTAAAGTTTTCTTTATCTATTATTGACTTTTTACCCTTCTTTGGTGCCTTGGACATGAGCTAGGAACTTAAGATTTTCCATGAAAGAAGGACTAGCAGCCGTGTTGCACGGGCGAATGTGAAAAGTGTTCATATGTAGTAAAAACTTGAGAAAACCGTACGTTTCGTCATTTGTTATCGAATCGACTTAAAGCCAGGTCGTCAAATTGGCCGCCCTTCTTTCTGAAACGGTTACATTTGACGTCTGCAAAGTTGTGTTGCGTGCTGCGGTATGCGAAGACACTAAAAGCACCATAGTAGCACACAGAAGAAGCTTCTAAGTTGATGTAATAACCAGAATGAATCAGTACAATTCAAATTTTAGTTATCGGTTATTGACTTTTTACCCTTCTTTGGTGCCTTGGACATGAGCTAGAAACATACGATTTTGCATGTAAGAAGGACTAGCAGCCGCGTTGCACGGGAGAATGTGAAAAGTGTTCATATGTAGTAAAAATCTGAGAAATCCGTCCGTTTTCTTCATTTGATATCGAATCGACTTACAGCCAGGTTGTCACATTGGCCGCTCTTCTCTCTGAAACGGTTACATTTATCGTCTGC
Organism: Schistocerca gregaria; assembly: GCF_023897955.1. NCBI lineage: Eukaryota > Metazoa > Arthropoda > Insecta > Orthoptera > Acrididae > Schistocerca > Schistocerca gregaria. Next base: position 14,758,661 of record NW_026061795.1, on the reverse strand, counting down.
AAAACTATGTCGCGTGCTGCGGTATAAAGGAGACACTAAAAGCACCATAGTAGAACACAGGAGAAGCTTCTAAGTTGACGTAATAGCCAGTGAGATGCAGTACAATTCAAGTTTTAGTTATCAATTATTGACTTTTTACCCTTCTTTGGTACCTTGGACATGAGCTAGGACCTTACGATTTAGCATGAAAGGAGGACTAGCAGCCGCGTTGTACGGGAGAATGTGAAAAGGTTTCATATGTAGTAAAAACCTGAGAAATTCGTCCGTTTTCGTCATTTGTTATCGAATCGACTTAAAGCCAGTTCGTCACATTTTCTTGTCTTCTCTCTGAAACGGTTACATTTATCGACTGCAATGCTATGTCGCGTCCTTCGGTATGCGGAGACACTAAAAGCACCATACCAGCACACAGAAGAAGCTTCTAAGTTGATGTAATAGACAGTAAGATGCAGTACAATTCAAGTTTTAGTTATGGATTATTGACTTTTTTGCCTTCTTTGGTTCCTTGGACATGAGCTAGGACCTTACGATTTTGCATGAAAGGAGGACTAGCAGCCGCGTTGCACGGGAGAATGTAAAAAGTCATCATACGTAGTAAAAACCTGAGCACTTCGACCGTTTTCGTCATTTGTTATAAAATCGACTCAAGCCAGATCGTCACATTGGCCGCTCTTCTCTCTGAAATGGTTACATTTATGGTCTGCAAAGCTATGTCGCCTGCTGCGGTATGCGGAGACACTATAAGCACCATAGTAGAACACAGAAGAAACTACTAATTTTATGCAATAACCAGTAAGAAGCAGTAGAATTCAAGTTTTAACTATCGATTATTGCCTTTTTACCCTTCTTTGCTGCCTTGGACATGAGCTAGGTCCCTAACATTTTGCATGAGAAGAGGACTAGCAGCCGCATTGCACTTGACAATGTGAAAAGTGTTCATACGTAGTAAAAACGTGAGAAATCCGTCGGTGTTCGTCATTTGTTATCGAATCGACTTAAAGCCAGATCTTCACATTGGCCATTCTTCTCTCTGAAACAGTTACTTTTATGGTCTGCAGAGCTATGTCGCGTGCTGCGGTATCCGGAGACACTCAGAGCACCATAGTAGAATACAGAAGAAGTTTCTAAGTTGATGTAATTGCCAGTAAGAAGCAGTACAATTCCAGTTTTAGTTATCGATTATTTACTTCTTACCCTTCTTTGGTGCCTTCGACATGAGCTAGGACCTTACGATTTTGCATGAAAAGAGGACTAGCAGCCGCGTTGCACTGGAGAATGTGAAGAGTGTCCATATGTAGTAACAACCTAAAAAATCCACCCGTTTTCGTCATTTGTTATCGAATCGACGTAAATCCAGATCGTCACATTGGCCGGTCTTCTCTCTGAAACTGTTACATTTATCGTCTGCATAGCTATGTCGCATGCTGCGGTATGCGGAGGCACTAAAAGCACCATAGTACAACACAGAAGAAACTTATAACTTGATGTAATAGCCAGTAAGAAGCAGTACGATTCAAGTGTTAGTTATCGATTATAGACTTTTTACCCTTCTTTGGTGCCTTGGACATGAGCTAGGACATTAAGATTTTCCATAAAAGGAGAACTAGCACCCGCGATGCACGGGAGAGTGTGAAAAGTGTTCATGTGTAGTAAAAACCTGAGAAATCCGTCCTTTTTGTCATTTGTTGTCGAATCGAATTAAAGCCAGATCGTCACATTGGCCACTCTTCTCTCTGAAACGGTTACATTTATCGTCTGCAAAGCTATGTCGCGTGCTGCGGTACGCGGAGACACTAAAAGCACCATAGTAGAACACAGAAGAAGCTTCTAAGTTGATGTCATAGCCAGTAAGAAGCAGTGCAATTCAAGTTTTAGTTATCGATTGTTGACTTTTTTACCCTCCTTTGGTGCCTTGGACAAGAGATAGGCACTTAAGATTTTGCATGAATGGAGGACTAGCACCCGCGTTGTACGGGAGAATGTGAAAAGTGTTCATGTGTAGTAAAAACCTGAGAAATCCATCCATTTTCGTAATTTGTTATCGAATCGACTTAAAGCTAGTTCGTCACATTGGCTTTTCTTCTCTCTGAAACTGTTACATTTATCGTCTACATAGCTATGTCGCATGCTGCGGTATGCGGAGACACTAAAAGCACCATAGTACAACACAGAAGAAACTTATAACTTGATGTAATAGCCAGTAAGAAGCAGTACGATTCAAGTGTTAGTTATCGATTATAGACTTTTTACCCTTCTTTGGTGCCTTGGACATGAGCTAGGACCTTAAGATTTTCCATAAAAGGAGAACTAGCACCCGCGATGCACGGGAGAAAGTGAAAAGTGTTCATGTGTAGTAAAAATCTGAGAAATCCGTCCTTTTTCGTCATTTGTTGTCGAATCGAATTAAAGCCAAATCGTCACATTGGCCACTCTTCTCTCTGAAACGGTTACATTTATCGTCTGCAAAGCTATGTCGCGTGCTGCGGTACGCGGAGACACTAAAAGCACCGTAGTAGAACACAGAAGAAGCTTCTAAGTTGATGTAATAGCCAGTAAGAAGCAGTACGATTCAAGTGTTAGTTATCGATTATTGACTTTTGACCCTTCTTTGGTGCCTTGGACATGAGCTGGGACCTTAAGGTTTGCATGAAAGGAGGACTAGCAGCCGCGATGGGCGGGAAAATGTGAAAAGTGTTCATAAGTAGTAAAAAGCTTAGACATCCGTCCGATTTCGTCATTTGTTAAAGAATCGACTTAAAGCCAGGTTGACACATTACCCGCTCTTCTCTCTGAAACGGTTACAATATCGTCTGCAAAGCTATGTCGCGTGCTGCGGTATGCGGAGACACTAAAAGCACCATAGTAGAACACAGAAGAAGCTTCTAAGTTGATGTAATAGCCAGTACGAAGCAGTACAATTCAAGTTATAGTTATCGATTATTGACTTTTTACCCTTCTTTGGTGACTTGGACATGAGCTAGGACCTTAAGATTTTGCATGAAAGGAGGACTAGCAGCCGCGTTGCACGGGAGAATGTGAAACGTGTTCATAAGTAGTAAAAACCTGAGAAATCCGTCCGTTTTCGTCTTATGTTATCGAATCGAGTTAAAGCCAGGTCGTCAGATTGGCCGCTCTTCTTCTCTGAAACGATTACATTTTACGTCTGCAAAGCTATGTCGCGTGCTGCTTCATGCGGAGACACTAAAAGCACCAAAGTAGAACACAGAAGAAGCTTCTAAGTTGATGTAATAGCCAGTAAGAAGCAGTAGAATTCAAGTTTTAGCTATCGTTTTTTGACTTTTTACCTTTCTTTGGTGCCTTTGACATGAGCTGGGACCTTAAGATTTTGCATGAAAGGAGGATTAGCAGCCGCGATGCATGGGAAAATGTGAAAAGTATTAATATGTAGTAAAAACCTGAGAAATCCGTCCATTTTCGTCATTTGGTATCGAATCGACTTAAAGCCAGTACGTCACATTGCCTTCTCTTCTCTCTGAAACGGATACATTTATCGTCTGCAAAGCTATGTCGAGTGCTGCGGTATGCGGAGACACTAAAAGCACCATAGTTGAACAGAGAAGAAGCTTTTAATTTCATGTAATAGCCAGATAGAAGCAGTACAATTCAAGATTTAGTTATCGATTATTGACTTTGGACCCTTCTTTGGTGCCTTGGACATGAGCTAGGACCTTAAGATTTTGCATGAAAGGAGGACTAGCTGCCACGTTTCACGGGAGAATGTGAAAAGTGTTCATATGTAGTAAAAACCTGAAAAATCCGTCCGTTTTCGTCATTTGTTATCGAATCGACTTAAAGCCAGATCGTCACATTGGCCGCTCTTGTCTCTGAAACGGTTACATTTATCGTCCGCAGAGCTATGTCGCGTGCTGCGGTATGCGGAGACACTAAAATCACCGTAGTAGAACACAGAAGAAGCTTCTAGGTTGATGTAATAGCCAGTAAGAAGCAGTACAATTCAAGATTTAGTTATTGATTATTGACTTTTTACCTTCTTTTGTGACTTGGACATGAGGTAGGACCTTAAGATTTTGCATGAAAGGAGGACTAGCAGCCGCGTTGCACGGGAGAATGTGAAGTGTTCATATGTAGTAAAAACCTGAGAAATCCGTCCGTTTTCGTCTTTTGTTATCGAATCGACTTAAAGCCAGATTGTGACATTGGCCGCTCTTCTCTCTGAAACGGTTACATTTATCGTCTGCAAAGCTATGTCGCGTGCTGCGGTAAGCGGAGACACTAAAAGCACCATAGTAGAACACAGAAGAAGCTTCTAAGTTGATGTCATAGCCAGTAAGAAGCAGTGCAATTCAAGTTTTAGTTATCGATTGCTGACTTTTTACCCTTCTTTGGTGCCTTGCACAAGAGCTAGGCACTTAAGATTTTGCATGAAAGGAGAACTAGCACCGGCGTTATACGGGAGAATGTGCAAAGTGTTCATATGTAGTAAAAACCTGAGAAATCCGTCCGTTTTCGTCATTTGTTATCGAATCGACTTAAATCCAGATCGTCACATTGGCCGCTCTTCTCTCTGAAACAGTTACATTTATCGTCTGCAAAATTATGTCGCGTGCTGCGGTATAAAGGAGACACCATAGTAGAACACAAGAGAAGCTTCTAAGTTGACGTAATAGCCAGTAAGATGCAGTACAATTCAAGTTTTAGTTATCAATTATTGACTTTTTACCCTTTCTTGGTACCTTGGACATGAGCTAGGACCTTACGATTTAGCATGAAAGGAGGACTAGCAGCCGCGTTGCACGGGAGAATGTGAAAAGGGTTCATATGTAGTAAAAACCTGAGAAATTCGTGCATTTTCGTCATTTGTTATCGAATCGACTTAAAGCTAGTTCGTCACATTTTCTTGTCTTCTCTCTGAAACGGTTACAATTATCGTCTGCAAAGCTATGTCGCGTGCTGCGGTATGCGGAGACACTAAAAGCACCATAGCAGCACACAGAAGAAGCTTCTAAGTTGATGTAATAGCCAGTAAGATGCAGTACAATTCAAGTTTTAGTTATAAATTATTGACTTTTTACCCTTCTTTGGTACCTTGGACATCAGCTAGGACCTTACGATTTTGCATGAAAGGAGGACTAGCAGCGGCGTTGCACGGGAGAATGTGAAAAGTCATCGTACGTAGTAAAAACCTGAGAAATTCGACCGTTCTCGTCATTTGTTATCGAATCCACTCAAGCCAGATCGTCACATTGGCCGCTCTTCTCTCTGAAATGGTTACATTTATGGTCTGCAAAGCTATGTGGCCTGCTGCGGTATGCGGAGACACTATAAGCACCATAGTAGAACACAGAAGAAGCTTCTAATTTTATGTAATAACCAGTAAGAAGCAGTAGAATTCAAGTTTATTTATCGATTATTGCCTTTTTACCCTTCTTTGGTGCATTGGACGTGAGCTAGGACGTTAAGATGTTGCATGAGAAGAGGACTAGCAGCCGCATTTCACGGGAGAATGTGAAAATTGTTCATATGTAGAAAAACGTGAGAAATCCGTCGGTTTCCGTCATTTGTTATCGAATCGACTTAAAGCCAGATCTTCACATTGGCCACTCTTCTCTCTGAAACAGTTACTTTTATCGTCTGCAGAGCTATGTCGCGTGCTGCGGTATGCGGAGACACTAAAAGCACCATAGTAGAACACCGAAGAAGCTTCTAAGTTGATGTAATAGCGAATAAGATGCAGTACAATTCAAGTATTAGTTATCTATTATTGCCTTTTTACCCTTCTTTGGTACCTTGGACATGAGCTAGGACCTTAAGATTTTCCAGGAAGGGAGGTCTAGCAGCCTCGTTGCACGGGATAATGTGAAAACTGTTCATATTTAGTAAAAATCTGAGAAATCTGTCCGTTTTCGTCATTTGTTATCGAATCGACTTAAAGCCAGATGGTCACATCGGCCACCCTTCTTTCTTAAACGGTTACATTTGTCGTCTGCAAAGCTATGTTGCGTGCTGCGGTAGGCGGAGACACTAAAAGCACCATAGTACAACACAGAAGAAGCTTATAAGTTGATGTAATAGCCAGTAAGAAGCAGTACGATTCAAGTTTTAGTTATCGACTATTGACTTTTTACCCTTCTTTGGTGCCTTTGACAAGAGCTGGGACCTTAAGATTTTGCATGAAAGTAGGACTAGCAGCCGCGTTGCACGGGAGAATGTGAAAAGTGTTCATATGTAGTAACAACCTGAGAAATCCACCCGTTTTCGTCATTTGTTATCGAATCGACGTAAATCCAGATCGTCACATTGGCCGGTCTTCTCTCTGAAACTGTTACATTTATCGTCTGCATAGCTATGTCGCATGCTGCGGTATGCGGAGACACTAAAAGCACCATAGTACAACACAGAATAAACTTATAACTTGATGCAATAGCCAGTAAGAAGCAGTACAATTCAAGTGTTAGTTATCGATTATAGACTTTTTACCCTTCTTTGGTGCCTTGGACATGAGCTAGGACCTTAAGATTTTACATAAAAGGATAACTAGCACCCGCAATGCACGGGAGAATGTGAAAAGTGTTCATTTGTAGTAAAAACCTGAGAATTCCGTACTTTTTCGTCATTTGTTGTCGAATAGAATTAAAGCCAGATCGTCACATTGGCCACTCTTCTCTCTGAAACGGTTACATTTATCGTCTGCAAAGCTATGTCGCGTGCTGCGGTACGCGGAGACACTAAAAGCACCGTAGTAGAACACAGAAGAAGCTTCTAAGTTGATGTCATAGCCAGTAAGAAGCAGTGCAATTCAAGTTTTAGTTATCGATTGTTGACTTTTTTACCCTTCTTTGGTGCCTTGGACAAGAGATAGGCACTTAAGATTTTGCATGAAAGGAGGACTAGCACCCGCGTTGTACGGGAGAATGTGAAAAGTGTTCATGTGTAGTAAAAACCTGAGAAATCCGTCCTTTTTCGTCATTTGTTGTCGAATCGACTTAAAGCCAGATCGTCACATTGGTCACTCTTCTCTCTGAAACAGTTACATTTATCGTCTGCAACGCTATGTCGCATGCTGCGGTATGCGGAGACACTAAAAGCACCATAGTACAAACAGAAGAACCTTATAAGTTGATGTAATAGCCAGTAAGAAGCAGTACGATTCAAGTGTTAGTTATCGATTATTGACTTTTGACCCTTCTTTGGTGCCTTTGACATGAGCTGGGGCCTTAAGGTTTGCATGAAAGGAGGACTAGCAGCCGCGATGGGCGGAAAATGTGAAAAGTGTTCATAAGTAGTAAAAAGCTTAGACATCCGTCCGAATTCGTCATTTGTTAAAGAATCGACTTAAAGCCAGGTTGACACATTGCCCGCTATTCTCTCTGAAACGGTTACATTTTACGTCTGCAAAGGTATGTAGCCTGCTGTGGTATGCGAAGACACTAAAAGCACCATAGTAGAACACATAAGAAACTTCTAAGTTGATGTAATAGCCAGTTAGAAGCAGTACAATTCAAGATTTAGTTATCGATTATTGACTTTATACGCTTTTTTGGTGCCTTGGACATGAGCTAGGAACTTTTTGCTTGAAAGGAGGACTAGCAGCCGCGTTGCACGGGAGAATGTGAAAAGTGTTCATATGTAGTAAAAACCTGAGAAGTCCGTCCGTTTTCGTCATTCGTTATGGAATCGTGTTAAAGCCACATCGTCACATTGACCGCTCTTCTCTCTGAGGCGGTTACATTTATCGTCTGCAAAGCTATGTCACGTGCTGCGGTACGCGGAGACACTAAAAGCACCGTAGTAGAACACAGAAGAAGCTTCTAAGTTGATGTAATAGCCAGTAAGAAGCAGTACGATTCAAGTGTTAGTTATCGATTATAGACTTTTTACCCTTCTTTGGTGCCTTGGACATGAGCTAGGACCTTAAGATTTTGCATGAAACGAGGACTTGCTGCCACGTTTCACGGGAGAATGTGAAAAATGTTCATATGTAGTAAAAACCTGAGAAATCCGTCCGTTTCCGTCTTTTGTTATCGAATCTACTTAAAGCCAGAGCGTCATGTTGGCCGCTCTTCTCTCTGAAACGGTTACAATATCGTCTGCAAAGTTATGTCGCGTGCTGCGGTTATCGGAGACACTAAAAGCACCATAGTAGAACACACAAGAAGCTTATAAGTTGATGTAATGGCCAGTAAAAAGCAGTACGATTCAAGTTTTAGTTATCGATTATTGACTTTTTACCCAACTTTGGTGCCTTTGACATGAGCTGGGACCTTAAGATTTAGCATGAAAGGAGGACTAGCAGCCGCGTTGCATGGGAAAATGTGAAAAGTGTTCATATGTAGTAAAAACCTGAGAAATCCGTCCATTTTCGTCATTTGTTATCGAATCGACTTAAAGCCAGTTCGTCACATTGGCTTCTCTTCTCTCTGAAACTGTTACATTTATCGTCTGCAAAGCTATGTCGAGTGCAGCGGTATGCGGAGTCACTAAAAGCACCATAGTAGAAATCAGAAGAAGCTTTTAATATTAAGTTATAGCCAGTAAGAAGGAGTACAATTCAAAATTTAGTTATCGATTATAGACTTTTTACCCTTCTTTGGTGCCTTGGACATGAGCTAGGAACTTAAGATTTTTCATAAAAGGAGAACTAGCAGCCTTGTTGCACGGGAGAATGTGAAAAGTGTTCATATGTAGTAAAAACCTGAAAAATCCGACCGTTTTCGTCATTTGTTATCGAATCGACTTAAAGCCAGATCGGCATGATGGACGCCCTTTTCTCTAAAATGGGTACACTATCGTCTGCATAGCTATGTCGCGTGCTGCGGTATGCGGAGACATTAGAAGCACCATACTAGAACACAGATGAAGTTTCTAAGTTGATGTAATAGCCAGGAAGATGCAGTACAATTGAAGTTTTAGTTATCGATTGTTGACTTTTTACCCTTCTTTGGGGCCTTTGACTTGAGCTAGGACCTTAAGATTTTGCATGAAATGATAACTAGCTGCCGCGTTTCACGGGAGAATGTGAAAAATGTTCATATGTAGTAAAAACCTGAGAAATCCGTCCGTTTCCGTCTTTTGTTATCGAATCGACTTCAAGCCTTGGCCGCTCTTCTCTCTGAAATGGTTACATTTATCGTCTGCTAAGCTATGTCGCGTGCTGCGGTACGCGGAGACACTAAAACCACCGTAGTAGAACACAGAAGAAGCTTCTAAGTTGATGTAATAGCCAGTAAGAAGCAATACGAATTAAGTGTTAGTTATCGACTATTGACTTTTTACCCTTCTTTGGTGCCTTTGCCATGAGCTGGGACCTTAAGGTTTTGCATGAAAGGAGGACTAGCAGCCGCATTGCACGGGAGAATGTGAAAAGCGTTCATATGCAGTAAAAACCTGAGAAGTCCGTCCGTTTTCGTCATTTGTTATGGAATCGACTTAAAGCCAGATCGTCACATTGGCGGCTCTTCTCTATGAAACGGTTACATTTATCGTCTGCAAAGCAATGTCACGTGCTGCGGTACGCGGAGACACTAAAAGCACCATAGTAGAAATCAGAAGAAGCTTTTAATATGATGTTATAGCCAGTAAGAAGCAGTACAAGTCAAGTTTTAGTTATCGATTATAGACTTTTTACCCTTCTTTGGTGCCATGGACATGAGCTAGGACCTTAAGATTTTGCTTGAAAATAGGAGTGGCAGCCGCGTTGCATGGGAGAATGTTCAAAGTGTTCATATGTTTTAAAAACCTGAGAAATCCGTCCGTTTTCGTCATTTGTTATCGAATCGACTTGAAGCCAGATCGTCACATTGGCCGCTCTTCTCTCTGAAACGGTTACATTTATCGTCTGCAAAGCTATGTCGCGTGCTGCGGTTATCGGAGACACTAAAAGCACCATATTAGAGGACAGAAGAAGCTTCTAAGTTGATGTAATAGCCAGTAAGCAGCAGTACGAATCAAGTTTTAGCTATCGATTATTGACTTTTTACCCTTCTCTAGTGCCGTTGACATGAGCTGGGACCTTAATATTTTGCATGAAGTGAGGACTAGCAGCCGCGTTGCACGGGAGATTGTGAAAAGTGTTCATATGTAGTAAAAACCTGCGAAATCCGCCCGTTTTCCTCATTTGTTATCGAATCGACTTCAAGCCACATCGTCACATTGGCCGATCTTCTCTCTGAAACGTTTACATTTACCGTCTGCAAAGCTATGTCGCATGCTGTGGTATGCGGAGACACTAAAACCACCATAGTACAACACAGAAGAAGCTTATAAGTTGATGTAATAGCCAGTAAGATGCAGTACGATTCAAGTTTTAGCTATCGATTATTGACTTTTTACCCTTCTCTAGTGCCTTTGACATGAGGTGGGACCTTAATATCTTGCATGAAAGGAGGACTAGCAGCCGCGTTGCACGGGAAAGTGTGAAAAGTGTTCATATGTAGTAAAAACCTGAGAAATCCGTCCATTTTCGTAATTTGTTATCGAATCGACTTAAAGACAGTTCGTGACACTGGCTTCTGTTCTCACTAAACGGTTACATTTATCGTCTGCAAAGCTATGTCGCATGCTGCGGTATGCGGAGACACTAAAAGCACCGTAGTAGAACACAGAAGAAGCTTCTAAGTTGATGTAATAGCCAGTAAGAAGCAGTACAATTCAAGTTTTAGTTATCGATTATTGACTTTTTACCCTTCTTTGGTGACTTTGACATGAGCTAGGACCTTAAGATTTTGCATGAAAGGAGGACTAGCAGCCGCGTTGCACGGGACAATGTGAAAAGTGTTCATAAGTAGTAAAAACCTGAGAATGCCGTCCGTTTTCGTCATTTGATATCATATCGACTTAAGGCCACATCGTCACATTGGCCATCTTCTCTCTGGAACGTTTACATTTATCGTCTGCAAAGCTATGTCGCATGCTGTGGTATGCGGAGACACTAAAAGCACGATAGTACAAACAGAAGAACCTTATAAGTTGATGTAATAGCCAGTAAGAAGCAGTACGATTCAAGTGTTAGTTATCGATTATTGAATTTTTACCCTTCTTTGGTGCCTTTAACGTGATCTGGGACCTTAAGATTTTGCATGAAAGGACGACTACCAGGCGCGTTTCACGGGAGAATGTGAAAAGTGTTCATATGTAGTAGAAACCTGAATAATCCGTCCGTTTTCGTCATTTGTTATCGAATCGACTTAAAGCCAGATTGTGACATTGGCCGCTCTTCTCTCTGAAACGGTTACATTTATCGTCTGCAAAGCTATGTCGCGTGCTGCGGTATGCGGAGACACTAAAAGCACCATAGTAGAACACAGAAGAAGCTTCTAAGTTGATGTCATAGGCAGTAAGAATCAGTGCAATTCAAGTTTTAGTTATCGATTGCTGACTTTTTACCCTTCTTTGGTGCCTTGGACAAGGACTAGGCACTTAAGATTTAGCATGAAATGAGAACTAGCACCGGCGTTGTACGGGAGAATGTGCAAAGTGTTCATATGTAGTAAAAACCTGAGAAATCCCTCCGTTTTCGTCATTTGTTATCGAATCGACTTAAATCCAGATCGTCACATTGGCCGCTCTTCTCTCTAAAACAGTTACATTTATCGTCTGCAAAACTATGTCGCGTGCTGTGGTATAAAGGAGAAACCATAGTAGAACACAGGAGAAGCTTCTAAGTTGATTTAATAGTCAGTAAGATGCAGTACAATTCAAGTTTTATTTATCCATTATTGACTTTTTACCCTTTCTTGGTACCTTCGACATGAGCTAGGACCTTACGATTTAGCATGAAAGGAGGACTAGCAGCCGCGTGGCACGGGAGAATGTGAAAAGGGTTCATATGTAGTAAAAACCTGAGAAATTCGTGCGTTTTCGTCATTTGTTATCGAATCGACTTAAAGCCAGATCGTCACATCGGCCACCCTTCTCTCTTAAACGGTTACATTTGTCGTCTGCATAGCTATGTCGCGTGCTGCGGTATGCGGAGACACTGGAAGCACCATAGTAGAACACAGAAGAAGCTTCTAAGTTGATGTAATTACCAGTAAGAAGCAGTACAATTCCAGTTTTAGTTATCGATTATTGACTTCTTACCCATCTTTGGTGCCTTCGACATGAGCTAGGACCTTAAGATTTTGCATTAAAGGCAGACTATCAGCCGCTTTTCACGGGAGAATGTGAAAAGTGTTCATATGTAGTAACAACCTGTGAAATCTGTCCGTTTTCGTCATTTGTTATCGAATCGACTTAAAGCCAGATCGTCATGTTGGCCGGTCTTCTGTCTGAAACGGTTACACTATCGTCTACAAAGCTACGTCGCGTGCTGCGGTATGCGGAGACACTAAAAGCACCATAGTAGAACACAGAAGAAGCTTCTAAGTTGATGTAATAGGCAGTAAGAAGCAGTACAATCCCAGTTTTAGTTATCGATTACTGACTTTTTACCCATCTTTGGTGCCTTGCACATGAGCTAGGAACTTAAGATTTTGCATGAAAGCAGGAATAGCAGCCACGTTTCACGGGTGAATATCAAGAGTGTTCATATGTAGCAAAAGGCTTAGAAATCCGTCCGTTTTCTTCATTTGTTATCGAATCGACTTAAAGCCAGATCGTCACATTGGCCGCTCTTCTCTCTGAAACGGTTACATTTATCGTCTGCAAAGCTATGTCGCGTGCTGCGGTATGCGGAGACACTGGAAGCACCATAGTAGAACACAGAAGAAGCTTTGAAGTTGATGTAATAGCCAGTAAGAAGCAGAAAATTCCAATTTTAGTTATCGATTATTGTCTTTTACCCATCTTTGGGGCCTTGGACATGAGCTAGGACCTTATGATTTTGCATGAAAGGAGGACTAGCAGCCGCGTTGCACTGGAAAATGTGAAAAGTGTTCATATGTAGTAAAAACCTGAGAAATCCTTCCGTTTTCGTCATTTGTTTTCATATCGACTTAAAGCGACATCGTCACAGTGGCCGTTCTTCTCTTTGAAACAGTTACATTTATCGTCTGCAAAGGTATGTCACGTGCTACGGTATGCGGAGACACTAAAAGCACCATAGTAGAAATCAGAAGAAGCTTTTCATATGATGTTATAGCCAGTAAGAAGCAGTACAATTCAAGTTTTAGTTATCGATTATTGACTTTTTACACTTTTTTGGTGCACTGGACATGAATTAGGACCTTACGATTTTGCATGAAATGAGGACTAGCAGCCGCGTTACACGTGAGAATGTGAAAAGTGTTCATATGTAGTAACAACCTGTGAAATCCGTCCGTTTTCGTCATTTGTTATCGAATCGACTTAAAGCCAGATCGTCATGTTGGCCGGTCTTCTGTCTGAAACGGATACACTATCGTCTACAAAGCTACGTCGCGTGCTGCGGTATGCGGAGACACTAAAAGCACCATAGTAGAACACAGAAGAAGCTTTTAAGTTGATGTAATAGGCAGTAAGAAGCAGTACAATCCCAGTTTTAGTTATCGATTATTGAATTTTTACCCATCTTTGGTGCCTTGCACATGAGCTAGGAACTTAAGATTTTGCATGAAGGTAGGACTAGCAGCCGCGTTGCATGGTAAAATGTAAAAAGTGTTCATATGTAGTAAAAACCTGAAAAATCCGACCGTTTTCGTCATTTGTTATCGAATCGACTTAAAGCCAGATCGGCATGATGGACGCCCTTTTCTCTGAAACGGGTACACTATCGTCTGCAAAGCTATGTCGTGTGCTGGGATATGCAGAGACATTAAAAGCACCATAGTAGAATACAGATGAAGTTTCGAAGTTGATGTAATAGCGAGGAAGATGCAGTACAATTTAAGTTTTAGTTATCGATTGTTGACTTTTTACCCTTCTTTGGGGCCTTTGACTTGAGCTAGGACCTTAATATTTTGCATGAAATGAGGACTAGCAGCCGCCTAGTACGGGAGAATGTGAAAAGTGTTCATATGTAGTAAAAACCGGAGAAATCCGCCCGTTTTCGTCATTTGTTATGGAATCGACTTAAAGCCAGATCGTCACATTGGCCGCTCTTCTCTCTGAAACGGTTACATTTATCGTCTCCAAATTAATGTCGCGTGCTGCGGTACGCGGAGACACTAAAAGCACCATAGTAGAAATCAGAATAAGCTTTTTATATGATGTTATAGCCAGTAAGAAGCAGTACAATTCAAGTTATGGTTATCGATTATAGACTTTTTACCCTTCTTTGGTGCCTTGGACATGAGCTAGGACCTTAAGATTTTGCTTGAAAATAGGAGTAGCAGCCGCGTTGCATGGGAGAATGTGCAAAGTGTTCATATGTTTTAAAAACCTGAGAAATCCGTCCGTTTTCTTCATTTGTTATCGAATCGACTTAAAGCCAGATCGTCACATTGGCCGCTCTTCTCTCTGAAACGGTTACATTTATCGTCTGCAAGCTATGTCGCGTGCTGCGGTTATCGGAGACACTAAAAGCACCATAGTAGAGGACAGAAGAAGCTTCTAAGTTGATGTAATAGCCAGTAAGAAGCAGTACGAATTAAGTGTTAGTTTTCGATTATTGACTTTTTACCCTTCTTTGGTGACTTTGACATGAGCTGGGACCTTAAGATTTTGCATGAAAGGAGGACTAGCAGCCGCGTTACATGGTAAAATGTGAAAAGTGTTCATATGTAGTAAAAACCTGCGAAATCCGTCCATTTTCGTCATTTGCAAAGCTATGTCGCATGCTGCGGTATGCGGAGACACTAAAAGCACCATAGTACAAACAGAAGAACCTTATAAGTTGATGTAATAGCCATTAAGAAGCATTACGATTCAAGTGTTAATTATCGATTATTGACTTTTTACCCTTCTTTGGTGACTTTGACATGAGCTGGGACCTTAAGGTTTTGCATGAAAGGAGGACTAGCAGCCGTGATGGGCGGGAAAATGTGAAAAGTGTTCATAAGTAGTAAAAAGCTGAGACATCCGTCCGATTTCGTCATTTGTTAAAGAATCGAGTTAAAGCCAGGTCGACACGTTGCCCGCTATTCTCTCTGAAACGGTTACATTCTACGTCTGCAAAGAGATGTAGCCTGCTGTGGTATGCGGAGACACTAAAAGCACCATAGTAGAACACATAAGGAACTTCTAAGTTGATGTAATAGCCAGTTAGAAGCAGTACAATTCAAGATTTAGTTATCGATTATTGACTTTATACCCTTTTTTGGTGCCTTGGATATGAGCTAGGAAATTTTTGCTTGAAAGGAGGACTAGCAGCCGGGAGAATGTGAAAAGTGTTCATATGTAGTAAAAACCTGAGAAATCCGTCCGTTTTCGTCTTTTGTTATCGAATCGACTTAAAGCCAGATCGTCACATTGGCCGCTCTTCTCTCTGAATCGGTTACAATATCGTCTGCAAAGCTATGTCGCGTGCTGCGGTATGCGGAGACACTAAAAGCAATATAGTAGAACACAGAAGAAGCTTATAAGTTGATGTAATGGCCAGTAAGAAGCAGTACGATTCAAGTTTTAGTTATCGATTATTGACTTTTTACCCATCTTTGGTGCCTTGGACATGAGCTAGGTCCTTAAGATTTTGCATGAAAGGAGGACTATCATCCGCGTTGTACGGGAGAATGTGAAAAGTGTTCATATGTAGTAAGAACCTGAAAAATCCGACCGTTTTCGGCATTTGTTATCGAATCGACTTAAAGCCAGGTCGGTATGATGGACGCCCTTTTCTCTAAAACGGGTACACTATCGTCTGCAAAGCTATGTCGCGTGCTGCGGTATGCGGAGACACTAAAAGCACCATAGTAGAACACAGATGAAGTTTCTAAGTTGATGTAATAGCCAGGAAGAAGCAGTACAATTGAAGTTTTAGTTATCGATTGTTGCCTTTTTACCCTACTTTGGGGACTTTGACTTGAGCTAGGACCTTAAGATTTTGCATGAAATGAGGACTAGCAGCCGCGTAGCACAGGAGAATGTGAAATGTGTTCATATGTAGTAAAAACCTGGGAAATCCGCCAGTTTTCGTCATTTGTTATCGAATCGACTTCTAGCCTTGGCCGCTCTTCTCTCTGAAACGGTTGGTTACATTTATCGTCTGCTAAGCTATGTCGCGTGCTGCGGCAGGCGGAGACACTAAAACCACCGTAGTAGAACACAGAAGAAGCTTCTAAGTTGATGTAATAGCCAGTAAGAAGCAGTACGAATTAAGTGTTAGTTATTGATTATTGACTTTTTACCCTTCTTTGGTGCGTTTGACATGAGCTGGGACCTTAAGGTTTTGCATGAAAGGAGGACTAGCATCCGCGTTGCATGGGAGAATGTGAAAAGTGTTCATATGTTGTAAAAACCTGAGAAATCCGTCCGTTTTCGTCATTTGTTATCGAATCGACTTAAAGCCAGATCGGCATGTTGGTCGCCCTTTTCTCTTAAATGGTTACACTATGGTCAGCAAAGCTATGTCGAGTGTTGCGGTATGCGGAGACATTAAAAGCACCATAGTAGAACACAGATGAAGTTTCTAAGTTGATGTAATAGCCAGTAAGATGCTGTACAATTGAAGTTTCAGTTATCGATTGTTGACTTTTTACCCTTCTTTGGTGCCTTTGACTTGCGCTAGGACCTAAAGATTTTGCATGAAAGGAGGACTAGCAGCCGCGTTGCACGGGAGAATGTGAAAAGTGTTCATATGTCGTAAAAATCTGAGAAATCCGCCCGTTTTCGTCATTTGTTATCGAATCGACTTCAAGCCACATCGTCACATTGGCCATCTTCTCTCTGGAACGTTTACATTTATCGTCTGCAAAGCTATGTCACATGCTGTGGTACGCGGAGACACTAAAAGCACCATAGTACAAAAAGAAGAACCTTATAAGTTGATGTAATAGCCGCTAAGAAGCAGTACGATTCAAGTGTTAGTTATCGATTATTGACTTTCTACCCTTCTTTGGTGCCTTGGACATGAGCTAGAACCGTAAGATTTCGCAAGAAAGGAGGACTCGCAGCCGCGTTGCACGGGAGAATGTGAAAAGTGTTCATATGTAGTAAAAACCTAAAAAATCCGACCGTTTTCGTCATTTGTTATGGAATCGAGTTAAAGCCAGATCGTCTCATTCGCCGCTCTTGTCTCTGAAAAGCTTACATTTATCGACTCCAAAGCTATGTCCCCTGCTGCGGTATGCGGAGACACTAAAACCACCGTAGTAGAACACAGAAGAAGCTTCTAATTTGATGTAATAGCCAGTAAGATGTAGTACAATTCAAGATTTAGTTATCGACTACTGACTTTTTACACTTCGTTGGTGCCTTGGAGATGAGGTAGAACCTTAAGATTTCGCATGAAAGGAGGAATAGCAGCCGCGTTGAACGGGAGAATGTGAAAAGTTTTCATATGTAGTAAAAACCTGAGAAATCCGTCCGTTTTCGTCATTTGTTATCAAATCGACTTAAAGTCACATCGTCACATTGGCCGCTTTTCTCTCTGAAACAGTTACATTTATCGTCTGCAACGGTATGTCGCGTGCTACGGTATGCGGAGACACTAAATGCACCATAGTAGAAATCAGAAGAAGCTTCTAATATGATGTAATAGCCAGTTAGATGCAGTACAATTCAAGTTTTAGTGATCGATTATTGACTTCTAACCCTTCTTTGGTGCCTTGGAGATGAGCTAGGACCTTAAGATTTTGCAGGAAAGGAGGACTAGCAGCCGCGTTGCACGGCAGAATGCGAAAAGTGTTCATATGTCGTAAAAACCTGAGAAATCCGCACGTTTTCGTCATTTGTTATCGAATCGACTTCAAGCCACATCGTCACATTGGCCATCTTCTCTCTGGAACGTTTACATTTATCGTCTGCAAAGCTATGTCGCATGCTGTGGTATGCGGAGACACTAAAAGCACCATAGTACAAACAGAAGAACCATATAAATTGATGTAATAGCCAGTAAGAAGCAGTACGATTCAAGTGTTAGTTATCGATTAATGACTTTTTACCCTTCTTTAGTGGCTTTGACATGAGGTGGGACATTAAGATTTTGCATGAAAGGAGGACTAGCAGGCGCGTTGCACGGGAGAAAGTGAAAAGTGTTCATATGTAGTAAAAACCTGAGAAATCCGCCCGTTTTCGTCATTTGTTATCGAATCGACTTAAAGCCACATCGTCACATTGGCCTAACTTCACTCTGAAACGGATACATTTATCGTCTGCAAAGCTATGTCGCGTTCTGCGGTATGCGGAGACACTAAAAGCACCATAGTAGAACACAGAAGAAGCTTCTAAGTTGATTTAATAGAAAGTAAGAAGCAGTCCAATTCAAGTCTTAGTTATCGATTATTGACTTTTTACCGTTCTTTGGTGCATTCGACATGAGCTAGGCACTTAAGATTTTGCATGAAAGGAGGATTGGCAACCGCGTTGTTAGGGAGAATGTGAAAATTGTTCATATGTAGTAAAAAGCTGAGAAATCCATCCGTTTTCATCATTTGTTATCGAATCGACTTCAAGCCACAATGTCACATTGGCTGCTCTTCTCTCTGAAACGGTTACATTTAACGTCTGCCAAGCTATGTCGCCTGATGCGTTATGCGGAGACACTAAAAGCACCATAGTAGAACACAGAAGAAGCTTCTAAGTTGATGCAATAACCAGTAAGAAGCAGTACAATTCAAGTTTTAGCTATCGATTATTGACTTTTTCCCCCTCTTTGGTGCCTTGGACATGAGCTAGGACCTTAAGATTTTGCATGAAAGGAGTACTAGCTGCCACGTTTCACGGGAGAATGAGAAAAGTGTTCATATGTCGTAAAAATCTGAGAAATCCGCCCATTTTCGTCATTTGTTTTCGAATCGACTTCAAGCCGGATCGTCACATTGGCCGCTCTTATCTCTGAATCGGTTACATTTATCGTCTGCAAAGCTATGTCGCGTGCTGCGGTATGCGGAGACACTAAGAGCACCATAGTAGAACAGAGAAGAAGCTTCTAATTTGATGTAATATCCAGATAGAAGCAGTACAATTCAAGATTTACTTATCAATTATTGACTTTTTACACTTCTTTGTTGCCTTGGACATGAGCTAGGACCTTAAGATTTCGCATGAAAGGAGGACTAGCTGCCGCGTTGCACGGGAGGATGTGAAAAGTGTTCATATGTAGTAAAAACCTGAGAAATCCGTCCGTTTTCGTCATTTGTTATGGAAACTAGTTAAAGCCAGATCGTCACATTGGCTGCTCTTGTCTCTGAAAAGGTTACATTTATCGTCTCCAAAGCTATGTCCCCTGCTGCGTAATGCGGAGACACTAAAAACACCGTAGTAGAACACAGAAGAAGCTTCTAATTTGACGTAATAGCCAGTAAGATGCAGAACAATTCAAGATTTAGTTATCGACTATTGACTTTTTACACTTCGTTGGTGCCTTGGAGATGAGGTAGAACCTTAAGATTTGGCATGAAAGGAGGAATAGCAGCCGCGTTGCACGGGAGAATGTGAAAAGTGTTCATATGTAGGAAAAACCTGAGAAATCCGTCCGTTTTCGTCATTTGTTATCGAATCGACTTCAAGCCAAATCGTCAAATTGGCCGTCCTTCTCTCTGAAACGTTTACATTTATCTTCTGCAAAGCTATGTCGCATGCTGCGGTATGCGGGGACACTAAAAGCACCATAGTACAACAAACAAGAATCTTATAAGTTGATGTAATAGCCAGTAAGAAGCAGTACGATTCAAGTTTTAGCTATCGATTATTGACTTTTTACCCTTCTTTAGTGCTTTTGACATGAGCTGGGACCTTAAGATTTTGCATGAAAGGAGGACTAGCAGCCGCGTTGCACGGGATAATATGAAAAGTGTTCATATGTAGTAAAAACCTGAGAAATCCGCCCGTTTTCGTCATTTGTTATCGAATCGACTTCAAGCCTTGGCCGCTCTTCTCTCTGAAACGGTTACATTTATCGTCTGCTAAGCGATGTCGCGTGCTGCGGTACGCGGAGACACTAAAACCACCGTAGTAGAACACAGAAGAAGGTTCTAAGTTGATGTAATAGCCAGTAAGAAGCAGTACGAATTAACTGTTAGTTATCGATTATTGACTTTTTACCCTTCTTTGGTGCATTTGACATGAGCTGGGACCTTAAGGTTTTGCATGAAAGGAGGCCTAGCAGCCGCGTTGCACTGGAGAATGTGAAAAGTGTTCATATGTAGTAAAAACCTGAGAAGTCCGTCCGTTTTCGTCATTTGTTATGGAATCGACTTAAAGCCAGATCGTCACATTGGCCGCTCTTCTCTCTCAAACGGTTACATTTATCGTCTGCAAAGCAATGTCGCGTGCTGCGGTACGCGGAGACACTAGAAGCACCATAGTAGAAATCAGAAGAAGCTCTTAATATGATGTTATAACCAGTAAGAAGCAGTACAATTCAAGTTTTAGTTATCGATTGTTGACTTTTTACCCTTCTTTGGTGCCTTAGACAAGAGCTGAGACCTTAAGATTTCGTATGAAAGGAGGACTAGCAGCCGCTTTGCATGGGAAAATGTGAAAAGTGTTCATATGTAGTAAAAACCTGAGAAATCCGTCCATTTTCGTCATTTGTTATCGAATCGACACAAAGCCAGTTCGTGACACTGGCTTCTGTTCTCACTGAACGGTTACATTTATCGTCTGCAAAACTCTGTCGCGTGCTTCGGTATGCGGAGACACTAAAAGCACCGTAGTAGAACACAGAAGATGCTTCTAAGTTGATGTAATAGCCAGTAAGAAGCAGTACAATTCAAGTTTTAGTTATCGATTATTGACTTTTTACCCTTCTTTGGTGACTTGGACATGAGCTAGGACCTTAAGATTTTGCATGAAAGGAGGACTAGCAGCCGCGTTGCACGGGACAATGTGAAAAGTGTTCATATGTAGTAAAAACCTGAGAAATCCGTCCGTTTTCGTCTTATGTTATCGAATCGACTTAAAGCCAGGTCGTCAGATTGGCCTCTCTTCTCTCTGAAACGGTTACATTTATCGTCTGCAAAGCAATGTCGCGTTCTGCGGTACGCGGAGACACTAAAAGCACCATAGTAGAACACAGAAGAAGCTTCTAAGTTGATGCCATAGCCAGTAAGAAGCAGAGCAATTCAAGTTTTAGTTATCGATTATTGACATTTTCACGTACTTTGGTGCCTTGGACATGAGCTAGGACCTTAATATTTTGCGTGAAACGAGGATTAGCAGCCGCGTTGCACGGGAGAATGTGAAAAGTGTTCATAAGTAGTAAAAACCTGAGAATGCCGTCCGTTTTCGTCATTTGATATCATATCGACTTAAAGCCACATCGTCACATTGGCCATCTTCTCTCTGGAACGTTTACATTTATCGTCTGCAAAGCTATGTCGCATGCTGTGGTATGCGGAGACACTAAAAGCACCATAGTACCAACAGAAGAACCTTATAAGTTGATGTAATAGCCAGTAAGAAGCAGTACGATTCAAGTGTTAGTTATCGATTATTGACTTTTTACCCCTCTTTGGTTCCTTTGACGTGAGCTTAGACCTTAAGATTTTGCATGAAAGGACGACTACCAGGCGCGTTGCACGGGAGAATGTGAAAAGTGTTCATATGTAGTACAAACCTGAGAAATCCGTCTGTTTTCGTCATTTGTTAAAGAATCGACTTAAAGCCAGGTCGACACATTGCCCGCTCTTCTCTCTGAAACGGTTGTACTTATCGTCTGCAAAGCTATGTCGCGTGCTGCTTTATGCGGAGACACTAAAAGCACCAAAGTAGAACACAGAAGAAGCTTCTAAGTTGATGTAATAGCCAGTAAGAAATAGTACAATTCAAGTTTTAGCTATCGTTTTTTGACTTTTTACCTTTCTTTGGTGCCTTTGACATGAGCTGGGACCTTAAGATTTTGCATGAAAGGAGGACTAGCAACCGCGTAGCACGGGAAAGTGTGAGAAGTGTTCATATGTAGTAAAAACCTGAAAAATCCGTCCGTTTCCGTCATTTGTTATCGAATCCACGTAAAGCCAGATCGTCACATTGGCCGATCATCTCCTGAAACTGTTATATTTATCGTCTGCAAAGCTATGTCGCGTGCTGCGGTAAGCGGAAACTCTAAAAGCACCATAGTAGAATACAGAAGAAGCTTCTAAGTTGATGTAATAGGCAGTAAGAAGCAGTACATTTCAAGTTTTAGTTATCGATTATACACTTTTTACCCTTCTTTGGTGCTTTGGACATGAGCTAGGACCTTAAGATTTTGCATGAAAGGACGACAAGCTGCCACGTTTCACGGGAGAATGTGATAAGTGTTCATATGTAGTAAAAACCTGAAAAATCCGTCCGTTTTCGTCATTTGTTATCGAATCGACTTAAAGCCAGATCGGCATGTTGGCCGCCCTTTTCTCTGAAATGGTTACACTATGGTCTGCAAAGCTATGTCGAGTGTTGCGGTATGCGGAGACATTAAAAGAACCTTAGTAGAACACAGATGAAGTTTCTAAGTTGATGTAATAGCCAGTAAGATGCAGTACAATTGAAGTTTTATTTATCGATTGTTGACTTTTTACCCTTCTTTGGTGCCTTTGACTTGAGCTAGGACCTTAAGATTTTGCATGAAAGGAGGACTAGCAGCCGCGTTGCACGGGAGAATGTGAAAAGTGTTCATATCTAGTAAAAACCTGAGAAATCCGTCCGTTTTCGTCATTTGTTATGGAAACTAGTTAAAGCCAGATCGTCACATTGGCCGCTCTTATCTCTGAAACGGTTACACTTATCGTCTGCAAAGCTATGTCGCCTGCTGCGGCATGCGGAGACACTAAAAGCACCATAGTAGAACACAGAAGAAGCTTCAAAGTTGATGTAATAGCCAGTAACATGCAGCACAATTAAAGATTTACTTATCGACTATTGACTTTTTACACTTCGTTGGTGCCTTGGAGATGAAGTAGAAACTTAAGATTCCGCATGAAAGGAGGAATAGCAGCCGCGTTGCACGGGAGAAAGTGAAAAGTGTTCATATGTAGTAAAAACCTGAGAAATCCGTCCGTTTTCGTCATTTGTTATCAAATCGACTTAAAGTCACATCGTCACATTGGCCGCTTTTCTCTCTGAAACAGTTACATTTATCGTCTGCAACGGTATGTCGCGTGCTACGGTATGCGGAGACACTAAAAGCACCATAGTAGAAATCAGAAAAAGCTTCTAATATGATGTAATAGCCAGTTAGATGCTGTACAATTCAAGTTTTAGTGATCGATTATTGACTTCTAACCCTTCTTTGGTGCCTTGGAGATGCGCTAGGACCTTAAGATTTTGCAGAAAAGGAGGACTAGCATCCGCGTTGCACGGCAGAATGTGAAAAGTGTTCATATGTCGTAAAAACCTGAGAAATCCGCACGTTTTCGTCATTTGTTATCAAATCGACTTCAAGCCACATCGCCACATTGGCCATCTTCTCTCTGGAACGTTTACATTTATCGTCTGCAAAGCTATGTCGCATGCTGTGGTATGCGGAGACACTAAAAGCACTATAGTACAAACAGAAGAACCTTAAAGGTTGATGTAATAGCCAGTAAGAAGCAGTACGATTCAAGTGTTAGTTATCGATTATTGACTTTTTACCCTTCTTTGGTGCCTTTGACATGAGGTGTGACCTTAAGATTTTGCATGAAAGGAGGACTAGCAGGCGCGTTGCACGGGAGAATGTGAAAAGTGTTCATATGTAGTAAAAACCTGAGAAATCTGCCCGTTTTCGTCATTTGTTATCGAATCGACTTAAAGCCACATCGTCACATTGGCCAAACTTCACTCTGAAACGTTTACATTTATCGTCTGCAAAGCTATGTCGCGTGCTGCGGTATGCGGAGACACTAAAAGCACCATAGTAGAACAGAGAAGAAGCTTCTAATTTGATGTAATAGCCAGATAGAAGCAGTACAATTCAAGATTTAATTATCAATTATTGACTTTTTACACTTCTTTGGTGCCTTGGACATGAGCTAGGACCTTAAGATTTCGCATGAAAGGAGGACTAGCAGCCGCGTTGCACGGGAGAATGTGAAAAATGTTCATATGTAGTAAAAACCTGAAAAATCCGTCCGTTTTCGTCATTTGTTATCGAATCGACTTCATGCCAGATCGTCATATTGGCCGCCCTTATCTCTGAAACGTTTACATTTATCGTCTGCAAAGCTATGTCACGTGCTGCGGTATGCGGAGACACTAAAAGCACCATAGTAGAACAGAGAAGAAGCTTCTAATCTGATGTAAAAGCCAGTTAGAAGCAGTAAAATTAAAGACTTAGTTATCGATTATTGACTTTTTACACTTCTTTGGTGCCTTGGACATGAGATAGGACCATAAGATTTCGCATGAAAGGAAAACTAGCAGCCGCGTTGCACGGGAGAATGTGAAAAGTGTTCATATGTAGTAAAAACCTGAGAAATCCGTCCGTTTTCGTCATTTGTTATTATATCGACTTAAAGCGACATCGTCACAGTGGCCGTTCTTCTCTTTGAAACTGTTACATTTATCGTCTGCAAAGGTATGTCGCGTGCTACGGTATGCGGAGACACTAAAAGCACCATAGTAGAAATCAGAAGAAGCTTTTCATATGATGTTATAGCCAGTAAGAAGCAGTACAATTCAAGTTTTAGTTATCGATTATAGACTTTTTACCCTTTTTTGGTGCCTTGGACATGAATTAGGACCTTACGATTTTGCATGAAAGGAGGACTAGCAGCCGCGTTACACGTGAGAATGTGAAAAGTGTTCATATGTAGTAAAAACCTGAGAAATCCGTCCGTTTTAGTCGTTTGTTATCGAATCGACTTAATGCCAGATCGTCACATTGGCCGCTCCTCTGTCTGAAACGGTTACATTTATCGTCTCCAAAGCTACGTCGCGTGCTGCGGTATGCGGAGACACTACAAGCACCATAGTAGAACACAGAAGAAGCTTCTAAATTGATGTAATAGCCAGTAAGAGGCAGTACAATTGAAGTTTTAGTTATCGATTATTGACTATTTACCGTTCTTTGGTGCCTCTGACTTGAGCTAGGACCTTAAGAATTTGCATGAAAGGAGGACTAGCAGCCGCGATGCACAGGAGAATGTGCAAAGTGTTCATATGTAGTAAAGACCTGCGAAATCCGAACGTTTTCGTCATTTGTTATCGATTCAACTTAAAGCCAGATCGTCACATAGGCCGCTCTTCGCTCTGAAACGGTTACATTTATCGTCTGCAAAGCTATGTCGCGTGCTGAGGTATAAAGGACACACTTATAGCACCATAGTGGAACACAGAAGAAGCTTCTAAGTTGATGTAATAGCCAGTAAGAAGCAGTACAATTCAAGTTTTGTTATCGATTATTGACATTTTACCCTTCTTTGGTGCCTTGGACATGAGCTAGTACCTTAAGATTTTGCATGAAAGGAACACTAGCAGCCGCGTTGCACGGGAGAATGTGAAAAGTGTTCATATGTAGTAAAAACCTGAGAAATCCGTCCGTTTTCGTCATTTGTTATGGAATCGAGTTAAAGCCAGATCGTCACATTGGTTGCTCTTCTCTCTGAAACGGGTACATTTATCGTCTGCAAAGCTATGTCGCGTGCTGCGGTATGCGGAGACACGAAAAGAACCATAGTAGAACACAGAAGAAGCTCCTAAGTTGATGTAATAGCCAGTAAGATGCAGTACAATTCAAGTTTTAGCTATCGATTATTGACTTCTTCCCCCTCTTTGGTGCCTTGGACATGAGCTAAGACCTTAAGATTTTGCATGAAAGGAGGACTAGCAGCCGCGTTGCACGGGAGAATATGAAAAGTGTTCATATGTAGTAAAAACCTGAGAAATCCGTCCGTTTCCGTCATTTGTTATGGAAACTAGTTAAAGCCAGATCGTCACATTGGCCGCTCTTATCTCTGAAACAATTATATTTATCGTCTGCAAAGGTATGTCGCGTGCTGCGGTATGAGGTGACACTAAAAGCACCATAGTAGAACAGAGAAGAAGCTTCTAATTTGATGTAATAGCCAGATAGAAAGCAGTACAATTCAAGATTTAATTATCAATTATTGACTTTTTACACTTCTTTGGTGCCTTGGACATGAGCTAGGACCTTAAGATTTCGCATGAAAGGAGGACTAGCAGCCGCGTTGCACGGGAGAATGTGAAAAGTGTTCATATGTAGTAAATACCTGAGAAATCCGTCCGTTTTCGTCATTTGTTATGGAATCTAGTTAAAGCCAGATCGTCACATTGGCCGCTCTTATCTCAGAAACGGTTACATTTATCGTCTCCAAAGCTATGTCGCCTGCTGCGGTATGCGGAGACACTCAAGCACCATAGCAGAACACAGAAGAAGCTTCTAAGTTGATGTAATACCCAGTAAGAGGCAGTACAATTGAAGTTTTAGTTATCGATTATTGACTTTTTACCCTTCTTTGGTGCCTCTGACTTGAGCTAGGACCTTAAGAATTTGCACGAAAGGAGGACTAGCAGCCGCGATGCACAGGAGAATGTGCAAAGTGTTCATATGTAGTAAAGACCTGCGAAATCCAAACGTTTTCGTCATTTGTTATGGAATCGACTTAAAGCCAGATCGTCACATAGGCCGCCCTTCGCTCTGAAACGGTTACATTTATCGTCTGCAAATCTATGTCGCGTGCTACGGTATGCGGAGACGCTAAAAGCACCATAGTAGAACACAGAAGAAGCTTCTAAGTTGATATAATCGCCAGTAAGAATCAGTAAAAATCAGTTTTAGTTATGGATTATTGAGTTTTTACCATTCTTTGGTGCCTAGGACATGAGCTAGGACCTTAAGATTTTGCATGAAAGAGAACTAGCAGCCGCGTTGCACGGGAGAATGTGAAAAGTGTTTATATGTAGTAAAAACCTTAGAAATCCGTCCGTTTCCGTCATTTGTTGTCGAATCGACTTAGAGCCAAATCGTCACATTGGCTGCTGTTCTCTCTGAAACGGTTACAGTTATCGTCTGCAAAGCTTTGTCGCGTGCTGCGGTATAAATGAGACACTAAACGAACCATATTAGAACACAGAAAAAGCTTCTAAGTTGATGTAATCGCCAGTAAGAAGCAGTACAATCCAAGTTTTGGTTAGCGATTATTGACTTGTTAAGCTTCTTTGCACAATATTAGAACACAGAAGAAGCTTCTAAGTTGATGTAAAAGCCAGAAAGATGCAGTACAATTCAAGTTTTAGTTATCTATTATTGACATTTTCCCCTTCTTTGGTGCCTTGGACATGAGCTAGGACCATACGATTTTGCGTGAAAGGAGGACTAGCAGACGCGTTGCACGGGAGAATGTGAAAAGTGTTCATAAGTAGTAAAAACCTGAGAATGCCGTCCGTTTACGTCATTTGCCATCGAATCGACTTAAAGCAAGATCGTTACATTGGCCGCTCTTCTCTCTGAAACGGTTACATATATCGTCTCCAAAGCTACGTCGCGTGCTGCGGTATGCGGAGACACTACAAGCACCATAGTAGAACACAGAAGAAGCTTCTAACTTGATGTAATAGCCAGTGAGAATCAGTAAAAATCAAGTTTTAGGTATCGATTATTGATTTTTTTACAATACTTTGGTGCCTTGGACATGCGCTTGGACCTTAAGATTTTGCATGAAAGGAGGACTAGCAGCCGCGTTGCACGGGAGAATGTGAAGGGGTTTGATATGTAGTAAAAACCTTAGAAATCCGTCCGTTTCAGTCATTTGTTATCGAATCGACTTAAAGCCAGATCGTTACATTGGCTGCTCTTCTCTCTGAAACGGTTACATTTATCGTCTGCAAAGCTTTGTCGCGTGCTGCTGTAAGCGGAATCTCTAAAAGCACCATAGTAGAACACAGAAGAAGTTTCTAAGTTGATGTAATAGCCAGTAAGAAGCACTACAATTCAAGTTTGGTTATCGATTATTGACTCTTTACCCTTCTTTGGTGCCTTGGGCATGAGGTAGCACCTTAGGATTTTGCATGAAAGGAGGACTAGCAGCCGCGTTGCACTGGAGAATGTGAAAAGTGTTGATATGTTGTAAAAACCTGAGAAATCCGTCTGTTTTCGTCATTTTCTATCGAATCGACTTAAAGCCACATCGTCACATTGGCCGCTCATCTCCTGAAACGGTTATATTTATCGTCTGCAAAGCTATGTCGCGTGCTGCGGTAAGCGGAAACTCTAAAAGCACAATATTAGAACACAGAAGAAGCATCTAAGTTGATGTAAAAGCCAGAAAGATGCAGTACAATTCAAGTTTTAGTTATCTATTATTGACATTTTCCCCTTCTTTGGTGCCTTGGACATGAGCTAGGACCTTAAGATTTTGCATGAAAGGAGGACTAGCAGCCGCGTCGCACAGGAGAATCTGCAAAGTGCTCATATGTAGTAAAGACCTGCGAAATCCGTCCGTTTTCGTCAATTGTTATAGAATCGACTTAAAGCCAGATCGTCACATAGGCCTTTCTTCGCTCTGAAACGGTTACATTTATCGTCTGCAAAGCCATGTCGCGTGCTGCGGTATAAAGGAGACACTAAAAGCGCCATAGTGGACCACAGAAGAAGCTTCTAAGTTGATGTAATAGCCAGTAAGAAGCAGTACAATTCAAGTTTATTGTCGATTATTGACATTTTACCCTTCTTTGGTGCCTTGGTAATGAGCTACTACCTTAAGATTTTGCATGAAAGGAGGACTAGCAGCCGCGTTGCACGGGAGAATGTGAAAAGGTTTGATATGTAGTAAAGAACTTAGAAATCCGTCCGTTTCCGTCATTTGTTATCGATTCGACTTAAAGGAAGATCGTCACATTGGCCGCACTTCTCTCTGAAACAGTTACATTTGTCGTCTGCAAAGCTATGTCGCGTGCTACGGTATACGGAGACACTAAAAGCACCATAGTAGAAAACAGAAGAAGCTTTTAAGACGATGTAATAGAAAGTAAGAAGCAGTACAATTCCAGTTTTAGTTATCGATTATTGAGTTTTTACACTTCTTTGGTGCCTTGGACATGAGCTAGGACCTTAAGATTTTGCATGAAAGGAGGACTAGCAGCCGCGTTGGACGGGAAAGTGAGAAAAGTGTTCATATGTAATAAAAATCTGAGAAATCCGTGCGTATTCGCCATTTGTTATCGAAACGACTTAAAGCCAGAACGTCACATCGGCCGCTCTTCTCTCTGGAACGTTTACAATTATCGTCTGCAAAGCTATGTCGCATGCTGCGGTATAAAGGAGACACTAAAAGCACCATAGTAGAACATAGAAGAATCTTCTAAGTTGATGTAATAGCCAGTAAGAAGCACTAAAATTCAAGTTTCGTTTTCGATTATTGTCTTTATACCCTTCTTTGGACATGAGCTGGCACCTTAAGATTTTGCATGCGTTGAACGGGAGAATGTGAAAAGTGCTCATATGTAGTAAAATCCTGAGAAATCCGTGTTTTCGTCATTTTTTAACGAATCGACTTAAAGCCACATCGTCACATTGGCCGCTCATCTCTCTGAAACGGTTATATTTATCGTCTGCAAAGCTATGTCGCGTGCTGCGGTATTCGAAACACTAAAAGCACGATAGTTGAATACAGAAGAAGCTTCTAAGTTGATGTAATAGCCAGTAAGAAGCGGTACAATTAATGTTTTATCTATTACATCTACATCTACATCTACATCCATACTCCGCAAGCCACCTGACGGTGTGTGGCGGAGGGTACCTTGAGTACCTCTAGCGGTTCTCCCTTGTATTCCAGTCTCGCATTGTTCGTGGAAAGAAAGATTGTCGGTATGCTTCTGTGTGGGCTCTAACCTCTCTGATTTGATCCACATGGTCTCTTCGCGAGATGTACGTAAGAGGGAGCAATATACTGCTTGACTCCTTGGTGAAGGTATGTTCTCGAAACTTCAACAAAAGCCCGTACCGACCTACTGAGCTTCTGGAGTTTATCCATCGTCTCCGTAACGCTTTCGCGATTACTGTATGATCCTGTAACGAAGCGCGCTGCTCTCCATAGGATCTTCTCTATATCTTCTATCAACCCTATCTGGTACGGATCCCACACTGCTGAGCAGTATTTTAGCAGTGGACGAACAAGTGTACTGTAACTTATTTCCTTTGTTTTCGGATTGCATTTCCTTAGGATTCTTCCAGTGAATCTCAGCCTGGCATCTGCTTTACCGACGATTAATTTTATATGGTCATTCCATTTTAAAACACTTCTTATGCCTATTCCCAGATAATTTATGGAATTGACTGCTTCCAGTTGCTGACCTGCCATATTGTAGCTAAATGATAAAGAATCTTTCTATGTACTGACTTGGCAGAAAATCCTAAGAAATTTTGGTCCTATGTCAAAGCGGTAGGTGGATCAAAACAAAATGTCCAGACACTCTGTGACCAAAATGGTACTGAAACAGAGGATGACAGACTAAAGGCCGAATTACTAAATGTCTTCTTCCAAAGCTGTTTCACAGAGGAAGACTGCACTGTGCTTCCTTCTCTAGATTGTCGCACAGTTGACAAAATGGTAGATATCGAAGTAGACGACAGAGGGATAGAGAAACAATTAAAATCGCTCAAAAGAGGAAAGGCCGCTGGTACTGATGGGATACCAGTTCGATTTTACACAGAGTACGCGAAGGAACTTGCCCCCCTTCTTGCAGCGGTGTACCGTAGGTCTCTAGAAGAGCGAAGCGTTCCAAAGGATTGGAAAAGGGCACAGGTCATCCCCGTTCTCAAGAAGGGACGTCGAACAGATGTGCAGAACTATAGACCTATATCTCTAACGTCGATCAGTTGTAGAATTTTGGAACACGTATTATGTTCGAGTATAATGTCTTTTCTGGAGACTAGAAATCTACTCTGTAGGAATCAGCATGGGTTTCGAAAAAGACGGCCGTGTGAAACCCAGCTCGCGCTATTCGTCCACGAGACTCAGAGGGCCTTAGACACGGATTCACAGGTAGATGCCGTGTTTCTTGACTTCCGCAAGGCGTTTGACACAGTTCCCCATAGTCGTTTAATGAACAAAGTAAGAGCATACGGACTATCAGATCAATTGTGTGATTGGATTGAGGAGTTCCTAGATAACAGAACGCAGCACGTCATTCTCAATGGAGAGAAGTCTTCCGAAGTAAGAGTGATTTCAGGTGTGCCGCAGGGGAGTGTCATAGGACCGTTGCTATTCACAATATACATAAATGACCTGGTGGATGACATCGGAAGTTCACTGAGGCTTTTTGCAGATGATGCTGTGGTGTATCGAGAGGTTGCAACAATGGAAAATTGTACTGAAATGCAGGAGGATCTGCAGCGAATTGACGCATGGTGCACGGAATGGCAATTGAATCTCAATGTAGCGAAGTGTAATGTGATGCGAATACATAGAAACATAGGTCCCTTATCATTTAGCTACAAAATAGCAGCTCAGCAACTGGAAGCAGTTAATTCCATAAATTATCTGGGAGTACGCATTAGGAGTGATTTAAAATGGAATGATCATATAAAGTTGATCGTCGGTAAAGCAGATGCCAGGCTGAGATTCATTGGAAGAATCCTAAGGAAATGCAATCCGACAACAAAGGAAGTAGGTTACAGTACGCTTGTTCGCCCAATGCTTGAATACTGCTCAGCAGTGTGGGATCCGCACCAGGTAGGGTTGAATAAAGAGATAGAGAAGATCCAACGGAGAGCAGCGCGCTTCGTTACAGGATCATTTAGTAATTGCGAAAGCGTTACGGAGATGATAGATAAACTCCAGTGGAAGACTCTGCAGGAGAGACGCTCAGTAGCTCGGTACGGGCTTTTGTTGAAGTTTCGAGAACATACCTTCACCGAAGAGTCAAGCAGTATATTGCTCCCTCCTACGTATATCTCGCGAAGAGACCATGAGGATAAAATCAGAGAGATTAGAGCCCACACAGAAGCATACCGACAATCATTCTTTCCACGTACAATACGAGACTGGAATAGAAGGGAGAACCCGATAGAGGTACTCAGGGTACCCTCCGCCACACACCGTCAGGTGGCTTGCGGAGTACGGATATAGATGTAGATGTAGATTTGTTATGGAATCAACTTAAAGCCAGATCGTCACATTGGCCGCTCTTCTCTCTGAAACGGTTGTACTTATCGTCTGCGAACCTATTTCGCGTGCTGCGGTATGTGGAGACACTAAAAGCACCATAGTAGAACACAGATGAAGCTTCTAAGTTGATGTAATAGCCAGTAAGAAGTAGTACAATTCAAGTTTTAGGTTCTGATTATTTACTTTTTAGCTGGCTTTGGTGCCTTGGACATGAGCTGGGACCTTAAGATTCTGCATGAAAGGAGGACTAGCAGGCGAGTTGTACGGGAGAAAGTGAGAAGTGTTCATATGTAGTAAAACCCTGAGAAATCCGTCCGTTTTCGTCATTTGTTATCGAATCGACTTAAAGCCAGATCGTCATATTGGCCACTCTTCTCTCTGAAACGGTTGTACTTATCGTCTGCAAAGCTATGTCGCGTGCTGCGGTATGCGGAGACACTAAAAGCACCATAGTAGAACACAGATGAAGCTTCTAAGTTGATGTAATAGCCAGTAAGAAGTAATACAATTCACGTTCTAGGTATCGATTATTGACTTTTTAGCTGGCTTTGGTGCCTTGGCCATGAGCTAGGACCATAAGATTCTGCATGAAAGGAGGACCAGCAGCGGAGTTCCACGGGAGAATGTGAAAAGTGTTCATATGTAGTAAAAACCTGAGGAATCCGTCCGTTTTCGTCATTTGTTATGGAATCGACTTCAAGCCAGATCGTCACATTGGCCGCTCTTCTCTCTGAAACGGTTGTACTTATCGTCTGCAAAGCTATGTCGCGTGCTGCGGTATGCGGAGACACTAAAAGCACCATAGTAGAACACAGATCAAACTTCTAAGTTAATGTAATAGCCAGTAAGAAGTAGTACAATTCAAGTTTTGGGTACTGATTATTTACTTTTTAGCTGGCTTTGGTGCCTTGGACATGAGCTAGGACCTTAAGATTCTGCATAAAAGGAGGACTAGCGGGCGAGTTGAACGGGAGAATGTGAGGAGTGTTCATATGTAGTAAAAACCTGAGAAATCCGTCCGTTTTCGTCATTTGTTATCGAATCGAATTAAAGCCAGATCGTCACATTTTCCGCTCTTTTCCCTGAAACGGTTGTACTTAACGTGTGCAAAGCTATGTCGCGTGCTGCGGTATGCGGAGACACTAAAAGCACAATAGTAGAACACAGATGAAGCTTCTAAGTTGATGTAACAGCCAGTAACAAGTAATACAATTCACGTATTAGGTATCGATTATTGACTTGTTAGCTGGCTTTGGTGCCTTGGGCATGAGCTAGGACCTTAAGATTCTGCATTAAAGGAGGACTAGCAGCCACGTTGAATGGGAGAATGCGAAAAGTGTTCATATGTAGTAAAAACCTTAGAAATCCGTCCGTTTTCGTCATTTGTTATCGAATCGACTTAAAGCGAGATCGTCACATTGGTCGCTCTTCTCTCTGAAACGATTGTACTTATCGTCTGCATAGCTATGTCGCTTGCTGCGGTATGCGGAGACACTAAAAGCACCATAGTAGAACACAGATGAAGCTTCTAAGTTGATGTAATAGCCAGTAAGAAGTAGTACAATTCAAGTTTTAGGTATCGATTATTGACTTTTTAGCTGGCTTTGATGCCTTGGACATGAGCTAGGCCCTTAAGATTCAGTATGAAAGGAGGACTAGCAGCCGAGTTGCATGGGAGAATGTGAAAAGTGTTCATATGTAGTAAAAACCTGAGAAATCCGTCCGTTTTCGTCATTTGTTATCGAATCAACTTAAAGCCAGATCGTCACATTGGCCGCTCTTCTCTCTGAAACGGTTGTACTTATCGTCTGCAAAGCTATGTCGCGTGCTGCGTTATGCGGAGACACTAAAATCACCACAGTGGAACACAGATGAAGCTTCTAAGTTGATGTAATAGCCAGTAAGAAGTAGTACAATTCAAGTTTTAGGTACTGATTATTTACTTTTTAGCTGGCTTTGGTGCCTTGGACATGAGCTAGGACCTTAAGATTCTGCATGAAAGGAGGACTAGCAGCCGAGTTGCACGGGAGAATGTAAAAAGTGTTCATATGTAGTAAAAAAACTGAGAAATCCGTCCGTTTTCGTCATTTGTTATCGAATCGACTTAAAGCCAGATCGTCACATTGGCCGCTCTCCTCTCTGAAACGGTTGTACTTATCGTCTGCAAAGCTATGTCGCGTGCTGCGGTATGCGGAGACACTAAAAGCACCATAGTAGAACACAGATCAAACTTCTAAGTTAATGTAATAGCCAGTAAGAAGTAGTACAATTCAAGTTTTGGGTACTGATTATTTACTTTTTAGCTGGCTTTGGTGCCGTGGACTTGAGCTAGGACCTTAAGATTCTGCATAAAAGGAGGACTAGCGGGCGAGTTGATCGGGAGAATGTGAGGAGTGTTCATATGTAGTAAAAACCTGAGAAATCCGTCCGTTTTCGTCATTTGTTATCAAATCGAATTAAAGCCAGATCGTCACATTTTCCGCTCTTTTCCCTGAAACGGTTGTACTTAACGTCTGCAAAGCTATGTCGCGTGCTGCGGTATGCGGAGACACTAAAAGCACCATAGTAGAACACAGATGAAGCTTCTAAGTTGATGTAATAGCCAGTAAGAAGTAATACAATTCACGTTTAAGGTATCGATTATTGACTTGTTAGCTGGCTTTGGTGCCTTGGACATGAGCTAGGACCTTAAGATTCCGCATTAAAGGAGGACTAGCAGCCACGTTGCATGGGAGAATGCGAAAAGTGTTCATATGTAGTAAAAACCTTAGAAATCCGTCCGTTTTCGTCATTTGTTATCGAATCGACCTAATGCCAGATCGTCACATTGGTCGCTCTTCTCTCTGAAACGATTGTACTTATCGTCTGCATAGCTATGTCGCGTGCTGCGGTATGTGGAGACACTAAAAGCACCATAGTAGAACACAGATGAAGCTTCTAAGTTGATGTAATAGCCAGTAAGAAGTTGTACAATTCAAGTTTTAGGTATCGATTATTGACTTTTTAGCTGGCTTTGGTGCCTTGGACATGAGATAGGACCTTAAGATTCTGTATGAAAGGAGGACTAGCAAGTGAGTTGCATGGGAGAATGTGAAAAGTGTTCATATGTAGTAAAAACCTAAGAAATCCGTCCGTTCTTGTCATTTGTTATGGAATCAACTTAAAGCCAGATCGTCACATTGGCCGCTCTTCTCTCTGAAACGGTTGTACTTATCGTCTGCAAACCTATGTCGCGTGCTGCGGTATGTGGAGACACTAAAAGCACCATAGTAGAACACAGATGAAGCTTCTAAGTTGATGTAATAGCCAGTAATAATTAGTACAATTCAAGTTTTAGGTATCGATTATTGACTTTTTAGCTGGCTTTGGTGCCTTGGACATGAGCTAGGACCTTAAGATTCTGCATGAAAGGAGGACCAGCAGCGGAGTTCCACGGTAGAATGTGAAAAGTGTTCATATGTAGGAAAAACCTGAGAAATCCGTCCGTTTTCGACATTTGTTATCGAATCGACTTAAAGCCAGATCGTCACATTGGCCGCTCTTCTCTCTGAAACGGTTGTACTTATCGTCTGCAAATCTATGTCGCATGCTGTGGTACGCGGAGACACTAAAAGCACCATAGTACAAAAAGAAGAACCTTATAAGTTGATGTAATAGCCACTAAGAAGCAGTACGATTCAAGTGTTAGTTATCGATTATTGACTTTCTACCCTTCTTTGGTGCCTTGGAAATGAGCTATGACCGTAACATTTCGCATGAAAGGAGGACTCGCAGCCGCGTTGCACGGGAGAATGTGAAAAGTGTTCATATGTAGTAAAAACCTAAAAAATCCGACCGTTTTCGTCATTTGTTATGGAATCGAGTTAAAGCCAGATCGTCACATTGGCCGCTCTTGTCTCTGAAAAGCTTACATTTATCGACTCCAAAGCTATGTCCCCTGCTGCGGTATGCGGAGACACTAAAACCACCGTAGTAGAACACAGAAGAAGCTTCTAATTTGATGTAATAGCCAGTAAGATGCAGTACAATTCAAGATTTAGTTATCGACTACTGACTTTTTACACTTCGTTGGTGCCTTGGAGATGAGGTAGAACCTTAAGATTTCGCATGAAAGGAGGAATAGCAGCCGCGTTGCACGGGAGAATGTGAAAAGTTTTCATATGTAGTAAAAACCTGAGAAATCCGTCCGTTTTCGTCATTTGTTATCAAATCGACTTAAAGTCACATCGTCACATTGGCCGCTTTTCTCTCTGAAACAGTTACATTTATCGTCTGCAACGGAATGTCGCGTGCTACGGTATGCGGAGACACTAAATGCACCATAGTAGAAATCAGAAGAAGCTTCTAATATGATGTAATAGCCAGTTAGATGCAGTACAATTCAAGTTTTAGTGATCGATTATTGACTTCTAACCCTGCTTTGGTGCCTTGGAGATGGGCTAGGACCTTAAGATTTTGCAGGAAAGGAGGACTAGCAGCCGCGTTGCACGGCAGAATGCGAAAAGTGTTCATATGTCGTAAAAACCTGAGAAATCCGCACGTTTTCGTCATTTGTTATCGAATCGACTTCAAGCCACATCGTCACATTGGCCATCTTCTCTCTGGAACGTTTACATTTATCGTCTGCAAAGCTATGTCGCATGCTGTGGTATGCGGAGACACTAAAAGCACCATAGTACAAACAGAAGAACCTTATAAATTGATGTAATAGCCAGTAAGAAGCAGTACGATTCAAGTGTTAGTTATCGATTATTGACTTTTTACCCTTCTTTAGTGGCTTTGACATGAGGTGGGACATTAAGATTTTGCATGAAAGGAGGACTAGCAGGCGCGTTGCACGGGAGAATGCGAAAAGTGTTCATATGTAGTAAAAACCTGAGAAATCCGTCCGTTTCCGTCATTTGTTATGGAAACTAGTTAAAGCCAGATCGTCACATTGGCCGCTCTTATCTCTGAAACAATTATATTTATCGTCTGCAAAGGTATGTCGCGTGCTGCGGTATGAGGTGACACTAAAAGCACCATAGTAGAACAGAGAAGAAGCTTCTAATTTGATGTAATAGCCAGATAGAAAGCAGTACAATTCAAGATTTAATTATCAATTATTGACTTTTACACTTCTTTGGTGCCTTGGACATGAGCTAGGACCTTAAGATTCCGCATGAAAGGAGGACTAGCAGCCGCGTTGCACGGGAGAATGTGAAAAGTGTTCATATGTAGTAAATACCTGAGAAATCCGTCCGTTTTCGTCATTTGTTATGGAATCTAGTTAAAGCCAGATCGTCATATTGGCCGCTCTTATCTCAGAAACGGTTACATTTATCGTCTCCAAAGCTATGTCGCCTGCTGCGGTATGCGGAGACACTCAAGCACCATAGCAGAACACAGAAGAAGCTTCTAAGTTGATGTAATACCCAGTAAGAGGCAGTACAATTGAAGTTTTAGTTATCGATTATTGACTTTTTACCCTTCTTTGATGCCTCTGACTTGAGCTAGGACCTTAAGGATTTGATCGAAAGGAGGACTAGCAGCCGCGATGCACAGGAGAATGTGCAAAGTGTTCATATGTAGTAAAGACCTGCGAAATCCAAACGTTTTCGTCATTTGATATGGAATCGACTTAAAGCCAGATCGTCACATAGGCCGCCCTTCGCTCTGAAACGGTTACATTTATCGTCTGCAAATCTATGTCGCGTGCTACGGTATGCGGAGACGCTAAAAGCACCATAGTAGAACACAGAAGAAGCTTCTAAGTTGATATAATCGCCAGTAAGAATCAGTAAAAACCAGTTTTAGTTCTGGATTATTGAGTTTTTACCATACTTTGGTGCCTTGGACATGAGCTAGGACCTTAAGATTTTGCATGAAAGAGAACTAGCAGCCGCGTTTTACGGGAGAATGTGAAAAGTGTTCATATGTAGTAAAAACCTTAGAAATCCGTCCGTTTCCGTCATTTGTTGTCGAATCGACTTAGAGCCAAATCATCACATTGGCTGCTGTTCTCTCTGAAACGGTTACATTTATCGTCTGCAAAGCTTTGTCGCGTGCTGCGGTATAAATGAGACACTAAACGAACCATATTAGAACACAGAAAAAGCTTCTAAGTTGATGTAATCGCCAGTAAGAAGCAGTACAATCCAAGTTTTGGTTAGCGATTATTGACTTGTTAAGCTTCTTTGGTGCCTTGGACATGAGCTAGGACCTTAAGATTTTGCATAAAAGTGGACTAGCAGCCACGTTGCACGGGAGAATGTGAAAAGTGATCATGCGTTGTAGAATCCTGAGAAATACGTACGTTTTCGTCAATTGCTGTCCAATCGACTTAATCCAGATCGTCACATTGGCCGCTCTTCTCTCTGAAACGGTTAGATTTAACGTCTGCAAAGCTATGTCGCGTGCTGCGGTATAACGGAGACACTAAATGCACAATATTAGAACACAGAAGAAGCTTCTAAGTTGATGTAAAAGCCAGAAAGATGCAGTACAATTCAAGTTTTAGTTATCTATTATTGACATTTTCCCCTTCTTTGGTGCCTTGGACATGAGCTAGGACCATAAGATTTTGGGCGAAAGGAGGACTAGCAGCCGCGTTGCACTGGAGAATGTGAAAAGTGTTCATAAGTAGTAAAAACCTGAGAATGCCGTCCGTTTACGTCATTTGCCATCGAATCGACTTAAAGCAAGATCGTTACATTGGCCGCTCTTCTCTCTGAAACGGTTACATTTATCGTCTCCAAAGCTACGTCGCGTGCTGCGGTATGCGGAGACACTACAAGCACCATAGTAGAACACAGAAGAAGCTTCTAACTTGATGTAATAGCCAGTAAGAATCAGTAAAAATCAAGTTTTAGGTATCGATTATTGATTTTTTACAATACTTTGGTGCCTTGGACATGCGCTTGGACCTTAAGATTTTGCATGAAAGGAGGACTAGCAGCCGCGTTGCACGGGAGAATGTGAAAAGGTTTGATATGTAGTAAAAACCTTAGAAATCCGTCCGTTTCAGTCATTTGTTATCGAATCGACTTAAAGCCAGATCGTTACATTGGCTGCCCTTCTCTCTGAAACGGTTACATTTATCGTCTGCAAAGCTTTGTCGCGTGCTGCGGTAAGCGGAATCTCTAAAAGCACCATAGTAGAACACAGAAGAAGTTTCTAAGTTGATGTAATAGCCAGTAAGAAGCAGTACAATTCAAGTTTGGTTATCGATTATTGACTCTTTACCCTTCTTTGGTGCCTTGGGCATGAGGTAGCACCTTAGGATTTTGCATGAAAGGAGGACTAGCAGCCGCGTTGCACTGGAGAATGTGAAAAGTGTTGATATGTTGTAAAAACCTGAGAAATCCGTCTGTTTTCGACATTTTCTATCGAATCGACTTAAAGCCACATCGTCACATTGGCCGCT
Source organism: Schistocerca gregaria (assembly GCF_023897955.1). Taxonomy (NCBI): domain Eukaryota; kingdom Metazoa; phylum Arthropoda; class Insecta; order Orthoptera; family Acrididae; genus Schistocerca; species Schistocerca gregaria. The sequence goes on along the minus strand of NW_026061795.1, from coordinate 14,719,232 downwards.
CATCTCCTGAAACGGTAATATTTATCGTCTGCAAAGCTATGTCGCGTGCTGCGGTAAGCGGAAACTCTAAAAGCACAATATTAGAACACAGAAGAAGCTTCTAAGTTGATGTAAAAGCCAGAAAGATGCAGTACAATTCAAGTTTTAGTTATCTGTTATTGACATTTTCCCCTTCTTTGGTGCATTGGACATGAGCTAGGACCTTAAGATTTTGCATGAAAGGAAGACTAGCAGCCGCGTCGCACAGGAGAATCTGCAAAGTGCTCATATGTAGTAAAGACCTGCGAAATCCGTCCGTTTTCGTCAATTGTTATAGAATCGACTTAAAGCCAGATCGTCACATAGGCCTTTCTTCGCTCTGAAACTGTTACATTTATCGTCTGCAAAGCCATGTCGCGTGCTGCGGTATAAAGGAGACACTAAAAGCGCCATAGTGGACCACAGAAGAAGCTTCTAAGTTGATGTAATAGCCAGTAAGAAGCAGTACAATTCAAGTTTATTGTCGATTATTGACATTTTACCCTTCTTTGGTGCCTTGGTAATGAGCTACTACCTTAAGATTTTGCATGAAAGGAGGACTAGCAGCCGCGTTGCACGGGAGAATGTGAAAAGGTTTGATATGTAGTAAATAACTTAGAAATCCGTCCGTTTCCTTCATTTGTTATCGATTCGACTTAAAGAAAGATCGTCACATTGGCCGCACTTCTCTCTGAAACAGTTACATTTGTCGTCTGCAAAGCTATGTCGCGTGCTACGGTATACGGAGACACTAAAAGCACCATAGTAGAAAACAGAAGAAGCTTTTAAGACGATGTAATAGAAAGTAAGAAGCAGTACAATTCCAGTTTTAGTTATCGATTATTGACTTTTTAGCTGGCTTTGGTGCCTTGGCCATGAGCTAGGATCATAAGATTCTGCATGAAAGGAGGACCAGCAGCGGAGTTCCACGGGAGAATGTGAAAAGTGTTCATATGTAGTAAAAACCTGAGAAATCCGTCCGTTTTCGTCATTTGTTATGGAATCGACTTAAAGCCAGATCGTCACATTGCCGCTCTTCTCTCTGAAACGGTTGTGATTATCGTCTGCAAAGCTATGTCGCGTGCTGCGTTATGCGGAGACACTAAAAGCACCATAGTAGAACACAGATGAAGCTTCTAAGTTGATGTAATAGCCAGTAAGAAGTAGTACAATTCAAGTTTTAGGTTCTGATTATTTACTTTTTAGCTGGCTTTGGTGCCTTGGACATGAGCTGGGACCTTAAGATTCTGCATGAAAGGAGGACTAGCAGGCGAGTTGTACGGGAGAAAGTGAGAAGTGTTCATATGTAGTAAAACCCTGAGAAATCCGTCCGTTTTCGTCATTTGTTATCGAATCGACTTAAAGCCAGATCGTCATATTGGCCACTCTTCTCTCTGAAACGGTTGTACTTATCGTCTGCAAAGCTATGTCGCGTGCTGCGGTATGCGGAGACACTAAAAGCACCATAGTAGAACACAGATGAAGCTTCTAAGTTGATGTAATAGCCAGTAAGAAGTAATACAATTCACGTTCTAGGTATCGATTATTGACTTTTTAGCTGGCTTTGGTGCCTTGGCCATGAGCTAGGACCATAAGATTCTGCATGAAAGGAGGACCAGCAGCGGAGTTCCACGGGAGAATGTGAAAAGTGTTCATATGTAGTAAAAACCTGAGAAATCCGTCCGTTTTCGTCATTTGTTATGGAATCGACTTCAAGCCAGATCGTCACATTGGCCGCTCTTCTCTCTGAAACGGTTGTACTTATCGTCTGCAAAGCTATGTCGCGTGCTGCGGTATGCGGAGACACTAAAAGCACCATAGTAGAACACAGATCAAACTTCTAAGTTAATGTAATAGCCAGTAAGAAGTAGTACAATTCAAGTTTTGGGTACTGATTATTTACTTTTTAGCTGGCTTTGGTGCCTTGGACATGAGCTAGGACCTTAAGATTCTGCATAAAAGGAGGACTGGCGGGCGAGTTGAACGGGAGAATGTGAGGAGTGTTCATATGTAGTAAAAACCTGAGAAATCCGTCCGTCTTCGTCATTTGTTATCGAATCGAATTAAAGCCAGATCGTCACATTTTCCGCTCTTTTCCCTGAAACGGTTGTACTTAACGTGTGCAAAGCTATGTCGCGTGCTGCGGTATGCGGAGACACTAAAAGCACAATAGTAGAACACAGATGAAGCTTCTAAGTTGATGTAATAGCCAGTAACAAGTAATACAATTCACGTATTAGGTATCGATTATTGACTTGTTAGCTGGCTTTGGTGCCTTGGGCATGAGCTAGGACCTTAAGATTCTGCATTAAAGGAGGACTAGCAGCCACGTTGCATGGGAGAATGCGAAAAGTGTTCATATGTAGTAAAAACCTTAGAAATCCGTCCGTTTTCGTCATTTGTTATCGAATCGACTTAAAGCCAGATCGTCACATTGGTCGCTCTTCTCTCTGAAACGATTGTACTTATCGTCTGCATAGCTATGTCGCTTGCTGCGGTATGCGGAGACACTAAAAGCACCATAGTAGAACACAGATGAAGCTTCTAAGTTGATGTAATAGCCAGTAAGAAGTAGTACAATTCAAGTTTTAGGTATCGATTATTGACTTTTTAGCTGGCTTTGATGCCTTGGACATGAGCTAGGACCTTAAGATTCAGTATGAAAGGAGGACTAGCAGCCGAGTTGCATGGGAGAATGTGAAAAGTGTTCATATGTAGTAAAAACCTGAGAAATCCGTCCGTTTTCGTCATTTGTTATCGAATCAACTTAAAGCCAGATCGTCACATTGGCCGCTCTTCTCTCTGAAACGGTTGTACTTATCGTCTGTAAAGCTATGTCGCGTGCTGCGTTATGCGGAGACACTAAAATCACCACAGTGGAACACAGATGAAGCTTCTAAGTTGATGTAATAGCCAGTAAGAAGTAGTACAATTCAAGTTTTAGGTACTGATTATTTACTTTTTAGCTGGCTTTGGTGCCTTGGACATGAGCTAGGACCTTAAGATTCTGCATGAAAGGAGGACTAGCAGCCGAGTTGCACGGGAGAATGTAAAAAGTGTTCATATGTAGTAAAAAACTGAGAAATCCGTCCGTTTTCGTCATTTGTTATCGAATCGACTTAAAGCCAGATCGTCACATTGGCCGCTCTCCTCTCTGAAACGGTTGTACTTATCGTCTGCAAAGCTATGTCGCGTGCTGCGGTATGCGGAGACACTAAAAGCACCATAGTAGAACACAGATCAAACTTCTAAGTTAATGTAATAGCCAGTAAGAAGTAGTACAATTCAAGTTTTGGGTACTGATTATTTACTTTTTAGCTGGCTTTGGTGCCGTGGACTTGAGCTAGGACCTTAAGATTCTGCATAAAAGGAGGACTAGCGGGCGAGTTGATCGGGAGAATGTGAGGAGTGTTCATATGTAGTAAAAACCTGAGAAATCCGTCCGTTTTCGTCATTTGTTATCGAATCGAATTAAAGCCAGATCGTCACATTTTCCGCTCTTTTCCCTGAAACGGTTGTACTTAACGTCTGCAAAGCTATGTCGCGTGCTGCGGTATGCGGAGACACTAAAAGCACCATAGTAGAACACAGATGAAGCTTCTAAGTTGATGTAATAGCCAGTAAGAAGTAATACAATTCACGTTTAAGGTATCGATTATTGACTTGTTAGCTGGCTTTGGTGCCTTGGACATGAGCTAGGACCTTAAGATTCCGCATTAAAGGAGGACTAGCAGCCACGTTGCATGGGAGAATGCGAAAAGTGTTCATATGTAGTAAAAACCTTAGAAATCCGTCCGTTTTCGTCATTTGTTATCGAATCGACCTAATGCCAGATCGTCACATTGGTCGCTCTTCTCTCTGAAACGATTGTACTTATCGTCTGCATAGCTATGTCGCGTGCTGCGGTATGCGGAGACACTAAAAGCACCATAGTATAACACAGATGAAGCTTCTAAGTTGATGTAATAGCCAGTAAGAAGTAGTACAATTCAAGTTTTAGGTATCGATTATTGACTTTTTAGCTGGCTTTGATGCCTTGGACATGAGCTAGGACCTTAAGATTCAGTATGAAAGGAGGACTGGCAGCCGAGTTGCATGGGAGAATGGGAAAAGTGTTCATATGTAGTAAAAACCTGAGAAATCCGTCCGTTTTCGTCATTTGTTATCGAATCGACTTAAAGCCAGATCGTCACATTGGCCGCTCTTCTCTCTGAAACGGTTGTACTTATCGTCTTCAAATCTATGTCGCGTGCTGCGGTATGCGGAGACACTAAAAGCACCATAGTAGAACACAGATGAATCTTCTAAGATGATGTAATAGCCAGTAAGAAGTAGTACAATTCAAGTTTTAGGTATCGATTATTGACTTTTTAGCTGGCATTGGTGCCTTGGACATGAGATAGGACCTTAAGATTCTGTATGAAAGGAGGACTAGCAAGTGAGTTGCATGGGAGAATGTGAAAAGTGTTCATATGTAGTAAAAACCTAAGAAATCCGTCCGTTCTTGTCATTTGTTATGGAATCAACTTAAAGCCAGATCGTCACATTGGCCGCTCTTCTCTCTGAAACGGTTGTACTTATCGTCTGCAAACCTATGTCGCGTGCTGCGGTATGTGGAGACACTAAAAGCACCTTAGTAGAACACAGATGAAGCTTCTAAGTTGATGTAATAGCCAGTAATAATTAGTACAATTCAAGTTTTAGGTATCGATTATTGACTTTTTAGCTGGCTTTGGTGCCTTGGACATGAGCTAGGACCTTAAGATTCTGCATGAAAGGAGGTCCAGCAGCGGAGTTCCACGGTAGAATGTGAAAAGTGTTCATATGTAGGAAAAACCTGAGAAATCCGTCCGTTTTCGACATTTGTTATCGAATCGACTTAAAGCCAGATCGTCACATTGGCCGCTCTTCTCTCTGAAACGGTTGTACTTATCGTCTGCAAATCTATGTCGCATGCTGTGGTACGCGGAGACACTAAAAGCACCATAGTACAAAAAGAAGAACCTTATAAGTTGATGTAATAGCCACTAAGAAGCAGTACGATTCAAGTGTTAGTTATCGATTATTGACTTTCTACCCTTCTTTGGTGCCTTGGAAATGAGCTATGACCGTAACATTTCGCATGAAAGGAGGACTCGCAGCCGCGTTGCACGGGAGAATGTGAAAAGTGTTCATATGTAGTAAAAACCTAAAAAATCCGACCGTTTTCGTCATTTGTTATGGAATCGAGTTAAAGCCAGATCGTCACATTGGCCGCTCTTGTCTCTGAAAAGCTTACATTTATCGACTCCAAAGCTATGTCCCCTGCTGCGGTATGCGGAGACACTAAAACCACCGTAGTAGAACACAGAAGAAGCTTCTAATTTGATGTAATAGCCAGTAAGATGCAGTACAATTCAAGATTTAGTTATCGACTACTGACTTTTTACACTTCGTTGGTGCCTTGGAGATGAGGTAGAACCTTAAGATTTCGCATGAAAGGAGGAATAGCAGCCGCGTTGCACGGGAGAATGTGAAAAGTTTTCATATGTAGTAAAAACCTGAGAAATCCGTCCGTTTTCGTCATTTGTTATCAAATCGACTTAAAGTCACATCGTCACATTGGCCGCTTTTCTCTCTGAAACAGTTACATTTATCGTCTGCAACGGAATTTCGCGTGCTACGGTATGCGGAGACACTAAATGCACCATAGTAGAAATCAGAAGAAGCTTCTAATATGATGTAATAGCCAGTTAGATGCAGTACAATTCAAGTTTTAGTGATCGATTATTGACTTCTAACCCTGCTTTGGTGCCTTGGAGATGAGCTAGGACCTTAAGATTTTGCAGGAAAGGAGGACTAGCAGCCGCGTTGCACGGCAGAATGCGAAAAGTGTTCATATGTCGTAAAAACCTGAGAAATCCGCACGTTTTCGTCATTTGTTATCGAATCGACTTCAAGCCACATCGTCACATTGGCCATCTTCTCTCTGGAACGTTTACATTTATCGTCTGCAAAGCTATGTCGCATGCTGTGGTACGCGGAGACACTAAAAGCACCATAGTACAAACAGAAGAACCTTATAAATTGATGTAATAGCCAGTAAGAAGCAGTACGATTCAAGTGTTAGTTATCGATTATTGACTTTTTACCCTTCTTTAGTGGCTTTGACATGAGGTGGGACATTAAGATTTTGCATGAAAGGAGGACTAGCAGGCGCGTTGCACGGGAGAATGTGAAAAGTGTTCATATGTAGTAAAAACCTGAGAAATCCGTCCGTTTTCGTCATTTGTTATGGAATCGAGTTAAAGCCAGATCGTCACATTGGTTGCTCTTCTCTCTGAAACGGGTACATTTATCGTCTGCAAAGATATGTCGCGTGCTGCGGTATGCGGAGACACGAAAAGCACCATAGTAGAACACAGAAGAAGCATCTAAGTTGATGTAATAGCCAGTAAGATGCAGTACAATTCAAGTATTAGCTATCGATTATTGACTTTTTCCCCCTCTTTGGTGCCTTGGACATGAGCTAAGACCTTAAGATTTTGCATGAAAGGAGGACTAGCAGCCGCGTTGCACGGGAGAATGCGAAAAGTGTTCATATGTAGTAAAAACCTGAGAAATCCGTCCGTTTCCGTCATTTGTTATGGAAACTAGTTAAAGCCAGATCGTCACATTGGCCGCTCTTATCTCTGAAACAATTATATTTATCGTCTGCAAAGGTATGTCGCGTGCTGCGGTATGAGGTGACACTAAAAGCACCATAGTAGAACAGAGAAGAAGCTTCTAATTTGATGTAATAGCCAGATAGAAAGCAGTACAATTCAAGATTTAATTATCAATTATTGACTTTTACACTTCTTTGGTGCCTTGGACATGAGCTAGGACCTTAAGATTCCGCATGAAAGGAGGACTAGCAGCCGCGTTGCACGGGAGAATGTGAAAAGTGTTCATATGTAGTAAATACCTGAGAAATCCGTCCGTTTTCGTCATTTGTTATGGAATCTAGTTAAAGCCAGATCGTCACATTGGCCGCTCTTATCTCAGAAACGGTTACATTTATCGTCTCCAAAGCTATGTCGCCTGCTGCGGTATGCGGAGACACTCAAGCACCATAGCAGAACACAGAAGAAGCTTCTAAGTTGATGTAATACCCAGTAAGAGGCAGTACAATTGAAGTTTTAGTTATCGATTATCGACTTTTTACCCTTCTTTGATGCCTCTGACTTGAGCTAGGACCTTAAGGATTTGCTCGAAAGGAGGACTAGCAGCCGCGATGCACAGGAGAATGTGCAAAGTGTTCATATGTAGTAAAGACCTGCGAAATCCAAACGTTTTCGTCATTTGATATGGAATCGACTTAAAGCCAGATCGTCACATAGGCCGCCCTTCGCTCTGAAACGGTTACATTTATCGTCTGCAAATCTATGTCGCGTGCTACGGTATGCGGAGACGCTAAAAGCACCATAGTAGAACACAGAAGAAGCTTCTAAGTTGATATAATCGCCAGTAAGAATCAGTAAAAACCAGTTTTAGTTCTGGATTATTGAGTTTTTACCATACTTTGGTGCCTTGGACATGAGCTAGGACCTTAAGATTTTGCATGAAAGAGAACTAGCAGCCGCGTTTTACGGGAGAATGTGAAAAGTGTTCATATGTAGTAAAAACCTTGGAAATCCGTCCGTTTCCGTCATTTGTTGTCGAATCGACTTAGAGCCAAATCATCACATTGGCTGCTGTTCTCTCTGAAACGGTTACATTTATCGTCTGCAAAGCTTTGTCGCGTGCTGCGGTATAAATGAGACACTAAACGAACCATATTAGAACACAGAAAAAGCTTCTAAGTTGATGTAATCGCCAGTAAGAAGCAGTACAATTCAAGTTTTAGTTATCTATTATTGACATTTTCCCCTTCTTTGGTGCCTTGGACATGAGCTAGGACCATAAGATTTTGCGCGAAAGGAGGACTAGCAGCCGCGTTGCACGGGAGAATGTGAAAAGTGTTCATAAGTAGTAAAAACCTGAGAATGCCGTCCGTTTACGTCATTTGCCATCGAATCGACTTAAAGCAAGATCGTTACATTGGCCGCTCTTCTCTCTGAAACGGTTACATTTATCGTCTCCAAAGCTACGTCGCGTGCTGCGGTATGCGGAGACACTACAAGCACCATAGTAGAACACAGAAGAAGCTTCTAACTTGATGTAATAGCCAGTAAGAATCAGTAAAATTCAAGTTTTAGGTATCGATTATTGATTTTTTACAATACTTTGGTGCCTTGGACATGCGCTTGGACCTTAAGATTTTGCATGAAAGGAGGACTAGCAGCCGCGTTGCACTGGAGAATGTGAAAAGGTTTGATATGTAGTAAAAACCTTAGAAATCCGTCTGTTTTCGACATTTTCTATCGAATCGACTTAAAGCCACATCGTCACATTGGCCGCTCATCTCCTGAAACGGTTATATTTATCGTCTGCAAAGCTATGTCGCGTGCTGCGGTAAGCGGAAACTCTAAAAGCACAATATTAGAACACAGAAGAGACTTCTAAGTTGATGTAAAAGCCAGAAAGATGCAGTACAATTCAAGTTTTAGTAATCTGTTATTGACATTTTCCCCTTCTTTGGTGCATTGGACATGAGCTAGGACCTTAAGATTTTGCATGAAAGGAGGACTAGCAGCCGCGTCGCACAGGAGAATCTGCAAAGTGCTCATATGTAGTAAAGACCTGCGAAATCCGTCCGTTTTCGTCAATTGTTATAGAATCGACTTAAAGCCAGATCGTCACATAGGCCTTTCTTCGCTCTGAAACTGTTACATTTATCGTCTGCAAAGCCATGTCGCGTGCTGCGGTATAAAGGAGACACTAAAAGCGCCATAGTGGACCACAGAAGAAGCTTCTAAGTTGATGTAATAGCCAGTAAGAAGCAGTACAATTCAAGTTTATTGTCGATTATTGACATTTTACCCTTCTTTGGTGCCTTGGTAATGAGCTACTACCTTAAGATTTTGCATGAAAGGAGGACTAGCAGCCGCGTTGCACGGGAGAATGTGAAAAGGTTTGATATGTAGTAAATAACTTAGAAATCCGTCCGTTTCCGTCATTTGTTATCGATTCGACTTAAAGAAAGATCGTCACATTGGCCGCACTTCTCTCTGAAACAGTTACATTTGTCGTCTGCAAAGCTATGTCGCGTGCTACGGTATACGGAGACACTAAAAGCACCATAGTAGAAAACAGAAGAAGCTTTTAAGACGATGTAATAGAAAGTAAGAAGCAGTACAATTCCAGTTTTAGTTATCGATTATTGAGTTTTTACACTTCTTTGGTGCCTTGGACATGAGCTAGGACCTTAAGATTTTGCATGAAAGGAGGACTAGCAGCCGCGTTGGACGGGAAAGTGAGAAAAGTGTTCATATGTAATAAAAATCTGAGAAATCCGTGCGTATTCGTCATTTGTTATCGAAACGACTTAAAGCCAGAACGTCACATCGGCCGCTCTTCTCTCTGGAACGTTTACAATTATCGTCTGCAAAGCTATGTCGCATGCTGCGGTATAAAGGAGACACTAAAAGCACCATAGTAGAACATAGAAGAATCTTCTAAGTTGATGTAATAGCCAGTAAGCACTAAAATTCAAGTTTCGTTTTCGATTATTGTCTTTATACCCTTCTTTGGACATGAGCTGGCACCTTAAGATTTTGCATGCGTTGAACGGGAGAATGTGAAAAGTGCTCATATGTAGTAAAATCCTGAGAAATCCGTGTTTTCGTCATTTTTTAACGAATCGACTTAAAGCCACATCGTCACATTGGCCGCTCATCTCTCTGAAACGGTTATATTTATCGTCTGCAAAGCTATGTCGCGTGCTGCGGTATTCGAAACACTAAAAGCACGATAGTTGAATACAGAAGAAGCTTCTAAGTTGATGTAATAGCCAGTAAGAAGCGGTACAATTAATGTTTTATCTATTACATCTACATCTACATCTACATCCATACTCCGCAAGCCACCTGACGGTGTGTGGCGGAGGGTACCTTGAGTACCTCTAGCGGTTCTCCCTTGTATTCCAGTCTCGCATTGTTCGTGGAAAGAAAGATTGTCGGTATGCTTCTGTGTGGGCTCTAACCTCTCTGATTTGATCCACATGGTCTCTTCGCGAGATGTACGTAAGAGGGAGCAATATACTGCTTGACTCCTTGGTGAAGGTATGTTCTCGAAACTTCAACAAAAGCCCGTACCGACCTACTGAGCTTCTGGAGTTTATCCATCGTCTCCGTAACGCTTTCGCGATTACTGTATGATCCTGTAAGGAAGCGCGCTGCTCTCCATAGGATCTTCTCTATATCTTCTATCAACCCTATCTGGTACGGATCCCACACTGCTGAGCAGTATTTTAGCAGTGGACGAACAAGTGTACTGTAACTTATTTCCTTTGTTTTCGGATTGCATTTCCTTAGGATTCTTCCAGTGAATCTCAGCCTGGCATCTGCTTTACCGACGATTAATTTTATATGGTCATTCCGTTTTAAAACACTTCTTATGCCTATTCCCAGATAATTTATGGAATTGACTGCTTCCAGTTGCTGACCTGCCATATTGTAGCTAAATGATAAAGAATCTTTCTATGTACTGACTTGGCAGAAAATCCTAAGAAATTTTGGTCCTATGTCAAAGCGATAGGTGGATCAAAACAAAATGTCCAGACACTCTGTGACCAAAATGGTACTGAAACAGAGGATGACAGACTAAAGGCCGAATTACTAAATGTCTTCTTCCAAAGCTGTTTCACAGAGGAAGACTGCACTGTGCTTCCTTCTCTAGATTGTCGCACAGTTGACAAAATGGTAGATATCGAAGTAGACGACAGAGGGATAGAGAAACAATTAAAATCGCTCAAAAGAGGAAAGGCCGCTGGTACTGATGGGATACCAGTTCGATTTTACACAGAGTACGCGAAGGAACTTGCCCCCCTTCTTGCAGCGGTGTACCGTAGGTCTCTAGAAGAGCGAAGCGTTCCAAAGGATTGGAAAAGGGCACAGGTCATCCCCGTTCTCAAGAAGGGACGTCGAACAGATGTGCAGAACTATAGACCTATATCTCTAACGTCGATCAGTTGTAGAATTTTGGAACACGTATTATGTTCGAGTATAATGTCTTTTCTGGAGACTAGAAATCTACTCTGTAGGAATCAGCATGGGTTTCGAAAAAGACGGCCGTGTGAAACCCAGCTCGCGCTATTCGTCCACGAGACTCAGAGGGCCTTAGACACGGATTCACAGGTAGATGCCGTGTTTCTTGACTTCCGCAAGGCGTTTGACACAGTTCCCCATAGTCGTTTAATGAACAAAGTAAGAGCATACGGACTATCAGATCAATTGTGTGATTGGATTGAGGAGTTCCTAGATAACAGAACGCAGCACGTCATTCTCAATGGAGAGAAGTCTTCCGAAGTAAGAGTGATTTCAGGTGTGCCGCAGGGGAGTGTCATAGGACCGTTGCTATTCACAATATACATAAATGACCTGGTGGATGACATCGGAAGTTCACTGAGGCTTTTTGCAGATGATGCTGTGGTGTATCGAGAGGTTGCAACAATGGAAAATTGTACTGAAATGCAGGAGGATCTGCAGCGAATTGACGCATGGTGCACGGAATGGCAATTGAATCTCAATGTAGCGAAGTGTAATGTGATGCGAATACATAGAAAGCTAGGTCCCTTATCATTTAGCTACAAAATAGCAGGTCAGCAACTGGAAGCAGTTAATTCCATAAATTATCTGGGAGTACGCATTAGGAGTGATTTAAAATGGAATGATCATATAAAGTTGATCGTCGGTAAAGCAGATGCTAGACTGAGATTCATTGGAAGAATCCTAAGGAAATGCAATCCGACAACAAAGGAAGTAGGTTACAGTACGCTTGTTCGCCCAATGCTTGAATACTGCTCAGCAGTGTGGGATCCGCACCAGGTAGGGTTGAATAAAGAGATAGAGAAGATCCAACGGAGAGCAGCGCGCTTCGTTACAGGATCATTTAGTAATTGCGAAAGCGTTACGGAGATGATAGATAAACTCCAGTGGAAGACTCTGCAGGAGAGACGCTCAGTAGCTCGGTACGGGCTTTTGTTGAAGTTTCGAGAACATACCTTCACCGAAGAGTCAAGCAGTATATTGCTCCCTCCTACGTATATCTCGCGAAGAGACCATGAGGATAAAATCAGAGAGATTAGAGCCCACACAGAAGCATACCGACAATCCTTCTTTCCACGTACAATACGAGACTGGAATAGAAGGGAGAACCCGATAGAGGTACTCAGGGTACCCTCCGCCAAACACCGTCAGGTGGCTTGCGGAGTACGGATGTAGATGTAGATGTAGATTTGTTATGGAATCAACTTAAAGCCAGATCGTCACATTGGCCGCTCTTCTCTCTGAAACGGTTGTACTTATCGTCTGCAAACCTATTTCGCGTGCTGCGGTATGTGGAGACACTAAAAGCACCATAGTAGAACACAGATGAAGCTTCTAAGTTGATGTAATAGCCAGTAAGAATTAGTACGATTCAAGTTTTAGGTATCGATTATTGACTTTTTAGCTGGCTTTGGTGCCTTGGCCATGAGCTAGGACCATAAGATTCTGCATGAAAGGAGGACCAGCAGCGGAGTTCCACGGGAGAATGTGAAAAGTGTTCATATGTAGTAAAAACCTGAGAAATCCGTCCGTTTTCGTCATTTGTTATGGAATCGACTTAAAGCCAGATCGTCACATTGCCGCTCTTCTCTCTGAAACGGTTGTACTTATCGTCTGCAAAGCTATGTCGCGTGCTGCGTTATGCGGAGACACTAAAAGCACCATAGTAGAACACAGATGAAGCTTCTAAGTTGATGTAATAGCCAGTAAGAAGTAGTACAATTCAAGTTTTAGGTTCTGATTATTTACTTTTTAGCTGGCTTTGGTGCCTTGGACATGAGCTGGGACCTTAAGATTCTGCATGAAAGGAGGACTAGCAGGCGAGTTGTACGGGAGAAAGTGAGAAGTGTTCATATGTAGTAAAAACCTGAGAAATCCGTCCGTTTTCGTCATTTGTTATCGAATCGACTTAAAGCCAGATCGTCACATTGGCCACTCTTCTCTCTGAAACGGTTGTACTTATCGTCTGCAAAGCTATGAAGCGCGCTGCGGTATGCGGAGACACTAAAAGCAACATAGTAGAACACAGATCAAACTTCTAAGTTAATGTAATAGCCAGTAAGAAGTAGTACAATTCAAGTTTTGGGTACTGATTATTTACTTTTTAGCTGGCTTTGGTGCCTTGGACATGAGCTATGACCTTAAGATTCTGCATAAAAGGAGGACTAGCGGGCGAGTTTAACGGGAGAATGTGAGGAGTGTTCATATGTAGTAAAAACCTGAGAAATCCGTCCGTTTTCGTCATTTGTTATCGAATCGAATTAAAGCCAGATCGTCACATTTTCCGCTCTTTTCCCTGAAACGGTTGTACTTAACGTCTGCAAAGCTATGTCGCGTGCTGCGGTATGCGGAGACACTAAAAGCACCATAGTAGAACACAGATGAAGCTTCTAAGTTGATGTAATAGCCAGTAAGAAGTAATACAATTCACGTTTTAGGTATCGATTATTGACTTTTTAGCTGGCTTTGGTGCCTTGGACATGAGCTAGGACCTTAAGATTCTGCATTAAAGGAGGACTAGCAGCCACGTTGCATGGGAGAATGCGAAAAGTGTTCATATGTAGTAAAATCCTTAGAAATCCGTCCGTTTTCGTCATTTGTTATCGAATCGACTTAAAGCCAGATCGTCACATTGGTCGCTCTTCTCTCTGAAACGATTGTACTTATCGTCTGCAAAGCTATGTCGCGTGCTGCGGTATGCGGAGACACTAAAAGCACCATAGTAGAACACAGATGAAGCTTCTAAGTTGATGTAATAGCCAGTAAGAAGTAGTACAATTCAAGTTTTAGGTATCGATTATTGACTTTTTAGCTGGCTTTGATGCCTTGGACATGAGCTAGGACCTTAAGATTCAGTATGAAAGGAGGACTAGATGCCGAGTTGCATGGGAGAATGTGAAAAGTGTTCATATGTAGTAAAAACCTGAGAAATCCGACCGTTTTCGTCATTTGTTATCGAGTCGACTTAAAGCCTGATCGTCACATTGGGCGCTCTTCTCTCTGAAACGGTTGCACTTATCGTCTGCAAAGCTATGTCGAGTGCTGCGGTATGTGGAGACACTAAAAGCACCATAGTAGAACACAGATGAAGCTTCTAAGTTGATGTAATAGCTAGTAAGAAGTAGTACAATTGTAATTTTAGATATCGATTATTGACTTTTTAGCTGGCTTTGGTGCCTTGGACATGAGCTAGGACCTTAAGATTCTGCATGAAAGGAGGACTAGCAGCCGAGTTGCACGGGAGAATGTGAAAAGTGTTCATATGTAGTAAAAACCCGAGAAATCCGTACGTTTTCGTCATTGGTTATCGAATCGTCTTACAGCCAGATCGTCACATTGGCCGCTCTTCTCTCTGAAACGGTTGTACTTATCGTCTGCAAAGCTATGTCGCGTGCTGCGGTATGCGGACACACTAAAAGCACCATAGTAGAACACAGATGAAGCTTCTAAGATGATGTAATAGCCAGTAAGAAGTAGTACAATTCAAGTTTTAGGTACTGGTTATTTACTTTTTAGCTGGCTTTGGTGCCTTGGACATGAGCTAGGACCATAAGATTCTGCATGAAAGGAGGACCAGCAGCGGAGTTCCACGGGAGAATGTGAAAAGTGTTCATATGTAGTAAAAACCTGAGAAATCCGTCCGTTTTCGTCATTTGTTATGGAATCGACTTCAAGCCAGATCGTCACATTGGCCGCTCTTCTCTCTGAAACGGTTGTACTTATCGTCTGCAAAGCTATGTCGCGTGCTGCGGAATGCGGAGACACTAAAAGCACCATAGTAGAACACAGATCAAACTTCTAAGTTAATGTAATAGCCAGTAAGAAGTAGTACAATTCAAGTTTTGGGTACTGATTATTTACTTTTTAGCTGGCTTTGGTGCCTTGGACATGAGCTAGGACCTTAAGATTCTGCATAAAAGGAGGACTAGCGGGCGAGTTGAACGGGAGAATGTGAGGAGTGTTCATATGTAGTAAAAACCTGAGAAATCCGTCCGTTTTCGTCATTTGTTATCGAATCGAATTAAAGCCAGATCGTCACATTTTCCGCTCTTTTCCCTGAAACGGTTGTACTTAACGTCTGCAAAGCTATGTCGCGTGCTGCGGTATGCGGAGACACTAAAAGCACCATAGTAGAACACAGATGAAGCTTCTAAGTTGATGTAATAGCCAGTATGAAGTAATACAATTCACGTTTTAGGTATCGATTATTGACTTGTTAGCTGGCTTTGGTGCCTTGGATATGAGCTAGGACCTTAAGATTCTGCATTAAAGGAGGACTAGCAGCCACGTTGCATGGGAGAATGCGAAAAGTGTTCATATGTAGTAAAAACCTTAGAAATCCGTCCATTTTCGTCATTTGTTATCGAATCGACTTAAAGCCAGATCGTCACATTGGTCGCTCTTCTCTCTGAAACGATTGTAATTATCGTCTGCAAAGCTATGTCGCGTGCTGCGGTATGCGGTGACACTAAAAGCACCATAGTAGAACACAGATGAAGCTTCTAAGTTGATGTAATAGCCAGTAAGAAGTAGTACAATTCAAGTTTTAGGTATCGATTATTGACTTTTTAGCTGGCTTTGATGCCTTGGACATGAGCTAGGACCTTAAGATTCAGTATGAAAGGAGGACTAGCAGCCGAGTTGCATGGGAGAATGTGAAAAGTGTTCATATGTAGTAAAAACCTGAGAAATCCGACCGTTTTCGTCATTTGTTATCGAATCAACTTAAAGCCAGATCGTCACATTGGCCGTTTTTCTCTCTGAAACGGTTGTACTTATCGTCTGCAAAGCTATGTCGCGTGCTGCGTTATGCGGAGACACTAAAATCACCACAGTGGAACACAGATGAAGCTTCTAAGTTGATGTAATAGCCAGTAAAAAGTAGTACAATTCAAGTTTTAGGTACTGATTATTTACTTTTTAGCTGGCTTTGGTGCCTTGGACATGAGCTAGGACCTTAAGATTCAGCATGAAAGGAGGACTAGCAGCCGAGTTGCACGGTAGAATGTAAAAAGTGTTCATATGTAGTAAAAAACTGAGAAATCCGTCCGTTTTCTTCATTTGTTATCGAATCGACTTAAAGCCAGATCGTCACATTGGCCGCTCTCCTCTCTGAAACGGTTGTACTTATCGTCTGCAAAGCTATGTCGCGTACTGCGGTATGCGGAGACTCTAAAAGCACCATGATTGAACACAGATGAAGCTACTAAGTTGATGTAATAGCAAGCAAGAAGTAGTACAATTCAAGTTTTAGGTATCGTTTATTGACTTTTTAGCCGGCTTTGGTGCCTTGGACATGAGCTAGGACCTTAAGATTCTGCATTAAAGGAGGACTAGCAGCCGAGTTGCATGGGAAAATGCGAAAAGTGTTCATATGTAGTAAAAATCTGAGAAATACGTCCGTTTTCGTCATTTGTTATCGAATCGACTTAAAGCCTGATCGTCACATTGGGCGCTCTTCTCTCTGAAACGGTTGCACTTATCGTCTGCAAAGCTATGTCGAGTGCTGCGGTATGTGGAGACACTAAAAGCACCATAGTAGAACACAGATGAAGCTTCTAAGTTGATGTAATAGCTAGTAAGAAGTAGTACAATTGTAATTTTAGATATCGATTATTGACTTTTTAGCTGGCTTTGGTGCCTTGGACATGAGCTATGACCTTAAGATTCTGCATGAAAGGAGGACTAGCAGCCGAGTTGCACGGGAGAATGTGAAAAGTATTCATATGTAGTAAAAACCCGAGAAATCCGTACGTTTTCGTCATTGGTTATCGAATCGTCTTACAGCCAGATCGTCACATTGGCCGCTCTTCTCTCTGAAACGGTTGTACTTATCGTCTGCAAAGCTATGTCGCGTGCTGCGGTATGCGGATACACTAAAAGCACCATAGTAGAACACAGATGAAGCTTCTAAGTTGATGTAATAGCCAGTAAGAAGTAATACAATTCACGTTTTAGGTATCGATTATTGACTAGTTAGCTGGCTTTGGTGCCTTGGACATGAGCTAGGACCTTAAGATTCTGCATTAAAGGAGGACTTGCAGCCGAGTTGCATGGGAAAATGCGAAAAGTGTTCATATGTAGTAAAAATCTGAGAAATACGTCCGTTTTCGTCATTTGTTATCGAATCGATTTAAAGCCAGATCGTCACATTGGCCGCTCTTCTCTCTGAAACGGTTGTACTTATCGTCTGCAAAGCTATATCGCGTGCTGCGGTATGCGGAGACACTAAAAGCACCATGATTGAACACAGATGAAGCTTCTAAGTTGATGTAATAGCAAGCAAGAAGTAGTACAATTCAAGTTTTAGGTATCGATCATTGACTTTTTAGCCGGCTTTTGTGCCTTGGACATGAGCTAGGACCTTAAGATTCTGCATGAAAAGAGGACTAGCAGCCGAGTTGCACGGGAGAATGTTAAAAGTGTTCTTATGTAGTAAAAACCTGAGAAATCCGTCCGTTTTCGTCATTTGTTATGGAATCAACTTAAAGCCAGATCGTCACATTGGCCGCTCTTCTCTTTGAAACGCTTGTACCTATCGTCTGCAAAGCTATGTCGCGTGCTGCGTTATGCGGAGACACTAAAATCACCACAGTGGAACACAGATGAAGCTTCTAAGTTGATGTAATAGCCAGTAAGAAGTAGTACAATTCAAGTTTTAGGTATCGATTATTGACTTTTTAGCTGGCTTTGATGCCTTGGACATGAGCTAGGACCTTAAGATTCAGTATGAAAGGAGGACTAGCAGCCGAGTGGCATGGGAGAATGTGAAAAGTGTTCATATGTAGTAAAAACCTGAGAAATCCGTCCGTTTTCGTCATTTGTTATGGAATCAACTTAAATCCAGATCGTCACATTGGCCACTCTTCTCTCTGAAACAGTTGTACTTATCGTCTGCAAACCTATTTCGCGTGCTGCGGTATGTGGACACACTAAAAGCACCATAGTAGAACACAGATGAAGCTTCTAAGTTGATGTAATAGCCAGTAAGAATTAGTACGATTCAAGTTTTAGGTATCGATTATTGACTTTTTAGATGGCTTTCGTGCCTTGGACATGAGCTAGGACCTTAAGATTCTGCATGAATTGAGGACTAGCAGCCGAGTTGCACGGGAGAATGTGAAAAGTGTTCATATGTAGTAAAAACCTGAGAAATACGTCCGTTTTCGTCATTTGTTATCGAATCGACTTAAAGCCAGATCGTCACATTGGCCGCTCTTCTCTCTGAAACGGTTGTACTTATCGTCTGCAAAGCTATACCGCGTGCTGCGGTATGTGGAGACACTAAAAGCACCATAGTAGAACACAGATGAAGCTTCTAAGTTGATGTAATAGCCAGTAATAATTAGTACAATTCAAGTTTTAGGTATCGATTATAGACATTTTAGCTGGCTTTGGTGCCTTGGACATGAGCTAGGACCTTAAGATTCTGCATGAAAGGAGGATTAGCAGCCGAGTTGCACGGGAGAATGTGAAAAGTGTTCATATGTAGTAAAATCCTGAGAAATCCGTCCGTTTTCGTCATTTGTTATGGATTCGACTTAAAGCCAGATCGTCACATTGCCGCTCTTATCTCTGAAACGGTTGTACTTATCGTCAGCAAAGCTATGTCGCGTGCTGCGGTATGCGGAGACACAAAAAGCACCATAGTAGAACACAGATGAAGCTTCTAAATTGATGTAATAGCCAGTAAGAAGTAGTACAATTCAAGTTTTAGGTATCGGTTATTGACTTTTTAGCTGGCTTTGGTGCCTTGGACATGAGCTAGGACCTTAAGATTCTGCATGAAAGGAGGACTAGCAGTCGAGTTGCACGGGAGAATGTGAAAAGTGTTCATATGTAGTAAAAACCTGAGAAATACGTCCGTTTTCGTCATTTGTTATCGAATCGACTTAAAGCCAGATCGTCACATTGGCCGCTCTTCTGTCTGAAACGGTTGTACTTATCGTCTGCAAAGCTATGCCGCGTGCTGCGTTATGCGGAGACACTAAAGTCACCATAGTGGAACACAGATGAAGCTTCTAAGTTGATGTAATAGCCAGTAAGAAGTTGTACAATTCAAGTTTTAGGTATCGATTATTGCCTTTTTGCTGGTTTTGGTGCCTTGGACGTGAGCTAGAACCTTAAGATTCTGCATGAAAGGAGGACTAGCAGCCGAGTTGCATGGGAGAATGTGAAAAGTGTTCATATGTAGTAAAAACCTTAGAAATTCGTCCGTTTTCGTCATTTGTTATCGAATCGACTTAAAGCCAAATCGTCACATTGGCCGCTCTTCTCTCTGAAACGGTTGTACTTATCGTCTGCAAAGCTATGCCGCGTGCTGCGTTATGCGGAGACACTAAAGTCACCATAGTGGAACACAGATGAAGCTTCTAAGTTGATGTAATAGCCAGTAAGAAGTTGTACAATTCAAGTTTTAGGTATCGATTATTGACTTTTTAGCTGGCTTTGGTGCCTTGGACATGGGATAGGACCTTAAGATTCTGAATGAAAGGAGGACTAGCAAGTGAGTTGCATGGGAGAATGTGAAAAGTGTTCATATGTAGTAAAAACCTGAGAAATCCGACCGTTTTTGTCATTTGTTATGGAATCAACTTAAAGCCAGATCGTCACATTGGCCGCTCTTCTCTCTGAAACGGTTGTACTTATCGTCTGCAAACCTATGTCGTGTACTGCGGTATGTGGAGACACTAAAAACACCATAGTAGAACACAGATGAAGCTTCTAAGTTGATGTAATAATCAGTAATAATTAGTACAATTCAAGTTTTAGGTATCGATTATTGACTTTTAGCTGGCTTTGGTGCCTTGGACATGAGCTAGGACCTTAAAATTCTGCATGAAAGGAGGACCAGCAGCGGAGTTCCACGGTAGAATTTGAAAAGTGTTCGTATGTAGGAAAAACCTGAGAAATCCGTCCGTTTTCGACATTTGTTATCGAATCGACTTAAAGCCAGATCGTCACATTGGCCGCTCTTCTCTCTGAAACGGTTGTACTTATCGTCTGCAAATCTATGTCGCGTGCTGTGGTATGCGGCGACACTAAAAGCACCATAGTAGAACACAGATGAAGCTTCTAAGTTGATGTAATAGCCAGTAAGAAGTAGTACAATTCAAGTTTTAGGTATCGATTATAGACATTTTAGCTGGCTTTGGTGCATTGGACATGAGCTAGGACCTTAAGATTCTGCATGAAAGGAGGATTAGCAGCCGAGTTGCACGGGAGAATGTGAAAAGTGTTCATATGTAGTAAAAACCTGAGAAATCCGTCCGTTTTCGTCATTTGTTATGGAATCGACTTAAAGCCAGATCGTCACATTGCAGCTCTTCTCTCTGAAACGGTTGTACTTATCGTCTGCAAAGCTATGTCGCGTGCTGCGGTTTGCGGAGACACAAAAAGCACCATAGTAGAACACAGATGAAGCTTCTAAATTGATGTAATAGCCAGTAAGAAGTAGTACAATTCAAGTTTTAGGTATCGATTATTGACTTTTTAGCTGGCTTTGGTGCCTTGGACATGAGCTAGGACCTTAAGATTCTGCATGAAAGGAGGACTAGCAGCCGAGTTGAACGGGAGAGTGTGAAAAGTGTTCATATGTAGTAAAAACCTGAGAAATCCGTCCGTTTTCGTCATTTGTTATCGTATCGACTTAAAGCCAGATCGTCACATTGTCCGCTCTTCTCTCTGAAACGGTTGTACTTATCGTCAGCAAAGCTATGTCGCGTGCTGCGGTATGCGGAGACACAAAAAGCACCATAGTAGAACACAGATGAAGCTTCTAAATTGATGTAATAGCCAGTAAGAAGTAGTACAATTCAAGTTTTAGGTATCGATTATTGACTTTTTAGCTGGCATTGGTGCCTTGGACATGAGCTAGGACCTTAAGATTCTGCATGAAAGGAGGACTAGCAGCCGAGTTGCACGGGAGAATGTGAAAAGTGTTCATATGTAGTAAAAACCTGAGAAATACGTCCGTTTTCGTCATTTGTTATTGAATCGACTTAAAGCCAGATCGTCACATTGGCCGCTCTTCTCTCTGAAACGGTTGTACTTATCGTCTGCAAAGCTATGCCGCGTGCTGCGTTATGCGGAGACACTACAGTCACCATAGTGGAACACAGATGAAGCTTCTAAGTTGATGTAATAGCCAGTAAGAAGTTGTACAATTCAAGTTTTAGTTATCGATTATTGACTTTTTAGCTGGCTTTGGTGCCTTGGACATGAGCTAGGACCTTAAGATTCTGCATGAAAGGAGGACCAGCAGCGGAGTTCCACGGTAGAATGTGAAAAGTGTTCATATGTAGGAAAAACCTGAGAACTCCGTACGTTTTCGACATTTGTTATCGAATCGACTTAAAGCCAGATCGTCACATTGGCCGCTCTTCTCTCTGAAACGGTTGTACTTATCGTCTGCAAAACTATGTCGCGTGCTGCGGTATGCGGCGACACTAAACGCACCATAGTAGAACACAGATGAAGCTTCTAAATTGATGTAATAGCCAGTAAGAAGTAGTACAATTCAAGTTTTAGGTATCGATTATTGACTTTTTAGCTGGCTTTGGTGCCTTGGACATGAGCTAGGACCTTAAGATTCTGCATGAATTGAGGACTAGCAGCCGAGTTTCACGGCAGAATGTGAAAAGTGTTCATATGTAGTAAAAACCTGAGAAATTCGTTCGTTATCGTCATTTGTCTTCGAATCGACTTCAAGCCAGATCGTCACATTGGCCGCTCTTCTCTCTGAAACGGTTGTACTTATCGTCTGCAAAGCTATGTCGCGTGCTGCGATATGCGGAGACACAAAAACACCATAGTAGGACACAGATTAAGCTTCTAAGTTGATGTAATAGCCAGTAAGAAGTAGTACAATTCAAGTTTTAGTTATCGATTATTGACTTTTAGCTGGATTTGGTGCCTTGGACATGAGCTAGGACCTTAAGATTCTGCATGAAAGGAGGACTAGCAGCCGAGTTGCACGGGAGAATGTGAAAAGTGTTCATATGTAGTAAAAACCTGAGAAATCGGTCCGTATTCGTCATTTGTTATGGAATCGACTTAAAGCCAGATCGGCACATTGGCCGCTTTTCTCTCAGAAACGGTTGTACTTATCGTCTGAAAGCTATGTCGCGTGCTGCGGTATGCGGGGACACTAAAAGCACCATAGTAGAACACAGATGAAGCTTCTAAGATGATGTAATAGCCATTAAGAATTAATACAATACCAGTTTTAGGTATCGATTATTGACTTTTTAGCTGGCTTTGGTGCCTTGGACATGAGCTAGGACCTTAAGATTCTGCATGAAAGGAGGACTAGCAGCCGAGTTGCATGTTAGAATATGAAAAGTGTTCATATGTAGTAAAAACCTG